>NC_140031.1:70068944-71268944 GCF_963513975.1 Fringilla coelebs | reverse complement strand
AAGCAGCACAGCCTGTTGTGGTAGAATTGAAAGAGGGGGCACGACCAGTAAGGATAAAGCAATACCCCATTAAAACAGAGGCAAGACGAGGGGTAGCTCCCACAATGGCTCAGTTTATTGCCTTAGGGTTATTACAAGAATGTGAATCAGAATATAATACTCCCATATTCCCAGTACAAAAGCCAGATGGTAAATATAGGCTTGTGCAAGACCTCAGGGCAATCAATGAGATAGTTAAAGACATTCACCCGGTGGTTGCCAATCCTTATACTTTGTTAACATCTGTCTCAGAACGTTTTAAATGGTTTACTGTGATTGATTTGAAAGATGCCTTCTTCTGCATCCCCCTGGCTGTGGAAAGCATGAAGTATTTTGCCTTTGAATGGGAGGACCCCAACACAGGATGAAAGAAGCAGCTGATGTGGACCCGTTTACCCCAGGATTCAAAAATAGTCCCACGATTTTCGGTAATCAGTTGGCTAAATAACTGGAAGAGTGGAAGACGACGCAGGTGAGAGAATCCCCATTTATATATGTACTTTTGTAGTATGTGGATGACATTCTACTAGCCACTGAAGAAAAAGGGGTATGCCTGACATTAACAATTGCATTGTTGAATATGTTGGGACAATCAGGATACCGGGTATCAAAGGAAAAAGCACAGCTCATTCAGGAAAAGGTGTTATATCTAGGATGTGAGTTAAGTCAGGGACAGCGAAAGCTGGGGACGAATCATATTGAGGCAATCTGCTCTATACCCCTCCCTAGGAATCATCAAGAACTGAGATCCTTTTTAGGCATGGTGGGCTGGTGTAGGTTATGGATACTAAATTTTGGACTGCTTGCAAAACCTCTGTATGAAGTGTTGGAGGAACCTCATCTAGAATGGACCGCAGCCAAGCAACAGGCATTTAAAGGGTTGAAGCAAGCTCTGAAAGAAGCTCCTGCCCTAGGTTTACCAGATTTAAATAAAGACTTTCAACTTTATGCGAATGAAAGACAGCAGTTGGCATTAGGGGTGCTCACCCAACGATTGGGGTCATGGAAAAGGCCAGTGGGGTACTTTTCTAAGCAATTGGATACTGTCAGTAAGGGGTGGTCGTCTTGCTTGCGGGCTGTAGCAGCCACTGTCATACTGAAAGCTAACCTTGGGGAGAAAAATAGAAGTGTTTGTTCCTCATATGGTACTGACAGTGCTAGAACAAAAAGGAGGTCATTGGTTGTCATCTAGCCGGATGTTGTAGTACCAGGCAATTCTGAGAGAACAGGATGATGTAGAACTGAAAACCACTAATCAGATCAATCCTGCCGAGTTTCTCCACAGCGAAGTGACTGAAGGAGAGTTGACACATGACTGTGTGGAAGTAATTGAGCAGGTGTACTCCAGCCGGGCGGATCTGAAGGACACACCACTGGAAAACCCGGATTGGGAATTATTCACTGATGGATCAAGTTTTGTAGAGAATGGAACCAGGTATGCCGGGTATTCTGTTGTCTCTGTAACTCAGGTCATAGAAGCCAGAGCCTTACCTCCAGGAACCTCGGCTCAGAAAGCGGAAATCATAGGCCTTACCCGAGCCTTAGTCCTCAGTGCGGAGAAGAAAGTGAACATTTGGACAGATTCAAAGTATGCCTTTGGAGTGGTGCACATACATGGAGCCCTCTGGAAGGAGAGGGGATTACTTAGTGCCCAGGGGACCATGATCAAACACCGCACAGAAGTTTTGGCTTTACTAGAAGCCATCCATAAGCCAAAGGAGATAGCTGTCATGCACGTACGCGGACACCAGAAGGAGGAAGGGAAGATCTTCCAAGGGAATCGCATGGCAGACTCGGCAGCTAGAGAGGCCGCGCGATTGGTATGGACTCAGATGGCTTTAGTTCCCACAAAGGTAACACCTATTGCCTCTTATTTAAACAATCCACCTCACTACTCGTCAGAAGATGAGAAGCTAGCTAATTTGTTAAAAGCTCAGAAGAACGCAACTGGATGGTATGTCACAGCAACAGGGCAAGTGGTAGTTCCAAAGCAGATAATGAATGCCATACTTACTACTGAACACAATAAGTGTCATTGGGGAGCAGAAGTATTGGTAAAATTTTTGAAAAACGAAATGGTTTCTAACCAGATGTTAACAATGGCAAAACGGGTGAATGCAATGTGTCCAGTGTGTTTGAAAAATAATCCTGTAGTCAGGAAGCAGATTCAGTTAGGCAAACTTCAGGTTGGGGTCGAACCTGGAGACTATTGGCAACTAGACTTCTCAGAATTACTGAGGGCTCAAGGGTACAAATATCTGTTAGTGTATGTGTGTACCTTCTCAGGGTGGCCAGAAGCCTTTCCTTGCCGTACTAACCAAGCTAAGGAAGTAGTCAGGACTTTGTTGAAAGAGATTATTCCGAGATTTGGGGTACCATTGGGGCTGTCGTCGGATCGAGGACCTCATTTTATTGCTAACATTGTACAGGAGGTAGCTAGGATGCTCGACATTACCTGGAATCTCCACACTCCTTGGAGACCCCAGTCAAGTGGTCAGCTTGAAAGAATGAATCAGACACTGAAAAATCAAGTAAAGAAAATATGTCAGGAAGCTAAGTTACATTGGCCTCAAGCTTTACCAATAGCCTTGTTAAGAGTCCGAATAAAACCCAGGGAAAGAGTAGGAGTTAGTCCTTTTGAGATTCTATATGGTAAACCGTACCATGCCACCACATTGAAGGGCGATCCACATGTGTTTGGAGATCAGGTGATTTTCAATTATGTTTTATCCCTTCACAGAGTCCTTAGCGCTTTTCAGGGAGCACTGCAGTGGAATCGACCGCTGCCCCTAGAAAACCCTGTGCATGATATCCAACCAGGAGACCAGGTGTACATAAAGAATTGGCAAACTGACCCTCTGAGGGAAGCCTGGGATGGACCGCATCAGGTGATACTGACTACCTTTACAGCTGTTAAGGTTGCAGGAGTCAGCACCTGGATTCATTATACAAGAGTCAAGAAAGCTCCGGTGAAATGGGAAACTCATGTAATATCCCCAACCCGAATGGTGATTCGGGCAAAATCACACTCACAATAATTGTGTTTTTGATTAAAATAAGATGTGTGCCTGTGAATGGATATGTTGTTGTTACAGTCCCTGAGCCGGTCGTGGGAGCAATGGAAAGGATGAACATGAATCTGACCTGTGTCATTACCGATGACCAGAGAGCTGGAGCCGAGGAGGTAAAAGTCTACTGGAAAAAAGGAAATAGTAGCAAGAACATCAGTGCTATCACGTTCTGGGATAAGGATGCACAATTTGGCAATACTACGGTAACCCTCAAAAATATGACTATAAGTGATTCTGGCAAGTTCATGTGTTTAGTCAAAATATGAGAGAGCTTTGATTATCAATATTTACAGTTGAGAGTTAGGAATTGGGAAGAGAATAGTACGGAAGTAATGGTTATTCCTTTCTCTGTTACAGTTGACATGTGGAATGGGCCTCCATTATGAATTAATTGCTCTTTTGTTGCTCAAGATCCCTGTGGATCAATCTATTCAGTCACATGGTGGAAATGGAATGATTCAGGGTTGTGGGATAAACTGAGGGGACAAAGCAACACCTGATTTGACAATCAAAGAGGAATAGGATGGCTAAATAACACACAACCACAATTGGAGAAGTCAGAATCAGAAGGGAAGTATATCTGTGTAATGGTCTGTGGAATGTACTCTTCATATGGAATTAGGGAAGTCGAAGGGCAAGCACATGCTAGGACAGCCATTTCTTTGACTAAGGGAAGAGTGTTTAATTGGAGAATTAGGGACATCAGGAATAAAAATAGAACTTTCAGTTTCCTAAGGGGGGAAGGACAAGAGAATTTGATAGTAGGATTAATTAGAGATTTTGGAATGGTGCAAAATGTAACTAGGATCACAGCATGTTTACCTTTACCCCGGGCAGCAGGAGAGCCAATTCCTTGGGGAATAATTCCAATTGGAGCCTTGCCCCCGGCAACAAAGAATGTAGTGCAAACCTGTACTAAGGAACACCGAGGTGAAGTTAAAAGGGAAAACAAAACTATCCGAGTTCGAGAATCATGGTCCACACCAGGAAAGAGGGAAGATTGTGTGAAACTGTTAAACTATCAATTTACAGAAATTGGAAGGTTTAAAGAGATAGGTTGGTGTTCCTTCGAAGTGCTAAAGAAGAAAAGCAGTTTAAAAGCTATACAGTATCATGAAATAGTGTGCCAAGATGTTACTCGGGACAAATCATTAGAAGATGAGTGGGAAACAATATGGAGACCTAGTTTACTAGAAACATATAGCTACTTAGGAAAAGTTAATTGGTGCGTTCAATGGACAGGAACAAAGAATCAGACACATACCAGGGTTATAGCCTTGCATACCACCTCGAGACAGGAAAAAGACCAGAAAGAGATATGGAATTGTACTAAGATGTTTACTTGTGATACCCCCAAAGCGCAGATAGGGCTAGTACCAGTAAGAGTTTTCTTAAAATGGGGATGCGAGTGTCGGGGATATAATCACACCATTACAGAAAAGGTTAAAGGAGAAGAACAGCAATTTGTTAGCTGTAAAACCACTACCATTAGAAGTCCAGGAAATCTAGTTTGGGTAATGGGACATGGACAATGGACAACTCATATGCCAATAGATGGGCCAGTCACTCAGATCACACTAGAGATACCCACATTATGTCTGTTTTGGAAACAGTTGAAATTAGAGAATAGATTCAAAAGGGCTAGAAGAAACATAGAAAATAAGGACGAGTGGCATGAGCCAGACAGTGGGGTTAAATTTGGATGGGCCCTAGAATCCTTCTTTGCACCTATTGCAGCTTACCGGAATAGGGACATGATTTACTGACTGATGGGACAAACTGAAAGGCTTGCAGCAGCTACCAAAAAAGGGTTTAAAGATTTAAACTTACAATTACAAGCTACCACGATGATGACTCTACAGAATAGGATGGCCCTTGATATGTTACTATTGAAAGAACATGGAGTTTGTGGTTACCTGAATAAGAAAATAGATCATTGTTGCATCCACATCCCAAATGTTACCATTGATGTAGAAAAAGACATTTCACAATTAGAGAATATAGAAGAAAAGACCAAAGAATTAGAAAAAGAAGCAGAACATAATTGGATTGGAGCATTATTTGATTCTTTAGGGCTCCAGGTCTCTGGTTGGTTATCATCAATAATACAATATGCTTTGATGTTTCTGATTTTGATTCTGATCATTTTTGGAGTGTATAAGTGTGTCATAGGGATGATCAGCCAGGAACGGATGCGCACCCGACGGCTGGTGAATGCCATGACCCGAACTCCAACAACACCACCACCCCCGCACAAAGAAAACAGACACCCGAACGAAGCTGAAACAAGAACTTGAGCATCCCTGCAAGTCTGAAGATTGAGGAATGCTCAAAAGGGGGGACTTGTTGCAGTAGATTTTAAGTTTTAGAGAGAATATTGTGTGTTAGGAGTAGTTATGCTAAGGATCGTAACTTAAGTAGACCTTTTGGCACTCTGTATGTGAATTAGTAGCTTGTGTTGCAAGAAATAAGTAAAACATGCTGGGGAGGTAGAAAATGTTTATCTAAAGAATGTTCTGTTGAAGATTCAATGTAACTGTTCATCAAAAGTAGCTTAGAGTTGTTATGTTGAGCTAGTGAAACAAAAAGATCACAGGATGAAGTAATCTTTCTGTTGAAAGATATAAACCCTGTGATTCTGTCTACTGGGGGGGGGGGGGGGCTCTGACTTTGGACGCGAGTCCTCAGGTCCCCGGGGACCTTAATAAAGCACCGCATAAAACAACTCCGTTGTTTTGTGTTTCGCTATATCGGCTCGGGCAGCAAGCTCAGCAGGAAGATGGTTCCAGGTGTGGGTGCAAGGGATGTGTCTGCAGTTTGTGTCCCTGCGTCCCTGTGTGTTGGAGTTGGACGTGTTCACTCTGGCGGTAAATTCTTGGGTATCATGATTATGAGCCTGGATTTGCCCAGGCTTTTAAGTGAAGAAAACTTGGAGATATTTTTCTATGCTGTTCCTAGAAAACAGGTATACTTTCCATGGAGATTCTGTCATATTTTGATTTGTCTTGGAGGGATCTGTGGGTTTATTTGCTGTTGGAGTAGTTGATGAATATGAATCATTTTGAGTAACTAGAAGAAAATAGTACTTTGTGAAGAAGGATGCTTACTTTTAAAATTTCAGGGGTTTATTATAAAATACAACAAGACTGAATAAAGAAATATTGCACCAGTGAAAGCATGGAACCAAACTGCCAGGTGCTTGTCTGCAAAATGGCTGCTCCGCCTTTTATACTGCTGTGGTTACATCACTAACCCTAGCCCTTCCCAAAGTCTGTCTGTCAACTCTTCTTCACCCCTAGCCCTTCCCAAAGTCTGTCTGTCAACTCTTCTTCACCGTCCATTGGTGGAGGCTACTTTCTTGTGCCTCGATTAGAGGTGAGGTGTTGTCCCGGCTGCGCCCGCTAGCAACAAGCTTTTCCCATCCCATGCAAGGGGCACAGTGTACTCACCCTCCCTTCACAAGTCTTTCGCAGCCCAGGCTGTGTGGTGGTGACCATAGCGAGGGGGGAAGGGGACTATGGGGAGAACAAAGGATGTCTAAACAAGAAGATAACATAACTACATATCAATAAACTTCTTTTAAGATATATACAGTTTTCATCCCTTAATTTTGAAAGCAAATCCATCACGTTACGGATCTATAACACTGAGAGGTCGAGCATTTTTTGTTTCCAGGAAGGAATGGCTTTCCAAAATGTAGTTTGGGTTAATTACTTCTTTGCTTTGGGATTGAGTTATGTTTTGTTTCTGGACTTTTCTTTGCCAATGGTTTATGAATAGCTAGCATAGTTTTGAATAGGAGGCTCCCATTGTGGTACTTGAAAATAGGAAAGATTCCGGGAAATAATGGGAGCTGGAGTTTTTCTTGTAGTAGTGTAAAAATGTATTTAGTGATATAGTTGGTCACTTCTGTGTATAAATATTCAATAACTAAAGCATTAATGTGAAACACAAAGCTTTTCTGCCTCTTCTGAAGTACATAGTCATTCATGGAATTACAGGCTGTGAAAAAATGCGTATTTTATTATTGGCTTTTCACAAATATTAAAATGAATATTATATGTGTTATGTTAGAAAGTTACGCTCTATGAATTTTCTTAAGTAGAGTGTTAAATATAGTTTTAGGTTATAGCATCATGTTAAAATAGAAACAATGCTATGTAAGCTAGTTTTTTTTTAAGAGAGGAATGAAGTACTTGCACTGAGATAGCAGCCACAAGACAGCTAAATCTTTCTGAGAAAAAGAAATTTAATACTCCCTTATCAAAAGAAACTAACTTCTTCCTACTTCGCTCAGCCCTGAAGACACCATCAAGATTAAGAAGTTAACGCTGACTAGACAGAATCTTTTGTTTAAATGAAAGTTATGCATCATTTATAAAATATATGAATATACAACAAACTATTACTTTTAAGAGTTAATCCTCTGTTAATGTGTGTCCTTTTTCAGGCTTATTTTGCCCAGAAAAAGGTACTCAGACTGTCCAGAACTCCTTGTTTTTATTGTCACCTATTGTCCTAATCCTAATTGTCCAAATCTTTATTAGTCTAATTGTATTGCTATTTTTATCACCATTTTATTACTATTAAACTTTTAAAATTTTAAAAACAAGGGATTAGCATTTTTCACAAGGTTAAACCCAAGAAGCCAACACCATAATACTAAGTGTGAAATGCATAGCAATGTAAATGTATGATGTTGTTCTGCCTTTACAGTATTTGCTTCTAAATGAACATTTTCATTTCTGAATAAAGTTATTTTTGCTGGTGGTGGCAGTGTTGATTAAGTTCCCGTCTGGTAACTGAATTCATCTTAAGAATTTAACATTCATATCTGATGTATATGCTAATTTAGATGAAGAAAAATGGACTGCCATTGCTTTTTTAAGATTTTTTTTGGTGAAATGTACCTGCCCATTTGACTTGTGGAGCTTGCTTGGAGCTGATTCAAAGGCATATACTCATTTTGCCAGCAAAGCCGGCATTTAATGCTGAAATCTGTCCTTAACAAGAAGGTAGCCAAATGAAGGCTGAAGGCTGGAATTCCATAGAAAAAGCAAAGACACTTAAAAGGTGGTTTTGGGTGTGATAAAAGTTGTACATGTCAGTGCAAACAGACTTCTGAAGTCTCACCTTTCCTTTGGCTGTCCAATAATCTCATTTTCATCATTCTTCCAACTGACATGGGATTGTCAGCCACTTGCTGGAAGAATGTGCTGCCAGGTCTGACAGATCTCAGGAAGGTTTTGCTTCAAGTCTATGAAAGAAAAAGAATGTCTTTTTTCTTTGGCACTGCAGCTGCCCATGGAACGGCCAGCACTAGGTGTGTTCCTCATCACATTTCATGATATACTTTTTCATGCTACAGCTATGCAAACAGTGCTGGAAAAACTTAAAATAGTATATGAGCTATTGAACTTGGGCAAGTGCTGAGGGGCATCTTTGTGAGCTACAGACTTGACCAATAGCAGTGCCCCAGCTGAGAGTTGTGGAGGGTCTTTTTCTACTTCACTTTGAGTCACTGTGACAAATTTTGCAGGCCTGGTTGTTTGCCCCGGTTGTAAGCGACCTTATAATGGAGAGATCATGTTAATCTCCTTTCTCACTTAAACCATGCAGATTCCAAGTAGTATTTAGCTGAAAAAGAATGTCTCTCCATTATATTGTCTTCAATTGCAAGTGACCTGGACGCAAAACTCAACTGTAGTTCTTTCCATAAGGTAATTCAGCTGTGCACATGCCTCTCTAGGCCACTCTTTTCTTCTTTCACCTCCCTTGTTGATGAGGATCTCTGTCTGGTGATGCAAAATGTGGACAAAGGCACTTTAGAGGATGTTGTTGAAGACACTTGTGTGGCTGAAGGTCCTGGTTTCAGCCAGGACAGGGTTAATTTTTGCAGCAGCCAGGAGGGGGCTTCCTTGGCTCCCAGATGTTAATCAGTAACACTGATTAGGTAACTCTGATGAGGTGGTCACTTTCAGGACCACCTCATGTCTTTGCCAGAGGTGGGGGACATGACTCTCTCTCTTCTGGGGGAAGGGAGTCCCTTCTGGTTGAGAAGATGTGGTGGACAGAGCAGTCTGGCATGTATGTATTGTCAGGGCATGTCTGTGTAATTAGTTTCTTACACCTTTTATTATTATATCAGTGCTATTACTGGTAATTTTCTTACCTCATTGCTGTTTCCTGTAAACTGTCCTGATCTTGACCTGTGATCTTTACCTTTTGTGCTTTCAACTGGAGGGGGTAGAGGATGTGGAGGTGATGGGGCAGGGTTTTTAGTGGGAGTACTAAAATGGAGAGCACCATTTGTAAGCTACACATCCTTAATTGTCAGCCAGTATGCAACACTAGGAGTTGAGGTAACAACAGATCTGCCCAGAACAGGTTGGATCAGAATTGATTTAAGCATTTCTTGTCTTAGGTAGGGAGCCACTGGTTTTTGAGAAAGGAGAGAGGATAATTCAGATCCTCCCAAAATCTGTACTGTGTTGCAAGTTGGTGCTTTTGTGCCCCTCATCACTCAGCATCCCTCTATTACCCGTATGAATATTGCGTCCCCTGGGGCATTCCTTGATCAGGGAGATCTCCTCATCTCCTCCATGCTCTCAAAATCAAACCAACAATTTCTGTTTACACAATTATGTTCTGCATAATGGTTTTTTTTATACAAGACAAGAACTCTGAGCCTACTGATGGCAATAGCCAAAGCAAAAATATGGACACCTCTAAAAAAGAATGAAGCAGGGGCTACCCTTTATTTGCCAGTGGGCATCATAAAGAAGATCCACAGAAAGAAGAGATGTCTGATACGCAAAAATTGCAAGCCACATGCTCCAACTCCACCTTTGTGAGGCATCTAAGACAGGCGGAGCTGGAGCTCTGACCTGGGCTGAGCCATGTCAGCAAATGTACTTCTGGAAAGGAAGCACTCTCAACAAAACTGCTCTTACAACCTGTATTGAACACACTGTGATTATTGATAATTACTGTACCATGTTCTATTTCTAAAACCAGAGACTGCCAACTATGGAGAAGGTCATGTGAGCCCTATTATTAACGTATACAGCTTCCTCCAAGTAATTTACTCTGCGAACAAAGCTCTGAAGGGCTTTTTCAACCCCATACAGTTGGTGTTCTTTGGCTTTTTAAAGATCTGCTTACGGCGCTGTGGCAGATGCTGCCGAGACCACTGCCTTGCCAAGAGCATCTCCTCTAGGAAAGGGATAGACACCAGACACTCGCACTGTGTGTTGTATCTTGAAGGTTGATGGCTAAGAAACAGATGGCAGGGGTTCTTTCTTTGGAGTTCCAGTGGTGGTTGATTGGCCAGCACACTGAAGGCGTTCAGGGACAAAAGAACCAAGAACAAAGGAGGGTTTTATATGTGACAAGGGAGGGAGAGCATCTGTAGGCCAATGGGTAGAGGGAAGAGGGGCGGTACAAAGGCGGTGTTGCAAAGGGGCAACAAACTGGGATTCAAGGGAGGACCAGTAAGGAATGAGGACCAATAGGAAAAGCGGAAGTAGTGAACATTCTAGAACTGGGGAGGAGAACAGAGATGATGTAACTCATCAATGTATAATGGCAATGAACTGTGAGAGAGCACTTTTGGTCTCACTCTGACACCTAAAGGGGTGTCTCCTCCGAAGGCATCTCTGCCTTCACATCTCTCTCTGTGTCCTGGGATGCAACATTTGCTTATCACAAGGGTCAAAATTCTGCTTTTTTGCAGCACTTAAAGCAACTTGTACTACCTCCACACACCCTGTATCATCAAGGGAACAACCAGACCAGGTCATTCAAGTAAACCAGCACTTAACTCTTTCCACTCTACAATGGGGAGCGGTCGCAAGCTCTTTCCTGTGTTGAAAGTGCGTGGAAGACCACACTCTGAAATGCCGCTGTCCATGAAAGAGACAGAGCAGTCCTGCAACTTTTTTAAACTAAAGGGAGAGAGTTCACTAGACCGTACCCCATGGGGTCTCTCTTGAGGTTTTGGAGGATGTAGCCTCCTTTTATCCTAAACTTCTGGCTGCATATTGCCGTCCTCCTTTCCCCAACGGCTGAGGTACTAGGAAGGTGCAACCTTCCTGAACTGCCAGCCACATATTGCCATGTTTACGGGGGCCCGAGATCCAGCCAGACAAAAGCTTGCTGTGCTCCCCTTGAGGGCTAACCCCCGAGCCACTGACATTTAAGTTAGGGTGAGCAAATAGTGCCCCCAGAGGCCTTTGTGACTTTATGTTGATCCCCCATTACTCATTGGCCCTTTCCTTTGTGATCTGGCCTCAAGCCCTTACCCCACTGGTTACCAGTTTTGTCCCACGTCCTCACCTTCCCTGTATAATTCCCTGTTTTTCCCTAGTTCAGAGAGCTTCTGTCCATGGCTCCCTTCACAGAGGACCCTGCTCTTAATAAGGGCTGCTACTCTGTGGAATGTCATACAGAGCTCTGATGTCTTTCTCCGCGTCATCCAGAAAAAGAAAGCCGTACATTGCATGGGAGAGGGACGTGCCTGTGCTCCTGGGCTGCCCTTTTCAGGACACTCTTCAGGAATTCCGGACAGTCATGGCACCCTTATTACCCACAACACAAGTGGCACCCAACCGTGGGGCAGCTCCAAAGAGCCCCTGAAGAAACGTCCACTGCAGTTCTTACTGCAGAGCGTGCCACTGTTGGGACTGCCACCCCTGGAAGAGAGCCTCTCACGTTCTAGTGAGGACTGTCCGACGGGCAATGCCTGGGACCTTTGCTGCCCATCTGGGGAAAAAAGATCCCTTGAGGACTGGCTGTCAGAGAAACACCCATCCACCAGCTTTACGTTGACCCACCAGGCATTGGCCTGAAGAAAGACTGTGAGTTTCATATGCATATTCAGGTCTTTTGTTTTTCATTTTCCATTTGCTGTTGGGTGGGGAGTGAGACTGCCAGGGTGAGAAACAAGCTTAGAATATCTAAGCTCAGCCCTCCTGAGAGAGACATGTATCACCAAGTTTTGGGTACCCTTGTTGTGGGAGATTTTAAATTTTCAAAGAGAAATTTAAAGAGGTTCATTCCTTGGGTTTTAAAATATTTTCCTAGAGTTATTTGTACTTCTGTTTGTATGGGCTCATTTTGGGATGAAGTGGGGAGAAAGTTACATGTTGTTCAAGCAAACAGGGATTTTTCAGTTGCAAAGTTTTTTTCCTTTGTTCCATATTATCGTTCAATCTGTTGATAAATTGGTGAATACTCTGGGGAGTATTTTGGGAGAAGTTTTGAATCCCCAGTTAAAAGCTCCTTCCCCTTTGACCTCTCCCTGTATTCCAAGCCCTCCTCCCCGAGGAGCAATTGGCGGGTGGTTCTTGCCAACAGGCACAGGGTTGCTGCCGTCTCCCTGACGCCCCCGATCACATCTCTCCCCTTGCCAGGATGGCATTGGCTATGCCACCCTGGACCTTTCCCTCAACCCCCTCCCTGTGCCCACCTACCCAGTTGTGTCTCCCCCAGTTAAAGTTCCCTTGCATCCCAAAATGGCCACTTTCCCACCTCTCCTCCTCCTTTTCCCACACCTCCTATTGCGCCCTGCTCCTCCTCCCTTCCCACGTCATCAATGGGTGTAACTGTGTCGAGACCCTTCTCTTCCATTGGGCAGACCCTCCCTGTCACAGACCCCATCCACATCCCCTCCAATCTGAACTCCTCTCCTGATGGTCCCTCCACTTCTGGTTCCCACAGCACTGGGACCGGAAGTCAGGATGAGGGCGACAGGAAGAAGGCCATATTGGCTTCCACTGCCGCACATCAACAGGCAAGTTCCAGTTGCCTGAAGAGGCCCTGTGCTGTTATCAAGCGCCTTCCATCCTCTTCGGATGATGAGAGCAGCAATTCCTCAGGCTCCAATTCCGACCTTGAGTCTGAGGATCGCTGAGCCAAAATTCAGAGGGAAGCCACTTGGGAAGGAGACTCAGAGCTGGCCAAAACCACCTTGGCCTTTCCAGTTGCATGCAAATAGAGCAGGAGGGCAACTGCAATCAATTTGTGGGAACTCCTACCCTATGGGGAGTTAAAGGAGCTGTGCAAAGCAACCAAAGAACACGGTCGAGGCTCACATTTGTTCAAGAACTTACTAGAAGTTACCTTCTCCAATCATGTCCTAGTACCATATGGTATTAAAAATATTATGAACTGCTTCCTCTCCCCGGCCAAATACATGCTGTGGAAGAGGCAATGGAAACAACACCTCAGACAATTGGCAGACACGTACTCTATAGATGCCAACAAACCTAGTTTAACTATTGAACAAATTGCGGAAGAAGGTGACTTCCAAAAGCCTCAAGACCAGGCCAAAGATTTAGATGAGGCGGTCCTCAAAGATATTGCTACTGCCGCAAAAACATCCCTGCTCATCACCCCTGATGACAATGTGCCGACGCAAGGCTTCACAAATATTAAACAAGGGGCTAATGAGTCCTTCATTAAGTATATAGACAGGTTAAAGAAAGCACTCAAAGGACAAATACAAAGCCCAGAAGCTCATAAGGAACTCTTGACAAAAATGGCTGTGGCAAATGCCAATATCGAGTGCAAAACAATATTAACAGCCCCCTTCCCTTGACACAGAACTGACTACTGAACAAATGGTTGAAGCCTGCACCAAGCACACCTCCACTGACAGCACTGTAGCCCTAGCAGTTGCTAAGGGAGTTGCAGAGGTAGTGTCTGGCGCATATGCAGTAGCAGCAAACAATGAAACCAGCTGCTGTTTTAACTGTGGTGAAGTATGACATTACTTTAAAGATTGTCCCAAAAGATCCTTTTTACAGGACCAACAATACCATCCTACTAAACACCAGTGGCCCCCAGGACAGAACCGGTACCAGCAACATCCGGGAAACTTCCAGCAGAGCACAGGGCGGCCCCGCGCTCCAACACCAAATAAAATGCTGTATCGCTCCATCCCACCTGCGAGGTCCACCATTCCACCTCTGAGATCCACTGATGGACATCAGGAGTGGGGAAATGGATCACAAGCAACACCATCACAGTGGGAGCTCCCCCAAAATATGAAGAAGATCCAACACATGGAGCGATACAGATGGGAGCCCAGCGCTAGCTGGTAACTGATCTATCCATTGACTTCAATGATGAATGTGTTCATAAAATTCCAGTGGCAAAATATGGGCCAGTGGATGGTCCTTCAAACATTTTGATTCTCAGAGACCCTTTCCATGGTCCTGAGGAGGGAGGGGAGAGTAAGAGTGAATAACAGCACTATGTTTTATCATTTAGTGCAGAATTCTCTGGCATAGACACCCAGAGATTGAGGATACCCTTTAGAGTTCTTTGCTCAATAACCATCATCTGGTGCCATCATCTCACAGCAAATGCATAGATGGTGCAACAACCAGCTGAGAACATATGGCTGACATTAGCAAAGACTCTGAAACAAGACAGCCTGTGTATGTCAATGGGAGCAGTCAACAAGCCTCTGTCAACGTGCCTGGTGGGGATGCCTCTATATTACCTTTATATGCAGGTAAGGAACCGAATCCCGTAGATACATGGGACAACTGGACAAGGATTCTCCCACATGCCACTCAAGAGCCTCAAGAATTAGATTTATTGCGCTCCACTGCAGCAACATTTTGTATTAGATTCTATTACAAACCAAAGACACAAGATTGGCATGATTCTACGGTGCCGCAGAAGATAATTCGGAAAGACATGTCACCCCATCACCAAAAAATGTCATTCGGCTTTGTGATGCAATTACATCACCAACACACCATCCAAGTCCAGCGATGTTCCCAAAGTATTGCCGCAAGGAGTGTTCCTCATCTGCGGTGACCGAGTGTGAGCGGGGATGCCTTCAAAAATCCAAGGGGGTCCTTGCAGCCTCGGCCAATTGACTGTCCTCAGCCCAAATACAACCCAAATTATCAATTGGCGAAAAGAGAAACAATTGACAAAATAACGAAGATCATATGCACGACATTTGACGCAAATTGTGGTAACAAAATTTATGATTGGAGTAAAAGCAAAAGAATCGCGGTATCTGTCTTCCTCCCATGGGTGGCAGCTGCAAAAGCTTTAGGTGAGATTTCCCACCTGGGGTGTTGGCTCAGCCAACAGGCCAACGCAACTTCCGCACCTTATCGGATCTGCTGGAAGAAAAAGAAACTACCAGGCATGCCACCTTACAAAACAGAGCAGCCCTTGACTTCTACTTTCACACGGCCATAGCTGCAAAGACTTTGATGGCCTGTGCTGTTTTAACTTGACATCAAAAAGCACCTCCATCCATGCGAGCATCAAACAGATACAAACCCAAGTGCAGGACCTGCTATCTGAGACCAAAGCCATCAGCATAGTGGACAAAACTCTCAGTCAATGGGGCCTCCCCTGGTGGCCCATTCCGATTGCAAAAATTCTGCTCTGGTTTCTAATCATCCTTTTTATGATGGTGACGGCAATAAGTTGCTCAAAAAGGGCCATTGAAAAATCCTTGGGAAATATCTATTTAATAAACAAAGAAGGGGGAGATGTGGGTGAGGGGCATGGGAAGGTTGACACTGGAATGCCATGGGAGAGTTCTGTGTAAGTCTAACTGGTTGCCATAGCAATTTCCCTTGGTTCTTTGCAGACTGTTATGATTAAAGTCCTATGTTAATGGTCAAGTTCTACCCACCCCTTTCTAGAATTTTCCTTGTGCTTTGCTCTCCCACTGTTTGTTCCCTTGGAACCACACCCCCCTCTTTCTCCCATTGGAGTGTTTGCCATCACTCCATCCTTGTCCCTCCTCCGGTGTCTTCCCCCATTGGCCCATTTTTTTTGTCACCCCTCCCCCACCTTTATCCACATATATATGTATATATATATATGTATATATATACCCTGGTCCCTCCCATAACTGTTGGACTCTCCCCTCAGTGCCCTCCTCCACAGTTGTCTCCCTGCTCCTCTTAGCCCACTACCTCTCCTCTCTACCTTCCTGTACACCTTGGACCTTTCAATAAACTGGCTGGAACTATCCGGGACTGAGTCACCTCCTTCGACCCTGGTGAGCAGAACATATCCATTGGGGACTGGGCGGAAGGTGGGCTGAGGGGAGGGCTCTTGTGGGCAAGGGCAGACTCTTTGCCACTCTGGCATCCTGCCAGCACCGGCCCAGGGTTTCCGCCTGCGGAATTAGAGGGGAAACGGTCTCCCTGCCGCAGTCCTGAACAAATTTGTGTTTTTCCTGAAGTACAGACCATTAATCCAGGAGAGAAAAATACTTGTACAACTTTCTTCCATAGACCTGCCCTTTTAGCTTTCTAAGGGAACTCCAATTGTTCAAATGTTTCTTCTACCACCGAACTGTCCAGAACAGGACCCTCTCAACCCCACCATAATGTGGGCCCAGGTTGTCGGCTCAAGTAAACCCATCATAGAGTGCGGCCTGTTGTGTAAAGCGGAGAAGATCCACTGCCCAGGCATGCTGGACACCGGGGCAGATGTCACCATCCTTACCTGCTCCAAGTGGCCAGCCAGCTGGGAACTACAGCCTGTGGTGGGGATGATCTCAGGGATTGGAAAAGCCACAGTCTCCATGAGAAGCAAGAGTAATGTCATTGTAGAAAGTCCCAAAGGCAAGATGGCAACCATCAGGCCATTTGTGGTGAGGGCACCAATAACACTCTGGGGCAGGGACCTAGTGTTGCAAGTGGGGGTAACTCTAAAAAATCCCTGTAGGGATTTTTAGTGGGGACCTCTGTACACTGCATGAAACCTCCCATCTCTCTCCTGGAAACAACAACATCCAGTGTGGGTTGATCTAACACCAAGCTGCGCGCACTAGTGGCCCTCATGGAGGAGTAGCTTCTCAAGGGCCACATTACTGAAACCAACAGTCCTTGGAACTCCCCTATCTTTGTTTTATAAAAACCTTGCAAATACAGCTGGAGGCTCCTCCACAATCTCAGAAAAATAAATGAAGTCATTGAAGAGATGTCCCTTGCAACCCGGCACACCCTCACCTTCCATGCTGCCTTGGGGTTGAAAGCTCACTATAATAGCTCGCTTCTTCTTCAACATTCCTCTCCATCCCTGGGATGCTCAGAGATTTGTGTTCTCCATTCCCTCCCAAACAGACAGGCCCCACTAAAGAGGTACCACTAAATTGTCCTTCCCCATGGAATGAACCCACCCCCCCATCCCACCATATGCCTGTGGTACATAGCCCACATGCTGTCCCCAGTAAGAAGCCTGTTTCTGGACATGATAATCTTACATTACATGGATGACATTCTGGTCTGTGCACCAGAAGACAGATACCTGAAAGTGCCTTTCCAAAAGACAACTAAAACCACTGAAGATGCAGGGTTCAAAATCCGTAAAGGCAAGATCCAGTACATCTGCCCCTGGACATACCTGGAACTCCGACTTCATGAGCAGACCGTCATGCCCCAGAAACTTACCATCCAGGAGGACCTGAAGACCCCGCGAGATCTCCACCAGCTCTGCAGGTCCATCAGTTGGGTATGTCCCCTGCTGGGGATAATGACAGAGGTCCTCACGCCACTCTTCAACATGCTCCCCAGCAGCGAGAACCTGGATTCACCACGCATCCTCACACCAAAGGCCTGGGAATCCACCATCAAGGTTCAGGAGGCCCTTTTGCGGCAATCCCATTGCGACAAGCCCAACCTGCCTTTCCAACTGGCTATCCTGGGTAAGGCCCTGAACTTCTGCACGCTCATTTTCCAGTGGAACAGAGCACTGAGACAACCACTCCTTATCATCGAGTGGGCCTTCACATACAACCAACCTACAAAACCATCCCCACTCTGCAGGAAATCAATAAAAAGGCAGAACTCAATAAAAAGGCCAGAGCCCGCCTGCACACTCTTGCGGGATGTAAGTTCACATGCATTTTCCTCCCATTGAACACCAGGGATCTGGAGCCTTTGCTCCAAACCAATGAGAGCCTCCAGTCTGCCCTAGATACATACACAGGCCACACCTACCCAGCCACAAACTGTTCAATACAATATTTAATTTGGTCTCCAAATCATTACAAAGCAGAACACCACTCAAAGCCCTGACTGTTTTCACAGACAGCTTGAGAAAATCCCACAAGTCAGTGATGACGTGGAGGGATCCCAGGACACAGAAGGGGGAGTCTGATGTAAAGGTGTAGAAGGATCACCGCAAATTTCAGAAGTAGCAGCCATTGTCAGAGCTTTAGAAAAGTACCAAGAACCTTTCAATTTAGTTACCAATTCAGTCTATGTCGGTAGCTATGAGGGCTGAACACTCTTTCATAAAGGAGGTCTCCAACCCAAATTTATACAAATTACTTTCTAAATTAATACACCTCATCTCCCACAGAAAGCAACCATATTATATATGCATGTGATGTCACACACACCAACCTCCTTTGTGCCATCATGGAGACACTAGCCATGGACACTAGGAGGGCAGACACGCTAGCCATGCGTGTGGAGAAAGCTAATGTCCCCAACATCCTTACCCAGGCAAAGCTGTCACATTCCTTTTTTCACCAAAATGTCCTGGCTTTAATGAGAATGTTTAGGCTGACATGAAATCAAGTCAGTGCAATAGTAAAGACCTGCCCAAATTGCCAAATATATCAAATTTCATCCATGAGTTGCAGAGTTAACTCTAAGGGTCTCAAAAGCTGTTAGATATGGCAAACCGCCATCACGCACATCCTTTCCTTTTGAAGGTCCAAATCTATACATGTGTCAGTAGATACCTTTTCAGGCCCAGTGTTTGCTTCAGCGCACGAGGTAGAAAATACCATGCACACAATCTGGCTATTTCTCCTTGTGTTGGTCACCCTGGGAGTCCCAGAGCAGATAAAAACAGACAATGGGCCTGCTTCCACACACTAAGAGATTTCTACAGTCAGTGGGGGGAGAAGCACATCACAGGCATACCACACTCTCCCACAGGGCACTCACTTGTGGAAAGCACCCATCAAACTCTTAAGAGAGTCCTTGATCAGAAGTGAGGAGAAACAGAGACCATTCCTCCCATTGAGAGGTTCTGTAAAGCTCTTTATGTCAAAGCTCTTTAGGAACAATTTCCTAAATTGTTCATCCTCAGAGCCTGACTCCCCTGTATTACGGCACTTCTTCAATTTGACCCGAGCTAAGCTCACCAAGAAGCCACCAGTGCTGATCATTGACCCCGAATCACAATGAACATCAGGGCCTTTCCCACTGATTCCCAAGGGAAGATTGTATGCCTGTGTGTCCACACCATCCAGCTCCAAATGCCTCCCAGGAAAAAACATAAAACCATACCTGGGCCCCACAAACGCTGCCCCCACGACAGACCACTCACAATCTGCTGAGACCCACACAGGTCCTCAAGATGAACAGTTAGCCACAGCCTGGAGACGGAAACGCCGCGAACTACCGCAGCAGAGACCCAATCATCCTGTCACCAGATCTCAGACAAGACCACATTCTGCATTGGACCAACACAACGAAGCTACAACCTGCCAAACACAGACAATAAGCAAAGCTCCTAAAACTCCTCTTCCCTTCATTACCTTTCTCCTTTTCCCCTCCCCTTTCCCTTCTTCCCACCCCAAAAACTCCAGCACTTAACTGCATACTCCAATCCCCATCAAACCTACCTTCCCCATACAAACCTCTACTTACCTTTAGCCTTACCCTCAAACTCCTCCAAAGAGTCTACTGTCCCTCAATGCTGCTACCGTATCTTAATGCTGCCTCCACCAGTGGCCAATCATGTGTCCCCACTGCACAAAATGATCCCATTGGCAAACTACTTCCTCAAAAAGTATTAATTTCCTCCTTGTCATAAACCCAATAGTCCTTCCCTTTTTACAGTGTTTAGAAAAGGGGGAGAGAAGATAGAGAAGAAAGATCCCACTCCAAAACTAGTATTTTCTCATTTCAGCCTCCTTCACAAAAGCATCAACTCTTTACAAAGATGGCAAGTAAAGCCCTCTTGGAGTGCCTGGTCTTCTGCATGCTACTGAGACCATCGATGGTGGATGCCTGGCTCCACCATCAGGGCTCAAAGAGAACATTTGGATTACACTGCGAAGACTCTTCAACAGAACAACATGTGCCTGTCCATGGGCAGTTCCAGCAATCCCCTAGCCTCATTCCTTTGAGGCCCAATAAATATGCCTTCACAGGGAAGGGCCCAACCCAGTGGACACTTGGGACGAGTGGACGAGGATTTTACCCCATGCACCAGAGGAACCCCAAGATTTGGAGCTTTTGGGGTCCTCCCAGGCTACCTATTCTATTACAGACCATCAGGTAGTAATGGATGGTCTGCCTCCAATTACCAAAAATCTGTCTACCTAAAAGACATGTCACCTACCAGCAAAATCTGTAACTCAATTAACTGGTGCAATTATACCAGCAACACCCTATCTGTTTCCTCTTGTTATCCCAGAGTGCTGCCCTGGGATGTGCTCTTGATCTGTGGGAACAGCACGTGGGCAGGAATCCCTTCCTGTCTACAGGGAGGTCCTTTTACACTTGGCCAGCTTACCATCCTCACCCCAAACTCAATGCTGATTCAGGACTGGCAGATAAAGAACGAATTGGCCTGCCCAAAAAGACAACTCACTCATTTAGATGAAAATTGCAATAGCCAAATTGTTGATTGGCCGCACATGAAGAGGGTGGTGATGTTCCTTTTTCCACTCTGGGTTGCCTCCGTGAAAGCTCTCAGTGAGCTTTCTCACCTGGAGTCTTGGCTTTGTAACAACACCAACTTAGCATCTGCTGTATTAAGTGACCTCCTGTGAGATGAGGAAGCTATCAGGCATGCCACACTCCAACACCAAGCCGCTATTGACTTTCTCCTCCTTGCCCATGGACATGGCTGTGAAGAGCTTGAGGGGCTGTGTTGCTTCTACTTATCCAGCCACGGCGAAGGCATCCATGCTCGCTACAAAAGATCCAAAATCTAGTCCAAGGACTTAAAACTGAGAGCCTAATGGTTTGAAGATCTCTTTGGACACGGGGGACTCAAGAGGTGGGTTACTTTCCTCCTAAAAAATATTTTTTCGGTCCTTTTAATTGGTTTTATTTTCATATGGATGTTCATCTGTTTTAAGAAGCTACTTGAATGGTGTCTCCGAGAAGGTTTTTATTAAATAAAGAAGGGGGATTTTTGGGGGCCAGAGATCCAGCCGGAGAAAAGCTTGCTGTGCTCCCCTGGAGGGCTAACCCCTGAGCCACTGACTTTCAGGTAGGGTGAGCAAATAGTGCCACCAGCGGCCTTTGCGACTTTATGTTGATTCCCCCATTACTCATTGGCCCTTTCCTTTGTGGTCCACCCCCGAGCACTTATCCCACTGGTTACCAGTTTTGAACCACCCCCCTCATCTTCCCTATATAATCCCCTGTTTTTCCTTGGTTCAGAGAGCTTCTGTCCATGGCTCCCTTCACAGAGGGTCCTGCTCTTAATAAGGGCTGCTACTCTGTGGAACGCCAAACAGAGCTCTTGTTGCTTTCTCTGTGTCGCCCAGAAGAAGAAAGCCAAAGCCGTACATTGCATGCCAGGCTGGGAGAAGGATGTGCCTGTGCCCCTGAGCCATTCTTCTCAGGACACTCTTCAGGAAGTTCATGGCACCCTTACCACCTCCTTGCCACTGTGGCACCTATTGAACCTGTCATTTTCCTCCAAAGTTCAGAAGTTCAGGCTCTCTGGGCTCTGCAATAGGCTTTGTGGGGACCCATTTGTTCTATTACCCCAAAGTTCAGGAGTTCAAACTGTAGTCAAATTAAGACCCATTTCAAAGACATAAACACTCATTTCTCTTCAAGACCTTCCCCCATCAAGTTGTTTGTAAAGACATTAGCTCCGATCTTTCCTGTGTTGAAAGGATGAGTTTGAGAAGGTTTTGTTGGGCCTCCAAGGCTCAGAGCTGAGATGAACACCAAGGTGAGCTAGGCCTGGATGGTCCCACACTTCCTGCAGTACAGTTGCACCGGGTGAGCTGCAGCAGTGGTGCTACATCCCCTTGTTGCATTTGCAGTGCAGGAGGTGAGGGAGAATTCTGTGTGTGTAGTGAAACACTGGAAATTGCTCCCTGCACAGGGCCGTCAGGCCTCCTGTAGTTCTTGAAGGAAATGAGGAAAGATCTTTGCACGTCAGTGGCTTTAAGCATTAATGAGTTTGGCTCTCCTTAGGAGCTGACATGGTGGCTTGGGTTTTCCTTGTGGTTTCAGACTTCTTTCAAGTTTGCTTTTAGGGCTGTATTACCAGTGCCTCAGTAGAATGATCAGCGATGTAACTGCTGTTCACTAGAAGAAAGAAATTTTATCATGAAGTCTGCTTTGCTGTTTGACATAAATGTAGCTCAGAACTCCATAAATGCAGTCCCTGCTAAAAGTGTATTGCAGATGGATTGTCAAAAGTAAATGTAACTAATTAAGTTGTCCCTACATAGAGATTATACTATGTAGCTATGTTCTCCTTGGAACAACACCAGCACTACAAGGATGATTTTAGTGCAAAGTATTAAGAATACTGGAATTTACATGTTCTGGTAGACTGAAGCAAGCTAGTGGAAATGGTTGGAGAAGGATTGTCCTTCTCTGTCGCCCAGCAAGCAACCAGCACTGCTTGCAGTATGGGGGCACTCTCTGGAGCTGCATGACCCTGGACAGCGCCTAAGGAAACCGCCCTATGCGATGATAGGTACGGCTCCTTCTGACGAACGAGGCTTGCAGAAGGGAAGAGAGCGGACTCCAGCTGAGGGTGCAGTCAGGTTTATTGTGGTCCCAAGGGAACCCAAAGCTGAAGGCCCAATTACAAGGATACAATAGCTTCTAAAGGGCAAGAAAAGAGGGGAGGAGTTACCTCCTGGGCAAATAGGAGCCTAGGAGGGAGTGGTACACAGACAACTGACATTGGGAAAGAACCAATGGGAATATATTAAGGGGGGGGGGGGGGGGGGGGGCCTGGCCCCTGATCCAATCATGCGATACTCTGGGTAGAAGTTTCTGGAGAGAAAGGAGGGAGTGCCGAGTGATGGACAGGGCATTGGGGAGGGACTACAAACGGGATACAAGAGGTTGCCATGGGAAGATGGGAGGAGTGGGGGTGACAGATGACTTGGAGGAGGGTAGAGTGACACCAGGCCAAACCATTACAGACACAAGGGAGAACAGAACAAACCAAGACAACACTACATCTCCCCCTTTTTTGTTTAAAAATAAAATAAAGAAATTCTAAAAGGAGGCTTCAACTTGATTATATGGGTCGGAGCTTGAACAATTGTCCTCAGACCAGGGGTGGCCTACGGGGGACGGAGCCCATTGTTCTTCTTCACCTTCTTCTGGGCTCACTAACTGGTTGACGCTGGGAGGAGAGATCATTTTGGTCAAAAGTCTCTTAACTAACTTCCAAATAATAGAAGAAGCGATGGAAACAGTAATGAGAATTAAAACAACATAAAGCACAATTTTTAAAATTGACCCAACCCATCCCAAGAGACCCCATCCTGAGAAGATGTCCTCCAGCCAGTCTGATGTTTCTTTCTTGATTTGGTGGACCATGTCCTGCATTTTTTGCACAGTAATTCTCACCTCCTCAGCCCTAGATGACAAGTTGAGACAGCAGAGGCCGTCGAATTCTTCGCATTGATGGTGGTGCAAAAGGAGCAGGAAATCAAGGGGTGCCCTATTTTGCAAGGTCGTCTTCCTTGTTATTTCCTCGTCAGATAGGAGGTCTGATAAAGCGGCTGAAGTAAGATTGGCTTGTCTAGCTACCCAACACTCTAGGTGGGCCAATTCACCTAGAGCTTTGGCTGCAGACACCCAGGGTAAAAACACGGTGATTGCAACCCCTTTGGGCTTGGACCAATGGATAATTTCAGAATCACACTCAGGATCAAGATTTTTGAGGTCCCTTTTGGGACAGGCCAAATTGAGCGTGTCATTTTTCACAATCCAATCAAGAATTTGAGTTTTGTTGGGTGTAAACAGCATCAGCCGTCCAAAGGTGCATGGGTCTCTGATCAGGCGAGAGGGGATGCCTGCCTATGCCCGGTCACCGCAAATTAAAAACACTCCTCAGGGCAACATCAGGGGCTTAGAATTAGAGGTGCAGGCCATATCAATTTGGGCAACCACATTGCACCAGCAATGGGCCAGGTATGCAGTTTAAATTGAGGAACGGCCTCAAATGATTTATCTGGGGGGGGTTTGGGGAGAACATAAACTGAACGCAAAGCGAAGCATTGGCGGAGCCGAGTGACTCAAATTCTAAAGGTTCAGAATCTAACAGGGCCGGCCCATGGATTCCGTTACGCCAACCAATTTTAGGATCAAAACCAGGGGAGTGGGCAATCTTTTGAGGGACTAAGGGGGCAAGAGAGGTATTGAAGGGAGAAGGAAATTCATTAACAGGGAGAGGGATCCCCACAAGGCAAGATTACATAGGGTCTTCTGCTGATGTGGTGTTCAGGCAAATGTGATCTTGGCCGAGGACTTGCGCGAGGGTCCACCAGACTATGGCCTTTGCCTGGGGAACAATCCACTGAGCCGTAGGTGGAGCGAGGGACCAGAGCATGTTCATGGATGGAGCCATCAGGTCAAGGGGGTCACTGGAAAAATACAGAAGCATATTAAAAGGATAAGCTTTAAAAATGCCTGGTTCACTCTAGGAGGTCAAGATCTTGGTCAAAAGGCTTGTGCCTCCTCCAACAAGCCTCTTCCACCTGTACCACAACAGAAACTACTGGTGTCTTTTTCGGGAGAAAGGGCCTGACCCACTTAGATGGAACCCATTTGGGCCCTGAGGGGGTGGACGCGCACGCGTATCCCCTTCCCCAGGTGACCAGGTCAAATGGCCCTTCTGTCTTCCAGGTCTCTGGGTCCTTAACAAGGACTGGAGGCCTGGCTTTCAGGTGCAGCTGATCATTTTGACTGAAGTGCCGAATGATGGGGGGTTCAGGTTATCAAAAGAACAATTCAAAAAGTTTATGGTAAACAGGGCTTTTGACAGTCGGATGTGGAGGGACTCTACTTTTACTGCTGTTTGCTGTTGTTCCAAGACCCTTTTCAGAGTCTGGTGAGTCCTCTCAACCACGGTTTGGCCTGTTGGGGAATAGGGGATGCTGGTCCTGTGCTCTATTCCCCATTGCTGCAGGAAGCTCTTGAGCTCCCTGGACTTGTATGCTGGGCCATTATCTGTTTTGATGACCTTGGGGATGCCCAGCACAGAGAAAGCTTGCACAAGATGTTTTTCTGT
Source organism: Fringilla coelebs (assembly GCF_963513975.1). Lineage (NCBI taxonomy): Eukaryota > Metazoa > Chordata > Aves > Passeriformes > Fringillidae > Fringilla > Fringilla coelebs. Next base: position 71,243,586 of record NC_140031.1, on the reverse strand, counting down.
GTCAACAGCTTTCTCCCCTGTATGGGCAGAGGCATAAACTGCACCAGAGAAAGTGTCTACTGAAACATGGACGTAACCTAATCTGCCAAAGGATGGTACATGGGTTACGTCCATCTGCCACACCTCACAACTGGCCAGTCCTCTGGGGTTGGCACCAGTAGTGATATACGGACGCTGGTGGGATTGGCACTGGGGGCATGTCGCTACTATCCCCTTGGCCTGCTCGCGGGTCAGTCGGAATTGGCGAACAAGGCCAGGGGCGTTTTGGTGGAACAGCTGGTGGCTGATCTTAGCTTGAGCAAAGACATCAGGGAGTGAGGCTATCTGCGCTGGAGCGGCAAGGGCATCAGCTCTTCAATTACCCTCCGCGTTGAACCCCAGCAGGTCGGTGTGCGACCTGACATGCATCACATAAAAAGGTTGCTCTCGGCAGGAGGCTAGCATTACTAATTTCGAGAGCAAGTTAAACAATGGAGCGTTGGACACTTCCTGCAAGATGGCATTTTCTGCTCTGGACACTACACTGGCAATATAAGACGAATCAGTCACCAAATCGAATGGTTCAGAGAACCTCTCAAAAGCTCTGACAACAGCATCCAACTCAGCTACTTGAGGTGATCCTTCTACCTCAGTGATATCAGCCTCCCACTTCTGAGTTTGAGGATCCCTCCAAGTCATCACTGACTTGTGGGATGCTCCGGATGTGTCAGTAAATACAGTCAGGGCTTTCAAAGGGGTTCGGCTCTGAACACTCTTTAAAGATAGAGAAAATTGGACATCTTGATTAAAAATTTTATGGGCTGGCTGATCAACAGCAATTTGGCCAGTGTAGCTGTCTAAGGTAAACTGTAACATTTCATTTTTGCTGAGCAGCTTGTTGAAAGTGTCCAACTTGAATTGGCTCGATTTCAATTGGATGGGGATATGAATGCAGCCAAAGTCACATCCTTCAAGCTCCCTGATCCATGATCTCACTTTGCGGATTAGCTCCACCACCAGCTCTTGTGGCAGTGTCATTCTTTTGGACCGATGATGGCTGAGGAAGACCTACTCTACGATCAAGAGGGAATCTCTCGAGCCATGGTCCTTGCCCTTAGGGGCCTCATCGCACTGAAAAATCATACCATGGAGTTGTGGCAGTTTTCTTAAAATAATGAACTTAAATGGCAGACCTGGTTGGTATCTGTGGGCCTGCCTAGTGGAAATACAATCATGGATTTTCTGTAGTGCTGTTTGTGCCTCCTGGATAAGAGACCTGGGAGAACTAGGCTCCTCTCCCCTTTCAAGAAATTGAAAAGAGGGGCTAGGTCTTCAGTTGGAATGCCTAGCCAAGGCCTTACCCAGTTCAAAGACCCACATAGCTGCTGGACATCTGCCAAGGTCTTGATGTTAGTTTTAATTGCCAATTTTTGTGGAACAATAGTCCGCTTACTAATTTCCAGACCCAGATACTTCCAGGGTGGCATCCTTTGAATCTTCTCCTCTTGGAGCTCAAACCCTGCAGCAATCAATGCATTGATTGTCAGGTCAAGCGCGTGTGTAAGCATCTTGTCTGTCGGAGCACAAATGAGGATATCATCCATGTAATGAAAAATGATTGTGTCCTTGGCTGCTGATTGGACTGGGGACAGTAAGAAAGCTACATACCATTTGCACATGACTGGACTGTTTTTCACCCTCTTTGGGAGGACACACCAATGGTAGTGCTTACTGGGGGCCTCACGGTTGATGGTAGGAACCGTGAAGGCAAAACGTGGGGCATCATCAGGGTGTAGAGGAATTTGGAAAAAACAGTCTTTTATATCAACAACCGCCAAATTCCAGATTCGAGGGAGCATCGTTGGGGATGGCATCCCTGGCTGGAGGAGACCCATGTCTTTAATCACATTATTAATTTGTCAGAGGTCGTGGAGGAGCCGCCACTTATCTTTATTTGGCTTTTTGACGACAAACACTGGGAAGTTCCACTCGGACATGGTCTCCACCAGGTTGCCTTTTCGCAGCTGCTCCTCAACGAGCCCATTGAGCGCCTTCAATTTTTGTTTGTTGAGCGGCCCCTGCTCTACCCACACTGGTTTATCAGTCTTCCAATTAAGTTTTTGGGTAGGGCACTCTTCAGTGACCACTGCCCGAAAAACCTGAGGAGCTGCTGGAAGGTCAGTTCTGCCTCCCCATTGGGCAAGGAGATCCCTCTCATACAGGAGTTCCGTATAGTCAAGAACAAATGGGCATACTGACGCCAACTGCCCATCTGGTCGCTTAATTTGCACGATACACTTAGATTGATGAGCTAATTGAATGCCTCCAACACCTTGAATGCGTCCATCCACGTCCTGCAATTCCCAATGTGATGGCCATTCCTGAGAGGGAATGATGGTCACATCTGCCCCAGTGTCTAAAAGCCCCCGCCGAGACTTGTGGTCCCTACCCCTTGAAAGGTAACAAGTAAGACGCGTTTTTTCGCGGCCAAGGACCTGGGCCCAGGCAGCCGTATAGATGTTGTTTTGTGGGTGTGAATCAACCTGCTCTAGGTCCCAGGTCAGCGGAGGAACAGGAATAGCTTGAGCTACAATTTGAACTCCTGGCAGGAAGGTGGGTGGGATGGACACAATACAGTCCTAGTGAGAATTTTTTGGGGTCTGATGTCAGCAGACCAGGGATGATATTGATTTTGATCAGTGTGAACTTTGTGTCTCCGATGACAGCATACTTAGAGTCAATCTGCCTCCAGTTACCTGGGCACTCCGGGCACATGGTCACTATATGGAATTCGGTGTCTTTACTATGAAGTGGCTCGGTCAGCTGCAACCTGAAAGGGACAGTGGTGGAAACAGTGGTTAAATTTGGTCTAGGCTGAATACAGTCTAGACAAGATAAGTCCAGTTTTTCAAAGTCAGAATCAGTTGTGGACAGTTGTGGACAGAACCAGTTGTGGACACAGGTGGGCTAGGCCTGGAATTGTCTCCTCCCCTCCCCTCACTGCAAGATGAAACTCATCCCGCCTCATTTGTATCTTGGCGCAGGGTGGGACTGCGCTCTTAAATTAGTTTTTTTGTTGCTTGCCCTCTGTCCTCTCCAGATCTCTAAAAATTGCCATCACAGAGGACAGTCCAGCATCCAGTGCCCAAGCTTCCCACAGAGGTGACAAGGAGCGGCTGTCCTTTGCGATGTTCCTGGGGTGTGGGGTGAGGCTGTTGGTCAGCTGCTGGTGGGGCTGAATCCACAGATGAAATATCTGAGGAGTCAGCAACGGCAATTCTTCTGGGCAGCGGCCGGGTCTTGGGGTCTAGGTCTCCCCGGGATAAGGTGACCTTTTGAGTGCACACTTCTAGCATGTGCTGCAAGGTGGGAGGAGGACCCAGAGGCAAGCTGAAGATCACAGCCTTGCAGACCAGTTTGGCATTTGCTGAAGCGACTTCTTTTCGGATTTCAACTCTGGCTTCCTCGCTCTGCACCTGCAACTCGATAGCTTTGTGAAGGCACTCAACAAAAGAGACAAACGGTTCATCTAATAATTGAAAGATTTTAGAATAAGTTAAATGAGGGGCTGCCGGTTTCAGCCGAAAAAAGGCTTTCTCAGCAGCTTTAGCACTCTCTTTCAAAACTTCAGGGGAAATGGCTTGTGCTTGAGATGGCCCATTGGCCCAATTCCCCAACCCGCACAGATGGTAATCGGAAATTGTTTCCCCATTAAAATCTAGGCCTGTCTGAGGATTGTCCCAAAATGAGGGCAGCACTCCCATTATTTCCTTTTTCCACGCCACCTCCCACATCACAAACTCAGTTGGGTTCAGCAGACATGAAAAAAGGCGTCGCATGTCAGCTGGGGTCACCTCCAACTCGGTCAGTGTTGCCATCAGGATTCCCCGGAAATATTCACTTTCCTGGGAGAAATCCTTTTGGGCCTTGCCCAGTTCTTTGATAACATGATGTGGGAACGGTGTCCACTGGGCCTGAGCTCTCCCCTCCCTCTCAGGTGGTAAGTGACTGGAGCCGCCGCAGGGATGGGAGTTGGCTCTGGGTTCCGGGTCTCTACCCCCCTCCCCCTGGGCACCAAAGCGTGGGAACTGGGGGCATGGGAACCTGAAGGCAGGGCGTGGGAACAGGAACTGAGGGAGGAGGAGGAGTGCTTAGAAAAATCGGCGGGGGTTACTGCTAAATAGGGCTCCGCCTCAAGGGCATGGTAAGAAGGCGGAGCTTGAGAGGAGAAAGGAGAAGATATGGGAGGGGCTGAAAGAAGAGCTGAGGGAGGAGCATCTGGAGGAAGTTGGGAGGAGTCAAGGGACAGGAAAGGGTTTTTTGAGGGGCGAAAGGGATTGTGGGAAGAAGAACTGGAAAAGGTGGGAAAAGCCATGTGGCTTCCTCCATCTTGAGCTCCATGGGAGCCATCTTGGGGAGGAAGACAGAACCGAATGGAGGGTTTTTGAACTGGGGACTTATGAACGCGAAAAGAGGAAGAATGAGAGGAGGAACCCCGAAGAGGCTGGCCAGGACTCCTAAGGCAAGGGGCTGGGGAGCTTTGAGAGGAGCCAGGGGGGCGGTGGACACCCTGTGCCGTGCTGGGGTGAGCTGCTCTTCTCAAAATCCCACCTTTAGGGCAAGCAGGGGAGGGAAAGGGGCTAGGGCAAGAGGCCTTGGGAGAACCGGGGACTAAACTTTGTGAGGATAGCTGTTTTTTCAATTTGGAGCCAGATTGTAACCCACCTTTAATTTGGGACACCCAAAATGTGATTTTGCACAAAGAAGAATCCCCCGACTGGATTGAATCTTGTAATTTATAGCTAACAATGTCCCAGAATTCAGGGTTATAAATTTGGTCAGGAGAAACTTCTGGTAAATTTGAAAACAACCACCTCACTAACTTCTTTAACTCTTTCTTTTTAATACACACCCCCGCCCCGCCCCCCAGAAAGGATTCCCGCAACTTGGGTAAGGGCTCTCTCCTGAGTTGCGGAAAAGCGTGCACCCATTATGATGATTTTACAAATCACAACTCAGACTACCCACCGCCCCAGAAAAATGTCAAAGTAAAGAAACAAGACCCCTATTCCAGGCCCTGTCAGAAAAAAAGAAGCTGCGAAGCAAAAGGCCAGTAAGCACTAGAAAAAGGGGACCAAGCACAATGCTGGCCAAAAACAGACTAAAAAGGCTGGGCAAAAAGGAGCAGTACGTACAAAATCCAGCGCGGGCCAAAGGAAACCTGGGAGCGGTGGTTCTGCTGGGGGTAACGAATCCTCGGGTATCCGGAGCTGCCGTTCCCCACCCTCCGAGAGCGCCACCCACCAAAAAGGGGTGTGCTCAACCGGGAGGTAGTTTGACGGACAGGGACACCAAGGTGGTATCCAAGGGTACAATCCAGAGGTCCACAGGTCTCGTCCACGGGGTCCAGCAAAGCCTTCTGGCTCACGTTGGGCGCCAAACTGAAGCAGCAAGCTGGTGGAAATGGTTGGAGAAGGATCGTCCTTCTCTGTCGCCTGGCAAGCAACCAGCACTGCTTGCAGTATGGGGGCACTATCTGGAGTTGCGTGACACTGGACAGCGCTTAAGGAAACCACCCTATGCTATGATAGGTATGGCTCCTTCTGACGAACGAGGCTTGCGACAACGATCAGCAGAAGGGAAGAGAGCAGACTCCAACTGAGGGTGCAGTCAGGTTTATTGTGGTTCCAAGGGAACCCAAAGCTGAAGACCCAATTACAAGGATACAATTAAAAAGGGCAAGAAAACAGGGGAGGAGTTACCTCCTGGGCGAATAGGAGCCTAGGAGGGAGTGGTACACAGACAACTGACCTTGGGGAAGAACCAATGGGAATACATTAAGGGGGGGCCTGGCCCCTGATCCAATCATGCGACACTCTGGGTAGAAGTTTCTGGAGAGAAAGGAGGGAGTGCCGAGTGATGGACAGGGTATCAGGGAGGGACTACAAACGGGATACAAGAGGTTGCCATGGGAAGATGGGAGGAGTGGGGGTGACAGACAACTTGGAGGAGGGTAGAGTGAAACCAGGCCAAACCATTACAGACACAAGGGAGAACAGAACAAACCAACACAACACTACAGTAGACTAGATCAAAAACAATTTCGGACCGTTTCGTTTACAATGTTTACAGCTGAGTGAACAATGGAAGTCTCTGACTGCAGGCTCCAAAGCCTATCAGGTAAAGAAAGATAAAACTTTGGAGATTGTGTTCCATCTCTCTCTGACCCCTTCCCCAAGCCCACATTACCAGCACATGCAGACTCTTCGGTGCCTTTATCTATGAAAGGTGGAGCTAAAAGGCTCGCCAGGATCAGTGGTGTAACCACCAAGAATTGCCAGACTGGCCAAGGCTTTGCTGGCTGCTTCAGCATCCTGGTGAGCTGAGGAGTGCTGATACACAGAGCGAGGAGGAGATTGGAAGTGCCAGAAACCAGCAGCTCTAACTCCAAAGGTTTCCTAACACTCTCCCTCTCGGTGTTTTAAGCACAAAACTCAACCTACAGCCATCACTTAGTCGTCTTCTAGGTGGCTAATCGTCACTATGATTTTAGCAGAGAGGGTTGTTAAAAACCTGTCCAGCCTGGGCTTCTCTGATTTGGACACAAACATTCCACATCTTAAATTCTGTCTGCACACTGAGGCTTTTTGGATGGTGTTAATTTCTGTTTTGGCCAGGTGAGCAAATGCATTTGTTAGCAGAGGGAGTATTTTAAATTCCCTGGTACTGCTCAGTCAGACAAAGGGAAACTTGGTGGAATTGGCATATATGCTCAGAGACTGCTGGGGCTGGGTCTGATTTTTGCAAAACACTGCCCGAAAACCATGTCTGAGCTGTCTGTGAACATGCAGCAAGGTGAGAGATGTCCCAAGCAGAGTTTTAGAGCATGTGCTCCTTCTGTTGCCTATTGAGAGGTGTAATTTCAGATCCTGAGTGATGCTGGGAGTTGGGGATTTTTGCAAACCTCCCAGAAAAGTGGTGTCTCACAGACAAGAAAATCTCTAGAGTCAAACTGAGTGTATTTTTAGTGTTTTACATAAGTCAACATTTTCTTGTGGTACAGAAATGTTCTTCATGTTGTCTTCATGGGGGTTTTTTCATGAAAATGTTGCTTCATCGACTCCTAGCAGATTATCAGCAGATACAACAGGCATGTATGACACCAAATCTGCAGGGTGTGGTAACTTCTGTGCCTGGCTCAAGGCTATTTTAAAGGAAAAGACATGACATTCTAAACTCTGCAGAAAGGTTTGCATGCCCTAATTTTTATTTCTCCTTCAAAGAAAAGCTCCAGCTACTCTGAAGTGAAGAACAGGAATCAGTATCTCCACAAAAAGCCGTCCCATATTCAGGAAGGAGTATCTCAATTTGACAAGCAGCAAGTGGAGTCCTGGCACCAGCCATCTGCTTTAGCCAGATAACATGGATGAACTTCACCTTTCTTATTTCTAACTGAAGATTAGTTCCTCTAGGATTATTTATGTTAATATTGAACAGCAGCTTATTTATTCAAAACTTAGGATTAGTTAGTCTAAGATTACAGATGTTCGTATTGAACTTCTGCAATAAAGAAGTTTCATTCTTCTCTCATTGTTGCATATATCAATTTAAGCCGCATTTTTCTGGCCGATTCTTTTCTTCAGGGCTTAGGTTTGTCCACAGAATTAATTTTATTAGTAGATGGTGGAAGCCCAGTACTTCTACTATGAAGATGTGCCCATTTTAAGAAAATATTGTAGGAAATGGAAATTTTTGTAACAAGTACTGCTGTTTCCTGACTTTTCTTGTTAATGCAAGCTCTTTGCTTTAAGTGACAGAAGGTGTCAAAGTTTGGACACCCCCCTCCCCAGATCACCCTGTTTGGGAAGGTTACAGGAGAATATATTTACTTTTCATTCTGTGTTTCCACCCCTTTTTTCACTCATGATGCTTGGCCTTTTCCCCTCACACTGGTTCTCACACTTTTCCCCTCACCTTTCCTGCTATTTTCGCCCCTCAAATTGCTCTTTTTCCCTTCATGTGTCTCAACCTATTCCCCTTAGGTTTCTTGTACTTATTATCTCACAAAAATTCATCAGCATTGCCCAGACCCACCTTCTCCCAGTGTCCATCTGTGACAGGACAGCGCCCTGCCGCTGGTTCTGCTGGCACTGCCTCCAACTGACAAGCAATTAGAGCTCAGGAGAAGCCAGTCTAGGCACTGAGGAGGGACACTGCAGCAGGACTTACTTCCAGGATGGACAATGCCTACTTTGCACTGGAGAGCCCAGACACAACTGAGGCCAAGGCTCATCTTCCTCCGTATGCTGCCAGGGCTTTGCCTCTTGCAGCTCTGCATGCAGTCAGCTGCCTTTGCCCCAGGGGCACCCCAGCAGCTCCAAATTGCTCAGCCTGTGATTGACCAAGACCCTAGGTGTCTGCACAGCTGCTTTACAGCTGGCTCTTCCCCAGCATCTCCTGCTGCAAGGGCATGTTCCTCCCTGGGTGCAGGACTCAGCTCTGAATATCATAGCCCCTACTGATGGCTTGTGACACATGGCCACCACCCTCCCTGCCTTTCCTTAATTAAAATAATAAAAATTAAACAAGCTGGTTAACAGCTGGTTCCTTGTACTATGGTAAGTTTTCCTCCCTCTCAAACATTCATTGGTACCTCTTCCCCAGCAAAAGTCTTTCCTAGAACAAACCCTAGGAGAAGCACTGTTAACTGGTTGCACAAGGCACAGTCTGTTCCAGGACAGCCACAGCTGCTACAACCTCTCCAATTCCTGGATTGGTAATTTCCAGAACCAGCTCCTGGTCTCACTTGCTCCAAACTCAGGACAACTCTATTTCACGGAGGTCATTCAGGTTGAATCCTGTGCCCCCCAACCACCCCCACAGGCCCATCAGCACAGACAGTCCTGGTGGGCTGCTGGTCAAGGTGGTGCCTGCATTCCTGCTCATCTGTCCTTCCTTTAGGGGCCTGGTGAGTAATGCCAGCCTTTCTTCCCGGGTGTGACCATGATGGTAGAAGACAAGAGTCGTCTTGGTGCACACCAGCCAAGCTGTAGGAATGTCTCTGGCACACCTGCTGGGCCAGCTTTCAATCCCCAGGATGCTGGAACTACACCAGGTCCAAGAGGAAAAACAGATTTTGATGTCTGTTGTTTTGATTCTTAGGGTGTTTGGAGGTAAATCTGAAGGTGCCTAAAGCAGAAATTCTGGAGGCAAAAGACAGCCTGGAGTGGTGACTCTGAGAGATTGGACTAGCTACTCATGATCAGTGACTCAGAAACTTTGCTCTTTTGTGCAGGGCCAGGGTGTTTTCAAGGACAAGTTTGCATCCCTTGAGGGAGGTGGTGAGCTTCTGGTGAGTAATGGTTACTGCAGAGGGGGTGAAACTGGAGGCTACAGACCTCCAGGTCAGCAAATCTGCTGGACATTCCAGTGCCCAATGCTGGTAACTCCCACCCAACCAGATCATTCCCAGCTCTAGCCATTCAGTGCTTAACCCTGACCATTCCCAATGCCCAGTCCTGGCCATTCTTACTGCCCATCCCTGACCATTTCCACTCAACTCAGGCCATCCCAGCCTGGCTGGCACTGCAGGTATCTCAGAGGTGGGAGTTAGCAGTGCAGACATTCCAGCTCAAGAACCACCGTGTTCACCAAGGACTGCAACATCCTCCTCAAGCTCGTCATGGCTGGCAAGAAAACCAGTCCCTGTGACCAGAAACTGCCCCAAAAAGGCAATATGAAGATACCCTGTGGTGGGCCCTCCATGTGAGCACCTTAGCAGCATGAAATGCTTCAACTTCTGTTCCTACTTCCAATTCAAGGGTTCCCTGGTGATTGCCGTCCTCAGGTGGGTGTGGTGGGGTTTTTTCTGGGGGTGAGACCCCCATTGTTATAAGTGAGATTCAGTTTGTGTTGAGTTAAGGTTGAGTTTATTACTGTAACCTTGGGAAGGGGAGTTATTGTTTTAAGGGGGTTAGTCAATGTTCTTTGCAAGTTCTAAAGGGTCCAGGATATAGTGGAGGGATGGTTCAAAGGAGCAGAAAAACATCCAGAAATAGAGTCAGCGCAATAAAACCAGCACCATGGTAGAAAATTGGACGAAAGACCCAACCAATCATTCTACACCTTGAGGAAATTATTGGTCAGGAATGAACAACAATAAAGACCATTAGGGGAAGCAGCAAGGTGGAGAAAGCCTAGAGAGGAGGCTCGTTCCTCCTCGTTGCCCGGTTAGCGTCCAGCTCCGCTGACAGTAGGAGGCGCTATCCATGGTGACGCAACCCAGGAAAGTGCCCCCTACTGTAAGAGGAGCTGGAAGCTAACCGGGCGACGAGGAGGAACGAGCCTCTTCTCTAGGCTTTCTCCACCTTGCTGCTTCAGTTTGGCGCCCAACATGCGGCCCAAAGGCTTCGCCAGACCTCGCGGATGAGACTAGTGGATGCTTTGGACTTTGCCCTTGGACCTCCACCTCAAGTCTCCCTGGCTGTCAAACTACCTCCTGGTAGAGCAGACCCCTTTTTAGTGGGTGGTGCTCCCAGAGGATCGGGAACGGCAGCTCCTAGCACCTGAGGAGTCGTTCCCCCAGCAGAGCCACCCATCCCAGCTTTTCTTTTCACCCGCGCCAGATTCTGTAACTAGTGCTCTTTTTGCCCTGCCTTTTTAGTCACTTTCGACCGGCGTTGTGTTTGGTCTTCTTATTGCTGCAGCTTTCTCCTTTTCTGACAGGGCCTGGCATGGGGCTATTGCTTTCTTTTCTTTAACCCTTTCCTGGGCGGTGGGAGGACTGAGTTGCACGTCATAAAATCTTTATCATGGATGCGCATTTATCAGCAACTCAGAAGAGAGCTTTAACCCAAGTTGCGGGAATCCTTGTGCGGGCCAGGGGGGGAGGTTCAATTTCCAAAAAAGGAATTTAAAAAGTTAGTGAGATGGTTGCTTTCCCACTTTCCAGAAGTTTCTCCTGACAAAATTTCCGACCCAGGGTTCTGGGAGTTGTTCTTCACAAATGACAAAATTTAGTTAAGTCAGGAGATTCTTCTCTCCTAAAAATCACATTTTGGGCTTCCCAAATTAAACTCATCTTGCAATCTGGCCCCAAATCACAAAAACAATCATCATCACAAAGTTTAGTCCCTAGTTCTTCCTGTGCCCTTTGTCTGAGCCCTCCTCCTTCACCTGTTTGCCCAAAAAGTGAGATTTTGAGAGGAGCAGTTTGCTCCAGGTCGGCGCAGGGTGTCTATCACTCCCCTGGCTCCCCTCAAAGCACCGTGCCCAAAGAGTCCTGACCAGACTCTCCAGGGTTCCTCTCCTACTCCCTCTCTCCCAGTTCGAAAATCCCCAGTTCATAGACCCTCAGTTTGGTTTCACTTGCCTCCCCAAGATGGCTCCCATGGAGCTCAAAATGGAGGAAGCCACATGGCTCTTCCCGCCCTTTCCCTTTCTTCTTCCCACAATCCCTTTCGTCCCTCAAAAAACCCCTTCCGGTCTCTTGACTCCTCCCAACTTCCCTCAGTTGCCCCTCCTTCTGCCCTTCCCTCAGCTCCTCCCCCAGTTCCTCCCATTTCTCCTCCCTCCTCCCAAACTCTTCCCTCTTACCACTCCCTTGAGGCAGAGTCACAAGCAGAGCCACACTCAACTAAAACCCCTGCCTATTTTCCCGGCCACACGCCCTCCTCTCTCAGTTCCAGTTCCCACGCCCCTCCTTCCGGTTCCCATGCTTGGGTGTCTGGGGAGAGAGTAGAGAAGATCCAGAACCCGGAGTGCAATTCCATCCCTACGGCGGCTCTGGTCCCCTACCATCCTGAGAGGGAGGGGAGAGCTCAGGCCCAGTGGACCCCGTTCCCACACCATGTCATCAAAGAATTATGCAAAGCCCAAAAGGATTTCTCCCAGGAAAGCGAGTACTTCCAGGGGATCCTGAGGGCCACTCTAACCGATTCAGATGTGACCCCCTCTGATTTGTGGTGCCTTTTTTCATGTCTGCTAAACCCAACAGAATTTGTTATGTGGGAGGCGGCATGGAAAAAAGAAATCATGGAAATCTTACCATCACGCTGGGACAATTCCCGAACAGGGCATGATTTCAATGGGGAAACAATTTCCACCGATCATCTTTGTGGGCAGGGGAATTGGACTGATGGTCCATCACAAGCGCGCGCAATTCCTCACGAGGCTTTAAGAGAGAGTGTCAAAGTGGCAGAAAAGGCTTTCTTTAGACTCAAACCATCAGCACCTCATTTGACCTATTCTAAGATTTTTCAATTACCAGATGAACAATTTGTTGCTTTTGTCGAGTGCCTCCGCAAGGCGATTGATCTCCAGGTGCAGTATCAAGAGGCCAGGGCTGAGATCCTCAAACAAGTGGCGTCTGCTAATGCTAATCCAGCTTGTTGAGCAGCCATCTTCAGCCTGCCCTTGGACCCACCTCCAACCCTGAATCACAGGCTTGATGTGTGCGCTCGCAAAGTCACCTTATTATCTTTGGACATCGAGCCCAAATCCCACATGCCGTCCTGGAGACTTGCTGCTGCCGACACCGTAGACGCCTTGTCCGCCAAATCAGTTCTACCGGCCAACCACCAGCTGCATCCTCTTCCCTCTGGACCTTCTCTAAGAGAGCCGCCCCCTGCCATCTGTGTGGGAAGCTTGGGCACTGGATGCCAGACTGCCCTTTGAGACTGCAGTTTTTCCAATTTCAAAAAGAGCAGAGAGCGCAGGGAAATGCGCAGCAAAAAAACTAGTTTCTGAGCACAGCCTCACCCTGTGCCAGGACAAAAATAAGGTGGTATCTTTACCATCTTGTGGGGAGGGAAAGGGAGGAGCCAAGCCAAGCCCGCCTGCAACTACAGCCAATTTAGACTTTGCTTTACCAGACTTGACTTGTTTACACTGCACTCAGCACAAGCCAAGTTTAACAACGATCTCCAAAACTGTTCCTTTCAGGTTGCAGCTGACCGACCTGCTTCATAATGAAGACACCAACTTCCACCTGGTGACCGTGTCCCCAGAGTGCCCGGGTACCTGGACCGAAGTCGGCTGTAAGTATGTTGTTGTTGGAGACACCAAGTTCACACCACCAGAAATTAATATCAGCCTGGGTCTCTTAACATCAGACCCCAAGAAATTTTCACTAGGGCTGTATTGTGCCCGTCCCCCCACTTTCCTGCCATGAGGCCAGGTTTTGGCTCAGGCCACTCCTGTGCCTGCACTGACCTGGAGCCTAGAGAAGTTCTGTTCTTACGCACAAGACACGCACACCGCTGCCTGGGCCCAAGTTTTAGGCAAAGACAAACCTCACCTTATGTCTCAAGGGGCGGGTATCACAAGACTCTATGGGGACTTCTGGACACAGGGGCAGATGTGACCATCATTCCCTCTCAAGAATGCTGTCACATTGGGAATTACAAGAGGTAGCTGGATGTGTACAGGGTGTTGGAGGCATCCAATTGGCACCACAATCCAAGAGCGTTGTGCAAATTAAGGGGCCAGATGGGCCATTGGGGTCAGTACGCCCATTCGTTTTATATTATATGGAACCCCTGTGGGGGAGGGACCTTCTTGCCCAATGGGGAGCCAGAATTCACCTTCCAGCAGCAGCTCCTCAGGTTTTTTGGGCAGCGGTCACAGAAGAGCGCCCTACCCATAAACTGAATTAGAAGACTGATAAACCAGTGTGGGTAGAGCAGTGGCCACTCAACAAACAAAAACTGAAGGCGCTCAATGGGCTCGTTGAGGAGCAGCTGCGAAAAGGCAACCTGGTGGAGTCCATGTCAGAGTGGAACTCCCCAGTGTTGGTCATCAAAACACCTAACAAAGACAAGTGGCGGCTCCTTCACGACCTCCGTCAAATTAACAATGGCATCCAAGATATGGGTCCCCTCCAACCAGGGATGCCGTCCCCAACGATGCTCCCCCAAAATTGGAATTTGACCATTGTTGACATCAAGGATTGTTTTTTCCAAATTCCTCTACGCCCTAAAGATGCCCCACGTTTTGCCTTCACGGTTCCCACCATCAACCGTGAAGCCCTAAGGAAGCGCTACCATTGGAAAGTCCTTCCACAAGGGATGAAAAACAACCCGGTCATGTGCCAGTGGTACGTAGCTTCCTTGCTGTGCCCCGTTCAAGATACAGCCAAAGATGTCATAATTTGCCATTACATGGACGATATTCTTGTGTGTGCTCTGACAGACGACATACTTACACACGCGCTTGACCTGATAATCAATGCATTGATTGCTGCAGGGTTCAAGCTCCAAGAGGACAAAATTCAGCAGATGACACCTTGGAAGTACCTGGGTTTAGATATTACCAAGCGGACCATTGTTCCCCAAAAACTGGCAATTAAAACTGACATCAAGACCTTGGCAGACGTCCACCAGCTGTGTGGGTCTTTGAACTGGGTAAGGCCTTGGCTAGGCACTCCAACTGATGACCTAGCCCCTCTTTTCAATTTCTTGAAAGGGGAGAGGAGCCTAGTTCTCCCAGGTCTCTTACCCAGGAGCCACAAGCAGCACTGGAAAAAATCCAAAAATCTATTTCCACCAGGCAGGCCCACAGGTATCAACCGGCTCTGCCATTCAAATGTATTATTTTAGGGAAGCTGCCACATCTTCACGGACTGATCTTTCAATGAGGAGATACCTTTAAGAGCAAGGACCAAGGCTCGAGAGATCCTCTCTTGATTATAGAGTGGGTCTTCCTCAGCCACCATTGGTCCAAAAGGATGACATTGCCCCAAGAGCTGGTGACAGAACTGATCCGCAAGGCAAGATCGCGAATCAGGGAGCTTGTGGGGTGTGATTTTGGCTGCATCCATATTCCAATTCAATTGAAATTGGGCCAATTTAAATTAGACACTTTTGATAAACTGCTCAGCGAGAATGAAATGTTGCAATTCGCCTTGGACAGCTACACCTGCCAAAAGGCTGTTGATCGGCCAGCCCATAAAATTTTTAATCAAGATGTTCAATTTACGCTATTATTAAAGAGTGTTCAGAGCTGAGCCCCTTTGAAAGCTTTGACTGTGTTTACTGACGTGTGTGGAGCATCTCACAAGTCAGTGATGACTTGGAAAGGTCCTCAAACCTAGCAGTGGGAGGCTGACATCACTAAAGTTGAGGGATCACCTCAAGTAGCTGAGTTAGACGCAGTCGTCAGAGTTTTCGACAGGTTCTCTGAACCTTTCAATTTAGTTACTGATTCATCTTTTGTCGCTGGAGTATTGTACAGAGCAGAAAATGCCATCTTACAAGAAGTGTCCAATGTTCCATTGTTTAATTTGCTCTCCAAATTAGTCACATTAGTTTCCCGCCGAGAGCAACCATTTTATGTGATGCACGCCAGGTCACACACCAACCTGCCAAGCTTCATCGCAGAGGGTAATCAGAGAGCTGATGCCCTCGCTGCTCCAGCACAGATGGCCCCGCTCCCAGACGTGTTCACACAAGCTAAGATCAGCCACCAGCTGTTCTACGAGAATGCCCCTGGTCTTGTTCGCCAATTCCAGCTTACACGTGAACAGGCCAAAGCGATTGTGGCGACATGTGCCCAGTGCCAGTCCCATCTGTTACCATCTATCAGTTCTGGTGCCAAACCCAGGGGGTTGTCCAGTTTTCAAATTTGGCAGATGGATGTAACTCATGTTCCATCTTTCGGCAGGCTGAGTTACGTCCATGTTTCAGTAGATACCTTCTCTGGTGCAGTTTATGCCTGCGCCCATACAGGGGAGAAAGCTGCAGACACAGAAAAACATCTCGTGCAAGCTTTCTCTGTGCTGGGCATCCCCAAGGTCATCAAAACAGACAATGGCCCAGCATACAAAGCTAAGGAACTCAAGAGCTTCCTGCAGCAATGGGGGATAGAGCACAAGACCGGCATCTCCTATTCCCCGACAGCACAAGCCGTGGTAGAGAGGACCCACCAGAGCCTAATAAAGGTTTTAGAACAACAACATATGGCAGTAAAGGTGGAGTCCCCCCAAGTCCGACTGTCCAGAGCATTGTTCGCCATCATTTTTTTAAACTGTTCTTTTAACAACCTTAACCCACCCATTGTTAGGCACTTCAGTCACCACAAGCAGCTGCACCTGAAAGCCAGGCCGCCGGTTCTTGTGAAAGATCCAGAGACCTGGAAGACAGAAGGGCCTTTTGACCTTGTGACCTGGGGAAGGGGATACGTGTGCCTGTCAGATAAGGTCTCAAATGGGTTCCATCAAAAGGGGTCAGGCCCTTCCTTCCCAAGAGGGCGTCTGCAGTCAAAGCTGTAGCACAGGTGGAAGAGGCCTGTTGGAGACGGAGGCGCAAGCCTTTCGACCAAGATCTTGAAATTGTGGAGTGAATCAAACTGAAATATATTAAGTTTAATTTCTTAACTCATTTTTGTTTTATTTCAGTGACCGGATAGCTGCATTCCCAACCACCTTCATCATCTTTGTAGCAGCATGTTGGTCCCTCATACCACCCTCGGACCCATGGATCGTTCCCTAGCCCAAAGCGAATGTTTGGCGGACCCTGGCTCAAGCCGTCAGCCAAGACCACATCTGCCTTATCACCGCGTAAGCGGAGGACCCGATGTCATCCTGCCTTGTGGGGATCCCTCTCCCTCCCAATAAGTTGCCTTCTCCCCTTGAAAACTTCCTTTCTCCAATCATGACAAATAATTTTGTCTCTTTCCCTAGCTCTGACCCCAAAGCCGCCTGGAGAAACAGGATCAAAGGGCTGGTACCTTAAGATTCCGAATCCCTTGAATTTGAATTGATTGGCTCCTGCAATGCTTCTCTGTAGTTTCAGTTTGATCCGCCCTTCACCCTAGACCCTTCAGTTAAAAACTTCCAGATAGTGCAACAGTTCCACCAAGAATATACCGCCAATCACTGGTGTGAGAAAGTCGCCAAAATTAATGCACCCTCTACCTCTGGAGGTAAGCCCTGGTCCCTACCCCATGGCACCTTCTTAATTTGTGGAGACTGAGCATGGGCAGGCATCCCCTCTTGTCTTGTAGGAGGCCCTTGCACTCTGGGCTGGCTGCCGCTGTTTAGCCCCAACATGACCCAAATTAAAATTGGAAATCTAAGAACGTCACACTGAATTCGGCCCATTCCAAAAGAGACATCAGAGATCTCGATCCTGAGTGTGACTCCGAAATTATCCGTTGGTCTAAACCCAAAGCAGTGGCGATTACCTTGTTTTTACCTTGGGTATCCTCAGCCAAATCTCTAGAAGAATTGGCCCGCCTAGAGTGTTGGGTAGTGAAACAAGCCAACCTTATATCAGCCGCGCTGTCAGACTCCCTATCAGACAAAGAGATAACAAGGAAGGCGACTCTCCAGAACAGAGCAGCTCTGGACTTTCTGCTCGTCCTCCACAACCATCAGTGTGAAGAGTTCGAAGGCCTCTGCTGTCTGAACTTGTCTTCTAAAGCCAAGGACGCCAGAACAACCATCAACAAAATGCAAGATATGGTCCACCAAATCAAATGAGAAACATCAGACTGGCTGGGGAACATTTTCTCAGAATGGGGTCTTTCAGGATGGGCTGGATCAGTGTTAAAAACTGTTTTTCTTGTTATTTTAGTTGTTATCATTGTTTTGACTGCTGCCTCAATTCTTTGGAGACTGATTAAGAGAATGCTGAATAAAGTGATATCCCCTCCAAGCATTAACCAAGTGGTGAGCCCAGAAAAAAAAGAACCTTCTGCCAAAGAAGACCCGTGGGCGCTTGCCCCGCTGAGCCACCCATGGTTCAGAAACTGCTACCTGGACTCTGAAGTTAGCAATCAATTCGAGTTTGCCTCTACTTAGCTCCTTATTTTTTAAACAAAAAAAGGGAAGATGTTGTGTTTTCTTAGATTGTTCTGTATCCCGCTGTCGTAGATTGTTCCGTTTTGCCCTCTGTTAGCAAGGGTTCAAGCTTGATTCACTCCACCCTCCACCTACTGTCTGTAATCCCAACTCCTCCCATATCCCTATGACAATGAATGCATTCCTATAATAATCCCTCCCCGATGCGCTGTCCGTCACCCGGCGCTCCCTCCCTTCCCTCTAGAAACTTTTAGCTGAAGCTGATTGCCCTAGAGGCCGGGGCCCCTCCCTCAATGTCTTTCCACTGGTCTATCCCAAACGTCCGTCCTTGTCTCCTCCCCTGTTTACCTCACCCCTTAAAAGCTGCTGCACCCCTAGGGTGGTGTCTCCAGTTGTGGGTTTCTTTGGTATTTAATAAACCTACTGCACCTCCAGCTGGAGTCCGCTTTCTGCCTCTGCTGATTGTAGCCGCAAGCCTTGACCGTCACAAGGAGCTATGAGCACCACAGCGTAGGGCAGACTCCTTAGGCGCTATCCAGGGTGACGCAACCCAGGAAAGTGCCCCCTACTGTAAGCGGAGCTGGACGCTAACCGAACGACAAGGATGGACAACCCTCCTCTCTAGGCTTTCTTCAGCTTGCTGCTTCAATTAGGAACACCAGAAACAAGCCAATCACAAAAACCACGTCGATCCGAAACCCACCAATCCTTAACCCAAATGGGAATTCAAGTGAGTTTGGGGTTCTTTTGAGAAACTTGCTTCCTGGAGAACTCAGTGTGTACATGGGGTAGACACACTTATTTCTTTTTGACTGGTTGCGTGGGGATCTGAGCCTATCTCAGGCCTTCCGTCTCCTGTAGCTCTTTTTAAATAAACTAAAGCCTTTTTTCTCTGAAGAAAGTCTGGCCTCGTTTGTCCATAACATCTTTTGGAGACTCATCCGGGATAGGTCACGCCCTGAAATGGTCTGGGGTAGCCCAGGACCTAGAAGATGCGTCCAGCCACCTTTTGGCTGCGGGAACTGGACCACGTCAGGACTGTGAAAGGAATTGCTGCCTATACCCGAGGCTACAGGGGACACAACTCAAAAAGGTCAGAGCCCTTTGAGCGGGAAGAGGGCTCCTGCTGCCTCTGAGCAAGGTGAGTAGGGTTTAAGGTGTGAGGGGGTGCAAAGTGAGTGTGTGTGAATCAGGCGGGGGCTGCGAGTGCTGACTCCTGAAGTGCTTCTGGAACTCCCAGTACCACGGTTCTGGACTCCCGCGAGGGGCCGGCCTAGACCAGAGGGAAGCGAGTGTGTGTATCCCTAGGGACCCCCGGAGTAGGGAAGACGGGGAGTACCCACCTCTAGCCACCCTTGCCTGCTTAGGCTCCCGTTCCTCTGTGATTGGAGGCTCTGAGGGGTGGTTTGAGCCATGGGCCCTGAGTAAAGGGGACTTTTTTGGGGGTGAGACCCCCGTCCGGTGTCCCCTGTCCATGCTGACATCCCGCTGTCCCTGCAGTTACTGCAATTGTTACCATCTGTGCTTCTTCCTGCTGGAGAACGTCCTGAATTTTGTGTCCTTCCAGAGATCCATGGTGCTCAAGATGACCCTGCACTGCTTGGTGCATATAGGCAACCACTAGACCTTCAGGGTTCTCCAGGGAGGATCTCCATGGGTGGTTTTAAGGGGAACAAGCTCTTTAATTGTAGCCATGATATTTTATGAAAAATCCTTTCCTTAAGATTTTTCCTCCTGAGAAGCTGAGAGGCCTCAGGAACAAAATGTGAACAATGATTATCTGCTGCTGTTGAATGCAACAGGTGCATCTGTGATTGGTCTCATGTGCTTGTTTCTAATTAATGGCCAATCACAGTCCAGCTGTCCAGACTGCCTCGGTCAGAGACAAACCTTTGTAATTCATTCCTTTGCTATTCCTAGCTAAGCCTTCTGATGAAATCCTTTCTTCTCTTCTTTTAGTATAGTTTTTTTATATAATATATACCATCAAATAATAAATCAAGCCTTCTGAACATGGAGTCAACTTTCTCATCTCTTCCCTCATCCTGGGACCACTACAATCACTGTCACACTTAATGGCACCCCAAGAAGTGTTGGTTGTGTTGCTCCATGGGGACAGTCCCAAAGGAATTATCAATTGCGAAGTAGCCAACTCCCACTTAGTCAGTCGGTCCTCTGTGGGAGACAGCCATGAGGAAAACAGCGCTGGGATGCCTTGGGAAAACACCCTTGTTTAACTCAGCATGAGAAAATGAGGCAATCTCCCAGGACTCCCTGCACCTCCATGTACATGAACTTCTGCCCGTCAGCTGTTGCTCCCTCCCTCAGTTCTGGCATGTTCTATGTTCCTAGTTTCCCCATTGGTTCTCCTTGGAAGACCAGTCCTTCCCTTCTTTCTTATTGGTTCTGCCTGTATCACCCCACTCCAGCTCCTCCCCTGGACCCTCTCCCCATTGGACTGCTTATACCCTGACCCCTCCTACCCTTCCCCAGTTATATACCTGTCCTATGATGTTAGGATGCTTGTATCCCCATTCGTGAGTCTGTTTATGCTGGATATTATGTTCTGTGCCTTCAAGACTGGCTTTGAAGACGGAATGTTTTGTTTTGGCTCCTTATCAGCCGCTCCCCCACGGCCGGCGGGACATACAGACGGGGCAGTACATAGTGCTGTTTCTGTTTTTTTTCTTTCTTTTGGCTTTTCCTCTTGCTTCTGCTTGCTCCCGCTTCTGCTTGCTCTCACTTCTTGCTTTTTCTCATTAGTTAGTTTAGCGAAACAGTCCAAATTTCTTCCTGGACTGTTTCTCCTCTCCTCTTTTGGATCTGCTCGAACCTGCTCTGGACTGGGACCTGGGAACACCAAGAGTTTGCACCCTGTGGCTGAAGCAGCTGCCCCAGCGCCAGAGGGACTGATACCAGAGCGACCATCCCCAGAGAGACTTTCTGAATTTGTCATCTTTTTCATAGCCGTGAAACAGTGCTGTCATCCGGTATTGTTCATTTTGTGTGCAGGGGGTGCTGTGCTGTTCAATAAACAGGTTCTTTCCACTTCTCTCTGAGGAATTCTTCCCGAACCGGTTGGAGGGAGGGACCGTGTGGGTTTGCTTCCTGGAGGGGCCCCTCTTTGGGGATTCTCTCCCAAATTTGCCCTAAACCGGGACAATACCCTAGCCCCTCCCTCACTTGAGGCTCTCCAACCTTGGATCCTTTCTGTAGTGGTTGTGTTCCTGCTCTGTGTGTTCCAATTCTGACCCTCAATAACCCCTAGTGGATTTTACCCAGTGGAGAGTCCTCTCGTCTCTGCTGAGGCAACCATCACACCATCAGGGCTCAGGTGTCTGGTGGGCTGAGGGAGCTGTCGGCGCAGTCTGGAGCAGAGATGCTCTCAGGTCAGCTGGCGCCCCAACAGCAGGGCAAAGCACCCTTCAGCATGGGAGGGAAGCTGCCTGCAGTCCTCCAAAGGAGGATTAACTCCTTGGGTGGCTTTGGGGACAAATCTTTGAGGCTGGTAACAGGCAAATCCTGCAAGGCTTCTTGTCTTTCTCACTTCTCCAGTTCTCCAGGCATGTACCTGGGCATTCCCACTGAGCCCGACCACATTGTAAACCCATTACACTTTGTGTTTCACAGGCTTCTCCCCCCATCCCCAACAGATGATGACCATCACTTTGACCAACAAAAACCTAAGCTGCAACAGTCAAGTCCCATCACAAGATCTAGGAGAGGTGATGCCTTTTTTGCTCTTTATCTTTTCTGTTTGTCTTCATGTTTCTTTCTTTCTTTCTTACACTTCCTTGTAACTCTCACCTCCATGGATGTGGGTTCTAACAGTGACCAGCTGCCAAGTTGCTACCTTAGCGCTGCAGAAGATGTTGCTTTGCATCAACCATGTCTCACCCAGGACACCTGCCCCACAATGGACTGGAGGAAGCTGTGACAAAGAAGGATCTGAGCAAAAGCCCTCTCCAGCTGACAGCTACTCCTCTCTACCTTTAATTTGTAGGTATTTTGTACTTGGATTAAGCACATGCCTAGGGCATTCAAGAAACAACCTGTCCAGTTTTTGTTGGGATGTGTCACTGAGGGGTGAGGAAGGAACCCCAAAGGCTCAAGACATGGACTGTCAGGAAGAGACACAGCAATGGCTTGACCTCCTCAGAAATTCCCCATTGTTGTCCCAGTGTTTGTGAAGCTGACATACGCCTGCCCCTTGGGCTCTACTACAGGGTCTCCCCCATCTCCTCTGAGGATTTCTGGCAGAGACAAAGATGCATCCAGACAGGTTCTCGTCTCTTGGTCCTTGTCTGCTTGGCCTGCAAGCACATTGGCTCATCCAAACACAGGTCAGGAAAGAAAAAGCATGTGCAGCCACGCGGCTTCTTGGAATACAAGAACTCATAAAGCAAAACTCACCCAAGCCCTTCCCCAGTTGTTTTCTTGATGCTGAAATTTCTGCTATTCCAGCTCCAAGGCTATGACAACCATCCACCCCTCCTCATATCAGTGGATGTGTCTGGGGGTGCTGTTGGTTCTTCCAGACCGCCTTTCTCCTCCCTGATCATCCAATTTTCCCATCATAAACTCCACCAGCACCTTCACCCCTGCAGAGAAAAGCCTTGGTCTCAGCCCAGGTGCTGACAGTGTGCCAAGCAGCCTTTGCCATCTCTCCCGAGCCTTTTCCTCTGCACAGAAGGCTTTTGCTGTGGGCAGTTCTCGCAAAGTTTTGTTGGACAGAGGGGGCTGCCAGGCACAGGCACCTCTGGGCAGCCAAGTTGGCCAGCAAGGCTGCAGCCATAACCTCATCATCCTCGGCCAGCATCGCCTGGAGCTCCAGCTGCTCCTCCTGGGGTGGGCTCAGCAGGTTTGACCCCAGGCAGATGGCCAGCTTGCTGCAGCTCATTCTGCTGGTGGCCCTGTGCTGGCTGATGTGTTGCCACAGCGTGTGCAGCTGCTTGAGGAGGAGCACGTTTGCTGTGGACAACTTCTAGGCTGTCCCGAGGGAACAGGAAGGCAATGTCCATCAGGCAGTTGTTGCCCACAGCTGCCCCCAAAGCTGGCATGAGGCAGGGGGCAGCCAGCAGCCATGTTGTGCAGGTCTGCAGGTGCTCTCAGCCAGTGTTCAGGCCCTGCACTTGAGGAAGAAAGCCCATCCTGGCCATGTCACCACTGAGCTGGGCACCCTGTTCTCAGAGCTGATCCTGTGTCCAGCAGCGGCTGTGGTCATGATCCTGCCCTCGGGCCCACGCCTAGTCCTGGGATGGTCCCAGTCAGGTCCCAGTGCAAATCCCAGCACAGAGCTCCTACTCTTGTGCATTTCTCCAAGGGTGGATACCCTATAAGCATGGAGGTAACTGATGGAGCTGGCAGGATGCTATGGGGCCAGTGGCATCCAGCGCAGACAATGTGGAGCTCAGGGTAGCCTTTATGGAGCTTGAGCTCATTTGGGATTGAGGAGGAAGGAAACATCAGGGGATCCATAGCTGGGCAATGGGAGCATAGAGAATTCAGAGCTGGTGCATGTGTCAGGATGCTGTGGAGCGCAGCAAAGTATGTGTGGAAACCCCACAGAGACAAACTGGACCCTATGGGGCTGGGGTGGCCATGTGAGACGTGAGCATGCATATGGGAAGGGGGGGGAGCTACATAGAGTGGGAGGTGCCATCTTGGGCTGGGGGGCTATAGGGCACCAGAGAAGTCATTTGGGGCTAAGGAGAAGCAGTGGGACAGCAGCAGTGACTTCTGGAACAGTTGTGTCCCAACTGGAACACACACAAAGGAAGGACCTGTATCCTGAGGTGGCAGCACCCGCACGAGGTACATTGCACTGCTTGACATCTCCCTGTGACATTGTGTGTTGGGAGCAGTGGCTTTCAGCATGCCTCACTGCAGGAGCGTGGGTCTTGTAACTGTCTTTGCAGCTTGTTTTGCTTCCCATTCAAGGGACCTGGCTGGACTTTCCTGCCCTTTCCCCCTCATTTCCAGCCCTTTTCTCTCCTCACATTTCCCTCCTCACCTCTCTCCCTCCTCCCAGTCACAATTCTCACCATTTTCCCATCCTGTTTCCTTCTCTGAATTTTTCATTCACATTTACCACCCTTTTCGCCTCACTTTCCTCATACTCTTCCTCTTACATTTCCCACCCCTTCCCACTCCTGTTTCCTGCCATTTTTTTCACTCATGTTTTTCACAATTTTCCCCTAACATTTTCCCCTTTTTTCCCCTTCACATTCCTCTCTTTCTTCCAGTCAGGTTTCTTGCCCTTTTTGCAAGTTTCTGACTCTTCTCCTCATGGCTCTTGCACTTTTTTCCTCATGTTTCCTGCTATTTTCCCCTCTCATGTTTCTCTCCTTTTTTCCCCTAAGCTTTCTCACCCTTTTCCTCTCACATTCCTCACTTTACACTCACATTTTCCACCCTTTCTTCGCTTATATTTTCTGCCTTTCCCTCCTTCTGGTTTCTCAGGCTTTCCCCCTCACCTTTCTCTTACTTTTGCTTTCACATTTCTCAAAATGTTCTCCTCATATTTCCTGCCCATTTCTCTTTTTTTGCTAGTTCATTTGCTCACCCTTTCCCCCTCATGTTTCTTCTTTATTCCCCTTATATTTCTCAGCCTTTTCCCCTCACATTTCTTAGGATTTTCCAGTCATGTTTCTTGCCCTTCTCTCCCCTCACCTTCCTCTCCTACTTTCACTCACACTTGTCACCTTTTCCCCCTCACGTTCCTACCCTTTCCTCATACATCTCTTTTTTCCACTCACATTTCTCAACCTATTCCACTCATGTTTCTCGCACTTGTCACCTGACATTTTCTGCCTTTTTAACATTTCCCACATTTTTTCAGCCGCTGGTTCTTGTCAGTGACTGTTTCTCTTCAGTAGTTTATGAGCTTCTCTGCCTTTTTCCTGCAAGCCTATACTCAAAATAATGGGTGCCAGAGCAGCAGCCCAAGAACTCCCTGCCTGCATCTGCTGAACAGAAAGTCTGTGCTCAACCCGAAGAATCGCCTTAGGAACAACCTAAACTGCAGTGGGCTTCCTCCTGCAATATTGTTTCGTTTTTTCCCAATTCTATATCATCTCCATTGTGCTCTAAATAAATAAGTACTCTGAGCAATGCACTTTCCAGATGAGCACCCACTGCACAGTCTGCTTCAAGTAGATCCCATCCTCCCCATAAACCAGCTGTGATGACTCCTGAAGTGGAATGTCCATTTGCGCAGAAGATGCTTTTGGTCTTTTGTTGGTAAAAAAAAAAAAAAGCTTGTTTTTTTGGTTTAAAAAAACCACAAAACCTTTAAACGCTGGATTTTGTCTTATTTCCTCCCATTTCAATTGACTTGAGGTTAAAGCAGTGCCAGCCGAGGTTCCAACCTGGCTCGTGTATGTTTGTGCGCACAGAGCAGAGGTGCTGCCACAGCGTGTCCGTGCCCCGGCTGCCTGTTCATGTCCATTTAGACCGAGGGCGGAGAGGGGCGGCTCTGCCGGCTCCGCGCTGCTCCGGGCCGGGCCGGGGCCGGCGGGGGCCGCAGGGCGCGCCCAGGAACTGCCTCAGGCCCGGCCGCCATCTTGGGCGCGGTGCCAGCGCAGGGACTGGGGGCAGGGCGCGCTTCCCCGGGCGCTCTTTGCCGTCTCTTTCTTTGCCGGCCCGGGGTTTGGAAATGTTTCTTCTTTCCTCGCTTACACTGCTCCATCTTTGTTATAAACGACCCAGACCCCCAGTGGGAATTACTAATAAAAGTCTTACTGAGAATCACTAAAAATACACACAGCAACAGGGGCAGTGGCGGGAGCGTGGCTGAATGCCAGGGGGCTCGTTGACAAAATTGTGGCTCGGCCCGGGGAAAAATGCATCAGCGACATGAATATTTATGAGTGGTCATATATTTATGAGTGGTCATAGCCATACATATTTTAATACTTTTCTTATATATGCTTGGCCCCTCCTCTCTGGCAGCCCCCCTGCTCTTCAGCAGTATGGTCGTCCTCAGGCCCAGCAGACCTCAAGCCTCCTTTCTGCACCACAGCACAGTGACATCAGAAAGCTGCTGCACAAATGTGCCTGTATAGTTTTGGAGAGAGACATCCAGCCAGTGGACCAAGAAATCTCCTTTCAGGCCAAAGCAGCCCAGGAGGGACATTGCAATGTCTGCCATAAATAGGTGCCTATAAAAGCTGGTTCCTAAGGATGACTCTCAGCTTCCGACACAACCACAGGGAATGGGAACTGCTGCTTGTTGTCTTTTGCGGTGCCCCAGGCAGTGCTGCTTGATAGATGGATTAGTGGGACTATCAGCAATATTTCCCCTTGATTGCAAGGTTCCGCGCATGAAGGCAGAGGTGCAGGTCCTCTCAAACCGGTTTCTGCATTTTTCTGGGAATCAGGGGAATCCCTTTTGATCCTGTGAGGCACTGAGTTTGGACAGCAATGGTTCCTTTATTGTTCTTGTGGTGGTTGTTTTCCCTGTTGTGCAGCCTCCATATTTGAAGCCAGCTGAGCCTCTCTCCAGATGGGCATCTCTGATCATTGCAGTGAAGAAACGGAGGGAGCTCAGGAGATGGTGTTGACCATTTCAGGATGGCTCTTTCCAGTGCCAGCTCTGAGTAGGACTCAGAATAAAAACTCTACCAAGCCTCAACTCCACTGAAAATTCCCTTCCTTGTCACCCTGTGAATAAGCTTTACATTCACTTTCTGAATTGTCTGTCAGTTTTGCAAGATGGCAAGTCCCACTTATGGTGGTTTTGATATGGTTAGGAATTGGGGAAGGGTCTTCTTCTTTCATCAGCTCCATGCTGCCTTTGGGATATGGCCTACTGGCCATTGTTTGCACAGCCCTGGTGTTTCTACATGAGGCAGAAAGTGCAATTGCATTTCCAGCCAGAAGCCCATGAGGAGTGGGGCAGCCAGAGCTGTGCCAGATACAGGCCAGCAGCTGTAACACGACGGGGTTTTGGTTCCTGCCCAGCACAGCTGGTGCATCTCCTCTGTGACTGCCTCCCCTTCCCAGGTGCCCATGGATAGTAGGTGCAGGGTTCTGCAAGGGGTATGGAACAGGGTGGGGATGTCTGCTGGCAATAGAGTGCGGCGGAGAGCAAACAGCCCAGGATGTTCCTGGAGTGTGTGACAGATCTTCTGACACAGCTGGTGACTGAGCCAGTGAGGGAAGGCACTTCTGGACCTGCTGCTGTTTGTGAAGAGAGAAGGGCTGGTGGGTGCCAGGAGAGTTGGAGGCGGCCTTGGGCTCAGTGATCACAAAATGCTTGTGTTTGATTCCCAGAGAAGGAATGAGAGATGTTGGGGAAGTGTTAACCTGCAACAAATTGTGAATTTCTTAAGCTTCAACAGACAGTGCTTAGTAGTACATTCCCTCACACCAGTGGTTAATGTGTGCAAGTGGCTATCTTAGCCTTGAGAATAAAGACAGTGGGCCTACTGAGGAGGTAGCTGCAATGCATTCAAGGAGAAGAAGGCTCTTTACCATGGAAGGAGAATTTGAAGAAAGGGATGTTCACCAGCTGACCACCAGAGACCATCAAGAGACCCCTACTCTAAATGTCAGTAGTTTTGGGGAAGTGATTTAAACATGTCAAATACTTTGTGGGAATGTTTAGGCCTGTGAGTTTGAGCAAAGTAATGAATATTTCTTAGTTCCATGGATACTAACATGGGGGTGTGTGTGTTTCAGGGAAGTGATCCCCCACGCACCCAGCACTGAAATGAAGTAATGCCTCTTTTCTCACACTGAGCTGGCAGTGTGGATTGGGCCCTGCTTGGTAACTTTCATTTTTGTCATTTCTATTGAAGCATAAAGAAAGGCTGAATTGAAATATTTTCCAGCTGTTTCCATCTTGTTTACCTTTTGGGGGACCGAGGTTCTGTGCTGCAGGTGTCCTGGGTGTGTGCAGAGCAGTGCAGCCCCACTAACCCCTTGGTTTCCCCACCATTTGTCCTGCCTTGTTCCCAGGTGTGCCCAGCTCTGGCAGGAGAAAGAGCCCGCAGCGCAGTGGGCACCGTGCCCTGCCCGGCCGGGGCTCTCTGGCACAGAGCAGCAGCAGCAGCGCCAGCACCGTTCAACCCGCTCCTGCCTTGGCTTCTCCCGGGACACAGAAGCCTCTGGAAATCGGCACCGCCAGCGGCGTTCCCAGCCTGGAGCGGCTGCTGCTGGCGGGCAGCTGCTGGCGGTTTGCCTGCTTGCAAAGGGGAATAAAGGCAGAGCAGAGGAAGAGATGTACATACAGAGGAGCCCTGGGAACATCCAATAAACATGCAGATACATGGGGTGATTTGTTCGGAATGACTTCAGCTGCTATGCCAACAGTGCTTTCTCTCCTGGTCCTGTGCAATGCTGTGGGCATTTTCTTGGTCTGGTTTCGTTTGCTTGTGTCCCCTCTGAGTGCTCAGTTGGGGTACAGGCTGTAGGTGCTTGGGGCACTCTTGTAGTTACTCTTGGATCCCCTGAACAACAGGGTTTGGCCCATGAGGGGAATTTGTGCTGCTTTGTGACAGAGAACTTCCCAGGCCATTTTGTGTTTGCTGTAGAGAAGGTTGGTTATTGCTTTGCATAAAGTCACAGACTAACATGCTTTATCATGCTTTGCTTTGTCATGCTTTGCTTTGTGATGTCAGGGCATGGTTGGCACGTCATTGTGGTGACATCAGAAGGTTGCCTTGGTGCATGGAAGGCCTCAGTGTCAGAGAAGCCCTAGGGCTTGCTTAGAGCAGGAGCATCCTCCTGTTTGTGGGCATTTGTCAGTGTGCAGCTGCACACTGACAGCAGCCTTGTTTATCCTAGTGTTGGAGTAAGGTCTGCAAACTTGCACAGCATGCTACAATGATTCCGCAGCTTGCTGCTGCAGTTTGCACAATTTATGGCACTTTTTATACCGTCTATTACGTGAGTAACCTGGCAAGTAAGTAGAGGTTTCTTCTACTTCGGTTAGGGTGTAACCTAACCTGGCTTTGGTATGTCTTCCTGCTCTTTCTTAGTGACTGAGTTTCTGATTTTGAAACAGAAAGGGCATTAGGATGCCACTAGTTTGGTAAAGCTCCTGTAAAGACATTCAGCTCTAAGGAGGGTGTCTGTAGCCACAGGGGCAGCATTTGCAAGGGAACTTGCAGGGGTTGTGTTCCCTCCACAGGATTGTCTGAGGCAGCGGAGTCTGTCATTTCCTCAGTTTGCTGTGATAAGAAGGACAACTCCCAAAATGCAGACTGGGAGGCCTTCTCAGAAGGCCTTCTAAAGACTTTGTAGTTGTCCCCAGAGCTGAGGGAAAGCTTCTTTTATTCTAAATTTGTAACGAAGGAATTTGACTGTCTATTTTGACCCTTGACTGAGAGCTAAAGTAGTGAGTCCCTTTGCAGTGAAGTGCAAACTCCAAAGCAGTGAGTGTCTGCTTCTGAAACCCAGAGCGGCTGCTGTGCCGTTTCCCAATAGAACTGCCACAGCTCAGGGGGATTTTTTGAAGCTTTCCTGGGCAACTCTTTTCAGCAACTTTATGGGAATTAGTGCATGCGACTCCTTTTTTTTAAAAAGTACCTGAAAGACAAGACACCAAAAGCTTCTTTATCTGTTGGACAGAACAGAAGCATTGAGTGTTACAGAACAATTTGCTTTTCCTTGATCATGTTTGTATTCATTTACTGGCTAAACAGGCCAAAGTGTAGGCACAACCAAGATTATTGTCCTGTTCTCTTGCTGGCTGTGTGAAAGAACTATGTCTCCTGGAGGGATGTTGAAAAAGGAAAATACTCTCTGTTTGGCTTGACTTCTCTTCTGTCAGATTCACCAGCCCAGGCAGTTTTCTTACAGCATCTTGTTCATTTCCCTTGCCCACTCCAGAGCACGTGATCCATGTATTCAGAGGTGCTGATCCTGAGGTGAGTGAGAAAGGAACATTTCATGTTCCTGGTGTTTAAGCATTGTGGAGCAAGCTGAGAGCTTGGCCTGTGTCAGTAGAGTGTAGAGGGCCAGCTGGGTAGGCTGAAAGAAAATCCATTTCCATGTCTGCAGTGGCAATAACAAAGGCATCGCTGGCCATTTCCTAATTTCCATTTCAGAGCTTTCAAGAAATGAAAAGCTCAGTCCTGCAGAGAGAATGTTGCTTCTTGACAGTACCCAGGGCAGAATATCTAATTCAGAACTATTAGCAATTGTGTTGAATTAGCCCATTTTGATTTAGTCACAGTGACTTAGAATCCCATTGTTATCAAAGTTTCTGATTTGTCCTTAGTACAGCTGGTTGTAGAAATAGAGCTGAAGAGAAAAAAAGTGCTGAATAGAAATGAGGTTATAAATGATAGGTAACTTTCTGTCCTTTCACACTGCTGTCTGTCCACAGATCACAGAATCAACCGCAGTCTCTTCTCTGGCTCCCTCTGCTCATGGAGAGGAGGCTGAAGAGGAGGCAAATGAGAAAAATGACCACAAGCCTCCAGCTGTGGTCACACCCCAGCCTGAACATTCTGAGCCAGTAAGTGCCAATTGTGGGGGGTGCTGCCTTCAGTGTGAGGCGGAGGTGCAAGTTTCTGACCAGCCAGAATTTGCTGTTGCAGGCTGAGGATGCTGAGTGCTGGAGTCCTGCCAGGACCTAGCAATTGCCCCCAGCCTGTGACAGCTGGAAAATGGGCTTTGATCTGTCATGTTTAGGCCCCAGCTTCCTGGCATTTTG
The DNA here is from genome assembly GCF_963513975.1 of Fringilla coelebs. Classification (NCBI taxonomy): domain Eukaryota; kingdom Metazoa; phylum Chordata; class Aves; order Passeriformes; family Fringillidae; genus Fringilla; species Fringilla coelebs. The sequence continues at coordinate 71,213,140 of NC_140031.1, read as the reverse complement.
ATAGCAACCAGCCTGAAGCATGAAGGCTCCCTATTCCCAGAGCAGGGAGCATGTCAAAGACACTGTGCACAGCCTTGTCAGATACACAGGGGACACTGTGGCGTGGAGAGACCCATCCTCCTCCACAGACTGGCCAAGTAGCTGCAGGCACAGAAAAATGTAGATCTGACCACACAAAGTCTTTGTAGTGCTTTGTCCCAAGAAACTTCTTGGGTGTGCTTACTTCAGAGACAAACTGGGGACGTAGAATTGCTGCTTGAAGTCAGGGATTTTGGTGCCTTTGTTGCCAGGTTGCTCAGAGCAGGAAGTAGCAGAGCAGATAGGTGCTCTGAGTCTGCCTGTTTTGTGGTCTTTGATAAACTGCGCAGAGATGACTGTGTTGTCCATGAAGCTGTGGGGGGCCATTCTTGTCTAGTGTGGCAAAAGAAACCAAGTGCCTAGCTCTGAACCCTTCTTCTGAGGCAAAACCCAGACACTGCATGTGTCTGTTGATACTTTCTATTGTGTAGTCTGCTTTGAAAACTGCATTTGAAAACTGTCTTGGAGCCCAGAGTGAGAACAAAGCTGCAAGTCCTTGACTGCTGTCTCGTAATGCTAAAACCAGGATGTACACCTTGAAAGGCTGGAGGCTGTATCTGAAGTCAGATGGGCAACTTAGAGGCTGGGGAGCTGCGTGGGCCAAAAGGACGCAGGGCTGGCGACCCTGAGCAGCTGCAGATGAGGCAGCGTGTGGCCAGGTGTCCAAAAAGGCCAAGGGCATCGTGGCCTGTGTCAGCAGCAGAGGGGCAGCAGGAGCAGGGCAGTGAGCGTCGCCCTGTGCTGGGCAGCGCTGCGGCCACAGCTGGAGTGCTGTGTGCAGCTGTGTGCAGCTGTGAAGCAGAAAGGGATTGAGGGGCTGGAGCGTGTGCAGAGAAGGCCATGGGAGCTGGGCGAGGGGGTGGAGCACAAGGCCAGTGAGGAGGTGCTGAGGGAGCTTTAGCCTGGACAATGGGAGGCTCTTGAGGGACCTTCAGGCAGACTTCCATAGATCCCTACCATAGATCCATAGATCCAATGCTCACCACAAGGGCTGTTTCCCTGCCAACCATCCCCTCACTGCATCCAAGTGCTTTAGACACTGGAGTAGGTAACACTTTCATAGTTTTGTTTGTTTATTTGTTTGTTTGTTTGCTAGAAGGGGGAAGCCTTGTGCAATTTCTCCTTCTCCAGAGAGCAAAGGAGCTTTTTCTCAATCTTTCCTGCCCTTTTCCAGCACTTGCAGAGATTCTGCTAGAATTTTAGTTTGCCAGGTCTGGGAGATGCAGTATTTTTGCACAAGAACACATAGTTTGGGGCAGGGATGTTGGTGCAGAAGGAACTGTTCTGGTGCCAGAACAGCCAGTAGGGCTTGCACATCACTTCCAGGTTAACACCTCCTGTGTCTTTTGGCAGCCCAGGGAATCAGTGTGTGCTGTGTTTGGGAATTGAGCAGGAAATCAATGCCCTTGCATTCCAGCTGGTCCTCAGAGATCAGAGGAGCTGGGAGGGGCTGGGCTGCATTTCTGATTACAGCCACTTTAGCACCATCAGTGTGGTCGAGTCTAAGAGAACTTGCCCGAGCACAGGTGCACAAAGAGTGCAGTTCCCAGTGCAATGCTCTGGCTCCAATTGCATTCCATAAGGACCTACACGCTCCAGATTCCCCAAGAGTGTGGTTTATTGAAGCAACAGGAGAGCAAGTTCAGGTCTGCTGCTGATCAGGGCACTGCTACCGAGTGTTGATGTGTGACAGAAAGTACAGTATTGATTCAGGGCGACCCCCATGCAGCAAATAATGTGCTTTGACTCTTTGATTTAGAAGGTTAAACAAATGCTTTATTAAGCTATGTTATATTGCACTAATGCTATATTAAAACTGTACTAAAGGGATATTATACTAAAAAGATACTAAAGAAAAACTCGTGACTGTCTCCAGACAGTCACGACACAGCTTTTATCTAATTAGCTAATTTTATTTAGTTAGCTAATAAATCTTAACAACTATCACTAAAATCCAATTAACAAATCACTTTCACTAAACAATCTCTGTAACACATCCTTACATGTACTAAACAACAAGAACAGCAAGTAGAGATAAGAATTGTTTTCTCTTCTTCTCTAAGTTTCTCACTACCTTGCCTAAAAAAAATCCTAGGCAAGAGAATTATATCTCTCTCTGTTCAAAGATTGTAAATACCACAGTACAGTAAAGAGAGATTATAAAAGTGAGATCTGTCTATCTATATATCTATTTGAATCTTCCTGGCTCTGCTCCAAAGCAGCTGAAGATGCAAAGCTCACCTAAAGGCATTCCTTCAGGAAAGGAGTAGAGACAAGTTCCATTGAGTGATCCTGAGCAGGCAGAGGTGTTTCCCCCTCCAGAGATGGTTGTTTTTTCCCCTCATGTTTTTCTCCTCCAGCCCTTTCTGACCTGAAGCCTCCTTTTTATCCTTTAAAATTTTTGCACGTCCTAAGGAGGTGGAACTATCCCATGCTGTAGTTGGGGTCTCGTGACTTTGCTCATTACGTGCATTACATGACACAATTTCCGTCACTGGCATCCCCAGGGCTATGTAAGTGCCTTTGTTAATGGGGCTTTAGGAGAGTCTCTGTTACTGCTGGTCAGAATTGTTGGTTGACAAAAGAGGGAGAAGAAACACCTTGGTCCTCCTCCATATACTGAGGTGGCCATAGAGGCTCTCTGACTCCCATCAGAAGATCTTTGCAGGCATCCTTATCTCCTGAATGACCAGGGTTTCTAACAAGAGTGTAGAAAGGCAGGAATGCTGGTGCAGGCCTGAAGTGAACATGAACTCCAGAAGTGTCTCTCACAAGGAGTGAGCTCCCACAGGAAACCACCTGCAGAGCCAGGATGGAGCTGTGTGACCGGGGGTGGTGTCAGTCACTACTGAAAGACAAACAGGACAGGGCAGAAGCAGAGGGAAGCCCTCACCAGATCCTTGAGAAATGCCACACCTTCCCTGTCAGCTGCCTGAGAGGCTGTTGGAGCTTCAGTCCCAGATGGCCCCTGATTGTAGGGCCAGGGTCCCTTTGGAATCTGTGCCTCCCCATGGCAGAGAATGAGCCAGCAGAGCAGCAGCACAGTGCTTTGGGAACGTGTGAACCCATCAGTCTTTGAGTCTTGGCCCACAAAGGTCATATGGGAAGTTGAAACCCATCTTCTCTTGCTTTCTGTGCAGCTCCTCCCAGAGAAAGATCAGGAGCTGCCTGCTTCATCAGAGATGCCCTGCCAGACTCAGGGAGAGCTGTTGCCAACCCAAGAGCAGGAAGGGCAGCTCAGGCAGCAGGTAGAAGAGCCACAGGAGAATGGCCAGGTAAGCCTGACTGGCCAGGTGACAGAGGGAAGGGTAGGAAGAGGGGCATAAACCAGAGCTCTTGAGACTGAGGAGGCCAGGAGTCCCACAGGCACTGGAAGCACAGAGCCTTGGAACCTGCAGAGAACAGCACCAGGACACGAGGGTTACATTGGAAGCAGATGTGGGTAGGGAAGTGGAAAGAAGTGGCTGAATAAATGTGATTTTGAGGTTGCAAGAGGAAAAAAGCTGAGCCTGATGGCAGCTCCCAGTCACTTGCTCTGCATTTGTGTCTGCAGAACACCAAGGCAGAGGCACAAGCAGAGCTGCCCGAAGCTCAGAGTGACATCATGGCAGTGAAGAGGAGGAACGAACAAAACAAGGGAACCATCCAAGAGAAGAATCTCGATCAGCACAGGGGCAATCAGCCAAACCAGGTGAATGAAAGAGTGGCACACCCTCCACTCATGAAACCAAGTCCTTTTCCTTGTTCCTTACAGAACATTGACGAACAGATGCAGGCACAGCTGCAGGAAACTGAGGCTCGGATCAAGGCAAGGAAGAGGAGGGCAGGCGATAAAATTAAAATCATCAAAGAGAAAATTAATCTCCTCCTTCAGAAGCAAAAGGCTCTAGAAAAGCAAGTGAGTGAAATAGCAATAGCCACTGCAGTCGTCAAACTGGTGGTTTCTGCCCTCCTTGCCTTTCCTCTACAGAGCAGCAGGGGGGGTGGGGTGATGCCTCTGAGTACTACCCTGCTGAGGCCTCTGTCACAGCTGCTCTGAAGGACACATCCTGGTCTGCTGAATCTCAGCTGATGCTCTAGACAGTGGCTTTATTCCTTTGGCCACTTAGCCAGCAGTCATCCGAATGAACTCCTGCTGGTTTCCTCCAGGTGGCCTTGTTTCTTGAGGTGTTTTTGCAGGTGAACATGGTCACTCATATAGATTTGGGACACGAGCTACAAGCTGTCTGGATTCCTTGTGAATCTGCTCCTGTCCTGTTCTTTCCCTTTCCTCACGGTCGATGACTCCTGGCTGATGGGGACAAGCTGCAGTCTCTGACACTGCCCTGTTCTGTTTGACTTGAGGTGCAAGCGTCGCCATCCAACCTGGCAGCCTGCGAAGAGTTCCAGCAAATGAAGGGCGACCAAGAGCCCCGAGGCTGGCGTGAGGCCCAGGAACCGTACCATCCAGAGATGCTGCAGGATAAGCACGTCCCGAGGATGGTGCAGGAAAAGAGAATTCCATGGCAGGAGGTAGAGCATTAGAAAGAGGAGCTGCAAATCTATCTGCAGGCCCAAGAGGGGAAAAGGTGTCCTTGGGAGGAAGTGGAGCAGTTGTTGCTGCAGTCACCCTTCAGAACAAGAAACTGGCTATGAACTTGAGTAAATCCAGCCTTTGGTTTTGACCATTTGGTTTCACAAGTCGACATCCAAACCAATGCAATTGAAGAGCTCTGCATGTGGCTGACAGCAGCTTCCTAAGGGCTTGCATTCCAGATGGCATCTCGGGACAATCTCTGCCACACCTTCCTGACACAAAATCATTTCTTGTCTTAGATCTGCACCGGCTCTGACACTGAAGGTGCTGCAGCAGCAGCAGCAGCGCCGTCCCAAGGAGACTTTGCTCCCCAGCCAGACAAGTGGAGACTGAGCACTTGGTTCACCTCCCATGCTGACCCAGCTGCTGCTCAGCAACAGGAGATCGAGGCTGACTCCCTGGAGCAACAGAGTATGTCTGGTGTCTTTCTTATCTGAGGGACAGTGCATTGTGTGCACGTGTCAGCATAGCTGTACCAAAGGCTTCTCCTCAGTTTCGTGGCACAGAAGGGCTGGCAGTGCTCTGAGGCAACAACAGAGTGCTCTGGGTGTTCCTGCTGCCTCTGAGGGCAGCTTAGACTGGCTGGAGTTTGCCTGGGCTTCCCTGCCTGCCGAAGGCAGAAGCAGGGATTGTTCCTGGATCAGCAGAAGGCTGTGACTGCTTGAGTCCTACCCATTGGCAGAAGCTCTGCTCAGGTCCCTCTCTAGGAGAACACATCAAGGCCTTTGTGATTCTGCAGCACAACCCAGTGAATCTGCTTCTTGCCCATAACAGCTGCCAGTGCTGTGCTCTCAGATGAGACCTGGTAGGGTTGAAAAGAGAGCCCAATTGATGCTGTGTCTACTATCACCTGTTGGGATAAAAAGGGCACTGATCTGCACCTCAGGTGTGTCTGATCTCAAAGCCCATTCTGTTGTGTCCTGAATGGGGGCAGCAGCTTGTAAGGGTCTCAGGCTCACTCTGGCTTCTTCCTGTCAGTGCCTATCAGTGCTCATGCTTGGGCTTTGCCAGCCTTCTTGTGCTAGCTGCCCTGCCCCTGAGGGCTGGTGGGACTGCAGAGGCTGGAGCCTTCCTTAGCTGGCAGGGTCCTGCTGCTGCCCAGCTGCTGCAGCGCGGAGCTGCCTGAGGCAGCAGACCCTTCTCTGGGACGGCTTGCTGCGTCGCACGGCCTGGACTCACGAGAGGGTCAGCATCTCCTGTGGGCAGCTGTCTGTGTCCTGAGGCATCTGAGGAGCACTGCTGTCCGCTCTGCCCATGCCTGCCATGCCACGCTGGGAAGATGGGGATGTGTGCAGTGCCGAGAGGGCGAGTGCAATGGGAGCGACTGATCCGCGCTGTCAGAGTGAAGAGAAGCAGCGTGGTTCTTCATGTGGGGCACGGGCAAGGGCATCTTTGAGCTCATCCTGCCCCTGATGCTGAAAACCCTGTTACGATGGTTCTAGCATGAGCTGCTCTGGTTTACAAATGGAAAGGCAGTCTTTTGGCAAACTGCTGAAAGGTGGACAAGATGGAAACACTTGGAAATATTCCTCCTGTTCGGAACTTGGCATCTGTTCAGAGGGATTGATTCTAGATGTCAAGGTGCATTTAATCTTAGCAAGTAGGAAACCTTTTGTTGAATCTCACAGGGTTTATTCCCAAGAAAACAAGAGCACTGTTAGTTCCAGCTCTCCTTAATGTTTCTAGATGACAAACTTACTTGCCTTGGTAGGTGTTCTCTTCTGGTCTCAGTCTCCTCTGAATGTATCTCCCTGTGCTTCCCTGTGTGTCTGCTGTCAAGAGGTTTCACACTTCAAAGGACGCTAGAAATCAGTCTCTGTGCCAGCCACTTGTGCTGTGGACCTGTTGTTTTCTTCTTGTTGTTCCTGTTCCTGTTGTTGTTAGCCAGCTGTTCACAAAGGGAGGGCTCTGAGCCCCAGACAGTGGGGCTGCCTTTTGTATCTCCTAGAAGGTAGGATCTCTGCTTTGTAGTGAGCATCTTGCATTTTGTTTCCCTCAGGGAGAATGGTGAAGATGGAAAATCCCATTATAAAATACATTGAACTGGAAAATATTGGCAGTGGGTGAGTCCAAGCAATGTTAATTTTACAAAACTATGCACCAGGTGTTTTGCTGGTAGAATAGCTATCAAGTGGGAAGTCAGACAAGCTGCAAATGTGTTCAGGCACTGGGCCTAGATTGTCAGTGCTGATCAGAATTCGTAAGTGTGCTCAGAAGGCACTGTCAAAGACATCTCCACGCCTCCAGTGTCCTGCAGGTCTTAGGCATTTACAGCAGAGGTCTCCTGTATGGGCTGGCTTTGACTGCAAGATCTAAATGGCTTCTCCTTTCTCTGCTTCTGTTTTGTTTCTAGGACTTTTGGAGATGTTTGTAAAGCACTCGACACTGCCACAGGAGAAGAGGTAAATGTCCATAGCCCCTGGTGACTCTGCTGTTCTTGAAGGACTTTCCCCTCTGGTGGGAGCTGATGCTGGAGCTTTGGGTAGAGCTGTGCTGAAAAGGCACAAGAAGCACAGCCTGGTGCCAGCCCATGAAAGACATTTGGGACTTTGTCCTCCTCTGCTGGCGGAAGGAAGGCATGGAGGGCAGCGGTTCCTTTCAGAGAAGGAGGCGCTCACTCGCTCTTCACTGCTGAAACAAAGGTGGTGCCTTAGGGCACCTCACTGCTCTTTGGGGCTACAGCTTCAGAGTCCTGAATTCTCATTTCTGGCTTCCAGCAAATACATCTGAAAGTTACTGGTAGCTCCTTAGCCACCTGCAGGGCTGCACTTGGAAACTACACATAGGGAGAGATCTGCAAGGCCCTAAAAGCCCTAAGCCCTGCCCATAGCCCAAGACGTATCCACAGAGTATTAAGGCATGGGTTATTTCTTTTGAATCCCATACAAACCAGCAGAGAGTGTGGTTAGAGCTTTGTGGGTGATAGTTGAGACATAATTGTTACCAAATGGACAAGGCAAAATGTCAGTGGCCCCACGTGTCCTGTAACTGCCCCCAAGGAGCAGAGAAATGGGCTGTTGGAACATCTGTTCCCATTCCCATGTCTAATCACAAGGCAGTTGGCACAGTTTGGCTGTGTCATTCCAAAATCACTTGCTCCATTGAGAAATTGTTCTCATGCCACCAGCTTTTAATGTTACTGATTTACACCATCATTTTAGGTGGCCATAAAGAAAATAAATCTTCAAGGAATGATGAGAAAGGAAGTAACCTCTAAAGAACTTGTGGTCATGAAAATTAATAAGCATCGAAACATTGTGAATTATTTAAAGAGGTGAGTGGTTGTTGTTTTATCCCACCAATGTTTGTTTGCATGCTGCAAGCATGCAAAGTTAAAAACCCACTTTGGTCACTGGAAGAAAATAGAACTGGTAATTCTTGGGTAATTATTATTTCTCTACTTATCTCCAGTGGATGGGAAGAGAGTGCATTTTGTCTGCATTAATCTACCCTGACAAACGCAGTTTGAAAATTTTTCCAAAATCTGGATCAGCCCTATTTTACTAATTCAATACTCTCTAAGTTCACTGCCTCCACATTGTTTTGAGGCTTGATTTTTTCAAATTTTTCTCAGCACCTTTTAGGGCCTGAAAAACCATCCTAGGGAGGATTTCCCTTGGATTGTTGTGCCTTTTCCATTACTGTGCATGCCAGGACAACTAGGTGTTTATTTCCAGTAATAGCATGTGTGACAGGTTTTTTATCTGGGCTGCTAGTAAACTGCACTTTTCTCTTGCTGGCCATCTAAGACATCTCCTTTTTCACAGCTGTGCCTTTCTCTTTGACACTGCACAGATTGCAAACAATGCACAGCCAAGAGGCAATGTCTAGTCCTTCGATTCTGTCCTAGTCACAAAGGCACCCAGAAACAACCGTTGCTGTTTCCAAAGAGCAACCTAGCCATGCATCTTTATCTCCACACCCTTGTTTCCTTCTTTCAGCTACCTTGTGGATAAACAACTCTGGCTGGTTATGGAGTACATGGACGGTGGCACTCTGAGCGATGTCATCAAGGAGACTCCCATGTCTGAAGGACAGATTGCAGCCGTCAGTCGGGAGGTCAGGGATTCCACCTGTGCTTCGGAGGGCTTGGGCAGGATTGTCTGGGAAACAGGGGCTTGGAAGTGGAGTGCTTTCCTGTGCCAAGCTTTCTTTCTGTGTTGCTGGTATGCTATGGGCAGCAAAAATATCCCGAGTGAAAGGCCTGCCAGTGCCCCTGCGCTCACTGTACTCTGTTCCTGTACTCTTACCTTCTTCTGCTGTATTCTCACTCTCTCTCTTGTAATTGTATTAGCTGTTCTCCACCTTGCCTCTCTAAACATTTATCTCAAGGCTGTCTGCACTGCCTTTCTTGCCTGTAAAAGCAAAGGTGCTGGTGGCAGGATTTGAAACTAATGGCAAAGAAAAAGAGACTCATTTCTCACAGTCCTAAACTGAAAAGTATAGTACTCACACAAAACACTGCTTGCTTCAGGAAACTGGCTGATGTGATATTTCCAAGTCTCTGCTGATGCCAGCAAGAAAACCTTTGTCATGCAGCCTCCCCACCCAAAAGTGATCTGCTTCACCAAAGGGAGGGACTTTTTCTTTCTTGGGAAACCCTTGTTTGGAAAGAGCACATCCACTCGAGCAGGAGTCATCCTGGCTGCTTTGCAGGGGCCAGTCTACAACAGCAGGTGCTGTTGCTCTTTCAAAAGCTGACATGCCTTTCCTCAGAAAGGTCCTGCAAGTGTTGGAGCAGCAAGCTCTTCCTCTCAGTGGCACTGTGTTCTGCCATTACTCTCCATTCCCCTGCAGAGGGAATCTTTTAGAGCTGTTTCCTTTCTTGTGTGATCAAATCACATCACTTAGTTTTGCCCTCCTGTTTCTGTTTTCTCCCTTAGTGCCTGCAAGGACTGGATTTTCTTCACTTGAACGGTGTGATCCACCAAGATGTGAAGAGCTGCAACATCCTTCTCAGAACTGACGGCTCTGTCAAGCTGGGTCAGTACATTCTTGGTCAGGTGCAGCATTCCAGGGATGTGGGTGTGGGGCTGCTTTGAGTGACTGCCAGCTCTCCAAAAACGGTGCTGGTGACAGTTCAGGGACCCCTGCTGTGAGCTGAGGGCACAGTTGCAATGTGCACAGAGGAATGACAAGGAACCACAAGTCAAGAGTGGCGTTGCTGTGTGTGTGTCCCTTCCAGAGGGAGGGAGTTACAGGTCTAAAGCTTCAGAAAAATATAGGCCACTGCTAGAAGTAGTGTAAAAATGGGGTTTTTTTTTTTGAAGTGGCCAATTCCCTATTTTCTTGGCTAAAGCCCTGAGGAAAGAGAGCAAGGACTGATTTCCAGCAGATGACACAGTGCATTCTTAGACTGAGAGGGGGGAATTCTTTGGCTTGGTTTCCTAATTGGAGCTGGCTTTCATGGTTTGTTGTTCTCTCCACAGCTGACTTTGGCCTCTTTACTCAGCTCACCCCTGAGCAGAGTAGACAGAGCTCTGTGGCCAGCACTTCTGGGTGGATGGCGCCTGAAGTGCTGGAAGGTCAACCATATGGCCCCAAAGGAGACATATGGTCTTTCGGAATGGTGGTCATCGAAATGGTGGAACGAGAAGTTCCTTATTGGAATGCAACTCCTGTCTTGGTAAGGTGCAAATACTCCCTGATCCCACTGTCTTTCTCACCTGTCCCTCTATTGGACAAAATCCCATTGCCATCTGCTGGCACCACATCCACCAGGGCCCCCTTGTAAAAATGTCCCTGCAGCACATCAGCATCTGCTCTAGTTTTGGTTGCATCAGAAAGGAAGTGGCAGTTCAGAAACCTAACCAGTTCAGAAACCTGCCATTTTGGCCTCCAGCTTTGCCTGACATTTCTCATTTGCTTTTTGAACCCTGTTGGAGCTCTGTCTCTGAAGGACAAGAATTTTTCAGTGGAACGGTTGGATGTGTGATAAATATCCTTCAAAATGGAGATTGAATCTTCCTAGTTTCAACTTACTTGAAAAAGAAAAAAGACAAAGAAAAAGAAAAAGGAGAAAAAAACACCAAAGCAATTCCCAAACAATTCTGCTTGCTTTTCCCTTCATTAACCACAGCACGTCAATCTTCCTCCATGCTGTAACATCTTTTCCACATCCTGTGGATCTTGGAAACTTTCAGGCTTTCAAGTCATCTGTACCTTGCTCAGTCATGTGTGTGGGTGGCCTGGATAAGTTTAGGATGTGTTTTTCTCCAACTGCAGTTAGAATTGTATGCCAAACACTTGTCTGTTTCTGGGTACTTTAACAAGTTGATGAGCTTGCAGCCAGGTGCCTGGGCTGGGATCCAAGGTGGGCAGTTGACACCGGTGCTGGGTCCCTTTACCACAGGAGCAAGGCCATCCCTGGCCTGCACAGTTCTAATGACAGTGAGGACTCCAGCTCCCCTCCATGTCCAGTGGCTGAGCTCAGCTGCAGGGGGACAGGATAAAACCCCCTTTGTGGTAGTGGGAAAAGGGAAAGAAACTTTCCTCTGGCTTGAAGGAGAAAGTAACAAAGTCTCTTTGGTCACCATCTATTTCAGTGCCACCAGCACAGAGCTGTTACTATTGTGGCAGGCATTTTCATGGAGTCTCCCTGGCCTCTTTCCATTGTTATTTCTGTCTATTTCAGACGGATTCTGCATCTGCTTTTTTTTCAAGAGGAGGAAAAACAACCAAACTTGATGATTTTTCTTTTATGGCAGCTGTTCTAAAGGGCCCAACAAGCACTGCAGAGATTCCTTTCATATAATAATCCTTGGAAATAGTAGAGATAGAGCAAACTCCCTCTTCCAAAAAGCCTGTCAGGCTGGTGTGAATCCTCAGAGACACAAAACGTGCTTTGGTGATGTAGTTCCCACTAACTAGGTCAGTCAATGAAATCAGCTGCCAAGGCAAGATGTGCTGAATGTTGGAAAAGCTGTGGCTGCATCAGGGTTTGGGTTTTTGGTTGGTAAAGTCATCTCTGGGTCTCTGCCAGGGCAGAAACTGCCACTGCAGAGTGGAGCTTGACCAATGGGACCTGGGAGGGCAATTAGAGATGGGAAAGAGGCAGATGGAGCCTGATGTTTCCTTTTTCCCCAGCCTGAACTCCTGATAGTCATGCAAGGGACACCAAAGCTGAATCAGCCCAACCGATTTTCACCTTGCCTTCGTGACTTTCTGAGCTGCTGCCTGCAGACAGACGGGGCACGGCGCTGCTCTGCCAAGGAGCTCCTGCAGGTAAAATGTGAAGGGGCTGCAGGTGAAACAGGGTCTGAGGGATGGGCTACTCCTCCACTGTAGTCCAAGGCATCAGATGAGCCCCCTTCCTCCTCCCCTCCACTCTTGGTGCTCTTCAAATGAAAACAGTGAGGAATCCTAGACTGGGCTGGGCTGGCAGGGCCCTGTAAAGGTCCTCTGGTCCAAGTGTCCTGCAATGAGCAAGGACATCTTTACAGCGATCAGGTTGCTCAGAGCCCCTTCCCACCTGCCCTGGAATGTTTGCCCCATCCCTGCCCAGGGATGAGGCACCTACCTGTCCTAAGGGCAACCTGTGCCAGGGTTGTACCATGCTCCAAGTGAACAAGATCTTCCTTAGACCTAATCTGACTCAGTCCCCATTAGATATTATAGATACCATCCCATGTCCTATTGTAACTGACCCTGTTAAAAAAGGTGTCTCCTACTTCCTGAGAATCCCCTTTGAAATACTGGAACATAGCAATGAAGTCTTCCTGGGGCCTGTTCTCCTTCAAGCTGAGTAACTCCAGGTCTCTCAGCCTGTCCTCAGAGGAGAGGTGCTCTGTCCTCTGACTGTTTCTGTCTCCCTCTTTTGTAATTTGGTGAGTGCTCAGTTTCATCTAATGGCAAAAGAATTGAAGTAGAGCAATGCAGGGTACAGAGACATGAAACGGTAGTGCAGGAACCCAAGGAAGCCAGTCCCAGCTGAGGGGTCAGAGATTTGGCTGTGGGCAGGAGGGGCTGTGGGGGGCTCACTCTGAGCCTCTGAGGGGCCCTGGTTTGTGCCCCCAGCCCACCCTTAGGGGTTTCTGGCACGCAAACAGGGACAGCTGGGAGGGACTTGTCCCAGCCCCGATCTGCTGCCTGGCACGCTCAAGCAGACGGGAACTGCCCCAGGGTCACTGCCAGGTTGTGTGGCAGAGAGGGAACTGCAAGGCCCAGTGCCACTGGGCTGGCCCTGCTGGGAAGGAAGGTGCCATCCAGCACACGAGGGGCAGGGCATGGAAAGGCAGACACTGCGTTCTGTCCCTGTGGAAATCAGCACAGTGCCTGTCTTTCAAAGGCAGGGACCTATGTGAGTTATTGGAGTTTCCTGTGAAGAAGAAACTCCAAGGACAGAAAGCACCATTTCTAGAGCACTGGCAGGGCAAAAAGCAAGATAAAGACACCTGGATAAATGGATGAGTGGGATTCTGGGCCAGGTTTGCCCATGAAGGCAAGGTCCTGCACATAAAGATGGAGGTGCAGGTGGTCCCATTGGTCCTCTTCCTGCATCCTTCTAGGAGCCAGAGGAAATCTTGTGAAGCACTGAGTTTGGAAAGTCATGATTCATTGTTTTTTGTTGTTTTTGGTTTTTTTCTCCCTTTGGGCAGCATCCGTTTATGACATTTGCTGAGCCTGTATCCAGTCTGGTGTCCCTGATTGTTTCAATGAAGAAGAGGAAGGAGACAAGAACATGACAATCCCGTCTGGACCATTTATTCGTCAACATGCTTAGAGTAGGATTGTAGGTTAGGACTAGGGTTAGTGTTAGTGTTAGTGTTAGTGTTAGTGTTAGCGTTAGTGTTAGCGTTAGTGTTAGTGTTAATGTTAGTGTTAATGTTAGCGTTAGTGTTAATGCTAGTGTTAGTGTTAATGTTAGTGTTAATGTTAGTGTTAGTGTTAATGTTAGTGTTAATGTTAGTGTTAGTGTTAGGGTTAGTGTTAGTGTTAGTGTTAGATTGCCTAATAGCACTGCAGAGTAGGATTGGAATTGAATAAAATTTCTGAGTGACACGGTGTCTTTGGCACGGTGTGAAAGTGGGGAAGGATCTTCTTCATTCATCCTCTCCAGACCACACTGCCTTTGCAATATGGCCCACCGGTCTGTTTTTGGCCAGCATTGGTACTTCTATTTGGGGCACAAAGGGCAATGGCATTTGCAGGGAGAACCGAAGGAAGAATGGGGCAGCCCAAACACCCTGTGCAGCTGCAGGCATTGAGCTGTGACTGGAGAGCATTTGGGTTCCTGCCACTTGGATTGGTATCCCTAAGTGCAATCTCTTTGGTGGAAAGGGAGCCTTGCTCAAGGGAGAGAGCAGAAATGTCAGAGAGGGTGCTCGGGAAGGTCTCCTGTGGTGCAGAGCTGTCAGCGCCTGTGAGGGGAGAGCGGGCCCGGCCTAGCCCGGGGCGGAGCCGCAGCAGAGCCCGGGCAGAGGCCGGAGCCGCCTGAGCCTGGGCAGAGGCAGGCTGGAAGGAGGCCCTTGTAGCTGCGAGAGGCAGCGGCCGGGCCCTGGGTGCCTCTTGCTGGGAGCGGGCGAATCCTGCGCTCCCAGAGCCCGGGGGGCAGCTGGCTGCTGCCGAGGGGAAGCGCAGCCGTGCTGGGCACAGCCCGCACTGGAGGCATCGGCCGTCTGGAGTGTGCCCGGGAGCAGAGAAAGGCCAAGGGCAGCCGAGGGCCGCTGGGCTGCCTGAGGATTCCTCCTCTTCTGCCGGCTGCCCTGTAAGTCCTGGGCAAGGTCAGCAGTGTGTGCAGCACTCTGGGCACCGGGGCAGGGAGCCGGGCTGCTCGGCAGGCTGGAGCACAGAGCAGCCTCCTTCAGGCACGGCACTTCTGCCCGGGGAAGCGAGGCCAGCGGGAGGCAGGGACAGCTTGGCCGGTCACACCTGCAGGAGCCAGCGCCTCACCCAGCTCTGGGAGGAAGCGCCTGCAATCCTGCAGTTCTGCACTGAGCCACAGCAAAGAGCGTTTTACAGAAATATCCAGGGCCAGCAGGCCAGCCTGCTTTGTGCTGTCTGTGCACAGCAAGCGCAGTGCAATGCAGCTCTGAGCTGCTGGCAGATGTGCCTGAGGGTTTTGCTTGAGGAGTGAACGGACTTGGAAGGGAGGAGAATAATTTCAGTAGGCAATCTGTGTTTTCTTTATTCCTTTTTGAAAGACAGACACAATGTGACTTCATTCAGCAAAAGCACAGCCTTTTTGTTTTTTTCTGCAATTTAGTATGACAACTGAGGCAAGGCCTTTGAAACAGCAACTCCCACCCAGTGAGCAAAAAACCCCAGCACCCCCACATCTTTCTATTGTAGATCTTGACACTTTAGGCTGGTCCTGCAAAGGGCTACGCGGCCTTTAAGGTCTGAAGCACCTTCTTGTCTTGCCAGCAGGGACATAGATGCTTGAGCAGTTCTGGAGTCTAGCTCATAGCAAAGAAGCTATGAGCTTCTTTGCTTTTGGCTTCTTGCTTTGGTGCAGCCCCTGTGTGCAAATAACCCTGCGAGCTGACCGAGCCTTGCTCACTCTGTCCATCCCAGCGTCTCTGGCAGAGGCAGCAGATGGAAGCCTCTTCTGCTGGAAAGGGAACCTATTTGCAACGGTGTAGTGATCCCAAAGTCCATACAGTACTGCACCAAAGGATTAGACCCTTCACTCTTCACAAGCTTGTTACTGATCCTGCCTAAGGTGGTTCTACTGAATGTCAGCCAAGGCTCACACCTCTGTTGCAGGGCTGTTCTTCTTTTCAGTAATCATGGCCCAGCTGTCTCTCGCTGACATAGTGCTGACTGAAGACCTGTCTCTTCCATATCCCTTATAAGAAGACCTTACCTTAGATTCTCAAATTTAGCATGCATTCATGCCTGAAAAAAACAACACAAACCTTTAGGAAAATCAAGACATTAAAGCAGATTTCATTTATCAAACCAACGGCAACTGCATTAATATATGGGTCTATGAGCCTTTCTTCAAAATTTTCTTGATCATGGCTCTAAAGTAATTTTAGGGAGATAACTATGCTGCCCCTAACAATTCCAGATTACTTAGCAAGAGGTCATTAGTCATCCATTAAGCATTTCAGCAATTGCGTAGCATTTTATTCAGCTAACTGATCCCTGGATATTGCCACCAGCTCCTGATTTGTGTCTCCCCACTTCTTTTCCATGTTCTGTGCCAAGAGTAATAGTATCCTTGTGAGTGCATCTTAACGCATTTCACAGTGACACCTCATCCTATTGCCTATATTCTCCCATGGAAGATTCCTTGCTCTTTTTTCTCTGCTACCAATGGGGATCTGCAGTCCCTGCCCGGCACTGCTCGCTGCGGCTTGTCGAGACACAGGCGATGCTCTGGTGCACCTGGCGCAGGTGACCCTCGGGCCCGGGCAGGGGCCGATGCTCCGAGCTGCCGCGGATACGGCGGCGAACCCGAGCGGTGCCACGGCATCGCTGGGAACCCGAGCGGCGCCCGTGGCGCTGCCTCCCCGGGCAGGGCTGTGCTCTCAGCGCCGCCGGGGCTGCCGAGCAGCGCTTTCCACGTGCCTCCGGCTACGGAGCCAGCCCCGCAGCCGCGCTCTCCCGGAACGCACTGAGCCGCGCCCATTCCCGGCCCGGCTGCAGGACTCCCGAGACGGGGATCTCCGGCTTCCCGGTCCGCCTGCAGGAGCCCCCGCTCCCGGACTCCCGCCGCTGGGCTCTCTTCTCCCAGGTCTTTCCCCCCTTTCCCAGGCCCTCTCCACTCTACTCCGGATCTCCCCCCGTTCTCAGGTTCTCCCCGCTCTCCTGGGTTCTCCCTCCTCTCTCGGGTGTTCCCCAGTCCCGAGCTACCCCTTGTCGCAAGCTCCCCCCTTTCCCGCGCTGTAGCCAGTGCTTTTATTCGTCTCTCTGCATCTCCCCTTCTCCCGATCACTCCTCCCTCTTCCAGGATCTCCCCCCTTTCCCAGGGCTCTTTCTCCTTTCCCCGGCCCTACCCTCATGTCCGCCCGTTCCCAGAGCTCCCCATGCCGCCGGCCCCTCGCCGCCTCGGCCGTGCTGCTCCGGGGCCGCGCTCGGAGCGCAGCGGGGCCGGGCCGGGGCCGCCGGGGCCGCGTCAGCTCCGCCCCGCGGGAGGAGCCGCGACAGCGCCCCGGCAGCGACCCCCGCAGGCGGAGCGGCCCCAGCTGCGCCCGGAGCTGTGCGTGCGGAGGGCCTGCAGGATGTCGGAGCTGCTCCGGCCTCGCTACAGACACGAAGAGCTCCGGCCTGTGCTCGCTTTGTACCTTCAAGGCTGTCGGATGCCTTGCAGTGGAGCTGGAGTGCCCGAGCTATTCCGGTCGCTTCTAGTCCTCAGCTCAGCAGGAAGATGGTTCCAGGTGTGGGTGCAAGGGATGTGTCTGCAGTTTGTGTCCTTGTGTCCCTGTGTGTTGGAGTTGGACGTGTTCAGTCTGGTGGTAAATTCTTGGGTATCATGATTATGAGCCTGGATTTGCCCAGGCTTTTAAGTGAAGAAAACTTGGAGACATTTTTCTATGCTGTTCCTAGAAGACAGGTATACTTTCCATGGAGATTCTGTCATATTTTGATTTGTCTTGGAGGGATCTGTGGGTTTATTTGCTGTTGGAGTAGTTGATGAATATGAATCATTTTGAGTAACTAGAAGAAAATAGTACTTTGTGAAGAAGGATGCTTACTTTTAAAATTTCAGAGGTTTATTATAAAATACAAGACTGAATAAAGAAATTTTGCACCAGTGAAAGCGTGGAACCAAACTGCGAGGTGCTTGTCTGCAAAATGGCTGCTCTGCCTTTTATACCGCTGTGCTTACATCACTAACCCTAGCCCTTCCCAAAGTCTGTCTGTCAACTCTTCTTCACCCCTAGCCCGTCCCAAAGTCTGTCTGTCAACTCTTCTTCACCGTCCATTGGTAGAGGCTACTTTCTTAGAAGTGATATAATGTCCCAGCTGCGCCCGCTAGCAACAAGCTTTTCCCATCCCATGCAAGGGGCACAGTCTACTCACCCTCCCTTCACAAGTCTTTCACAGCCAAGGCTGTCTGGTGGTGACAATACCAAGGGGGGAAGGGGACTATGGGGAGAACAAAGGATGTCTAAACAAGAAGATTAAGATAACCTAACTACATATCAATAAACTTCTTTTAAGATATATACAGTTTTCATCTCTTAATTTTGAAAGCAAATCCATCACGTTATGGATCTATAACGCTGAGAGGTCGAGCAGTTTTTGTTGCCAGGAAGGAGTGGCTTTCCAAAATGTAGTTTGGGTTAATTACTTCTATGCTTTGGGATTGAGTTATGTTTTGTTTTGGGACTTTTCTTTCCCCATGGTTTATGAATAGCTAGCATAGTTTTGAATAGGAGGCTCCCATTGTGGTACTTGAAAATAGGAAAGATTCCAGGAAATAATGGGAGCTGGAGTTTTTCTTGTAGTAGTGTAAAAATGTATTTAGTGATATAGTTGGTCACCTCTGTTTATAAATATTCAATAACTAAAGCATTAATGTGAAACACAAAGCTTTTCTGCCTCTTCTGAAGTACATAGTCATTCATGGAATTACAGGCTGTGAAAAAATGCGTATTTTATTATTGGCTTTTCACAAATATTAAAATGAATAATATATGTGTTATGTTAGAAAGTTACGCTCTATGAATTTTCTTAAGTAGAGTGTTAAATATAGTTTTAGGTTATAGCATCATGTTAAAATAGAAACAATGCTATGTAAGATAGTTTTTTTTTAAGAGAGGAATGAAGTACTTGCACTGAGATAGCAGCCACAAGACAGCTAAATCTTTCTGAGAAAAAGAAATTTAATACTCCCTTATCAAAGGAAACTAACTTCTTCCTACTTCGCTCAGCCCTGAAGACACCATCAAGATTAAGAGGTTAACGCTGACCAGACAGAATCTTTTGTTTAAATGAAAGTTATGCATCATTTATAAAATATATGAATATACAACAAACTATTACTTTTAAGAGTTAATCCTCTGTTAATGTGTGTCCTTTTTCAGGCTTATTTTGCCCAGAAAAAGGTACTCAGATTGTCCAGAACTCCTTGTTTTTATTGTCTCCTATTGTCCTAATCCTAATTGTCCAAATCTTTATTACTCTAATTGTATTGCAATTTTTATCACCATTTTATTACTATTAAACTTTTAAAATTTTAAAAACAAGGGATTAGCATTTTTCACAAGGTTAAACCCAAGAAGCCAACACCATAATACTAAGTGTGAAATGCATAGCAATGTAAATGTATGATGTTGTTCTGCCTTTACAGTATTTGCTTCTAAACTAACATTTTCATTTCTGAATAAAGTTATTTTTGCTGGTGGTGGCAGTGTTGATTAAGTTCCCGTCTGGTAACTGAATTCATCTTAAGAATTTAACATTCATATCTGATGTATATGCTAATTTAGATGAAGAAAAATGGACTGCCATTGCTTTTTTAAGATTTTTTTTGGTGAAATGTACCTGCCCATTTGACTTGTGGAGCTTGGTTGGAGCTGATTCGAAGGCATATACTCATTTTGCCAGCAAAGCCGGCATTTAATGCTGAAATCTGTCCTTAACAAGAAGGTAGCCAAATGAAGGCTGAAGGCTGGAATTCCATAGAAAAAGTGAAGACACTTAAAAGGTGGTTTTGGGTGTGATGAAAGCTGTACATGTCAGTGCAAACAGACTTCTGAACTCTCACCTTTCCTTTGGCTGTCCAATAATCTCATTTTCATCATTCTTCCAACTGACATGGGATTGTCAGCCACTTGCTGGAAGAATGTGCTGCCAGGTCTGACAGATCTCAGGAAGGTTTTGCTTCAAGTCTATGAAAGAAAAAGAATGTCTTTTTTCTTTGGCACTGCAGCTGCCCATGGAACGGCCAGCACTAGGTGTGTTCCTCATCACATTTCATGATATACTTTTTCATGCTACAGCTATACAAACAGTGCTGGAAAAACTTAAAATAGCATATGAGCTATTGAACTTGGGCAGGTGCTGAGGGGCATCTTTGTGAGCTACAGACTTGACCAATAGCAGTGCCCCAGCTGAGAGTTGTGGAGGGTCTTTTTCTACTTCACTTT
This sequence comes from Fringilla coelebs, assembly GCF_963513975.1. NCBI lineage: Eukaryota > Metazoa > Chordata > Aves > Passeriformes > Fringillidae > Fringilla > Fringilla coelebs. The sequence goes on along the minus strand of NC_140031.1, from coordinate 71,193,442 downwards.
GAGTCACTGTGACAAATTTTGCAGGCCTGGTTGTTTGCCCCAGTTGTAAGTGACCTTATTATGGAGAGATCATGTTAATCTCCTTTCTCACTTAGACCATGCAGATTCCAAGTAGGATTTAGCTGAAAAGGAATGTCTCTCCATTATATTGTCTTCAATTGCAAGTGACCTGGACGCAAAACTCAACTGTAGTTCTTTCCATAAGGTAATTCAGCTGTGCACATGCCTCTCTAGGCCACTCTTTTCTTCTTTCACCTCCCTTGTTGATGAGGATCTCTGTCTGCTGATGCAAAATGTGGAAAAAAGGCACTTTAGAGGATGTTGTTGAAGACACTTGTGTGGCTGAAGGTCCTGGTTTCAGCCAGGACAGGGTTAATTTTTGCAGCAGCCAGGAGGGGGCTTCCTTGGCTCCCAGATGTTAATCAGTAACACTGATTAGGTAACTCTGATGAGGTGGTCACTTTCAGGACCACCTCATGTCTTTGCCAGAGGTGGGGGACATGACTCTCTCTCTTCTGGGGGAAGGGAGTCCCTTCTGGTTGAGAAGATGTGGTGGACAGAGCAGTCTGGCATGTATGTATTGTCAGGGCATGTCTGTGTAATTAATTTCTTATACCTTTTATTATTATATCAGTGCTATTACTGGTAATTTTCTTACCTCATTGCTGTTTCCTGTAAACTGTCCTGATCTTGACCTGTGATCTTTACCTTTCGTGCTTTCAACTGGAGGGGGTAGAGGATGTGGAGGTGATGTGGCAGGGTTTTTAGTGGGAGTACTAAATTGGAGAGCACCATTTGGAAGCTACACAGCCTCAATTGTCAGCCAGTATGCAACACTAGGAGTTGAGGTAACAACAGATCTGCCCAGAACAGCTTGGATCAGAATTGATTTAAGCATTTCTTGTCTTAGGTAGGGAGCCACTGGTTTCTGAGAAAGGAGAGAGGATAATTCAGATCCTCCCAAAATCTGTACTGTGTTGCAAGTTGGTGCTTTTGTGCCCCTCATCACTCAGCATCCCTCTATTACCCGTATGAATATTGCGTCCCCTGGGGCATTCCTTGATCAGGGAGATCTCCTCATCTCCTCCATGCTCTCAAAATCAAACCAACAATTTCTGTTTGCACAATTATGCTCTGCATAATGGTTTTTTTTATTCAATGGGACAAGACCTGTGAGCCTACTGATGCCAATAGCCAAAGCAAAAATATGGACACCTCTAAAAAAGAATGAAGCAGGGGCTACCCTTTATTTGCCAGCGGGCATCATAAAGAAGATCCACAGAAAGAAGGGATGTCTGATACGCAAAAATTGCAAGCCACATGCTCCACCTCTACCTTTGTGAGGCATCTAAGACAGGCGGAGCTGGAGCTCTGACCTGGGCTGAGCCATGTCAGCAAATGTACTTCTGGAAAGGAAGCACTCTCAACAAAACTGCTCTTACAACCTGTATTGAACACACTGTGATTATTGATAGTTACTGTACCATGTTCTATTTCTAAAACCAGAGACTGCCAACTATGGAGAAGGTCATGTGAGCTCTATTATTACCATATGCAGCTTCCTCCAAGTAATTTACTCTGCGAACAAAGCTCTGAAGGGCTTTTTCAACCCCACACAGTTGGTGTTCTTTGGCTTTTTAAAGATCTGCTTACGGCGCTGTGGCAGATGCTGCCGAGACCACTGCCTTACCAAGAGCATCTCCTCTAGGAAAGGGATAGACACCAGACACTCACACTGTGTGTTGTGTCTTGAAGGTTGATGGCTAAGAAACAGGTGGCAGGGGTTCTTTCTTTGGAGTTCCAGTGGTGGTTGATTGGCCAGCACACTGAAGGCGTTCAGGGACAAAAGAACCAAGAACAAAGGAGGGTTTTATATGTGACAAGGGAGGCAGAGCATCTGTAGGCCAATGGGTAGAGGGAAGAGGGGCGGTACAAAGGCGGTGTTGCAAAGGGGCAACAAACTGGGATTCAAGGGAGGACCAGTAAGAAATGAGGACCAATAGGAAAAGCGGAAGTAGTGAACATTCTAGAACTGGGGAGGAGAACAGAGATAATGTAACTCATCAATGTATAATGGCAATGAACTGTGAGAGAGCACTTTTGGTCTCACTCTGACACCTAAAGGGGTGTCTCCTCCGAAGGCATCTCTGCCTTCACATCTCTGTCTGTGTCCTGGGATGCAACATTTGCTTATCACAAGGGTCAAAATTCTGCTTTTTTGCAGCACTTTAAGCAACTTGTACTACCTCCACACACCCTGTATCATCAAGGGAACAACCAGACCACTTCATTCAAGTAAACCAGCACTTAACTCTTTCCACTCTACAATGGGGAGCGGTCGCAAGCTCTTTCCTGTGTGGAAAGTGCGTGGAAGACCACACTCTGAAAAGCCACTGTCCATGAAAGAGACAGAGCAGTCCTGCAACTTTTTTAAACTAAAGGGAGAGAGTTCACTAGACCGTACCCCATGGGGTCTCTCTTGAGGTTTTGGAGGATGTAGCCTCCTTTTATCTTAAACTTCTGGCTGCATGTTGCCGTCCTCCTTTCCCCAACAGCTGAGGTACTAGGAAGGTGCAACCTTCCTGAACTGCCAGCCACATATTGCCATGTTTATGGGGGCCCGATATCCAAGCAGAGAAAAGCTTGCTGTGCTCCCCTTGAGGGCTAACCCCTGAGCCATTGACTTTTTAGTTAGGGTGAGCAAATAGTGCCCCCTTTGCGATTTTATGTTGATCTCCCATTACTCATTGGCCCTTTCCTTTGTGATCTGGCCTCAAGCCCTTACCCCACTGGTTCCCAGTTTTGTCCCACGTCCTCATCTTCCCTGTATAATTCCCTGTTTTTCCGTAGTTCAGAGAGCTTCTGTCCATGGCTCCCTTCACAGAGGACCCTGCTCTTAATAAGGGCTGCTACTCTGTGGAATGCCATACTGAGCTCTGGTGTCTATCTCCGCGTCATCCAGAAAAAGAAAGCCAAAGCCGTACATTGCGTGGGAGAAGGACGTGCCTGTGCTCCTGGGCTGCCCTTTTCAGGACACTCTTCAGGAATTCAGGACGGTCGTGGCACCTTTATTACCCACAGCACAAGTGGCACCCAACCGTGGGGCAGCTCCGAAGAGCCCCTGAAGAAACGTCCACTGCAGTTCTTACTGCAGAGCGTGCCACTGTTGGGACTGCTACCCCTGGAAGAGAGCCTCTCATGTTCTAGTGAGGACTGTCCGACGGGCAATGCCTGGGACCTTTGCTGCCCATCTGGGGAAGAAAGATCCCTTGAGGACTGGCCTTCAGACAAACACCCATCCACCAGCATTACGTTGACCCACCAGGCATTGGCCTGAAGAAAGACTGGGAGTTTCATATGCATATTCAGGTCTTTTGTTTTTCATTTTCCTTTTGCTGTTGGGTGGGGAGTGAGACTGCCAGGAAGAGAAACAAGCTTAGTAGGTCTAAGCTCAGCCGTCCTGAGAGAGACATGTATCACCAAGTTGAGGGTATCCCTTGTTGTGGGAGATTTTAAATTTTCAAAGAGAAATTTAAAGAGGTTCATTCCTTGGGTTTTAAAATATTATCCTAGAGTTAATTGTAATTCTTTTTGTATGGGCTCATTTTGGGATGAAGTGGGGAGAAAGTTACATGTTGTTCAAGCAAACAGGGATTTTTCAGTTGCAAAGTTTTTTCCTTTGTTCCATATTATCTTTCAATCTGTTGATAAACTGGTGAATACTCTGGGGAGTATTTTGGGAGAAGTTTTGAGTCCCCAGTTAAAAGCTCCTTCCCCTTTGACCTCTCCCTGTATTCCAAGCCCTCCTCCCCGAGGAGCAATTGGCGGGTCGTTCTTGCCAACAGGCACAGGGTTGCTGCCGTCTCCCTGATGCCCCCGATCACATCTCTCCTCTTGCCAGGATGGCATTGGCTATGCCACCCTGGACCTTTCCCTCAACCCCCTCCCTGTGCCCACCTACCCAGTTGTGTCTCCCCCAGTTAAAGTTCCCTTGCATCCCAAAATGGCCACTTTCCTACCTCTCCTCCTCCTTTTCCCACGCCTCCTATTGCGCCCTGCTCCTCCTCCCTTCCCACGTCATCAATGGGTGTAACTGTATTGAGACCATTCCCTTCCATTGGGCAGACCCTCCCTGTCACAGACCCCATCCACATCCCCTCCAATCTGAACTCCTCTCCTGATGGTCCCTCCACTTCTGGTTCCCACAGCACTGGGACCGGAAGTCAGGATGAGGGCAACAGGAAGGGGGCCTTATTGGCTTCCACTGCGGCACATCAACAGGAAAGTTCCAGTTGCCCAAAGAGGCCCTGTGCTGTTATCAAGCACCCTCCATCCTCTTCGGATGATGAGAGCAGCAATTCCTCAGGCTCCAATTCCGACCTTGAGTCTGAGGATCGCTGAGCCAAAATTCAGAGGGAAGCCACTTGGGAAGGAGACTCAGAGCTGGCCAAAACCACCTTGGCCTTTCCAGTTGCATGCAAATAGAGCAGGAGGGCAACTGCAATCTATTTGTGGGAACTCCTACCCTATGGGGAGTTAAAGGAGCTGTGCAAAGCAACCAAAGAACACGGTCGAGGCTCACATTTGTTCAAGAACTTACTAGAAGTTACCTTCTCCGCTCATGTCCTAGTACCATATGGTATTAAAAATATTATGAACTGCTTCCTCTCCCCGGCCAAATACATGCTATGGAAGAGGCAATGGAAACAACACCTCAGACAATTGGCAGACACGTACTCTATAGATGCCAACAAACCTAGTTTAACTATTGAACAAATTGCAGAAGAAGGTGACTTCCAAAAGCCTCAAGACCAGGCCAAAGATTTAGATGAGGCGGTCCTCAAAGATATTGCTACTGCCGCAAAAACATCCCTGCTCATCACCCCTGATGACAATGTGCCGACGCAAGGCTTCACAAATATTAAACAAGGGGCTAATGAGTCCTTCATTAAGTATATAGACAGGTTAAAGAAAGCACTCAAAGGACAAATACAAAGCCCAGAAGCTCAAAAGGAACTCTTGACAAAAATGGCTGTGGCAAATGCCAATATCGAGTGCAAAACAATATTAACAGCCCCCTTCCCTTGACACAGAACTGACTATTGAACAAATGGTTGAAGCCTGCACCAAGCACACCTCCACTGACAGCACTGTAGCCCTAGCAGTTGCTAAGGGAGTTGCAGAGGTAGTGTCTGGTGCATATGCAGTAGCAGCAAACAATGAAACCAGCTGCTGTTTTAACTGTGGTGAAGTATGACATTACTTTAAAGATTGTCCCAAAAGATCCTTTTTACAGGACCAACAATACCATCCTACTAAACACCAGTGGCCCCCAGGACAGAACCGGTACCAGCAACATCCGGGAAACTTCCAGCAGAGCACAGGGCGGCCCCGCGCTCCAACACCAAATAAAATGCTGTATCGCTCCATCCCACCTGCGAGGTCCACCATTCCACCTCTGAGATCCACTGATGGACATCAGGAGTGGGGAAATGGATCACAAGCAACACCATCACAGTGGGAGCTCCCCCAAAATATGAAGAAGATCCAACACATGGAGCGATACAGATGGGAGCCCAGCGCTAGCTGGTAACTGATCTATCAATTGACTTCAATGATGAATGTGTTCATAAAATTCCAGTGGCAAAATATGGGCCAGTGGATGGTCCTTCAAACATTTTGATTCTCAGAGACCCTTTCCATGGTCCTGAGGAGGGAGGGGAGAGTAAGAGTGAATAACAGCACTATGTTTTATCATTTAGTGCAGAATTCTCTGGCATAGACACCCAGAGATTGAGGATACCCTTTAGAGTTCTTTGCTCAATAACCATTCATCTTGTGCCATCATCTCACAGCAAACGCATAGATGGTGCAACAACCAGCTGAGAACATATGGCTGACATTAGCAAAGACTCTGAAACAAGACAGCCTGTGTATGTCAATGGGAGCAGTCAACAAGCCTCTGTCAACGTGCCTGGTGGGGATGCCTCTATATTACCTTTATATGCAGGTAAGGAACCGAATCCCGTAGATACATGGGACAACTGGACGAGGATTCTCCCACATGCCACTCAAGAGCCTCAAGAATTAGATTTATTGCGCTCCACTGCAGCAACATTTTGTATTAGATTCTATTACAAACAAAAGACACAAGATTGGCACGATTCTACAGTGCCGCAGAAGATAATTCGAAAAGACATGTCACCCCATCACCAAAAAATGTCATTCGGCTTTGTGATGCAATTACATCGCCAACACACCATCCAAGTCCAGCGATGTTCCCAAAGTATTGCCGCAAGGAGTGTTCCTCATCTGCGGTGACCGAGTGTGAGCGGGGATCCCTTCAAAAATCCAAGGGGGTCCTTGTAGCCTCGGCCAATTGACTGTCCTCAGCCCAAATACAACCCAAATTATCAATTGGCGAAAAGAGAAACAATTGACAAAATAACAAAGATCATATGCACGCCATTTGACGCAAATTGTGGTAACAAAATTTATGATTGGAGTAAAAGCAAAAGAATCGCGGTATCCGTCTTCCTCCCATGGGTGGCGGCTGCAAAAGCTTTAGGTGAGATTTCCCACCTGGGGTGTTGGCTCAGCCAACAGGCCAACGCAACATTCCGCTGCATTATCGGATCTGCTGGAAGAAGAAGAAACTACCAGGCATGCCACCTTACAAAACAGAGCAGCCCTTGAAGTGTGACTTCTACTTTGACATGGCCATAGTTGCAAAGACTTTGATGGCCTGTGCTGTTTTAACTTGACATCAAAAAGCACCTCCATCCATGCGAGCATCAAACAGATACAAACCCAAGTGCAGGACCTGCTATCTGAGACCAAAGCCATCAGCATAGTGGACAAAACTCTCAGTCAATGGGGCCTCCCCTGGTGGCCCATTCCGATTGCAAAAATTCTGCTCTGGTTTCTAATCATCCTTTTTAGAATGGTGACGGCAGTAAGTTGCTCAAAAAGGGCCATTGAAAAATCCTTGGGAAATATCTATTTAATAAACAAAGAAGGGGGAGATGTGGGTGAGGGGCATGGGAAGGTTGACACTGGAATGCCATGGGAGAGTTCTGTGTAAGTCCAGCTGGTTGCTGTAGCAATTTCCCTTGGTTCTTTGCAGACTACTATGTTTAAAGTCCTATGTTAATAGCCAAATTCTACCCACCCCTTTCTAGAATTTTATCTTGTGCTTTGCTCTCCCATTGTTTGTTCTCTTGGAATCAGACTCCCATCATTCTCCCATTGGAGTGTTTGCCATCACCCCATTCTTGCCTCTCTTCCTGTGTCTTCCAACATTGGCCCATTTGAGTTGTCACCCCTCCCACCTTTATCCACTTATATACCCTGGTCCCTCCCATAACTGTTGGACTCTCCCCTCAGTGCCCTCCTCCACAGTTGTCTCCCTGCTCCTCTTAGCCCACTACCTCTCCTCTCCACCTTCCTGTACACCTTGGACCTTTCAATAAACTGACTGAAACTATCCGGGACTGAGTCACCTCCTTCGACCCTGGTGAGTGGAACATATCCATCGGGGACTGGGCGAAAGGTGGGCTGAGGGGTGGCACTGGTGGGCAAGGGCACACTCTTCACCATCTGGCATCCTGCCAGCACTGGCCCAGGGTTTCCGCCTGCGGACTTAGACTTCTGCCGCAGTCCTGAACAAATATATGTTTTTCCTGAAGTACAGACCATTAATCCAGGAGAGAAAAATACTTGTACAACTTTCTTCCATAGACCTGCCCTTTTAACTTTCTAAGGGAACTCCAATTGTTCAAATGTTTCTTCTACCACCGAACTGTCCAGAACAGGACCCTCTCAATCCTACCATAATGTGGGCCCAGGTTGTCGGCTCAAGTAAACCCATCATAGAGTGCGGCCTGTTGTGTAAAGCGGAGAAGATCCACTGCCCAGGCATGCTGGACACCGGGGCAGATGTCACCATCCTTACCTGCTCCAAGTGGCCAGCCAGCTGGTAACTACAGCCTGTGATGGGGATGATCTCAGGGACTGGAAAAGCCACAGTCTTCATGAGAAACAAGAGGAATGTCATTGTAGAAAGTCCCAAAGGCAAGATGGCAACCATCAGGCCATTTTTGATGAGGGCCCCAATAACATTCTGGGGCAAGGACCTAGTGTTGCAAGTGGGGGTAACTCTAAAAAATCCCTGTAGGGATTTTTAGTGGGGACCTCTGTACACTGCATGAAACCTCCCATCTCTCTCCTGGAAACAACAACATCCAGTGTGGGTTGATCTAACACCAAGCTGCGCGCACTAGTGGCCCTCATGGAGGAGTAGCTTCTCAAGGGCCACATTACTGAAACCAACAGTCCTTGGAACTCCCCTATCTTTGTTTTATAAAAACCTTGCAAAGATAGCAGGAGGCTCCTCCACAATTTCAGAAAATAAATGAAGTCATTGAAGAGATGTCCCTTGCAACCCGGCATGCCCTCACCTTCCATGCTGCCTTGGGGTTAAAAGCTCACTATAATAGCTCGCTGCTTCTTCAACATTCCTCTCCATCCCTGAGATGCCCAGAGGTTTGTGTTCTCCATTCCCCTTTTAAGTGGGTCCAGACAGGACCCACTTAAAAGTGCCACTAAATTGTCTTTCCCCATGGAATGAACCTGCCCCCCCCCCCATATGCCTGTGGTACATAGCCCACATGCTGTCCCCAGTGAGAAGCCTGTTTCTGGACATGAAAATCTTACATTACATGGATGATATTCTGGTCTGTGCACCAGAAGACCTGAAAGTGCCTTTACAAAAGACAACTAAAACCACTGAAGATGCAGGATTCAAAATCTGCAAAGGCAAGATCCAGTACACCTTCCCCTGGACATATCTGGGACTCCGACTTCATGAGCGGACCATCATGCCCCAGCAACTTACCATCCTGGAGGACCTGAAGACCCTGCGAGATCTCCACCAGCTCTGTGGGTCCATCAGTTGGGTATGTCCCCTGCTGGGGATAATGACGGAGGTCGTCACGCCACTCTTCAACCTGCTCCCCAGCAGCGAGAACCTGGATTCACCACGCATCCTCACACCGGAGGCCCAGGAAGCCACCATCAAGGTTCAGGAGGCCCTTTTGTGGCAATCCCATTGCTACAAGCCCAACCTCCCTTTCCAACTGGCTATCCTGGGTAAGGCCCCACACTTCTGCGCACTCATTTTCCAGTGGAACAGAGCACTGAGACAACCACTCCTTATCATTGAGTGGGTCTTCACACACAACCAACCTACCAAAACCATCCCCACTCTGCAGGAAATCATGGCAGAACTCATTAAAAAGGCCAGAGCCTGCCTCCACACTCTTGTGGGATGTGAATTCACATGCACTTTCCTCCCATTGAACACCAGGGATCTGGAGCCTTTGCTCCAAACCAATGAGAGCCTCCAGTCTGCCCTAGATACATACACAGGCCACACCTACCCAGCCACAAACTGTTCAATACAATATTTAATTTGGTCTCCAAATCATTACAAAGCAGAACACCATTCAAAGCCCTGACTGTTTTCACAGACAGCTTGAGAAAATCCCACAAGTCAGTGATGATGTGGAGGGATCCCAGGCCACAGAAGGGGGAGTCTGCTGTCCAGGTGTAGAAGGATCACCGCAAATTGCAGAATTAGCAGCCATTGTCAGAGCTTTAGAAAAGTACCAAGAACCTTTCAATTTAGTTACCGATTCCGTTTATGTCGGTAGCTATGAGGGCTGAACACTCTTTCATAAAGGAGGTCTCCAACCCAAATTTATACAAATTGCTTTCTAAATTAATACACCTCATCTCCCACAGAAAGCAACCATATTATATAATGCATGTGATGTCACACACACCAACCTCCTTTGTGCCATCACAGAGACACTAGCCATGGACACTAGGAGGGCAGACACGCTAGCCATACGTGTGGAGAAAGCTAAAGTCCCCGACATCTTTGCCCAGGCAAAGCTGTCACATTCCTTTTTTCACCAAAATGTCATGGCTTTAATGAGAATGTTTAGGCTGACCAGAAATCAAGCCAGGGCAATAGTAAAGACCTGCCCAAATTGCCAAATATATCAAATTTCATCCATGAGTTGCAGAGTTAACCCTAAGGGTCTCAAAAGCTGCTAGATGCGGCAAACCGCCATCACGCACATTCTTTCCTTTAGAAGGTCCACATAGAGACATGTATCAGTAGATACCTTTTCAGGCTCTGTGTTTGCTTCAGCACACGAGGTAGAAAATACTATGCACACAATCTGGCTATTTCTCCTTGTGTTGGTCACCCTGGGAGTCCCAGAGCAGATAAAAACAGACAATGGGCCCGCTTCCACCTCCCACACACTAAGAGATTTCTACAGTCAGTGGGGGGAGAAGCACACCACAGGCATACCACACTCTCCCACAGGGCACTCACTTGTGGAAAGCACCCATCAAACTCTTAAGAGAGTCCTTGATCAGAAGTGAGGAGAAACAGAGACCATTCCTCCCATTGAGAGGTTCTGTAAAGCTCTTTATGTCAAAGCTCTTTAGGAACAATTTCCTAAATTGTTCATCCTCAGAGCCTGACCCGCCCCGTATTACGGCACTTCTTCAATTTGACCCGAGCTAAGCTCACCAAGAAGCCACCAGTGCTGATCATGGACCCTGAATCACAATGAACATCAGGGCCTCTCCCACTGATTCCCAAGGGAAGACTGTATGCCTGTGTGTCCACACCATCCAGCTCCAAATGCCTCCCAGGAAAAAACATAAAACCATACCTGGGCCCCACAAACGCTGCCCCCACGACAGACCACTCACAATCTGCTGAGACCCACACAGGTCCTCAAGATGAACAGTTAGCCACAGCCTGGAGACAGAGACGCCGTGAACTACCACAGCAGAGACCCAATCATCCTGTCACCAGATCTCAGACAAGACCACATTCTGCACTGGACCAACACAATGAAGCTACAACCCTCCAACCACAGATAATAAGCAAAGCTCCTAAAACTCCTCTCCCCTTCATTACCTTTCCCCTCCCCTTTCCCGTCTTCCCACCCCAAAAACTCCAGCACTTACCTGCATACTCCAATCCCCATCAAACCTAACTTCCCCATACAAACCTTTACTTACCTTTAGCCTTACCCTCAAACTCCTCCAAAGAGTCTACTGTCCCTCAATGCTGCTACCGTATCTTAATGATGCCTCCACCAGTGGCCAATCATGTGTCCCCACTGCACAAAATGATCCCATTGGCAAACTACTTCCTCAAAAAGTATTAATTTCCTCCTTGTCATAAACCCAAAAGCCCTTCCCTTTTTACAGTTTTTAGAAAAGGGGGAGAGAAGATAGAGAAGAAAGATCCCACTCCAAAACTAGTATTTTCTCATTTCAGCCCCCTTCACAAAAGCATCAACTCTTTACAAAGATGGCAAGTAAAGCCCTCTTGGAGTGCCTGGTCTTCTGGATGCTCCTGAGACCATCCATGGTGGATGCCTGGCTCCACCATCATGGCTCAAAGAGAACATTTGGATTACACTGCAAAGACTCTTCAACAGAACAATATGTGCCTGTCCATGGGCAGTGCCAGCAATCCCCTAGCCTCATGTGTGATAGGGATTCCTTTGAGGCCCAATGAATATGCGTTCACAGGGAAGGAGGCCAACCCAGTGGACACTTGGGATGAGTGGACAAGGATTTTACCCCATGCACCAGAGGGACCCCAAGATTTGGAGCTTTTGGGGTCCTCCCAGGCTACCTATTCTATTACAGACCATCAGGTAATAATAGATGGTCTGCCTCCAAATACCAAAAATCTATCTACCTAAAAGACAAAAAATCTATAAGCAAAATCTATAACTCAATTAACTGGTGCAATTATACCAGCAACACCCTATCTGTTTCCTCTTGTCATCCCAGAGTGCTGCCCTGGGATGTGCTCTTGATCTGTGGGAACAGCGTGTGGGCAGGAATCCCTTCCTGTCTACAGGGAGGTCCTTGTACACTTGGCCAGCTTACCATCCTCACCCCAAACTCAATGCTGATTCAGGACTGGCAGATAAAGAACAAATTGGCCCACCAAAAAAGACAACTCTCTCAATTAGATGAAAATTGTATTAGCCAAATTGTTGATTGGCCACACATGAAGAGGGTGGTGATGTTCCTTTTTCCACTCTGGGTTGCCTTCGTGAAAGCTCTCGGTGAGCTTTCTCACCTGGAGTCTTGGCTTTGTAACAACACCAACTTAGCATCTGCTGTATTAAGTGACCTCCTGTGAGATAAGGAAGCTATCAGGCATGCCACACTCCAACACAAAGCCACTATTGACTTTCTCCTCCTTGCCCATGGACATGGCTGTGAAGAGCTTGAGGGGCTGTGTTGCTTCCACTTTTACAGCCACAGCAAAGGCATCCACGCTCACTACAAAAGATCCAAAATCTAGTCCAAGGACTTAAAACTGAGAGCCTAATGGTTTGAAGATCTCTTTGGACACTGGGGACTCAAGGGGTGGGTTACTTTCCTCCTAAAAAATTTCCTTTTAATTGGTTTTATTTTCATATGGATGTTCATCTGTTTTAAGAAGCTACTTGAATTGTCTCTCAGAGAAGCATTTTATGAAAGAAAGAAGGGGGAATTGTGGGGGCCAGAGATCCAGCCAGAGAAAAGCTTGCTGTGCTCCCCTGGAGGGCTAACCCCCGAGCCACTGACTTTCAGGTAGGGTGAGCAAATAGTGCCACCAGAGCCTTTGCGACTTGATTTTGATCCCCCATTACTCATTGGCCCTTTCCTTTGTGGTCCACCCCCGAGCACTTATCCCGCTGGTTACCAGTTTTGAACCACCCCCCTCATCTTCCCTATATAATCCCCTGTTTTTCCTTGGTTCAGAGAGCTTCTGTCCATGGCTCCCTTCACAGAGGGTCCTGCTCTTAATAAGGGCTGCTACTCTGTGGAACGCCAAACAGAGCTCTTGTTGCTTTCTCTGTGTCGCCCAGAAGAAGAAAGCCAAAGCCGTACATTGCATGCCAGGCTGGGAGAAGGATGTGCCTGTGCCCCTGAGCCATTCTTCTCAGGACACTCTTCAGGAAGTTCATGGCACCCTTACCACCTCCTTGCCACTGTGGCACCTATTGAACCTGTCATTTTCCTCCAAAGTTCAGAAGTTCAGGCTCTCTGGGCTCTGCAATAGGCTTTGTGGGGACCCATTTGTTCTATTGCCCCAAAGTTCAGGAGTTCAAACTGTAGTCAAATTAAGACCCATTTCAAAGACATAAACACTCATTTCTCTTCAAGACCTTCCCCCATCAAGTTGTTTGTAAAGACATTAGCTCCGATCTTTCCTGTGTTGAAAGGATGAGTTTGAGAAGGTTTTGTTGGGCCTCCAAGGCTCAGAGCTGAGATGAACACCAAGGTGAGCCAGGCCTGGATGGGCCCTCACTTCCTGCAGTACAGTTGCATCGGGTGAGCTGCAGCAGTGGTGCTACATCCCCTTGTTGCATTTGCAGTGCAGGAAGTGAGGGAGAATTCTGTGTGTGTAGTGAAACACTGGAAATTGCTCCCTGCACAGGGCCGTCAGGCCTCCTATAGTTCTTGAAGGAAATGAGGAAAGATCTTTGCACGTCAGTGGCTTTAAGCATTAATGAGTTTGGCTCTCCTTAGGAGCTGACATGGTAGCTTGGGTTTTCCTTGTAGTTTCAGACTTCTTTCAAGTTTGCTTTTAGGGCTGTATTACAAGTGCCTCAGTAGAATGATCAGCGATGTAACTGCTGTTCACTAGAAGAAAGAAATTTTATCATGAAGTCTGCTTTGCTGTTTGACATAAATGTAGCTCAGAACTCCATAAATGCAGTCCCTGCCAAAAGTGTATTGCAGATGGATGGTCAAAAGTAAATGTAACTAATTAAGTTGTCCCTACATAGAGATTATACTATGTAGCTATGTTCTCCTTGGAGCAACACCAGCACTACAAGGATGATTTTAGTGAAAAGTATTAAGAATACTGGAATTTACATGTTCTGGTAGACTGAAGCAAGCTAGTGGAAATGGTTGGAGAAGGATTGTCCTTCTCTGTCGCCTGGCAAGCAACCAGCACTGCTTGCAGTATGGGGGCACTCTCTGGAGCTGCATGACCCTGGACAACGCCTAAGGAAACCGCCCTATGCTATGATAGGTACGGCTCCTTCTGACGAACGAGGCTTGCAGAAGGGAAGAGAGCGGACTCCAGCTGAGGGTGCAGTCAGGTTTATTGTGGTCCCAAGGGAACCCAAAGCTGAAGGCCCAATTACAAGGATACAATAGCTTCTAAAGGGCAAGAAAAGAGGGGAGGAGTTACCTCCTGGGCGAATAGGAGCCTAGGAGGGAGTGGTACACAGACAACTGACATTGGGAAAGAACCAATGGGAATACATTAAGGGGGGGGGCCTGGCCCCTGATCCAATCATGCGACACTCTGGGTAGAAGTTTCTGGAGAGAAAGGAGGGAGTGCCGAGTGATGGACAGGGCATCGGGGAGGGACTACAAACGGGATACAAGGGGTTGCCATGGGAAGATGGGAGGAGTGGGGGTGACAGACGACTTGGAGGAGGGTAGAGTGACACCAGGCCAAACCATTACAGACACAAGGGAGAACAGAACAAACCAAGACAACACTACATCTCCCCCTTTTTTGTTTAAAAATAAAATAAAGAAATTCTAAAAGGAGGCTTCAACTTGATTATATGGGTCGGAGCTTGAACAATTGTCCTCAGACCAGGGGTGGCCTACGGGGGACGGAGCCTATTGTTCTTCTTCACCTTCTTCTGGGCTCACTAACTGGTTGACGCTGGGAGGAGAGATCATTTTGGTCAAAAGTCTCTTAACTAACTTCCAAATAATAGAAGAAGCGATGGAAACAGTAATGAGAATTAAAACAACATAAAGCACAGTTTTTAAAATTGACCCAACCCATCCCAAGAGACCCCATCCTGAGAAGATGTCCCCCAGCCAGTCTGATGTTTCTTTCTTGATTTGGTGGACCATGTCCTGCATTTTTTGCACAGTAATTCTCGCCTCCTCAGCCCTAGATGACAAGTTGAGACAGCAGAGGCCCTCGAATTCTTCGCATTGATGGTGGTGCAAAAGGAGCAGGAAATCAAGGGGTGCCCTATTTTGCAAGGTCATCTTCCTTGTTATTTCCTCGTCAGATAGGAGGTCTGATAAAGCGGCTGAAGTAAGATTGGCTTGTCTAGCTACCCAACACTCTAGGTGGGCCAATTCACCTAGAGCTTTGGCTGCAGACACCCAGGGTAAAAACACGGTGATTGCAACCCCTTTGGGCTTGGACCAATGGATAATTTCAGAATCACACTCAGGATCAAGATTTTTGAGGTCCCTTTTGGGACAGGCCAAATTGAGCGTGTCATTTTTCACAATCCAATCAAGAATTTGAGTTTTGTTGGGTGTAAACAGCATCAGCCATCCAAAGGTGCATGGGTCTCTGATCAGGCGAAAGGGGATGCCTGCCTATGCCTGGTCACCGCAAATTAAAAACACTCCTCAGGGCAACATCAGGGGCTTAGAATTAGAGGTGCAGGCCATATCAATTTGGGCAACCACATTGCACCAGCAATGGGCCATGTATGCAGTTTTAAATTGAGGAACGGCCTCAAATGATTTATCTGGGGGGGGTTTGGGGAGAACATAAACTGAACGCAAAGCAAAGCATTGGCGGAGCCGAGTGACTCAAATTCTAAAGGTTCAGAATCTAACAGGGCCGGCCCATGGATTCCGTTACGCCAACCAATTTTAGGATCAAAACCAGGGGAGTGGGCAATCTTTTGAGGGACTAAGGGGGCAAGGGAGGTATTGAAGGGAGAAGGAAATTCATTACAGGGAGAGGGATCCCCACAAGGCAAGATTACATAGGGTCTTCTGCTGATGTGGTGTTCAGGCAAATGTGATCTTGGCCGAGGACTTGCGCGAGGGTCCACCAGACTATGGCCTTTGCCTGGGGAACAATCCACTGAGCCGTAGGTGGAGCGAGGGACCAGAGCATGTTCATGGATGGAGCCACCAGGTCAAGGGGGTCACTGGAAAAAAACAGAAGCATATTAAAAGGATAAGCTTTAAAAATGCCTGGTTCACTCTAGGAGGTCAAGATCTTGGTCAAAAGGCTTGTGCCTCCTCCAACAAGCCTCTTCCACCTGTACCACAACAGAAACTACTGGTGTCTTTTTCGGGAGAAAGGGCCTGACCCACTTAGATGGAACCCATTTGGGCCCTGAGGGGGTGGACGCGCACGCGTATCCCCTTCCCCAGGTGACCAGGTCAAATGGCCCTTCTGTCTTCCAGGTCTCTGGGTCCTTAACAAGGACTGGAGGCCTGGCTTTCAGGTGCAGCTGATCATTTTGACTGAAGAGCCGAATGATGGGGGGTTCAGGTTATCAAAAGAACAATTCAAAAAGTTTATGGTAAACAGGGCTTTTGACAGTCGGATGTGGAGGGACTCTACTTTTACTGCTGTTTGCTGTTGTTCCAAGACCCTTTTCAGAGTCTGGTGAGTCCTCTCAACCACGGTTTGGCCTGTCGGGGAATAGGGGATGCTGGTCCTGTGCTCTATTCCCCATTGCTGCAGGAAGCTCTTGAGCTCCCTGGACTTGTATGCTGGGCCATTATCTGTTTTGATGACCTTGGGGATGCCCAGCACAGAGAAAGCTTGCACAAGATGTTTTTCTGTGTCAACAGCTTTCTCCCCTGTATGGGCAGAGGCATAAACTGCACCAGAGAAAGTGTCTACTGAAACATGGACATAACCTAATCTGCCAAAGGATGGTACATGGGTTACGTCCATCTGCCACACCTCACAACTGGCCAGTCCTCTGGGGTTGGCACCAGTAGTGATATACGGACGCTGGTGGGATTGGCACTGGGGGCATGTCGCTACTATCCCCTTGGCCTGCTCGCGGGTCAGTCGGAATTGGCGAACAAGGTCAGGGGCGTTTTGGTGGAACAGCTGGTGGCTGATCTTAGCTTGAGCAAAGACATCAGGGAGTGAGGCTATCTGCGCTGGAGCGGCAAGGGCATCAGCTCTTCAATTACCCTCCGCGTTGAACCCCAGCAGGTCGGTGTGCGACCTGACATGCATCACATAAAAAGGTTGCTCTCGGCAGGAGGCTAGCATTACTAATTTCGAGAGCAAGTTAAACAATGGAGCGTTGGACACTTCCTGCAAGATGGCATTTTCTGCTCTGGACACTACACTGGCAATATAAGACGAATCAGTCACCAAATCGAATGGTTCAGAGAACCTCTCAAAAGCTCTGACAACAGCATCCAACTCAGCTACTTGAGGTGATCCTTCTACCTCAGTGATATCAGCCTCCCACCTCTGAGTTTGAGGATCCCTCCAAGTCATCACTGACTTGTGGGATGCTTCGGATGCGTCAGTAAATACAGTCAGGGCTTTCAAAGGGGTTCGGCTCTGAACACTCTTTAAAGATAGAGAAAATTGGACATCTTGATTAAAAATTTTATGGGCTGGCTGATCAACAGCAATTTGGCCAGTGTAGCTGTCTAAGGTAAACTGTAACATTTCATTTTTGCTGAGCAGCTTGTTGAAAGTGTCCAACTTGAATTGGCTCGATTTCAATTGGATGGGGATATGAATGCAGCCAAAGTCACATCCTTCAAGCTCCCTGATCCGTGATCTCACTTTGCGGATTAGCTCCACCACCAGCTCTTGTGGCAGTGTCATTCTTTTGGACCGATGATGGCTGAGGAAGACCCACTCTACGATCAAGAGGGAATCTCTCGAGCCATGGTCCTTGCCCTTAGGGGCCTCATCGCACTGAAAAATCATACCATGGAGTTGTGGCAGTTTTCTTAAAATAATGAACTTAAATGGCAGACCTGGTTGGTATCTGTGGGCCTGCCTAGTGGAAATACAATCATGGATTTTCTGTAGTGCTGTTTGTGCCTCCTGGATAAGAGACCTGGGAGAACTAGGCTCCTCTCCCCTTTCAAGAAATTGAAAAGAGGGGCTAGGTCTTCAGTTGGAATGCCTAGCCAAGGCCTTACCCAGTTCAAAGACCCACATAGCTGCTGGACATCTGCCAAGGTCTTGATGTTAGTTTTAATTGCCAAATTTGTGGAACAATGGTCCGCTTACTAATTTCCAGACCCAGATACTTCCAGGGTGGCATCCTTTGAATCTTCTCCTCTTGGAGCTCAAACCCTGCAGCAATCAATGCATTGATTGTCAGGTCAAGCGCGTGTGTAAGCATCTTGTCTGTCGGAGCACAAATGAGGATATCATCCATGTAATGAAAAATGATTGTGTCCTTGGCTGCTGATTGGACTGGGGACAGTAAGGAAGCTACATACCATTTGCACATGACTGGACTGTTTTTCATCCCCTTTGGGAGGACACACCAATGGTAGTGCTTCCTTGGGGCCTCACGGTTGATGGTAGGAACCGTGAAGGCAAAACGTGGGGCATCATCAGGGTGTAGAGGAATTTGGAAAAAACAGTCTTTTATATCAACAACCGCCAAATTCCAATTTTGAGGGAGCATCGTTGGGGATGGCATCCCTGGCTGGAGGAGACCCATGTCTTTAATCACATTATTAATTTGTCAGAGGTCGTGGAGGAGCCGCCACTTATCTTTATTTGGCTTTTTGACGACAAACACTGGGGAGTTCCACTCGGACATGGTCTCCACCAGGTTGCCTTTTCGCAGCTGCTCCTCAACGAGCCCATTGAGCGCCTTCAATTTTTGTTTGTTGAGCGGCCCCTGCTCTACCCACACTGGTTTATCAGTCTTCCAATTAAGTTTTTGGGTAGGGCACTCTTCAGTGACCACTGCCCGAAAAACCTGAGGAGCTGCTGGAAGGTCAGTTCTGCCTC
The DNA here is from genome assembly GCF_963513975.1 of Fringilla coelebs. Lineage (NCBI taxonomy): Eukaryota > Metazoa > Chordata > Aves > Passeriformes > Fringillidae > Fringilla > Fringilla coelebs. Next base: position 71,174,586 of record NC_140031.1, on the reverse strand, counting down.
CCCATTGGGCAAGGAGATCCCTCTCATACAGGAGTTCCGTATAGTCAAGAACGAATGGGCATACTGACGCCAACTGCCCATGTGGTCGCTTAATTTGCACGATACACTTAGATTGATGAGCTAATTGAATGCCTCCAACACCTTGAATGCGTCGATCCACGTCCTGCAATTCCCAATGTGATGGCCATTCCTGAGAGGGAATGATGGTCACATCTGCCCCAGTGTCTAAAAGCCTCCACCGAGACTTGTGGTCCCTACCCCTTGAAAGGTAACAAGTAAGACGCGTTTTTTCGCGGCCAAGGACCTGGGCCCAGGCAGCCGTATAGATGTTGTTTTGTGGGTGTGAATCAACCTGCTCTAGGTCCCAGGTCAGCTAAGGAACAGGAATAGCTTGAGCTACAATTTGAACTCCTGGCAGGAAGGTGGGTGGGATGGACACAATACAGTCCTAGTGAGAATTTTTTGGGGTCTGATGTCAGCAGACCAGGGATGATATTGATTTTGATCAGTGTGAACTTTGTGTCTCCGATGACAGCATACTTAGAGTCAATCTGCCTCCAGTTACCTGGGCACTCCGGGCACATGGTCACTATATGGAATTCGGTGTCTTTACTATGGAGTGGCTCGGTCAGCTGCAACCTGAAAGGGACAGTGGTGGAAACAGTGGTTAAAATTGGTCTAGGCTGAATACAGTCTAGACAAGATAAGTCCAGTTTTTCAAAGTCAGAATCAGTTGTGGACAGTTGTGGACAGAACCAGTTGTGGACACAGGTGAGCTAGGCCTGGAATTGTCTCCTCCCCTCCCCTCACTGCAAGATGAAACTCATCCCGCCTCATTTGTATCTTGGCGCAGGGTGGGACTGCGCTCTTAAATTAGTTTTTTTGTTGCTTGCCCTCTGTCCTCTCCGGATCTCTAAAAATTGCCATCACAGAGGACAGTCCAGCATCCAGTGCCCAAGCTTCCCACAGAGGTGACAAGGAGTGGCTCTCCTTTGCGATGTTCCTGGGGTGTGGGGTGAGGCTGTTGGTCAGCTGCTGGTGGGGCTGAATCCACAGATGAAATATCTGAGGAGTCAGCAACGGCAATTCTTCTGGGCAGTGGCCGGGTCTTGGGGTCTAGGTCTCCCCGGGATAAGGTGACCTTTTGAGTGCACACTTCTAGCATGTGCTGCAAGGTGGGAGGAGGACCCAGAGACAAGCTGAAGATCACAGCCTTGCAGACCAGTTTGGCATTTGCTGAAGCGACTTCTTTTCGGATTTCAACTCTGGCTTCCTCGCTCTGCACCTGCAACTCGATAGCTTTGTGAAGGCACTCAACAAAAGAGACAAACGGTTCATCTAATAATTGAAAGATTTTAGAATAAGTTAAATGAGGGGCCACCAGTTTCAGCCCAAAAAAGGCTTTCTCAGCAGCTTTAGCACTCTCTTTCAAAACTTCAGGGGAAATGGCTCGTGCTTGAGATGGCCCATTGGCCCAATTCCCCAACCCGCACAGATGGTAATCGGAAATTGTTTCCCCATTAAAATCTAGGCCTGTCTGAGGATTGTCCCAAAATGAGGGCAGCACTCCCATTATTTCCTTTTTCCACGCCACCTCCCACATCACAAACTCAGTTGGGTTCAGCAGACATGAAAAAAGGCGTCGCATGTCAGCTGGGGTCACCTCCAACTCGGTCAGTGTTGCCATCAGGATTCCCCGGAAATATTCACTTTCCTGGGAGAAATCCTTTTGGGCCTTGCCCAGTTCTTTGATAACATGATGTGGGAACGGTGTCCACTGGGCCTGAGCTCTCCCCTCCCTCTCAGGTGGTAAGTGACTGGAGCCGCCGCAGGGATGGGAGTTGGGTTCCGGGTCTCTACCCCCCTCCCCCTGGGCACCAAAGCGTGGGAACTGGGGGCATGGGAACCTGAAGGCAGGGCGTGGGAACAGGAACTGAGGGAGGAGGAGGAGTGCTTAGAAAAATCGGCGGGGGTTACTGCTGAATAGAGCTCCGCCTCAAGGGCATGGTAAGAAGGCGGAGCTTGAGAGGAGAAAGGAGAAGATATGGGAGGGGCTGAAAGAAGAGCTGAGGGAGGAGCATCTGGAGGAAGTTGGGAGGAGTCAAGGGACAGAAAAGGGTTTTTTGAGGGGCGAAAGGGATTGTGGGAAGAAGAACTGGAAAAGGTGGGAAAAGCCATGTGGTTTCCTCCATCTTGAGCTCCATGGGAGCCATCTTGGGGAGGAAGACAGAACCGAATGGAGGGTTTTCGAACTGGGGACTTATGAACGCGAAAAGAGGAAGAATGAGAGGAGGAACCCCGAAGAGGCTGGCCAGGACTCCTAAGGCAAGGGGCTGGGGAGCTTTGAGAGGAGCCAGGGGGGCGGTGGACACCCTGTGCCGTGCTGGGGTGAGCTGCTCTTCTCAAAATCCCACCTTTAGGGCAAGCAGGGGAGGGAAAGGGGCTGGGCAAGAGGCCTTGGGAGAACCGAGGACTAAACTTTATGAGGATAGCTGTTTTTTCAATTTGGAGCCAGATTGTAACCCACCTTTAATTTGGGACACCCAAAATGTGATTTTGCACAAAGAAGAATCCCCCGACTGGATTGAATCTTGTAATTTATAGCTAACAATGTCCCAGAATTCAGGGTTATAAATTTGGTCAGGAGAAACTTCTGGTAAATTTGAAAACAACCACCTCACTAACTTCTTTAACTCTTTCTTTTTAATACACACCCCCGCCCCGCCCCCCAGAAAGGATTCCCGCAACTTGGGTAAGGGCTCTCTCCTGAGTTGCGGAAAAGCGTGCACCCATTATGATGATTTTACAAATCACAACTCAGACTACCCACCGCCCCAGAAAAATGTCAAAGTAAAGAAACAAGACCCCTATTCCAGGCCCTGTCAGAAAAAAAGAAGCTGCGCAGCAAAAGGCCAGTAAGCACTAGAAAAAGGGGACCAAACACAATGCTGGCCAAAAACAGACTAAAAAGGCTGGGCAAAAAGGAGCAGTACGTACAAAATCCAGCGCAAGCCAAAGGAAACCTGGGAGCGGTGGTTCTGCTGGGGGTAACGAATCCTCGGGTATCCGGAGCTGCCGTTCCCAACCCTCCGAGAGCGCCACCCACCAAAAAGGGGTGTGCTCAACCAGGAGGTAGTTTGACGGACAGGGACACCAAGGTGGTATCCAAGGGTACAATCCAGAGGTCCACAGGTCTCGTCCACGGGGTCCAGCAAAGCCTTCTGGCTCACATTGGGCGCCAAACTGAAGCAGCAAGCTGGTGGAAATGGTTAGAGAAGGATCGTCCTTCTCTGTCGCCTGGCAAGCAACCAGCACTGCTTGCAGTATGGGGGCACTATCTGGAGTTGCGTGACACTGGACAGCGCTTAAGGAAACCACCCTATGCTATGATAGGTATGGCTCCTTCTGACGAACGAGGCTTGCGACAACGATCAGCAGAAGGGAAGAGAGCGGACTCCAGCTGAGGGTGCAGTCAGGTTTATTGTGGTTCCAAGGGAACCCAAAGCTGAAGACCCAATTACAAGGATACAATTAAAAAGGGCAAGAAAGCAGGGGAGGAGTTACCTCCTGGGCGAATAGGAGCCTAGGAGGGAGTGGTACACAGACAACTGACCTTGGGGAAGAACCAATGGGAATACATTAAGGGGGGGCCTGGCCCCTGATCCAATCATGCGACACTCTGGGTAGAAGTTTCTGGAGAGAAAGGAGGGAGTGCCGAGTGATGGACAGGGTATCAGGGAGGGACTACAAACGGGATACAAGAGGTTGCCATGGGAAGATGGGAGGAGTGGGGGTGACAGACGACTTGGAGGAGGGTAGAGTGACACCAGGCCAAACCATTACAGACACAAGGGAGAACAGAACAAACCAACACAACACTACAGTAGACTAGATCAAAAACAATTTCGGACCGTTTCGTTTACAATGTTTACAGCTGAGTGAACAATGGAAGTCTCTGACTGCAGGCTCCAAAGCCTATCAGGTAAAGAAAGATAAAACTTTGGAGATTGTGTTCCATCTCTCTCTGACCCCTTCCCCAAGCCCACATTACCAGCACATGCAGACTCTTCGGTGCCTTTATCTATGAAAGGTGGAGCTAAAAGGCTCGCCAGGATCAGTGGTGTAACCACCAAGAATTGCCAGACTGGCCAAGGCTTTGCTGGCTGCTTCAGCATCCTGGTGAGCTGAGGAGTGCTGATACACAGAGCGAGGAGGAGATTGGAAGTGCCAGAAACCAGCAGCTCTAACTCCAAAGGTTTCCTAACACTCTCCCTCTCGGTGTTTTAAGCACAAAACTCAACCTACAGCCATCACTTAGTCGTCTTCTAGGTGGCTAATCGTCACTATGGTTTTAGCAGAGAGGGTTGTTAAAAACCTGTCCAGCCTGGGCTTCTCTGATTTGGACACAAACATTCCACATCTTAAATTCTGTCTGCACACTGAGGCTTTTTGGATGGTGTTAATTTCTGTTTTGGCCAGGTGAGCAAATGCATTTGTTAGCAGAGGGAGTATTTTAAATTCCCTGGTACTGCTCAGTCAGACAAAGGGAAACTTGGTGGAATTGGCATATATGCTCAGAGACTGCTGGGGCTGGGTCTGATTTTTGCAAAACACTGCCCGAAAACCATGTCTGAGCTGTCTGTGAACATGCAGCAAGGTGAGAGATGTCCCAAGCAGAGTTTTAGAGCATGTGCTCCTTCTGTTGCCTATTGAGAGGTGTAATTTCAGATCCTGAGTGATGCTGGGAGTTGGGGATTTTTGCAAACCTCCCAGAAAAGTGGTGTCTCACAGACAAGAAAATCTCTAGAGTCAAACTGAGTATATTTTTAGTGTTTTACATAAGTCAACATTTTCTTGTGGTAGAGAAATGTTCTTCATGTTGTCTTCATGGGGGTTTTTTCCATGAAAATGTTGTTTCATCGACTCCTAGCAGATTATCAGCAGATACAACAGGCATGTATGACACCAAATCTGCAGGGTGTGGTAACTTCTGTGCCTGGCTCAAGGCTATTTTAAAGGAAAAGACATGACATTCTAAACTCTGCAGAAAGGTTTGCATGCCCTAATTTTTATTTCTCCTTCAAAGAAAAGCTCCAGCTACTCTGAAGTGAAGAACAGGAATCAGTATCTCCACAAAAAGCTGTCCCATATTCAGGAAGGAGTATCTCAATTTGACAAGCAGCAAGTGGAGTCCTGGCACCAGCCATCTGCTTTAGCCAGATAACATGGATGAACTTCACCTTTCTTATTTCTAACTGAAGATTAGTTCCTCTAGGATTATTTATGTTAATATTGAACAGCAGCTTATTTATTCAAAATTTAGGATTAGTTAGTCTAAGATTACAGATGTTCGTATTGAACTTCTGCAATAAAGAAGTTTCATTCTTCTCTCATTGTTGCATCTATCAATTTAAGCTGCTTTTTTCTGGCCGATTCTTTTCTTCAGGGCTTAGGTTTGTCCACAGAATTAATTTTATTAGTAGATGGTGGAAGCCCAGTACTTCTACTATGAAGATGTGCCCATTTTAAGAAAATATTGTAGGAAATGGAAATTTTTGTAACAAGTACTGCTGTTTCCTGACTTTTCTTGTTAATGCAAGCTCTTTGCTTTAAGTGACAGAAGGTGTCAAAGTTTGGACACCCCCCTCCCCAGATCACCCTGTTTGGGAAGGTTACAGGAGAATATATTTACTTTTCATTCTGTGTTTCCTCCCCTTTTTTCACTCATGATGCTTGGCCCTTTCCCCTCACACTGGTTCTCACACTTTTCCCCTCACCTTTCCTGCTATTTTCGCCCCTCAAATTGCTCTTTTTCCCTTCATGTGTCTCAACCTATTCCCCTTAGGTTTCTTGTACTTATTATCTCACAAAAATTCATCAGCATTGCCCAGACCCTGACTTCTCCCAGTGTCCATCTGTGACAGGACAGCGCCCTGCCGCTGGTTCTGCTGGCACTGCCTCCAACTGACAAGCAATTAGAGCTCAGGAGAAGCCAGTCTAGGCACTGAGGAGGGACACTGCAGCAGGACTTACTTCCAGGATGGACAATGCCTACTTTGCACTGGAGAGCCCAGACACAACTGAGGCCAAGGCTCATCTTCCTCCGTATGCTGCCAAGGCTTTGCCTCTTGCAGCTCTGCATGCAGTCAGCTGCCTTTGCCCCAGGGGCACCCCAGCAGCTCCAAATTGCTCAGCCTGTGATTGACCAAGACCCTAGGTGTCTGCACAGCTGCTTTACAGCTGGCTCTTCCCCAGCATCTCCTGCTGCAAGGGCATGTTCCTCCCTGGGTGCAGGACTCAGCTCTGAATATCATAGCCCCTACTGATGGCTTGTGACACATGGCCCCCACCCTCCCTGCCTTTCCTTAATTAAAATAATAAAAATTAAACAAGCTGGTTAACAGCAGGTTCCTTGTACTATGGTAAGTTTTCCTCCCTCTCAAACATTCATTGGTACCTCTTCTCCAGCAAAAGTCTTTCCTAGAACAAACCCTAGGAGAAGCGCTGTTAACTGGTTGCACAAGGCACAGTCTGTTCCAGGACAGCCACAGCTGCTACAACCTCTCCAATTCCTGGATTGGTAATTTCCAGAACCAGCTCCTGGTCTCACTTGCTCCAAACTCAGGACAACTCTATTTCACGGAGGTCATTCAGGTTGAATCCTGTGCCCCCCAACCACCCCCACAGGCCCATCAGCACAGACAGTCCTGGTGGGCTGCTGGTCAAGGTGGTGTCTGCATTCCTGCTCATCTGTCCTTCCTTTAGGGGCCTGGTGAGTAATGCCAGCCTTTCTTCCCGGGTGTGACCATGATGGTAGAAGACAAGAGTCCTCTTGGTGCACACCAGCCAAGCTGTAGGAATGTCTCTGGCACACCTGCCGGGCCAGCTTTCAATCCCCAGGATGCTGGAACTACACCAGGTCCAAGAGGAAAAACGGATTTTGATGTCTGTTGTTTTGATTCTTAGGGTGTTTGGAGGTAAATCTGAAGGTGCCTAAAGCAGAAATTCTGGAGGCAAAAGACAGCCTGGAGTGGTGACTCTGAGAGATTGGACTAGCTACTCATGATCAGTGACTCAGAAACTTTGCTCTTTTGTGCAGGGCCAGGGTGTTTTCAAGGACAAGTTTGCATCCCTTGAGGGAGGTGGTGAGCTTCTGGTGAGTAATGGTTACTGCAGAGGGGGTGAACTGGAGGCTACAGACCTCCAGGTCAGCAAATCTGCTGGACATTCCAGTGCCCAATGCTGGTAACTCCCACCCAACCAGATCATTCCCAGCTCTAGCCATTCAGTGCTTAACCCTGACCATTCCCAATGCCCAGTCCTGGCCATTCTTACTGCCCATCCCCGACCATTTCCACTCAACTCAGGCCATCCCAGCCTGGCTGGCACTGCAGGTATCTCAGAGGTGGGAGTTAGCAGTGCAGACATTCCAGCTCAAGAACCACCGTGTTCACCAAGGACTGCAACATCCTCCTCAAGCTCGTCATGGCTGGCAAGAAAACCAGTCCCTATGGCCAGAAACTGCCCCAAAAAGGCAATATGGAGATACCCTGTGGTGGGCCCTCCATGTGAGCACCTTAGCAGCATGAAATGCTTCAACTTCTGTTCCTACTTCCAATTCAAGGGTTCCCTGGTGATTGCCTTCCTCAGGTGGGTGTGGTGGGGTTTTTTCTGGGGGTGAGACCCCCATTGTTATAAGTGAGATTCAGTTTGTGTTGAGTTAAGGTTGAGTTGATTACTGTAACCTTGGGAAGGGGAGTTATTGTTTTAAGGGGGTTAGTCAATGTTCTTTGCAAGTTCTAAAGGGTCCAGGATATAGTGGAGGGATGGTTCAAAGGAGCAGAAAAACATCCAGAAATAGAGTCAGCGCAATAAAACCAGCACCATGGTAGAAAATTGGACGAAAGACCCAACCAATCATTCTACACCTTGAGGAAATTATTGGTCAGGAATGAACGACAATAAAGACCATTAGGTGAAGCGGCAAGGTGGAGAAAGCCTAGAGAGGAGGCTCGTTCCTCCTCGTTGCCCAGTTAGCGTCCAGCTCCGCTGACAGTAGGAGGCGCTATCCATGGTGACGCAACCCAGGAAAGTGCCCCCTACTGTAAGAGGAGCTGGAAGCTAACCGGGCGACGAGGAGGAACAAGCCTCCTCTCTAGGCTTTCTCCACCTTGCTGCTTCAGTTTGGCGCCCAACATGCGGCCCAAAGGCTTCGCCAGACCTCGCGGATGAGACTAGTGGATGCTTTGGACTTTGCCCTTGGACCTCCACCTCAAGTCTCCCTGGCCGTCAAACTACCTCCTGGTAGAGCAGACCCCTTTTTAGTGGGTGGTGCTCCCAGAGGATCGGGAATGGCAGCTCCTAGCACCTGAGGAGTCGTTCCCCCAGCAGAGCCACCCATCCCAGCTTTTCTTTTCACCCGCGCCAGATTCTGTAACATAGTGCTCTTTTTGCCCTGCCTTTTTAGTCACTTTCGACCGGCGTTGTGTTTGGTCTTCTTATTGCTGCAGCTTTCTCCTTTTCTGACAAGGCCTGGCATGGGGCTATTGCTTTCTTTTCTTTAACCCTTTCCTGGGCAGTGGGAGGACTGAGTTGCACATCATAAAATCTTTATCATGGATGCGCATTTGTCAGCAACTCAGAAGAGAGCTTTAACCCAAGTTGCGGGAATCCTTGTGCGGGCCAGGGGGGGAGGTTCAATTTCCAAAAAGGGAATTTAAAAAGTTAGTGAGATGGTTGCTTTCCCACTTTCCAGAAGTTTCTCCTGACAAAATTTCCGACCCAGGGTTCTGGGAGTTGTTCTTCACAAATGACAAAATTTAGTTAAGTCAGGAGATTCTTCTCTCCTAAAAATCACATTTTGGGCTTCCCAAATTAAACTCATCTTGCAATCTGGCCCCAAATCACAAAAACAATCATCATCACAAAGTTTAGTCCCTAGTTCTTCCTGTGCCCTTTGTCTGAGCCCTCCTCCTTCACCTGTTTGCCCAAAAAGTGAGATTTTGAGAGGAGCAGTTTGCTCCAGGTCGGCGCAGGGTGTCTATCACTCCCCTGGCTCCCCTCAAAGCACCGTGCCCAAAGAGTCCTGACCAGACTCTCCAGGGTTCCTCTCCTACTCCCTCTCTCCCAGTTCGAAAATCCCCAGTTCATAGACCCTCAGTTTGGTTTCACTTGCCTCCCCAAGATGGCTCCCATGGAGCTCAAAATGGAGGAAGCCACATGGCTCTTCCCGCCCTTTCCCTTTCTTCTTCCCACAATCCCTTTCGCCCCTCAAAAAACCCCTTCCGGTCTCTTGACTCCTCCCAACTTCCCTCAGTTGCCCCTCCTTCTGCCCTTCCCTCAGCTCCTCCCCCAGTTCCTCCCATTTCTCCTCCCTCCTCCCAAACTCTTCCCTCTTACCACTCCCTTGAGGCAGAGTCACAAGCAGAGCCACACTCAACTAAAACCCCTGCCTATTTTCCTGGCCACACGCCCTCCTCTCTCAGTTCCAGTTCCCACGCCCCTCCTTCCGGTTCCCATGCTTGGGTGTCTGGGGAGAGAGTAGAGAAGATCCAGAACCCGGAGTGCAATTCCATCCCTACGGCGGCTCTGGTCCCCTACCATCCTGAGAGGGAGGGGAGAGCTCAGGCCCAGTGGACCCCGTTCCCACACCATGTCATCAAAGAATTATGCAAAGCCCAAAAGGATTTCTCCCAGGAAAGCGAGTACTTCCAGGGGATCCTGAGGGCCACTCTAACCGATTCAGATGTGACCCCCTCTGATTTGTGGTGCCTTTTTTCATGTCTGCTAAACCCAACAGAATTTGTTATGTGGGAGGCGGCATGGAAAAAAGAAATGATGGAAATCTTACCATCACGCTGGGACAATTCCCGAACAGGGCATGATTTCAATGGGGAAACAATTTCCACCGATCATCTTTGTGGGCAGGGGAATTGGACTGATGGTCCATCACAAGCGCGCGCAATTCCTCACGAGGCTTTAAGAGAGAGTGTCAAAGCGGCAGAAAAGGCTTTCTTTAGACTCAAACCATCAGCACCTCATTTGACCTATTCTAAGATTTTTCAATTACCAGATGAACAATTTGTTGCTTTTGTCGAGTGCCTCCGCAAGGCGATTGATCTCCAGGTGCAGTATCAAGAGGCCAGGGCTGAGATCCTCAAACAAGTGGCGTCTGCTAATGCTAATCCAGCTTGTTGAGCAGCCATCTTCAGCCTGCCCTTGGACCCACCTCCAACCCTGCATCACAGGCTTGATCTGTGCGCTCGCAAAGTCACCTTATTATCTTTGGACATCGAGCCCAAATCCCACATGCCGTCCTGGAGACTTGCTGCTGCCGACACCGTAGACGCCTTGTCCGCCAAATCAGTTCCACCGGCCAACCACCAGCTGCATCCTCTTCCCTCTGGACCTTCTCTAAGAGAGCCGCCCCCTGCCATCTGTGTGGGAAGCTTGGGCACTGGATGCCAGACTGCCCTTTGAGACTGCAGTTTTTCCAATTTCAAAAAGAGCAGAGAGCGCAGGGAAATGCGCAGCAAAAAAACTAGTTTCTGAGCACAGCCCCACCCTGTGCCAGGACAAAAATAAGGTGGTATCTTTACCATCTTGTGGGGAGGGAAAGGGAGGAGCCAAGCCAAGCCCGCCTGCAAGTACAGCCAATTTAGACTTTGCTTTACCAGACTTGACTTGTTTACACTGCACTCAGCACAAGCCAAGTTTAACAACGATCTCCAAAACTGTTCCTTTCAGGTTGCAGCTGACCGACCTGCTTCATAATGAAGACACCAACTTCCACCTGGTAATCGTGTCCCCAGAGTGCCCAGGTACCTGGACAGAAGTCGGCTGTAAGTATGTTGTTGTTGGAGACACCAAGTTCACACCACCAGAAATTAATATCATCCTGGGTCTCTTAACATCAGACCCCAAGAAATTTTCACTACGGCTGTATTGTGCCCGTCCCCCCACTTTCCTGCCATGAGGCCAGGTTTTGGCTCAGGCCACTCCTGTGCCTGCACTGACCTGGAGCCTAGAGAAGTTCTGTTCTTACCCACAAGACACGCACACCGCTGCCTGGGCCCAAGTTTTAGGCAAAGACAAACCTCACCTTATGTCTCAAGGGGCGGGTATCACAAGACTCTATGGGGACTTCTGGACACAGGGGCAGATGTGACCATCATTCCCTCTCAAGAATGCTGTCACATTGGGAATTACAAGAGGTAGCTGGATGTGTACAGGGTGTTGGAGGCATCCAATTGGCACCACAATCCAAGAGCGTTGTGCAAATTAAGGGGCCAGATGGGCCATTGGGGTCAGTACGCCCATTCGTTTTAGATTATATGGAACCCCTGTGGGGGAGGGACCTTCTTGCCCAATGGGGAGCCAGAATTCACCTTCCAGCAGCAGCTCCTCAGGTTTTTCGGGCAGCGGTCACAGAAGAGCGCCCTACCCATAAACTGAATTAGAAGACTGATAAACCAGTGTGGGTAGAGCAGTGGCCACTCAACAAACAAAAACTGAAGGCGCTCAATGGGCTCGTTGAGGAGCAGCTGCGAAAAGGCAACCTGGTGGAGTCCATGTCAGAGTGGAACTCCCCAGTGTTGGTCATCAAAACACCTACCAAAGACAAGTGGCGGCTCCTTCACGACCTCCGTCAAATTAACAATGGCATCCAAGATATGGGTCCCCTCCAACCAGGGATGCCGTCCCCAACGATGCTCCCCCAAAATTGGAATTTGACCATTGTTGACATCAAGGATTGTTTTTTCCAAATTCCTCTACGCCCTAAAGATGCCCCACGTTTTGCCTTCACGGCTCCCACCATCAACCGTGAAGCCCTAAGGAAGCGCTACCATTGGAAAGTCCTTCCACAAGGGATGAAAAACAACCCGGTCATGTGCCAGTGGTACGTAGCTTCCTTGCTGTGCCCCATTCAAGATACAGCCAAAGATGTCATAATTTGCCATTACATGGACGATATTCTTGTGTGTGCTCTGACAGACGACATACTTACACACGCGCTTGACCTGATAATCAATGCATTGATTGCTGCAGGGTTCAAGCTCCAAGAGGACAAAATTCAGCAGATGACACCTTGGAAGTACCTGGGTTTAGATATTACCAAGCGGACCATTGTTCCCCAAAAACTGGCAATTAAAACTGACATCAAGACCTTGGCAGACGTCCACCAGCTGTGTGGGTCTTTGAACTGGGTAAGGCCTTGGCTAGGCACTCCAACTGACGACCTAGCCCCTCTTTTCAATTTCTTGAAAGGGGAGAGGAGCCTAGTTCTCCCAGGTCTCTTACCCAGGAGCCACAAGCAGCACTGGAAAAAATCCAAAAATCTATTTCCACCAGGCAGGCCCACAGGTATCAACCGGCTCTGCCATTCAAATGTATTATTTTAGGGAAGCTGCCACATCTTCACGGACTGATCTTTCAATGAGGAGATACCTTTAAGAGCAAGGACCAAGGCTCGAGAGATCCTCTCTTGATTATAGAGTGGGTCTTCCTCAGCCACCATTGGTCCAAAAGGATGACATTGCCCCAAGAGCTGGTGACAGAACTGATCCGCAAGGCAAGATCGCGAATCAGGGAGCTTGCGGGGTGTGATTTTGGCTGCATCCATATTCCAATTCAATTGAAATTGGGCCAATTTAAATTAGACACTTTTGATAAACTGCTCAGCGAGAATGAAATGTTGCAATTCGCCTTGGACAGCTACACCTGCCAAATGGCTGTTGATCGGCCAGCCCATAAAATTTTTAATCAAGATGTTCAATTTACGCTATTATTAAAGAGTGTTCAGAGCTGAGCCCCTTTGAAAGCTTTGACTGTGTTTACTGACGTGTGTGGAGCATCTCACAAGTCAGTGATGACTTGGAAAGGTCCTCAAACCTAGCAGTGGGAGGCTGACATCACTAAAGTTGAGGGATCACCTCAAGTAGCTGAGTTAGACGCAGTCGTCAGAGTTTTCGACAGGTTCTCTGAACCTTTCCATTTAGTTACTGATTCATCTTTTGTCGCTGGAGTATTGTCCAGAGCAGAAAATGCCATCTTACAAGAAGTGTCCAATGTTCCATTGTTTAATTTGCTCTCCAAATTAGTCACATTAGTTTCCCGCCAAGAGCAACCATTTTATGTGATGCACGCCAGGTCACACACCAACCTGCCAGGCTTCATCGCAGAGGGTAATCAGAGAGCTGATGCCCTCGCTGCTCCAGCACAGATCGCCCCGCTCCCAGACGTGTTCACACAAGCTAAGATCAGCCACCAGCTGTTCTACGAGAATGCCCCTGGTCTTGTTCGCCAATTCCAGCTTACACGTGAACAGGCCAAAGCGATCGTGGCGACATGTGCCCAGTGCCAGTCCCATCTGTTACCATCTATCAGTTCTGGTGCCAAACCCAGGGGGTTGTCCAGTTTTCAAATTTGGCAGATGGATGTAACTCATGTTCCATCTTTCAGCAGGCTGAGTTACGTCCATGTTTCAGTAGATACCTTCTCTGGTGCAGTTTATGCCTGCGCCCATACAGGGGAGAAAGCTGCAGACACAGAAAAACATCTCGTGCAAGCTTTCTCTGTGCTGGGCATCCCCAAGGTCATCAAAACAGACAATGGCCCAGCATACAAAGCTAAGGAACTCAAGAGCTTCCTGCAGCAATGGGGGATAGAGCACAAGACCGGCATCTCCTATTCCCCGACAGGCCAAGCTGTGGTAGAGAGGACTCACCCGAGCCTAATAAAGGTTTTAGAACAACAACATATGGCAGTAAAGGTGGAGTCCCCCCAAGTCCGACTGTCCAGAGCATTGTTCACCATCCTTTTTTTAAACTGTTCTTTTAACAACCTTAACCCACCCATTGTTAGGCACTTCAGTCACCACGAGCAGCTGCACCTGAAAGCCAGGCCGCCGGTTCTTGTGAAAGATCCAGAGACCTGGAAGACAGAAGGGCCTTTTGACCTTGTGACCTGGGGAAGGGGATATGTGTGCCTGTCAGGTAAGGTCTCAAATGGGTTCCATCAAAATGGGTCAGGCCCTTCCTTCCCAAGAGGGCGTCTGCAGTCAAAGCTGTAGCACAGGTGGAAGAGGCCTGTTGGAGACGGAGGCGCAAGCCTTTCGACCAAGATCTTGAAATTGTGGAGTGAATCAAACTGAAATATATTAAGTTTAATTTCTTAACTCATTTTTGTTTTATTTCAGTGACCGGATAGCTGCATTCCCAACCACCTTCATCATCTTTGTAGCAGCATGTTGGTCCCTCATACCACCCTCGGACCCATGGATCGTTCCCTAGCCCAAAGCGAATGTTTGGCGGACCCTGGCTCAAGCCGTCAACCAAGACCACATCTGCCTTATCACCGCGTAAGCGGAGGACCCGATGTCATCCTGCCTTGTGGGGATCCCTCTCCCTCCCAAGAAGTTGCCCTCACCCCTTGAAAACTTCCTTTCTCCAATCATGACAAATAATTTTGTCTCTTTCCCTAGCTCTGACCCCAAAGCCGCCTGGAGAAACAGGATCAAAGGGCTGGTACCTTTAGATTCCGAACCCCTTGAATTTAAATTGATCGGCTCCTCCAATGCTTCTCTGTAGTTTCAGTTTGATCCGCCCTTCACCCCAGACCCTTCAGTTAAAAACTTCCAGATAGTGCAACAGTTCCACCAAGAATATACCGCCAATCACTGGTGTGAGAAAGTCGCCAAAATTAATGCACCCTCTACCTCTGGAGGTAAGCCCTGGTCCCTACCCCATGGCACCTTCTTAATTTGTGGAGACCAAGCATGGGCAGGCATCCCCTCTTGTCTTGTAGGAGGCCCTTGCACTCTGGGCTGGCTGCCGCTGTTTAGCCCCAACATGACCCAAATTAAAATTGGAAATCTAAGAACGTCACACTGAATTCGGCCCATTCCAAAAGAGACATCAGAGATCTCGATCCTGAGTGTGACTCCGAAATTATCCGTTGGTCTAAACCCAAAGCAGTGGCGATTACCTTGTTTTTACCTTGGGTATCCTCAGCCAAATCTCTAGAAGAATTGGCCCGCCTAGAGTGTTGGGTAGTGAAACAAGCCAACCTTATATCAGCCGTGCTGTCAGACTCCCTATCAGACAAAGAGATAACAAGGAAGGCGACTCTCCAGAACAGAGCAGCTCTGGACTTTCTGCTCGTCCTCCACAACCATCAGTGTGAAGAGTTCGAAGGCCTCTGCTGTCTGAACTTGTCTTCTAAAGCCAAGGACGCCAGAACAACCATCAACAAAATGCAAGATATGGTCCACCAAATCATATGAGAAACATCAGACTGGCTGGGGAACATTTTCTCAGAATGGGGTCTTTCAGGATGGGCTGGATCAGTGTTAAAAACTGGTTTTCTTGTTATTTTAGTTGTTATCATTGTTTTGACTGCTGCCTCAATTCTTTGGAGACTGATTAAGAGAATGCTGAATAAAGTGATATCCCCTCCAAGCATTAACCAAGTGGTGAGCCCGGAAAAAAAAGAACCTTCTGCCAAAGAAGACCCGTGGGCTCTTGCCCCGATGAGCCACCCATGGTTCAGAAACTGCTACCCGGACTCTGAAGTTAGCAATCAATTCGAGTTTGCCTCTACTTAGCTCCTTATTTTTTAAACAAAAAAAGGGAAGATGTTGTGTTTTCTTAGATTGTTCTGTATCCCCCTGTCATAGATTGTTCCGTTTTGCCCTCTGTTAGCAAGGGTTCAAGCTTGATTCACTCCACCCTCCACCTACTGTCTGTAATCCCAACTCCTCCCATATCCCTATGACAATGAATGCATTCCTTTAATAATCCCTCCCCGATGCGCTGTCCGTCACCCGGCGCTCCCTCCCTTCCCTCTAGAAACTTTTAGCTGAAGCTGATTGCCCTAGAGGCCGGGGCCCCTCCCTCAATGTCTTTCCACTGGTCTATCCCAAACGTCCGTCCTTGTCTCCTCCCCTGTTTACCTCACCCCTTAAAAGCTGCTGCACCCCTAGGGTGGTGTCTCCAGTTGTGGGTTTCTTTGGTATTTAATAAACCGACTGCACCTCCAGCTGGAGTCCGCTCTCTGCCTCTGCTGATTGTAGCCGCAAGCCTTGACCGTCACAAGGAGCTATGAGCACCACAGCGTAGGGCAGACTCCTTAGGCGCTATCCGGGGTGACGCAACCCAGGAAAGTGCCCCCTACTGTAAGCGGAGCTGGACGCTAACCGAACGACAAGGATGGACAACCCTCCTCTCTAGGCTTTCTTCAGCTTGCTGCTTCAATTAGGAACACCAGAAACAAGCCAATCACAAAAACCACGTCGATCCGAAACCCACCAATCCTTAACCCAAAGGGGGGTTATAAAAATGGGAATTCAAGTGAGTTTGGGGTTCTTTTGAGAAACTTGCTTCCTGGAGAACTCAGTGTGTACATGGGGTAGACACACTTATTTCTTTTTGACTGGTTGCGTGGGGATCTGAGCCTATCTCAGGCCTTCCGTCTCCAGTAGCTCTTTTTAAATAAACTAAAGCCTTTTTTCTCTGAAGAAAGTCTGGCCTCGTTTGTCCATAACATCTTTTGGAGACTCATCCGGGATAGGTCACGCCCTGAAATGGTCTGGGGTAGCCCAGGACCTAGAAGATGCGTCTAGCCACCTTTTGGCTGCGGGAACTGGACCACGTCAGGACTGTGAAAGGAATTGCTGCCTATACCCGAGGCTACAGGGGACACAACTCAAAAAGGTCAGAGCCCTTTGAGCGGGAAGAGGGCTCCTGCTGCCTCTGAGCAAGGTGAGTAGGGTTTAAGGTGTGAGGGGGTGCAAAGTGAGTGTGTGTGAATCAGACGGGGGCTGCGAGTGCTGACTCCTGAAGTGCTTCTGGAACTCCCAGTACCACGGTTCTGGACTCCCGCGAGGGGCCGGCCTAGACCAGAGGGAAGCGAGTGTGTGTATCCCTAGGGACCCCCGGAGTAGGGAAGACGGGGAGTACCCACCTCTAGCCACCCTTGCCTGCTTAGGCTCCCGTTCCTCTGTGATTGGAGGCTCTGAGGGGTGGTTTGAGCCATGGGCCCTGAGTAAAGGGGACTTTTTTGGGGGTGAGACCCCCGTCTGGTGTCCCCTGTCCATGCTGACATCCCGCTGTCCCTGCAGTTACTGCAATTGTTACCATCTGTGCTTCTTCCTGCTGGAGAACGTCCTGAATTTTGTGTCCTTCCAGAGATCCATGGTGCTCAAGATGACCCTGCACTGCTTGGTGCATATAGGCAACCACTAGACCTTCAGGGTTCTCCAGGGAGGATCTCCATGGGTGGTTTTAAGGGGAACAAGCTCTTTAATTGTAGCCATGATATTTTATGAAAAATCCTTTCCTTAAGATTTTTCCTCCTGAGAAGCTGAGAGGCCTCAGGAACAAAATGTGAACAATGATTATCTGCTGCTGTTGAATGCAACAGGTGCATCTGTGCTTGGTCTCATGTGCTTGTTTCTAATTAATGGCCAATCACAGTCCAGCTGTCCAGACTGCCTCGGTCAGAGACAAACCTTTGTAATTCATTCCTTTGCTATTCCTAGCTAAGCCTTCTGATGAAATCCTTTCTTCTCTTCTTTTAGTATAGTTTTTTTATATAATATATACCATCAAATAATAAATCAAGCCTTCTGAACATGGAGTCAACTTTCTCATCTCTTCCCTCATCCTGGGACCACTACAATCACTGTCACACTTAATGGCACCCCAAGAAGTGTTGGTTGTGTTGCTCCATGGGGACAGTCCCAAAGGAATTATCAATTGCGAAGTAGCCAACTCCCACTTAGTCAGTCGGTCCTCTGTGGGAGACAGCCATGAGGAAAACAGCGCTGGGATGCCTTGGGAAAACACCCTTGTTTAACTCAGCATGAGAAAATGAGGCAATCTCCCAGGGCTCCCTGCACCTCCATGTACATGAACTTCTGCCCGTCAGCTGTTGCTCCCTCCCTCAGTTCTGGCATGTTCTATGTTCCTAGTTTCCGCATTGGTTCTCCTTGGAAGACCAGTCCTTCCCTTCTTTCTTATTGGTTCTGCCTGTATCACCCCACTCCAGCTCCTCCCCTGGACCCTCTCCCCATTGGACTGCTTATACCCTGACCCCTCCTACCCTTCCCCAGTTATATACCTGTCCTAGGCTGACGTTAGGATGCTTGTATCCCCATTCGTGAGTCTGTTTATGCTGGATATTATGTTCTGTGCCTTCAAGACTGGCTTTGAAGACGGAATGTTTTGTTTTGGCTCCTTATCAGCCGCTCCCCCACGGCCGGCGGGACATACAGACGGGGCAGTACATAGTGCTGTTTCTGTTTTTTTTCTTTCTTTTGGCTTTTCCTCTTGCTTCTGCTTGCTCCCGCTTCTGCTTGCTCTCACTTCTTGCTTTTTCTCATTAGTTAGTTTAGCGAAACAGTCCAAATTTCTTCCTGGACTGTTTCTCCTCTCCTCTTTTGGATCTGCTCGAACCTGCTCTGGACTGGGACCTGGGAACACCAAGAGTTTGCACCCTGTGGCTGAAGCAGCTGCCCCAGCACCAGAGGGACTGATACCAGAGCGACCATCCCCAGAGAGACTTTCTGAATTTGTCATCTTTTTCATAGCGGTGAAACAGTGCTGTCATCCGGTATTGTTCATTTTGTGTGCAGGGGGTGCTGTGCTGTTCAATAAACAGGTTCTTTCCACTTCTCTCTGAGGAATTCTTCCCGAACCGGTTGGAGGGAGGGACCGTGTGGGTTTGCTTCCTGGAGGGGCCCCTCTTTGGGGATTCTCTCCCAAATTTGCCCTAAACCGGGACAATACCCTAGCCCCTCCCTCACTTGAGGCTCTCCAACCTTGGATCCTTTCTGTAGTGGTTGTGTTCCTGCTCTGTGTGTTCCAATTCTGACCCTCAATAACCCCTAGTGGATTTTACCCAGTGGAGAGTCCTCTCGTCTCTGCTGAGGCAACCATCACACCATCAGGGCTCAGGTGTCTGGTGGGCTGAGGGAGCTGTCGGCGCAGTCTGGAGCAGAGATGCTCTCAGGTCAGCTGGCGCCCCAACAGCAGGGCAAAGCACCCTTCAGCGGGGACGGGAAGCTGCCTGCAGTCCTCCAAAGGAGGATTAACTCCTTGGGTTGCTTTGGGGATAAATCTTTGAGGCTGGTAACAGGCAAATCCTGCAAGGCTTCTTGTCTTTCTCACTTCTCCAGTTCTCCAGGCATGTACCTGGGCATTCCCACTGAGCCCGACCACATTGTAAACCCATTACACTTTGTGTTTCACAGGCTTCTCCCCCCATCCCCAACAGATGATGACCATCACTTTGACCAACAAAAACCTAAGCTGCAACAGTCAAGTCCCATCACAAGATCTAGGAGAGGTGATGCCTTTTTTGCTCTTTATCTTTTCTGTTTGTCTTCATGTTTCTTTCTTTCTTTCTTACACTTCCTTGTAACTCTCACCTCCATGGATGTGGGTTCTAACAGTGACCAGCTGCCAAGTTGCCACCTTAGCGCTGCAGAAGATGTTGCTTTGCATCAACCATGTATCACCCAGGACACCTGCCCCACAGTGGACTGGAGGAAGCTGTGACAAAGAAGGATCTGAGCAAAAGCCCTCTACAGCTGACAGCTACTCCTCCCTACCTTTAATTTGTAGGTATTTTGTACTTGGATTAAGCACATGCCTAGGGCATTCAAGAAACAACCTGTCCAGTTTTTGTTGGGATGTGTCACTGAGGGGTGAGGAAGGAACCCCAAAGGCTCAAGACATGGACTGTCAGGAGGAGACACAGCAATGGCTTGACCTCCTCAGAAATTCCCCATTGTTGTCCCAGTGTTTGTGAAGCTGACATACGCCTGCCCCTTGGGCTCTACTACAGGGTCTCCCCCATCTCCTCTGAGGATTTCTGGCAGAGACAAGGATGCATCCAGACAGGTTCTTGTCTCTTGGTCCTTGTCTGCTTGGCCTGCAAGCACATTGGCTCATCCAAACACAGGTCAGGAAAGTAAAAGCATGTGCAGCCACGCGGCTTCTTGGAATACAAGAACTCATAAAGCAAAACTCACCAAAGCCCTTCCCCAGTTGTTTTCTTGATGCTGAAATTTCTGCTATTCCAGCTCCAAGGCTATGACAACCATCCACCCCTCCTCATATCAGTGGATGTGTCTGGGGGTGCTGTTGGTTCTTCCAGACCGCCTTTCTCCTCCCTGATCATCCAATTTTCCCATCATAAACTCCACCAGCACCTTCACCCCTGCAGAGAAAAGCCTTGGTCTCAGCCCAGGTGCTGACAGTGTGCCAAGCAGCCTTTGCCATCTCTCCCGAGCCTTTTCCTCTGCACAGAAGGCTTTGGCTGTGGGCAGTTCTCGCAAAGTTTTGTTGGACAGAGGGGGCTGCCAGGCACAGGCACCTCTGGGCAGCCAAGTTGGCCAGCAAGGCTGCAGCCATAACCTCATCATCCTTGGCCAGCATGGCCTGGAGCTCCAGCTGCTCCTCCTGGGGTGGGCTCAGCAGGTTTGACCCCAGGCAGATGGCCAGCTTGCTGCAGCTCATTCTGCTGGTGCCCCTGTGCTGGCTGATGTGTTGCCACAGCGTGTGCAGCTGCTTGAGGAGGAGCACGTTTGCTGTGGACAACTTCTAGGCTGTCCCGAGGGAACAGGAAGGCAATGTCCATCAGGCAGTTGTTGCCCACAGCTGCCCCCAAAGCTGGCATGAGGCAGGGGGCAGCCAGCAGCCATGTTGCGCAGGTCTGCAGGTGCTCTCAGCCAGTGTTCAGGCCGTGCACTTGAGGAAGAAAACCCATCCTGGCCATGTCACCACTGAGCTGGGCACCCTGTTCTCAGAGCTGATCCTGTGTCCAGCACTGGCTGTGGTCATGATCCTGCCCTCGGGCCCACGCCTAGTCCTGGGATGGTCCCAGTCAGGTCCCAGTGCAAATCCCAGCAAAGAGCTCCTACTCTTGTGCATTTCTCCAAGGGTGGATACCCTATAAGCATGGAGGTAACTGATGGAGCTGGCAGGATGCTATGGGGCCAGTGGCATCCAGCGGAGACAATGTGGAGCTCAGGGTAGCCTTTATGGAGCTTGAGCTCATTTGGGATTGAGGAGGAAGGAAACATCAGGGGATCCATAGCTGGGCAATGGGAGCATAGAGAATTCAGAGCTGGTGCATGTGTCAGGATGCTGTGAGCGCAGCAAAGTATGTGTGGAAACCCCACGGAGACAAACTGGACCCTATGGGGCTGGGGTGGCCATGTGAGACGTGAGCGTGCATATGGGAAGGGGGGGGAGCTACATAGAGTGGGAGGTGCCATCTTGGGCTGGGGGGCTATAGGGCACCAGAGAAGTCATTTGGGGCTAAGGAGAAGCAGTGGGACAGCAGCAGTGACTTCTGGAACAGTTGTGTCCCAACTGGAACACACACAAAGGCAGGACCTGTATCCTGAGGTGGCAGCATCTGCACGAGGTACATTGCACTGCTTGACATCTCCCTGTGACATTGTGTGTTGGGAGCAGTGGCTTTGAGCATGCCTCACTGCAGGAGCGTGGGTCTTGTAACTGTCTTTGCAGCTTGTTTTGCTTCCCATTCAAGGGACCTGGCTGGACTTTCCTGCCCTTTCCCCCTCATTTCCAGCCCTTTTCTCTCCTCACATTTCCCTCCTCACCTCTCTCCCTCCTCCCAGTCACAATTCTCACCATTTTCCCATCCTGTTTCCTGCTCTGAATTTTTCATTCACATTTACCACCCTTTTCGCCTCACTTTCCTCATACTCTTCCTCTTACATTTCCCACCCCTTCCCACTCCTGTTTCCTGCCATTTTTTTCACTCATGTTTTTCACAATTTTCCCCTCACATTTTCCCCTTTTTTCCCCTTCACATTCCTCTCTTTCTTCCAGTCATGTTTCTTGCCCTTTTTGCAAGTTTCTGACTCTTCTCCTCACGGCTCTTGCACTTTTTTCCTCATGTTTCCTGCTATTTTCCCCTCTCATGTTTCTCTCCTTTTTTCCCCTAAGCTTTCTCACCCTTTTCCTCTCACATTCCTCACTTTACACTCACATTTTCCACCCTTTCTTCGCTTATATTTTCTGCCTTTCCCTCCTTCTGGTTTCTCAGGCTTTCCCCCTCACCTTTCTCTTACTTTTGCTTTCATATTTCTCAAAATGTTCTCCTCATATTTCCTGCCCATTTCTCTCTTTTTGCTAGTTCATTTTCTCACCCTTTCCCCCTCATGTTTCTTCTTTATTCCCCTTATATTTCTCAGCCTTTTCCCCTCACATTTCTTAGGATTTTCCAGTCATGTTTCTTGCCCTTCTCTCCCCTCACCTTCCTCTCCTACTTTCACTCACACTTGTCACCTTTTCCCCCTCACGTTCCTACCCTTCCTTCACACATCTCTTTTTTCCACTCACATTTCTCAACCTATTCCACTCATGTTTCTCGCACTTGTCACCTGACATTTTCTGCCTTTTTAACATTTCCCACATTTTTTCAGCCGCTGGTTCTTGTCAGTGACTGTTTCTCTTCAGTAGTTTATGAGCTTCTCTGCCTTTTTCCTGCAAGCCTATACTCAAAATAATGGGTGCCAGAGCAGCAGCCCAAGAACTCCCTGCCTGCATCTGCTGAACAGAAAGTCTGTGCTCAACCCGAAGAATCGCCTTAGGAACAACCTAAAGTGCAGTGGGCTTCCTCCTGCAATATTGTTTCGTTTTTTCCCAATTCTATATCATCTCCAGTGTGCTCTAAATAAATAAGTACTCTGAGCAATACACTTTCCAGATGAGCACCCACTGCACAGTCTGCTTCAAGTAGATCCCATCCTCCCCATAAACCAGCTGTGATGACTCCTGAAGTGGAATGTCCATTTGCGCAGAAGATGCTTTTGGTTTTTTGTTGGTAAAAAAAAAAAACAAACTTGTTTTTTTGGTTTAAAAAAAAACACAAAACCTTTAAACGCTGGATTTTGTCTTATTTCCTCCCATTTCAATTGACTTGAGGTTAAAGCAGTGCCAGCCGAGGTTCCAAACTGGCTCGTGTATGTTTGTGCGCACAGAGCAGAGGTGCTGCCACAGCGTGTCCGTGCCCCGGCTGCCTGTTCATGTCCATTTAGACCGAGGGCGGAGAGGGGCGGCTCTGCCGGCTCCGCGCTGCTCCGGGCCGGGCCGGGGCCGGCGGGGGCCGCAGGGCGCGCCCAGAACTGCCTCAGGCCCGGCCGCCATCTTGGGCGCGGTGCCAGCGCAGGGACTGGGGGCAGGGCGCGCTTCCCCGGGCGCTCTTTGCCGTCTCTTTCTTTGCCGGCCTGGGGTTTGGAAATGTTTCTTCTTTCCTCGCTTACACTGCTCCATCTTTGTTATAAACGACCCAGACCCCCAGTGGGAATTACTAATAAAAGTCTTACTGAGAATCAGTAAAAATACACACAGTAACAGGGGCAGCGGTGGGAGCGTGGCTGAATGCCAGGGGGCTCGTTGACAAAATTGTGGCTCGGCCCGGGGAAAAATGCATCAGCGACATGAATATTTATGAGTGGTCATATATTTATGAGTGGTCATATATTTATGAGTGGTCATAGCCATACATATTTTAATACTTTTCTTATATATGCTTGGCCCCTCCTCTCTGGCAGCCCCCCTGCTCTTCAGCAGTATGGTCGTCCTCAGGCCCAGCAGACCTCAAGCCTCCTTTCTGCACCACGGCACAGTGACATGAAAAAGCTGCTGCACAAATGTGCCTGTATGGTTTTGGAGAGAGACACCCAGCTGGTGGACCAAGAAATCTCCTTTCAGGCCAAAGCAGCCCAGGAGGGACATTGCAATGTCTGCCATAAATAGGTGCCTATAAAAGCTGGTTCCTAAGGATGACTCTCAGCTTCTGACACAACCACAGGGAATGGGAACTGCTGCTTGTTGTCTTTTGCGGTGCCCCAGGCAGTGCTGCTTGATAGATGGATTAGTGGGACTATCAGCAATATTAGCCTGTGATTGCAAGGTTCCGCGCATGAAGACAGAGGTGCATGTAATAAATGGGCAGGAGACAATTCTCTTTTTGATGCCTTTATTAAAAGTGATCAGCTCAGGATAGGGGCATTCGGCAGGTCCGCGGCTCCTGTCGCTGTTTCCCGGGCGACTCAGAGGAGGAGGAATCGTGCAGCAGCTTTGTCCCCTGAGGGGCAGAGCTGGGGGTCCCGTCCTCACAAGAGTGCTAGGGTATTACCCGTCCTTTTTGCCGGCCAGTCCCGGGGTCCTCACTCGCGCCGTGGTCCTCTTCAGCTAGGGTGAGGGGCGAGAGAGGCTTCCAGCATTCCTGCAGGCTTGGAACTCTGATATCCTGACCCCGCTCTACTCTTAGTTGAGTTGGCTCGTTGTTTTGGGGGTTTATTAGACGAGTTTGGGGGTTTTCACCCCCGTTGCACCTTGGGTCTAGGATTTATTTACATATCTCTGGATATCCCCCTCCCATCCCCTTAGAGAAACAGTCCCAGGCAAGGTGATATTGGTACAATACAGCGTTAACTACTACATTAGCATCTCAATCTACCAGCATTTAGGAGACAGTGGGCTACGCCCTGCAGCTGTCTCTGCTGGGAAGGGACTCGGATCAGTCCCTTCCCCCCCCCTTTGTCACCCTCGGAGTGCCCCCTCCCCGTTGGTGCCCGTGCCCCATGGTGGGGGGGCAGCCCGCCGCTCCCGGGACGCTCCCGGGACGGGCCGGTCCCCGCTGACACCACCCGCGGGGGCTGCCCCGGCCCCGCCGGGACCCACGCTGGGGAGGGGCCGCTCCCACATCATCACCGGCCCCGGTGGGACCGCGCCGAAGGTGGGGGGGTCGGCCCCCACCAGCCCCGCAGTCACTGAGAACAGGCAGCAAAAAGTACATTGTTACAGAACATTCTAACAACTTGAAATTACAAACTTTCAATCGGACTCCCACTTGGCAATTCTGGGTTCTAGTTGTAAGCTTTGCAACTTAAAAAAAATGGATAACTTATTTCTTGTTCATAACAGTGCAGGTCCTCTCAATCCTATTTCTGCATTTTTCTGGGAACCAGGGGAATCCCTCTTGATCCTGTGAGGCACTGAGTTTGGACAGCAATGGTTCCTTTATTGTTTTTGTGGTGGTTGTTTTCCTTTGTGCAGCCTCCATATTTGAAGCCAGGTGATCCTCTCTCCAGATGGGCATCTCTGATCATTGCAGTGAAGAAACGGAGGGAGCTCAGGAGATGGTGTTGACCATTTCAGGATGGCTCTTTCCAGTGCCAGCTCTGAGTAGGACTCAGAATAAAAACTCTACCAAGCCTCAACTCCACTGAAAATTCCCTTCCTTGTCACCCTGTGAATAAGCTTTACATTCACTTTCTGAATTGTCTGTCAGTTTTGCAAGATGGCAAGTCCCAGTTATAGTGGTTTTGATATGGTTAGGAATTGGGGAAGGGTCTTCTTCTTTCAGCAACTCCATGCTGCCTTTGGGATATGGCCTGCTGGCCATTGTTTGCACAGCCCTGGTGTTTCTACATGAGGCAGAAAGTGCAATTGCATTTCCAGCCAGAAGCCCATGAGGAGTGGGGCAGCCAGAGCTGTGCCAGATACAGGCCAGCAGCTGTAACACGAGAGGGTTTTGGTTCCTGCCCAGCACAGCTGGTGCATCTCCTCTGTGACTGCCTCCCCTTCCCAGGTGCCCATGGATAGTAGGTGCAGGGTTCTGCAAGGGGTATGGAACAGGGTGGGGATGTCTGCTGGCAATAGAGTGCGGCGGAGAGCAAACAGCCCAGGATGTTCCTGGAGTGTGTGACAGATCTTCTGACACAGCTGGTGACTGAGCCAGTGAGGGAAGGCACTTCTGGACCTGCTGCTGTTTGTGAAGAGAGAAGGGCTGGTGGGTGCCAGGAGGGTTGGAGGCGGCCTTGGGCTCAGTGATCACAAAATGCTTGTGTTTGATTCCCAGAGAAGGAATGAGAGATGTTGGGGAAGTGTTAACCTGCAAAAAATTGTGAATTTCTTAAGCTTTAACAGACAGTGCTTAGTCGTACATTCCCTCACACCAGTGGTTAATGTGTGCAAGTGGATATCTTAGCCTTGAGAATAAAGACAGTGGGCCTACTGAGGAGGTAGCTGCAATGCATTCAAGGAGAAGAAGGCTCTTTACCATGGAAGGAGAATTTGAAGAAAGGGATGTTCACCAGCTGACCACCAGAGACCATCAAGAGACCCCTACTCTAAATGTCAGTAGTTTTGGGGAAGTGATTTAAACATGTCAAATACTTTGTGGGAATGTTTAGGCCTGTGAGTGTGAGCAAAGTAATGAATATTTCTTAGTTCCATGGATACTAACACGTGGGTGTGCGTGTTTCAGGGAAGTGATCCCCCATGCACCCAGCACTGAAATGAAGTAATGCCTCTTTTCTCACACTGAGCTGGCAGCGTGGATTGGGCCCTGCTTGCTAACTTTCATTTTGGTCATTTCTATTGAAGCATAAAGAAAGGCTGAATTGAAATATTTTCCAGCTGTTTCCATCTTGTTTACCTTTTGGGGGACCGAGGTTCTGTGCTGCAGGTGTCCTGGGTGTGTGCAGAGCAGTGCAGCCCCACTAACCCCTTGGTTTCCCCACCAGTTGTCCTGCCTTGTTCCCAGGTGTGCCCAGCTCTGGCAGGAGAAAGAGCCCGCAGCGCAGTGGGCACCGTGCCCTGCCCGGCTGGGGCTCTCTGGCACAGAGCACCAGCACCAGCACCAGCACCGTTCAACCCGCTCCTGCCTTGGCTTCTCCCGGGACACAGAAGCCTCTGGAAATCGGCACCGCCAGCGGCGTTCCCAGCCTGGAGCGGCTGCTGCTGGCGGGCAGCTGCTGGCGGTTTGACTGCTTGCAAAGGGGAATAAAGGCAGAGCAGAGGAAGGGATGTACATACAGAGCAGCCCTGGGAACATCCAATAAACATGCAGATACATGGGGTGATGTGTTTGGAATGACTTCAGCTGCTATGCCAACAGTGCTTTCTCTCCTGGTTCTGTGCAATGCTGTGGGCATTTTCTTGGTCTGGTTCCGTTTGCTTGTGTCCCCTCTGAGTGCTCAGTTGGGGTACAGGCTGTAGGTGCTTGGGGCACTCTTGGAGTTACTCTTGGAGTTACTCTGAACAACAGGGTTTGGCCCATGAGAGGAATTTGTGCTGCTTTGTGACAGAGAACTTCCCAGGCCATTTTGTGTTTGCTGTAGGGAAGGTTGGTTATTGCTTTGCATAAATTCACAGACTAACATGCTTTATCATGCTTTGCTTTGTCATGCTTTGCTTTGTGATGTCAGGGCATGGTTGCTATGTCATTGTGGTGACATCAGAAGGTTGCCTTGGTGCGTGGAAGGCCTCAGTGTCAGAGCAGCCCTAGGGCTTGCTTAGAGCAGGAGTATCCTCCTGTTTGTGGGCATTTGTCAGTGTGCAGCTGCACACTGACAGCAGCCTTGTTTTTCCTAGTGTTGGAGTAAGGTCTGCAAACTTGCACAGCATGCTACAATGATTCCGCAGCTTGCTGCTGCAGTTTGCACAATTTATGGCACTTTTTATACCGTCTATTATGTGAGTAACCTGGCAAGTAAGTACTTCGGTTAGGGTGTAACCTAACCTGACTTTTGTATGTCTCCCTGCTCTTTCTTAGTGACTGAGTTTCTGATTTTGAAACAGAAAGGGCATTAGGGTGCCACTATTTTGGTAAAGCTCCTGTAAACACATTGAGCTCTAAGGAGGGTGTCTGTAGCCACAGGGGCAGCACTTGCAAGGGTACCTGCAGGGGTTGTGTTCCCTCCACAGGATTGTCTGAGGCAGCGGAGTCTGTCATTTCCTCAGTTTGCTGGGACAAGCAAGACAACTTCCAAAATGCAGACTGGGAAGCCTTCTCAGAAGGCCTTCTAAAGACTTTGTAGTTCTCTCCAGAGCTGAGGGAAAGCTTCTTTTATTCTAAATTTGTAACGATGGGATTTGACAGACTATTTTGACCCTTGACTGAGAGCTAAAATAGTGAGTCCCTTTGCAGTGAAGTTCAAACTCCAAAGCAGTGAGTGTCTGCTTCTGAAACCCAGAGCGGCTGCTGTGCCGTTTCCCAATAGAACTGCCACAGCTCAGGGGGATTTTTTGAAGCTTTCCTGGGCAATTGTTTTCAGCAACTTTATGGGAATTAGTACATGCGACTTTTTTTTAAAAAGTACGTGAAAGACAAGAGAACAAAAGCTTCTTTATCTGTTGGACAGAACAGAAGCATTGAGTGTTACAGAACAATTTGCTTTTCCTTGATCATGTTTGTATTCATTTACTGGCTAAACAGGCCAAAGTGTAGGCACAACCAAGATTATTGTCCTGTTCTCTTGCTGGCTGTGTGAAAGAACTATGTCTCCTGGAGGGATGTTGAAAAAGGAAAATACTCTCTGTTTGGCTTGACTTCTCTTCTGTCAGATTCACCAGCCCAGGCAGTTTTCTTACAGCATCTTGTTCATTTCCCTTGCCCACTACAGAGCACGTGATCCATGTATTCAGAGGTGCTGATCCTGAGGTGAGTGAGAAAGGAACATTTCATGTTCCTGGTGTTTAAGCATTGTGGAGCAAGCTGAGAGCTTGGCCTATGTCAGTAGAGTGTAGAGGGCCAGCTGGGTAGGCTGAAAGAAAATCCATTTCCATGTCTGCAGTGGCAGTAACAAAGGCATTGCTGGCCATTTCCTAATTTTCCATTTCAGAGCTTTCAAGAAATGAAAAGCTCAGTCCTGCAGAGAGAATGTTGCTTCTTGACAGTACCCAGGGCAGAATATCTAATTCAGAACTATTAGCAATTGTGTTGAATTAGCCCATTTTGATTTAGTCACAGTGACTTAGAATCCCATTGTTATCAAAGTTTCTGATTTGTCCTTAGTACAGCTGGTTGTAGACATAGAGCTGAATAGAAAAAAAGTGCTGAATAGAAATGAGGTTATAAATGATAGGTAACTTTCTGTCCTTTCACACTGCTGTCTGTCCACAGATCACAGAATCAACAGCAGTCTCTTCTCTGGCTCCCTCTGCTCATGGAGAGGAGGCTGAAGAGGAGGCAAATGAGAAAAATGACCACAAGCCTCCAGCTGTGGTCACACCCCAGCCTGAACATTCTGAGCCAGTAAGTGCCAATTGTGGGGGATGCTGTCTTCAGTGTGAGGCAGAGGTGCAAGTTTCTGACCAGCCAGAATTTGCTGTTGCAGGCTGAGGATGCTGAGTGCTGGAGTCCTGCCAGGACCTAGCGATTGCCCCCAGCCTGTGACAGCTGGAAAATGGGCTTTGATCTGTCATGTTTAGGCCCCAGCTTCCTGGCATTTTGATAGCGGCCAGCCTGAAGCATGAAGCCTCCCTGTTCCCAGAGCAGGGAGCATGTCAAAGACACTGTGCATAGCCTTGTCAGATACACAGGAGACACTGTGGTGTGGAGAGACCCATCCTCCTTCACAGACTGGCCAAGTAGCTGCAGGCACAGAAAAACGTAGATCTGACCACACAAAGTCTTTGTAGTGCTTTGTCCCCAGAAACTTCTTGGGTGTGCTTACTTGGGAGTACTTCAGAGACAAACTGGGGACGAAGAGTTGCTGCTTGAAGTCAGGGATTTTGGTGCCTTTGTTGCCAGGTTGCTCTTTTGCCTCTTCAGGCAGAACAGGAAGTAGCAGAGCAGATAGGTGCTCTGAGTCTGCCTGTTTTGTGGTCTTTGATAAACTGCGCAGAGATGACTGTGCAGTGTTGTCCATGAAGCTGTGGGAGGCCATTCTTGTCTAGTGTGGCAAAAGAAACAAAGTGCCTAGCTCTGAACCCTTCTTCTGAGGCAAAACCCAGACACTGCATGTGTCTGTTGATACTTTCTATTGTGTAGTCTGCTTTGAAAACTGCATTTGAAAACTGTCTTGGAGCCCAGAGTGAGAACAAAGCTGCAAGTCCTTGACTGCTGTCTCGTAATGCTAAAACCAGGATGTACACCTTGAAAGGCTGGAGGCTGTATCTGAAGTCAGATGGGCAACTTAGAGGCTGGGGAGCTGCGTGGGCCAAAAGGACGCAGGGCTGGCGACCCTGAGCAGCTGCAGATGAGGCAGCGTGTGGCCAGGTGTCCAAGAAGGCCAAGGGTATCGTGGCCTGTGTCAGCAGCAGAGGGGCAGCAGGAGCAGGGCAGTGAGCGTCACCCTGTGCTGGGCAGTGCTGCGGCCACAGCTGGAGTGCTGTGTGCAGCTGTGGGCCCCTGTGAAGCAGAAAGGGATTGAGGGGCTGGAGCGTGTGCAGAGAAGGCCATGGGAGCTGGGCGAGGGGGTGGAGCACAAGGGCAGTGAGGAGGTGCTGAGGGAGCTTTAGCCTGGACAATGGGAGGCTCTTGAGGGACCTTCAGGCAGACTTCCATAGATCCCTACCATAGATCCATAGATCCAATGCTCACCACAAGGGCTGTTTCCCTGCCAACCATCCCCTCACTGCATCCAAGTGCTTTAGACACTGGAGTAGGTAACACTTTCATAGTTTTGTTTGTTTATTTGTTTGTTTGTTTGCTAGAAGGGGGTGGCCTTGTGCAATTTCTCCTTCTCCAGAGAGCAAAGGAGCTTTTTCTCAATCTTTCCTGCCCTTTTCCAGCACTTGCAGAGATTCTGCTAGAATTTTAGTTTGCAAGGAGCCAGTTGTGGAAGATGCAGTATTTTTGCACAAGAACACGTAGTTTGGGGCAGGGATGTTGGTGCAGAAGGAACTGTTCTGGTGCCAGAACAGCCAGTAGGGCTTGCACATCACTTCCAGGTTAACAGCTCCCGTGTCTTTTGGCAGCCCAGGGAATCAGTGTGTGTTGTGTTTGGGAATTGAGCAGGAAATCAATGTCCTTGCATTCCAGCTGGTCCTCAGAGATCAGAGGAGCTGAGAGGGGCTGGGCTGCATTTCTGATTACAGCCACTTTAGCACCATCAGTGTGGTCAAGTCTAAGAGGAGAACTTGCCCGAGCACAGGTGCACAATAAGTGCAGTTGCCAGTGCAGTGCTCTGGCTCCAATTTCATTCTCTTAAGGACCTACACGCTCCAGATTCCCCAAGAGTGTGGTTTATTGAAGCAACAGGAGAGCAAGTTCAGGTCTGCTGCTGATCAGGGCACTGCTACCGAGTGTTGATGTGTGACAGAAAGTACAGTATTGATTCAGGGTGACCCCCACACAGCGAATAATGTGCTTTGACTCTTTGATTTAGAAGGTTAAACAAATGCATTTTTAAACTATGTTATATTGCACTAATGCTATATTAAAACTGTACTAAAGGGATACTATACTAAAAAGATACTAAAGAAAAACTCATGACTGTCTCCGGACAGTCACAACACAGCTTTTATCTAATTAGCTAATTTTATTTAGTTAGCTAATCAATCTTAACAACTATCACTAAAATCCAATTAACAAATCACTTTCACTAAACAATCTCTATAACACATCCTTACATGTACTAAACAACAAGAACAGCAAGTAGAGATAAGAATTGTTTTCTCTTCTTCTCTAAGTTTCTCACTACCTTGCCTAAAAAAAATCCTAGGCAAGAGAATTATATCTCTCTCTGTTCAAAGAATGTAAATACCACAGTACAGTAAAGAGAGACTATAAATGTGAGATCTGTTTTTCTGTCTATCTATTTGAATCTTCCTGGCTCTGCTCCAAAGCAGCTGAAGATGCAAAGCTCACCTAAAGGCATCCCTTCAGGAGAGGAGTAGAGACAAGTTCCATTGAATGATCCTGAGCAGGCAGAGGTGTTTCCCCCTCCAGAGATGGTTGTTTTTTCCCCTCATGTTTTTCTCCTCCAGCCCTTTCTGACCTGAAGCCTCCTTTTTATCCTTTAAAATTTTTGCACGTCCTAAGGAGGTGGAACTATCCCATGCTGTAGTTGGGGTCTGGTGACTTTGCTCATTACGTGCATTACATGACACAATTTCCTTCACTGGCATCCCCAGGGCTGTGTAAGTGCCTTTGTTAATGGGGCTTTAGGAGAGTGTCTGTTACTGCTGGTCAGAATTGTCAGTTGACAAAAGAGGGAGAAGAAACACCTTGGTCCTCCTCCATATACTGAGGTGGCCATAGAGGCTCTCTGACTTCCATCAGAAGGTCTTTGCAGGCATCCTTATCTCCTGAATGACCAGGGTTTCTAACAAGAGTGTAGATGTCAGAAAGGCAGGAATGCTGGTGCAGGCCTGAAGTGAACATGAACTCCAGAAGTGTTTGTCACAAGGAGTGAGCTCCCACAGGAAACCACCTGCAGAGCCAGGATGGAGCTGTGCGACTGGGGGTGGTGTCAGTCACTACTGAAAGACAAACAGGACAGGGCAGAAGCAGAGGGAAGCCCTCACCAGACCTTTGAGAAATGCCACACCTTCCCTGTCAGCTGCCTGAGAGGCTGTTGGAGCTTCAGTCCCAGATGGCCCCTGATTGAAGGGCCATGGTCCCTTTGGAATTTGTGCCTCCCCATCGCAGAGAATGAGCCAGCAGAGCAGCAGCACAGTGCTTTGGGAACGTGTGAACCCATCAGTCTTTGAGTCTTGGCCCACAAAGGTCATATGGGAAGTTGAAACCCATCTTCTCTTGCTTTCTGTGCAGCTCCTTCTAGAGGAAGAGCAGGAGCAGGCTGCTTCATCAGAGATGCCCTGCCAGACTCAGGGAGAGCTGTTGCCAACCCAAGAGCAGGAAGGGCAGCTCAGGCAGCAGGTGGAAGAGCCACAGGAGAATGGCCAGGTAAGCCTGACTGGCCAGGTGACAGAGGGGAGGGCAGGAAGAGGGGCATAAACCAGAGCTCTTGGGACTGAGGAGGCCACGGGGTCCCACAGGCACTGGAAGCACAGAGCCTTGGAATCTGCAGAGAACAGCACCAGGACACGAGGGTTACATTGGAAGCAGATGTGGGTGGGGAAGTGGAAAGAAGTGGCTGAATAAATGTGATTTTGAGGTTGCAAGAGGAAAAAAGCTGAGCCTGATGGCAGCTCCCAGTCACTTGCTCTGCATTTGTGTCTACAGAACGCCAAGGCAGAGGCACAAGCAGAGCTGCCCGAAGCTCAGAGTGACATCATGGCAGTGAAGAGGAGGAACGAACAAAACATGGGAACCATCCAAGAGAAGAATCTCGATCAGCACAGGGGCAATCAGCAAAACCAGGTAAATGAAAGAGTGACACACCCTCCACTCATGAAACCAAGTCCTCTTCCTTGTTCTTTACAGAACGTTGACGAACAGATGCAGGCACAGCTGCAGGAAACTGAGGCTAGGATCAAGGCAAGGAAGAGGAGGGCAGGCGATAAAATTAAAATCATCAAAGAGAAAATTAATCTCCTCCTTCAGAAGCAAAAGGCTCTAGAAAAGCAAGTGAGTGAAATAGCAATAGCCACTGCAGTCATCAAACTGGTGGTTTCTGCCCTCCTTGCCTTTCGTCTACAGAGCAGCAGAGGGGTGGGGTGATGCCTCTGAGTACTACCCTGCTGAGGCCTCTGTCACAGCTGCTCTGAAGGACACGTCCTGGTCTGCTGAATCTCAGCTGATGCTCTAGACAGTGGCTTTATTCCTTTGGCCACTTAGCCAGCAGTCATCCGAATGAACTCCTGCTGGTTTCCTCCAGGTGGCCTTGTTTCTTGAGGTGTTTTTGCAGATGAACATGGTCACTCATATAGATTTGGAATAAAAGCCACAAGCTGTCTGGATCCCTTGTGAATCTGCTCCTGTCCTGTTCTTTCCCTTTCCTCACGGTCGATGACTCCTGGCTGACGGGGACAAGCTGCAGTCTCTGACACTGCCCTGTTCTGTTTGACAGTCGCCATCCAACCTGGCAGCCTGCGAAGAGTTCCAGCAAATGAAGGGCGACCAAGAGCCCCGAGGCTGGCGTGAGGCCCAGGAACTGTACCATCCAGAGATGCTGCAGGATAAGCACGTCCCGAGGATGGTGCAGGAAAAGAGAATTCCATGGCAGGAGGTAGAGCATTAGAAGGAGGGGCTGCAAATCTATCTGCAGGCCCAAGAGGGGGAAAGGTGTCCTTGGGAGGAAGTGGAGCAGTTGTTGCTGCAGTCAGCCTTCAGAACAAGAAACAGGCTATGAACTGGAGTAAAACCAGCCTTTGGTTTTGACCATTTGGTTTCACAAGTGGACATCCAAACCAATGCAATTGAAGAGCTCTGCATGTGGCTGACAGCAGCTTCCTAAGGGCTTGCATTCCAGATGGGATCTCGGGACAATCTCTGCCACACCTTCCTGACACAAAATCATTTCTTGTCTCAGATCTGCACCGGCTCTGACACTGAAGGTGCTGCAGCAGCAGCAGCAGCGCCGTCCCAAGGAGCCTTTGCTCCCGAGCCAGACAAGTGGAGACTGAGCACTTGGTTCACCTCCCGTGCTGACCCAGCTGCTGCTCAGCAACAGGAGATCGAGGCTGACTCCCTGGAGCAACAGAGTATGTCTGGTGTCTTTCTTATCTGAGGGACAGTGCATTGTGGGCACGTGTCAGCATAGCTGTACCAAAGGCTTCTCCTCAGTTTGGTGTCACAGAAGGGCTGGCAGTGCTCTGAGGAAACAACGGAGCGCTCTGGGCGTTCCTGCTGCCTCTGAGGGCAGCTTAGACTGGCTGGAGTTTGCCTGGGCTTCCCTGCCTGCCGAAGGCAGAAGCAGGGATTGTTCCTGGATCAGCAGAAGGCTGTGACTGCTTGAGTCCTAACCATTGCCAGAAGCTCTGCTCAGATCCCTCTCTAGGAGAACACATCAAGGCCTTTGTGATTCTGCAGCACAACCCAGTGAATCTGCTTCTTGCCCATAACAGCTGCCAGTGCTGTGGTCTCAGATAAGACCTGGTAGGGTTGAGAAGAGAGCCCAATTGATGCTGTGTCTACTATCACCTGTTGGGATAAAAAGGGCACTGATCTGCACCTCAGGTGTGTCTGATCTCAAAGCCCATTCTGTTGTGTCCTGAATGGGGGCAGCAGCTTGTAAGGGTCTCAGGCTCACTCTGGCTTCTTCCTGTCAGTGCCTATCAGTGCTCATGCTTGGGCTTTGCTAGCTGCCCTGCCCCTGAGGGCGGGTGGGACTGCAGAGGCTGGAGCCTTCCTTAGCTGGCAGGGTCCTGCTGCTGCCCAGCTGCTGCAGCGCGGAGCTGCCTGAGGCAGCAGACCCTTCTCTGGGACGGCTTCTGTGTCGCATGGCCTTGACTCACGAGAGGGTCAGCATCTCCTGTGGGCAGCTGTCTGTGTCCTCAGGCATCTGAGGAGCACTGCTGTCCGCTCTGCCCATGCCCGCCATGCCACGCTGGGAAGATGGGGATGTGTGCAGTGCCGAGAGGGCGAGTGCAATGGGAGCGACTGATCCGCGCTGTCAGGGTGAAGAGAAGCAGCGTGGTTCTTCATGTGGGGCACGGGCAAGGGCATCTTTTTGAGCTCATCCTGCCCCTGACGCTGAAAACCCTGTTGGGATGGTTCTAGCATGAGCTGCTCTGGTTTGCAAATGGAAAGGCAGTCTTTTGGCAAACTGCTGAAAGGTGGACAAGATGGAAACACTTGGAAATATTCCTCCTGTTCTGAACTTGGCATCTGTTCAGAGGGATTGATTCTAGATGTCAAGGTGCATTTAATCTTAGCAAGTAGGAAACCTTTTGTTGAATCTCACAGTGTTTATTCCCAAGAAAACAAGAGCACTGTTAGTTCCAGCTCTCCTTAATGTTTCTAGATGACAAACTTACTTGCCTTGGTAGGTGTTCTCTTCTGGTCTCAGTCTCCTCTGAATGTATCTCCCTGTGCTTCCCTGTGTGTCTGCTGTCAAGAGGTTTCACACTTCAAAGGACCTAGAAGTCAGTCTCTGTGCCAGCCACTTGTGCTGTGGACCTGTTGTTTTCTTGTTGTTGTTCCTGTTCCTGTTGTTGTTAGCCAGCTGTCCACAAAGGGAGGGCTGAGAGCCCCAGACGGTGGGGCTGCCTTTTGTATCTCCTAGAAGGTAGGACCTCTGCTTTGAAGTGAGCATCTTGCATTTTGTTTCCCTCAGGGAGAATGGTGAAGATGGAAAATCCCATTATAAAATACATTGAACTGGAAAATATTGGCAGTGGGTGAGTCCAAGCAATGTTAATTTTACAAAACTATGCACCAGGCGTTCTGCTGGTAGAATAGCTATCAAGTGGGAAGTCAGACAAGCTGCAAATGTGTTCAGGCACTGGGCCTAGATTGTCAGTGCTGATCAGAATTCGTAAGTGTGCTCAGAAGGCACTGTCAAAGACATCTCCATGCTTCCAGTGTCCTGCAGGTCTTAGGCATTTACAGCAGAGATCTCCTACGTGGGCTGGCTTTGACTGCAAGATCTAAATGGCTTCTCCTTTCTCTGCTTCTGTTTTGTTACTAGGACTTTTGGAGATGTTTGTAAAGCACTTGACACTGCCACAGGAGAAGAGGTAAATGTCCATAGCCCCTGGTGACTCTGCTGCTCTTGAGGGGCTTTCCCCTCTGGTGGGAGCTGATGCTGGAGCTTTGGGTAGAGCTGTGCTGAAAAGGCACAAGAAGCACAGCCTGGTGCCAGCCCATGAAATACATTTGGGACTTTGTCCTCCTCAGCTGGCGGAAGGAAGGCACGGAGGGCAGCGGTTCCTTTCAGAGAAGGAGGCGCTCACTCGCTCTCCATTGCTGAAACAAAGGTGGTGCCTTAGGGCACCTCACTGCTCTTTGGGGCTACAGCTTCAGAGTCCTGAATTCTCATTTCTGGCTGCCAGCAACTACATCTGAAAGTTACTGGTAGCTCCTTAGCCACCTGCAGGGCTGCACTTGGGAACTGCACATAGGGAGAGATCTGCAAGGCCCTAAAAGCCCTAAGCCCTGCCCATAGCCCAAGACGTATCCACAGAGTATTAAGGCATGGGTTATTTCTTTTGAATCCCATACAAACCAGAAGAGAGTGTGGTTAGAGCTTTGTGGGTGATAGTTGAGACATAATTGTTACCAAATGGACAAGGCAAAATGTCAGTGGCCCCACGTGTCCTGTAACTGCCCCCAAGGAGCAGAGAAATGGGCTGTTGGAACATCTGTTCCCATTCCCATGTCTAATCACAAGGCAGTTGGCACAGTTTGGCTGTGTCATTACAAAATCACTTGCTCCATTGAGAAATTGTTCTCATGCCACCAGCTTTTAATGTTACTGATTTACACCATCATTTTAGGTGGCCATAAAGAAAATAAATCTTCAAGGAATGATGAGAAAGGAAGTAACCTCTAAAGAACTTGTGGTCATGAAAATTAATAAGCACCGAAACATTGTGAATTATTTAAAGAGGTGAGTGGTTGTTGTTTTATCCCAGCAATGTTTGTTTGCATGCTGCAAGCATGCAAGGTAAAAACCCACTTTGGTCACTGGCAGAAAATAGAACTGGTAATTCTTGGGTAATTATTATTTCTCTACTTATCTCCAGTGGATGGGAAGAGAGTGCATTTTGTCTGCATTAATCTACCCTGACAAACGCAGTTTGAAAATTTTTCCAAAATCTGGATCAGCCCTATTTTACTAATTCAATACTCTCTAAGTTCACTGCCTCCACATTGTTTTGAGGCTTGATTTTTTCAAATTTTTCTCAGCACCTTTTAAGTTCTGAAAAACCATCCTAGAGAGGATTTCCCTTGGATTGTTGTGCCTTTTCCATTACTGTGCATGCCAGGACAACTAGGTGTTTATTTCCAGTAATAGCATGTGTGACAGGTTTTTTATCTGGGCTGATAGTAAACTGCACTTTTCTCTTGCTGGCCATCTAAGACATCTCCTTTTTCGCAGCTGTGCCTTTCTCTTTGACACTGCACAGATTGCAAACAATGCACAGCCAAGAGGCAATGTCTAGTCCTTCGATTCTGTCCTAGTCACAAAGGCACCCAGAAACAACCGTTGCTGTTTCCAAAGAGCAACCTAGCCATGCATCTTTATCTCCACACCCTTGTTTCCTTCTTTCAGCTACCTTGTGGATAAACAACTCTGGCTGGTTATGGAGTACATGGACGGCGGCACTCTGAGCGATGTCATCAAGGAGACTCACATGTCTGAAGGACAGATTGCAGCCGTCAGTCAGGAGGTGAGGGTTTCCACCTGTGCTTTAGAGGGCTTGGGCAGGATTGTCTGGGAAACAGGGGCTTGGAAGTGGAGTGCTTTCCTGTGCCAAGCTTTGTTTCTGTGTTGCTGGTATGCTATGGGCAGCAAAAATATCTCGAGTGCAAGGCCTGCCAGTGCCCCTGCGCTCACTGTACTCTCTTCCTGTACTCTTACCTTCTTCTGTTGTATTCTCACTCTCTCTCTTGTAATTGTATTTGCTGTTCTCCACCTTGCCTCTCTAAACATTTATCTCAAGGCTGTCTGCACTGCCTTTCTTGCCTGTAAAAGCAAAGGTGCTGGTGGCAGGATTTGAAACTAATGGCAAAGAAAAAGAGACTCATTTCTCACAGTCCTTAACTGAAAAGGATAATACTCACACAAAACACTGTTTGCTTCAGGAAACTGGCTGATGTGATATTTCCAAGTCTCTGCTGATGCCAGCAAGAAAACCTTTGTCATGCAGCCTCCCCACCCAAAAGTGATCTGCTTCACCAAAGGGAGGGACTTTTTCTTTCTTGGGAAACCCTTGTTTGGAAAGAGCACATCCACTGCAGCAGGAGTCATCCTGGCTGCTTTGCAGGGGCTAGTCTACAACAGCAAGTGCTGTTGCTCTTTCAAAAGCTGACATGCCTTTCCTCAGAAAGGTCCTGCAAGTGTTGGAGCAGCAAGCTCTTCCTCTCAGTGGCACTGTGTTCTGCCATTACTCTCCATTGCCCTGCAGAGGGAATCTTTTAGAGCTGTTTCCTTTCTTGTGTAATGAAATCGCATCACTTAGTTTTGCCCTCCTGTTTCTGTTTTCTCTCTCAGTGCCTGCAAGGACTGGATTTTCTTCACTTGAACTGTGTGATCCACCAAGATGTGAAGAGCTGCAACATCCTTCTCAGAACCGACGGCTCTGTCAAGCTGGGTCAGTACATTCTTGGTCAGGTGCAGCATTCCAGGGATGAGGGTGTGGGGCTGCTTTGAGTGACTGCCAGCTCTCCAAAAATGGTGCTGGTGGCAGTTCAGGGACCCCTGCCTTGAGCTGAGGGCACAGTTGCAACATGCACAGAGGTATGACAAGGAACCACAAGTCAAGACTGGCTTTGCTCTGTGTGTGTCCCTTCCAGAGGGAGGGAGTTACAGGTCTAAAGCTGCAGAAAAATATAGGCCACTGCTAGAAGTAGTGTAAAAATTGAGGGGTTTTTTTTTTGAAGTGGCCAATTCCATATTTTCTTGGCTAAAGCCCTGAGGAAAGAGAGCAGGGACTGATTTCCAGCAGATGACACCATGCATTCTTAGACTGAGAGGGGGGAATTCTTCGGCTTGGTTTCCTAATTGGAGCTGGCTTTCATGGTTTGTTGCTCTCTCCACAGCTGACTTTGGCCTCTTTACTCAGCTCACCCCTGAGCAGAGTAGACAGAGCTCCGTGGCCGGCACTTCTGGGTGGATGGCGCCTGAAGTGCTGACAGGTCAACCATATGGCCCCAAGGCGGACATATGGTCTTTTGGAATGGTGGTCATCGAAATGGTGGAAAGAGAAGTTCCTTATTGGAATGCAGCTCCTGTCTTGGTAAGGTGCAAATACTCCCTGATCCCGCTGTCTTTCTCACCTGTCCCATGTTCTGTATTCTATTGGACAAAATCCTATTGCCATCTGCTGGCAGCATTTCCACCAAGGTCTCCTTGTAAAAATGTCCCTGAAGCACATCAGCATCTGCTCTAGTTTTGGTTGCATCAGAAAGGAAGTGGCAGTTCAGAAACCTAACCAGTTCAGAAACCTGCCATTTTGGCCTCCAGCCATGCCTGACATTTCTCATTTGCTTTTTGAACCCTGTTGGAGCTCTGTCTCTGAAGGACAAGAATTTTTCAGTGGAATGGTTGGATGTGTGATAAATATCCTTCAAAATGGAGATTGAATCTTCCTAGTTTCAACTTAATAGAAAAAGAAAAAAGAAAATAAAAAGGAAAAGGAAAAGGAGAAAAAACCACCAAAGCAATGCCCAAACAATTCTGCTTGCTTTTCCCTTCATTAACCACCACACATCAATCTTCCTCCATACTGTAACATCTTTTCCAGATCCTGTGGATCTTGGAAACTTTCAGGCTTTCAAATCATCTGTACATTGCTCAGTCATGTGTGTGGGTGGCCTGGATAAGTTTAGGATGTGTTTTTCTCAACCTGCAGTTAGAATTGTACGCCAAACACTTGTCTGTTTCTGGGTACTTTAACAAATTGATGAGCTTGCAGCCAGGTGCCTGGGCTGGGATCCAACGTGGGCAGTTGACACCGGTGCTGTGTCCCTTTACCACAGGAGCAAGGCCATCCCTGGCCTGCCCAGTTCTAATGACAGTGAGGACTCCTGCTCCCCTCCATGTCCAGTGGCTGAGCTCAGCTGCAGAGGGACAGGATAAAACCCCCTTTGTGGTAGTGGGAAAAGGGAAGGAAATTTTCCTCTGGCTTGAAGAAGAAAGTAACAAAGTCTCTTTGGTCACCATCTATTTCAGTGCCACCAGCACAGAGCTGTTACTATTGTGGCAGGCATTTTCATGGAGTCTCCTTGGCCTCTTTCCATTTTTATTTCTGTCTATTTCAGATGAATTCTGCATCTGCTTTTTTTCAAGAGGAGGAAAAAAACCCAAACTTGATGATTTTTCTTTTATGGCAGCTGTGCTAAAGGGCCCAACAAGCACGGCAGAGATTCCTTTCATATAATAATCCTTGGAAATAGTAGAGATAGAGCAAACTCCCTCTTCCAAAAAGCCTGTCAGGCTGGTGTGAATCCTCAGAGACACAAAACATGCTTTGGTGATGTAGTTCCCACTAACTAGGTCAGTCAATGAAATCAGCTGCCAAGGCAAGATGTGCTGAATGTTGGAAAAGCTGTGCCTGCATCGGGGTTTGGGTTTTTGGTTGGTAAAGTCATCT
Source organism: Fringilla coelebs (assembly GCF_963513975.1). Lineage (NCBI taxonomy): Eukaryota > Metazoa > Chordata > Aves > Passeriformes > Fringillidae > Fringilla > Fringilla coelebs. The sequence continues at coordinate 71,133,640 of NC_140031.1, read as the reverse complement.
CTGGGTCTCTGCCAGGGCAGAAACTGCCACTGCAGAGTGGAGCTTTACCAATGGGACCTGGGAGGGCAATTAAAGATGGGAAAGAGGCAGATGGAGCCTGGTGTTTTCCTTTTTCCCCAGCCTGAACTCCTGATAGTCATGCAAGGGACACCAAAGCTGAATCAGCCCAACCGATGCTCGCCTTGCCTGCGTGACTTTCTGAGCTGCTGCCTGCAGACAGACGAGGCGCGGCGCTGCTCTGCCGAGGAGCTCCTGCAGGTAAAATGTGAAGGGGCTGCAGGTGAAACAGGGTCTGAGGGATGGGCTACTCCTCCACTGTAGTCCAAGGCCTCAGATGAGCCCCCTTCCTCCTCCCCTCCACTCTTGGTGCTGTACAAATGAAAACAGTGAGGAATCCTAGACTGGGCTGGGCTGGCAGGGCCCTGTAAAGGTCCTCTGGTCCAAGTGTCCTGCAATGAGCAAGGACATCTTTACAGTGATCAGATTGCTCAGAGCCCCTTCCCACCTGCCCTGGAATGTTTGCCCCATCCCTGCCCAGGGATGGGGCACCTAGCAGCCCTAAGGGCAACCTGTGCCAGGGTTGTACCATGCTCCAAGTGAACAAGATCTTCCTTAGACCTAATCTGACTCAGTCCCCATTAGATATTATAAATACCGTCCCATGTCCTGTTGCAACTGACCCTGTTAAAAAAGGTGTCTCCTACTTCCTGAGAATCCCCTTTGAAATACTGGAACATAGCAATGAAGTCTCCCTGGGGCCTGTTCTCCTTCAAGCTGAGTAACTCCAGGTCTCTCAGCCTGTCCTCAGAGGAGAGGTGCTCTGTCCTCTGACTGTTTCTCTCTCCCTCTTTTGTATTTCGGTGAGTGTTCAGTTTCATCTAATGGAAAAGAACTGAAGTAGAGCAATGCAGGGTACAGAGACATGAAATGGTGGTGCAGGAACCCAAGGAAGCCAGTCCCAGCTGAGGGGTCAGAGATTTGGCTGTGGGCAGGAGGGGCTGTGGGGGGCTCACTCTGAGCCTCTGAGGGGCCCTGGTTTGTGCCCCCAGCCCACCCTTAGGGGTTTCTGGCACGCAAACAGGGACAGCTGGGAGGGACTTGTCCCAGACCCATCTGCTGCCTGGCACGCTCAAGCAGACGGGAACTGCCCCAGGGTCACTGCCAGGTTGTGTGGCAGAGAGGGAACTGCAGGGCCCAGTGCCACTGGGCTGGCCCTGCTGGGAAGGAAGGTGCCATCCAGCACACGAGGGGCAGGGCATGGAAAGGCAGACACTGCGTTCTGTCCCTGTGGAAATCAGCACAGTGCCTGTCTTTCTAAGACAGGGACCTATGTGAGTCATTGGAGTTTCCTGTAAAGAAGAAACTCCAAGGACAGAAAGCACCATTTCTAGAGCACTGGCAGGGCAAAAAGCAAGATGAATCACCTGGATAAATGGATGAGTGGGATTCTGGGCCAGGTTTACCCATGTAGGCAAGGTCCTGCACATAAAGATGGAGGTGCAGATGGTCCCAGTGGTCCTCTTCCTGCATCCTTCTAGGAGCCAGAGGAGTCCTGTGAAGCACTGAGCTTGGAAAGTCATGGTTCATTGCTTTTTGTTGTTGTTTTTTTTTTTTTCCTTTGGGCAGCATCCGTTTATGACATTTGCTGAGCCTGCATCCAGCCTGGTGCCCCTGATTGCTTCAGTGAAGAAGAGGAAGGAGACAAGAATGTGACAATGACATCTGTACCAATTATTCGTCAACCAGCTTAGAGTAGGACTGTAGGTTAGGACTAGGGTTAGTGTTAGTGTTAGTGTTAGTGTTAGTGTTAGTGTTAGTGTTAGTGTTAGTGTTAGTGTTAATGTTAGTGTGAGTGTTAGTGTTAATGTTAGTGCTAGTGTTAGGGTTAGGGTTACTGTTAGTGTTAATATTAGGGTTAATGATAGTGTTAGTGTTAGGGTTAGGGTTACTGTTAGTGTTATTGTTAGTGTTAGTGTTAGATTGTCTAATAGCACTGCAGAGTAGGACTGGAATTAAATAAAGTTTCTGAGTGACACGGTGTCTTTGGCACAGTGTTAAAGTGGGGAAGGATTTTCTTCATTCATCCTCTCCAGACCACACTGCCTTTGCAATATGGCCCACCGGTCTGTTTTTGGCCAGCATTGGTACTTCTATTTGGGGCACAAAGGACAATGGCATTTGCAGGGAGAACCAAAGGAAGAGTGGGGCAGCCCAAACACCCTGTGCAGCTGCAGGCATTGAGCTGTGACTGGAGAGTGTTTGGGTTCCTGCCACTTGGATTGGTATCCCTCAGTGCAATCTCTTTGGTAGAAGCAGAGCCTTGCTCAAGGGAGAGAGCAGAAAGGTCAGAGAGGGTGCTCGGGAAGGTCTCCTGTGGTGCAGAGCTGTCAGCGCCTGTGAGGGGAGAGCGGGCCCGGCCTAGCCCGGGGCGGAGCCGCAGCAGAGGCCGGGCAGAGGCCGGAGCCGCCTGAGCCTGGGCAGAGGCAGGCTGGAAGGAGGCCCTTGTAGCTGCGAGAGGCAGCAGCCGGGCCCTGGGTGCCTCTTGCTGGGAGCGGGCGAATCCTGCGCTCCCAGAGCCCGGGGGGCAGCTGGCTGCTGCCGAGGGGAAGCGCAGCCGTGCTGGGCACAGCCCGCACTGGAGGCATCGGCCGTCTGGAGTGTGCCCGGGAGCAGAGAAAGGCCAAGGGCAGCCGAGGGCCGCTGGGCTGCCTGAGGATTCCTCCTCTTCTGCCGGCTGCCCTGTAAGTCCTGGGCAAGGTCAGCAGTGTGTGCAGCACTCTGGGCACCGGGGCAGGGAGCCGGGCTGCTCGGCAGGCTGGAGCACAGAGCAGCCTCCTTCAGGCACGGCACTTCTGCCCGGGGAAGCGAGGCCAGCGGGAGGCAGGGACAACTTGGCCGGTCACACCTGCAGGAGCCAGCGCCTCACCCAGCTCTGGGAGGAAGCGCCTGCAATCCTGCAGTTCTGCACTGAGCCACAGCAAAGAGCGTTTTACAGAAATATTCAGGGCCAGCAGGCCAGCCTGCTTTGTGCTGTCTGTGCACAGCAAGCGCAGTGCAATGCAGCTCTGAGCTGCTGGCAGATGTGCCTGAGGGTTTTGCTTGAGGAGTGAACTGACTTGGAAGGGAGGGGAATAATTTCAGTAGGCAATCTGTGTTTTCTTTATTCCTTTTTGAAAGACAGACACAATGTGGCTTCATTCAGCAAAAGCACAGTTTTTTTGGTTTTTTCTGCAATTTAGTATGGCAACTGAGGCAAGGCCTTTGAAACAACAACTGAAGCAACTCCCACCCAGTGAGCAAAAAAAACCCAGCCCCCCAACATCTTTCTATTGTAGATCTTGACACTTTAGGCTGGTCCTGCAAAGGGCTACGCGGCCTTTAAGGTCTGAAGCACCTTCTTGTCTTGCCAGCAGGGTCACAGATGCTTGAGCAGTTCTGGAATCAGGCTATGAGCTTCTTTGCTTTTGGCTTCTTGCTTTGGTGCAGCCCCTGTGTGCAAATAACCCCGCGAGCTGACCGAGCCTTGCTCACTCTGTCCATCCCAGCGTCTCTGGCAGAGGCAGCAGATGGAAGCCTCTTCTGCTGGAAAGGGAACCTATTTGCAATGGTGTAGTGATCCCAAAGTCCATACAGTACTGCACCAAAGGATTAGACCCTTCACTCTTCACAAGCTTGTTACTGATCCTGCCTAAGGTGGTTCTACTGAATGTCAGCCAAGGCTCACACCTCTGTTGCAGGGCTATTCTTCTTTTCAGTAATCATGGCCCAGATGTCTCTCACTGACATAGTGCTGACTGAAGACCTGTCTCTTTCATATCCCTTATAAGAAGACCTTACCTTAGATTCTCAAATTTAGTATGCATGCATGCGTGAAAAAAAAAAAAAAACCACAAACCTTTAGGAAAATCAAGACATTAAAGCAGATTTCATTTATCAAATATTGGAATAATTACAAATATATGTCCAGATGGGACTTGTCTGGGCTTCCCTAGCCTCTGCTGCTTGAACAAAAAGCAGCAATTGCGATGTATTCACCTCAGAGACACCTCTGGCTGTTGGATGCTGCAGCTGGCCCTAGAGACAAGCCCAGACACGCAAAGCTCCTGTTTCACCTCTGTGCAGATGCTTTAAGGTGAATGGTGAAAGAAAGGAGTAGATTCTGCAAGAGAGTTCGATCCAGAGTTTATTCCGATGGCAGGCTTCTGAATCTCATAACAGCTTCTAACAAAACCCTGAGCCGCGTGGTTGCTGGCTCTTTTAAGCCCAGGGAGAGGGGGAGGGAAGGAGCAGGGATCTCACCAACCAGGTGCAGGGTGGGCAGGTCTCAGGTTCAAGGGACACCTGGGTGTGCCAATGACCCCCCAGGGATGCAGGGCATCTTTTGAGCTCTGGCAATCACTCGATGCTCCTCTGGAATGCCAGGATTGATAGCACCCAGCAGCTGTCAGGGGTGGGGAAAAGGAAGGTGACTGACATCTGGGAAAGGACAGAGATACCTGAGAGTAACTATGACGTGACACTGCTACATCTCCCCCTTGTTTTATTTAAAAAGAAGAGGACTGGGCTTGGGTTGCAGAATGCTTGCCAAACCATGGTTGGTAAATTGGTTTCTCCTCTTCAGGAGGGTCAGTGTTTTCCACTGAGGCTTCTATGTCATCTATTGGAGCACTAAGGGCTTCCAGATGGTGGACTTCAGGAGGGAAAGATGAGCTTGAAATTGTAAACTATGCGCTTGATCAGCCCAAAAACAATGCTAACAACTACAACAACTGCAACAACAATGACTAAAATAAACAGTACTAAAACCAGAGTTTTCAAAATAGATCCCAACTAGCCCAAGAGTCCCCACCCTTTGAACAATCCGCTCAGTCAGTTGTGTGTTTCTCTCTTGATGTCGTCCACCATGGTTTTCATCTTGTCAATCGTGGCATGGATGTTTTCTGCTTTTGATGGCAAGTTGAGGCAGCAGAGACCTTTGAATTCTTCACAGCGATGGTTGTGCAGAAGGAGCAGATAGTCTATGGCCACCCTATTTTGAATGGTGGCTTGCCTGGTAATTTCCTTGTCTGATAAGAGGTCGCTCAGGGCAGTAGAAGTGAGGTTTGCCTGTTTCGCAACCCAACATTCCAATCGGCCTAATTCCCCCATGCTTTTAGCAGCCGAGATCCACGGCAGAAGGACTGTAATTGCGGTGGCCTTAAGCCTGGACCGGTGAACAATTTCCAAATTACAGTCTGGGTCCAATTGCGTTAGGTCTCTTTTTTGTATAGCCAATGTATGTGTGTTGTTTTTTATTTTTGTTTTTATTTTTTATTTTTATTTTGCCAATGCATTAGATTTGTTCAATTTGGGGTAAACAAGCTCAGCTTGCCAAAGGTGCAGGGACCTCCGAGCAGACGAGGGGGGAGACCTGCCCATGCTCGGTCGCCACATACTAAAAACACACCTTTTGGGAGTTCACGGAGCTTATAATCACCACTTGATGAGTGCATGACTGGGACTGAATTTTTGCACCAGTTTTTGTCATTGTATTGTGGGTTGCTAGGATCAGGATATGTATTTCACTTAGCTTCATGACATGGCAACTGGGAATTGAATTTAAAGTGAATGCAAAAGGTTGCATTCCTGGAGTCTAAGAGATAGAATTCTTGTGGCTCCCTTTTCGGCACTGGTAAGTGTCTTGCCCACTGTTGCCAAATCAGTAAAGAATTGTCAGCAGGATAGTGACCAGGAGGAGGTGCAAGCCACATTTTGTTTGGGAACTCTGTGGATTTAAAGGGAACTCCCACCAGGCAAGTTGACAGGGGGTCAGAGGCTGTAGCTGTAGAGAGACAGATGTGATTTTGTCCAAGGGCTTTGGCCAAGGTGGTCTATATGTTTGCTTTGGGCTGAGGGACTATCCTGGAGATCGCTGGTGGAATGATCACGAGTAGGACGAGGAGCAGACTCGGTCTCATGATGTCTCGAGACTGCACATGAACAGCAGGATCTAAACTGGTAAAAGGAAACTTAAGATAGAAATATATTACAAACTATTCCAGATAGGAGGCTTAAATGGAATTTCTTCCAGGGAACGTGCGCAGCATTTCCTTCTCCAGGCAGCATTAGCAACCTGGTGTGCTTCTGTAGATTTCCCTGAGACCTTGGGGATGTTGGGCCTTACCCATTTGGAAGGAACCCACTTTAAACCGGAGGGGGTGGACACACAGGCATATCCACGTCCCCATGTAAACGATTTGTAAGGTCCCACCATCTTCCAAGTTTCAGGGTCCTTTACTAAGGGAGAAGGCTTTTCCTTCATTAACATCTGATTGCTCCCCCCAAAGTGGCGTAGGATGGGTGGATTCAGGCTGTCAAAAGAACAGTTCAGAAAATTGATTGTGAACAGCGCCCTAGACAACTGGATGTGGGGAGGTTCCACTTTCAGGACCTGATGTTGCTGGTTGAGGACTCTTTGGTTATCACAGTGAGTCCTTTCTACTACAGTTTGACCTGTAGGGGAGTAGGGGATGCCAGTTTTGTGCTCTACTCCCCATTGCTGCAGGAAGCTCTTGAATTCCTTGGATTTGTAAGTGGGCCCATTAGCAGTTTTCAACTCCTTAGGGATACCCATGAAAGAAAATGCCTGTAGGAGGTGATTTATGGCATCAGAAGATGTTTCTCCTGTGTGGGCAGAGGCATAGACCACTCCAGAAAAGGTATCTACACTAACATGAACATATTTTTGCCGTTCGAATGACTGTATGTGTGTTACATCTGTTTGCCACAGTTCACAACTGTTCAGCCCCCTTGGGTTTGTTCCTGCGCTCATTGAAGGGAGTGCATGTTGTTGGCAATTGGGGCATGTGGCCACAATTGCACTGGTCTGTTCTCAAGTGATGTGAAACTGACGAACTAGGCCAGGTGCATTTTGGTGGAAAAGCTGGTGGCTGATTTTTGCCTGTTCAGAAACATTTGGGAGAGTGGCCATCTCTGCAGGCGCAGCAAGGGTATCTGCCCTTCTGTTGCCTTCACTGATAAACCCAGGCAAGTCAGTGTGTGACCTGGCGTGCATCACATAAAATGGTTGCTCTCGGTGGGAAACTAACTTTACAAGTCTTGAGAGCAATTTGAAAAGTGTAATGTTAGGCACTTCTTGCTTGATCTTCCCTGGATACTACTCCTGCCCCGTATGCAGAGTCTGTAATCAGACTGAATGGTTCTGAGAACCTTTCAAAGGCTCTAACAACTGCAGCTTACTCAGCAACCTGAGGTGAACCTTCCGCCTTAGCAATGTCTGTCTCCCACTGCTGGGTTTGAGGATCCTTCCAAGTCATAACGGACTTGTGGGATCTCCCGGACGCGTCTGTAAAGATGGTCAGAGCCTTTTTTAAAGGTCTCCTTCTTTGAACACTTTCCAATTTCAGAGTAAATTGAACCTTTTGTTCGAAAATTTTGTGGGCAGGCTAATGGACGGAAATTTGTCCTGAGTAGGAATCCAGAGCAAACTGCAATGCTTCATTTTCCCGAAGCAATTGTTCCAATATTTTCTTAGTATTTTTGCCAGATTTTAACTCTATTGGAATGTAAATGTACTCAAAGTCGCATCCTGCTAGCTCTCTGATCCGGGTCCTAGCTTTCCAGATCAGTTCTGCTACCAGCTCCTGGGGCATTGACATTCTCTTGGACCTTTGGTGACTAAGGAAAACCCACTCTATAATCAAGAGAGGGTCCCTCTGTTCCTGGTCCTTTTTAGGTGATTCCTTTGCGTTAGGTGTTTGTTTTTTCTCTTACTGGAAAATGATTCCATGGAGGTGTGGCAACTTACCTGAGATGATAAATTTGAATGGCAGGTCAGGCCGACATCAGTGGGCCTGTCTTGTGGACATTGCTGAAGTCTGAACTTTTTCTAGAGCTTTTTGTACCTCTGGAGTAATAACCTAGGAGAACTTGGGTCTTCTCCCCATTTCAATAAATTGAAAAGAGGGGCAAGGTCTTAGTTAGTCAGACCCAGCCAGGGCCTTACCCAATTTAAAGACCCACACAACTTGTGGACATCCGCAAGAGTCTTGATCTTTGTATTGATTTCTAATTTTTGAGGAACAATGGTCTGTTCTAGATTGCAAGGCAAGATGTATTCTATTGCCATCTGTATGGCAGTTGTCTGGTGTCAAGTGGGCAATGCTCCTTATCTCTCTTCCTGAGTGATCATAATCAAGGTCCCTCAGCAGGGAACATCTGCTGATAAGGGGCTATTGAATGTCACCACATGACTGATAAGAACCATAACATCTCATTGTGAGGTGCTCCACCCAGAGGGAGGAGCCAAGCATTCCTACCCCAATATAACCTGGAAGATTCTGACACAGCAACATAGCTTTTTCTCCACTGGACTCCCCAGAGGAACAGCAGCTGCTACTTCCACAGATCTGCGGAGGAAGAAGACACCCCTTTCCTACAGGACTCCCCTGCTCCAACTGAACCACACCTGACACTCCAGGAGGACTGCAGCCCCTTTTCCAACTGGCCTGCTACCAACACCCTGACCCACAGGGTGTCAGGTTGTGTTCTGACTCTGACAGTGTTGTTCTAGTGTATTGCATTGTTGTATTTTATCATTTTATATTTTTTTCCCTTCCCTATTAAAGAACTCTTATTTCCTGCTCCCATGTTTTTTGCCTGAGAGCCCCTTATTCATACCAATTCAGAGGGGTGGGGAGGGTTTGCATTCTCCATTTCAGGGAAGGCTTGTCTCCTTTAGCAGGCAACTGTCTTTCCAAAACAAGACATGGTCCTTTTTCTAATTTCTAAGCCCAAATACCTCCAAGGTGGAATCTCTTGAATTTTCTTTTCTTGGAGCTCGAACCCTGCAACAATCAATGCATCGATCATTAGGTCAAGAGCACGGGTGAGTAAATCATCATTGGGGGCACACACAAGGATATCATCTATATAATGATAGATGATGGCCTTTTCTGCAGCTGCACGCACTGGGGACAGCAGGGAAGAGACGTACCACTGGCAGATTGCTGGCAAGACCTTCAGTCCCTGAGGAAGAACTTTCCAATGGTACCTCTTCCTCGGGGCTTCCCTGTTGATAGTGGGGACCGAGAATGAGAAACACGGTGCATCATCAGTGTGTAGGGGAATTGGAAAAGCAATCTTTTATATCAATAATAGCTAATTTCCAATCTTGGGGAAGCATCACTGGGGATGGCATACTAGGTTGGAGAGGGCCCATATCTTCAATGAAATTATTAATTTGTTGGAGGCCATGGAGGAGCCTCCATCTCTATTTGTCAGCCTTCTGGATGACAAACATCGGAGAGTTCCAGGGGACATGGTCTCTACAATGTGACCCTTTTTCAGTTGCTCTTCCACTAGCTTTCTTGAGCACCTTTATTTTTTGTTTACTGAGTGGCCACTGTGCTACCAAAACTGGTGTGTCTTTCTTCCAGTTCAGTTTTAGGGGAAGGCGCTGTTGAATGACCGCTGTACAAAAATCTTGTGGAGAGTCTGGAATATCAATTGTCTGGAACATCTTGTGGAGAGTCTGGAATATCAGAGTGACCGCTGTACAAAAATCTTGTGGAGAGTCTAGAATATCCTCACTGAGACATTAAATCTCTCCCTAGCAATGGTTCTGAATAACCTAACACAAACTGACGTATATTTGCTAATTGTCCATTTGGCCCCTCAATTTGGATGATGCTCTTGGATTGTCTTGCCAATTGCATGCCCCCTACACCTTGAACATGACCAGCCATGTCTTGCAAAGGCCAATGTGCTGGCCAGTCCCGTGCTGGGATCACTGTGCAATTTGTGCACCCGTGTCTATGAGCATCTCAAAGCGTTTTGACTCCCCACCCCCACTGCAATTACACCACATACTGGGTTCGTCTTTCCCAATAGCTTGGACCCGGGCGACTGTGGGTCCTTGTTTTTTAAGGCAACTTGGGTTGCTTTCAGGTAAACTTGGCACTGGGATTGCTTGTCCTTTGGGAAGAAACAGGGGTGGGTGGAAACAGTGCAGCCTGAGACTGAATTGCTCAGGATCTGACATTGTCATTCCTGGAGTAATTTCTATCTCTTGTGGTGTGTGTTTGGTGTTTGGTGTCCCCAATTTAGATGTACTTACACTGATTTTGGTGCCAAGTACCCTGCTGTTGTGGGTTGACAGAGACAAGATGCCAGTCAGTGTCTTTCAGGTGGAGTGGTTCTGTCAGCTCCAATCTAAAAGGCTCATTGACAGAAATAGGGGTTAGAACAGGTTTGCTTAAGTCAGAGCAAAGGTTATTTGGTGTCGGATCTGGTATTGGACCAGCAGAAGTGGTCCTTGAAGCATTTGCTTCACTTAGAGAAATAGGGATGTTACCGTGCTCTTGGTCTTTTTCGCTTCCCTCATTCCCTTGGCCTGCTCCTTTTGTATCTGTGCGCTTGGCAGGCCGGCACTCCCCCTTCAGCTTTATATTTGTTGTTGACCCCCTGGGAGTGTTTGTAGTTCTTCTCCCCTGCTATTTCTAAATTAATCAAATTGCTTTTTCAGGGGACACTGGTTACTCCAGCGCCCATGGCTGTTGCAAAGCAGGTATGGCTTTGTGGGATCAAGCATTGCTGGTCTCCGCTGCTGCCCAGTGTGCTGCTGTGCTGAGGGAACGGGCACAGGGCTGGCAATGGCGACACGCTGAGGAAGTCTTGGCAGCAGCTTTGGTCTGGAGTCTTCGGCTACACTCATCAGAGGCACTTTCCTGTTACAAACTAGAAACTTATCTTTTAGTGTAGGGGGGGTTCTAGAGGTAAGCTTAAAATTGCTGCTCAGCACTGTTAATTAGCATTTGGAAATGCCATTTCCTTTAAAACCTCTTCCCTTGCATTCTCTTTTTTAACTTGAATTTCAATGGCTCTAGTTAACCTTTCTACAAATTTCAAAAAAGGCTCTGATGGTAGCTGCTTGATCTTAATATATGGCTCGAATGGGCCTTCAGGTTGGAGGGTAAAGAAAGCTTTTTCAGCAGCATCTTTCACTCTGTCAAGTACTTTTACAGGAATAACAGCAGCTTGGGTTGAGGCTAAAGACCATTGGCCTTCACCGGAGAGATGCTCAATAGTAATTGGCAAGCCATTGGCATCTTTTGCTGTGTTTGGATCAGCATGCAAGTCTGGGAGAACCTCTTTTAGCAGTTTCCATGCCAATTCCCACAATTTGAATTCTGTAGAGGTCATGAGGCCGGAAAAAAGCTTTTTTAAATCATGTGGGACTACTTCAGTCCTACCCAGTTCAGCATTTAAAAGGCCACGGAAGTATGGGCTGTACACGCCATACTCTTTGTGGGCTTTGATGATTTCCATCATCATTTCTTGTCCAAAAGCTTTCCAATCAGCAGTTGGAGGTCCTCCCCCTTGCCCTGCATGCTGATATGTAACAGGGGTGAATGAGAAAGTGGGACCCTGTACTGGGTCTGCGGTTCCCTGCTCTGTATCCTTTGAATCAGAAGCATTGGGATCACAGGGGCAACTATGGGGACAAGCTGGGGGTGTGCCCCCACCGTGGGAACCTGGGGAGGGGGCGAGGACTCCGTGGGAACTGGAGGCAGGGACAGGAGGTTGGCAGGGGGCGGGGACACCTGGTGACATAACGTTGGCAGACGCCCCAAGGGAGGAGTAGAGGGACAGAGCTGATGGAGTGGCAGGTAAAGTGGAGGGAAGGAAGGTGTCACGAGGATCCAGGGGGGTGGGGGATGGGGAAGGATTTCTGGGATGCTTAGGGGAATCATGGGAAGAAGGAGACCAAGCATGGCATGGTGCCACCTGGCATTCTTCCTTTTCTTGGCCCCCTGGGGACTGGGAGCCATTTTGGGGGTCACTGCTCTCCGAAAAGCGAACATGTGCTCTGGGTTTCAGAGCAGGGGACACAGGGGTTTAGGGACAATTCCACGCGGTCTGGCCAGGACTTTGTGGGCAGGGCAACTCAAGCATTTTAAAGTGCTCAGGGAGCCGGCTTGCCTGGGCATGAGCAGAGTCTGCTCTCTTTAAAACACCAGGTTTTGGGGTAGAGGGTTCCGAGTTAGGGGGGGAAGAAACAGGAAGAGCAGACGTACGTTTCTTATTATGTGACTTTTCCTCCACTTCCCTTTGCTTCAGTAACGCTGATCGAATTTGTTAACTCCAAAACACAAATTTAGCTGAGGACGTGTCCCCGGACTTTCCCAAGGTTATCAATTCATGACCTACTTTGTCCCAGAATTGGATATTGTGAAATTGTTCAGGAGAAATTTGTGGGAAGTGTAGAAAAACCCAGCATATAAACCATTTCAATTTTCCCTTAGAAAATGTTACATTTCCACTAACTAAATTTCCAACACTCTTTTTTGTGCTATGCTTAACTTAGAGCCCATTTTAGATGTAAAAGGCACAGCACAATCTCCCGCCGACGGAAAACAAAACCAAATAGCTACCAATTTCTATTAAAAACCCCCAAAAATGCTGTTAAGAAGTTAAGACACACAGACCTTTAGCCCTAAACAGCGCAGCAGTCCTTGCTGATTTGAAAAGTGCTACCGGCAGGGGCAGGGAATCAGAACCAGCCACGCCGCACCGGGGGACAGACAGAGCCCCCCCGTGCCATGCGGCAAACCCGAAACCGGAGCTGCCCCGCACTGAGAAACCCCAAAAGCTGAGGCAAGAAGCCCCCTTGCCAGCATGGGAAAACCGGAATGCTGAGCTGGCGCTGCACCGCCAGGAAGGCAGGGGTGGGGAGAGCCTGTCCGCGCCTCTGAGCTGGCGACGCAGTGCAAGCCATCGCCGCGCGGATTCTAACGACGGTGGTGATGCGCCAATGTGGACTGTGTCTGACGTGCTATTGCTCCCACCCCGCGGGGCTGCGCAGCCTTTATGTGCTCTGAATAAGAACGAAAAAGAACAGAAGTCACAGAAGAGACTATATTTGAGCTTCTGCCCCTCCATGGAGCAGATATACTCACCCAAAAACGCTGCAGTCAGTGCTGGTGTGGCAGGGTTTTTTCTCTTCACCGGAATAGGACCCCTCAGACAGGAGGAGCTGCCCTACTCTCCCCCTTGAAAACCGCTCACCAAAAAAGAGCTGCACTTTTGAGAGGTGCAGAAGGTCCATGAGGCTTCTGTGGGATAATTCCCAAAGTCTCTGCTGGAGAGCTCTGCAGTCAAAGCTCTTCCAGTAGACGCTAAGCTGCCTTGAAGTATCTGTGTCTTGTCGGGGTCGTTTGGTGTCACAGAAGTGCTGTCAGTGCTCTGAGGCAACAACAGAGCATTCTGGGTGTTCCTGCTGCCTCTGAGGGTCTGAGGGCAGCTTAGACTGGCTGGAGTTTGCCTGGGCTTCCCTGCCTGCCAAAGGCAGAAGCAGGGATTGTTCCTGGATCAGCAGAAGGCTGTGACTGCTTGAGTCCTACCCACTGGCAGAAGCCCTGCTCATTTGTGCTGCGGAGCTTCATTTCCTTGTTGTTCCTGTTGTCGTTAGCCAGCTGACCACAAAGTGCTCAGAGCCCCAGAGAGTGGGGCTGCCTTTTTTATCTCCTAGAAGGTGGGATCTCTACTTTAAAGTGTGTATCTTGTGTTTTGTTTCCCTCAGGGAGAAGAGAGAACATGTAAAATCCCAAGACCAGATACACTGAAGTGGAAATTAGTTTCAGCGGGTGAGTCCAACCAGGTACTTCTCTGAAAGCATGAGCCAGGTGTGTTGCTGGTGGAATAGCTATCAAATGTGAAGTCAGGCAAGTTGTAAACGTTTTCAGACACCGGGCTTAGATTGTCAGTGCTGGTCAGAATCTGTAAGTGCAGTCAGAAGGCACTGTCAAAAAACATCTCTGTCGCAGCTGAGATGGACAGGGACTCCTGTTTCTTTATCTACCACAGGCTATCTTCATTATCCGTACCTCATATTTGTATGGTTTAACAAGGGATCAGGTATAATTCTAATCGGTAAGCAACTTTTTGTTTCCTCAGTTCATTGGTAGCGGCTAGTGTACGTGTCTATCAAAAAGCTTCCTCTCTAGATACATTTATATTCTTACCTCCTGGGAAGTCTGTCTTTCACGCAGGTAGAATCTTCCTCCTCACAGGTGCAAATTGTTTTCCCACAATAATATATTGATATGCAAACTGATTCTCACTGGTACAATTCCTTTCTCAAGGGAACTTATCAGGCTAGCTGTTAGCTGTACCAGTTGAAGCAGCAAGGCCTGAACTATTATTTTACAAGGCCTTTCTTTTATAAAGTTTTACCCATATGTCACACATCTCCATACTGCCATGGTCTTGCCTGCAGCAAGGAACAGGACCTGGCAACTCTCCTGACTCTCAAGTGTGGGATGGCTCTGTGTTAATTCCCTTAGCATTTTTGTATGTCATTTAATGCAGAACAGTCTCCAAAGTGGGATTTTTACTGTTGCTGAGGAGATGGTGATGGGCCATTTCTCCCATTTATTGTCATCAATGCAAGGATTCTGTTGAATTGTTGGCTGTTGCTGCCCTGTTATTTTTCAGATAGACTCAGCTCCTTGTCCTTCATTCTGCTTTAGTTTTCTAATCGGGTATGATGACCAACTCAGTCATCATGAGGCAGGTTGGGTGTCTCTAAAAATTGTGCTGTAGTGCTGGAGTTCTTCTGCAGACTGATGATACTGTTGGTATCATCACAGGAAGTGGCAATCCACTTCTGCTACCAGAGTGTAAGGGCTTTAGGCAGCCCTGCTAAAAGGAGATGGTTACAGACACCAGACCAACAGCTTAAGGGGTAGTCAGTCCACATCTAAATGTGGTGTGTGAGAAAATACAGGTCAGTAGTACAGTTATTTGGGTAATAGTAATATTACATAATCCACCATGACTGGGCTGTATGTGGGCATACAAAGTCTTACATGACCATGTCTGTCAGGCAGGCAGCAGGGTACAATCTCTTCTTCATACAAGCGACCTATGCTGGCCAGTGGCCTTGTGGAATGCAAATGCTATGCCTAGACTGTCCTTTTTACCATCAAGCTGCAGAAGTACCATTTGGCTGGTTAACCAAACATTACACTTGCCTGTGCTCCCTCTCTGTACCAGCTCTGTCTCTGGAGCACACACGGCCCTGTAAATATGTACATGGCAGTATAGCAAGCACAGGGCCTGCAAGGGCCATGGGGAGAGCAGGGGCCATAAGACAGGAAATGTCAAGTCATGGTGAATAGCTGGAAGCCCCTCTCTCCCACCTTCGGACCCCTGCTTATCTCTCTGTATCGCTACAGGTCACTTTCCTTAACCCCTGCTATTGGACAATTTCTGATCCCCCTGTACCCTATATAATGGGCTGGTTTTCTGTTCTGGTTAGAAGAGCCGTCACTGGAACTTCACAGAACACCCAATAAAGACATTGCTGTGGAACGCCAGAATGGCCTTCTCCTCTCTCGCCCTGCGTCTGCCTGCCTGCGGCACCTTGCAAGCAAAGAGCTGAAATCACAAAGAGCCGATAAGCACTAGAAGAGCTAATATGCCTTAAGCTTGCTAAGGCTGCCAGCAGCTAAGAGCTGCCTGGGTTTCAGGCAGTCTGCCCTGTAAAGGACTGAGCTATCCAGACCACGCAGCCTGCTCAGGGGCAAATCTGCTCTCAGCAGGAGGCCGAAAGACAGCAGTACTGCCCCACATTCCTGTGTGGGCACAGACCTGGAAGTACTGTAAAAGGCAGGAAGAGCTTCATGCCTCCCTTTTACACACTGTCTTGACAAACTATTTCTTAGGCATATCAGCCTTACAGGCACCCAGTGCGTCTTGGCAGAGGTCAAACAGATGGTTCATGTGCAGAAGTCACCACATAAAATGCAAAATGAATGCATGGGGTAATATCCTGAACAGACAAGAGGAAACGGGCAGAGGCTCAGAAGCAGAAAAAAATCTTGGTTTAACCTAAGAATGACCACAAACACTGCTGACAGTGATCACACCCATTTATACCAGCCTTACAGTACAGTATGTTAAGGACTAAGAAAAAGCCAAATAAACCAAGACAGCAGTGGTGTGGAAGAAGAAGAAACAACTTGAAAGAAGGCATGAAGACAATGTTAAATGATCAAGGAAATTGTACTGGTAATGATTTTTATTGTTTTTTAAAGAAATACAAATGTTCTAACACTGCCTAAATTAGTGAACTATTGAAGTACCACTTGGCCACAGGCCTCTGAAGGACTGTTTCAGCTTCTCAAGGGTGCAAGTCACATCTTTAAGGTGAAAAATAACTGAAACTTAAAGAAACATCAGTGGACGCACCCAATCTCAAAAGTCTCATGCTCCTTCTTTTCTATTTAAATTAAATTAATTTAAAATAATTAAATTCCATAATAAATTAATAAAAATAAAACCAAAATAAAATAAATTTAAACAATTTTTTAAAAAATTAACTTTAAATAAATTAAAAATTAACATTTCCAGCTGCTTAGTTATTTGTATGAATATATTCTGCTCTCTTGCACTGTGGATGTCAAAGTACACTTAAGGAGCCTTTCAGCATATTTGGAGTTAGTATTTTTTTTAACTGAACAAGAAGACATTAATTAACATTTACATTCTCATACCTTTTACTGGGTTGAGAAAGCTTTAACTGTAAACTGCATACTTAAACTGTCTGCTATGGTATTTTAAACCCACAGACAACTTGCATGAGGTCCACTGTTTCTTAACTGTATTTTTTAACTGTATTTTTAAGTATCAACTGCACACTACTGTCAAAAAACCAACCCAGTCAAAAAACAGGCTGGCAAGTAAACACTGAGAACAACACAATTCCCTCTGATTTTTCTACTTGTAGCTGCCCAGCATGAGGAAGAATGTCAGGAGGCTGTTGCATCACCTTCTTCCTCATCTTTGTTGTAGATATGCTGCTGGTTCTTGTGGCTGATGTTTCAACAACCTAAACCAGCTGAAAAGAAATCAAAATGAGTAGAATATTTAGTACCAAGTGTACTTGTTCTTCCACAAGTTCTAAAGGAAAGATGGTACTGTGATGATACACTGTATGTGCCTGAGTTTTCCTCTACCACAAAACCAGCAAGCAATGCATGAAAAACTACCTCTGTCACATTACTTGGCATGCTCATTCAGTTTTTTTCCTGCCAAAGGAATACGGTCCCAAAGCTGCAGCAACTGCTCTCCAACTTGTGGTTCCAGCTCCTAGAAATGATCAGGAAATCAGGGAATAAGGGAAGTTGCCTGCACTGCTACTACTGAGCACATAGAAACTATTTATTACTGAATTGTAAGATGAGGTTGCTGGTTATTGCTTTCAACCTTTCTAGAAGAGCTCACCTCTTTTGCTATTGGGACAAACATTATAACTCCCAGCAAAGCAAGGTTTTCTTACTAGGGCTCAGCAGGAGATAAAAACTTTCACAAGCCATCCTGGCCTACAGGCTGTTTGGGGTGTTTTCATTGACAGTGAGTTGTCAGTTCTCACAAAGACAATTCCCAGTGAACACCCTACCATCATACACAAGAACAGATGCACAAGATACTTTGTACCTCCCACAGATCAGTCACTTACAAACTAGAGATCATTATTTTCCACATCTTTAAAGTTGAATTCCACCAAGTGTGCGGCAGAATATGGAAAGAGAGGTCACAGGAAATACAACGACCATCCTTTCCTTGTACTTCTCCTTTCCTCCAGTTTCTTACAGCTGGAGAGAGGATTTGAAGAAGATGAAGAAGAGAAAGTGATACAAAAACTTTAGCTCTTGAATCTTCAAGGAGATGTTCAGGGAGGGGATGGGGAGAGGGCAGAAACTGCCACACAGAAATTTTGTACCAATTCTTTGGCTTTTTGTAGTTGCGTTTTTAGAGTTGTAAAAATACAACAACTGTCCTAAGCTTCACTCTGCCTTCAACCTCAGGATTCTCTTCAGGCTTTACAGAAAAAACTACTAATTTTGAACAGTTATTTGAGGTGTAACAGACTATCTAAGACAACACATCTCAACCAAACAGGGAACAAACCTCCAGAAATAAATTAAAAACTAAAAACCAAAACAAACAATTTCTTTTTGGAAACATCCAACTTTAAATAATTTTTTAAACATATGAGAAAAAAACTTTTGATTTTATCAAAATACCTCCATTACTTCAGTAATTCTGCATTAGCTGAAGGTACAATAACTAATGAACTGTGAATTCAGATTAGTAGATACACAAACAAGTGGAGATAAAATGTCAAGGCTGAACAAGCTAATAAAAAATACACCAAATACATTCTACCAAATAAAGAAAACTTCAGAAGAGAGTAACATTACCTGGCCATCTCTACTTATCTGTACTTTCTTACTGTCATTCCACGGGTTGAGCAAATGATGTGCAAACTGAAAAGGAATGCTTTCTTTTCGGATCCAGTCCACCTTAAATACACCTCCAAAACCAGCAGATCCCCAGTCTTGACTTTTCTCACACCCAATTGCTGAACCCATTCTAGCAAAACCCTGGGACAAAAATTGAAATATGAAAGAACAGACATAATGAGACCATATCTGTCTATGGTGGAATGAACTAAATAATCAAACTTCCTATCAAACTTAAAACTTTCAAAGTTTGTTTCAAAGTGATTCACACACTCTCCACCATGAAGCTAGAGCTTCCACAATGTTTACATCTAGAAAGTTAGAAGAATCACTTCTTTTTCCACTTCAAATACGGGTTTGTAGGGTTTGACCATAAGGAATGTCTCTCAATGACAAAATTGTCACTAAAGGTTTTTTGAGCTTTGTAACAGATTAAAAAGCTGTTGCCTAACCACCTGAAGAAGAAGGAAGTTGAGATGAATATTCTACTACAGTATAGTCCATGAGATATTTATCTTCCTCGTCACTTTTAGGCAATTTTTGCAGAAATCCATTTGTTCCCTCTCATGTTCCCTCTATGTTAACAGACTTTCACACAGAATTAGGAGACGGTAGCTGTTCTTCAAAGAAAGAAGTCAAAGTTGCTTTTATTTCCTGCTTTAGTGAAGCTGGATAAAATTCCAGCACATGTGCTCAAAAAGAAAATGAATTAAATCCCCAACCTGAGAGAGCATCTAACTTACTTAAGGACACCCTGATTTACCCACACACCAAACAAACTGAAAGTAAACCCAACCCCCCCACATAACGTATCAATACACCATTCAGGTGTATTTATGCCATTTAGGACCTTGCAGTCCAAAAGATGCAGTTAATTGCCAGCACACACTGCTGTTTTAAGACAAGCAGTACTAGATACCTCAAGCCAGACTTAAATGACAATTAATAAAAGGAACAGAGGAAAAAATAAACATAGAATAGAAAGAGACAGTTGGGACAAGAGAGGATTAATAGGGAAGTTAACCTCACATTCCCATAAGGATGCAGTGCACTGTCAAAACTGGAAGAGCAGGGCAAGATCAACCACCTACACTCCTGACTTGAGGGTGTCTCGCCTTCCCTGCTTTCTTGTCTGAGAGGAGCAGTGCAACAGCCTATTTTCAGTGTCAACTAACTTGCTGAAAATTAGTTTCCATTATCTGCATTTGCTAAACCATCATATGTAATATGTCACTGCAGTCCTTCAGTGGTATTGCCAAGACAGCTATGTTTTGGTTGGTTCCTTAGATTTTAAGTTCAGCTGACTTTTATAACTAACTTATCTATGAAGAAGTAAGTTGAAATTTCTTTACCTGGAACAACTGAATTCAGCTGGCTGACAGCTAACCTGCAACTCTGCATTACCAGGTCAAAGTTTTACTTCAAACTGACCACAGATTTGACCAAAAAACTGTTGACAAATATCTCACTGAATATTAAGTCAAGACAGAGTTCTGCAAGAATCATGGCCAGTTTTGTAACTGGAAGTGAATAAACCCAGTTTTAATCAAAATTGTAATAAAGAAATGTATGAGTTTCTTGGCTTTAGAAAGCTGTGTCTTGACTGTAAGTGCTTGCTCACTTACAATACACATTTTGGCATGCAAACAGGAGCAATCCCCTACTCTGTTAGGATTTTTTTTCTGGTGGTTGTTGTTTTAGAGGATTGATGTAGGGTACAAACATTTTTCTTACTCATGATGTTTGGAGAAAATTCCATCTCAGCTTTTGAGGGACAAGCATATTTCAGAGAATGAAATACTGTTTCTTCAGCAAGCACAGACATTTGCACATTGTTCTGCTTCTCAGAAAGTCAGAAGCCTTAAGCAAAGCTGTCCACACTACACACAGTCATTTGCTGCATCCTTCTAAACCATCAAGCACTGCTAATAGTTAGTTCACGGTTAAGACTCACCTGAAAGCATCCAGACCCTTGAACAGAAAATATTAAGTAAACCACACTGCTTTCCCAAAAGGCTCCATTCAGTTTCCGTTCATTATTTGGTGTAGTGGACCATATTCCCTTCTGTTGAGAAATATCAATGTTTTGCAAGTTGCTACTTTTCATTATAAAGTACCGAACTGGCATATTTTGTCTTGGTGAAGGAGATTTGCAACCCTGGGAGAAATAAATTAAATTAATAAATACAATACAACAGGCTTTATTTCTGAAGTTTCACACACATGAGGACAGAAATCCCTTGACTGTGCTCCTCCCTTCCTTCCCCAAGTTCTAGAAGAAACATAAAATCTATCAGCTGGTCCTGTCTGAAATGGCTTTGAAATGTATTTCACATCTATTTTACATTTTTAAAGCACTTTTCAAAATAGTAATTCTTCCATGAGGGGCAGAAAACAAGTAGCGCAGAATACGATTAAAAAGTCTAGTGATTAATTGTTATTGGTTTAAGTCTGACACACCTTGAGATGACAGCAAAATTAATCATCCAAGAGTGCAGCCTACAGCACACTACTCACATCTGTACATTCAGGAAACATGTTTTCTTTCTTTTACACTGTCTTAATTTAAAAGCTGATTTAAGAGGAATTACTAAATCCTCCAAGTAGTCCATGATGTTTCCTCTCAATGATCTCTTCAGTGTTACTGCAGTCTACTATTCAAGTATATAGGGACAACTATGACAATAGTCTCATTAAAAATGTGTGCTTTGTTAAAATAACCATCACAAAAACCCCAAGCAGTCATAGTAAGGCAGGTAACACAGAATCAGTATCAATGTATGTTATTACAGAAACAGAGAAAGGCAGAATCCAAAAACTTCAGAAGTGTGTGTATAATATACTAATTTAGTTGAAAAAACGAATACACGTTTATTAGAACAAGGTGTTTTTTTTAAATCTCATTTTTTCTACTTTGGATAGCTTTGCCTCAGCAGTCCACAAATTATTTTTACTGTATTAAACTAGTGAAACAAGGATATTTAGTCTAGATTTTAAGTTCCAGAAGGAAGTATTATGCAGCTGTTCTAAATGAAAAGTTAAGTTAGGTTCCTAACTTATCAGTAAAATACCTAATTGCACAATGATATCAGCAAGAAATTCTATTACTTATGAAGAGCGGGATGATATGTTAGAGAACTCAACCTTTCCAGACACTGGAGAAGAAGGACTAGCACAGGGGCTGGAATAGCTACTGCTGTCTGCAGGCTTCACTGAGGACTGAGCTGATCTGTCATCTGAGGATCGTTTGGAGAGCAAAATGTCTTTTTCTTTGTACTTCTTTGGCTGTTGGAGTGCAGGAGATGTAGATTTCACTGAAGCCCTAAAAAGACATACCTTGAGTTTCACAAGCAGTTACTGAACAATTTACATTGACCTGTCAGCCTACTGCACGGCCACATGTATTACAGCAACTACAAAATATATTAAACCCTAACTAAAAAAGCCATACTGATCATGTATTGCTTTTTAATGTTACTGTTAAACCTCTTCTGCTACTTCTCAAACAACACAATTTGTGGACAATATTCCTGACTGCTCTCTCAAACAGCAGGCCCAGGTATGAAATACTTCTTTATGGGATTACAATGCAGCATTCAACAGTATAACACCTTTCAACTGTATTTCCACTGTTTCCACCTCCTTATTACTAGCAGAAATTTAAGTGATGCTTGTATCCATAATTTGCAACCTACAGTGAGCAGAAGACCTCAACATCTTACTTTTCAGCATTAGAGGAGTCAGACAATTCAGTTTCTGTTGAGCTTTTTCTGCTGTTGGTTGACTTCCATGTAGATGCCAAAGGAAGTTCTTCACAAGTCACAGGTCTTGGTCTCTGGCCGATTCCTGAAGGCTGCTGCAGACCTGCAGACTGTTCCTCAGCACTCAGAACAGCTGTAATTGCTCGTACAGTTGTTTCATCCACCTGAGACCATGGTTTAGAAGGAGCTCGCATACGACGCAGGAACAAACTGTGCCATTTCTGCCTGAGTTGCAACAGCATACCAGCAGCCTGTAATGAATTCCAATTCTGTTAAATGCTGATGAAAATTAGATCAGACAGGTAAGAGGACCCTATCTTTTTCCTATCAGGCAGCATCTGGCATTCTAATATAAACAGGGCCCAAAATGAAAGGCACAACTAAGGTCTTGGGGAAGGGGAATAATCCATATCTAAACTAAAGTGTTAATTTATTTTCTTTTCCTAGGGTGCAAGGTGATTTTTGATACATTTTATTTAGCTCTGTACTAAACTTAGCTTTGTAGTGTAAATCTACAGACTTTTTTTTTCTTTTTTATCTTTTGAGAAAACCCAATCCTTTCATGCTTTATGCCCTTCCACTCATGCACTCTTCAGTCATACTCAAGGGAAAAGAGCTCTAAGTGATATTTTTCTTACACAGACATCTGCTCAAATGTGATGACTAAATTCAGAAGACTATAGTCTAATTCCCATGTTATCAAAAATGCTTCCATTAAAATAAATTTTAAGAAATCACTCTTTTGGACATGTCTAGGAGAGACAGTATTATTATTAGAGCTGGTAAAGCTGTGTGTTTCATGACCCATAAACTACCTCCTACCATAGCCACAGTTCCTCAATGACATAAAGACTTCAATTTCCAAGAGGTTTATATTTATCCTTCCAAAATCTGACAGCAACTTTCTTTCAGCAACTCCAGCTTCAAGTGCTCCTTTTTTAATCCCATCTTGGTTATCCTCGCACAGAAAGAAGAACACAATATGCCAGTGTAACTGTTCTCTCAGCTCCTGTTCAGATTCTGGCTACCCTAGCTCCTGCTATGGCCTGATGGAGCACTATGCAGGCAAGGACAGGAGGCCAGAAGGAGCAGAAGGGCCCTTATGCAGCCATTGTCACCTGCAGCTTGCTGTTCCTTGCAGCCATTATCTTTTGACTGGCAATCTCTTCAGAATCTGCTGACTGGTGGAAAGGGACAAAACTGCCAAGCTCAGACATATAAAACATTATACTGCCCCGAAAGTTTTGAAGCCTCTACACTGCTGAGGCTTTCCTGCTCCCTTGTGTGATAGACAGGACACCCACACCAAGATGGAGGAAGAGGGATGAGCTCTCTCACTGCTGACTTACGTGACTAATTATTTTCTTTCTTTTTGCTCACAGGTAAAAGGACTGAAAGCTACGGGTGATAGGTTATGAAACATTGCAACTTGGATGTTGAATACACAAATTCACGCGACAGACAACTCTGTGCCAAAGGGGACTGAAGCCCTTTAATTCCTGATGAGCTCATGAAGTAAAGGTTAAATCACTGGGTACGTAGTTTGAGAGACCCAAATGGACCATGACATTCTTAAGAGAAAATTCTTGGCTACTCAAATGTTACAAAAACCTTTTCACATCTTTTCACAATTCTTCTACATGTTCTACATGAAGCAAACCTAGGAATGATTTCTTACTTCAGGGTCCAGTTTGAGATGGAGCCATTCGTCCAGCTTCAGTAGTGCCAGATTAGCAGTTGTTTTGTCCTCCATCTCACTGTCACTGCTATCATTAGATACCCCTCCCCCTGAATTAAAGACAAAAGGTGCATTAGCATTTCTATATTATTTCTACTTATATACAAAAAACGAACACTACTGTATTACCAGCAATAATGTTTTTCCTTCTAAAATTGACTTTAAAATGTAAACATTTGTAAAAATTGCCTCTTCTTTTCTGCAAATGCACTGAAAAGTCTTTGCTCCAGATAGCAGCAATTAAGTAGCCAGACCTGCTGAAGGTCCTACTATGTAAAAACCTGTACTGATATGATCTGACTCAACTCATGTACCTTCACCAGTATTCACAAGCCACTATCCAACTTTTGCCTAAAGCTGTTTGCAAAAGCACACGTGGCTCTATTTCCTAGTAAAACAGCAGATTTAAAGACCTAGTACATATAATACACATGGCTCTTGATTAGGAATCTCTATTTTTCTAAAGTGCAATTCAATCAGCATGAACACTACTTGAAGGTTAACAGTTTAAAAGCAAGACAGGAAAGCTTCAGATATAAGTTGGACTTTTAGTTTGATTCCAACTATGAGAACTAGCAGCAGTTATTTTTGCTTCCAACCCAACAGGACTCAATTTAAATAAGAAAAAAAAAGGAAATTTCTATATATTCTCTATTACCTAGAAGCAACATGACGTGTTTGCCATATTGATTATTTCTATATTATTCAGTTTGAATAATCTGGTTCAGTGTATCAAATAAAGCAGTCTGTAGAAAAAGAACATACATACTACACATCTCAATACCATTATTCTCATTACACATTGTGGCTGCATTCTTTCCTTACAAACTATACTGTAATTTCTGGGACCGCCAGAACTGGGTAATTTATGGACATGAATATGTAAAGAATCCCAAAACTGAGAGATTTGTTACAGAACCTGCAAACTATTCCTGAATAGCTGCAGGAATTATAACACTGATGTTTTCAGAATCAGCCAATATAGGTATTAAATATTAGTGAAAAATGAGCTTTCCAGGTCACACACTAATGTATACCAGTGGAAACCTTCCAAATCCAGCCTCCAGTGTACCTCGAAAGGATGAAGACGCCTGTAAGGCGTTACTTGGCAGCCTGGCTGGTCCACAGAAGAGGGACACGGTGACAGGTGTCACAACAGAGCAGCACCTGATGTTTGCTGTCTTGTGAGCTCTCGTCATTTCATCATATATAAGCCAGTCTGTAGGGAGGGCCTGGATGGCTGCAGCTTGTCCATTTGCTGGGGCAATCTGTGCAAGAGCAAGTAAGACTAGGCTATTATACCCTCTACCTGTAATTAATGTAAATTTTAACGTATTTCTCATTTTATCCAGAGACATTGTGGATGCCTCAACCTGGCAGTGTTGCCAGGCTGTGTGGGGCTCTGAGCAACCTGGATTAGTGGAAGGTGTCCCTGCCTGTGGCAGGGGGTTGGAATGAGATAAGCTTTAAGGTCCCTTCCAACCCAAACCATTCTATGATTCTATCTTTTGAGAAATAAATACATGTATAATTATATACATATAAAAATACACATGTAAATAAAAAAGCGTGAGAGAATTCAACCAGATTCACAAATTATCCTACCGTGATAAAATAAAATATTTTGCCTTAAAAAGAAATGTTTAAAATAAGTTTCAGAGAAGAACTTCTTGCTTTTAAGAGTAGGGAACATTCTATCTTTAAAACAATCTTATAACTGGGGCGGGTTTTTTGCCATTTTGCCTTGTTCCATTTAGAGAAAGGACTAATTGAAACAATGGAAAAATGGATCAACTCCAATTCTATTAGCTGGGTAGAACAGTATTTTCCAAAGTTGTAGTGTTAAATGCCCATACTGCTTTTAAAGCACTGACAACTAGGAAAAGACATTTCTAAAACACATAATAGATTTTAGTGCTCTTTTTCTTGAACTATGAATTCAAAGTGATTTTACCTTTTTATATTGAGATTGACCAAGAACAGAGGTAGGATGAAATCGCACTTTCTTCTCCTTTGGTTCAGTCAACACCAGGCTTTCTCTGTCTACATGCACAAGGTTGGGATACATGCCAGCCACTAAGGCAGCTTTAATTACAGCCCAGTTCTCAGAGTTAGTATTAACATCTCTAATATCAGCTCCTCCTCTGGCTCTCACAAAACCTGACAAAAGAACAAGACAAAACAGCGCCATGTTAGCTTGTGTTTGGTTCTCAAAAGGAGTTAGAAACTAAAGGTGAAATAAACAACTTATTTGTTGCATTTTTCAACCTGTTGCACTGCCAACCTCAACAGCACCAAGAAGAAACCACTACACTGAAATCCTTCCTGATAAGGGGTTTCATACTACCACAAAATACCACTATTTTCTACAAGACAACGACATTTCCTATGGGAATAATTTATTAAAACATGAAATGCAGTGGCATGTGGAGATGAGGATTTTTCAGTTAGATGAGCACACTTCCTCATCTACACCATACCCTGCATGAATTTGTACATGGAGGTGTATTTCAAATTAAGGAAAATTACACCAGTGAACATGATTTTTGCTACAATTTCTACATGCCTGACTTTAAAACAACATTTAAACATTAAACAGTTAATTAAAATTTTTCCAAGTTCTTTACCTGAGGCTCTAAGCTGGCCAAGCAACTGTGTTCTCATTCCTACAATGATTTCCATAGTGGCTTGGGATAAGAAGTTCTTTTCACAGAAGGCTCTCTCCCAGCCATCACTGCGTGCCTTCTGCCATGCCTGAAAATGTTTTTACATTTGCCTATTAATTTGATAGGCTAAAACTAAAAACTGCATTTTTAAAAAAGATTACATTCATGTCAATAAAATGAATGCAAAACCCACTCTAAAAGTAAATGTATCAAATCAGATTCTTTTTTCTGTTCAAGAATTAGGTTGTCTTTACGTGTTCACTGCAATGATGATTATGTCAAGTTAAGTCAATAAACAAAGATCATTACCAGTAAGATCATGATTTGAAGTTCAGTGTAGTAGGATGTAAAGAGGCCCATTGCTGGAACATTCAGAATTTTGTAAGGTTTCAAAATATCAACAAAACATACTACAAAAAGTGTTCCCTCACAAATTTATGAGTCCAATACACCAGCAAAGGCACTAAGCAAAAATAAAGTCTTCTCCATGGACTTAATCACAGTCCATCACTCTACATCCAAGCAGACTACTACATTATTTGCCTTGATTAGATGATCTACTGTGATTAGTTCTCTCTGAAATGAAGCACTACCTGGAAAGCCCTGAGCAGGGCCATGTGGTCACTGAAGGTCCCGGCAGCAAAACGCTTCCTGCACAGCATGGCTGCCCGCTTCTGGGAGGCCAGCGTGGGCAGCACAAAAGGGTCTTGGCAGGCAAGAGCACAGGCAATGGTCAGAACAGGATCCAGGCACTTCAGAACTACCGCATACAACACCATTTTACCAAGGTGTGGCTCTACGGGTAATTCAGTGAGGTGATAACCAAGCTCAGTGAGATCTTCCCAAGGGTCCATGGCATCTATGGTCTATTTATAAACAAACAAACAAACAAACAGAGAGGGGGACAGGTACAGTGGACAAAATCAATTTACAGTGAAAGCAGAAAATTTGTGAATAGTGAGCATTAACTAGACTTGTTTCCAAACAATAAAAAAGTAAGTCAAACTATAAACAGAGACAAGACTTTAAAGCACTCTCTTTTCTTGACATGGAAAAAACACATTCCCACACACAAAATGAAAACAGACAATCAACAAAAATTCAAAACATCCTTAAGTAATTAAAAACAGCTTCAGTACAAATTGAAGTCAGTAAGACAGACTGCTACACCACAAATTTGGGATCAAAACCAATTATCATCTAAACCTATTCCTTTTCTGACCTTAAGCATGTGCACAGCATTTCTCACAGTTACAGCAGGCGGAGGATCAGGAGCTTTCATAAGAAAGTCTACAACTGGACAATTAATTGGAGCCAGAAGTTTTGTGTACAAACAAATCTCCTGCAAGTTAAAAGGCAGAACAAAAAAGATTACCAAGATTTGGAAACAACTCCCAAACACTTGATTTATTGCAATTAATAGTATGGTTTGATGACATTCTATTTTTTTAAAGTTCTAATTTCTAACTGAACATGCACCTGAAGCGGCATTCTTAGAAGTTCTGGAGACTGAAATTCCAACATGTTCTGAAATCGAAGCCTGCTGAAGAGACGAAAACAGACTCCAGGCTGACAGCGCCCAGCCCTTGAAAATGAAATATGGGAAATTGTGAAAATTGGGATTTCTTTCTAAAAACAAAACCAAAAGCCAACAAACAGACACAGAAACTCAGAATGGAAAAGTAGAGGCAGTTCTGTAAGAAAGTGCTTTAAGTCACACACAAAGTGAGAGTTTTCCAATCATGGATTATTTTTGAGAGTGTGGCAATTTTTTACTGAAATTTTAAGCCAACTGAGAAATCTGGAGGAAGAAAAACATGGTTTATCTAATGTAAAGTGCTTTTGGTTTTTTGCTAACGTAAGACCAGTCCAAATCTCAATCATCCTTTGTCATAAGGAATCAGTTGCAAACTTCATTTCTTCTCACATCCCTCAAACTGAAGTGACCCTTGGAGTAAAAGGCAGACTAAAGATGAAATAACTTGTGAGTGAATGAGAGACAGCAAATTCTCTCATTCATATACATATATGTGTACATGTGCAGCTTAATGCCAATGTGATTGATTGACTGATTGATTGATTGATTGATTAAACAGGCATTTGTTGCTACATAAACTTCTGAGCCCTCACCCACAGTGTTGGGAAAAATATAATCATGGCCTGTTAAGTCATGGATAGCTTGGAGAAAGTGACATAGGCAGTCCTCTGCCCACAGACAAGATGTGGAAACACCCCAATGGACACTGTGACTGCTGGTGCTACATGGGAGAAAGAGGAAGGAGAACAAATTAATAAGGGGAAAACAACCTAAACCCTTGGGAAATGCCTGAGCATCACTTTTCTACAACTTGGGAAATGATTCCAAGTAAATACTAACCCCTACTCATGTGCAAAGAAAGAGTGTTGGCCATTATCCAACACTCGACACTGGACTAGGTTAGAAACAGTTACTATGTTGTGTGCTATATTCTAAACATAAAGGACTGTGGTATCTGCAAAATGGAAACCAGTATGAGGCATTCATTACCTGCCTTTTCTCTGGATAGCACTGGCTTTTGAAATCCACCCCATTTTTAGCATTGTAACACGACTCAGTGCATCAAAAGACTTCTAGAAAAACAAAGAAAGGAATATAAACTAAAAACTCAATAGGGTACATGAAATAAAAGTTATAAATTATTTAGATTACCAACAGAAATTTTCTAAAAAGTATGAAATAGTAATATACACAGCAGCTTCTGGCACAAAGGTATCTTCTTAGTTTCAAGTGAATTTATGATGGTATCTCCTTTGTAGTATCTTAGCGCTACACAGTTTTTGAGAATAAACATTTTCTAGTCAATAGGTAATTGCAAGTCAGTAAAAGGAATGTCAGATTTGTGTTCTGAGATATCACAAAGCAAGCAAAAATACATTATTATACCAAATAAAGTTTTCCTTTTTATCTCACTTGGAAATTACCTACTTATTTTCTTAGATTGATATAGAATAAAAAAAAGAAGTTTGTTTTATGAGAACTTCAGAAATTTGGTATGCATGTCACCTATGAAATCCAATTTCATTTTCAAAGCCATACACCAGGTCTTAAATTGCCTCATTATGCAATCCCACTTTTCTTGAACAAGTAATTAGGAATGAGCACTGAACACACCAAAAAACTGCTTAAAAACTTAATGAATTATTTTGGACTTGATACTATAGTAGGACAAAAAGAACTCCCGGTGTTCTCTAAGTCTCAGAAAGGTGGTGGTCTAAACTGAGGACTTGTTTTTAAAATCCAAGAGAAATACTAAATTGCAAAAGAGAAAGATACATTAATACATCAACCTATATTATCTTTTAAAGGTTTTTTAGACAGTTAGCTATTTACAGTATTTGTCTTAAAACAAATGGATGTCGAAACTTTTCAGTGAGGACTGTTGCCTAACAGGTACAAGCTTTCAGCTAGTAAAAGCTTTTTTTCACTTTACTCTAAAGTAAAAAAAAAAAAGTTCTCCAAAATTTATGCACTCTGTGTTTTAGAATCTCACTAGGAAAATTTAAGGCAGTCATACCTCTTTCACCTTGCCTGAGTCAATGACAAACACCACATCATTGACTGTTATGCTGGTTTCTGCAATATTAGTAGAAAGAATCTGCAAAGAAAAAAAACCAAAACCACCAAAACTATAGTAACTGGAAAATCAACAGCAAAATAGATTATTGTAGCATCTGACAAAGTCCTCTAATACTTACAATTTTGCGGATGCCAGAAGGTGGAGTTTCAAGCACTTTCTTCTGATCCAGAGTCTGCACACTTGAATGAAGCATGAAAACTTGGTATCTAATGCAAGAAAGAAGAACATTTTAAGGATCCTTAACAGAAGCAATGAAAAGCCATAGTGACTAAAGGTTTTACCTGTGAGAATTATCAGCAAATCTCTTGTCATCAAAAAGAATGCGGTCCCTCAGGCTCACTATCTCATCATACCCAGGAAGAAATATTAAAATTGCTCCTAAAAAACAAGTGGGATTGCAAAGTTAAACAGAAAATTCAAATACATGTCAATGCCATGCAGACTAGCACTCAGAAGGTTTTAACTTTTGGGGATTGCTGAAAAAAGAGCATGATTCATCAGAAGCCAAATCCACAACAACTGGCTAGATATTTACCTACCTGCATCACAACTATGACAGATGCTGTGAAGTAAGTGCATTATCAGATCCAGATCTACTTTTTCATCATCAAAACTGTGATGATAAGCTGTCAGTAGTTCTCTGTCCTCTGCACTAAGGTCACTACCACTTTTTTGGACCAGGGAACTTTCATCCAGATTTCCAAACCCAAATGAAGCACTGTAATAGAAAAATACACCAGAGTCAAGGCCGTCCCTTCGGGTTTGCATTCAGCAATCAACTCAAACTTAGATCAAGACCAACATGACTATTGGCCTTGAATTCTAATTTTAAGTGTAGCAGAAGAAAATCACCATACTATCACTGTTCACTGATTTAAATGTCAACCCAACAAAGGATTCGACTTCATTTATTAGTGTTAACATTCATTTTCTTAAACGTCATTGAAACACAACCATAAGCAAATGAAAGTATAAAGATACTTCCCGTTTATCTGTTCAAGGAATAATATTGAAGAGATACATATTCTCCGAAAATTTCCCACTAGCAGAAACTACAATAAGAGAAATTACAATACATATAATCTTTACAAAACACTACCTCAACTATGATAACTGTAAGTTATTAAAAAAATCATTCTTGAATGGCCTAGTGTACACATTACTTCTGGAAAGTTTCTTTAATCTGTGTATTGCATATAAAAATATACAGATAAAAACACACGACAGATTTGTTTCCATAGTAAGCATCTGAAAATAAAATGATACATAGTACAGAATTTGCAAGTTGTGCAAACATAAACAATATGATACCGAGTACAAACTTTTTTGTTGTTTTTGAAATATTTCTATTCTTAAAAAAAATAAAGGTATTGCTATTCAGTCCAGATTTTACAGCATGAAAAGGTAAAACCTGTTCTGATTAAAAGAACACAAACCTCAAACTTCCCCTTACTATCCTATGCAACTCCTTCTGCAAAACAGTTACAGCTTACCTGTAGGATTCCAACAGATCAACAACCTCTGTCTGTCCAAAGCGCCTAGCCCAGTCCACAGCCATCCTGAAAGAGTTGTGCAAGTATTTTTATTCGATTTTTCACTTAAAAAAATGAATATGAATAGCACATCAGGCGAGGCAATTGACACCAGACTTTTGTACCCATTTCCATATTGTTATCAGTACCGTTATTGCTGGATCTGCAGCTTCCCAGTTTAAAGTGCTTGAATAGGTGTTAACAGCTATCTGAGTTTTAGATAACTACAGTTCTTTACCACAGAAAACAGTTTTACACAGGAGTACCGGCAAACATGCAGAAGGAAATGAGGAGGAAGAACGTGCCATTCAAACATGCAGAAGGAAATGAGGAGGAAGAACGTGCCATTCCCTTAAAAAGCCCCCAACAAAGTGCAGAGATCAGGCCTGCCTGTTTGCAGTAGCCTTTAAATCATCTCAAAAAGTCACACCCCAGGCATTTTGCATAAAAATGCAGGAAAACATTCGACTACTTCCTCTCTTTCAGAAGCTGTCCTCCTCACATTTCAGAAGCTGTCCTCCTCACAGGGCATGCAGTTCATCGTTTTACCTTTACACTGCATTCTTTCCCAAGTTTTTCAAACATTAGCACCAAATATCAGACCCCTGAAATTCTAATTATTATCATTCCGTACTACAATTATTTACTGTACTTCTGTATTTATATGAAGACATATTTCATGACCACCAAACTTGAGTTTTTACAGATTCACAAATATTTTTACATGCTGCAATAGATTTAGAAACATCACAGAAAGATCTTCTGATATATGTAACTCCATGAAAATAAGAATTGCCAAACATTTTGGTCCAATTCAGTATATAACAGGTGTTCTGCTAACCAGCGTCTTCAACAGACTACTAAAACAAAGTTTATAGTTCATAATAAAGACCATGTAATTAAGAATTCAATTTAGAACTTACAGAAAACAATGTGATTAACAGGAGTTAGAAACTGTTTAGGCTGTAAAATCTATAGTTCTTACAGCAGAGTGATAAGTTAGCAAATTAATTTAGATGTTAAAGAATTTTCTCTCTCCTATACTGACAAATAAATCTATCTTTTGGTTTCTCTGTTTTGTTTTTTTTACCAGCCATTAGATGACTTGCAGTGGATACTTGCTCCCATACTGATCAACTGTTCTACTTGACTCAAAAAGCCTCTCCCTGAAGAAATCATCAGAGCAGTCGCACCAGTTTCACTGTGCCTATAATCAACTAAGAAATTAAAAAAAAAAAAAAAAAAAAAAATCAGCAAACCCAACAGAAATGTTATTTCTTTATCTAAATATAGTAAAAATATTGCTTTCAAATTCCAGCCCAAAGAGAATTTGTTTCCTCACTTTATCTCTGCAGTCAGTTCATGTGAATTCCAGAGTTTTAGAAACACACTTCTGCCAATTCTTCAAAACAACAACAATTAACTAAACAATTCATTAATTCTGCTAGCCCTATCCATTTTTTCAGTAGGCATCAGAATGCAAAGGTAACAACATCTGAAACTGGAGATAAAGGTAGCCATAAAAATCTAAGTAAATTTTAGGTTGCTTTTTTCTTATGTAATAACACAAGAAACTTACCACTGACATTTTCAGTTAAAATAAGATTTAACACCTGAGCAAACGAATCAATATCTTTATGCAACCAGATGTCAGAAAGACAGGAATCCATTTCTTTTACTATCCATGGTTCAAGGCAATTCACATCTTTTTCAGTCTGAAGATAAAAAACAATATTGAATGATTAATCTCTTCCAAGAGTTATCTTTATTCTCATACATTACTCACAAAGAATTTGAATGGTTGTTTTTCCCAGCAGCAGCCAGAAATCCAGCACTCAGGTATCAGTTAATGCACTGATTTTGTCATATCCAAGTACAAACACAATGGCAGTTGAGGCAGTCGATTTGATCTGAGGAAAAGCTGTGTACAACAACCGTAACTGAAGAGCACACAACTGCTCAGCTAGAGCAGTTAATCCTAATAAGGTAATCTTTAACATATATTAATATCCTGAAAGATTCTACAGAACTATCTTTAGAAAACAGAATTTAAATGGCTAGTAATACAACACAAATATAAACATCTCTTCCAACAAAAGAAAAAACTTACCAGTTGATTAAATACTGTGTCACCACCCTCATCCAACCATTTGTACTCCTCATTTGCCCTTGGAACCGATTTTTGTCTCCGAGATGTCAGTTTGTTAGAATTTTCTTGAGCTGAACACCACTCAGCAAGAGTGCTCTTCTGTTTCTCTTCTAGAATGCAAAGTATTCCCCAAGAAAGTTTTAGAGTCATCCTTATTATCCCTTGTTTTCTACTTTAAAAGATAGTTATAGCAGGTTGAAGTTTTACCTATTCAACCTCTTTTATTTAATCTAGAATGCTACTACCAGTGCAACATAAATGACATGTTTAAGGGTGCCCAAAGTGCACCACTGCAAACAAGGGGCTATAAGAACAAGGCAAAACCTACCATTTTGGTGTTTAACCCCCCCAAGCCTCCATTATTCCAAACTACTGCATTCAACAATCTTCTTTAAGTAAGCACTTTCCACACACACTCAGCCCAGATCTTTTTCCAGAAATTGAATGCTGAAGTGCTACAGTTCCTGAATGTAACAACTTATTTTTGCACACAAGAAACAGTAGAAAACACCAGTGTCCTAATGGAACTTTTCTGTCCCCAGTTATTAGACCTGAGCACTTTGATAAATATCCAGTTAGGATTGTATGTTATACATAGCTTTGGGGTTCGCATTTTAAAAAAATTTTTTCTTTAAATAATCACTTGGATCATAACTTTCAGTTGCCAGGAAAATTTCTGAAGCAGTATCTACTTAAACAACTGAAACCCAATTATGTTTAGCTCAAGAGTGTTAACACTCACAAAAAGTACACCCTAAAAAATACATCCATGCCTGAAGGAAGCAGTGAAAAATGTTACTAAAGGGAACAACTTGTGCATTTTGTGCAAGATGTACAAAATCCTGCTTGCTTTAATAGCTACACTTTAATTTACACCCGAAGGTACAGAGCATCCTATGCTTCTTTAGTATTCATGTGGGCAGAGTCCCCAGTTACATGTAACTCTAAGCCATAATAATTAGAAAAAATGTTATATTTATCAACTGAAAGGAAAAAGAATGCAACCACTGAATCAAAGTGATTTTTTTTTCTTCAATTGCATAAACTATTTTAATAATGTAAATACTGAGAGCTTAAAGATGTTTGCTGCCATCTAATCACATTTCATTTAATCTCCTGACAGTGGAATTTTAACAGAAAATAATCCTGTCAATTATTTGTTCAATCAATGAATGATTCTCATTGGTAACCCTTACAATTAAGAAGTCCACCAACCTTGCTGCTTCTCTTTTTTGTACTTCACCATCTCTTTGTTTGTATACCCAGTGCTTCGTAAAATGTCCTCCAGAAACATCTCTTTAACTTCAAAAGGTCTCCCTTGGACTAAAAGTATAAAAAATCCATATAAGATTATATATTCACTAGCTTTACTTACAGCATTTATTTTATTTAAAAATTATCTTCACTGGAGTTTATTTTTCTCAAAATTATACAAAACAAAACATTTCCAATGTAAAATGCTACTTTGTTTCTTATCAACCTTTTCAATTTTGTCAAGTGTTATAGCAAGAAATGTTCATAGGATTGACAGTTATTAGCCATAATTTTTTTTAAATGAGAAAAAGAAAACAGCCATTTTTGTTTAGGCTTACAAACAAGAACTTACCATGTAAGCCGACCACCTGGATTAAAAATGCAATTAATTAATAAGCAGTTAATACAGCTTTTTGCAAGGTTCCACATGGAGACAGTACATCCTTGTACTGAACTACTTTCTTTTCATGAGAAGTATGTGAGAAGACAGACCTATCTCCATGTCATCAACTAAGCAAAGCTGAACTTTCTTTAGTGAGTACTTCCTGACACATGAGACAACCCAGGAGCCTTTACCTTCTAATAATTTATCCTGATTTCTTTTTCAACATGACTATTTTCTAGACCTTATCTGTGGACATTAAAGGATGTTTTTTGCATGAAGAATTAAAATCTCTACATTTTCATTTCTTGTCCCTTAAGCTGACTTTAGATCCCTCAGGATTTTCCTTCAGGAAGAACAATCCACAATTCACATACTTTTAGAAGCTGTCACAGAGGAAGTCTTCCAACACTGATCATAAACTCTGTGCACTACAGCAATCCACAACTACAAAATGTTGGTTTCTGTGGTCAGGATTTTGTCAGCCATGTTGCTGAAGGAGAATCAAACCTTTTTCACTACATTAACAGAAACAGCAGCTTCTTTTAATTTTTTAATTCTCAAAAAAAAAAAAAAAAAAAAAAAAAAAAAAAAAAAAAAAAAAAGGAAGAAAATCCATATTTTCAATTGCTATTGGCCTGTTACATAACCAGGATAAGCACTGTGGTAAACTGGAGAGATTGCCATCAGAATTTCCAACACAAATATACCAATCTGAAAGAACAAGAAGCTGCAAAAAGAGTAAACTGGAAAGCCACGCAACAATCACAAGTGATTGTTGTGTGGCTTTCCAGTGTTGGCAAAAAAATACTCAGAGAACATGAAATCATGTGTAATTTCCAGATTCCTGTCTTCAACAAGTTGCAAGCCTTATTTTACTAGGCAGAAATTCAAAACTGGAAACCAGAAAGAAACACTTCCATCTGCAAAAAAAGGGAAAAAGAGGTTTCCTTCTCTCAAGCATTTGCTAAAATAAACCAGTACGTAATCACACCCATTTCCTAAAACTGCTGAGATTTTTTTAAAAAAGGCTGACAGGTAGAGAGTCCACCTGACTGTCAAATAAAGCATTTCTCTTAAAAGCTTCTTTTCAAAACACATTAAACTTGGACATTAGTATTGAAAAATTAAGAAAACTGCAAGGTGCCAGAGGAGGTTGTCAATGCAGAAAACCTGCAAGCAAGGAGGATGGGGAAAAAAAATCCCAAACCCACAAAAACCCCCCATCTCCCACGCATTTATATTTTGCCTCTACTAAAGATCAGTCAAATGAAATTAAAACAGCAATAATGGTAACTTTTCTTTGCATTTGAATGTAATCTAACTGCAGGTAACTGAGTCAACATAAACTAAGAGAATCTGGATGCCTTTTCTGAATATTTACCTAGATGAATGGCCACTAATTTTCTTTAAATCAAAGAATCGTGTGATTCAAGCATGAAACCCAAGCTGCTTAAGCCTGTATTTCTGAACTGACTAGTACAGTTATCTGTGTTTTATCCAGTAACCAGTAACAACCCTCCTGAGGCCTGAAGAATAAGAATCTACAGGAGAGTACTAATATATGCCACACTCATGTAGCTCCTAAGTCCAGCATCAGCATGAAGACAGCACTTCAATAACCTTTTCCTACTTCTTCAATTAATAGTGGAGGGGGGCAGGACACACCTGCATTTACAGAACTCCCAGTGACTAAAACACTTCATTCTGTATTAGGAAAATCGTTAAGAAACAAGAAACCTGACTAGACAAAGAACAAGGATTCCTGTAACTCTCAATGTATTCATCAGTGCAAAATAATTTGCTACAGTTTAGTAAGATCTCTGAGTCAGATTTAAGAGTTAAGATAAATACTTACTATGTATTACTGGGCAGCTTCCAAAATACCTAATAAAGAGATTTGCATCTAGAGCAGCACTAGAAATAATTAGTTTTAAATTATTCTGGTTTTGCAGCACATCTCTCAGTTTTATTAGCAAGAAGTCGCTGAACCTATCCCTCTCATGTACCTCATCCTGTAACAAAAAGAAAAAAGGAGAGATAAAAAACCTCACATGTTCAAGATAGCAACTTCTGACAAAAACAACTCAAAAAAAAAATGTATTTGATGGCCTATTACAAAGGCCTTAAAATGTGTATGTCTAGTTTAAGTAATAGGGTTTTTTTTAAAAAATGAGGTTTTTTAATGCTATCCATAAGCAAAAAAAAAAACTTCAATAAGTTTTTTTCAGAGCTTCAAAGTTTTTATCAGAGTGCACTGCAATGCTGAAGCTCTACACACCTTAATTTCAGAGGGCAAAGTGAGTATCTCAAACACCTCTAATTTTGTATTTGAAGCCAATTTCAAGAAAATGCCACAAACCGCAAATCCTGCAAATCTTACTTTAATAAATTCTCACTTCACCACTGATGAGCATTTAAAGAAATGTGTGACACCACAAAATCAGGAAGACAAACTGCTTAGACAAGTCGTACACAAAGCCTATAAATTAAGGCACATAACCGATTAATCACCTTTGTCATTCTTCTGTTTTGTTTTGTATTATGAACAAATGAAACAAGGGCTCAAATACAAGGTTTGTAGGCTGACATCAAGAATGTATAGATCATTCTCATGCTTTTTTTATGCTTTGATAAACAGGTAGGCACCTAAACTTGCCATGATTTCTTTTAATCTTCAGTACTTAAATCTTGCCATAAGCATTCTAGTTCCCTTTCCTTATTAAATTTCACAACAGGAATACTAACATAATCATAAATGAACACACTTGAATAAATTGCTAGCAATTGGCCTCCACATTATTTTGAAAACTGTGGACAAACAAATGTACTGAAAACCTGGTATTGCTAAAACAAATACATGATAACAGAAATTCTGACACGATCACATTGAACCACATCAATGTAAGTCTCCCTAAGGATTTTCTGAGGAACAGGGCAAGTTCAGAAAAATTTACACTTCTATCCTCCTCAACTCCTCCTGATTCCACAACTAATCATTGACATGAAAATAAAATATTTTTACAGGAAAAAAACACAAACACACAGAAAAACACCAAAATCCACAAAACATGCATGCTACTCTAAGGACTCAGGAAGTCTTTAAAGTTGATTCAGATTCTACCAAACAAAACCACCTGAAGTGCTCAGCAAATTTAATTTTAAAAAAATGAGGACCTCATTTTCTAAAGCAATACGTATTGTTCCACCCCACATGAAAGACCACAGGATGCTCACCACAATAACATGGGTCACAGTGGAGAGGGTGCTGTCTCCTGCCATCAGCGTGCGAAGGAGCATGTCATTAGTGCAGAATGTCACCAGTGTCTTTGGAGAAACCCTATGGAACACAGCACAGAGACAACTCAGGGGCTTTGCACCATTTAAAGGCAGCTAGCTTTCCATGGATCAAAAATTAAAGCAGCTGCTGACAGGAAGAGGAATTACAGTTCTCTCCCCAAAAGATTCATGCACACCACTTGTTTTTAAACTATGCCTTTTCCCCGACATTTCCAAACAATCTGTAGTGCTTGTGCCCCAAAACTCTGGACAACAGATGAAGTGAAAAAATAAGATTCAAATTTAATAAATAAGGAAGTAAAAGAGAACTATGAAGAAACTCTGGATGTCATTTAATTTACTAGAAAATTCCATGTGGAAAACCAGGTTTCAATTCCTCAGCATATGCTTGGATAGCCTTTGCAATTTGACAACATGTGGTGGGATGAGCCTGGCTGGATGCCAGGTGCCTACCCAAGCTACTCTTTCTTCTCCATGGGTAGCGGAGAGGAAACACAAGGAAAGACTCACAGGGTCAAGGAGAATGTGAGTCTATCTCATGGACAGTTCTCCATGAGCTTCTCCAATATGAGTTCTTCCCATGGGCTGCAGTTCTCCATGAACTGCTGCAGCAGAGGTCCCTTTCCACGGAGTGCAATGCTTCAGGAACAGTTTGCTCCAGTGTGGGACCCCCCACAGGGTCACAATCCTGACAGCAAACCTCCTTCTGTGTGGGCTCCTTCCACGGGGCCCCAGGTCCTGCCAGGAGCCTGTCTCAGCATGGACTTCTCAGAGGATCACAGCCTCCTTCAAGCACCCCTGCCCCAACAGAGTCCTGCACAGGGGGATCCCTGCTGCACCACGGACCTCCATGGGCTGCACGGGCACAGCCGCCTCACCATGGGCTGCACTTGGAGAACCTCCTCGCCTCCTGCACTGACCTTCCTGTCTGCAGAGCTGCTTCTCTCACATGCTCTCACTGCTCTTCTTGAACTGCTGCCTCTGTTGTGCAGGTTTTCCTCCCCCCGTTCCCCACTGCCCCAGAGGCACTACCACCATCACAGATGGGCTCAGCCTCAGCCAGAGGCAGGTCTATCTTGGCTGGCACTGGCTCTGTCAGACACGGGAGAGGCTTCTGGCACCTTCTCACAGAAGCCACCCCACAGCTCCCAAAGCCTTGCCTTGAAGACACAATACATTACAGCTGACTAAATCACAAAGTAATCTGCTGATCCTCTCGCTTTTCAGGAGGTCAAAATACTGAAATGTTACAATCCTATAGCTGGGGCAGAGTTAGCTGTCCCAGTAAAAACAGCAATTGTCACTACTTCCTCCGGTACTGCCATCCTAAAGGAGCTGAAAAGTTAATTTAGGAACTTAGTACCTTACTGTACTCTACAGCTCTTCTCTGGAGGCAGTAAAGAAAACTTTAAAAATTATACTACTGTGTTACTATAAACACCTCTAAACATTTCCACTCCAGATTTTTTTTTTGTCCACAGCTCAAAATATTGTTATCTCCCCCTTCTAATGTTTCTCTGGAGTACATGTATTGATTCCTCTCGAGATGGATTTTCTGCACTGTTTCCAGTAATTCTTCCATTTTGATCTGACTTTGCTCTTCTTCTGCCAGCATAGTACTTCCACATACTAATCATCCAGCTTATTTGTGACACATCTTCACCAGCTCTTCTAACCTCTTAATAGCCTTGAGAGCTTTCATACACACATTTGAATTCTTATTGTGGCTTTGTTATTCAAGCGCATTCATTTTCATCAGCAATGTGTTATCTTTGTTCACTCAAGCAATACAACCTTATGCCATCTTCTGGTCACTCATATCCCGGCCGCTGGCCCTTCCCTGAAATTTCATTTGTATGCAGTACAAAGATGTAAAAGCCCCACACAATCCATTCATGCTCTGCTTTACAGACAAATTCATCAAGCCATATTGAAATCTCTACTTTTACATTACTTCATGTTTTAAACACAAAAGCTGAAGCAGAGTAAATTTAGCCCAAACTAGACTCGTAAATAATGCTCAGCTTCATCAGTCACTTTCCAAATTTGTTGTTTTCCCTTTTATGACTCGTATCAATTCACACTACATAACATTTGTTACAGCATGCTGATCTTCACACCTACCTTCAAAGCTTGAAGAACTTTTGGATCCACACATGTTAAAAGTAGAGAGGGGAAAAAAAAAATAGAAAGTGTAGACTTGATCTGAAAATCAGACAAGGACTTTACATGCATACACTCCGCAGAAAAAATCAATAGCACTTGAAATTCAGTTCTACAAGACAACCTATTGCATGAAACTGCAAAACACAGAAAGAAAGCCATCCTTTTTACTCTTAAGAGTGAAATTATTTACTCTTAATAATCTTAAAAGTATTCCTTACCTGCAATAACATATCCCACCTATAATTTGTGGGGCTGCATCCCAAACATACTGCAGTTTAAATGTACACAAGATTCACAATACCAACACAAGATTAACTTACACTTACAAATACCATTAGTACCTGCTTTCTAAACGGATCTGGTAACCAATTGTCTGGCCAATCTTCTCTCTCCGTTCTGCTGCCACTCTTTCAGCCACAGCAACAGCTGCTAAACGTCTTGGCTGAGTACAAAACACACGACAGGGGGTTCCATTCTTGTAGCAATCATCAAGGATAAATTGAGGGATCTGTAAAGAAGTGGTTCAAATTTACTCTTTGAGAAAGCCACAGCTTTGTTAGCACAGGGAAACAATTTAACTGCATCTCAGTACTACACATTGCAAAAGACTTTTCATTAGGATTATCACTGCAAGCATACCGGAATTCGTGGAAAATAAATTTCTAAGTATAACCTATTTAGGTTTTTTTTTAAAGAAAAAACTTGCAGCATCTCTCTCCTGCTTCAGAGAAATCTCAAAAAGAAGCCCTGTGGATAATCTCTCATTTTAACACAAAAAATCTATTACCATGGGTACTAAGAACAGAACTAGACTTAGAAGAAAAAGGGCTATACAAACATTACAGTTACTTTCCCTTCAATATTTTGCATTATTTTAAGGAAAAAATTTTATCTGAAAGAAAACTGTGAGGAAAAATTTATGCTTTTAGTACCTATCCACTGGCTTAGTGTTTCAAAAGCAAGAAAGTGAATTGGAACACAAGATTTTCAATCATATAGGAAAAGAAAAGCCTTAAAATAGCATAAAAATATCCCATATCACAAATGTTACACAACCAGCATTAACTTAGTATAAATACTGTTATATTTTTATTTCATTGAGAAACATACTTGTGTAGTTTTTCCTGATCCAGTCTCTCCTATAATCAAAACAATTTTATTTTCCTTTATTATTTGGACAATTTCTTCCTGTTTTTCAAGAACTGGCAGTGACTGCCTGAAGGAATCAAACTCTGATTCTCCTCTTTTCACTGGGACCTGGGGGATACCATCATTAAGTCGACCACTTGTCTTGTTTACTTCTTTGTTTTCTGTGAAGAGAAGTTAAAAATTTATTTATACAGATACAGAGTAAGGTCACTAAAACACTGCTCAAAAATTGTGCTTAAAAATTAGGTTGCTGACTTTTTATGCATCCCTGTGGGTAAAATGACAAACCCATCACAATTTAGCCATCATATTTATAGCAATATGTTCTCCTGTGGTACTTGAAATAGGTATTTTTCAAAACAGGTATTACTTTCATAGGTATTTTGAACAAAACCAGACTCTCCCAGAGCACTGCTCCAAGTCAAAAAAGACTACAAAGAGCAAAAGGAGAAAGAGAAACTAAACCAGAGAAAACCAGCCTGGTGTATTTGGTGGCCTTTTTATCTGCACCCACATTTCACACCTGCAGTTCTCCCTAGAAATACACACTTACAGAGTTAAATTTTTAAGCTATTCCATGAATTTGCCTGAAATCAGACTAATACAAGCATGCTGCATCAAGAGTTCTGGACCCCACACAGCAGTGTGATGTATAAGAAAGCAGTGCATAAGTAGCCCACAAACGTGCACATCTTCTGAGGGAACTGCTTCAAATCATTGCAAGTGCTACTCTGTAATTCCCTGATAATTATTTTCCAGAAGAATGAAAAGCTTTCTGTAGACTCAATTATACACATG
The DNA here is from genome assembly GCF_963513975.1 of Fringilla coelebs. Lineage (NCBI taxonomy): Eukaryota > Metazoa > Chordata > Aves > Passeriformes > Fringillidae > Fringilla > Fringilla coelebs. The sequence goes on along the minus strand of NC_140031.1, from coordinate 71,090,817 downwards.
ATAACTGTGATTAATGGATTCACATACTAAATTTCAAACCCTGCTGTACCAAGACAAACACAGACTAAGAGATCAGGAGAACTAAAAATACATTCTTGAGAAGCAGATAAAGACAAATATTAGACTGTTCATTAACTATCCTTTACATTGCTAAGACATTGCATTTCAGTATTTCTATTACAGCTTCCCTCTGTTCATTAAACAATCCAATTAAACAAATGAAACAATTGGAAAAAAAAGCAAAGGAAGCACTAAAAGAACACATACCATATATCAGAAACATGCAATTAAACAAGTGTCTTCTGTTCACTACAACCATCTCTGCATACAGAAACACAGTGTAACTCCAAAGCAAGAATCTAGAAGAAACCCATACTTAAAAAAAAAACCAAAACAAAAAAACCAACAATCCAATTTTATCAGAAGTTTGTCTTTCAGTGAACTCTTCTGTATTCAAGAAATCAAAAAGTCTGGTAAATAGTCTCTTAAGGACCAAATCTATTTTGTGGAGATGAAAAAATAAAAACTAAACTTCTTGATTTATCAAGGACATTAATTTCTATAGGCAGAATAGACAACCTCATTTTCTCATAAGGGTGTTCTTATGGCATTGTGGTAACACTGACTCTTCAATCCCACCTAAGAGTACTTGTATGAAGCCACATTTCACAAATGTGCTTCCAAAAAGATTTGGCTGGAACTGGCTCAAAGATTCTAAATTAACACAGCACAAGGTAGATATCACAATGTGCATGATATGACTTCCCAAGTTCCTCACAACACCAGTTATAAAAGATCTTAAAAGGAAAATTCATGTGTTTGTTTAAAGGTGTCTGTTAGGACATGAGAGGGGACAGAACAGAAAAGTTTGTTTTGTCATTGGGTTGCAGGTGGGTTTTTCGAGTGGTGTTTATGGACAAGCCCACATCAGAAGACACACAGAACATACCAGATTCAACAGCACAGGCATGTCCTCTCTCTGTCCTTGGCAGGAGTTCTGTGCGTTCCTTATTTGTGACAGGAAAGCTCTGAATTAGACTCCGAACGGCGTGCTTCGTACGGAGAGCCAAGTCACAAGTCATGACTGCTTGTGCCTCTGATACATCCTTCTTCCTTACAGTCAGGTATCGATTGGCTCCTTTTCTGTGAGGGGTTAAAAGAAAACATATTTTAGGAGTAAGGAGCCTACTCTGGACTAACTTTTATCTGTCAAGGTATGAGACTCTATGCAAAATCTTTGAAAAAAACCAGACCTCACAGTGAAGCTTTTAAAATGGAGCCATTAAATCCACAAAGTGGACTTAAGTGGAAGTGAAAAAACAAGCTGTCCCAAGTTTTTCCTAGCATACATACAGCAATGAACAAAGATACTTATTTTTGTGTCCACTTTTACACTTTTTTCTCTAATACTATTCCTTTCAACACAGTAGGGTATGTTGAAAACGTCAGTCAGGTTATCATTAGTCATGAAATTCCATTGGTCTGCACCTAAAAACCAAAAATTGTACCCCAACTCACCCTTTGCTTTTAGATACCAGTCCAAGAGACTGACAGAGCCGGTGAACGAATGCTCTTTCACTACTAGTGAAACTAGAAGGAAATTCCATCTCTAGAATGATAAATAATAATAAAAAAACAGTAATAATGAAAAAACAGTAACAATGCAACAGGCAGTACTCTTGACATATTACCTCAATGCTACAGAACCACAGAATTGGTAGGATTGGAAGGGAGACCACCCAGTGCAACATCCCTGCCAAGACAGAGTCACCCGGAACAGGTGACAGAGGAACACATCCAGGGTTTGGGATGTCTCCAGAGGGAGAAACTCAACGCTTTCCCTGGGCAGCAGCTCCAGTGCTCTGCCACCCTCCATGGAAAGAAGTATTCCCTCATGTTGAGGTGGAACTTCTTGTGTTTTATGGCCATTGCTCCTTGTCAAAATGTCTGTACTGCCTTCCTGTCACTCATCTTGAAGACATTTATATGCATTAATGAGATACCCTCTCAGTCTCCGCTAGGCTAAACACCTCTCCTCAAAAGAGATCATCCAGTCATCTCATTTCATCTCATCGGTCTCTGCTGGACCCTCTCCAGCAGCTCCCTATCTCCGTTCTGGGACGCCCAGAGCTGGACACAGCTGCCCAGCTGTGCCTCACCAGGGCCGGGCACAAGGGCAGGATCCCCGCCCTGACCCACTGCCAGCGCCTTCACAACACCCGCAGGCTGCCCCCGGGCCGGTCTGTGCCGCGCACCCGCCTCGTCGCCGCTCCGGAACCGCTCCAGGGCGAGCTGCACCGCCATTTCCACCTCCTCGTCCACGCCGACCTCCCGGAGGGCCTCGGCCCGGGCGCGCACCGCGGCGGCCGCAACCGAGCCCCCCGTGGCCCCACCGGGCTGCCGCCGCGGGACCCGCCTGTGTCGCGACATGGCCCCCTGTCACGACCCCCACACGTCCCCGACACCGACACGGATGGGGGACCGCAGCTCCTCGGCCCGGGGGGCAACGCTGGCGGCGGGGCGGGGCTTGCGTGGAGTCACCCGCCGCGGGAATGGCCCCGAACGGAAGGAAATTGGCGCCTTTCCCGCCGACACTGGGGAGGCGTGCTCATCTACCGAGGTACGGCTGTCACCAAAAAGGGACACCGGTCCCCTGTCTGGTCATAAATTTAATTGCATGGTATTAAACGTAGGCGTGGCGAGGGTCATCTCGGCCCTCAGCTTCCTCACTCTGTAAAGTGTTACTTGCCCTAGATTTTGGAGCGTCTTTTCCTGCTGTCCTTTGCACGCTGAGGACACGAGGTAGAAACTAAACCCAAACCTCTTGGGCATGACACAGGGCTCGGATTGAAGGCTGCTGCTTTGGAAACGTCGTTTGGTCAAAAGGAGAGTACTTGGAAGAAGAAAAAGTACTCCTCCTCAGTTGTGAACTGAAGTGTGGAATTAAATAAATAGGAAATAAACACTCACTGTCTGATATAGCTGGCTGAAAAATAGCGGTGGTGTAGCTCTTACGCCACTTCTACCAAAGCGTTTACAAGGCTCACTTCAGCATAATTCTGCACTGAGAGGTCACACTGGAACAGAACAATTGATCTGTTCTAAGGTTTTAAAATTTTTTCAGTACAGGTATCTGCCTATGTCTCCTCAACCAAAGTACATAATGCTAGTTCCCCATTGCTGATCCTGTGACATTCAGTACTGCCACATCACAGTTAAGGAAAATTAAACACTTCAACTGGATGAAATGAGCATTCCTCTTATCATCCTTGGTATCAACAGTAAAAAATGAGAGCTCATAACTAATTTGAAAGAGTCACATCAGAAATCTTATTTATGAACCCAGATCTCTTAACAGTTTCTGCCTTTTAACAGCATCATCTTGCCTTCCAACAGACAAAAATCCCCATGACTCCAAAAAATGATTCCTCTGACTCAATTCCGCTCTCAGTTTGCAATCCTGTAAATACAATAGCACACAGAGATAACTAACTCTTGGGTTAGGTCTCACCTCTGTGGCTAAGAGTGGCGTAAAGCCTGAGTGCATCCTGCATAACAAATTCCTTAAGACATGCTTTCTTCTCTCACTGCTTTTTTGACTCTCCAATGCTATTAGAAGGGATGAAAAAATCTGAGAGTGTAGTCAGACATGCACTGCCTGCTGCAGCCCTGCTAAATACTGAGTTGCAGTCTACACTCAGCATATGAATGAGCAAAGAATTGTTCTTACCCAAGCTCTTAGACATGGAGGTTTTGTTCTGTATATGTACTCTCTTAATAAAAATTACTAGCTGTGGACTTTCATATTAGAAATAACAACCTGTAGTATTTAAAAATTCTGTTTTTATTATTGGCCTCAAAAATACCTTCAGGCTAATGTTTACTCAAAACAAATAACCCCTGAAATAAGAATTATTTCCTTCTATTAACATATGTCCAAACACCATGTATTTTTTATTAGAAGAATTAAGAGGCAGCGCAGTTTTATGCAAAAATACATCTGCATGTTTAAATACAATTAGGTATTCTTATTTTACCCTCCCTATAGGCACTTTTGCTGACTTCTTTTCAGTTTGCAGAACATTTTCTCTCTTGTAAACACTCTTATGTTCCACAAAAGCTGCCAATCCTAAGAGAAAAAGAACTGCAAAAGTATTTGGTGAAACACTATTATCTATTATGTACTGTGTTAGATTGTGTCAGATTTTACTGCAAAACAGTAAGTCTTTCTAACTATTTTTTTTGGGGGGGGATTTTTTAATGATTTTAAGTGTTATAAGACTTATTAGCTGTTGAAACATGATGCAAGGTTCACTGGTGAGCCAATTCTTCAAGTTAATGAAAGAACACAAGATTTATTTCTCTTTTCAGTTCCTTGATTACAAAAAAAAAAAAAAAAGGGGAAAAAAAAAGGGAATTCTAGTATGTAAAGGTTTTTTAAGCATCATAGTAAATTTGTAACCAGACACCTGTTGGCTGCTGTGATCATTAATGATCCCAGCAAGTACGTTATGTATTTATACACATTTAGGGCAGTAAGACTGATGTCAAATGATATTGAGAGATATTTGTTTAATAAATTAACTGCAGTGAAAATGGGCATGTCTTGCTTTCCTGCCCTCTACTGTATACACTGACACATTGATAGTTCCCCAGACCTTTGGCTGCTGATGCGGGTGATTGCCTCTGCCCCATTTCTGTAACCTCTCCTCTCATCTACTGACACATCATTTCTTACTTATCTGTCTTTTCCACTTCCCTTACTCACTTCAGGTTTTATTTATTTTTGAGACATCAAGGAAAAGCCTTTTGATCAGTCTGTCCTTGTAAAACAATCTCTCTCAGGTCCTCACTTGCCACAGTCCAGAGCTTGGGCTTTGTCTCTACAAATCCAATTCCTGCATCGCTGTTGAACTTCCAGGGGAAAACTGCAACCCTTCAGGGGAGCTCAAGGCATCCGTAGAGTTCAGCATTGAATCCAGAATGAAGGCTGGGAAGAGCATGATTCCCAACAGGGTGCCCCAGTTCTTCCCACAGCTTTCTCCACTACTCCTCACTCCTAAATTGAGAAACTCTAGTTTCCAGGGCGAGCAAATGACAGAGGACAGGAGGGAGAGTGGTGATTCTGTGCCAACAGATCTTTCTGTGTCTACATGTTATAAAGACAGCATGAAAACTGCAGGGATCCCATGTTTTGTGAGCTTGGGAGTAGACTGAAGGCAGAAGGATTTCATACCTGTGATTCATGTGCTTGTGTCTTTGCTGAAACTGGAACTGAGTGGAACCATGTGCTCTCTATGGAGATTAATTTATCCAGAATGTAATTTCCTGTTAGAATACTGTTTCAATGAAATATTTTGACAAAAATAATACCTATGTTGCAGAAATTTTCTGGAGCACAGAACACGTTTAACTATTGCAGTCATCAGTACCATGCAGAAAAAAGTTTTGAGGTTACCTCATAGTCACAGCCTACAAAAAGACCATTTATCTTAACATGAGCCCCCACTTTTTTTGACCAAAGTAGTATTTTGTTAACAGAGATATAGCTTCAAATAACATACTTTGACAAAAAATAGTGAGAATATTAAATATCTTTGTTTACATGTATATACAAGAAATGAGGAAATGAACTTCTAAACTTTCTGTATCAAAATGTGGATCCTTATGTAAGATCACAGAGTAGGAACCTGTTTGAGTAGGAGAGCAGTTTAGGATATTTTTGGAGAAAGGGGCAAACCTGTTCTCATTTCTATTCATCATCATCATCACAAAAAAGTACACTTTTCAGAACAGCTTTACAAGGTGGCTGAGCATTTATAAAGGTGAAAAATGAGTAGGAAGCTTTTCAAAAGAGGCATTAATATTCTATCTAAAAATTCATATTCTTTCTAAAGTATTTTTAATCCTAGATAAATATCTTGGTTTTGCAGATCACTCTTGGGAGCAGGAGTAGAAAAATCAGAAAAATCAGTCTCACAAAAAAAAAAAAATTTCTTTGGAATGTACTGTTTTAAGAGTTTTCAAAGAGCTCAACTTGCTGAGAGTCCACAGTAAAGGCTGCAAAAGAGTTGTATTTCTAGATGGAGCTTGAAATCATAGGTCTGTGATGAGAAGTGGATCTAAACAAAGTAATGTGAAGAAGGTAATGCAGTGCCTTCAGACACAAGATTTTGATCAGAATTTAACTTAGTAATTTCCTAGCTAAAACCATTATTCTGTTAGCAGCAGATGCAGTTTGCTGTACACAATAATGTTTTAAATAACATTAATTTGAACTCACATTATATGTCTGTTACTTGAAATTTTTTTATGGTGAAGATCAGAAAACAAAGATGGTATTTATCTGAAGCCAACTGAAACACAGGATAATCTCTCCTTTGACACCAGCAGGCATTACTTTTCATCATGGTATACATCAAAACCTTCAGTCTGGATTTCTAAGCAGTAGCAGCAATTAGAATAGCTAACTCTCCCGTCTATCTTACAGCAACATCAAAAATATGCATTTTGTAAGTTACGTCATAGAAAATAAAGTATGTTTTAAATTTCACTTCCCTAATGGAAAAAAAAAAAGTAAGTTTGGATAGGAAATAACTTCTACTTAGCCCTTATATTACCTGGGCATGGTTTGCATAGGTTAGGCACAGTTTAGATCTAAGCATACCCACATTTAGTAGCTTAGTATACATGTGCAAAGTCATGTTATGTGAATGCCTGGTGCCCAAGCCAGCTCCACCCTGGTCCCATGTCCCCCGGGAGGTGTCTGATACCCTGGGCTGACCTGGTTACAATGGCTGGGTGGTCCTGGCTACCAGGCCCTGCTGTGCCTTCCCAGGCAGCCCCTGCAACCTCTGGCTCCCCAGCCCCTGGAGATTTTGACTGTAGTATTGATACAACAAGCCATGGATTGGGATCTGACCTGAGCTGCAGAGGATCCAGTGATTAGAAATTATAAGTTAAATTGTATTATAAATTCCCCACCATGCTAGTTACAAATTGTACTATGTTGACTCTGTTTTTAGAAATCCTGTGTCATTCTTATAATAAATTCTACTTCAATCATAACATCCTGTTAAGAAAACAAGTTTTAATTGTACCTATGGTTTAGTGCCATCCTCACTCTGCCACTATTCCCAGGAGAACCTATCTGTGTTGGGTGACAGTGTCATTCAGATTACACTGACAGGTCTATTAACCAAGAACCTCATGGAGCAACAGGGAGCTTTTCAGCAAGTGTGTGAAAAGGGTTGGATGTAGTATTTAGGAAATTGAAAGGGATGGTATTCTGGGTACTTGGACTCTGGATGCTGAGAAAGTTCTGCATTGTACACCCTGCCTACCTTGCTCAAAGGAATATTACTAAATTAAAACTTCCTGCTTGCAAATTAAGTTACTGTTTGTTTTGTTGGTGGGTTTTGAAAGAGGCTAATTGAAAAATGCTGTGGCTGAATGTTATCTAGAAGAAAGCTTTTCTCTTTTTTTGGTCAGTTGATTTTGGTCATTTGGCAGCTTTTTATGGAATGACATAAGCAGTTTTCTACTGCAAAACCATTTATAGTTAAATTTGGAGAGGTTTACAGTGCTTTTCTTTTTCTATTGTTCAACATCTAATTTTAGGTAGACTTGACTTTTAGAGATCACATGAACCTAAGTGTTCTGTTGATTTGGTGAAAGAAGTCCAGCATGTCTGGAAATCAGGTGTCTCCTGCCCATCTTTCAGAGATGTCAGATTTTGGGTATATAAATGTTAGAGATTAAGTGCAGCTAGTAGTGCTACAGTGTTGTTATTAACTTTTGCATTGACTGTCTGGTATATGCTTATTTGAATTTAGAAATCAGGGCATTTTGGAAAATTTGTATTGTACAATATAAATTATATTGAAAAACTTAAGATTCATTTAACTTGCATAAGAAGACAAACAAATACCCAGCAGATTGACAGTTAAAACCCACAGTCTTAAACAGAAAACATACAAACTTTTTAAGTATTTCTTCTGAGAAATAGCAAGCTACTCGCAGCAGTACAGAACTCTCACTCCTTGCCCTCCTTCCTTGTTCTCTCTTCACAAATTTCTAGGCACCACATACGCCTCACACCAGGGACACTTCAGGCAGAATTGTACTTTCTGCTACACAGCATAGTTTGTGTTTTAAATGTGGGGGGTTCGCCATCTGAAATTGGCTGTAGGACTGAACTGCCACATAATTCACAGCAGGCACAGGAATGTGGCGAACTGCAGCTTAGGGTATTGCTTTCCAACTGATGTGATGCATCTCTTTAAAAAACTAGATGGGCATCACGATATAAACCAGAAAGCACAGCTGGTTTTACAGTCTTGCATGCCATACCACAGCTAGGATATCAGCTGTTCCTATCAGCAAGGAGGAACTGGTATGGGTGATTTGTTAACAAGGAAAGTCAGAAACCACAGCACCAGGTTTTCTTGGGACTGGTGCAAATGCAAAAAAAGATAATTGTAGCTGATCCCCTTAAGGAGAAGATAGGAGGAAAAATTCAATTCAACCAACTCGAAAATTGTTCACAATGAGCAAGGAGAAGATAAGGAATAGGTGAATTTCTGACCCACAAAGAAAGCTATTGTGTGAAGTGTGCATTTAAGATGAGAACGAAAAGATAAAGTGTTATCTAGATTAGACGAGAAGTGGGAGATTAGTTTAAAAATGGTGAAAACTGCTGAACTGTGAGGCTAGGCAGATAGCATCAGGATGGAGAGAGATTGTTCTTGGAGATTGTCATTGCTGTATTTTGGATCCAATCTTGCTCCATTGATACTGGTGGCCTCGTCAGGAAACAGTTTTCTCTGCAAAGAATCACAGAATCAAAGAATATCACAAGAAGAAAGGGATGCATACAAGTACATCGAGTCCAATTCCCTGTGGTTAAGAATTTTCATTCTTATTAAAAGCAGTGCATGCTATACTTGCAGAATGTGTGCAAGGATTCGTGTGTGTGGTATTGAACAGCTTGTCTATGGGATCTGGCTGAAGAAAATGGTTTTGTGACATCACATCTCAGTCCTCAGTGTAAAAAAACAGCTGCTGTTCACACATGAACAACAAACATCCTGCCTTGGACTGAAAAAGCATATGCTAAGACTAAGAGTCAGACCACTGTAGGTCAGGAGATGGAAAATCTGAAAGATAGCTGCAATATACTCTGGTTTAAGTGCCTTGAAAGCGTATGGAAGTGTGTCCTGGTTTAGGGCAAATTTGGGAGAAAACCTGCAAAAGGGGTTCCCTCCAGAAAGCAAACCCACATGGGCCCTCCCCCCAACTGGTTCGGGAAGGATTCCTTGGAGAGTAGTTGAAAGAACCTGTTTCATTAACAGGCCAAGCACCCCCAGCACACAAAATGAGCAATAGCGGATGACAAAACTCAGTCACTGCTCTGAAGAGATGACAGATTCAGGAAGTCTCTCCGGTGGGTGGTCGCTCTGTGATCAGTCCCCCCGGCGCTGGGAAAGGCTGCAGAGGAGCCCCAGCAGGCTGCAGAGTACAGAGTACGATGTTTCCTCGGTGTTTCCTCGGTGTTTCCCAGGGCCCCGGTCTGGAGCAGGTTCGAACGGTTCCAGGAAAAGGGAAAGAAAAACAGTCCAGGGAAAACTCGGACTGCCTCAGGGAGCTAAACTAACTCACTAACTAAAAAGCAAAAGAGTGTGGTGTTCTGTCCCATCCGTGCCAAAAACAACAACAGTGTTCCAGCAGACTGTGGGGGAGTGAGTAGATCTTGATAACAAAACTCTGCGCTTCTTCCCCCTGCCTTCACTCTCAGCCAGTCTTGAAGGCACAGAATTTAATATCCATCGTAAACAGAACAGACAACTGGGGATACAAGCATCATGACATCACCCTAGGACAGCTCCATACTACACTGCCATCCAGGAAGAACTAATGTGAGCAACGTTATTTGGAAATCTACAGAGACCGAGACAATATGAGAGTGAGTGTATTCATGCTTACACTTGCAAGTAGTTTTAGTTAATAAAATGCCAGAGGAACTCTTTACCTTGTAATCAAGATATGATAAATATTAACAATTAGAACTGTTGCCATCAGTTAATGTATTTTAAAGGCACTGTGCAATAACTGTGATAACTTTGCTGGATTTATATATTCATTAATCCCTCTCAGCAACAAGGAAGATCAAGATGTTTGGTGGCATGAACTGGATATCTTCAAAGACTTAATTAATAGGAAAAGAATAATACCTGGTGCTATGAGGGCAACATATATCCTTAATAACAAGGTCTTTTTTTTTTTTTTTCAAACACAGAAATAGGTTAGGAAAATATTAGTTTGCCAAATTAATCAAGTGATGTGATGGAGTAAGAAACATAATGTGTTATGTAAACTGAAATGCTCTTCTAGACTGTTTCAGAATACCCGTTTCTAGGCAGAGCTGAAACAGATTGGTGCTGGTGCTGTAACACTTTTTTTCACAGGAATAAGAATTAAAAACACTGAATAAAACTTAATTAGATATTGAGAAGGGTGGCAAAGATACTAAAGGCACGATTTTGTTTTTTTCATCTGGCCACATGATGACTGCAAAGAAAACTACTTTTCTTTAAATGAAAAGGAGACCAACAGATAGGGAAGGGTATAGGCCACAAACATGTTCAGGAACAGAAAAACGAATTGTTGACTTCAGTGGAAGGGAACTGGATGAGTCAAGAGGGGCTGGTGCCCTGCACCTCAGAATGCTTTTACGTGACCAGTACACCCTAAAACAGCCTGGAGTGCAAACGTAGGGCTACAGAAAACGCTGGGGTTCTTTGGCTTCCACAGACCGGCCAAAGGGGCAGCCAAAGCAGCACCCCCGGAGCAGGGAGCCGGCCCGGCCCAGCCCAAGGAGAACAAGCGACCCCCGCGGCTGATTCGGGTCGCCCCGCACTCGGCGGCCCCCGGCAGAGACGGCAGCCGGCCCCGGGCTGGCGACGCCGGTCTCTCGCTCCCGGTGGGTCCCACTGTGATCCCGGCGCCGGACGATGCCGTGCGCCGGCGGGGGCTCTGAGCCTCAGCCGCCCTGTCCCCGCTCCGAGCCCCAGCGGGGTCCCGGCCCCGGGTGTCCCTCCGCGGGCCGTGGGTGCAGGGCCGGCAGAGCCCCCGCCCCGGCTTTGTGCTGCCGCTCGCACTTTGCAGGCGCGGCGGGACTGGGAATCCCGGGCGCCTGAGGCAGCCTCGCCTCCTCCTCCTCCTCCTCCTCCTCCTCCTTACCCACCTCCTCCTCCTCCTCCTCCAGAGCGGGGCGCATGATGGCGGCAGCCGCTGTAGCGGAGGTGAACAGCACGGGCAGCAGCAGCACCGATACCTCCAGCACAGGCGAGGAGGAGAGGATGAGGCGCCTCTTCCAGACCTGCGACGGCGATGGGGATGGCTTTATCAGCAGGTAGCGACAGCGGGAGGCGGCTCTTTGCTGATAGGGAGCCGTCCCGTCCTTCCCCTCGCTCCGCGTTCCCCGGCGCTCAACTTGTGGGCGAGTTGGAGCAGTGGTGGGAGCTCGGCGGCTCCCGCCCCGCTGCCGCCCGCACCGGAGCCAGGGGCTCCAGCGGGGCCTCGGCACCGAGAGCTTCCCGGGGTAGCGGGCGAACACTGTCCGCAGCACTTCCACGTTCGCCTGGGCTCAAAGGTGATGCCTCCGATCCAGGATTTTATCACCTCGTGCCCTGGGCAGGTGGTTTTTGCAAGCAAACACACAAAAAGCCCGTCGTGGGTAATCTAAGAGAAAACTCATATTGTTCTCCCGGATCCTATGATTTTGTTTGGTCAGTACGGTTTAATCAATATTCTTGTTACACAGTTTGGTTTAAATTCCTCTGCTGGTCCTCAGAGAGTTTGAGGAGTGTCACGCAGGCTGATGGGCTGTGGTGGGGAAGGGTGAGCTTGTACATTTGCAGTAGAAACTTGGAATTAAGCCATAGTGGAATGTTTATGTGTCTGGAAGCGCTGGCAGTGTGCTTTGGTCAGGAGTTGGTTTTGTGGCAATGGTATTTCTGAGTTCTCACGCCATAATTTAAAAAAATACTGAACTTCAAAAGGCGGGGTTTGCCAGAGGTTGTGGAAACTTGCATTTTCATAGTAAAACTTATGCTATTGCCTGCAATTAGTACGTGCCTCTAGAGAACTGGGACAGTGAGGGAATTTCTTAAGTCTGCCATTTAACTTGTAACCTAAGAATATGACCCCAAAGAAAGGCTAAGTAAACTTGGATCCCCACTGCCATCTCTTTGGAGCCAGAAAGTTGTTGAAAATCTGTAACAACTGGCAGTCACTTTAAAAATAAAGTTCAAGGGTCGTGATATTTTTTATCTAAACAGCTCCCTGAACACTCTTTTTTTCCCCTCAGTCTAATGATTATTTTGACAGTTGTGGTTTTGAAATATAAACTTTGAAAATGTGTACTTTCTAACCAGTGAGCTAAGACTGCTTCTCTTTCCATTTGTTTATGGTCTTCATGGAATTTATTCTGATATCTGAAAATTCGCAATATTCATGAAAATTGTGCAGTCTCTTCAAAGCACACTTGTTCTTCTGTACTGTCATGTTTTTCTGCAATGTGAACTCTGTGTATTTATAATTTAAAGACCTTACTGGGGGAATGTTAAATGTTTTAGTGTTTCATACAGACCGTTGAGAGATGTTACCATGACACAAACTACTAATTTCTGATTGACTAATCCACATTCGCTAAGTTTTGTCTGAGATTTGTATTCTGTGTTCTTCAAAGTAGGTGTTTCAGAGTGTTGCTTGAACTACAGTTGCTTGAACTACAGCCATACTTCTCCTGGCGTTCTCCTGAAAACGCCAGGAGAAGTCTGAGTAGAGACATTGGATTTCATGATGAAATGGCTTTAAAGCCCAGGGCCTGGGTGGTGGTTGAAAATCTTTCAGGAGATGGTGGGTTTATTGTTGAAGGTTGCTAATACCTTGCTTCAGAAGGGAGTTGTGCATTCAAGGTAGAACTGGTGTGGCCTTTATCAGAGATCACGGTGTTATAAATTACTGTCTTCCTTTACATCTCTGTATGTGTGATAAAGTAGTGAAGGAATATTTAAGAAATTATCTTTGACATGACTTTACTTCATTAGGTAGCCTGGGTGATGAGTTGTATAAATGGAATGCCTTTCTTGCTTTCTGTAGTTTCTCAATTTTGCTTATACTCTGTTTTATAGCAGTGGCTTATGCAGGAGATGACTTGTCCGGTTGCATTTGGGTGTCTTTGTAGTATGTACCACCACAGTATTAAAGACAACTCTGTCAGGTTTATGGACTCACAGTGTCCCTGTTGAAAGTATAGCAGATCGGGGTTTGTGGTTCTTTAGAGCCCTAGTGTTTAGGTTATTGCATCCTTTTTAATGCAGTAAATTAAAGGCAAAAAAGTTACGGCTGCTTTTATACTAAATTTCATCTTTCCATAATCTGACTACTGTTTGTCTGGCTTCTGTGTTTGTTTCTTTCTTTTTTTTTTTTTGTTTGTTTCATATGGGCCAGTTGCTTGGTTTTTCTGTTCTTCTTGTCCTGCTTCTTTGGACTTCTCTTTGCTCATTCTTGGGGTCAACAATTTTTTGCCTTTCTTGCTGCCCCAGTGGTGATTGGGGGCTGACTTTTGCATGTCATGATATCTTTCACAGCAGGTTAAACATGGCAATAAATGCCCAGGCATCTTTATAAAGAGCTGAAAACACAGAAGCTAGCACTTTAAAATCATCTCCTTCTTTGTGTATTAGAACTAGACTTGGCTATGATCTATAACCTGTCACTAGCATGAGCTTCTTTTTAAGCACTAGCTTATTTTGATTGCATTGGGCTGAAATTTGCTGTTTTGCAGGTGCTACTGAGTATAAATTTTATATTAAAAAATTAGTATCCCTTCTATTTGCAGGCCAGAAGCTTGGTCAGTCATTTCTTTGCCTAGCACATGCTTTTTTATAAAGTTGTTTTTTTTTTCAGCTCCAGAGCTGTTAAGGAAAAGAAGATCTTTATACTTGCAGCAAAGGGAGGCATTTTTTGTGTTTATTTAGTTCATATTGCGTGGGGGGAAAAGAGATGTTTGCATTCCTAATGAAATAACATGGTATCTCGGCTGTGGAAATGCTTTGTCGTGCATCAAACTCTAATAAACCACTTTAAATAGTAGCAGGGAAGTACAGGCACAGATGGAGAGGAGGAGCATGTCCTGAGATACTGATTAATTTTCGGGCTCTCACCTGAGATATTGATTAAATTCCAGGCTCTAAATAGGATGATATCAAAGCAATAAAGCATAATTAAGGATGTGCCGTTGGTGGTTATAATCCAGTAGACACTGAGCTCTGGGATATGAAATGCTAAACCAGTGTCTCTGAGCATTGCATTGATGTGCAATACTGAAATTTTGCAGCATCCAGCTACAGAAAAGTACTAAGAAAACCAGAGTTTTAACTTGTCGGCTTGTACTGAAATGGCTTTTGATTCTTTTTGGGGTTAATGTTTATTACTTAATTATTTTAACATCTTGCAAATGTTTGGCATTCTTCTCATACTTCTGCAACAAGAGGCAATTTCACAAAAATGAACCAAGCAAGCAAGCAACCAAAAAGTACCATCCCCCCCTTTGCAACTCAGTTGCAAAGCAGTCCACAATTACGGCTGGATTCTGAATGCTTGAGATCAGCTGGATGAGCCTTGCTGAGAGCAGAAGGCAGCCCTAAACACTGTTTGCAGCAGAACTTTAGTTTTGCAGCTGTAGCTGGGTTGTGTTGTTATTAACAAAAAGCTGTTAACTGAAAAAACAGTAATTGCTTTTCTTTGTTTTATTCTGTTTGCTTTGAAAAGTTTCAGAATCTGATGTTACAGTTATAAACATGTTCAGTTTCAGAGGGTTGGTGAATTGTCCAGGACACGTGTGCTTTTTTTTCTTTTTTTCTTCTTGATGCTGTTTGCATATTTTGTCTTGAATGCTGGGTTTTTATGGGTGACAGGCTAGATTAATGTCTTCTTCAGAAACTTAATTGCCTTGTAGCTTTATTATATGTGGATTGTATTGAAATTCCATTTAGCACACAATGAATTTCATCTTCACTGCAGAAATTACTAAGTGGGTTTTTGGATTACTCCATTGGTGTTGTAACACTGCAAAATGTAAAGGTAATTTTGAATCTGCAGGAAATACTTTTGCTTTAAAAAATGAAGGTATGAGCTGTGGAAATAATGGGTGAAGAAAAAAATTAATTTTATTTTTAAACTACAAATATGCTAGCTTTCCAATTATAACTTTTAAGCATGGATAAATAATTTTAGGATTGTGAAGAAAAAAGGTAAAGCTAATGTTTAGTTCAGTTAGAACTTTGTCATTATATTAACAATAATGGAATTAAGTTTTGTCTGTAGAGTTTGTTTGAAGACTATGTTGTCAGTGTACACAATTTTTTTTTTTTACACTGGTCAATATGTTACAGAAAGTCTTGGAAAAGTAGAGTTCCACTACACAGAGTAAGATGTTAAAAACCCAATAAACCTACTTAACTTTGCAATGAGCTTATACAGCCGGTTAAAAGGCCACGTGGAATGTGCCTTCTCTAGCCCTGCACAGAAACAGTTAAAAGGAACTAGTTGGATTTGGTTTGTTACCTGAGTGGTTTCAGTGGGACCTGACTTTGGGAGCTCAAAACCTTTGCAAGTACGGGCTGGTCCTTCCCTTTTTAATGGCATGTCACAGTAGTAGGACATTCACAGCTTTCTTGCTGAGTGTATTTTGGCACCCCTCCCTCCCTCCCCCTCCAGTGTTTCTGCATCTAGTCCTGCATCTACTGGCTGCGTGCTGTTAGAGGAGAAAACCCAGTATTTTCAAGAAGGCAAATTATTAATCAATTCATTTTTTTTAAGGGAGATTTATTCTTCTATGATCTCTGTTACTCTCCACAGCAGACGTTACCACTTCATTTAACCTTTTTTTCAAGTGATTGATTTTGCTAATGTGATTCAACTTCTGTGCTTAACATTTAAAGAGGTGCTACTGAAGCACTTGAAGACAGATAAAATGAAGCAGCAAAATCAGTGTGGGTTGTCTCTGACCAGTGAAGTTACCACTGTTGGTAAAACACTATTTAATCCATAAGATCACCATTTATGAAGTCATGCGAACATGTTCAGTCAGGATCTCTGAAAACTTACTTTGGGCATGAGTTAATATTCTGCATGTAGTCTCTGCAGGGTATTTTGTGCTGGTTGAAAGCAGTATCAGGAACAAGGTGTTTTGTGAGTACTCAAATGTCAGCAGGCTAGCCAGTGATAAAGCTATTTATCCTTCAAGCAAGAGGTTTCTAAAAGGTCAACTCTAACAGAACAGGTGGAAATGAAAAACTGCCTTTGAAGTCTTGTGAGAGAAGTAATATTTATTCTGCTAGTTTTGCAGCTACTGGGATTTCAAATTTCAAAAGAAGATTGATCCCAGTACTGTACAGTCCTAAGTCTGGCCTCAATTAGCTGGCTAACAAGGAGACATCATTTAGAAGCAGTATGCAAAATGTCAGCAAGATTGGGACAAAGCTTTGCTCAGTCCTTGCCTTCAGTCTGGCTCTTCATATAGCTGGGCTGTTCTTACCATGAAGCTAAAAAAGTTAAGTCCTCAATATAGGATTTTATTCTCACTTGAGGTCTGGATTATTTGCTCTGTGTTTTTTTAAACCAGCTCAGTGTTAGATATTCTGGGGGGAAAAATCCCAAATCTCCAAAACTCCCAAGCCACCCCCCCCCAACCTGGGTAAAATGTATTTTATTCTTGCACTGCCACTTTAGTTTGTCTTAAAAACAGTTTCAGCTCCCAGATTCTATTCCTATGCTTAATTTTAGCCTTCATCCATCTCCATTAGGAGGCTCTTACAGGGTTTGTGATCGATGTAACTGAAGGATTGCTTTTATATGGATACAGCACAATACTTACTGTATGCTGAGTAAAACGGTGACTGGAAGCACTGTGATGTTTCTCACATGATTGCAGTCTGTTTTTTCTGTTTCTCCTGGGACTTGCCTTAGTCAATGATTCCACAGTTGTATAGAATTTTGTGGGGTTTTTAGTCCAACTTTGTCTTCCATGGCTCCTCTCAGATTATCATAACCAAAAAAAGAATAAGTTACGGGGAAGGCCTGAAGGGTGGATGTGTATGAGAAGCCATAGAGACATACTTAGTTTAGGATGAAGAAAAAGGTATCCCCATTGTTAAATATTGTGTCTAGAAAATACACCAAGAATCAACATTCATTAAAGGGATTATGTATTTCAAAGTCTGTATTTCTTACAACTGGTACACAAAGGAACATATTCAAACTTGAATTGTCTGTACATATTATATTTTTTAATTGGTTAGCACTCTAGTTCTTATGTAAATATCAGACACCTGAAGAGTGTTTTCTCTGGAGTTGTTAACATTTTAAAGTTAGTGAAGTTACTTGGTGTGTTTTATATAATACTTTTATCTTTCCTCATTGGCACTATTAGTCTGGTAAAAGGGACTAAAGTATTTATCTCAGGCTTGTTGTTACTTGGCATTACTGTATTTTCTTTCATAGGACCTTGTTGTCCAGATAGATTGTACTGTGGAAAAACTGACCAAACAGTAATTCACCTGAAAATACAAATGTCAAATTTTTTAATCCCTTTGAAGGTTACCATCCAGCTGGCTGCTAAGCAGTGAAGTTATTTGTTATATTTATTAATTTTGTTATTGATTTTTATTTATTTTTTGACTGAGATTGTTGCAAATACCATGCTAGTTGGATTATTACTGTAAGAGAAGTTAATCAGTCTTTAAAGTCAGTGATTTCCTTCTTGTGATTAAAAAGAAGTAATTGTGAAACTGGGATTTTTTTTGCCTTGTGTTTTCTTGAGTTTCTTGGTGGCAATTCTGAAAGATCAACTTCACAAATATACTCTGTTTCTTGCTTCCCAAGGGTGATAGGGAGCTTGGGCCCTCATAAGATGCTTTGGTGCTTGGTCTTTCTAGCAACTCCATGGCCCTGGGTTTATAACATAGGAACCATTGGTGGTTGTACTAGCAGCGTGACTGGGATGGTAAATACTTAGTTTTGTTTAGCTCATGTGTGATTGCATCTTCTGTTTACAGCAGACAAGGCAGTTGATGCTCTCCTTAATCACTGTTGGTTAACTCGTGATCCTAGGGAGCAACTTTCTGTATGTTTATAGAATTAATTTGCCAAAATCTATCATTTGAAATTCATGGGTGGGTTGACTGAGTTGGGAGGCACTTGAATGAGAGAAGAGTTCTTCCTGTTAACTCCTTGAATTTATTTGTATTGAGTGAGGGTGCCATGTGCAAGTACTTTGCTGGTACTTGTGGATGGATTCTATTATTTTAAAATTGTCTTTGTCTCTGTTTGTTTGGGCTAGAGATTACCTGACATTGATTGAAGTAGCAGGTCATACATGTTTTGATTGGGAGTAAGGAACCTCACAAAATACTTGGGCACCTGGTCTTTCTTGCAAATATGTACCCCTAATCTGTGCACCTGCACTCTTTACACAATGAATTGTGAATAGCTAGCAGAGATTTTTTTAAGTCAGTCTGTTCTGCCAGGTGATGATCTGCTGTGCATGGTCCTGAAGTTTCTCGCTGTCTGCACTAGAATTTGTTCAAAGAATTGCCTTAGCTGTACACTAGTTCGGTAAGAAATATTTCTTTGCAGCATGGCCAGTTTATAGTTGTAACTTTATCTGGCTGTGTGACTTTTAATGTTGGCACAAGACAGTGGAGGGGGATAAGAAACAAGATTGGGGGTTAGTTGTGATCCCTCTGGTGATGTCCTCTTGATTTTTAAACATGCTTCACTCCAAATGATCTGAGCTAAGAAATCTCACCAAAAGTTAATTCATTTACAGCAGTGTAAAAGGACAAGAAAGATTTTATTGAGACTCTGGTATCTCAGGTGGTAGATGAAAGGCATTAACAAGGTTTGTGTTGTTGACTAATTGAGTGTTGTCCAAAGGAGGGGCTTCAAATGGCATCTAAAGGAAAAGTTGTGCTGTGGATACAGTTTTTCAAATCCTCTGTTTTTGCTGTGAATGTTCACATGCATCTTTTAGAATAAATAGTACATATGTGGAATTCATCCTAGTGCAGTGAGTTTTGCATTAATTGATCTATGTTAATTCATGTAACCACAATGCTAAATTGTAATAAACACATTCAATGTCTCATTTCTTTTAAACGTTTTTCTGCAGCAGTACTTTTTGTATTTGATAGAAAAGAACAATATTTATGTAGTATTGGTAGTTATTTGATTAAATCTTGTATGTAATTTTTGAAGGTAAGCCAGGTAGCAGAAACCAGACCATCTCTGAATGAAAACTGTGCTCCTGATAGTTCCTAACCACATGGAAGAGTCTGGAGATTGAATTGTGTATTAGCAGTATATTTGAAACCAAAGAATAGAAGGACAAAAGAAAGCGTAGAATGGCAGAGATTCTATTGACAAACTCTGCTTCTCCTTTGACAGATGGACATTTATTTGCCGGCAACAGTTCAGTCTCCAGAGATGAGACACTTCGCCAAAGAGGGGACACCCTGTCCTTGCAGGTTGAGAGATGCAGTTTGTGCTATCACTACAGAGTAGGTGATCAGAGCACAAAGTTTAAGCTATTTCTAGTGAGTAGAATATGTATTTGTTGTGTCATCTGTAAAATATGTTTCTGCTCTGAGAGGTACCTACTGCAGACTGGCTGTCTTGTCCATATCTTATGTGAAGTGGGGGAGAGACACACACAGACGTGCTGAGGTGGGGAGGGAACTGTCCCCTGCTTCCCCAGAGGAAGGGGTGGTGGTGTAGGCTGCATGCTTGGAATAGTACCGTGAGAGGCAGGACAGAGCTGGGAACCAGAAGCTCAGATGGTTGAATTATGAATAAAGCCCACAGGGTTTTGATTGTTAACCTTATCTTTTTCCTGAAGATGCTCACTGTTGTGGATCTGGATCAAGCTGCAAGTTAGTTGTGAACAGGCACTGGAATATGCAGAAATTGAAACTAGCAGGGAATTTCAAGTATAAATTTTCCACAATATAGAAGCAGTTTTGAAAAAGTGGCAGAAAAAGCAGAGAAAGAGTACCCAAGAGAAGGATTCAGTAAAATGCTGATGATGCTAAGACGTGTGAGATTTTTGTTTTGTTGTGTTTTGCTTTCTACATTGAAAATAATACATGTAGTGAGAGTGTTCCTGCAAATAGGACTGGTAACAAATACCTTGGACAGAGAGGGAAGAAAGAAGCTGAAGAGTGCTTGGATTTGTTTTAATTAGTTGTACTTGGAGATTTTGATATAATAATCCTAAAGACAACCTCAGAATTATTTCCATTCTTTTTCCCTGAGCTCTTCTAAGAGACCGAAGAACAGAAAATGAGGAAAGATAAAATATGTTGCTTTTCTTTAAAAGTGTGTTGGGGTGGTGGTCAGTCAACAGACAGCTTGCTGAATATGGATTTGTTAAGAAAAAGTTCGGTTGAACTCATCTAATCTATATCTACTGTCAGCCATTTGTGGTGGGAGTGAAACAAGAGATGCCATTTGTCTTGTCTATTTTAAGGCTTTTGATGTTGTTTTATGACATTTGTAGGCAATCCAAGGAACTGGACTGAGACTTCAGTTTGTTCAGTTTGTTTTTTTCTGAGCTATACTTGGAGCTCATTAGAAACCTGTGCTTTGTTTGACAAACAAAATACTGTATCAAATTGAAGTCAGAAGGATGGCCTGGATCAAATCAGCATTATTAAAGATTAATGATCTGGATGACATGATAATGGGTAAACTTTCTCAAATCTGAGATGACATCAAGCTAAGAAAAATTGGAGCCTTGCTGTGGGGTAAGAGTCACAATTGGTGCTGACAGATGAAGCTACTGCTTGAAAAAAAATCAAGTGACATAAAGTAGGGATAAGCAGCCATTAGCACATTTGATAGTACACATACAGGATGTGTGCTAGATGAAACACTTAATGAGATTTTTAATGGTTCTCAAGTTAAACTTAAACAGAATTGTTCTCTTGCAGAACAGGACTTCTGCTTTCACCTTCTAGTCTCTTTTCAGTGTATGCTTTAAGCTGGTGTCCAGTTCTATATGCTGTCATCCATTCAGTTGGTGGATCATTTAGAGAAAGACAAGAACAGCTTATGATGATTGGAGATACAAAAAATGAGGTTTTTTTACTCAAAAGAAGGTGGAACATCTGATTACGGGCTTTAAATATGTAAAGACTGTTTTTCTTACCCACTGTAATGGCAGGAAACAGTGTGTTAACTTCCTTTTTGAAGGAGCAAGCAAAATTTTATCTGGGAAAATTGAAATTAGGAAACTTGCAGAAGAGAACAGTGAAGTGCTAGGACAGAGCACACGTGGAGGTTGTGGCATTCTTAAAAAGCAGCTTAGACACCTTTCCATGAGTGATCATACTTTTTTGAGTCTTGTATGTTTTCTGCACTGGTAGGTTTTACTTGCCTGTTTTCTTCTGTTTAGGAGTTTGTCTGCTGAGTTACACAATTTGTCTCTTGTGCTTATCATCAGGCAAATGTGCAAGATCCCATATAGTGCCATATAGACTTCCATTATTCAGAACTCAGTGGTTACAGTGTAAATATCCCCTTGTGGGATTGCAGTCTGGTCTAGTGACCTTCCCCCCCCCCATTTCTTTCAACTTCATGTTCACACTTTGCTTTAATTCCTTCATAAATGGGCACAAATAGAGAAAAAAAGTCCCATAAAATTATGAAATGTCAGTCAATGCTCTTATGTCTTCCTAAGTTTCCATGGAGCATGAAAAAGTCCATCTGCATGAATTCCCTTCCTGATCACAATGAGCTGTTAAAACTAAAGCAGTGAGTTTTCAGTGTGAGTTTTCAGATCCCAGTATCAACAGTATTACTTCTCAGCATTTTAGCAAGCATGTCTAGCTGATGTGCCTGTTCTCCATCCCATCCTGCCTCACATTATTCATGCCTTGCCAAACACATCAGCTTCACTGAAATGGCTCATTTACAGCTGTTGCCCAGTGCTGACAATGCGTTTGAAACACAGAATATAGGGAGCATTGGGACAGCCAAGGAAATGGAGCTTTGCATTAAAAGTGAACAAAATGAGTGTTACTATGTATCTTATACTTTCGTTTTTAAAAGGGTTGATTAATACTGACTACTGCATAGTCTAGCACTAGGAGGTAAACCCGAAGAAAATACTCCTGAAACAAAATGCATTTTGTTTATCGATGCAGACAGTATTCCAAATATACATGTAAAAATTGTTTACACATCAATTTATCAGTTGTTTCATGTATGAATAGCAGTGATGGTCATGAATGCAGTTTATTAAGCTGAGATGGGAACTTCAGGCCTTTTTTCCTAAGAATAACTTTCAGGCAGATGTATTGTTGCAGGTAACTTTGCCCTTTTGTAAGGACATCCAGTTTGCAGCAGGTGAAAAATTCCAGCAATTCTGAAGCTGTCCTCATTATTCCTTCAGAAGCTGTAACTTCAGTCTTGCCCTACCACTTCCTTTAAGCGATAATATGGAAATGCTGACTTAGTCTTATCAGGATGATCTGTGCCTGATAAAGTAATAGCTTCTGTATTGTTAAACCATCAAAATTGGTAGTAATTGAGGAAATTTGAGAGCAAAAAATAACCTCTTAAAGTATTTCTGTATGAAAAGGTCTGTGGAGATGTAATTGTTTAGATAATGACAAAAGTTATGAAATGTGTTTCTGAGGCTAAATTCATTAGACAACAGAAATTTCTTTTTTGTGGTTGTTGCTGGTTCTGGAAATTATTTCTTCAAGAAAACATACTAAGTAAGAACTGCTGTGGGTCTTTGTCCTCTTTCCTAGTCTGCCTGCTACCTATTTCCATCTGCTAGTGAACTTCTTGAACAGTTTTCTTCCCTTCTGGAAAGTCAAGATGTGTATCAGGCCTTGTGTGGACCACAAAACTACATAAATCCTCCATCCAGCACCCCCTGTAGGTGAGGACATTGTTTTTGTTAATGTTTTTCAGACAGCAGTGAACATTGTCTTTTAGTCTGGTAACCTTCTAAAGTGCTCTCTGTAGTTGGGTGATAATCTCGAGATGTTTTTTTTGCCAAAGATTACAGTGTCATGGAGGGCTTCTGTGATACACACACTCACTGTGGTTTCTGCTTTCTTGGCATTTCAGATGTGTGTTGCTTCTGTTCATCCAGATTAAGAAACAAGCATTTTAATGCAGCCTTCCTCGTGAGGCTTGGAGCCTCTTACCTTATAATTTCTTTACCCATCTAAAACTCTGTTAGAATTTTATTCAGAACAGAAGGTGTCATTCTGTGAGCTTTTCTGACTGCAGATGAGCAGAGTTCTGGGATTGCTGCCAGGATTGTTTGCCTGCAGTTGCTCATAGAAAAGTCAAAGCTGCAGAGCTGATGTGATTCTGTGGTTAAAGTAGTGAGGGCTTGACTTCCTGTGAGAAGCAGAGCAAATGGAGCAGTGGGTCCAGGATGCTCTGGAGATTGGTGGCAGCACCAGGAACCTAAACTAAACAGCCTCCTACCAAGAAGAGAAGTGATCTGGAGTAATTTTAGTATATCTTTTAGGTCAGCAACTTCTTATTGCCTCTGAGTGCTCAGGTCATCAGTCCTTTTTAGATTAGTCATTTCAAAATTAATGTTTCAAATAGATTACTGTTTATCTACAGTATTGGTCTAGAAGTGACTCATGACACCACTGCATGGAACAGGTTTTCCTACACTGTTTGTTATTTACTCTATTTGCCTCTAGGGAGCTTGGCTGCATTTATAATTTTGGCTTCCCTCTTCAAAGGTGTTTTTGCACCTAGTCTGCAAGTTGTGTTAGCAAAGATTAAATGCTTCCTGGCAAAATGATGGTACCTTTTTACTAGCTGAGGTTTTAAATAGTTTTAAGAAAGTACATGTTTTCTCCTTGGTGTTAAGTAGTGGAACAGTCTTTGAGAGATTTCCTTAACAAATCAGTTTGCATTTGTTTAACACCTTTAGATTGTGGGGAACCAGAACTGGGTTTGGACATGTCCCTCTGGGCTGTAGTGAAATAGAAGCTTTACAGTTGTCATGAGCAGGGCTGTGTAAGGTGTGCTACCAGTGCCACAGCCTCCTACTAACCCAGTATAGGAGATTAATTCTTCTGGAGCCAGGGCAACAGACCTATGTCCTGGAATCCCATGGCAAAATCACCCTGCACTGTTTCTCCTGGTATTCATTTCAAAATTAGCACACCTCTGCAGAGTCCCTCAATCTGAGGCTATGTCTGATCTGTTCCAAGAGAACAGACATAGCTGAATTGTGTCTTTCACTCCCCAGGTAAAAATTTGAACGTGCTCTCATCCTTATTTTTCTTTGCAACATCCTTGTGAGATTGTATTTGTGTTGTTTTAATTTTTAAAAACAAGGAACTGAGCCATGGAGATTATTTATTACTTGATCAGATTCAAATCTAAGACCAAAGCTCGGAGCAAAAACTGAACTGCAAGTAATAATTTCTTATGTTTGGCTTATGTCATTAATTCTTCTTCTAAAGTTATTTCTTTTCATAAGTAGAGATTTGATTGCTTTCTGTTATTTTTGTTTGTTTTTAAACTACATGGTCATGTTATTATTATTATTATTATCATCATCATTATTATTGTCATTGTCATCATTCTCTTCATCATTACTATTACTATTGTTACTATGATCATTATTATCCAATTTTATTGTAAACATCTCTGACACGAATTTTTTGTTTGTTTTTAAACTACATGGTCATGTTATTATTATTATTATCATCATCATTATTATTGTCATTGTCATCATTCTCTTCATCATTACTATTACTATTGTTACTATGATCATTATTATCCAATTTTATTATAAACATCTCTGACACGAATTCTCTTTCTGCCGCTCTGGAATTTCTGCATAGAAGAGACTTACAGACCTCCACCCAATGTACAACTTCTTTCTGTAGAACAGAATAGGCCTTGATTCTGATAATAAATTACTTCATTGAAGCTCTTCATGTGAGAACTTTGAGTATTTAAGTGTATCATGTTTTCACAGAAACCTTCTGAATGATACTCTGATGCTAGTAATGAAGAAATAATAATACTATTAAATCTGCTAATAATTAACGTAATAATAATATTACACATTTCCTTTGCCTTCCATCTACTGAAAGATTTTGTTCAATGAACAAATAAGCTATATGCTTTTATGCTGCTTAAAAAAAGCCACAACATAGAAAAACACACATGCTATTTGTGATATAAATTGGTATGGTAGTGCTGTGCAATCCAGTTCAAAAAGTGTTTAAGAAAAGGATGGCAGGAAAGAAGCAGTGAAATGTGAGAGTAGCAAAGTAGTGATAATTTTTCTTTAAAAAATTTTCTTATCAGAGAGAATGGACACCCAGAAGATATGGTAGCATAGAGCAGCTGTTGCTTCGTATCTGATTGAATTGGTTTGCCCACATTTTATTTGGAATGTGATTATTTGTCATTTGATAAATATGCATCATTCAGATACTGGAGAAATTGTTTCAAGATTTTGTTTTCTTCAGTAGTTGGCTTATTGGTTTTAAATGCCTGTGCATTAATGTGTATCCAGATTAGACAGGACTAGTATTCTTTTTCTTCAAAACTAAGTTGTTGTTTTTTTGTTTTCTCTATCCCCACTTTTCCAATCTTCCCCCACCCCCATTTTCCCTCTAAAAATATCTTTAGGAATGACTTGCTGATGGTGTGCCGCCAGCTGAATATGGAGGCGTCTGTTGCAGAGATCATGCACCAGCTGGGAGCAGATGAAAATGGAAAAATTTCCTTCCAGGACTTTAGTCAGTGCCGCATGGAACTGGTACAGGAAATCAAGAAGGAGGAAGTGGAGCTTTCTGTGAAATCGGATGACTCTTGTAAAAAGAAAAAGTTAAGGGATAGAGTAGCTTCCTGGCCAACTAGCAGCAATAACAGTTTAGGTAGGTATGAATTTTAAATGTCCTGTGGGTGTAATTTAAAAAAAGGTAAACTGTGGGGTGTTTGTTACTGATCTCACTGGCATTAGGGTTGCCCCTACAGGGCTTTGTGGAACTGCCTTTGCATAATTTCATCATATACTAGAGTGCTGTTGTAATGGATGCAGACTTGTCATCAGAATGTAAACTAGAATTGTGCAGAGCATCCTCTTCTAAAAATGCAAATTGCACGAGAGAATTGCACAGATTTCCTTGGAAGGGTAAGGGCTGGTCACTGAAGATCCTCTGTTCTCTGTAAAGCTCAGGCAGGTATGTAGGTAAAACGGAAAAATGAGGGAAGACTTAATCTTGGTTCCAGTCATAATACAGTGTAGGAATTAATGTTTCTTGGATGCTTTAAAAATCATTCCACTTAGTGGGAGATCTGAATGCTGGCAGAACCCTATGATTTAGAGAACACAAAAATACTTCTCCATCTGGTTGAAAACCAAACAAAATCAAAATCAGAACCAACCAAACCTAAAGAAACCAACAACAACAACAACAAAAACAAACCACAACTTCTCCAAAAAACTCAAACCAACAAACGAAAGAAAGAAAAAGTGCTATTCCATCCACAGGAAAATGGGATGTAGGAAGGGATTATCTGTGTCATTGAACCCAGTCCTTGATAGCGCTGTGACCAGTCAGCATTAGGTCAGAAATGTTAATGCCTGCAGAATGCTTCCTTTCACCCTGTAAAAAAATGGAAGAGACTAAAGGACACAAATTCTGGGGTCAAAAATGGCAGAGTGTGGTGTTTTGTGGAAAAAGCTGATGATGCTGTCCATTTCCCAGCTCCCTACAACAGTGCATGCTGGCTATGAACAACTGCTGGCTGATGACCATGGAACTGATCTGTGTCCATTCTTCACAAAAATGGCATCAGCTTCTGATGGTGTTTAGTTGGAGCTATGTCTCCTCAGCCTCTTCTTTGGGCTGTACGAGCCTACATGTTTTAAAACACTTTTTAAACTGGAAATTAGTCTTCCCAATAATTTTTCTTTGAAGTGTCTTAAATTAATTTGACAATATTTTTTTATTGTTGGATGTGCTTCATACATCTTCTAGAGAGTTGTGTTATTCCATCTTCTCATGTTAGGTCAGGGTTATGTCAAGGTCATGTTCTTGACTTGTTGCCCAGTATAATGTTTAACATCAGATTTATTTATTTATTTATTTGAAGGTAGTTGATGGTACATGGGATTTCTGTTTTAGCAGCATGGATGCAAGATATACTGAAAACAATACAGACATAAGTCACGTAAAACAGAGGAGAGCAGAGGAGAGTAGGGCACAGTCCAATCACAATACCAGTGAGGCTGAGCTGTGTATACAAGTACTCCATACTGGCTTGGCTAACTCCGGGAGACATTCACACTCTTACTGAACTCAGGCTGAAATACAGCACCAGTTGATTTCCTCAGCTTTTTATCGTTTACTGAAGCAAAACCCAGCCTCGGGTCCTCTTGGTGTTGAGATCAAGACAGCTTTTTTTAGCAGCTGTGATCAGTCCCAGCCCATCTCCTTCCTTGAGCTTCATGGGCACCTCACTCTGGCCCATCCCTAATCCTGCTCCCATAGTAGGGTTTTACTGATCAGTCGTACCTGCCTTTATCTTGCCAGTAGTCAGCTTCATAGGAAGTAAAACCGGCCATGTGTTGATTTTGGTGGTTTGGTCTATCTATTCATTTACTTATTTATTAGCCTTGTAGGTATGGGATTAGCATGTTCTGTCTTATCGTCACTTTGCACATGTTTTTAGCTAGCCATCTCAGAAATTCAAATTTTCCTTGTTTACTCTGTATCCTTGGTGAACTCCTTATCTTTTTGCTTTTTAGATGGACTATGCTACTCCCGTATCATCCTATCGTCTCACACTTCTTGGCTTTTCATTTTGGCTTCTCAGCACAGCAAATCTGTTTCATAGCTCTGTTTATCTTCCATCTCATATTTTATAGCTTCATAGTCATATTTTGTTATAGAGGTAGTTTGTTGTTAGCATTTCTTCTGTTTATGCTTTTTCATATATATTCTTGAATTGCAAAACTCTGTAGTTTCTATGCCCATTTCTCCGATCACTTTCTGCATTGAAATTTTTGTAAGCCTTGTGCTCAATTGATTTCCATCCTGAGACTCTATTTCTGGAACTGTCAGACAATATTTCAAAGCCAAGATTGTGCCTTTTTTTTTGCTTTAAGGATGTTGTGTGTTCCCTTTGCTCATACAATTATCTTAGGTTGCCTGCTTTTTTGGTGCTGACACAGTTGTATTTTCCTGCAAAACAGAGTTGTTGTTCTGCCCTCAGATGGTTATACAAAGTTTTCCTGTTTGCTGATCAGATTTCTGTGGTTTAAAATCTACTTTCTTAGACAAACCAGCCAAGTAATTATGATTTGTAATAATCAGAGGTGAAAGACATCTCCTAAACTTGATAAGAGAAAGGCCATCATAATAGTCTCAAAATTTATCCCGCAAAGAATCTTACTAATTGCTGCCAAAAAGTACTTATAGATGAACTTTCAAATTTATTAGTGTATAGGATTCAATCCCAACTACTTTTTTCCCGCTATTCCCCAGTTGCTGTTAGTTTTACAAGAACAATTTAATTCATTTTTGAAGTTGGTGAGTGAACCCATTTTTCTTTTCCTCTTTTTTTCCCCAAAAGTTAAGATCAGAAGATGTTTGAGTTTCCTGCCTTGATATATTTTGCTCTGCTGATGAAGTGTGACTATCTTACTGCACTGTACTTCTAGAGCTAATGGGGAAATTATGGGATTTTTCCTTGTCCTGCCTTGACTCTTGCAAGAATTCTTAGAGAACATACAGAGATGCTCCCCCCCCAAAAAAAAAAGTCTTGGGAGGAAATACTAAAGATGAGCATTTAGGATGCAACTGTTTTTTATTTGGTTGTAAACGAAAACCATTGTGGCAGCACTGTTCAAAATGTTCTACGTAGCTTTCTTTTCAACGAGTCAAGGAAACAGTGCTGCAGTGCATTTCTATGATATAAGCCCAGCCTGTGGTATGAACATAATGACAGCTGAGGAATTACACTTGCAGTCAAGCTTGAATTATGGTCTGTGCTTTTCTGTGCCTTCCTGATGTTTCTGTGCCTTTCATGTCTTTGAGGGCTCATTTATATACTCAAGACTGATCAAAGAATTGGTTATGTTGTTATTGAGTCTTTGCTGTTGCTTTCTAAGCGTTGCTTGAGACAAGAGACATCATGTACAAATTCAAACAGGGGCTTAGTGGATGTTCTTTTTTTGTGTTACCATCTTTTTCTGGTCAAAACACTTTTAATTGAACTTTTAATTGAACTTTTAATTGAACTATTTTCAAAGATAGTTTACAGGTCTTTTTTTCAAGACTAATTTCTACATAGGGTATGAGCAGCTGCTGATATTTAAAGCTGATATCATATATTGATGTGGGGCAGATAAATGACAGCATTTCAAAACTCATTTGACTGGTATTAAGTAGCAGGTGTCCTGATGAAATAAAGAAATAAAGAAATCCAGCCTCTGACATGAATGCTTTTACACTGCAAGCTTGTATGTAATTGTGCAGAGATTACCAGTCAGGCAGCCTTTTCTTGGAACTGTTCCAAATTCCTAAGAAGAGAAATAAAACCTTTGCTGCCTATAGGTTTTGCTTTTCATTATGAAGAAAATAACTTGGAAAAAAAGTTGCGAGAATTAATTGCAATTGCTAATCTACTATTGAGCTTCATCTCACCCATCTGTTTTATCATTGATAAGGTTATTCAAATAATTTGCCCCAATTTGCCCCAATTTTGCCCAATAATTGCCTGTGTTTCCAGGTGGAATGTAGAAGTGAGGAAATTGGTTGACTCTTTTAATCGAAGTATAGGACTCAGATTTATTACTACTCACTTGTGTATGTCCTCAGTAAGTCAAGCCTGCATCCATATCTATCATCCTGATAAGCAAATGAGTGTATAGATTTAAAAGTTCCATGTTTTATTCAAGTGCACAAAAGTTTCAAAGTAAGGATTAGGCTGTTTGATGTTTATTAATCAGCAATTCAAAGTTGTTATAATGTGTTGTCATTCTTATCCTACACTATTAATGTCAGCAGGAGCTTTAACAATAATTTGCAAGTAATAACCAGTTATTTTTCTATAAGTGAAAATATAAACTGTATGGAATGTATGGAATGTAAACTGTTAACATTCTTGCATTTTAAAATATAATTTTAAGAAATTAATAAAATAACTGTTGAAAGTGTTGCTGGAGTCTTGCGGTCACCAAATGTGACCTCTTTCTTTTATTGTTTCAGTAGGAAATGCAGGAAAAATGTCAGTTACTGATCAAATCTGTGGTGATCTCTCCAGCTATGGAGAATGAAGGCTATGATAGGTACAGTAAATCTGTGTGAATAATGTAGTGAGTGATGGAGGTGTATTGCTTGGCACACGAAAACTTTATTGCAGCAGAACTACATCTCTAATATTAAAGGGAGTTGCTGAACAGTTGTGGCTTCTGTTAGCTTTTCAGTGTTGTATAGTTTTGTAGTCTTTTATAAAACCTAGCATTAGAATTATTTATATTATGCATTGTATAGATTTGTCTAGCTCTTTACAAGGAGCAAATTGCCATTTTTTCTCCTTGATAAAAAATTGCCTATTTCTAGCACCAGTTGACTTGGCGGATGGACAAGAAATGGCACTATTTATTAGTAAATTCTTGGTTTCTTTTAACTGCATGTATTTATTGATATGATATGATCTGATTTCATATTCTAGATAAACAGTCACAAATACAAGAGTCGTTTACCAATTTTTGGCTGTAGGTTAGTACTTAGTAATTAATTCATAGCCAATTCCCCTTTCTTTACTGAAAATAAGTCCCCTGAAAACTTGCTATGATAATTTATTTGCATAGTGTAACAAGCATGAGAAATAATCAAAGGAATGGTAGGAATTCAGGCTTAAATTAAGCTTATGGGTAAATAGCAGAGGCAGACCAGTGGGGCTGAAAAGTCATTATTTTTGTTTTACATTAATTCCATGTTTGATCTTACTGCAGATAAATTGCTCTTGAGAAACTGATGCAGTGATTACATTTATTTTTGCTGTAATTAATTAAAAAATACAGAGCTCATATGGATTCAAAGGCATGCTGCAGATTTTCTTGAAATTTATGAGCAAACTTTCACCCTTAGATATGTTTAACTAGAAAAGCTTTGAATTTCTGCTAGGCCAAATTTAATTACATACAAACTCCTGTTAACTGTAAGTGGTTTAGTTTATTACATTTAAATAATCTTTTGATACCACTGTCTTTGTGCAAAGCAGCAGAACATAGGTAACTCTTCTTTTCTTTAATAAACGGAGAATTTAAGTTCCGTGAGCATCCTTACAAATGAACCTGAATTTCTGGAGGTTTATAATTGATAGCTGATGAATCTTACTAAAATCATAATATATAGTATACATTAAACACCAGTGGATCTGTACAGGATAGAAGTGATCCCTGCAGGGGTCTCTGGTGTCTTATAGAAAAACAGACTTGGTTGAAGCTTTCTTCTGCTTTGAATATTTGTAAAATGTAAGAACAGCTAATCTGTATTAGACCAGACTTTATTGTTAAATGGTAATTTCGTCCCTTAGCATGGTCAGAAGAAAATGATTAGAGAAGATTGTAGGGTCTGAGTGGTCATGTAACAATGCTTGCATATTAAATTTCAGCTCAAGGACTTCAAATTAGAGGTAGTTGCACTTGCTCACACACACATGGCTTCCCTCCCTCTAACCCTGTCTTGCAGGACTGAGCCTCTGAGCACATGCAAGTAGTGTTCACCGTGGCCTGCCACCAGGAGTAGCACATCTTGCCCTTCCATTGTATGAGGAACAAACTCTTGCTTTCCTGAAGTTTCCTTACTTACATGTATTTGCAGGGGTTTTTCCTCTCTTCCCACTCCCCTCCTCTCCCCACAGTGTATCTAGTCAAGGTTGTGCACTGCATTGTGCTGTGTTACCTTCCTCAGCAGAAGCACTAACAGAGTCAGTCACCTCTCTGCCTTCCATAAAACTTACAGGAATTCAGTGTATTTGACATTTCTACACCAAATGCCCTTGAAATTACCAAACACCTTAACATTTTGAGAGGAAGGGGGAAGGACAGGCAGCTGAGTAGGTGGAACTGGGGGAAGCAGAAAGCTGCTCTTCCTGAGAGCTGCTGCTACCCAGAGTCGATAGAAGGGCTGGCCCTGAGCAACACAAGTCAGGCTTGCTTCAGGGCACTGCTGTCTGTGCCTGCTGGTCAGCTCCAGTGGTCACACATGGAGCTGTGGTTTGTGTTTGCCATATGGTTTGGAACTGGATTACAACATCACTTCCTCAGTTTTGTCCCAGTTTATGCTTTCCATGCAAACTGTGATCAGCTTGAGAAACTGAAAGGCTGCTGGGGTTTTCATAAGGCATGCTTCATTTGGCACAAGATAAGCACTGTCACACATCCTACACTGCAGCTTTTGTAAATCAAGGGCTGCCTCTCAGCACATTTCTGCTTTGTCTCTCCTGACTTCTGTGATGTGATCTTCACCTGCCTGCATCTAATATGGTTCTGACATACTAAGGTTTATGAAACAGGAACAAAATGAAAGTGACAGGCAACAAACTGGATTTGTTTGCTTGGATACATATGTATTCAAGTCAGATCTAAAGTGAGGTTGTCTTGAGTGGAAGGTAATCAGGGAGGAAGCTGATTATTCACCTGTAAATTTCCATGTAAGGAAAGCCAACTTTTTTTTAGAAGTGCAGTGCACATGGTACAAATGCTGTACCTGAAAGGTATGTTGGAACTTCCTCTAGCTTCTGTATGACTTCAGGTTTTTTGTACTCTTTTTCCTATATACTGTATACTTCCTATACTGTATACTCCTCTCTTTACTAGAGATCATTCATTTTCAGGGGAAAAAATGATTGTTTTCTGCCTTAATAGAAACTTCAAATTAAATTCTAGATTGAGTTCCTGAATACAATGCAGTTGTTAGCCAGCAGAGTTCTGGCAAAATTTAGTTAAGGTGCTTAAACAATACTGGGTATTAGAAGACCTTGGTTCTAGAAGTCATGCCCTTGTTAAGAAGTCATCCCCATCCTCTGTTTCTTATGTCTGAATAGAGAAAATGGTTATCTGGTCTCAGGGGTATGTAACTATTTCCTTTATGGCCAATGTTAGTCTGCTGGAGAGTAGTGAAACCATGATAGTTTACATAGATGTATTTCTCCAGTAACTGAAATAAATTTGAAGAAGGCAAATTGATGGAAATTCCACAAACATTTATTAACATTTATTTGGACTACTGATTTAACAAACTCAGCTTCTTCATCCAAAAGCTGTGTTGAGTGACTGGGAAACTATAATGAGAGAAACTTCATCTTTAACTGGATATGTCTCTGTTTTACTTTCTCAAGGCTTTATAAATTACCTTGCCTACTTTATAGTTTTGCTCTTGGCAAGCTTATTCACTTATCTGTCCTAATTTTCATGTAGCTGTTTGATTTATTTTTCTTAAGATTTGACATAATTTTTGTAAGTGATAAAAATCTGCTTAGAAAAATATGTCATGGAATGTAAAAAATTAAAATCCAAAAGCCTAAAAAAAAAGAGATTGTATTACTCTGGTAAGTAAGAGTGCTGATTATGTTGCAGACTGTTCCAATTTCTTTAATGTGCATTTAAGTGTTTCTGAAATTTATGCTGTAATGATATCCTGTAGTGAGTCGGGCAGGCAGCACAAAATTGGAGAATTCCCAAATTTTGAATGCACCAGTGTTGGGGGTACTTCACCGAACCTGAAATACAGTTGAGGTTTTTTGTTGATTGTGCAAAATATACCAGTAGAAAGTGCAAATGTGTGAACTTGTAGTTTAGTAACAAAAGGATGATAATGTGTGAGCTGGCAGCAGTCTTTTAGAGCAGAAATTATCAGTGTGGTTCAATTTTCCTCTTAGACTTAATTTCATAAAAGAGATTTCTCTCATGAGTAAGTTGTGTTAGTTAATCAGTGTGGGGTGTAGCTGTGGTTTCCTTCCCTTGGAGCTTGTTATGCTCACTCCCAAGACTAACGAGAAAAGGACTGAAATAACACAGCCTAACATTGTATGTTGTGTGCAGTGTTCATGAAACCAGAAGAAAAGTACAGTGGGAGGAAAAGAATTTAGACAGTGATCCCACAGACCCTTACCTTGCGATTCCCCATTTCCCATAACTGCTTTGCCCACATCAAGTATTTCCTTCTCTGTCACTGGACAAGTGCTGCGAAAAATTCTAATGTGAAGTGTCTCTAGGACTGAATGCTGAGTTGAGAATACATTCCATCCCCCCCTGAATTCTCCTAGAACTTGAAATGGATGTACAGATAGCTTTCTGTATTTAATAAAATCTCTCGCCCAGCTGTGCATGTGAGGATCAGTTATTATCATCATCACTCTGCTACTGTGCCATTCATAGGTGTCATTCATATTGTTTTATCATCTGATGCAAAATAATAAATGACTTTTAAAGAGTGATTCCTGTTAAATAGGAAACAGTTACATTAGTTGTCAGGCTGTCAGCTGAAGCCGGAACCTTTGGCCTTTGATCCCTGTATGGAAGTGTTTTGTAGAAAACAATGAAAATAATTGTGATAAGCTCCAAATACGACTATTATTTTCACTTTCCTAATCAGGTTGGATTAGTATAAAGTTGATGCCTCTATGAGAACATAGCTTCTTTTCAGTCATTTTGATTTACTGTACGTGGTATGTTGCTTGAGCAATTGGAGCTTATGCAGTTCTTAAATTTTCTTGTAAATTAATTTGGGTTTTGCTGTGTTTACATCAGCTTGGGAGACTTGAGTTGTCTGAATGTCCAAAGATTTACTCTTGTTCTTCTTGGTTTCCTGAACAGCCTGCATTTTTTCATAGCTAGACCTACTCCTCGAGGCTCTGACATGACTAGCAAGTGCAAAGTGACTGTTCTTTGTTAATTTTGTACATTTCCCCCTTCATTCAGTGAACATACCTCCAGAACTTTATTACTAAAGTTGGCAGGGAGCTCTGAAATGCTAGTGCTTTTCACTAATCTCCCTGTTGCCTTAATTGAATAATAATAATTCAGTTTTCCAACTCTTTGTGATAGGTTATCACAATTTAACTGTTGATGAAAGATGAGCAAAAAAAAAAACCTGCTGAAAGACAGCCATTCTTTTGGTAATATAATGCATAAAAGTTAAAGTAACTAAATGTCATGGCTACCTCATGGAAAACAATGGCCAGACTCTTCACTGTGTGAGGTGAATCTGTGTGACCAGGGAGCTGGTTGACAACTTACACTGTCAGCTGTCTTCATGTTCTCCATTCACAAGTCAGACTCATCTCAGAACTTGATGCAGGGCTAATTTTACAGTGCCTTGCTTTTCCTGGTACTCCAGGTCCTCTCAGAAACAAATACATCTTCAGTGGCATAGTCTGGTAAAATTAGCCTTTACCAAACCAAAAGTCCTGGCTTGCATTTTTGGCAGGCATATGTTTCTTTGTTGCAGAATATAAGCCACCTGGGCAGAAGGTTAACTGCTGGAACATAAGATGAAATGCCATTTTCTTTCAGATCAGAGTGGCAGGGTGTCCCCAGAACACAGACCAGAGAGCTTTGCAGGTCATAAAGGAAGATTTAGATGGCAGGAATTCTCAGTGCAGGTAGGCAGGGTACGCTATTCAGAGTGATGTTTGTGAATCAATGTGACTGTTTTAAATGGCTTTGGTACAATTCACAAACTGAAATTTTATGTAATTATGGAATCTTTCATGTGCTATCAAACTAAACTGTCCTTTGTTATTCTTTAATACTCTATGTATTCATTCACTCCAGAAAGTGTTGTTTTAACTTTCTTACTCTGGAATTAAAGTGTTACTTACATAATTTGAAAACAATTATGTGCTCTTATATTACTCATCTTATACAAATATTGTGC
Source organism: Fringilla coelebs (assembly GCF_963513975.1). Classification (NCBI taxonomy): domain Eukaryota; kingdom Metazoa; phylum Chordata; class Aves; order Passeriformes; family Fringillidae; genus Fringilla; species Fringilla coelebs. The sequence goes on along the minus strand of NC_140031.1, from coordinate 71,054,785 downwards.
AATGAATTTATTTATTTATGTTTTCTTTCTGTCTAATCTTTGTAGTAACACCAACTTCCCAGCATGCTTATTACCTGGGAATTTTCATGATAATTCTGTTTCACTTAATACAGAAATTTCATGCTTCTTATTATTTTAAGTATAGCGGAACAGGGAAAAGCTATGGTGGGATCTATGTTGTTCTGCAAAGACGAATCTTGAGCACAGATTTATTACCTATAGGTTTCTAGTTACTAGGTCAGCTATCAGCCATCATACCTAATGTTTCCTTATTTTTGATTAGTATTGTAAGAGGAGGAATTGTATGTTAATTACAGCAAGATACAAGATTTGTCTGTTAATTCCTGTTTGAATTTTCAGTTACAAGGGAAATCTCAGTTTTGACTCCAGAGTTTCCCTGCAAAGCTGAGATTTGAGAAGGACATGACATGATCCAGGACAGCATTTTAACAGCTAGAGAGAGTTCTGGAATCTGTTGGGAAAACAGTGGGCAAATTTAGGGATTAGGGTTAAGCCCAAAATAAAATACTGGAAATGCCTTCCAGCCATCTCCCCTTCCATTTTTAGTATGTATGTTTTTAATTAGGAGTATTGACATGAACTTCTAAGAGAACTTGGGTTAAAGATACAGTCATAAATATAGTAATAAAACCCTAGTGTTTCCTGATCAATCTATAACTGACAGGTGACTTCTGTGCCAGCTGAATGTTCAGTCTGATAGCAGATGGTGCAATCTATGAAGGCCATTTGGGTCTTTCAACAGAACTGCTGTTCTTAATTGCATGAACATAGAAGCTCTTTTGCAGAACAATGATTTTTGAGTAATAGAAATGTAGTGTGTATTCTCTGTAGAAATATGTCCCATATTTAGCTCTTTGGAAAGAGATGTATCCATGTGACACAGCCAGCTCTCTTAATTCTGTGGCTCTGCTTGCCCAGAGAGTTTTGTTTCACCTACTCTTGGCAGGCTTGGAAAGTGGCAGAACCAATCCTCTGCTGTCCTTGGATGCCTGAGATATTTCAGGGACTTCAGGTCTGTGAGCTGCTGATTTTCTTTCTCTGTGGTGTTCTGTAGCCACACGAGGGCAGAGACACACAGTGTTGTGCACAGCCACAGTGTCCTGCCTGCTGTATAAAATATTGCTGGTACCAGTATCTCAGTGCAAGTCTGTTGGAAAGCTTGCAGCATGTAGCTAGATGAAGTACAGTGGTGCATGCTTGTGGTGTGAAAGTCATTGAATTAATCTTTAATTAATCTCCTTCTACCAATGGTAAGGAATCATGGTAATTATATTGGTATAAAATGTAATTATTATGCATTATTTTCTACTTCAGTGTTTCAAGACTAGAATATTTTTATTTCACAAAGACAGGGAAACCAACTCCAGGTTTCTTAAGTCTGCTTTTCATCCATAACAGCTTTACAGGGTCTTGGGGTGTTGATCTGAAACAACAGATCAGTTGCTGCCTTGCAGCCCTGGCTGGTTTTCCTCTTGTACTTTGCATCTCAGAGTTTTCTTGGCGAGGGGAAGACATTTTCCTAATAGTCCATTATGTAGTTTATTGGTTTTACCTGGTAATGTACTGAGTAAGTAATAACCACTGATTAGTAAACACTTCCTTAGAATGCCGGTTAATACTCGAGAGAGAAAACTAACTCAAAAAAGGAAAGCTTTTAAAATAATAGGATGGCCTTACAGGTAACTACTACTTATGGTTTGATGATTGCATGTTTGATTTAGAGTTTTGATCTAGTCTGTAGCTCTAGATTATATTCTGACTTTTCTATTAACCAGAGTGTATGCTTGGGACAGTCACTTATTTGTTTTTAATCTTCATTATACTATAGATGAAATTTTACAGTACTGCCCAGAGTTAGTAAATAATCTAGTGCCTACTCTGGATTGTTTTGCCATAGGAAATGGTTGAATCTAAAACATAACAAAATTTTAATAGGAATGGGGCATTTGTAAGGGAATCAGAAGCAGCCAGGGGTGAAATAGTTACTGACAAGACTAGAAATTTTTCTACTTGCTGTATGATTTAACCCCAGCTGTGGGCATAGGGAATGGGAAGGATTGTTCATGGAGAAACAGGAACCCTACAGCTTCATGATACAGAAACTTTCTCAAAGCATTCATTGTTTGTCACTTGCCACCAGATCATATGGTTGCATTGATTTGTAATGAAACATCTTGTGATTGATACGTCTGGCACTTGAATTGAAACAAGCACGCCTGAGATAATAATAAAGGCAGTGGTAACATAAAAAGCTATCACTATACAGCTAAAAGATACACTTATTTGTTGTCATTCAGTGAACAAAAAGTTAATCTTTTTCCTCTTTTGCTCTTTTATCTCTGCTGCTTTTCAATCTGATGTAAGTTACTGGTACTCATTTCTCGGTCCTTAGCTGTTCTAAACAACACTGGTTTTGCAGTGTACTAAATAACATATGCAAATGCTTTTAATTTTCCTTCTGAATCTTGTAATTTAGTAATTCACCTATGCACTGGAAATTTTACTGCTTTTTTCCCCCTGGTATTATCAGCACAGAGAAGATGGGCAGTAATGGCAGTGGAGGTTTTGGGGTTTTTTTTCTTTCTTCAGTGATGGTCAGGGTTATTCACCCTATGTCAGCAGGGTGCTCTGGCAGCCAAGAGGGCTGTGTCCTGGGGTGTATCAGCATGATTAGATAGTCAAAGAAGGTGGTGGTCCTAATCTGCACAGTGTTGTTGCTGCCTCACCTTGACTAATGTGTGCATTTTTGGGTATTTTTGCAGTACGTGAAAGGCATCAAATTATGGGAGTGTGTCCACAGGAGGGAGAGCAAGATTGTGAAAGATCTCAAGGCACAGCTGAGGTCACTGGGTTTGCTCGGCTTGGAGAAGAGAAGGCTGAGGGGTGACCCCAGAGATGCTGATTTCCTCTCTCTGGTGAGCAGTGACAGGACATGAGGAAAGGGAATGAAGCTGCATCAGGGAAGGTTCGGACTGGATGTTAGGGAAAGGAATGATTGAAAGCCATTCATTCTGGAATGATGGTTGATCACTGGAACAGGCTCCTCAGGGAGGTGGTCACAGCACTAAGCCTGGCAGAATTCAAGGACCACATGGATGATGCTCTTAGTCATGTGGTTTAGGTTTAGGCAGTCCTGTGAGGACCAGAGAGTTGAACTCAGTGATTGATCCTCGTGGGTGCCTTCCAACTTGAGAGATTCTGTATTTTCTTTATACACAGACGTTCCATACTAGAATGTTTTTCCTTTTCTATATTTTAGGTGCTGTATCAGGAGCCAGAGAAAGCTGGGAGTATGATTCAGGAGCAAGAGACCTTCAGAGTCCAGACCTCCACAGTCATTTTATGCTACAAAAGGTGTTGGAGTATGGTAGAAGCAATGTGACCCAACAGGCTGCTCTGCAAAGACTTCTAGCTCAGGCCTCAAATTTTAGCAACTCTGTTGGAGGAAGCTACTTAGAACTTGCCAACACTGTAAGTGCATTTTATATTTAAGTCTGCTTTTAAGTTTTGTAGGAACACTAGTGGTTTGATTTGCTTTGTTTTTGTTTTTGAAGAAGCATATTTATTCCACTCTTAGAGCCCATATTGAAGTAATTTTACTTTATTTTTCAGAAAATTGGTGTGATTATAGCAATAATGTAGTGTATAGTGTTTCCAAAGTTTCATAAACAAGTTGTGTCAAAAAAAGGTAGGAATCTGTGAATGGTCAAACTGAAATTCTTACTGATACAATTTAACAGAAGATTTGTTTATAAAAATGTCCTCCCATTAATTTTAAGTGTGTCAGATTGCTCAAAAGTGTTGTGCAGCAGAATTCTTCAACAGTATTTCATTACTACCCACTAAATTATTTGGTACTTCCTTTAAGCCCTTGGTGTGCTTTTTTACTTCTACAGGCAAATACTATTCTCCATTTAAAAAAAGCCTACATGGCTGTGTGTGCTGGTTTTGCCTGGAGAAAGGTGAATTTTCTTCACAGTGACCAGTATGGAACTGTGATTTGGGCAACACTTTTGGAGGAGTAAGACATTATTTTTTGCTTGTTCTGCGTTTGTATTGAGACCATGTTTGTATTTTAATTTTAACCCAGGCATCTTATAAAAGACCACGTATTTTGTAGCATGTTTCTGGTTTATGTTGCACAGAAGCTTAGGTGGAGAAGTAAAAGGTGCTAAAACAAAAGTGAAAAATTTCTAATTAAAAAAATGACTCTCCACTGGCATGCTTGACTTTGTTGAAACAGGCTCCTAGTTCATCATCCATAAGATAATTTAAGCTATAAGGCAAACCTCAGGAAGTTGTCTGGTCCAACATCCTACTTAAAATGGAAGTGATTGCTGACAACAGAGGAAAATCAATGTCTTCAAGCCACATTATTTAAAAAGAAAAATATTAAAAGTATCTGGACGATGCTCACAAAAGCTTTCTTGTTTTATCCAAGTTCCCAAACATGAGCTGATACAGGACCTGTTTCCATATGCAGAGTAAAAAAATGTAGATATTAAAAATTCCTTAAGAGGGAAAAGAATTTAAGAAAATTTATATTTTCTTAAAGGAATTGTGTTCTCATTTTTCCTGTGGAAGATAATAAGAGATCAGCTGTGTTCCAAACATGAGCTCACCCAGAAGCGTATGGGAGCAGAAAACAAGCAGGCACGCATGTATTATAAAGAGAATAATATGGGGGAATTGAGAGATTATAGGCCACTTTAGCAGCTTTGTTTGTATGTTCCATTTCTTGTGGAGAAATAAGAGCAGTTTGAAGTGAGGAGCAGAGAACATACAGATTTGTAAAAGAATAATCAAGTCCATCCAATGTAATACCTCCTTTAAGAGGAGATGCAAGACAAACAATACACATCGTGTTTCTCCAGTAAATTATCTGACCCTGCCTTGAGTGATGTTCTCATCATCAAGGCAAGAAGCATAATTTAAGTGTAACTACTAATGGTTGTACAGTGATGATTCAGAAGTTTGGTGCTGTCACACATTTACAGAGATATGATACAAAGCTACAGTGCACAGTGTGACTCAAGAATGCACAGTGTGATGGCTCCTGCATTGCTATTATACGCAGAAATCTAAAAAAATTAAAATGCAGGAAGCTTATAAAAAATACAGATTCCCAGGTTTCATGGCTTTCTGAGTCAGGGGAGGACATCAGGAAAAGTTTTTTTACCCCCAGCGTGGTTGAGCACCGGAAAGGCTTCTCTGAGCAGTGGTCACAGCACCAGCCTGACAGAGTTCAAGAAGTGTTTGGACAATGCTCTTAGGCATGTGGTATGACTCTTGGAGTGTTTTGTGCAGGGCCAGAAATTGTACTCAGTGATTCTGACTGGGTCCCTGTCTACTCAAGATATTCTATGATTTGGTGATCTCTATATTCCTTCTATGCTTGCTGTCATGAAAGATGCCTGCTCTTTGTTTTAATCTGTTACACTTCTGCTTTAGAATATTTCTTCTAGGCTTTTCAAAACCACAGTAGAGTCATCAGTCTCTCATTTATATGTAGATGAATACAATAACATCTTCATTTGACTCCTGCTGAGCACTGGTGTCATGGGTCATATGTAAATTTTTGCTTTGGCTTTATTAAAATGGAGAGAGAAAGGAGCAAGAGAAAATTGAGAGAATTATTTGCTTTGGGTTTCAATATTTATTCATCTTTCCACAAAATTTAATACTATGAGGCATGCTTACTGCAGTCTAAATTTAGGCTCTTCAAAGAGATAAACATAGCCTTTACAGAGCTGAGATTTAATATAGGTTCTTCCTTTTCTGTCTCTTCCTCAGATCTTTTACTGAGCTGCATTTGCCACAATGACAAACAAGCTGTTCCCTAGCATTCATTCTCAGCTTCCCCATTCTTAAAAGTTGAATTCAGTTAATTAATCAAGTGTCAATTCTTGTTATTAATGTCCTAGTTTGCCCTCTAGCAGGTTTTTTTTAGCCTCATTTTGACTTTAAACTGTGCAGTCAGGCTAAAGACATCCCTTGTGGTGATAATGTACTCCGACAGCATAGATTATACCCCTCAGTCAAGACAGAGGGTCTCCATGCTGTCCTTAACATTTAGGATTTCCATTTGCAAAAGCTAAATGAACATCAGTCCACTGTGCCTAGGAAAATAAAAAGGATTTATAAGGGAATATTTTTTTAATGCATTTTTATAATTTTGGGAACATGCAGCTCCACAGCATTTATCTCTACAGTATTTTATCAAAACTTAATGCCTGCTCTGAAGCGTTATTCTTCATCATAGGAGTGATGCAATTTTTTAAACAGAGCTATTTGAAATTTAGCCATTTATACTTATTGCATATGTCTCTATTCTCTGCTCATTTTGCATCATTTTGCTATAATTTGATTTATTAAGCCATGTTCAGATTCAGCTTTTGTATTACCTGAATAATTTATTCTGTAACCTTTATATGGTGTTAATCTCTTTCAGCATTTTCCACATTTGCATTATTAAACTTAAATATTAAGAACTTGTTCCTCTTTATAACTCTTCCCCTTGGTACCAACATTTATGACTAAAATGCTAACCTTTCACATGACTTGACACCACTTACTGAGGATGTACCTATTTGTGCCAATAGGAGTTCTCATGTGTGTGTTTGGGAGTTGTAAATAATTTAAATCTTCATGGACAGAAAAGAATGCAAGCATTTTGAAGAATTTGTTGGTGCATGTAGATGTTTGGGAGCAGCTGTGGGATCTCAGTTTGCACCCTACAGTGCCACAAGGAGAGATAGAATTCTGATCCAGGAAATGCAGTATTACTGTTCTATGAAAACATCACACAGGCAATATCTCAATATGATAGGCATATTTCACATTAAAATTCCACTGAAGTTTAATAAGCAGAAGCGGTAAGATTTGCTTTAATTCCCTTTTCATATTGTCCTTTCATGTAATTAGAATACACTTGATTTTTTTTTTTAGTAGAATGTGTGGATATAAATGGTAATGAATGTATATGTGCCTAATGCTGGTTTCTGTTGCCTAAAAGAGGTGGGAAAATTAACGTATTTATTGTCAGAAGTAATTTACATAAATAAAACCCCACTGGGTCTGTTTCATTTGCCACAATGATAAGATCTTTATTATTTTAGTTGGAAACACATCTGGTCTGCTGAGAAAAGTCTTTAAAATGTGACCCCAAGTATGTTGATATGTGGTGTTTTTTTAACTACCCTGGTTTGGTGAGATCCAGAACACTTGGATTTTTCCATCCAAAGACACTGCTGCTATACTAGAACCTCTTTAACTCCACCTTCCTCGCCAGAGCTTTTTTACTTGGAAAAGATTTGATGACAGTATGGTTGACTTACAGAGGGGAAGGGTACAGCTGTATTTTTGAGAACAGAATGTGGTAGAATTTCATTATGACCATGGTTTAGGAGGCTGTGTTGCTGTTTCCTCCTCCATGCCACCATGCCACATGGCTGCATTGAGGTTAGAAGCTCTTCAAAGAGAAGAGCTTATTTACAGAGTTGCCAGATTTACTTCCTGCAGCATCTCACTCTTCTGGCCAACCACTAAGTGTGCATAATCCTGCTTTTTATCTTTATCGTGGCTGTCAGTGCAAGATGGATGTGTCTGGGTGGGAGGGGTTGGTGCAGACTGCTCCACCTGCAAAATCTGCACTTCTCATCTCAAGAGGAGCTAGTTTTTGGAATGTCTCCATCAAGGACAAACAGAAAACTAGTACAAAAATTTTCTTAATGCTTCTTCTTGTAACTGCTCTGGTATATGCTCTTTCTTATCTCCCCCCTGTCTGATTTGCATGTGTCTGAACCTCATCTGGAGATACTAAAGACATCACTGGGCTTGAGAACGGACTGTTAATTTGCGTGTGCCTGACAAAGTACGCTTTAAGTACAGCAGAATTAAAGCAACTAAACTGGATTTAATTCTAGCTATGGACTCTCTATCAAATGCAGATACTGTTTCTAGTGTGTACACAGCCCAAAAGTTTGTAAAGTACAAAGTTAAACTGAAAATACGTGTAACAAATCAACATGTAGTTGTGTTAGCATTAGTTTCTCAGCATGATCACTAGCAGATGAGAACTCAATGTCTTTGTTTTAGGAAGTGTCACGTTATCTGACAATAGATTTTCTTACTGCAATACCTCTTTATTAGTCAGACTCAGTGAATGTCTACCTTGCTAATTTTTTTTCCTGGAATGCATTGAGCTGCAAGTTATGACAGACAGAACCACTATTTTGAGAAGGCTATTCTTTTTAGTTGACATAGTTTATACTGAGCAATAGTATTCTGAAGGTCACTATTGCATTTTTCAGGAACACATGACTTTTCCTTTCTTACCTGGATCTGCTCCTTAATCAGGCAAACTTAATTTGCTCTGGTCTACTTATATTAATAGCTTTTTTATATAAAAGAGCACATTTAGTATTATAATTTTGTTTACCTTTATGTCGGGCTGTAGTGCTGTTTGTTCTGGATAACTGCTTCAAACAGTATCAATGCTCTGCTTCATCCTGAGTCACAATAAGCATTTATGTGCTCTGAGGTACATGTAAATGTAAATTGATTTACATGTAAATTCCATATTGCTGTCATGTTAATGAGCATATAATAATTTCTTGTAGTTCCTTAATGTTATAAAATGTACTTAGTACTTTAGCAGGAGAATATCTCAGAGGTTGCTTGGTGTATGGCATATGTTCACATGTGATATTCTGTGATGAAATTCAAAACACTGGCCCTTTCTCCAGCACATCAGGCAATTTGACAATACATCAAGTGTTCTGTCACTTCTTGCCTTACCTCCTACCTTGACTGTTGGATAGCCAGCTGATATTTCTACTGTCCTTTGCTGTGTGACCATCAGGGTATGTGCTTACACAACCAACAGTCTTTCATTACAAAGACTGAAATTCAGATTACCTGATGATAAGAGATGTCTGCTTGTTCATCTTTTATGTATATGAGTTTCTATGTGGCACAAGTCAGTGTAATGTTAATGTGTTTAGCGACATGGTATCATTCACCCTCCCAAAAAGATATACACCTTGTCTCTGTAGTGTGACTTTTTTTTTTTTTAGACTACATTTTGGGCTCATTTTAACTAAGCAAGTAAATGTAGGTTTTAAAATTGACTCCTTAGAAACAGAAAGGATTGTCTGGTTACCTAAGAGAGCAAAGATACTTTTGCAGGGAATGACGAAAAAAGGGATTCCTAGAGATTTGTGGTAGTCTAGGGATACTCTTGTATCTCTCCTAAATATGAACAATTTTCTCTTTTGCTAATTTATCGGCATTAGATGTAAATTTAATGGTAATCCTGTGAAAATTCTTTTGGGAAATGATCTTTTAAGGGAAAGTAGCAAGAGGTCTGAAAATGGAATTGTACTGTGAGAAAGGGAAATCTGTGGTTGGTTTGTAGGCTACTATTGTTTAATGAGAATCTGCTTCAAAATCTCTCATTTAATTTCTGATGCTTTTATGGTTTTGGAGCTCATTAACATTGATATGTCCTTTTCTGGCAAGTTTGCCCCTTTTATCCCAACCCTCCTCTCCAAATCTTCTCTGTTTTAAAATAATTTTATTTTTGCGTGTGTGCAGCTCTGCTCCTTCAGCTTCCCCACCCCTTCCCTTACAGTCAGAGAAATGGGTCCCAAAGCATCAGGTATCCCATGCTCTCAAGGCAGTTCTTTTTGAATGGGACAAAGTAATGCCTTTCTAGGCCCTCTGCATGAGGCTAGTGTGGATAGGAAATAATTAGATTTTGTGTATTTTGAGGAATTTATCCAGTACGTAGGCACTTTGTGGGATGTGTTGGAATTTGGTTGCTGTGTAGAGATTGATTTTTCATGAGTTACTGGCTGGGGACTCTGTTCCATGTTTGGGAACCTGTACATATAATAAACCACTGGAGCTGGATCTCTTCCTCTTCTCCCCTTGCAGCCATGCTTTCCCCATATTCTGTATGCAACTTCTACTGCAATTTCTTTTTCATGCCAATAAAAATCATTGCTATGAAAATGTAGCCTAATCACGCCTTCAATTAGAACTGAAATAGAAAGGCCTGAAATTGAAGATTCTAGTGGTGTGGACAGTTGAGCCTACTACAAAAGCTTTGTGCCCAGGATAACCTTGCCTTCTGTGCATGTGCTTCCAAACCAAGCATCCTTTCCTTTCTGCTAGGCTAAAAATAGAATCCAAGTGTGGAGAGATAGAATGTAAGAAAATGAAGATAGTGCAGAAGGTAGTCTCACAGCTGAGGAGTTGCAGCTGTACTAATCACCAAAGATTAGGAACAGGCCTGCCCTCAATAGGCCACAGCTGTATTCAAGAAGAAGAGTGCTACAAAAGAGTGGGTTAGCTGGTTGAGGGGAGAGAGGGGGTTTGGTTGTGCTGTGAAGGGAGTTGGAGTTTGTGGGCTGTGAAGAAGAAAGAAGCAGTACTGTGAGGAGTTGCCCATGAGAAATCACCGAGAAGTTTGGAACTTTTGCAATAAGATGACAACATCCAAGAATTCCATTAAAGCAAGAACTGATTATTGGCATATTGATTCAGGAGGGTTGGCTTGTCCAAAAGCAGGCACAAAGGCAGTTTCTTTCTGACAGACTTTATGTTTAGGGGTGTGGGAAACTGTTAGGTCTTTGATCTCAGGCCAGCATTGTAATGGACCTTGTTTGTCTCAAGCAGGCATCAGCTGGAATGGGATTATGCTTTTTGTTTATAGAGGCCTGGCTTCTATAGCCCTCTAAAATAATTGTCAGTTACTAGTTTTTCTCTTAAAATGGACATTCTGGATTAGGTCTGCCAGGACTCATCTATTTTATATAAAATGTAGTTGAAATTTCCAACACTATAACAGAGGTGGAGGTGAGAAAATGGCACATGATATGTATTTTTTAAAATTCTGTTACTATTTCCCTCTGCAGACAATCGTAGCACAGTGTGATGGGTGTCAGCACAGGTCACATTTGTTCAGGCAGACTATTAATAGATCTTTTTGACTGAGGCTTTTAATTGGATCTTTTGCATGACAGTCAAACAGTCTCTCTTACAAGCATACGACAAAGTTGAAGTGCAGAGAGTGATGGGTTTTGACCTAGTTTGGATGATGTGAAATGGCATATGGCAATCAGGCACTGTAGAAAAGAGGGCCTTAGCAAGGGTGTTTAAGTAGGTGTTTTGAAAGTTTCAAAACTTCTAATTTAACTTAGTTGCAAGGACTTTGTATTTTTCCCCCTCATTGCTCAGAAAATGCCATTATGCATCCTGTTTTCTTTGCTGTACTCATGGAAGGTCTAGCTCTAGTGCAGGTGTTCAGATGCTTTTGCTTTTCCAAATTTATTTTTCCCCTCCAGTTGTCTTGAGACAAAGAGCAATTCACCTATTACCACGGGCAGCATCTTTGCACACAGCTATACAGAATATAGTGTTAACATTATTATTATTAGCAGTGGCAAGCTGAGTCTGAGGGCCAGGTGTAGTCTGGTGAGGCAAGATTACCCTCTGGGTTCTGGTGTGCCAGAAGGATTACCACGTACCTCTTATCACGGGGTTTCCTTTTTCACCAGATTGTCTGCCTGCTCTCTGAGTGTGAGCTGGTGACTTGAGTTTAAGTTGGCAACACTGAGCTTCTGTGAATCCTCATTTTTTAAAAGGTGGGGAGATGACTTATTGCCCTTTTTCTTATACAAACAGTACGCCCTTGTGTTTTGGTTACGTGAAATACAGGATTTTGGTAATAAACTGAAAATCTTCATTGCAGTGCACAGTTGAAAATGGACTCTCTTAAGTGCTTTTGCAATTCAGCGCTAGTTTAGTTATAATGGAGTAATCAGCTGTTATCCTGCCAACCCAGAGGGGCAAGGCAGAGTTCCCATAGAAACCTGTCAGTGGAACAACAAAATTCATCAAGATGCTCCTGTCCCTTGGAATTATTTCTCTGCCACTGTCAGGCCTGGGACACTGACCTGAGGCAGTGCAAGATGCCACTGTTAAAACACCCCAATCCTCTTCATGTTGTGATGTTTTTTAAATTACTGTGTGGTTGTCAGCATTGCTGTTTTAGGGAACTATTTTGGTTCTAGTACTGTGAAAATGGGAGGGGAATACTTATACACATGTGCTCTCTTGTGATAACTGTTCTTACTTTTTGGTGAAAACCATTTCAGCATGACTGCTCCATTTTGGGCTAAAAATTCACATTATCACTTCTCATCTGGGAGTCAGTTTATGACTGTAGCTGTGTTGCAGTGAATTAGTAAACTCCACCTTTCCTCCTGGTAGGAAGCAACCAAAGTAAACTGTTTTTTCAGGAAGGGCATTGTCTGCTCTGTGAAGAGTTCATAATGAAATAAGTTCACCCCAATGAAATACTCAAGTGAGGTTCATGCCTTTAAGCCAAATAGCCATCTGTAATTTCCTGAAGTCAGTTTTCTATTCATTTACCTGCTTGAAACTATAATTTTAGGAACGTGACTGGAAAAAAAGACATTGAATCTTTCTATTCTCTGAATGTTTTAAGAGATTATAAATGTATATTATTGTTTGAATCTAATTTTTACATATATACTGATTTTCTGATATGCATTGTAGAAAAGGAGTGAAAAGTCTTTGTTTCTATAGCACCTACATGAGTGGTAGGTGTTTTTCATAATGATGAATTATCTTGTGCCCGGATTCTGAATTGTGAATGCAGAGCAACAAGATTTTTTTATACAAGACATGAGGTTGTTTATCTTACTTGGTTTAGTTGCTCGATAGAGGCTTATCTGAAAGTAAACACTAGAAACAGTAAGCAAATAATTTCTTAAAGTAAGGGACTATCCAGATGAGGCCTGAAAATAAAGAAGATTTTAGTTCTGTAATCATCTGAAGTAAGTGTAAGTGGCTTGAGAAAAATGTCTTGGGATGTCGAATCAAATAAAACTGTACAAGAAAGAGAGATCATAAATGCTGAAGCAGTGTTGTCCGCTGTCCCTCAACATGTAAAATGGAGCTGAAGTAGATGTGAGTGAGGCAGAGGTAAGATAGCCTTCAAGGTTATGATGAGAAACTTAAATGTAGGAAGATGTAAAGGAAAAAGGTCACTGGGGAGATTTAAATTGTATATGGGCAAGCAGTTAGAAGGAAAAAATGAATTTTCTTGACCAGATCTATGTGTCAGGTTAGAACAGAAAGTTTGGATTTTATGTTTAGCTGTCCACAGAGAGAAAAAACCCACAAATGCCAGATCTTTAGAAAAAAAAAATTCTTGTATTTTTTGGCTAGTAGAGAGTTGAGAAGTGATCTGTAGACCAACTTGCTGACCTTCATAAGCAGCTACTAAACTATGCAGACACAAAATATATCAAATTAATGAATGTAGGTGAGGGCTGTAGGAATTAATTTACAACAATCATGGAATAGATCTGGTTGAAAACTAGGGGGTTTGATTCACTAGAATTTTTCTATATATTACTTCAGCTCGTGTCATTGTTAATGTAATTTCAGTTATAACTTTCGCTAAAAGAAAGCACACCAAACCTTTAAGTGGTCAGAGAAGTTGACATTCTTGTAATTTAAGTGCTCATGCCAGCTGAAGTCTTGCAGAGCTTCAAGCAGGGATCTGTCAGATGCTTGCTTTGCATTTGTCAGAATTTGTTGGACTGAAGATATTTCAAGTGGAACATTTGACTGGATCCACACATACATAGGTAGGTAGGTAGGCGGATAGATGGATAGATATAGCTAAGTGTATGCATACGCATGTATGAGAGTATGTATGTGTGCACACTTGTTTGTGAAAGTATGTACAGGATATTTACAGAGGTCACACACTGTACATACACAGACGGGCGAAATAAGTGTACATAAGTCTGTGTGTATACGCACATATGGTCAGAAACTATCCACAGTTCATCTGTTAAACATTCAGAGATCTTGTCCACAGATGGTGAAGGGGGATGCTTGGATAGGTGGGGGATGAAGTGCCAAAGCACAGCTCTGATGTAATCCAGGGGCCAGGATCTGTCCCCTTTCTTTGTGGGAACTCACACATGGATCATCATCGATCCGTGGTTCAGAACACTCCAAGTAAGGGAGTTGAGTGTTCAATGTGCCAGTGGTAATGAAAGTCAGAGTGGAGAGAAATCTTGGAGTTAGGAAAAATAATTACATGCAGATGTCTTGGTATAGTTCAAGGGCTGCTGAATATTTGCAGAGGCACGATCATAACTGTGGAATGGGGACTGGAGCTGGAAATGAGAGCCTGTGAAAGACAAGATACGAAACAAAAGAGAGGTAAGGAGGGAATAGAGGAAACCTCACTATTAGAGATTGGGAAAAATAGGAGAGACTTAGCAGGCGAGTCTTTCTGGATTCTGGCAAATCCAACTTTCTGGATTCTATAAAAGTGAGAAATTTTGGAAGAGGTTCAGTTCACAATTGATAAATAGGAGGGAAATACAAGTTGGCTACCAAGATAGTAGGGACTTGAAGTGAAATGAATTAATTTTCTTGTGGTTAATAAAGGGAGGAATTATGGATATGAAGGGATGCTAAGCAGAAGTATGATGGCATGATTTGTAGTTTACAGAATGGCCTTGTTGATATTTCTAAGCAAGGAGCAAATAAAGTGATGATAATTAGGAGGCTGTGACATAGAAATGGCTGTTGTCTCTCCTTGTCCTCACAGACAAGTCACCAACATAAATAACAGGCACAAATTGACTCCTAGTCCTTTTCCTGTCCTGACATGATGCTGAGGTTTTGTGGGGTCAGCAGGAATACAAATGAATGTGATAGGTTTGGATGAAATGACAGGAAATGAGAGTGTGTGTTTGACAGGTTGGTGAGTGGCTTCATGGCGTGAAATACTGGAGGATGGAAAGAGGGATCAAATGTGAACTCCCAAGGAGACTGGTCAGGTCAAGGACGTGACTTTTTAAGTGGATTGAGTAGCTGAGGAAGGGTGAACAGGTGAGAGTAGCTGATTGAAGTGCTGTTTTGTAATCATATTGTTCTAGACATATTATCTGTTTCAGACTAATCGAGATGGCTTGATTCAAGGAAAGAAAAAATATTTGCTCATGTTTTCTTCAGAGACAGTGCTTCATTTTTCCGTGTAAGGTTAATTTCAATTGTTTCAAATGGGTTGGATTTTTTTCTCTCAACCTATATGCATAACCTTTACTGTCGCTAATGAGAACAGTTTGCATCATGAACCTACCATCCCTTTCAGCCTCTCCCTCTTAAATCATGGTGCATTAGTGCTATTGAATAAAGAATTTTCTGGAAACATTATCCAACTTGTATATTGTATTGAATTTCTGTTTCCAGGTTTGGCTTTCATTCTAATCTGAGTGCTATTTTCTAATGGAAATTTGAACTTTGGCACTGTGCCAGTGTGTTTTGTGCAAGAATGGGAAGGAAAAAAAATTGCACTCAAATTGTTTGTACTAGATTTGCAATACTTACAGGTGTGATTTGTGTGTTGGATTGTGCAGAGCGCTGCTCTAACTGTAGGCATGATATTGAAACAAACAGGAACTAAATACTCACTGGACTTCAATTAGTTGCATTTCAATTACAGAGCTAATTAAATAGAACCAACCAAGGAAGTCTTATTTCATACATCCTAGAATCGTGATCAGCTAATGGTGCATGTTGCATGCAGAGTGAAACTCTGAAAGTGGTACACACTATGCTGAAGAATATGTGACATGCACATATTTAGTAGATAATTACTTTTACACTGTAGTTTTTACTCTACAGCTGTTGAAACAAGGAAGGAATATTCATGTATGCCAAGTGTGACACTTGCTCTAGTAACTGTAAGTAAATGGGCTGTTGTAATTACTGAGACATATTATGGGGGAGAGGTCTTATAAAATAATGAGAATGCTAGTGTTTTGCATATTTTGTGGCACTTTGAGAAGTACAGATCAGGTGATGAAGTTGTCACTTGTCCCAAAAGAATCCTTTCACACCATGTGATATAGCAAATCTTATTAAATGCTTATTCAGATACAGTCAATAAACTAGAAATCCTCAGTGAATCTCAGACATATGTCAGTGATTCTTTTTCTACACCTGAATGAGATTAAACAAATGGAATAGGGTGACCATAGGATTATTAGTTCAACAATCAGCAAACTGGCCACACTAATGGTTGTTGCTACATAATTCTGAATTATCTTGGGACAAATCTCCCAGTGCAAATGCACTTAGCACAAGTAGTGTGTGGAGTGCTTTAGAGGTACGTAAGGCAGTAATGGATCAGAAATACCCTGCAATTGAGTGGAAGACCAGTCCAGTGTATCTGTCTCAGACAGAAAGTGTGTGGTGGATGTTGTTTCTGAAGTCTCTGTGCTAGTCAGGTTTGTCCATCTTCTGGTTACCTACTTCCACACTGAGGCATCCACTGACAATGTGTCATCTTGGGCTAAGAAACATCTGATTCTTCTTCTCACTCCCAGTGCACCCCCCTCCCTGCCTGTAGAGGCTAAAAAAAGAGGCAGGAGCAAGGCTGAGGGCAAGAGAGCATTGCTGTTCTAGGCAGGGAACTGAGTCACCAAGACAGAGAATGAACAGTCGGCTGCCAAACAACAGAGATGGACTGAGTCCAACAGGCCCCTCTCTCACTGAGTCACAGGGTGCTCTGTTCATTTCCTGGCAAAGCAAAATTGGCATACTTGAGGTTTTCTTTTGTTTGCTTTGAAGCCTGCCTTTGGCACAAGCCAGTGGGAAAATACACTTTGGCTTAAACAAAGTTCTTAGTACCCTGCTATTGTATTAAGTCACTCACATGTATTTGGAAGTGGTGAAACAGCCTGCGGACAGCTGGGCAGGTCTATCAGGGAATTTGATTTTGTGATGTAACATCTTCATTTGGTTAGTTAATGGACTTGGAGAAATGCAAGACAATAATGACGTTTCACACAGGAACGAGTTCTACATCTTCAGATGTTCAGGATATGTTCTTGATGCTCCTGTTTTAAAAATGCAGTATAATAGTAACTGTTTTAGAAGAATTATTACACTTAGTCTTCGCTAGCCCTCCACAGTAAAGAAATGCCTGCAGAGTTTACAAGGATGTTGAAACAAATGTTGCCAGTTTTTATGGGTTAGTTAACACTTGATGCTTTCCAACTGAGAAATGTCTAATCCCGTACCACGCAGTGCAAGTATGCAGAGGTTGCAATGGGAGTCATCTGGGGTTAAAGTAAAATAATTCCTCATCAGAGTTTGGTTTAACCATTTCATTAATCTGCACATGAATTATAATTAATTTTTAAATGTTAAACAAACTTTGTTCTGAAAGTACCTGCATGTATTTCCCGGGTTCTAAGGCACAATTGAAGCTGTGCCTAATTCTGTATGTGAATTCTGACGTTGTTTTTCAGTCAGTGTCTGTTTCAGCCATGTTACTGCATAGAGTAGGAAAAAGGCAGAAAAAAATCCTGTGTAGCATAGGTGTAGAATGCAGAGTGGATCTAGTTCAGATCCTGAAGTGTCCTGCTTGGGTTGTAGTATCATGTGCTCTGGTCTGTCTGTTGGCTGGTCTGCCAGAAATGAACAAACAATGGTGAGTTTTGAAGAAAATAAATCAGAACTCTTAATTTCTGAATGCCTATTCACAGTCAGCAGGGAAGTATTTGGCAGTATAGGGACAGAGCATGGGAAGAGCTGTGTATTGAACCCATATTAATACGAGTTCCTTTAGAAAAGGGAAAACCTCAGAACTTTATTCTTAGTATTAATACTGAGGCTCAACCCCGTGCTGGTAAACCTGTGATAGATGTGATAGAAGTGGACGAAGATAGCATCAGAGCAGATTATAAACAGGAAAATAAAGTTAATATGGGTAGTGATACAAAATACAAAAGACTGCCTTGTTTTTGAAGGCATAGTTTTGAAAAGATAAAACATTTTTAAATGTACTGCTGCAGGAATGTGTCAGCTGCAAGAAGTTTTGAATGGAAGTTGTTGGGTTTTAACTTACCTATGAAAAATGTGCTGAGTCACTATACAGCCCCTTTGTTTCTGGGTACAGATCCCTGTTAATCACATTTTAATGTACAGGAGATCAGTGTACAACCCTGCTGTGGATGTGCTGATCCCGTGCTCCAGTCTGGAGGAGCCTGCACTCCCCTGCCTCCCTGCCCACTGGAGGGGACAGCACAGCCTGTCCCAGTGTCGCCCTGTGCCCTGAGACACCGTCCCTCTGCCAGCAGAGAGCAGTGCAGCCCTTCGCCGGGATTTCAGGGGCCATAACTGGAAACATATGTGGGAAACAAAGCAGATGAGCAAGGGGGAATATAGACAGAGGCACTGAACACAGAGGCAGACCTGAATGTGAAGGTGGGACAGGGAGGATGCACTCGATGGGGAAAGGAGTGGAGGTGATGCACAGTGGGCATGAAAAGAGGACAGAAACCCCCAAAATACAGACCGTGCTAAAGCAAACTGGAGACCTGAAGGATGAGAATGAGACTGTGGCATTCCTGTTACCCTGTGAGCTACAGGAGTGTTACAGCTCCTGGTGCTGGGCATGGGGGAAGGACAGGGACCCAGGATGTGTGATCAGTCTGTAGCACCATAGAGCAGAATAGGTGTGCTTTTCTGGATTCTAGATCTTAATGCACTTCTTGTGGTGAATTGGTGTGAATTATCCCTATGTCCGCATGCTGATACTAATCTGTGACTAACGGAGGAGAAAGAAAAACTCACAGGGTTATTTTCAAAATGTTGCTCTTGGAGTACATTGTTTTCCATGAAAGTGTTTTTACCAGAGTGCAAGGATAGAGGCACAGTTTGTATAGCATTTATTCCTGACTCTAATATTTGGGTTTTTTTTCTGAACTAATTTGGCACTTTAATAACATATTGTATTAAGATGGTCAGATAAATTTCAGCTGCAGAGGATTGTGTTTCCTACATCTGACTCAAGAAATAAATCAGAATCCAATCAAAAAGTGTGTGGGGCTGTGTTTTAGGGAACAGAGGAAAGAGGAAAAGGAGTCGTCGTTTCTTGTAATGGGTACAGCATGTCCACAAGTCCAATTTATTAAGGATTTTTCCTCTATTTTTAGAGGAATGTTGAAAGCAAATGCCTTTTTCTTCCCTTCTTCTAGTAGCATCTCCTGAACTCTTTGTAAAATGTCAGTCTGTTATGTAAAATCTGCAGCGATCTAATGGTGCTTTCAGGCTTACTTTGACCTTTTGAAATCATTACAACCCCCCACCCCCTACAGCCCCCCATTTTTCCTTACTTAATTGCACACAGGAACAGGGAAATAGGAATCCAATTTATTGTTATCCAGGTGGCGTTTCCTGTTACTTAGCTTTATAGTTTTCTGTATAGTAATTAGTATGCAGAAAGCTGGAGAGATGCCTGTAGTTCCAAAATGAACTCTCTGTAGCTCTCTCCCTCCCTCCCTCCCACTTGCGCTCTCCTTTTGGCACCGCCCCTTCCATGCACCCTTTAGCCAGCAGCAAGACAGCTGTGTTTGATCATAAACCACTTAAACTCCAGGCTCACTGGCAGGGGAAACTTTAGCGTGAAGTGCAGCATTGGTTTCTCTCGGCGAAGGGAGCTTTCTTCTCTTTTCCTTTCTGCCTCCCCAAATACTGAGGACTCTAGCAGCACTCTCTTTTTAATTTCTCTGTGAACTTGTATGAAGCTCGTCAGATTTTTCTGAGTATGTTCAGCGGCATTGAGAAATGTCCTTTAACAGAGTTGTGGAAAAGAGCAGCATAAAGCAGACAGCAGAGATGAAGCGTGCCTTGTAGATGGACTAAGACAGCCCTGGGATCCTGGTAAGCACTTCATTCCCTGCATTCTCTGAGCACTTCACATTATTAACAAGTCTCTTTAAGCAATGGATTGTCTGTGAAGTCAGAACCAGTTTGGCTCTTCTAGAAGATCTTGCATCATTAACTTAAACTCTCAATGTGGAGTAAAAATGGCTGTCTAGAGCAAAATGTATAAGAGAGAAAAATTTTGGAGAAGAAAGTATTGAATCAGTTGAACAAAGCTTTGAAGCATTACAATCTGCAGAAATCGTCAAGCCCTGAGAAGTCTAATCATGAATTCTGGAGTTGCTATGAAATATGGAAATGAGTCCCCTGCAGAGCTGAGTGAGGTAAGCAGTTTCAGTGCCCTTCTTTACGCTTTAAAAAGAAACATTCCCCATTCGGGCTTTCAGTCCGCGAGCAATGCAATTAAAAATTAATAGAATGTGTGTCTTGCTATAACTTGCTGTGCCAGTCAGGAAATGACCTGAACTTTTTTGCTGCTTTGCTCTGAATGAGTGGTGAAAGGCTAACGATTGCAACCATGTAGAGACATTTTTCCTGTTACCCTGCAGCAGTGATTGCCTTCCCTCCGAGAGCTGTGTTTATACCCAACATTCATCTTTGCAGTAGGTGAAATATGGAGATCTCAGTTGAGATTAAACAGATGGTGATTAATTTAGGAGGGAAGTGGGGTGAGTAGAAAATGACAAAAATTTATTGGTTAGACAACAACATTGGCAGAAGTGTTTTACTTGTATTTAGCCAAGGTGATACTGTTTGTTTAAGTTAGATGAATTAGGTTACTTTCCTTCCTTGCCTGAAAAAAAACAAGTAATGAGAAACTTTCTCCTTTTTCACTGGAAACCATAGTCAAACTGTTACTTCTTACTTATAATTGTGGATATGTTTTAGTGTAACATGATTGTGTGTGTTTTTAATAAATTTGAAGTTAAAGCCATATCAGATGCTATACAAATTCTTAATAAATACTTTAGAAGTGGCATACTTTGTCAGTTAGTGGAATGTCTTAGATATGTAATCCTTATGGGCTTTACTGAGAACTGCTAATTTAGTTATGCTATGAAATCCCAATCATTTGATTAAGGTCATTTTATAGGAAATTGAATCTGCAGTCTGTCTTGTCCCAGTTTAACTGAAGTGCTTCTCTGTTCTTTTTGCCCATTTTTTGATACACCATTTACTGTGACATATCCTTTATGTGCTTGGTTTTTTGAGCATAGGATATGCTTGGCAGAATACAAGAGTTAACAGTTTCTGGAGTTAATTGTTTAGAGAAAGGAGACACTGATGTGTAGAATGGAATTATGACATAAGGGGAATAAATCAGTAGGCTAGTGAGGGAGACAACAATGTAGAGGGAAGCACAGTAAATATGTGGGAGTTAAGCAAGTGCTGTACCTTGCCATACTCGAAGACGTTAGGTTTGTGACTGGGAAGTTCTGACAAAAGAATTGTCATATGTACATATATTTCTCCTTAAAGTAAAAATAGTTAAATTTAATTATTTCTGTGTCACTTTTATCATAGTGTTGCTTAGAAATTCTGTATTCGCTTTCAAGCATAAGTGAGGTTCATAAATTCAGCATATAAGCCTGGGCTACTTTTGGTCAGAGTTTCTGGCTGTGGTTGTATTGGTGGTGATTACTACTTTCTATCCCCTCAACATTTAATTTTCAAGACTTTGCAACATAACAGATCATGGAGTGTCTCAAAAAATTGATATTGGAGTCAATGTTTGGAGCAGGTAGTATTTACAGTGCTACCTCGAAATTACTTATTCATGTTTCCTTCATGCATTGACCGAATAAGACTTTTGTTGTGAGAAATACCTTTTCTTTCTGATGTTTTAACATGGGAGATATTGAAAAGGAGTCTGTGATCATGCGACATTGTCATTGTTTAGGTGGGGTTTTTTCTCAACAAGCTTTTAGTCCTTAGTTCACATTTGTACTCCGTGCTACAGGTGGGTTAGAAATAGGCCCCTTTTTGACTGCAGACATAGCAGAGAGGATCATAAAACTCCTAAATTTCCCCAGCTGCTTATCATCATTTGCTTGCTGCTCATCTTCATCTCTGCAGTTTGAGCTACTTGTGTTAGTGAGCCTTAGCCAGTCACCAAGAAGAACTGGGTCAGTTTCAGCAGTGATCTTGGGTAAAACACTGGGTTTTCAGTGGAACATGGAAGCCTTGCAGAAACATCATATTCCACCTCTCTAAGGAAGAAGATGCATAAGTACTCTGAGACTGTTAATTTCTCAAACAGCTCTCTGTAATACCTATGCTTCTATTACACCTTTCCCTCTTGGTGACTGGAACTGGCTGTAATGGAAGGTAAAATGTCCTGGGTAAAGGTTATACCTGTGGTTTATGTATCTGTATTTTTCCCATCTTTGTTGTGCCCTTCTCCTTCCTTTCTGGCTCTGTCTTCTATACACCATGTTTATTTTTGGCCAATGAAGGACAGTAGCCTTGTGTGCATTTAAATGATGGAAGAATAGCTACAATAGGAATTTGAATAAATGGCTGATGTCTTAGTTTGTGTTCACCTGCACCTCTATCTCTACAGACAGCTCATATGCTGATATTACAGTGGGCTGCTACTGTTGTACATACCTGAATGGCAAATATTATAACAGACCAAGAAGTACTGTGATTCACATGATGCACAATGGGTTTCCGTGTAGGTGCCTTGATCTCTTTATCTCAGTACATAGAGCTCTAGGCATGAAACTACTGTTATTAAAATAAACAGGAAAGCTACAATGCCCTGTGGATATAATGAATGCGTTCTTGACTGGATACATTAGACAAAATAGAAAATAAATGTATTGCAATTCATTCCATCTGTATTAGAACTTTCTACTTGAGATTTACATCTCTCTTTGGCAAGAATTAAAGGATATGTTTCTTGTCCAAGCCACAGTGTGATTGTAGAAACTTGCGTATAGTTGATGTTTGCTGTTACTAAACTCTTGTCTAGGTAAACAGGGATCTTGATAGTCTTTATTTACTTACCTGCCCCATCCAAAGGTCATGCAGAAAGCAGACAAAAAAAAATCTGATTTCTGTTATAAGTCATTCAGACCACCACAACACTTATGCTCTGTTGTTCCTTAGCTTCAGAGTTCAAGCTGTCTTGTCACTGAAATGTGTCAGTTCATGTTACTCCATTTCTACTGCTCTTCTTTGCCTTCAAGTTTCAAGTCCAAAGAAAGAAAGATTATCCAATTTGCTGTTTGCATGGTGGATTTGTCATGTTGTACCTGTCTAGGGAGTTAGAAGAAACCTTGTTCTTGCATAGCAAGGTAGCGTTAGGCTTGGTGGTTTGTTTGGTTCAGGGTTTCTTTGGTACATATACAAGATATAGTAAGAGAGGCAGCACTGTTCTTTAGTCTGTGAGGATCTACAGCAGCCTGTGGTATGTTTGTAAATAGACAACAGTAGTCAAAAAAGCTGTATGCTACTATTCTGAAATGGGCCTTCTAACATGATTTGCAGAGATTGCCTTTAGGGATTGGATCAAGGAAGGATGTGATTTTTATGCATAACTTAATACCCAAATTATGAAAGCTCTCATTGGATCCCTTCAGCTTTTTACTCATACAATTTTGAAAGCCTTTGTTGTAAACACAAGGCATGTTTTTACTGCCAACATAATGAATTTTACTGAAAAACATGTACAGGTTAACAGTGGGGTGCCTGTAATTGCAGACAGTTTTGTACATCATTAAAAATGAAACTTCATATCAGAATTTAAATGCTTTGTACCTGTTAAATTGTCTATTCTGCAGAAAGAGGTGTTCATCTAGAAAGAGCTAGATTGTCTAATCTGTATTTTCTTCCAAATTCAAAGGCACTACCTGGCTTTAAACCCCTTTTTTATGAGGAGTTATCTCATACTAACACTGATCACGCCTGCTCCTCTGGCCATTCATTGTGGAGATGGTGTGCTGAAATAGACAGAGCTATTGTCTGACCTGGTACACCTGTTGGACTGAATGTGGCCAGCAGTTATGCTTGTGCCTAATGCTGGGACAGTTAAAATTATTAGTGCAGGAATGTGAAGGAGATGCTAAGTGCTGAGCTTAATGATGTTTTTCTCAATTGCATACTAAAGAGATAAATTTTATCCTTGAATTAAAAGCCAAGCTATGTTCTTTGGTATAATTTTCATTAAGTGAGCCTTGTGAATTTGCTGGTAGTAAGACTGTGCCTAAGAGATTTTTTAATGATGTAAGGGCTGGTATTATAGTAAAGCAATACATTCAGCATTGCAGCTGATTTGTATTATGTTACTGTTTATTGTGTTCTTCTAGCACTTGCTGCATGAGTTGATGGTGTATAACATCTGAAGAGTTTATTTTATTATTTTCTGCATGGCAAAATTAGGAGATAGCATGCTGCTTTAGGTGCACACTTTATACCTCCTTCTTCTTGATGTTTGGAGGTCAAGTGTTCAGGATGCAGATGTTGTATGTGACAGCATTAGCTACAGCTTCATATTCTTTAACCCTTCAACATTGACTGGAATAAACAGTTGGGCTGTTTGTCTTAGAAAAATTACTAACTCTTTGTTTGTTTCAACAACAAGGTGTTTAAAATTTAGGGGGGGAGGAGGAAGGATAGGCTTCAAAGCTGGTGTTTATAGGAAGCAGAAGAATGAGTTAATGCAAAGGATTTCATCAAAATCTTACATGTGAAAGAGGACCAAATAGATTTGTGTTCCACTGCTGCTGTACTTATAAACTAGACTCTGATGAAGAATGTTGCAGAAGGAGAATTACAAAAAGAAGAGTGGCTGCATGGCTTGAACTTGTGTACACAGATCCAGTGAGTGTGAGGGGGCTGTGGGGTGAGGTGGGTAATCAGCAGAGGAGCAGGACATCACTCAAAGCCTCCCTGACAGAGGAAGAGTTCAGAAGGGACCATCCCCACCCTGAGGTACTTTCCCATGTGTACCTCTGTTCCTGTAGAACAAGTGCCAGCTTGTGCTGTCACTGTACCTAGGTGTGGGGAAAGAGCACTGATGGAATGGGGAAGAGGTTTTTTTGTGTTCCAGGGTAAGATTAAATCCCAAACACTTGTTTTATCTTTCTGAGCTTGGTAGTCTTCCAAGAAAATCAGTCAGCAAATATCACCCTAATACTTGATCTGCTTCCTGAATGGTCTCTGGTCATGCAACAAATGTGCCAGGGTATTTCCAGTACCTCTCATGAACAGGTAAACACCATATTCTACTGCAATTCCATCTCTGCTACAGGCTATAGCCTTGGCTGTCACTGCCAAAGCTGTGCAGGTTGTAACACAGAAGTGTGTACTGTGCCTTGCTAACAGAGGTGGTATCTTTTCCCCAGTCATAGGATGTTTTGGGAAATGTGATAAATTATTAATCCTTTAAAATATTGCAGCCTTACAATAGAACGGAGAAGAATGTGGTTATCAAACAGAAAACGTGGCATATTTTAGAGTTATTTTAACCTTGATAAAGTTGTGTAACTGATTTTCCTAACAGTAGGCAAACGAAAAAGGTGAAGAGTGTGAACTGTTAAACTCTTAGAAAAGTGAGCATTGCAACCCATTATGCTTGAATCTAAGTACCTTAAGGGGAAACTTTCTTAAATGGTTTCTACTGGAGAGCTGGGTAAAACTTCCATCTGGAGGTAGCAACACCTGTAGCCTTACAAGAGTGTTCCCAGCATTAGTGCTTCAGAGATGCTGAGGTAAAGTTTGCAAATCTTTGGGTGAACTCTCTCCTCTTTCCTGGTTCACATGGGCTTTGTGAAGCACTAATCAACCTTACAAACCTGACATTTTCCCATGCTGTTGTCATGAGGAGTGTAGAGACATTAGATGTGAAATACAATCACAGATTTTAAAGTCTTCCAGTGTATTTCTGTGGCACTGATATATCTATAATAACTTAAAGAAAATGCTTCAGTGGTTAACTTGAATGGGCATGCTCCTGGATAGTGACTGTCAGTCTGAGTGCAACCTTTAGACTGGGTCCATAGTCAGGCTGAAGGTGCTCTGGCATGGTCAATATATGGACTTCACAGCGTACATGGTATTTCCAGTGTTAAAAAACATTGTGACTTCAAAGAAAATGTTTTTTCCTGGATTTGTTTGAGCTGCTTATCAGGCACAGAGTGTGTTCCAGGCTTGGCTATTATTAAATTGAAGCACTATAAAAAGATTAGTCAAAATGCCCAGACACTGTCAGCACTGATAATGCTCTTCTGCAGCCTCCTAATGAAAAAAAGAGGAAGATTATGTAACTTATCTGCCTGATAATTTATTTTAATATCCCTTGTTCCTAAAAAAACCCATGTTTGAAAAATACCTTATATGCTGTGAAATCTGTTAGTACAAATATATGTTGTGAAAGTACCATTAACAATGTATTGCATTGTCTAACTGCTTTTAGAGACTTGATGTTTTTATTCATAGATAAAAAAGCCAGAGTTCATTCCTGGAAGATTTTTGGAGATAGGGATTGTAATCTTTTCCCTCCTCCTGAAGAAAGGGTTATTGCCTTTGATCAGACTTGGACATACCAGAACATGGCTCTATGTGGGAACAATTACAAGATTCTTCTTTCAGAAGGAATTTTTATGTATTCCTCTTCAGTCTCTGGATTTGTAGTTTGTAAAGATACAAGGTCCTGAAAAAAGAATCCATAGATTGCAAGGTTAAGGTTTGGAAAGGCAGAAGTTTCTGTGCTGTGTATGTGAGAAGAGAGGGCATGAAGAGAGGCTGTGTCATTGGTTTGGTCACCTACAGTTGGGTGTCATTACATTCCTCTTCTGGGGCTCTGAGTAGTGTATCTACAGTTGAAAAGGAAATGTGTTCATGTCATTTCTGGGTATTTTCCTTATGTTTAGTTTTTACTGTCTTTGTGACATTGCATGCTACTTCTAGCTGCAGGTTTTACTTGTGATTAGAATTTCTGCTTCTCAGGTAGCATGGAAAAGTTTAATGGGACTCTTCTGTAGTCTAGTTATTACGTGTTATTACAATTACTATAAGTTCATATTATTACATGTAGTAATAATATACCAATTTATGTACTCTGTGATGGTCTTTGAGTTCAAAGGTTCTGAGAGATGGAGGTTTGGTTTGGGGATCTGATGCTGGTAAAGATGGCTTTTGACACTGGTGGCAAACTGCTTTAGGCAGTCCCATGTCAGAATTTCCCATGTAAATTAACTGTCTGTATGAATGATGTACATTTTCTGTAGATTTAGATTTTAACTATCTATAATGAATAGAAATATTCATTAAGACTCTGGAAATTGGCTTTCATGTTCTCACTCTGTTGTAATTGTATATGAAAATTTGTCATTAAAATCAAAATATTGACAGAAATCTTTTCAGCCCTCCCAAACATAAAGAGAAGAAGTATTTTTTCAGTATGCTTAGCTACACCCCTTATGGCTGTTTGTAATATTATTGGTTGCATGCTACGTTTTATAAATTACCCTCAGTAACCTTTGCACAATTTTTGAAATGCTTCAGAAGGTGGATTTTATTGGAGATTATTGGGATATCACTAAAATGTAGTGGCATCCCAAAATAAAAATTTACATCAGGATTGTGGCCATCTATCTGAAATAAGGTACTGTTTTAAAAACAGGCCATTTATGCATTTTAGAATGTGAGGCTGTTTCAGTGTTTGATAGGTTCACAACAGCACCTCTGGCTTCTGATCTGCCAGAACAACTTTTTGAAACATTGCCCAAAAAGTCAATTGTTTTATTGCAGTGATGGAATTATAATTGTCAACACAGACCTGTGATTCATGATTGTGGTGACAGAGAAATACAAGTTCGTTACTATGCTATGTGGAAAGTCCAAAATTATTCCAGTGACAGCTCAACTGTCCTTCTGAACTGTGTCCACAGAGGTTTGGCTGAAGATGGTGTTCCCACAAAGCAGCACAGGTGCCTATCTTGAAAAGTCTTCCCTTTGCAGACTGTAAACCCAAAAGTATCATTTGCTTGCAAAGACATTTTATCTGGCCTTCACCTACAAGAGGCTGTGATAGTCCTGTCCCAGACTGTGCTGGTTTGCTTCCTATCCTTCAGGGGACTGAATACCTCTAGTTTGATGATCTTTTGAACTTTGCATCCTATCTAAATTGCAGAGTTTGTTTACTGTTCAGCTGTTGCCAGGTAGGAGGTAGTAGAATCCAGCTGGCTGTTAACTGTACTTGGGACTGCCCCTCCTCAAGAGGCATCTCAGCTGAACCTTGCTTTGCCTGGGGATTCATGTGCTTGAGATGGGTTTTGCAGCCATGTACAGAAACCAAAGTGGATATTTGTCATCTGCAGAAAAGACCAGGTACCTTATTTAGAATGTTGTACTGAGAATTGTCCTTTGCTGTTTTTCATATCGGACTTTTTTTTTCCATTTTACGTTACATATAAAATGTTTTATCTTAATAAGTTGGTTTTTCCATCTTAATCTATCTTTTCCTTTTTTTTTTTTTTTTTTTTTTTTTTTTGCACAGCATTGTACAGCCTGATTTTTTCCAAACTACTGATGCTGCTCTTGTCTAATTTACTGACTTAGGCGTTTCTTTTTATTTATTTATTTTTTAATTTAAACTGATTTCCCAGTGTACTTGGATCTTTTTATTTGAAAAACTCATGGTGGTTGACCTGTTCATCAGCTGGTTCTTTATTTTTGTGTGTTGTGATCTCACTCCTGTAGGAAGAGATTTATTCTCTCTTGATGCTTGGTATAGCACAGGTGAATGGTCTGCCTGGTATAACTCACCTGGTGGAAGGTCTGGCCCATGCTAACTAAGAATGCAGTTAATTTCAGTGAAATACATAAGTAAAGTAAATCTTGGAGAGAAAAATTTTTGTCTTTCTGAAGCAAAAAGGCTATATGTGAAGAACAAAAATTAACAGTATTTCCAATTATACTTTTATGTCTTTTGAGATGTAGGATTAAAAAATGGACATATTCTGTTTATTTCTCCTCTTCCACTAATGGATATCTTCCCTGTGGAGCAAAGTAGGAAAAAATTTATTGATTCATAGCTGTCAAATCATAATTGCATGGAGATCTGTATTAATTTAGTCACTTGGTGAGAGAGATCTGCAAAATGCAGAACTTTTTTTTCCATGCTTTTTAAAACTTACAGATTCTGTCTCACATTCTGCAGCGTTGAATACCTATGAATACCCATAATTATCTTTCTTTGTGAAACTCCATGTGGTTGAATTTCAATACCTACCCTTTCTGGAATGGAAATAAATGTGCTAATTGCTTTTCATGAAGGTAGATTTTCTCCTTTCCTGTGAGAATTTCTTTTAACTTCGTATATTTCTGTATTGTGTGTTAGGCTGAATCTCTTTTTATAGCATATTTAAGCACTTTTAAATATAATGATTGATGCCAATGAGTTATAGGCAAGTGTCATATTTCATTCAGAATGTTACATAATCATATTCTTCAGTAAGGAGATGTCATTTCCCTTTATAGAATCACAGAATGGTTGAGGGACCTCTGGTGAGCACCTGGTCTAAGTCCCTACTCAGGTGGGATCAACTCAAAGCTGAATGTCCAAGACTGTGAAAGCTTTTGGATATCTCCAAGGATGGAGCCTCCACCACCCCCTGAGTTACTCTCACAGGGTAGCCCTGTGGTCATCCTCGCAGGGAAAAGTGTTCAGAGGGAACTTCCTGTGTTTCAATGTGTGCCCATCACTCCTGGTGCTGTCACTGGGCACCCCTGGAAAGAGCTGGATCCATCCTCCTTGCACCCTCCCTGCAGGAGTTTATGTGCATTGGTGAGATCCCCTGAGCCTCTTCTTCTCCAGGACGAACAGTCACAGCTTTCTCAGCCTTTCCCCATAGGAGAGGTGCTGGAGTCCACCCATCATCTTGGTGTCCCTTTCCTGACAGAATGTCCATGTCTGTTTTGTGCTGGGGAGCCCAGAACTGCACCCTGCTCTCCACCTGTGGCCTCACCAGAGCTGAGAACAAGACAAGTCTCACATCTCTTGATCTGCTGTCAATCCTTTGCCTAATCCAGCCCAGAATCCATCCATCTTCTTTGCAGCAAGAGCATGTTGCTGGCTCACATTCAGTTTGATGTCCACCAGCCTCCACAGGCCTCTTTCCCTTCAGAACCTTATCCCACAGGACTTTTCCAAGGAGAGGTCTGAGTGAAATCTATAGCTGTGATCTTGATTTTTGACCACCTCTATGATCCTCTCTGGATCATAAACTCCACTGTGTTGCAGTTATGAAAGTGGTCAAATAATATTTCTCTAAGTGCATGAACTGTTGTGCCTTTGAAAATGATAGGAGCATGGTATACATTGGAATCAAAAAGAAAAAAAAATGTAGAAACACCCAGGGAACTTTCCGTGAATAAACAAAATATTCACTTGTGGAACATTTATTGAATTAATTCTGTCAGAAACTTTTCTGTCTTGGAGTGGCAAGAGAGGATAGTATCGTAGCATGAATAATTCCTTAAAAGGAATTAGTAAGCTTCAGAAATTGTCAGTTTATTTATGCATTTAATTTCATTCTATTGAATGGTACGATTAGAATTTAGTAGATTTTTTAATTGTTCTGATTTAAAGAAAAAAAGTCAAAGTGCTACAAAGGATGACCTACAGTGATAAAAAGAGATAAAAATAGAAGGGAAAAGCTTTTCTGCTGTTTGTGCCTTTGCTGCTAATTTTTAGAGCAAATTACAGTGGCTTTTCATGGAAGATGTTTTCCTTCCAAGAGAACAAAGGAAGAATTTTGCAGTTTTAGTACTTACCAGATGTTGACATTATGTATGTTCTGTCTCATATAATGCTGCCTTCATAAGCATCTCAAAAAGCAGTACTACAGAAATAAATCACAGTAGGGAAGTTTAAATTTAGATTTTGTTTTTTAAATACAGTAATGTGGGAGTTTCTAGTGATAATGAGTTTTCTGTTAATCCAGAATCCAGCTCAGTTTGTTCACTTAAATCAGCTTTGAAGTTAAACTTAGATTTCAAAGGCACATTCATAGTAAATTCAGTCTAAAAAGAATATGAATAATTCCTGATGTGGATATGGATGTCCTGGATGTTAAGGAGTGCATTATACCAAATCCCTGAGGATGACAGATTTATCTGGTATATCTGTGTGTTACTGTCAGGCACTAATAGGACACCATTTCTGAGAAGCAGGAAATTTTACAGTGATTAAAATCCACACACAGTCTGGCTCATTCACAATGTATAAACACAGTTCCCAATGGATCAAAACAAAGTTAAAAATTATTCCCTTTCCCATGAAAGGACTTTTTCTTAGCACCACTGTTCTATCATGGTGGTGTGAACACTGGTGCTTGGCACAGTCATGTGCCAAGGGTGGAAGCACTCTACAGTGTAGGAAAAGCTGAGGGCAGGAATCAGCATCCATTGGGAAGGGGGGGCGGGGGGGGGGGGAGAAATAGAAAGATGTCAAGAGGAAATACGCCTCAAACTTAAGAAGTTATGTGAGTTTCTTGTGAACTCTTGCCATTGCTGATTCTTGACTTCAAAGGGTTTCAGGGCATCATTCTGATAACTGAGTCAGCATTCATTTTTTAAATCTAACAGCAGAGATTTTACTGAGAAATGAAAATGATGGATTTATGTGGTCTTTTGAAGTCAATGAAGTAATTCACAGTCCAGTTATAGCTCAGGTTTTTTTTGGTCTTTTCTAGATTTTTTTCTCCGTCAGACTGGGCTGTGTCTAAAGCTGTGCTATTTATTTTTCTGAATGGGAATTGTGAACAGTTGGTAGCTTTACATCATCTATCTGACTTATCCTGGAATAGTTAAAGGACCATGCTGCCAAGATTTAGTGATTATTATTTATTTAGACCAAGTGTAAAACTCCATCTTTTGTCCAGAAAATATAAATAGAACAACTGATAGAGTAAGCTTTGTGTTAGATTTGAAATTCAGTAATATGCAGTACCATTGCCATGACAGTGATGCTTTGTCCCTTATAGTGCATTTCATTTAAGGAGCTGAAATAAGCTGCACATCATTATTGATGCAGTTCTGTCATTGTAATGTAGAAGAACTTACATTTCAATTTATTAATTTCACTATGTTACCATGATTTATCAAAAATCTTATTAATCAAACTAGTATTTCAATTGCAGTTGCTTGGTTTGGCCTTGCAAAGAGGAATGTATCTAGTTGGAGCATGGTTGTGAAATTATACTTGAAACAGTTTTTTAGCAAAACAAAGATTTTTAGGGGATTTTACTGATAGGCTTAATTGGTACAGGCTTACTTTTTTAAAGGATGACAGTGTTGTAGCTTTAATGTGGATTTTGTGGTATTGCTTAAAGAGACAATGTGATCTAGCGAAAATAGATTGAGAAAATAGATTTTTGAAAAAGGTGACCATGACACAGAATTTCTAGACCCTGAGGTCTTCTGATTTATATATTTTAAGATAAATTGTTAGCATCCTTTTTCTCCTGCTCATAATAGCTGTATTTAGAGCCTGGAAGCTCAATGAGCAGATATTCATTGGGTTTTATAGTTTGCCTCTGAGTAGCCTTTTCTGCTTCTTTGTTTTCTGTGCCCACAGTTCATTCTCTTCTGTCCTCCTTAGAGCTTCACTAAATGCGCTGTGTATTCTCAGCTTTCATTAGCCTTTTCTTTTAGCTCCCTCGCAGTTGCTTATTTATTGTTCCTGCCCTTAATCCTTTTCCCTTTCACATGTGCAAGTCTGCCTCTTCCCTGTCTCTGTCCTTTTATTTATGTTGCACTCCAAGACCGTGCAGGGTCCTCCAGAGTTCTCACTGATATTCTTCAGTCAAGGAAGAAGGAATCCCTCCTCTGGCAGCACTGTCTGGGTGAGGCTGCAAATGCTTGGAGGAAGGGCTTGGTTCTCTTGGCACAAAGG
Source organism: Fringilla coelebs (assembly GCF_963513975.1). Classification (NCBI taxonomy): domain Eukaryota; kingdom Metazoa; phylum Chordata; class Aves; order Passeriformes; family Fringillidae; genus Fringilla; species Fringilla coelebs. The sequence goes on along the minus strand of NC_140031.1, from coordinate 71,022,060 downwards.
CAAGCTTCTGCCCTGTGATTAATTAGCATGATGTTGCAGCAAATGAACTGTTGCAATTAAACCAGTACAGTAATGGAACACAATGAGCAACAGTGCTGAAGGCTGGCACGGGCTAGGGGAGGCTGATCCCAGGTGGTGTTGGTCCAGCCAAGCCATTTTGACAAAAACCCACTCCTACTGTGTACCCATAGATACAGGGTTCCTGAAGATTACGCAGTATTTAAAAGTGTAATGGTGAAAGTCAGGTTTATGGAGAACTTATGGTTTGAGTTTTTTGCCTTAGGAGTTGTACTTTTTTTGTCAAATACTTTGCACAAAGTCAAGCTTCCTTGACAAACTGACATTGTGAGAGGGGTTTTCCTGGAGAACTCAAAATTATGATGGCCAGGCTGAGTTTTACTGAAATTCCTGTGTGTCACATGTTTATTTTGCAAATAGCTGTCTCCTCCGAGACAGGTTTGATGACCACTGGCCACAAGCAAGAATAGATCTTATGAGGGTACCTTTACCTTTTCCCTGAGTGCCCTCATGCATTCTCCTGAAATATCCTCCTCTTCAGTAGCTTTTTTTCTGCAATGGCATTTGTAAGCTGTCTGAATGTAGTTAGTTCTGGTTGTTCTGAGCTATAGTAATAGTAATTTGCAAATGTCATATGCCTAGAAGTTCCACAGTGCTGCTACTGTTTCTTCTTCTTGCCTAAAGCCAGAGTCTTACGGCAGCTTAAAAAGGAAAACTAAATGTTTAAGCAGAGAAGAAAACATTGCTGAATGCTTTGATGCTCTTCTTTCCCTAAGAGAGAATAAATGGCTTTGAAGTTTAACTTAGTTCTGTTCCATCTGGTGGTTTACTAACTTGTCTGCGGCATTTTAACAGAATTTATGAAAAACAATTGATCTAGATAAACTGAGACCTTTGTAACCAGAGGGAAGGCATGGACCATTGCTACAGTGTCTCCTGATATTAACCCGTGTTTTGCTGTCAGTGCTGCTGCCTTTCCTCTATAAAATTTTACCTGCAGAAAGATAAAGACCTGGCAACATCCTAATAAGCGGTAGGCAATTCATAGTTATATGTCAAATACATTGATTATAATTATGAACTCATTGCACTATAATAATTTTTCTATATAAATTAAAATATTTTTTTAATTTTTTAAGCCCTACAAAAGCATTGCATCTCATTTTGTTGAAGTAAAATGAATACTGAAGGAAGAAGATATTGCAAATGACAGAGAGTACAGTTCCTTGCTAGGTCACGTTCCCAGAAATATTTTTTTGGACGCCTGACAGTAGTTCCAAATTATAATCGAAATGTACCCATTTAAAAAACTGTGGACACAAAACTAATACCATTTTTTGTTCACTTTTTTTTTGGTGACTCTGTTTTTTTGTCAAACTGATTAAAAAAAAAAAGTGCAGTCCTAAACTACTTGGAATTTGCAGTTTTACAACACTGCTGAGAGGGTTCTGTTTAGTTTTAGTAAAATACTTCTATCTAAGACTGGGTGACATGAAAAAGGTAACTCATTGATGTTGTTGCTTGATATTGTTGCTTGATAAATAGTTGTTGCCAAAAAATATTGATTGTCTAAGCACTATACTATGAAGATCCCATAATTTTGTGTTAGTTGGACAAACTAACACTTGAGGATTTAACTAACCTTGCAAGTGGTAAATGTTTACTGATGTAGCCCTACCCATGTTCTTAGTGAGTTTTTATATGAAAGCTGAAGTTACCAGTGTGAAATAGATTTCTACTTTTATTAAAAAGCTCAGTGCAGATTTAAAGATAGTATTTTTTAAGTGTTTTGTGGCTGAATGAGAGCTGGTGTCTTGTGAGTCTGTTGAAAATTTTTTGTTTGTGTTGGGATGCAATGTAAAAGGCATTTTTAACTGTTCCAGAAAATACATGTTTGGGAAAATGGGAAAAAAAGAAATAAATTAAAAGCAGTTTGATTTTCTGCTTCATTAAAGCTCGTGAACTGATTGATGATTGGTAGATTCCATACACAGGATAAAAAAAATAAGAAAATTCCTTTAGGAAAAGGAAAATCAGTGTGCTGACCCAAACACAAGTAGAAATGCTTTCCTGTTGGGTCACAAATGGCAGTGTAGATGATCTATTACAGAACTTTCTCTTTGGGTAGCTGCAGGACATGAACAAAACCATATGGGAATTTAGTATCCTGGAGCCTTCTAAAGCTGTAATATAGTCAGTTGTTGTTTGTGGCATGCAGCTTTTGAGAATTACAGCAGGATTACTTGGACCTTTTTTAGCATGTAAGATTCTTGGCATGAATTCCAGCTGAGGTGAGGCAGAAAACCATTAGAGACAGCAGAGATTTCAAATGGCTAATTGTTGTAAAAGGAAGAGTAGTAAGTGCATTTAGCGTATTTGTCCCAGGGCAAGAGGAAACTTGGTGATCCCTCCCTTCCCATGCTTAATTTAAGAAGAGTAAAGATATTACTCTTATTTGTGTCTATTTATGTATTTACAGAGTTGTTCTGAGCAACAGTGAGTGATTTCAGTGTTCTGGAAACACAAAATGCTGTGTATCTACTATATATTACACACCCCTTTAAAACATCAGTGGTATTGGGAAAAAGACAGCTGTTTATCATTTAAGTTAGAAGAAGATAATCCATAGGCAAAGTATTTGCTGATGGAAAGAAACAGACTTTTTTTGAAACTTTTTTTTCTTAAGCTAAATTATTTGCAGAATCATGTTTTGGGAAAGGAGGCTGGCCCATTCTGTGTAAGGATCTGGATTTAATTTTTTTCCTTCTTTGCACCATTGGTTGGAATCTCTAATATATGTCCATTCGTTTCTTGTAAGCTCTTGGTCAGTAATATTCTAGCTTTGTCCTCCCCTTGTTGAAGTCTAAAAGGACGGCTGTAGTATCATTTTGGCTCTTGGAATGTTCTATTTTAGAGCTTTATCAGTCTCTAAAATATTTCTCCCTCCTCCCCTTCCTCCTGGCTCCAGTTTTGAATATCTGAGAAATAGAGATGTTTTGATCAATGACATGCAGGTTTTTTTGATGCAGTTGTGCCAATATATTTTTCTCTACTAACAGTGTGACATTAAATACTTTTTTTCTCATGTTTTTCTTCTTGTTTTCCTATTCCTGGAAGTCCTGCTTTCTCTGGACATGTTCCAGAGAAAAGGATGTTGCTTTCCCAAAGGATTACTTGAATTATATATATAATGTAAAACCTGACAATCTCAAGGTCTGTTCCTTTATATCAAAAAGCTGATCTTAGTTTAAGAGTGCTAGAGAACATATCTGATAGAGCCACCATGAAAATAAACATGGTGAGAGGCCTCTCTTTGCTTTCTAATCATCCTGATTAGTTCTCAGTCCTAATTTGAAGATTGACCACTTGACCTATTAAATTAATATGCCATTTTATTGTGAAATAAATAATAATCTAAAAGTATTACTTGTGCAGCTGTCTGATATTTTGAAAACCTTTTTTTCTATGATTCATGGAACTGATTTAGCTGTTACTGAATATCTAGACTGCCCAGTGTCCAAAATAGTGTTCTATCTGACTTCTCCTGAACAGAGCATAGGTACCAACTGAGCAAGAGGAGTGGCAATAATTACATCTTATCTTTGCTATGATATGTAGCTAACAACACAGGATATGGAAATTAATAGACACCTATGAATGCATCCATTTGTTTGTCACGTCTTTAAAGCAGGTGGCAGTGTACAGGAGAATTTTCACTCTTACCATAGATTTTAGCAGATTTTCGATTTTTCCTTTTGATGAATTAGCTCTTCCATAAACCCCACATTTCCATGTTTTTCTCTGATTTAAAATACATTGTTTGATAATAGTGTACTTTCATAGCTTCCTCTGAGGTTCTTGGGATGAGAGTTTTTAACTCCAGGATACATTATCTAACATCTCTCCTTGGCACTTGGTTCTCTCAAAAAGTCTGTTATATTAATGTCTGTCTCATCTCAAATCTATTAAGAATTTATTTTGCATTGAATTTTGTCCAGTTTTATCTGTGCCTCATGGTTACATCATGCTTTCTTGACTACAGCAAATTCACTGTCTTAATAAAGCAAAGATTTAAGAGAGCTACTCTCTCTGATGACTCATCTGCAAAGAATAACAAAAGGGCTTGACATAACAATAAATTATTCTTTAACAGACAGTGATTGGTCTTGATGGAGATGAAAACTGTGGATGAAATAAAACAAGCATGTCATGCTCATTTCATAAAAACTACCCTGGTATAATCAGAATGGCTTTCAAGGGGTCAGAGGTCTGTGCAAGTCATGAGGAATCATAATTTGCACAAACCACATATTTTTGGTCTTATTGACTGTCTCTCTTAAGAACCACTATTATGCAATGCAATTAATCATCAAGGGAGTTTGGGTTTATAGTACATATTTGAAGTAAACTTTTTTTAATTGCTGGAGCTTTATGTTGTGGACTTTGACTAAGTGCATTAGTAAATGCTTAATTTAAAGAGATTCTGTCACCCTGAAACATAATCCTTTAAAAATTTTTTTGTATTATTATTTGAGAAGAGGCCATCTAAAGAGTCTATCAAAGAGTCAATTCCCTTGCCAGCAGTTTGATTTCATGGCCACTCTGCTTTTTGCTTTCTCCAAGGTGTTTTTCTTTCCAGCAGTCAGTAAGGAAATGAATTGGTGTAAAATAAGCTTTCTAAAATATGCAAAATTTAAAATACATTGAGTTAATTAAGCATTTTTCCCAAGCAATAATTAATCTTGATAGGTATGGTGTTGTCGCCCTGTTGCTGTTGTTGTTGTTATTTTAAAATTTAAGGAATTTCTGGACTTTCTCAGCATTCTGACTGTCAATTCTTTGATTATAACCTACTTCATTCATTAGTTAGCCAAAACTTCAGCTTCCCATGTACTGTGTAAAGGATCTTGACAGCTCCTGCCTGTCTTGCTGTAGCTGTTTGAGGGGCTGCTGTTTGCCAGCTGTCTGCACCACCTCTGTGGGCAGCTGCTGTTCCAACAGGTGCCTCTATCTGAAGCCCAGCTCCTTTAATTTTAAATCCCTCTTCACCAGAGCTATTGTTCTCCCTTTTAGTGCACTGAGGACAATCCAGGCAGGACATCTGGCTGAAATGTAGCGTGGCTGGTCTGTCATAAACGCCCCACTGAACCTGAGAGTCGTGTTCTTTCTGAAATGATCCTCAGGTTCTCTTTCCTCTGTGCTCTCGCTTCTTACAGCCTGGCAGAGTTTTTACAATTCCTAATTCTGCTCTCTGCTTTCTGTCCTTCTTCCCAGAAAAATATGTATCCTCCAATACTTGTGTTCAGCTTACTGTTACTCTGTTGGGTTTTTTTTAATTACCGAGACATCCTTTGGATTTTTTCAAGAAATAGATTTTGAATATTTACGTGGGTTTCTGTATCTCTAAGTATGTTTGTAAATACTTTATATAAGACATTAAGCAGTACTGTCCAGTGTTGTTTAATTCTTGTTTTGATTTTGATTATTTCTAGTAAAAAGTGTATTATATTGGTATTGCTTGCTGTGGACTTGTGACTGGAGAAGTGTGCATTTCTTTCCTCTTCTAAGTGCCTATTTGCTCAGCTGTTTTAGCAATGGTTTTCCCATAGTCAGTGGTATGACAATGATTTAGTCTTGACAGAGATACAGCAACTAAAATTCCTCCAGAATCAGAGGAGTCATCCCATACAGTTTTTTGTTGGTCACAGTTGGTGACTTTGAGGCTCCTCAAGCCATTCCACAGACTTTTATGCTGACACACAAATAAAATACCTCATTCTCTGAGGTTTTGAAAGTCTTTGTGAGACAAAATACTAGAAATTTATTTAACGCGCTTAAGCTTGTAATAGGTAATGTGAAGTTGTCATATTTATACATCATATTTATTTCACTTGTAGATTAATCTCAGACCTGTAAGGATCTGGTATTTTTAGTCTATTATTCTATGACATTTTGCCAGTTCAACTACAGTGATGTCCAAGTTGGTGGTTGCAGTTAGGATAGCTAAAAACTTGCCTTCTCTTTACTGCTGGCTAAGGTAGATGTGCTACCAAAACTCCCAAAGTGTAGACCTGGTGGGAAAATCCCGTTTTTTAGAGAAATCCCTTTTTTTTGAGAAAGTTTCTTTACCTGAATGAAGAAGGCAAAGTTATGCTCCAACTGTACTTTACTTGACAGTGCAGAAAACCACATTTACACCATATAAAAAACCCCTTCAAAGCAGCATAAATCAGTTTCTTCATCAAAATCCCTCCCTCCCTCCCTCCCTCCCCATCACCTTTCCCTGCCCTTTTCTTTTCTGTGTAAAGTGTGCTGGCTTTTCTGGAAATATTGTCAGAGAGAATGTGTATTCTGTGAAAACATAGGCTGTGCCAAATGCAAATCTCCTTTGCTTTTTGAAGTTTTAGATTTACAGTACCCTTGGTCACCTGGTCAAGGATGTGATGGAAGCTTGATAATATGTTTGAGGAAAACAATCACAAGCAGACTGCTAAAGTAGCAAATAACTAGGAGCTTTTTACCCCTCTTTTTATACATATTGTCATGCCCAGCAGGATAGGGACATGAGAACAGAAAACCTTCCTTAATTGAAGAGTGAAATAGATCCCTCAGGGAGTGTTATGCAAAATGCCTTAACAACACAAACTGAGTGTGCTTACTATGCAGTGATACCATAGGAACTAGCATGGCTTCTGTAACTCCTGGCATTCCCAAACTGGCTACTTTTTACACATAACTTTTTGTCACGTGTTTTAGAATCCACCTCATATCACTTGGTATTTTTTTAATCACAGTTTCTTCAAATCAGAATAGAAATGTCTGGCATTAGCTTGCACTGTTAATTTTTCCAGCCAACCTCTTCCTGGTAGGAGAAGAAAGAACAGTAGAGTATTCCCAGTGCTTTTATTGTTTTGTAACGCCCTTCATGCCACCCCCTTGCAATACCTAGCATTGTGTTTGGGAATGAGATTGCGCATCAGACCAGTTAGTGCTCTGGAAAGTATAACCCTCTTCACCTCTTTCTGTGAATAATTAAGTGTACTTAGTACTTTAATGCAAGCAAGACACATTGCAGATGAAAGTCCTCAAACTCATCTGCTGGGTATCTCAACTAGGTGAATTTCTGCCTTTGTGTTAACTTACAGCTATTTTCTTATGTCAGTCTACTCTTGCCACCAAAAATGTCTCAGATCCATTAAAATAAACAAAAAGGAACATTGATAGGTAAAATGTAGATAGTAGAACTTGCAAAATTATTGTAGAGAAATAATTTCTAAAATGTATAAAACAGTCTGATTTAAATAAATGTAACTTTATTACAGCAACGTTTAATAAATAATTTTATTGGTTGGTTGGTTTTAAACACAACAATGGATTCAGTTATGTACATTTTATTCCAGTAGAAAATGTTGAGTCTGTAACTTCTATTTGCTTACTTTTTGCAGTCCAGACATTCCCTGTGCAAGTATGCAGCATTTCTGAAAGTAGTTTTTTCTAGACTGTGGTGGACTTCTTTCAGACTTCTCTGATGTGGCTAGAACATCCCCCAGTCAGAAGCAGGGTGCTTATAGCAGTGAACTAATCCCTGTCTACTGCAGAATCCTGAGGTTTAGAAGTTAATGACATGAATAATTTAACTCTTTTCAGAGTTATTCCAACTCACCTTATTCTGTGATTCTGTAACATTTTGTCTTTCTGAAGGTAGCAGGAAGGTTAGTAGCCCATTGCGTGGATACTTTGAGAATGTCTTCTGAGTAACAGTCAACCTGCTCTATTAATATTATTCCATGGCTTGCATTTTGCCGAAAAAAATACAAGCAACCCAAACCACAAACCAAAAGCCAGATGTGAAAAAAAAAAAAATTGCAGCGACCATTTTCCCATTATGTGTTTTGCCGCAAGTTCATAATGAAGATTGTGAAATCATGAGAAGGTGTCCATTTGCCTTGGAAGTGTCCTCACAGGAATTTCTATACTTGTACAGTTGGAGTATCCTGTCCAGTAAAAAATATCCTAAGGTCAGATAGTTTTGGATGCTTCTGTGGGATATTTCTTCATTAAATTAATTTCTCAGCATTTCCATTTACCATGAAGTAATACTGAACAATTTCCAGTGTCCTGTTTACTGAAATACAAATTTAATTTAAAAGATCACTAAAGGAGCGTAGACTTCAAGAGTTGATGTCCTGAGTTGATACTAAGCTCTGGAATTGTCCAATGCAGCACACACAAGGCCCACATCTTAATTTTCCTCTGTCAATGAGTTAACATAGCAAGAAAACCAAAACTGCAGCAGAGCCGCATGATAACAATAGTTCTGTTAACTGATCCATCTGGCTTTTTAATTTTAAAACAAATATTAGGAACTGTTATATGGTTTGTGAGGTAGTTGAAGTAGTACATATATATCCCTAGAATGACTTGGTAAGGCTTAGAATGGAGCTATTTTATCAAAGTAAAAATAATATTGTATAGTTCATTCATCATAAAATCTGTTTTTACAACTATGAATGCATTTCATTCTCAAGTAAACCCTGAGGAATTGCTCATTTTGCAAATAGTGAAACTTTAGCTATAATGTGTCAATTATGAAGTTATTCCTGCTCTACTAATTTTTGCTGCTCTGAGGTTAGACACTGCTACCAGTGAGATTCCATGGTCTGGTTCTCACCACAGCATTACCATTTGTTATCTAAATAGCTTTAATTAAATTGTTTAATTTCTGTTTCTGAATTCGCTCTTTTTAATGGACACAGTATTTTTTACAGTTTGTATTTTCTGAAAAGTCTTACTTTTTATGCTTATGTTTATGTGAAGCATCCAGATGTGATTTTGGGTTTTTTTTTTTAGACAACTTAATTTTAAAAAGTAAGGAAGGAGTGCAGGTTAAATGCAGTAGTGTTGATTGAAAATTAAAACTACTCATTGCATTAAAGTGCAGAGTGTCCTCTTGTAGCAGGCACAGGCCCTGTGGACCTGCCTTGGCGTTCAGAAACAGGATGCTGAGTCAGGATGACTGAACAAAAGGAGCCCCTCTCTCCCGCTCTCGGACCCTGGCTTATCTCTCTGTAAAGCTATAGGTCACTTTCCTTTAACCCTTACCATTGGACAATTCTCAATCCTCCCTAACCCTATATAAACCCCTGTTTCTGCCCGGCTCGTCGGAGCCGCTGTCCCTGAGACCCTTCGAGACACTCCGTGGAAGAGCTACGAAGAAGACCAATAAAGACATCGTCTTGGAACCTCATACAGCGCTCTCCTCTCTTTCCCGGTCTTGCGAGTGCCTGCTGGGTGCCCCAGCCAAGCCTAGCTAGCCTAAAGAGCTGAAATCACTCATGAGCTGATAATCACTGAGCTGTATATCACTAAAGGCTAGCTAAGGCATAGGCTGGGTGCACTGCCAGAGCTTGGGCTGATTAGCCCCCCTCAGAGCTGAGCTATCCGGCTTTAGTGCAGCTCCTGGGTACACCCCGTAGCCCAGCCAGCGGCATCATCCTCTGTGTTTTTTTATTTATTGTGCTTTGTATTTTTCCTGCTAGTAATATGCTACAGAATATGGAAAGTAGATACATGAGAAAACACCGTGAACTCCTGTCTGTGATCACCTGAGCCTTACAAGAAAGCTCACTGATTTCTGGGGTTTTTTAAAATCTGTTGCTTAAGTAAGCAAGCACCAGATAAGGTTCAGTCAAAAACAAGGGGAATAAAGGAAGAGCAGGACAGATGGAAAGGAAATTTAGTCCAAGCCCAAGGTTATGCAGGATTTGTAGAGCTGAATTTCAGATACTTTATCTTCCACCTCAGGCTTAGATTCACGTAGTCAGGTATGTCTGACCTTCAGCCAAGGCCCCGCAGCCAGATCAATGTGATCCCAACCTGCACCTGCAGGTAACGAGGTTACTTGTGTTATCTGTGGCTGTGATTTGATATCCACCAAGGGCAGCAGTAAGAGCTATAGCACTTCTAAGTTAAATAATTTGTAATTGGAGGTAGGAGAGAAAGATGTGAGACTGCAGCATAGATTTAGACCTGTCATGGTCTAAAGGGGTTTAATTGTTAATACGGTGCTTGAGCCTGCAGCTGATGGAGCAGCAAAAGAGTGGGAGAGACATATACCATTTTATTTATCCTCATGGAGTTCAATCTCTTCAGTACATAGCCTAACTAGGAGTCCTGCACAGGGGTGAATGAGAATATGCTTCATGTTTATGGAACAGAAGAGTAGAAGTGGGAAAAGGCATCCCCATTAGAAGTGTGCCTACAAAAGGACCTGTGCCAACAAAACTATAGTACCTTATCTACAGATTATATAGTTCCACTGGCTGTTTTTAGACATGACCCTTGAACATGAGTTATACTTATTTACTATGTGTAATTCTCCTGCCCTACCCTTGAGGATTTCTGTTAAAAATTATGCACCCGCACACCCTGATTATGGCCCATCTCCTGCTCCTCACTGAAGAATTCCCAAGCCTCACATCAGTGAGCTGATTTGCTGTTGTGACTTTTGGGTACTTAGTCTGTGAAAGAAATTAGATATCCTTTAAGCACCTCTACCTCAAGTGTGCTTCAAATGCCAAGAAGCATTAAGAAGGTCTCTTCCAGAGAGGTGTCTCTAGATGCTATAGTACTGTCTATTGTAATTTGAAATAAGGGCAGTATTCCTTACAGAAAAGTTTTTTGAAAGGAAAATTGTTAGACTCTTTGAAAACTCCAAATTGTATTTCAAGAGGCAGATTCTAGGATGTGTCTCTCCAAATCCCTGCAAGACTATAATCCTGTCTGAAGTGAGCTTTCTTCACCTTTTCTTTGCAGCTTAGAAAAATCCCCGAAGTTTTCTTGTGACATTTCAGAAAGGTACTAGCAGAGTCCAATGTTAACTTCCACATAAAAACAAGCAGGAAAGCTGTTGGTATATGCTCTACCTTTCTCCATGTAGCAGTTAATAGCTACTAAATTATGAGTAGCCAGGTTGCTGATTTGGTGGCCTGAAATACTTGAAGTTAAAGGGCTAAATACACTTTTAATATATGTGTCTAATAAAATAGTGAAAACCAGTAAATTAAGTCAGCTTCTCTCCTTGTTTTGATGTATTTCTTCAGAAAACAGCCTATCCTAACATTTAGCAGAAGAGATAGTCCTCTCAATTCTTTTAGGCTTCCCTTGGTCCCCTCAAATCTGTTTTCTTTGCTGGTCTACAGGAATGGTATTTTACCTCTTTGAGCCATAGATGGTTCAAATTTATGCCATTTCACACCTGAGGTGGACATCCTTATTCTGGTCCAAATTTCTTCATAGTTTTAAACATAGATTCCTTTGATACCATGCTTCAGATTGCAAGCAAAGAGGTAAAGTAATACAGTATGTCTTTGTTGTATTTAATTCTTTAACTGTATATTTTTGAAGCTTTTGTCAAGTGTATTTACCTCAGAGCTTTGCTGGCCATGGCCTGTTCATTTAAAGAATAACTACAGCAGTCTTGTTTTTCCGTACTTTCCTGTGTGTGTGGTGTGTTAATTAGTTACTGGTTACCCAGTGTATGCCAACCTGACTTCAGTGTGCCCGTGGTGTCTGAAGCTGGGAATGTTCCAGTTGCAGCACCAGCCACAGCAGCAATTTCGGTTCTGGTTAGTGCCAAGTCACTTTGTTTTAATGATCTTTGCAGATGACTTGGGAGAGCAACAGTATTTCCACACAAGACACATCAGCCTTAGCTAGAGCTACCAATCTACTAATCTGGGGCTGCCACAGGAATTTGGGGAGGGGGGGAAGCTGAAGAAAGCAGTGCTATCTGGAAAAAAAAAAGAAAAAAAAAAGGTGTGTTTGATTATCTAGAGTACTGTAATTACTAAACACCTTTGTGATTCAAGAAAGTGGAGTTATTCCCATATTACATGTGAGAAAACAGTGAGGGCTTGTCTACACAAGGATGTTATGCAGTTATGTTGTTAGCCAGTACACTGCTGTGTTTAAACAGCTGTAAATATGCTGGTAGAATTGTCTGGGTGAGACTCTTCTCTAAATTGAAGAATTGAAGCATACCCTTTTCTGGTTGTGAGGTGTACTGCTTTGGAAGAAATTTCAAGTGACCTAAAAAAGGAAAATCAACCCGAATGTCTGGATAAATACAAACTAAGACCAAATAAGTTATACTCAGTAACTATAGCTTTTAAAACATTTCTCTCATGCTATATAGATTTCCTGGGTAGACAAGCCTTTAACAGGATAGTAATGGTCTTGTTCACTGTTTCTTCTGCTTGCTAATACTGTGTTACTATTCCCTTGTGTCTGGTGTCTTCTCCCAATATCACTGCAGATTTTTTGTTTGTCCTAGAGGGCTTCTTTTGCAAAAGAATTCATATGTACAACAGCAGTGCCACAGTCACTAGAAGTTATTTTAAAAAAGGGAAACTCAAGTATACAGAATATATAGCAAAAGATGAGATATTCTCTGCCTATACAATTTTGTATGGAACAATTTTCCCACTGTGAAATTGCACTGGCTGTAATTCAAGAGTTAAGTGCTCTTCATAAAAAAGACCTCTGATTTAATGCCTTCTCTCGTCTTCTTACTGCAAGACTGCTATTAAAGCCCTCTCCAACAGCATCCAGATGTAAAGATGTACACAGCCACAAATAAAGAGAGAAAAAAAGAGTGCTTGCCTTGTGAAAGAGAACTCTGTGTAAGAGCTGGAAGAAATAATTTCAAGTTTTGTGCCTTCACTGAGAGGAGAAAAGGCCACCTTTGTACTTTTCCTATGAGTTAGGGGTTTATATCAATTAATTAATGATATTGTAAAGATGAACCAGCAGGCTGATGAAGAAAAACAGGAACACAAGCATTCATGAAAAGTGGAAAATCTCACTGAAATACAAAAAAAAAAAAAAGTGACAAAGGTTACTGCAACTAGTAGTACTTGGTTTTCCACTCATTTACTGTTATAGGGTACTAGGAACCTGTCTGAATAGCCATATAACTGAAGCATATTAATGGTGAAAAAAGAAATTAGCAACACCTGTTAGAGGTCTAGAAATTAATGTTTGTCCAGCAGAACTACACAGCAGCTAAATTTTCACCAAAATTCAGGAGACTTGTATAGTGACCTCCCATGGGAAGTGCTAAAGATTCCATTGCTTGGGAAGCATACATCTACTGATAGGTTGCATTTTCATCAGCATTTCTGTAATCTTTCCATTTGGTGAAAGTGCAAAAGCCTTAATTTTTAATTCATTGCTGGTGAATGTTGGTTTGAAGAGCTATTTGTTTAAGGGGTAGTACAGTGAATGATAACTGAGGCATTACTTTTGTGAATCAAAGTGATGTATCCTTCATTATTTTGTTGAGGCCACAGGCTGAAAACCAATTTTTACATGTTTTTATTGTTTTAAGGAACAAATAGTCCTAGGACTTCTTGAATTAACTAATACAATTGTACAAGTTTTCCCATTTTAGCATTGGAATACTTTGTTTTGTATTATAAAACAAGTTTTGAAGAGAGGAAGAATGTTTGACTTTGAAGTTAAAATTAGATTAAGCCATAATCTTATGATCATTTGTGCATGTCATTGATTTCATAGAATCATTTGGTCCGGAAACAAACCTTTAAGAACTGAGTCCAGCCATTAATCCAGTAGTGCCATTAACCCAGCAGTGCCAAATCCACCATTAAACCATGTCCCCATGTCATCTACCCAACTTTTAAATATTTGCAGAGATGGTGACTCTATCACTTCTCTGAGCAACTTGTTCCAATGCTTGACAACCATTTTGGTGAAGAAAGTTTTCCCAATTTTCAGCCTAAACTTCCCATTGAGACCATTTCCTGTTGTCCTGTCCCTTGTTCCCTGGGAGCAGAGCCTGACCTCCACCTGCCTGCCCCCTCCTCAGGTGGAGTGAGTCACGAGTTGCGGAGTGTGAGAAGCACCCCCTGAGCCTCCTTTTCTCCAGGCTGAGCCCATTTCCCCATTCCCTCAGCTTCTTATCAATGGAATTGTGCTCCAGCCTTTTCTCCAGCTCCATTCCCTCCTCTGGGCACCCTGTGGCCCCTCAGTGTCCTTCCTGAATTGAGAGCCTGCAGCCGCAGCACAGGGCGACGCTCACTGCCCTGCTCCTGCTGCCCCTCTGCTGCTGACACAGGCCACCATGCCCTTGGCCTTCTTGGACACCTGGGCACAGCTGGCTCACCTGCAGCTGCTCAGGACCAGCTCCCCCAGGTCCTTTTCCACCAGGCAGCTTTCCAGACACTTTCCCCCCAGCCTGTAGAGCTGAAGGGGCAGTTGTAACCCAGGGGCAGGACCCGGCACTTGTCCTTGTCCCATGGATCCAGCCTGTTCTGATCCCTCTGTAGAGCCTTCCTGCCCTCCAGCAGATCAACACTCCCCCAGCTCTGTGGCATCTGCCTTATCAACAGGACTGGTCCCAACACTGGACCCTGGGGAAGTCCCAGCCACCAGCTGGATGTAAATCCACTCATCACCATTCCCAGGGTGCAGGTGTCCAGACCGTTTTTCACCCAGACACCATAGCTGTTCGAGCCATGAGCAGCCAGTTTCTCCCAGAGAATGCCATGGGGGACAGTGACAAAGGCTTTGCTAGAGTCCAGGCAGATAATATTCACAGCATTTCCCTGATCCATTCAGCAGATCACCTTGTTGTAGAATAAGATCATGATAGTCAAGTAGGACCTGCCCTTCACTAACCTATGCTTGTTTATCTGCATAAATGCTAATTCCATGTTTCAAAAGTAAGCATGTTTGTTTATTTTTGTTCTGTGGTCCAAGCTGTGATCTGTTGTAGGATATTTGACCTTTCATTATTATTACTGAAAATTACAAACATGTGTGCAAAAGCCACATGTAATTCTAGTCTTTATTCTGCTTACAACTGCTTAAAAAAACACCACCAAAACTGGTAGAGAAGCCTAACACTGAAACTTAAAAAATTGTCATTCTCAGGAAAGCTTTCTGGACCAAAGTAATAGAAACAACTGCTGCTGTGGATGGGGAAACTGGCTGTGTTTAAGGAAATAAAAATTCATGTATTTCTTGTTTATTTTTGTATCATTTTTCAAGTGCAAAATGCTGGACTGATAATAGAGTATGATGTTATCTATATATTGATGGGGTTTTTTTTGTTTTGGTGGTGGTAGTGGGATTTTTGTTTGTTTTTTTGTATCTCACTGCTCAGTGTGCTTACATATATATATTACCTTAACTCATGGTAACTCCATGCACTGATTTTCAGCATATTTTTATTTCTTGATAATGGATTTGATAATTTTTATTTCTTTTGATAATAATCTACCCATTAGCCCTGATGATAGTCAACCAGAAGAACAGGAAATACTGAAAGAAACTTTTATTTTCCCAGCTCTTGTGATTTTGCTGCTGTTGCTCAAGGGTGTAATTCAAATATAGAGTGCAGAGCAAGTGCAATAAGATTTCCATTCAATTTAACAGTCTAAGAATTTTTCAGGTTTTTCTTTATTCCCCCTTAGGACAAATGTGTCACATGCTACCTTTTTTTCCTTCCTTGTCTATTCATCTTTTCTTCAGCTATTCTAAATCAGTATACTAGATAAGAAAGTGGAGAGGTCAGTGAGAGAAATGGTTTTCTCAAATTACATACTGCTTGTATGTGACTGTGTTTGTATGGCTATTATAGTCGTTTTGTCTCAATGACAGGTCTCATTCTAGATTTTTTTATTCAGCCTCTTATCTCCTGTTTTGAGATCATAGTCTTTAGTAAAATAACCCTAATGCAGTCATATATATAGACCTTAAAATCAGTTTATGTTCCTTTCCAGTAATCCAGTGTTCTAAAGCCATTTCTCTCTGGGAAGTATTCTGTTCTTTCCTCTCCTTTTGTTCTGGACTTACTGAGTAGAAGCTGGCTCTTTCTGTAAGAAAAAAAAATTAAATAATTTTTAACCATTTTACAAATAGTGCACAGCGGGACTAGTAAATAACTATTGGGGGATGTCTAATAAAATCCATTTATGCAAATACAACTATCAAAAATGTTTCTCATGTTCAGTTCAGCACTCTTGATGATAAAATACATTATGTTCTGCAGAAGAAGCTGATGTGAATCCAGACTGAGGTGAGGCTGGAAGTGGCTTCTGCTTATCCCATACTTCCAAACAAAACACAAGACAACAGCAAACAATTCTCTTTTTCAACCCTTCAGTACCATTCAGGGTCTTAATACTTAAACAATGAAGAGATGAGTAGTTATAGATAGTAGTTATAGGTAGTTTTTAATGGTGTTTTAATACCACGTCAGTCATAGCTGGAGGCTTGACTGAATTCTGCCAGGTTCTGTTTCATGGAGCATCTCTTGGCAACCCCATCTGTTGCTTGGCTGTCGTCAGAGGGAAAAGGTTGTTCCACACATCTGGCTGGAACTTCCTCTGTTTTGAGTTTTGTTCTCTCGTGTCCTCCATGCATCTCAGCAGGGAGCATGGCTGCATCTTCATGCTAACTGGCTACTGGCAGGCTGCATGAGGTTCTCTAAAGCTGCATCTGCAAGTAATCACAGCCTCTCCTCAAGTGCTCAGCACCCTGTTTATCTAGTTGGCTCTTGGAGAAGCTGGTTTAGGTTCCTTGATGACAGGACAAGAGGGAGTGGCCTTAACGTGGAGTATGGTAGGTTTAGATTATATATTGGGAAGAAATTCTTCACTCTGAGGGTGGTGAGGCACTGGCACAGATTGCCCAGAGGTGGTGGACTCCCTGTCCCTGGAGGTGTTCAAGACCAGGCTGGATGGGTCTCAAAGTAACAGGGTCTAATGCAGGGGGTTTGGAGCTAAAAGATTGTTAAAGTCCTTTCCACATCAAACCATAATTTGACTGTATGACTCCAGACAGTATGATTTGAATGTTGTTCTGGTGCTGTGAGGGCCAAAACTGAACATATGCTTCCAAGGGGTGGTCTAAAGAGCACAAAGTGGGAGTATTCACCTGTCAGTCTATCTCTTGAATCTGGATTCAGGATACTATTAGTCCTTAATTGCTGCACTGTGGGCACCTGTTTAGCCTTTTTTTCTTTTTATCAGACCCTTTTTAGCAAAGGTTTACAAGTCAGTCAGTTCCCTAGCATGGCCTATTGTGAGTTTAGTTCATCTTATCTGCCAGAGATTGCATTTGTCCTTGTTGAATTTAATGGAATTACTGCTGGCCCAGTCCTTCAGCCTGTTTATTTGTCTCTCAATGGCAGTGCTGCCCTTGAGTGTATCATTGAAATGGAGGTTGATTGAGATCATTAATAATGACAACCAATGATGAATCAGAAAAAGAACAAAACATACCATAATCTTTGTATGATACCATCTCCATTAAAAATAATCACCATTTTCAGCCACAGTCCTACAATTCAGCAAGCAGCTGGGGACAGTAAATTGGAGCAAAGTGAATGTACCCCTTTTTCCTCTCCTAAGAATAAACGTGTGTTTATATTGAGATATGTAGATACTTATCCGTTGTATCCATTTAGCTTCTGTTCTAGCATTGAACACACTTTGCTGTTGGGTGCTGTCACTTAATGTTTTATTTTCAACCATCAATTCTTAGATGTAAAGTAATCTGCTATGTAGGAGAAATTGAGTGTGGGTCCCTACATTATGCTTAATGGAGTGGGCTGGAAGATAAGCCTTGTTTTTAACTCCAAATGTACTATGTACTTATGTGTGTGTCATCAAAGCTTTTTTTAATGCCTGCCTTCCCTGTCTGAAATAGGATGTCACAAAATGTAATGAGAAATTGAGAAAAGTAGAAAGAATGAAAAGAATCTCCAATGGACTATACAAAGCTTCCAGAGAAATGTTGCACGTTGGTACTAAATAATAAACTATGCTGTCAAAAATACATAGCTTAGTTACAGATTACTCAAAGTGTATTTTCAGAAGACTTGTGTACAAAAAATTATCTAGTAAACTTTTATAGATAATGGGAAATATTTCTGAGGATAGCTCTCCTAAAGGAACTAAGCAAACCTAAGACTGAAAAAAAAGAGTATCATTTAAGAAGAAGCTTTCTTTTATGCATGTAGGCTAGGTGTTTATAGTGTTTATAAATGTTACTGAGAAGTAGAGGTGTACTCTGAAATAAATTAAAACTTTGTTATGGGTGGAGTATTGAAAGTATGTCTCAAGTATAGTTTAAAGTAACGCTGAAAATAAGAAGTGTCAGGAAGATCACTTAGTAGTTTTCCTGAAGGTCTGAGTCATATCCAAGTTACTGATACCTATGGGTAAAAGTGTTTAGGAGGCTTTTGTTGTTGCTGTTAGTTCCTATGGAAGGGCTTCTAAAAATCTTTCATTATACAGATTTTTTTGCAAAAATCTCTTGCCTCCTCTTATATGGTCTGTATTCCTTCTCCAATTTCCCTATATCATATTTGACTCTTTTTGCGATGCCTTCCTGTGGAATCACAGGACATGAGTTTTCTTACACCGAGAATGAGTTGCTGAGTAGAGGAATTTGTTTGGTGTAGGATCTGGAGGTATGTTGTTCTGTGACGTCCTGTAATGAGCCATTTTCTTCACTGATTAAGCTTCAGTAAAACTTTTTATTTCATTCTAAGTCCTCATTTTGGCATCTTAGTGTACCATTACTTGGTTTTTCTGGCATGCTGCCTTGGTTAATTAGCTTTGAAATGGCTTTCTTACCTCTTATTGTAGTTTGCTCACTAATAGAAATATGACCGTAGAAATAAGTAGTTAATGTCCCAGTGTTAGGCACTGTATAAGGTGTAAATATTGATTATTGTTAATGAGCAATGAGGAACATTGTATTCATAAGGAAAGGGAATTGTCTGATTTCAGGAATTTCCAGGGTAACAAAAAACTGCTGAAAAGAAGGAGAAATTTTTGCTTTTGCTTTTGGATCTTTGGTGAGCACTCAAGATAGCTCTTGGTAGGGCAGATATTTTCCATGTACTGTTTTCACATTTGATAGAAGATGCAGTGTCCAGACATTATTTTCAAAAAAACAGTATATTAAATACCTTTTGCAGAATACACTACGTTTGGTCAATTATATTTAAGTATCATTTCAGGTTAAAAATTTTGCTAAAGGAGATAATGCTGGCTCTTCTGTGACTTGATTTTTTTTCATGAAAACATAATGAACAATTAAATTTTAAAAATCAGGTGATGACAGAAGTTCGATACATAATTCAAGTATAATCTCTATTTTTTTTTAAGTACGTGAAAAAATACTGTAGTTGAACTTCACTGAAAAGAGAGTCTGAGTGTCATTTGAAATTGTGTGATTGGATGCTTTATTGCTGTTGCAGTTCTAGATATGCTAACTTTATATGAGACTAGGGACTAATTTTAAAACTGAAGTAGTCACCTCAAATTTGCCAGATTAATTGAAGAACTAGGTACAGTACTAGGTACATAAAGGGGAATATGGCAGAATACTAAAGACTATGGCTTTTTATGCCTGGATAACTTTTTTAATTCTATCAGTTTGACAGGGTGTCATTAGCTTTTCTTGTGTGATTGATGTGGCAGAAGAAGAGAAAGTGTTTTTTTGTTTTCTGAAGAATGAAAGATGCTGACAATGAAAATAAAATACCAAGACAACTAGCACTTATTAAACCACTTAAAATGAATTATGAGTTTGCCTTTTAAAACTTCAGGATTGAACGGGCTTTGCAAAACCTAGTGCCAATTAGAGAGTTGTTTGTCATAGAAGAGACTGGACATTATTGCAAATAGAGCTGACATCTAGTGTAGTTAGAGATGGCTTTGGCATTGAGACCTGCTGACCAGGTTAAATAATCATAAAGCAAATTTAGATCACAACATGTATTGAAACTTTCCTGATTACTGAATCACAACGTCTCAAGCTGTTCCTTTCAAAGTTGCCATCAAGTCAGTAAGGATAGTTTGTGCTGTGCTATTTAAAGTTTCACAGCTGTCAAAAAAATTTGCCTGGATTTGAGCAGGACTTCCTTCTGGAAATCCAAGTAACAAGGAAGTAGCAAAAGTGGTTAAATGATGTTCCACAACGGACTTGGCTACACAGACGAAATGTAACAAGTAGAAGGTCATATCCTGTAAATGCTCTCATTTCTGACTTTCCAGTAGTTAACGATTTGTAACCAGATACATCATGCAGTGTGGTTGAATGGAGAATTTTAAGAGGAGATTTTAGTAGATTTTGAATGTTTCTGTGTAAGAGTTGGTAGAAAATTATCTTCTTTGGGTTGTTTTTAGTTGTGTTTCTTTGCTATATTTTGGGAAGACAATGGGCAGAGAAAAATGGATAGATAAATAAATAAATGGAAAGAAAGGTATTCACACTTTGATTGGCCATTGATTAAACGATCCTTCTGCTTCTGGTCTCACTTGAGTGAGTTAATCAGTGTTAGTGGATGGTGGCTGCTGTCACAGGGTAGAAACTCCCTTAATGACACAGTATTCATGTGGTGTTTAAAATTCTGCCGATCTCCTGCTACACATAAGAAGAAAATGAAACTTTCATATTTTTGGTAATTTGTCTAGGTCTTTATGTTTACTAAAGATTCATCTTTCAATTAACCCACTTTGGGCTGAATTTTGACTGGGGTGTAAGCAGCATTGATTTCAATGCTGTCACATGGCTTACTCCTCCATCTTAATCAGGTCTCAGTTCACCAACAATCCTTTCTTCCAGGAGTATTTCTGACAATACCACTCGCATCAGGGCACTCTCATCAACAACCAAAATGTTCCTGATAGCAGGAGCAGTAGTCCTGAGGGCCTGGTTTATTGACTGTGAGCGAAAGCCATTCCACTTTGTCAATAGTTTTCATAACTGTGTCTGTGCTGCCGAGCTACTTTGGAGAGTGACCCATGCAGATTTTTTCCTTTACCTCTTTAGATTAGATCCCCTTTTGCAGCCTTGGTTTGGTTATGGAGAGAAACAGTACCATTCTTGGCATACCAGTGAACATTTTTCTTCTGCGGCACTAACCTCTCTCTCCTGTGTATGTTTCTTGCTCTCCTTGCCAATCGATCACTGATGTCATAACCTGCTTTTTCTGCTGTACTGTGTACTTGCACTGCCAGTCCTCAGCTTCATTTTTGTAAATAACTTCTCTCCATTTTCCTCCCCTTTTCCCTTTACTCTTTGCTCTTTCAGATTCTTTCTCTTTCCAACCAGTATTTCCCTAGAGTTTGTTGTTGTTCGTGAAAACAAGTAGTACTGAATCTGAGGAGAAGTGAGGTAACAGAAATTATTCTTGCCTGCTCAGACAGCAGCCAAACAAGTGGCATGCATGCCAAAGGATTTGGCCTGGGTGAGGTGGTGGAATGCTCCGGGTGGAAAGCAGGGGTAGGGCTGGCACTCTCCTGTCCTAGGGCACAGTTTCTGTTTTGCTAGTGGCTGCCCTGCCTCTGGAAGCTTTTGCTCTTCTGCCTTCAAGGCACTTTGTCCTATTTAGGCTGAACCAATTGGCTCCACGTTCTGTGATGGTCTGGGAAGGCACTTGTAGGAGCAGGATGTGAGAGTTCCATGCTGAAATGGAATTTCTTCAGCAAGGAAAATTAGCTTGGAGGAGTTGCAAAATATAAATTGATAAATGCAGAGGTAATTTCTTAAGCTGTAAGTAAGACCTAAACCTATAGGACATCACACAAAAAGACAAACTACTGCATGGTCTGTGTTTCAGACAGTGGCTGAGAATAGATGCTTTGTTCAAAAGTAAGGCAGTGAGGTACTGCTGTGCCCTGCCTAATTTCAGCAGAGAATGGCCTAGGAATAGGCCATTCTGCTTAATGGCTTTTGAAGGATTTTTCTTGCCTTAATGAAAGAGTTCTTTGAATCCACGAAAACTGGCAAAAAATCACCTGTGTGGTGGGGCAGTGGTCCCAAAGACTGGTGGCATATTGTGTGAAAGTCCTTTTTTGTTTGTATTGAACCTGACATCTACTTATTTTCAGTGTCACAGCTTCATTTATGTATTTTGAGAAAATAAAGAGTCATTCCTTGGTTTTATCAGTCAAGATTTCCTTAACAGTCAACTCTGCATTGTAGTCTAATTACTTTGCTTGATCTAGCCGTTTTTTTGTCCTTGCCATTCTTCTTTGTTTTATTTTGTGCTCACTAGTGTCTTTGTATACCTGATTTAGTTTGTAACTTAAAAGCCTTAGCCTCAGAACAGCACACTGGGTTTTGTGTTTGTTCATTTTCCCCCAAACATCTTTAAAACATATTTTCATAACATTTCTTCCTTGTTTTATTTTACAGTTGAAGGTATTTTTTCTTATCTTAGTACATGATGTATCCACATTATTTTTTCATTCTTGAACTGGACCTGGTTGGGAGGGAGGTATAGCACCTCGTATTGAGGTGTCTTTTAGATCTTTAGTCAAAACAATGCAGATAACACACTAATGTTTTGGCTGTTGATGAACAATGCTTTCTCAGGGTCACGTTTTTTTCTGTTTCTTATTCTTCCCTTCCCCAGTCAATAGATTGGGGTGAGTGCAGATCAGAATTGTTTAGTAAGTGGAAGAAGAGAAAAGGAAAACAAAAGTAGAAAAGTAATGTGAAGGCATTTGCTCACCACCTCCCACAGGCAGACCAATGCTCAGCCGCTGTAAAGAGTTAAAAAAGGTGATGCATATTGGGTGCATGTTAACCTGAGGAGTTGCTGCTTTTACCATCAGTAATGATTTTACCAGATGCTACTGGGAATGTTGTAAATGAGAAGTGCATAGCAATAAAAGAAAAGAACAATAGAGGTTAATTTTGGCAAAGAGCTTTAGAAAAACTTTTGTTTTCCAAACTCAAGATGTAATGTTACTCAGGCGACAATAGTAGTAGGAGAGCAGCATGATTCTGTAAATGTTTATTAAAATGTTCTGAAGTAAGGTTAATATGACTGCTATTGAAGTAAATGTGTTCAGGAGCTAGGATATGTCTAAGTGTTTAATGGATGTGCAGACAAATCTATTTTACATGCATGAAAGTACTGAGATAATTCTGTGAAAAGCTTTGACACAACATAAGAAGAAAATCATTGGGGAGATTTCTCTGTAACAGTAATTGTACTCATGCAACAGCGTAAAAGGGAATAGTTTGGTGACACCTGTGAGAAATTGGCTCTAAAGTGGGGCTATCTGTAATGGGAAAATCTTTTCACTGTAATAGTTTTGGGTGACAAATTACTGTCTTCAATTTAGGCTTAAATTTAGCCTAGAATCCATTTCCTCTGTGATACTTGTACAGTGGGAAGTGATCTGAAAAAGGTACAGAAGCTCTTGGGATCCTACTTTCCAGTAAATGCAGTAAATAAGGAGTGTAAGAGTCACATTTGATACTGGAAAATGCAAATGCAAAATTTACTTAATTATTTTATTATCTCACACCTAAAGAAGACCATATGATTGCTGTGATACATATATGCATACATATTTATGCACGTATATGCACATGTATGAATATATATAACAGCAATATAACTGCAAATAGAGCATGTGAATCTCTTAGGGGAAAGGCAAAAGCATTTTTAAAAGATATTCTTTTGAGCTCACAGTCATGCTCTCAGACAGTGAGCTTTTATGGCTGAGAGTGTCCAGCTGCTGCTGCTGCCTTTGTGAGGCTGCTGTTGGCTGTAAGGGGTCTGGCTCAGCTGGACATCCATTGAACTTCTCAGCCTTTTGCATTGTTGAGCAGGGATGCAGCCCAGAGCCAGGAGTGACTCATGCCGAGATGGCTGTGAGCTGCAGCGGCTCAGGAAGAGCTTTGTACTCTGGAGGTAAGAGGAGAAGTCGGCTGGGGAAGAGCTGCCTGAGCTGCACTGCCTCACTTTCTGGGAATGTGAGTCAGAGCCACCGGCCATGCCTCCTGCCCTCCTTTTACAGCTCAGAACGGATGCAGCGGCAGGTTTTGTTACAAGGAGTTGTTTTTGTATTTCAGTAAAGATTCCTAAAGGACAGGAGAAAAGGCTGTTTTCACAACAGCTGAGCTAGACCCCTGCAATCATCCACTGTGATCCACATCGCCTGATTTATCCTGTGATAAATAAAAACTTCAGTGAGAAAATTGTTATATGCCAAGTATTCTGAACACCAGAAGACTTTCTTTTTTTGTTTAAGGTGGAGATACTGACATCCACAGAAGCTTGCTTTTTCTACCATTTATCTTTTTAAAACCTTTTCCCCATCTGAAATGGGGAAGACACTGTGAGGTCATGGATTTATGAAGTCAGTACTACTTAAAAGTACTTAAAAATGAGAAGCTAGAAGAATACTTGGATAACTTTTTACGGCTAGATTAGTGACCCATGATCAGAACATTTTGATGGAAACTTCTCTGTCAAGCCTTATCGCCTGTTGGCCCCTAAAACCAATTTCCTGTTTGCTTAAGGATTACATGCTTTTGTATGCTCTGTATTTTTACATAAAAATTAAAATGATGAAGACAGTATTCGTGCACATAAACAACAACAAAAAAGGCTACCAGTGTTTTCCCCAAAGCATTAATGTGCTTGAAAAAAACCAAATACAACAGTTGTCTTTAGTTTATAACCTCTTAAGTATTACACACTTATAAGTTGAGTAAATGCTGAAAACATTCTTCAAAAAGTTATGGTGAACTGAATTTGATGTTGAACAGGAATTAAGCAGAAATGTCCCCAAAAAACAAAGGAAATACCGTGTCCCTCAATGTGACGGTTGGAAGCTGCAGAAAAACCCCATACCTACACATCAATAACATAAGAAATGAGGTTGTGTTTTGTTAAGGGTTTTGTGTTTGCCATTTTGTATCAGTATTAAACATCTAGACCAAATGTGTAACTCAAAAAGGAAACCCATGGCGTAAAAGGCAGTTGATGGTTTCATTCTGTGTCTTGCAGAAATACTTCTGGTTTTAGAACTTGTCTGGTGGTTTCATTTGTGAGAAATGAGGCAGAATTGAATACAGTAGATAACTTACAAGTCATAGAGGGAGGGGAAAGGTGGGGAAAAAAGAGAAAACTAGAGTGGCTGTTGTGATCTGAGGAGGCGGAAGGAGAACGTTCAGTGTTGAAAGGTGCAGTTACAGCACTGTGGGTTTTCTGATGCTGATTGTGCTTCAGAAGTTCTGCCTGCACATTCCAAGGAATTTGTAGTGCTGCAGGTTCTTCCAAACAGTTTTTACTCTGTGCAGTGACAGGGAAGATAGGCACAGCATACAAACACTTTCTGTCTAATGCTTATCTGCTGATTATTACTGCAAGGGCAGGAGGGAGAGGTAATTGAACATAGATTTCTAAGGTAGATCACTTTGGTCATTTTCTTTTGCTGTGACTTGTGATAAATACTGAAGGAGTGAATCCTGAGCAGAGAACGTGTGTAGGTTGCAGTCAGAAGTTAATATTTTTCTGGAGTTTTCTCATTTGAATGTCCATGGATGGGTATTAGAAACATACTAAATTTTAAAAAAATCACGTAGGTTTAGAAAATACAACACTTAATTCATTGTAAAATCCTGTGTTCCAGAGAAAACAAGAGTTTAAAACAATTTAAAATATGTTTTTGTGTCTATGGGCTCAGGGTGTCAAACAAATTGGTTGAAATAATCATACAGAAGTTGAAGTATGTACAAACCCAAATTTAAGGAAGAGTATGAAAACTCAAAATAATATTATCTTGTCAATCTAATTGGTTTCATCTCTGAAACAAAAAATGTCTTTCTACTTACAAAACATGGCAACAACATAAAACTTATTATAATATTTGCATTGAAAAGATAGGTGTCCACTAGTTAATCTGAATAATTTACCTGACAATGACAAATCCAATTAGAAATTGAATAAATGTTTTGCATAGGTTGTTTCATTTAGGTGGTACCACTTTATGACACCTTGCTCTTGCCTGGCTTGTGGAAGCCAGGGAAGTCATGCCAGGAACTACCCCAGTCACCCACAGGGGGTTGTTCTGAGGCAGGGTGCAAGTCCCTGAGCTGAATCAGGGGACTGGGCACTCTGTGCTGCCTGGAGAGCTGCTGAATTGTGTTTGTGTTTGAGAGCACCAGTGGGTGCTCTCCATAAGGCTTGGACAGACAATGACTCCACTGGAGAGTGATTTGACCTGGCTGCTTTGTGCAAGCAGGGACTGCCCTGTCAGCACAGAATGGGGTGGCAAAGTGAGCCAGTAATCTCTGGATCCAGAAAAGGACATCCCCTGTCTTCTGGGAAGTGTGTTTGGGAGGTGCAGGACCTGCCTGATGCAGCATGCGTCAAATTAGCATTGTAGGTGACTGTTTCAAAACAGATCTGGCAAAACCAGTGTTGATGAGTTACCATATCAAACTTGTCACAGAGGCAGGTAATTGCTAGGTGGGGTGATACAGCCTGTGTGTTATGCAGGAGGTCAGATTAGATCATCACTGTTTCTTCTGGTTTTGAATTCTGCGACTCTGCTGCAACCAGTTGTTCCATGCAGTCACTGTCCATACTTGTTTATCACTGACACACCCAAATCGTCTTGCACCCATATGTGGCTGAAAGTGTCATAGAGCTGCCTGTTTTCCAGGGCATGAAGAGCTTCCCAACAGGTCAATGTGGTAAGGAAAATGGGACTTTATATAAAAATTATTGCATGACATGGAATCGAATTGGTGGGAGGGAGAAGGGGTATAGAAAATACAGAATTTTGTATTAGAAATTCAGGTATTCCTGATTAACATATGCTAAATCAACAGAACCTGTTTTAAACTGAGGTAGCACGCCAGTCAGATTTGGAAGTAGGAATAATAAAAACACAGTGCAAAATGGTGTGTTATGCAGAATTATGTTGTTTTTATTATGTATTGTGTATGCCGTGTATTACATGTATCACAACTTGTTACTATTATATATTATTGTATTCTTAATACAGAATTAAGGACAAAGTAGGAGGGTCACCTTGAAGTAAGCTGCAGCTGCTTGAAAGCCTTTTCTATGATGCCAGCTGGGTTAGTCTGTTTCCATCACTGAGAGTATAGGATTGGCCAAAAGATTGGTTCAATCAGATGTATTTGGTGTTCTTGAAAAGAATGCCTTTTTGCAGTTCAGCAATGTGTAAGTAGCCCTATATTTCTTTTTGGTAAACCTTCATGCTCCCTTTATTTTTGCAAGGCTGGTTGCAGGCCTGAATTTACCTATGCATGAAACTTTGGGCCAAATCTGCAACAGAAGGAGGCCTGAGGGACTGAAGTTTAACCCTGTTTGCATACCAATTACTCAGAGAGAGATAAAAGACTTAAATTTTCTGACAGTTTGTATACACAAAATATCTAAAAACTCTTACATAATTATTGAAATATAAAAATACAAAAAAAAAGCCTTAATTGTTGAGAAATTTGGGGTTTTTTAAGCTTACATTAATATGAATTAAGTTTTGGTTCTGCAGATTAAAATCTGTTGGTCATATTGAACTGGTTAACATTACTGCAGTGCTGTATGCCGTGTTTGTGAGAGAGAAAGCTCTCCCCTGCCTGTGTTTGTGGCCTCCCAAAAATAACTGATTTGCCAGACACATTTCTTTTCAAGAAGGAAGACATTATTTTCAAAGAAGGACAAGACTGAGATGGATGCATTTTAGAGCACTGTTACCGTTGTAAAAAGGTTTCAGTCAGTATCACTCTATGCACTTACTTGTCTTGCTTCAATTTATCTGTCTCTTAGAATGCCTAATTTTATTTGGAAAATTTCAAATGGTAGAGTTGCTGTGGATAGAGTGATTGTCATGTAATATTAATTAGTAACTGGTAGATTTCCTTCTTTTTTGCAGGGTCTGGGGTAAAATGATAAGTCTCTTGAGTGTTTTCCTTAGTCAAATACTGCATTTGAGATGGTATATAAACTTTCCTCAACAAAGCTTATTAAAAAATTACTGTAAAGACTTATTTTTG
This sequence comes from Fringilla coelebs, assembly GCF_963513975.1. NCBI lineage: Eukaryota > Metazoa > Chordata > Aves > Passeriformes > Fringillidae > Fringilla > Fringilla coelebs. The sequence continues at coordinate 70,994,166 of NC_140031.1, read as the reverse complement.
ATAGCAATAATTAATAAGCTGTGTACTCACTGTTACCTTTTATATACTTCAAACATTTTTTAAATGTCTTTCTGACAGATGGTCTGCATAGCTCTTCTCTTGAATCAGCTGTGCCCATTAAAAGAGGGAACATAAATAGGTCAGATTAAGCTGCTAACTGTTCTAATGTAATTCAGGGGCACTGGGCATAACACAGCTTTTTGGTACAGCAGCACATCTTTCCAGTTATTGTCTGAGGAATATATTGCAATCCATACAAAGAAAATTTGTGTATATATTGCTTTTATTTTGTTTTTCTCTGACAGCCTTTGCTGCTTTTGTCTCTCGGGTTTAGTGGAATATTTGGGGTGGTTTGGACGGATATTAATTTAGTTTCTCTGAAGCAAAAATACAGTTTTAAAAAATAGTGATTTGAAAATATGTTTGAGATACAGTTTGCACTTAGAAGAATAGGAAGTAGGTTTAAAAGCTGAAAGTAAAAATGAAAATTTGCTACAGAGGCTATTTTTGAGCTTATTCCTTTCGCAAGGTGCCTGAGGATTACTGTGGTATTACAGTTTTACTTATTTGTTAGGTATAAACATATACATTTTGGGTAAGTGGTGAAGTGGTTATAGCTACCTATGGCTTTTAGGGTTATCACAACTGGTTGGCAGGATGCCTTAGTGGGTCACATGTCAAGTGGTTTCCAAATCTGAGTGCTCTACAGGCTGCTTTTCCTGAACCTGCACACTCATGTGCTCATTGGCTTTGGCTCTTTCATTGTACTGTCAATGTGCAGTTTAAACAATTTCCCTTCAGAGGTTCCTTCTGACAGTAGGAGAGAATTGGTTGTTCCTGGTGATGGGAACCAGAAGCTTCAGTTTTGGTTGTTTCAAAATACCTTTGTTAAAGCGCTTTCATGATGTCAGCATACTGGTCAGAACCTTGTTTCTTTGAGGATACCAAAGGATATCAGGGAATGGTTTTCACTTTAGGTATTGGGAAGCAGTTTAAGCACCTTTATTCAGCTGTTTTGTTTATTACTTATTTATAGCACAAAAGGTGGGAAAAAATCAGGAGGAAGTTTCTGAGCATGCAAGTATCTGAAGCAAGTAAATCCTTAGAAGTTGCATATGATCTAAACCACCTTTTAAAATACCATAGTTTGATGATGGAACCAGAAGAGCTCCTCTAGGTTACAGAGGAATGCTGCTTTCAGTTATGAAGAAGAGAATTGGAAATGCATTTTGGCATGCATCACCAAAGCACAGCTCAGTCGTGGTGTGGTACTTTGGGCAGAGGCAGGGTAAGAGCAGAGCAGTTACAGAGAAATTAGGAAGGAGAGGTTAGAATGGGAACCAGTGCCATTCACCTAGTGGTAGGGTTATGAGATCTAAGACCAGTCTGTCCAAGAAGGCTCTGCATCACTCTAGAAAGTCAGCAACTATTATTTATGGAAGTATTGTGAAATAACTGAATTTTGTTTAAATATGTTGCTTACCTTGAACTAATGAACAAGTCTTTTTTTATGGGGTTCAATCAAATTTCTAAATTACTTCTTGTAACAGAAACATGTATCTGTACAAAACTAGCCACATGCACCAGCATTTAACTCCATATTTGCAAGTGTATATATTTAGGGAATTCAGTCTTCAGTAAAATAGGTCAGACTGGACGGAATTTCTGGACGGAAATTTGTTTTTCATATTCAAATGTGTGGTGAAATTTATCATCGAGCCACACAGTGCCAATTCATGCAGATTTCTTGCGATGATTTGAACACAAGATGGACATTCTCATGCAAATTCTTGACTCCTTTGGAGGGGTTTCCTTCCATAGGAAAGAACTTTGTAATGGTTTTGTACTAACTCATGGGGAAAGAGAAAAAAGCAGTGCTTGCCTTACTAGACAAAGGCTTGCAGAACAGTCAAAAATAATGTGCATTTTCATATATATAGAATCATACACAATGTACTTAAGTTGGCTGTGTTATTAGGACTCAGAACTTTGTTTAGAATGGATTTTAATATGGTAACATTTGTAAGCTGACTAATGACAATTGTATATGTTAATTTTACTGGTCTTCTGTTGCTAAGTTTTAGGAACCTCCTGTATATATCACATTCATGGTTTCTTATTTTTGCATTAATGATGATGACAACTGTATATTTAGGGTGAAGATTTTCACAGAAAAGAACATCTTCTTGTGGGCATTGACACCTCATAGTATATTCTGGAGGCCCCCTTGAAATGGAAGGATCCTGTGGCTTAATTTGCTTTATTAAATAACATAGTAGTGTTTTGTCAAAGCGAAATTTAGCACTGCAAAAACAGGTTAATATGCATGGTTTTAGATTTAGAAATAATAGTTTCCCTTTCTCCTCTGTTTCTAACCTGTGACTTCTAACCTTATGCTGAACTGTAGAATGCTTTGTTCTCTGTTGTTGCATATGCCTGTTTATTATTGTAGGTTTGTTGGAAATTTACTGCAAATGTGAGCACCTGAAAATAAATCTTTTGCTAATCTGGAAATGTGATACGCAATGGGAACACTCTCCAGCCTCCAGATAAGGTCTGCAAAGTACCATTGAGACGTAAAGTAATCTGTGGATTGGGTCATTCTGAAAGCTCTTATTGATATGAGATGAGTCTCGATGGAGAAGTCCTGCTGTCACATGTTCATCATGTACTGATTGAGCAGGGGGACAGACTCAGAGAGAAGGCTGAAGCTGAGATATTTTCTATGCTGCAGAGATTGAGGGTGTGAAAGAGGCTAATGCTTCATTAAGCTTCACTGATTAAAAAATGGCAGATCTTGTTAGACGTAAGATGCTCTGTTCACTGCTAATGGGACAAGTGAGCACTGTATTAAGGTAAGGGCACTGTTCTTCAGCAGCAGATATGAAAAGCTTTGTTTATTATCGGGGGGTGGGGGGGGGGGGAGTGTTAAAGTGCAGTTTGCTGCTTTGCTATTGAAAAGAAATTGGCTGCTGTGTCACACATAGCCTTGTCAGAGAAACAACTGGAATGCAGAAATGCCTTTGAACTCAGGATGGATTTGTTTTTGCTTCCCAGGCAGCAGCATCAGTGTTTTTAACAAAAAGGAGGAGGCTGATTACCACAAGGTTTCCTGTTCATGGGGATAAGGAGCTTTCATAAAGAAACAGGAAAACAGAAGTTCTCACAAATAATCAGCATTCTGCTGCATTTTGTGGCATTCTTTACAAATTTTGAGTGAAGGAGAAATAGGTGTCCGGAGAAAACAGAGGCTATGCACAAAGAACTGAGAAAACAATGTCCAAACAGAAGCAGGTTTATGCAAAATGCCTCTCCAGCATTGGACTTAGGTGCTTGCAGACACTTGATGAGAGCGTGTTGATGGGTGTTCTTGCTGGGCCCTGCAGGGAATGTGGGGTAGCCTGAGGTTTGTAGATGAAGGAGGGGGTGTAGTTTTCCAGGTTTTCCTCCTGTTTGAGGAAAGCAGATCTTTGGGGAGCATGGCACTTACTTAGGCTGCACTTGAAGGTGCAGTTGTTGCGTCGGCCACTCCTCTCTTCCTGGGGCATGTAGCTCTTGCCCCTTCCTCTTCCAGGTATGTACACGCACATTCCTAAACAAGAAAGGCTTTCTAGAGAGGAAGGGCTTTCAGAGTTACTGAAACAACAACTGGCTGTGTGTAGGATTTTGGTAGCAGAGGATTTTAGTAGGGAAGAGCTTTGCAGGGCTGGCAGGCTTGAAAGGGGACTCAGCTGCAGGGCGTCTGTCGCCCACCCATCTCCTCTTTCCGCTGAGGACAGCTGAACACCCGCAGACAGACATACACCTCGGGCTTAAAGAAGGGTCTGCTCCAGGTGAGTTATTGGCCTGAAGCTGGGATGGGGCAGCCGTTGTGTCCCACGGCGAGGACAGAACGTGAAAGCATCTTTGCTCCTGCCAGCCTGCGGTTCCCTCCTCCGCCTCCCACAACTTTATCTGGCTCGGGCGCCGCGTTCCAGGCTGCCTCGCGCCCTTCCTGACCCGCGGCTCTCCCTTTGTGGCCGTGGGGAGCCGCGCCGGGCCGGGGGAAGGGCGAGGCGGGGCAGGAGGCGGGCAGGGGAAGTTGGCGGGGGGAGCCGGGCGCGGCCGCGGGCCTGAGGGGAGCGGGCGCGGCGGCCCCGGGTCGGCGGCCCCGGAGCGTCCTCGCAGCCGGGCGAGGATGAGAGACCCAGGTAAGGCACCAGGAGAGCGCACGGATGGTGGCCGTGTGCGGCTCTTATGCCCCCGCCATTTTCTGCGACTAAAGCTTTTTTTTGCCTTTGGAACAGGACAAGTACCTAGGGGAACTCAGACAGGTTCCAGGTGTGAACAAAACATAACTTTTTGAAAAAACTTTAGTTGCAGTGTAAGAGCGTTGGGCTTCGGATAATAAATGATCCCATCTTGCATGGTTAACTTCTGCATGATCTTAAATGGGAGGAGCAACAACTTAAAACATGAGTCCATTTTTTTTTTTTTCCTGCGCTGTAAATACCTATATGTTTGTAGTTTGAACAAGGGAGTGCATAATTAGTTGGCTCATTTTCTGTGAGCAGGGTTATAAACAATAAACCTTCTGTCTCAGCTGTGTGCTGGGATTACCATCCTGTGTGTCGGAGGTAGATGAAGGTAACCTGGCGAGGAGGTGCTGGTGATGCTGGGTCATAATTAAGCAGCCTCGCTACAAATATTTCAGACATGTCAGATCTTGGGAGTGGGAGGTCCAGCCAAAAGAGCAGTGAGATCACATACTGGAGGTACCGGTGAGATTAATTACATATCTGAGCTGACCATTGAAACTTTTAAAATGAGAAAAAATATAACTTATTAGGAAGAATAAATAAGTGAAGGATATGGAGAGGTGCAGGGAAAACTTTGTGGTCTTCAAAAATCAACCAAACAAAACTTCATGTCATAGTAAATCTGTTCTTTCCTTTGATCTGAAAGTTTCTCCATAGCTTTTAGTTGCCTCCATCCCCACAACTAATACAAGAGAAACAATAGCAAGCTTATTTCATGGCAAATGTTCAGAATATTTTTACAGCAGTTATGTAGTAGAAATAAGTAGAGCATATTGAACTCCTTAATTTACAATGTCTTATTTGTAAAGTAATTATTTCCCAGATAATTATTGGTATTTTTGTTAAAGTACCAGTTGCAGCAAATAGGGTGTGAACAATCTTTCAAAAAGTCTTTTTACCAAATTTTGCTGAGTACCAAGAAATTATACCACTGTATTTTGATCTGCATTGTAATTTCATTGCCAGCTGGAAACATGGCAGAGGTCAGCTGCAAGAAGAGACTTGTTTTCAATTATCAGTCCTATTAATTCACATCAATACATTAATTGTAATGCCAAATACAGGTAGGTTGTGAATGGTGTTTTGATGTGAACCTACCTGACAGTACAGAAGAGCTAGAGACAAATAAACAATATGAGATAATACTTTATCACAATAACCATTAGCATTTAGACCACACATCTGAATACACTTTATTTGAGAGAAACAGTTTCTGCATAATCTAATCTAGAAAATAAAGTCTTTTTGGCCCAGAGTATATAGGTGGTTTCTGTGTGTGGCAGGGCCTGTGCAGAATGTTCTGTCATCACAGATAACAGTAATAAAGTTCTCTGGTAAAAAAATGGTTTTAGTTTTTTTTTCAATGAACACTTCCTCTTTAATATCAATCATTGCATAACAGCTGTTGTTGCAGCCTTAACATGCTTCTGCATCTTTGCATATATTAGATTCTTTTACTAGAAAACAAAGCAAACCTCAGCAGTCTGCCCTTGTGCGTGTTAGTACAGGTCAGCCCCAGCAGTCTCTAATGCATTTGGTTTATTTCCATCTTAAAAGAAGCAGTACAAAGGGCAATGGTGAAAAATTCTGGAACCCTTTTCTTAGTGCTGCTGTGACAGATTGTGTACAATCTTCTCAAGCTGGTAAAGGTTTTGCTATCAAGTCCTCAATAAAGAAGGTAGAAATGGGCAGTGCATTTCACTCTCACATTTCATATTTCATCTGTATGGTGGGAGTAAGGGATGTCCCAGTGCTACATCCAGTTTTGCTTCTGAACCTTACTTTCAGAGGTCCAGCCTTTGAGCTGGCAAGTTCTTCTGAAGAATGCTGCAAACACTACCTCTGTTTTGTGAAATAGTTGTTACTTGCTTTGGGAGGCTGAGACAAGGCCAAAAAACATTTACAGTGCAGTATCTTCTTCCTCTTCTTCCCTGTGGCTTAACTGCTTTCCTGTTGTTGAGGAAGTTGGGAGGGAGCTGTGTTCTAAAACATGCTCTTGGGAAATCAGAATAATCTTTTCTTTTCCAAAGATAACTCTGTTTAAAAAAAAAACCAACAAAACAAACAAACAAAAAAAACCCACCCAAACCAACTCTGGTCTTGTTCGTATGTTTGAAGGCTTTTTAGTAGTTACAATAAAAGAAAGATGTACTGCAGTCACTCCTTCATTGTGCATTTCCTTGGCATTGTGTAAGTAACGTTACAAACACCTCTTGCTTTCTTTTATATGTTGCTTGCTGTTCTATTGGTGCAGGCCTTTCAGAGTGTCTGAACTTGTTTGTTTGGGGTTTTCTTCATACTTCCTTTTGGAAGTGTGTGGGCTGGTTTACATTAGCACTGTATCCATCCTATATGAATCAGTGTAAACTAAAACTTCACACCTAAGGAAGAAGCCACCACCTGTCCTGTTTCCTCCTGCTAAAGGAGGATCTTTCCAAACTTCAAATTAAGTGTGGGAGGTGTGATGGGTGCTCTTTGCCACTCTGGACCTAGAGAAGTCACACTCACCATTTACCGCTCAGGATGTTATTAAGTAAGTTCTCCACCTTACAGCAGCAGTGACAGAAGTTCAAAAGGATTATTCACTTCCTTCATTGCTATCACAAGGGCAGCTGTAGCACAGATGGGACACAGGTGTTCTTATTTTTATCAGTACATTGTCTAATCCTTGTCTGTAGTAGATTATGTGGTACAGGTTACCTCAGCCGAATTACAGCAGGGACAAAGTTTTAGTCTTCCATGCAGAGTATTTAATTGACCATATAAATTTTATTGTCCTTCTTCCTCTCAAGTGCAGGGTTTTCGTCAATACTAAATGCCTCAGTTAGGTTGCTTTTCTGGTCCACTGTGGTAAATTCTCTATTTCCAGCCAAATTATGCAATTATTGTTGCTCTTAGAGACCTCCCTTTCCGTCCCTTTGTCATTGTGTAATTCTATAGCAGAGTGAACAATGAGAGCTACTATGTGCTGTCTAAAGAGCCTCCGTGTCCACAGGCCTTCCCTTGTGCATTCTTCCTCTTTCTTGTGTGAACTCACTGCATGTGTTACAGCTGTCACTGGGACGCTGTGCCTGGAAAGGCTGGCATGCACATACCTTGGCACTCTTGCTTGCTCCACATGCTCCCTCTGTTTTATTAACACCCTCGACCTGGTTATTCATGCAGTCTGTGACTCAGGATAAATTTCACATCCCTATGGATGGGATACTCTGGGAAGCGTAAGCAATCTGGAGGCCAAAAGTGAGAGATCAGAGTCCTAGTAGCAGACTTGCTCATTTCTCCCTAAGATCCACCTTCTGCTTTTCAGATTTTGGGTACACTGAGTTTTTTTTACACTGTTAATTTACAGATTGTATTTTGAGGAAATTACAGTGTTACAGCCCTACCTGTGTGATCACTTTTTTCCTTCCTCAAGGGGATGGCTTCAGTAGTTCAAAAAACAGGCAAAGCTGAATCCTTCCCTGGGAACTTCATACCTGAATAAAACGCCTGTGAAAACGTTTTCACCACAGAGGCAGTGGAGATGTTCTGAGAGTTGGTGCTGGTAGGGTGTGAAGACAACAACATTTTTCTATACTCGTAGGTGTTCTGGTGGGAATTATGGCAACAGTCTAGATGATAAAAGTACAAAGCAGGTATTTAACACTAAGAAAAGGCACTGGAGAGAAACTTCAGGAAGAACCTTGCTGTGAAGCAAGCAGAGTGAGATCTTCTGTCTTGCAAACAAGTTCTGCCAAAAGAGTGGTGCTAGCTTTCCCACTCCAGGGGAGATAGAGTTCAGGCAGAGAGGAGATCATGGGTGCATTCCTGGTGAGTGACATTGGCACAAGTAGGCACAAGGAGACAGTTCTCTGTATGACTTAGTCCAAACACAATGCAGGTGGGCATGGAAGTGTGAGATTATGTGGATGAGATGGTGATAACAAGGAGGTCAGCTAAAACTAAGGCCCTCTGAGTTTCCAGGGGACTCATGAAGTACAGTCATAAGGACTGACAAAATAGGTGTTTCCTTGAAGGTATATCAGCTGAGACAGTCCCATACTGGAAAAGCCTTTCAGAAGGAGAAAGATGGTGTCATTCTGTGACAGTGGTGACGGTGTTCCCCCCTTGATCTTTACTCTGGGGATGTTTTCCATTGATTCAGGACAGTTTGGACTTGATCAAGAACTAAGGTTTGTGTTTGTATAATCTCCAAAGTTTACATCCAAGGTGGACTTTGCTTGGCTTCCTCTGTGGTTTAACATTTAGCTCTGTTTTTGTTTTTGCCCTTCATTAGTTTTTTTTCTTCATAAGGGCTCCCATAAAAACCGCAGGTTTAATTGCAAAGAATCTGGGAGAAATTTTGTCAATTTTCTCCATGATATAAAGAGTATTTGGGATGAGGTAAAACTGACTTCAGATGAGTTCTGAAAAGCTACAGTGTAACCTATGTGCTACATTCAAAAGTCATTTTGTCTTCTGGCCATTATAGAAAAAAGGATCAGGCTGATATCTGATGCTTTTCCAATTTGCTTTTCTCTCTGAAATTAGTTGTGTGTTAGCCAGACCTGCAAAGACAAACCTCTTTCTTGCTCAGTTGGATTACAGCCAGCGTGAAAGCAGCAAAGTCACAATCACTCATTTGGAAGTGAACTCCCTCATTTTTTAAAAGCTATTTTTAGATGATTGTTGAGGTTTCCTCCTCTGGCACAGAATGTTTTTTCTGTATTTCACTGAGTTATATAACATCTCAGGTTTTGGAAAGTTCATTTTGACATACTTGATTATCACATATTTTCAGTTCTTAAATTTAGATAGGTTAAAAAAACCCCAAAAACAACAACTAGACTTTGTTGCTTCCTGCTCCTACTTACTCCTTTGTCCCTTTTGTTATTGTTGCTGTAATCACATACTGACATGAAATTAGTCTTAGGAGTGTATTTGAAAGAAGGGAGAAGGTCAGAGTGCTCTAAGTCATATGGATTCTCTTGCCTGGGAATGTGCTGTGCTGCTCACTGCTGTGGATTGACCCCTTCTGGCAGCCACTCCCCAGCTGGTTGCTCACCTCCTTCCCCACAGCAGGGTGGGGACAGGATAAGTTGGCATTCAGAGGGTGTCTCCCATGGTGAGCCAGAATAATGCCAACCTAAAGCAAGATTCTAAGCATGCCAGTCAAAACTGTACTAGGCTATCCGATTAATGGATTTACAGACTTTCCTGTGGTGCTGCTTATTTATGACAAATGTGACTCTTCTAAAGAATTCAGGCACAATTCTTTTATCCTTATCAGAGGATAGGATTTTGAAGGTCTTAATTTATATATAAGGGGTAGTAATACAGTAATGAAGATCTGTTGATATAAATCAAGTTGTGTTGAGGTTTCTTTGTTCTGCATTTAAGTTGTATTTTTAAAGGATTTTAGGGAAGGCATACTTCATACATGGCTTTGTGTTGGGCTTTTTTTTTTTATTTTCCCTTTCTTCTATTTCAAATATACCTTTTTGTTCTAAAAACAAGAGATGAAGAGGACTAAATGCAAGAACAGGTTTAAGGTTTTCAAAGAACACTAATGGTGCTGAGATTATTTGCTTGGCTGTTGCTGTTAGAGCAGGATGTTATTTCTCATTTCATGTTATTTCTCTCTGTTTTGGTGCTAACTCTCTTGGCTTGGTGTGCCTTATGTGTATCTTTGTTTACTACTACGGTTTAGTATTTCAGAACCTCTTGCAACTCTTCAGCCTGTCTTAGAGTATGGAAATTCAGAAAGGTCTCTTAGGAGACTATTGAACTGAACACAATCATATACTCAGAAAAAAATCATAACATACTTTGCTTTCTTACTCTCCTGTATTAAAGTTCTTGTTACCCAAAATGAATTTCCGCAGGTCGACACTCTGGAAGTAGCTGCTCCTGCTCCTTGCCACTTACCCAGATAATTAATCTCAACTTCACATGCCTCACAAGTGTACAAATCTTTAGAGAATAGGTAGATAGTCTTGCAAAGCAGTCTGATCAGTGGCTTTGTGCTGCTCATTGTTCTTTTCTGAATCCCTCAGTATTTCATTCTCTGCTTGATAATTCCATGTTTTAGGACTGAGTAGATTATTCCAGATGACTTCTTACCTGAGTTGCAGACAAGGCCTGTCATCTTATTGACTCCCAAACATGACTCCTTCCATAAATGCACAGTTCCTTCTGCTGCTGCTTCACTTTTTCTCTGTGCCTCTGTCAGGGCCCTGCTGCACCATTACTCAGTTTTGGTGTAATGTCATCCCATCTTGTATAATCTGGCCTTCTACCAAAATCACTTCAATTTTCAAACTGTCTTTGTAAAACTTATGTACTGTTTCTCATTCTTCACTGATCTTTCCAGCACCAGCCTGTTTAGTCTTACTTGCAGATGTCATTATTCCAATTTATTTCCCTTTTATAGGTATTGAAGTTAGGTAAAGTGGGCCTCATGAGGTAATGCCTCTTCACAGCTTAGTGGCATTTTTGCTTACTTATGGTGTCATTGTGTATGTCTGACTGTAAATGAATTAAATTTGAAATTAAGTATTCCTGAGACACTTGGAGCTTTTACTTAAATGGGATATATTTTGTAGTTACCACATACAGTCTCCTTCCATGGAGGTTTTCAAGACCCAGCTGTACAAAAAGTCCTAAGCAACATTGACTACTGTGAGCACAAGATTGGACTAGAGATCAACCATCCAGCTTGAGTCATTTCATGTTTCTGGAGCATTCATCAGCCTTACACCATTCCACATCTTTCAGATTCACCACTCCTGATCCTTCATGTCTCTGGGTTTCCTGATCCTTCATGTCTCTGGGTTTGCTTCCCTGGTTAAATAAGGTTAGGTACATTGGATTAGCTCTGGTTTCGTAGGTTTTTAAAATATAGGTTGCATTTTCAAACATACTTCATGTGCACTGACATATGTCTTTATCAACTGATAGGCTCTTTGTAAAGAACTTATTTGGTCACCTTTGAAAACAAGGATAAGAATTCTGTTTGTCAGCTGGGCTGGTATTTCCATGATGTCTGACAGCAGACCATATTCCTGTGATTAATTTATGAAAGAAAACAGGGTGTTCTGAAATGACTGCAGGGCATGGCTTCCATGAAATGTTAACAAGTTGGAACTAAAGCTATATCTAATATTTCAATTCCCATCTGAGGTCCTGCTTTCTTAACTATAAATAGTGTGCAACTCCCTTTTACATACAGTTCTGGACACTAGTGCTCAGTGTAGGTTTTAGATATCTCTGTTCCTTTTTAGTTTACTTTCTCTTCAGCCTTATAGCTGCTGCATTAAAATATTTTAAGATGTGGAGTGATGATCTGTAAAGCATTTTTTTTTGTTGGTTTCTGGTAGAGGGGCTGCATAAGCTCTTCTAATTCCTGTGTTCAGTAAAGACAGATTGAAATATCTTGACTTCAATACCTACTACACATTTTCCAGAACTGTGTTACTAAATATTAATGTCTACAATGGATAAAAAAAATCGTTTCCATATTCATTGCAGTACAACAATAAAAGCTTTTCTTTCCTTCCCTCTGTGGTTTTGCTTCACAGAGATAAAATCACTAGTGCATTTGTGGTTTTATGTGAATGAAATGTCTCTTCTCAATTACTGTTTCAAAACAAGCTTTCTAATTCCTACTTTCCTAATCTAAAAAATGAATTATTTGTCACCAGAAAACTGTCAGTGTCATCTCACTTTTGATTAAAAAAAAAAAAGGAAATTATTTCAGAGTTTTATTAGTTTTTGAAATAACTATTTTTAATGTAACTACTGTACTGTATAATTCATGCACATAGAATAGGACAGTAAGCAGAGTTAACCTTATGGTGTACCTACCAAAATCTGTTCATAAAATTCACTGGGGTCAGGATTGGTTGGATGATAGACCACTGGTCTGAGAAATGAAACAACTGGCTTTCAGTGCCAGGTCTGCCATTTTCTGTCTGATACCTGAGGGGGGAAAAAAAAAAGCCATCTCATTTATTGTTGCCTGTGGAAAGAAATATCATTACCCACTTCTGTAAAGTGTTCATGTGATACCTTACTTTTCACTCCAGGATTTTTACAGTATTAGTAGTTTTACATTCTCACTCTGCCTAGGAATTCCTAGGGTTCCTTAACCAGTAGCATGTGGTGTTTTCAGACTTTAATTCAGAAGAGTTGATAGTAATGAGCCTCCCAAATCTTACCTTCTGTGTGCTACAGGACTTTCTCAATGTTCTGCTATTGTTGGTATTTGGACTCTAAGAGTATGAAATAATTTGGGTTTTGTTTTTGTTTTGGAGGGGAGGGGGATTCTTTAGTTTGTTTTAGCTTAATTCTGTAAGTAACCTAATCCTGTTAGGCTATGATGTTATTTTGTTTTTCCCTGGGTGAGAGACTTCCGTAAAAAGTGATTGAGGACTTTTTTTTTTAATCTCTACCCATGTAATAGGTTTTTTAATTGTTTGAAATGGCATGGTATAATTGTGTTACACTAGACGTGGAAAAGTCTCATCTTCCGATTATCTGTAGGGAGTGTGGAGGAGGAAGATGTAATAGTTTCAAAATGGATGATTCAGACTGGTGGGAGAAACAGCTCCATCCCATGTGTAAGGATTAGAAACCCAAAATCAGCTCGGATGAAATTAAGCTACAATGTGTAAGGCCTGTTGGGATTTTGAAGGGCTGGGGTGTTTCCATCTGCCTTCATTCTGCCCATAGCTGAAAAGTGGGTTGAGCAGACAGAATGGTTGATTCTTACAGTTTCCATAATTTTTGTTGGCAGTTCAAACTTGTCCATTGATAGTCACATAGCTGAGTATGTAAAACAAACCCCAGTTTTCCCTTGGCTGCTTGTGCTGCATTTGTGTCTCCTGCAGCGTGTAGTTCTGGGATATGGAATAGCACTGGAACTGTTGAGTTGGTAATGCTGCAAAAATGTGCGTGAGTTGTGCAGAGAGATGTTTATGTTTAAGTGTAATGGTCTTGTCTAGAGACATCTGGTTTATACTGTCCTTGAATTCTTTTCCAGATCTCTGTCCTATTTTCTGATTTTGTAATGTAATGGAACATTTGCTATTAATTAGAAAAGCCCTTAATGTCCTTACTTAAGAAAAGCAGCTAACTCAAATCTCAGGAAACTCAAGTATATTAGTTCAAAGCAGGGTTGTCTAATTCACAGCACCATTTACTGACCAAGTCCCCCACAGTCTGCATCACATCATTTGGGAAAAGTTGGGGGTGACTACAAGGGAAGCATAGGTAAGCCCTACAGCTGCATGTGTCTCTAGGTACACAACCTAATATCGTCTAAAAAGGAAGGGAAGGGGCAGAATTGATGATTCCAGAGTATGGCTGGTGTGTAGCACTGAATTATATAACCAGCTCTGAGCTCCAGGTAGAAGTAATTGCAAGGAGGGCTGCGAAATGGGTGATACAAACCTCTCACCACTGTGGGGTTTGGACTTTGGGCCATTGTGGCTCAAAAACTTGGCTAGTCATGAGACATGAGCATCCCTGCTCTGTTTCCTAATAGCAGCCCAAACTGGAATTTATGCTAATCTTAATATGGATTGGGGGAAAGATTAGAAACATAAGGGTGCCCTGTGGTATCCTTCATGTTGCAGTCTTGCAGACTTACTCTGAATCTCATGCTTTTGCTGGGCACTGGAACTGACTTCAGCAAAATATCTTAACCAGGTTAATACAAATCCTGTTTTGACCCACAGCACCTGAAGAGATCGTGTAATATTCTGCTAGTGCAGTGGGGACTGTTTCAGTCTCATTATACATTTATAAATGGAACTTGAATGGAGGTTTTGAGTGTGCATGAACTGTGCATGATCAGAGCTCAGAGAAGCAGATTATAAATTTCTCTGGCTCTCTGTTGAGACTGGGCAAATGGGAAATCTTGGTAACAGGATTAAAGAGCACTACAAATTACATTTACAGAAATACTCTACTGGAATTACTTGAAAAGATAAATGTGAGAATCTCATACAGCTGGTGCACACAATCTCAGGAAACATTTCTTCCCTTCCTGCCTCTCATATCCTTTCCTTCAAGAAATCCCTGCAGTTAAATTTGACTGCATGTAGATATATGGTATGTTCAGATTATAAAAAAATTAAACTGAAATTTACATATCCTAGGTAGCTAAACCACATTATGCATGCAATTATATGTTTGTGATTACAATTTCATTGAAGTGGAAGGGAACAGTAGGACTGAGTCTTGTTTTGTCTCCACTGTGGTAGTTTCATGTAATGTGTTTTTTATAAACTTTCTGTCCTCTGACCAGATTTAGTTCTTTCAAAGCATGTCCTGGGTGAGGCTGACACCTTTTTACTCTAAAATATACCGTGTATATCAGTATGTTTTTATTCAGATTGGCACAGGCTTTCAGATGGTGAATTCTGGTGCTGGAATCTTAGAACAGGACAAGAAAATAAATTATATTCACTCATTTTCTGGGTCAGGTCCAATTTTATTTTTTCCTCTTTGTTTTAGTGGACATTTGGATTCCTGCTGATTAGATTGCTTTACAGTGATGTTAGCACAGTCAAATAGGCAGGAATATATCCCATTGTGTGACTCAAGAAAGAGCAAATTCATGGCGGCGTCTGTAGTTCTTTTACCCTTCCAGTTGTTGAGACTGCAAGGAATATTTTGCAAAGTGCTTTGAGATAACGCTCAGTGGCTGACATTGAACTGTGTCTGGAGCAGTAATTTCAGGTCATGAGGTAGGGAGGTTTTCCTTCCCTCAGAGGAAAACTACTTGCTTGCTTTTAGTTTGCTCCTGAGCCCTTACCCCCTCAGAAATTTTAACATCTACTTGAGTAGAAGAGCCTCAAACTCAGTCCTAGGCTCACTTAAGGAGTAAACATTTGAATAAACTGTTAGAGATATGTTACAGAATCAGTTGTGTGGTGTCAAGGGTTTGTGCTGTGAGTCCCAGGTCCTGCAGTCTGATTTCCTCCAGCCTGGAAGTAGTAGGGCCTCTGGTGAGTTTAGAGGAAGAGTAAACAAAATAGTGGTGCGGAAGGTCTGTTGCTACGACAGCTAGCCTTGTACCAAGCACAGAACACTCTTCTGTGGCTGTTCCCAGGAGTTTGGGGGGAGCAGGAAGAGGAATGTGTTTGGCTGGTCAGGGTCAGGTTTGCAGGCATTGCTGCTTCTGCCCAAGTAGCCACTTCCAGCTTTGCTGCCTGTACTTAACTGAGCGCTGTGCAACTTCTTTAAAGCCTGGCTATTTTGTAATAAGAGTTTTGTGTAAATTACAGTCTGGGTCCATCTAATGACAAATTTAACTTGAGACTTGGATGAGATGCCTGAGGCAAGTAGCTGTTTGTGAAGAAAGCCATCAATACCTTCTTGTGTAGGACAAAATACTTGAAAATTGACTGAGACAGCTGGGGACTATGGTTGGGAGGAGGAGGAACACTCACCTTCTTACTGCAGTGTAAAAATAGAAAACAACCAATGTTAATTTTCTACAGCTACCACTTCTTTTAAAAAGCTGTTTTATCTCAACAGGATTTTAAAAGTTTGTTTTTCAGTATATATTCCCAAATACTCTGGCACATGGAGCGGTTAGGTGTACTTCAGCAAAGAAATATCATTAAGAATTACACTATTTTGAGAAGGTTAAAAAATCCCTCAACAAATCAAACACAAAACCATAAAGAAATAACAGATTACTTTGTAAAATGGCTGCTTTTCTTCAAGCAATAACATGTATTAAAACTTGACCCTTGCTGTTGGAAATCTGATCCCTGTCACACAGCCTCTTTTAAAATACCTGTTTACCGACCTTAATTTCTAGAGTCTTTGAGCTGTTATGTTCTAGGGCTTAGGTACCTGCGACAGCTGAGTATGCTGTTGCATATTCAGCGTTGCAGCTGAAAGAGGCAGGAATGGTGACTGCAAACAGAGACGGTACTAATTGCTCCCTGCACTTAGTTAAATAGCTGCAGCGATGCAGAACTGCAGGAGGGAGAGGGTTAACGAGGGGCTAATTCCGTCCTCAGAGGGACCACAGGGCTGAATGGAAACAGCTGGTGTACTGCAGGCTCTAGGCTGCGCAGGGAGTTGCTGGCAGCTTCAGTGAAGGGAGGGAACAGGAGAAGAATGGTATGTGGGGAAGGGAATAAACAATCGAGAAGAAAAGAACATATAAAAGTATCTTATGTCGGGACCTTGGAGAGGGGAGAAATCACAACAGGCAGGAGTGGAGGAAAGGAGAGTTCAGGCTGGAATTGCAGACTGGTGCAGCCATCTGTGAGCCCTCGATCTCCCTCTGTGAACATCAAGGCTTACAACTAAGTCAAGATGGCACAGTGTAGGTGTACCTTGGATATTGAAACAGCATAGCTGTCTATATGCACGCTTAGCTGAGCTAGTGGGCACTGATGGAAGGTGTGGGGATGTTGCTCGAGATGGATGTATGTGGCAGTGCTTCACCAGAAGTGCATGTTTCTGATGGTGTTTGTCAAAATATGAATATGAAAGTAGGAGTTTCGTTCACTGGTCAGCTGTTCAAGAGTCAGGTTACCCACAGCTCTGTAGAATGTGAATAATTTGGGTAATTGCCATCTCTGACATCATGCCACTATGTTGTCACTTGTAAGTTGCCTTCTTTTGTATACCTGTCGTGTGCACAGACATGTCTTGTGTTGTTGCTTGCATATCAGCAGCTGTTACCAGCATTCATACACAATAAATCCCCAGAAACGCTTTAGCTGAAGACACAGCCTGCCCCCTTCATGGAGAGGGAACTGCTAATGCTCTTACCACTGCTTTCTCCTAAAGAACTGCATTTTTCCTTCCAATTGATACAGTTATCTAAGGTAGGGGTAATGGGAAGGGCAGTCGACTTTGAAATTCTCAGCCCAGAGAACCATGGAATATATCCAGGAGAAATACTTGAGAACACAAGGATTGCTTATGTGTGCAGGGTAGATTGTTACTGTAGTGGAGGTCAGTGATTTAATACATGCATAGATTGAGGTTGCTGACAGCAAAAAATCCGCATGGCCAGCTGTACAGCCAGGCACTGTCCCACAGGGCTGTGGTGTGTCAAGCACCAGAACTGTAAAACCAAAGCAGTCCCAAGAAAGGCACCTGGGAGGATCAAAAGTGGAAGAGCGTGTTCTGTTAAATAGATTAGGGCATGTTAGCCTCAGATGATAAGGAAGAAAAAGGGATATATGTTTTGAGAGAGCATTATAAATTCACGAGTGATGTGAAGGAGATCAAAAGGGACAAAAGTTATCCTTGAGGTGCAGAATGTGCAAAGCAATACCAGAGAAGCTTTACAAATGTGTAAAGGTAGTTCTTACATGTTTTCTTCAACTTCTCTCTGATTTGCCACTCGCAGAGGATGTTGGACTGTCAGTCTGTGGTCTGGTCTGATACATCGCTTCTTTAGTATGCTTTTTGACACAGGAATCTGCTTTAAGATGGAAAAACTGATTTTTTTTTCACTGATGTTTCTTCAGTTACATTAGAGTGATTACTGTTTTATTCTTAAAATTGCATTAATGATAATATTTCTTGATATGTCAAGATTTTAGAGCCCGCAGAAACAATTGTTGAGAATGTAGATGAAATTGAATGAAAAAAAATGCACCAATGCAACTCTTCACCTAACTGTGAAGTATTCTGTTACACAGATGGTGAAGCCATGAAAAATGGAAAAAGTAACTTCCACTTTCATTCTGCTAAATTATATGAGTAATATGCCGCATGCTGTATAAATATTCAAACAGGAATGCTGTATGAATGAGGTACAATTTTTATGAAGAATTATTACAGAATAGCTTTACAGCTTTGGAATCAGCAAATTTTTTGGCCTACGTGCTGTTCAGAGGTGAAAAATAAATCATGTGTTAGATGGAATAGTGCAGTGTTGATCCTTTTCTGTCAGAACAATTAACACGAGTAAAATATTTGCCCTACTTTAAACAGATAAGGAGGTGCTGCATTGTGTTCCTCTTAAGATTAATGTCTCTGTATCGGCAGCAAAGAGCACAAGATTTATTTGTAGAGCCTTATGTAGATTTACAGCTGTGCCAGTTACTGCTTGAAAGCTCTTTATATGTCACGCTCGCATTGAGTCTTTTTGTATGGGTGAATGTTAGTGAAAGTGGTCATAAGAAGGATGCAGACATTTTGAAGTGTTAAATGGAATGTGTAACACATACAATGCCTTTAAATTATAAATTTTGTCTTGTCATGACCCCTGATTTGTTTTTTTCATATGTGCATGTATAGGCATGCATTTGTGTGATATAAACATAAAAAATGTATTTTATCGAAATGCTGGAGAAGCAACTTTCTGTGCTGTCCTTACTTCCTTAGAGAATTAGTAATGTTTTTTATGTTATTATTTGATGATTTAAAGCAAAGAAAATTACACTCAAGGAGAGAACGACAGTCTCAGGGGATGTGCACTTTCCATGGAACCATGCTCTGGACTCATAAATATCTATGCAACTCCTGTTTATTTAATAGGATTGCAGGGGTGAAATACAGGGTTGAATTTGGCATTCAGAGTACAAGATAAGGAGTGAATCTGCCTTGGGCTTGGTAGAGACAGACGCATAATATTGGGAATACTATGTAAATTAATCTCATCATATTAGAGCAATTGATGTTTTTCTGTGTGACTGAAACTTTCAAGTTTGGTAATTATAAGCATCTGTAATTTCAGTGAGTGCAATTAAATTTTGAGTGTGTTTATATACTAGTGAAGATTAATTGTCTCATAGACATATTTGAATCTTCACGTTTATTCTTTTGCAGATAAATTGCAGAGAAAAAAAATCATAAAAAATGAGTAGTCTTAACCTAAATATGAAATAGTGTGGTTAGAAAATGGCTTTTCATTTGCAGAAGTTTTTGACTTTTAAGAAAATTGCTGTACACTTCTTGATGAACAAGAATATAATATTTTTTATACCAGTTGAAAAGGAAAATACAGACATCCTCACTTGAAGAAAAACTGAAGTTCATCTGTCAACCCTCTGTCTCTGAATTTATAGTAAAAAAAGAAAGAAAATGAGGTCATTGTGGGAAGAGATGTTAAGAGAAAAACATTTAATCTTGTACCAGGGTTCTCCAGACACCCATGAGTTTTGCAGACAGAGTTTTGAACTGGGCTGAAATTCTAACCATTGCTTTCATGAACACTTGGAGTAGCTTCAGGCTCATAATTACTGTCTGTGCCTCCGAATTACTTTTGATCCCATCTTAACAAATTGCTGTCACCAGTTGACTCAAATGCTCTAGCTTGTTTTTGTCGTGCTACAGACTCTTTATTCTCTGCAGATTTTACACCTACTTGCTTTTATATTGGGAGAAGCCTGTTAAATTGCTGAAAAAGTATGAAGCCACTTAGAACAAGATGCTGTGTCTGACGCTACAGACAGAGATACCATGTTGGGTTATTAGTCCAGTGCATGGCAAAAAAAAAATACTTCTCCTGAATGGAGTAATATATCCAGGTGTTACTGAAATCCTAAAAAATTTATCTATACAAATACTTACTCAGTAAGCAAGTTGAGGTCTGCCAGCTGTGCAGATTTATCTGTATTAGCACAATTGATAATAAACATTTATCAATGTTTATTTTCCCCTTCTTAGTTTGTGCACTAGAGGTTCTGTTGCATTAAGTGTAAGCTGTATGACTGGAAAAGAAAAATGTATTCATGGTATCAAATTTTTTTTAACAGGTCTGGTTCATGAGTGGTATATTTTTGTGCTGTTTGCTTTGTTCCAAAGGTAGTTGCTATCAGAAAGGAGTTTGAGGCATCATGCAGAAATGTTGCTTAAGTTTTTCTGGGGGCCAGCACTAGATCTGAACATTCAAATAACTGGTATCTGGAGGATGAAAGGTGGTGGAGTGCATTTTCAGTTTCTTGTTTCTCTGATGCTGCTTTTATCGTGTGGGGGGAAAAAACCTTATAGTGATTTTCAGCAATGCAAATTGTGTTTTTCCAGATAGAAAAAGAAGAGGTTTTAAGTAGAATTTTTCAGTAAGAGATTTATATCAAAAGAGTTATGCCATAGAGAGCAAGAACTTAATTGAATGCGGCTATGGACTGTTTTTAGAAAGGGGCAGCATTTTGTTAGGATAGAGCATAGCAATTGCGCTTGAGTCTTCTTTATTCAGCGTACTGTCATTAAGAATCTTTACATAAATATAAAAAATCTTACTGATGTACTGAAATCCAGATAAGCAGTTGCTTTTTTTAGTGTTTTCTGTTGTAAACAAACACCTCTACCAGTGTTGTAGTAACTGTTGACATACTCACTTCCTTATAACATATTCGCTCTCAGAGGTGATTCATCACAGAGCCTTATCAGGGCTGTATTTTGCAACAGTAATTGTTTTGTATCCAATTTGTTAAAATTATAAATTTAATAATAACTTCCAGGGCAGTGGAAAACCTCAGCAGGAAGTAATGCTAACTGCAGTTTGCCATCCATTTGCAAAGCTTTCAGTAAAATTAGTCAGCTTTTCCCCAGTGTATTGACCACATAATAAGAAAGAGGAGGCAGTGAAAAATGCAAGACTTGTGATTGAAAATGCCAGAATGCACTGGGTATTTTTCATGAGAGAAATACTCAACTCATACAAAGGTTTATGGCATGGAGCTAGAAACTTCCTGCAGCAACTGAAGTTATGGTAGCATAAGTAATTTTCCTGCCTTGGATTTGTAGTAAGTCTGAGGAGAACTGTCCTTGGAGAAGTTGTGCATCCAGTTTTGGTTGGCTTGTGAAGATTACCAGGCAAAAGAATTGACTTCTGCCTAAAACAGCAAGTTCTGGTCTAGGAAGCAGTTGTTTGTGCTAAGAATTGACATGTAGTAGTGAGAGAGTGACCTGGGAATATAGCATGGACTAGTCTGAGATTTACAGCCAGGAGTGTAAAGGTGGTTGATACTGAAAACCCTGTGACCCATATAGTATGTTTTTCCCTAAAAGCATTTTAAAAACCACTGCTTCAATGTAAGCTGGGAGGTCACTGGAGACCTCAACTTCTTTTCTACTTCTTCACTCTAGAGAGGCTTTGACTGGTGGGTGTCTTTAGGGATGCTGGGCTTCCTGGAAGGAGTGGCCATCAGGAGATGGAAGAGGAGGAGAGCCATCAGGAGAGTGGCTGCTGGCCGGAGCTTAAAGGAGCAGGGAAGGGGATATGAAGGTCTCAGAGGTGCAGCTAACCTTGGGAAGGTGAAATAATTAAGAACTGTACTGAGTGTGTTTTGTTAAGCAAGTACATGTGCATCCAGAGATTTTTGCTGTTACATCTGGGAGCTCCAAAGATGATTTGCTGCTAATAAAAATAATTTTAGAGCTGTACTTTTGGAAGTTACATAATGGACATTCTAATGTAAAGCTCTTTAGGGCATAAGCTGACTAAGGAAAGCTGGAGGCATGTTTTCTTTTTGTGAGTTTTAGACAATTGGACAAGTACATGCTAGAGGATTTGGTGGGTTTTTTTGTTTGTTTTCTGGGTTGAGTTGGTTTTTGGTGGGTTTTTTGTTTTGGTTTTTTTTTTATTGCTTATGGTAGAAACAAAGTGCTGATTGGACCTGGCAGTAGAGATCTTATTTCTCTAAATTTATGGTGACAGCAGATCACATGTGTCATTCTGGAGACAGTATCATTGTAAGTAGTTTTATTGCTATTCCATAGTCTTAACTTTCAAAATCATAAGTTATTTTGAGATAGTTTTTGGAAAGAACTCAAGAACTATGAGATACTTCAGTAAATTATGATTAAATTAGCATAACAAGTAGTGTCTAATGTTTGAGTGGTTCTTGAATGATGATCTCTGTTTTGAAAGATCTGTATTATTGTCAGTCAGAAAAAGCTGAGGCTGAAGGAGCAAGTCAAGTTGTTACAAAAAATGGCAGAACTCTTGGTAAACAATGCAATGTGGATGATCTTACACCTTGTCTGGAATGCTGCAGCCAGCACTGGACTGTGGGCTACCATAATGCTAAATGCAAAGGATTGAGTGACATGCATTCTTAGGGTTAGTTTTCCACTCATTTTGTTCTTGGGGGGAAAATAGTGTGCCCATCACCTCAAGAAAATGGAAAGGAATAGAGGAAAGGAGTTTGGCATCCTGAGATTTCAAGGGAAAAGGACCTGCAATAAACCTTGCTGTTTTTCTCCTCTGTTAATTTTCTCTGGGATGTTGGGCAGAACAGGAGATAGGCAAATTGTCCCTTTATCGCTGCACCAATGCAAAGAGGAACAGACTTATTTTTTCCTACTTAAATTATGTTGAGAGTAAGTGTAAGGTGAGTAAGAATGGCAAATGAGTTCATTGAAGGGGGATAAAATCCTTCTAAGACTGGATGAAGGACCTAGCTATGACCCCTCCTAGCTCATCATTTTGTAGTAATTTATTATTACTATTTTTAGGTAAAGAAAGGCTGTGATTGCAGATAGTATCTTGAAAAATGAAGACAGTATTTTGTTCGAAGCTTAGTTTCCCCACAAGCCCATTTTCCTACCCTGCATTACTGCTGTTTTGCTCCCTCGCTGGGAGTGGAAATAGCTGCAAGTTCCTCCTCTGGAAGGTGAAGGCAAGGCTGACCTTTCCTGCGCAGTGTAGATGCCCGTTCTGAGGCCATCGGGTTGCACGCGTGGGCTGCCCTGTAGTGCCGCAGGGAAGGTTCTTAAGAATCCCAAACGAGTGAACTTGCCAACATGAAGTTGTTTTCTACAGTCCCCAGATTCAAATGTTAGGTTCCTTTTGTTGTTTTTAGGACTCTGGATTTTCTTCTCATGTCATCTAAAATTTTCTTTTCGATGATATTGTAAACAACTGTTTTAATAGAAGAAGAGCCGATAATCTAGGCCTCGGGCATACTCAGAAGTGCAATTAGCACCATGGTCCATTCATCAAGTGTGAATTGTCAGATAATTTTTCAAGGGAAAATCTTCCATTATTGCATTCTTTGTTTTTTCCTTTAATACATTTAAAAACTGATCCTGCTCTCCAGAATAGCATTAGTTTACCTCTTCTGTGTACTTCTAAAACAATCTTTATTGTATTTTTCTTCATGGAACATTTTTTTGCTTTGATTTAGTTGGAATAGTTTTTTGGTTTGTTTTAAGAAATAGTTTGAAATATTCACAAGTGCCTGTAAATGTTAATTTTCTGTAAAAAAAACCCAAGCGACTTCAGTTGAAATTGTTTATAAATAATACAAACAGATTGAAAACATCTTCTGCAGATTTTTCAAATTAAAACTGTGTCTTACAAAAATTTGGTCTTTGTTTTTCTTGAATTTGAGTGGCTCCATCCTGGCAAGTGTTGGCACATTATTTGTTTAGTATTGCACAAACATATGAAGTAACTGTCTAATGTTTAATATGACAATAATTGCCTCAGAAGCACAGTCACAAAACGTCAGTTTTGTATGTCACTTCGAAAATATACAGGCTTTTTATTAGCATGTAATAGTTGTTTTGGACATCAAGTTTTAGGGTATATTTGTAAGCATATCCAGCAATTCAGTGGTACGACTTTTTTAGTCATTTTGACTTTCCCTTGGGTAGTTACTTACAGGGCCGTTGACTGTGGTATTTCAGGGCTGTGCTCTAGAGGTCATACAGCTGAAAATATCTGGAGAATATCGATCTACCATGTCACTGCTTCTGGGATATGGTTATTATTTTATGTTTTTGCCTTCCATTTTGTCAGTAAGCTTGCAGAAACTTGAGTTTGATTACATTTATTTTATTATGTGGGCCATAAAAAATGAACCTTTTATGGGCCGTGGCTAGGAGAAGGTGGCATGAAAATTGTGTAGGACAGAGAAGAAAAATGGTTGAGGGTAGCTACACATTTATATAGCAATCACTTTAAGTAAGTGTTGTTTGCAAGTAGTGCTGATCTGTGCTCCTGATAAAATGTAAACTTGACAACGCCTTGGGGTTTTATCTGTAACAAATGTCTGTAACATCAGTTTCATATCTTTTAACTTCTCTGTTAGGAAGATTTTTAAGCTTTGACTTGATTTGTGTTTCTTTTTATTTGTTCTTTTTTTTTTTTTTTTTCCTGGTTATGTGAAGCAGTGCTATGATTTCTTTCACGCTTACTGTTCTCTGTAATTTTTTCCTCTGTACCTTGTTCACATGTCTTCCTATATCTACCATGCCTTAGCATGAAAGTTTCTCTCATTCACTTCAGCAGGTAAGTGCCAGCCTTGTCTGTGCTTTTCCTGGACCAGTCCTGATACTGTTCTGTACTGCCATTTATGAAAACTAGCAATCCACAGCACAACCACAGCCCTGAGATTGCTGAAGGTTTTATTGTTCTGTCTCCAGATGTGTTCACTATGAACTTACATCACCAGCCTTTTCATTCCTTGACTGAAATCCCTCCTTCTCTTGAAGAAGAAAGGTGTCAGAAAATACAATGGATAGGCATTTGCTGTTTTGCCTTTTCTGCACTGTTAGCTGGAGTTCTCACTTGTGTTTTCCATGTTGTTCTCTACATGTATCGTCTCTCACGTTACAAAGCAGCTTGGGTTTTCAAAGCCAGCATAGTGTCCAGTGTAATTTCATAACAAAGGAATTGGAATGTTTTCAGAGAAGAGGCAACATTCTTAGTATTTAATCAGATGTTTTTATGTATAGTGCCTGTCATGAAACTAAGTAGTTGCAATACATGGAAAATGTCCATGTCGTGGATTATTTCCACTAAACTATGCAAAATGCTAGTGGGAAATAAAAAAGAGGAGAGAATGGCAGAGCCTAGTACTCTCTCACCAGCTTCTTCTAGACAGTCCACATGTGGAAGGTGTGATGTTTAACATCAGATTTATTTATTTGCAGATAGTTGATGGTGCACAGGGGTTTTGTTTTAGCATAATGTCACAAAGCACAATGAGAACACAATAGAGATACAAGTCGACTGCAGCAGAGGAGAGCAATTGCAGTGCACAGCTCAATCACAGAGCGCCAGTGTGGTTCCCAGCGTCTCTCTAATGTAATCACCCCCACCACTCTGGGCTTTGCTAGGAGTAAATGTGTGAATTGAAACTAGGTCAAGCTCTTCACTCGCTTTGAAATTCTGTCAGTTGATTATGTTTTTATAGTTTTTATTTTGGGCTGAGCCATGTATAGCACCCCACACTGGCCTGGCTAGCACACTCTCAGACATTCACACTCTTAATGAGCTTGGGGAGAAATACACACCAGCTGATTTTTTCAGCTGTTCATAGTTTTTTTATCAAAATCAAAACCAACCCTCAGGTCCTCTTGATGTTGTGATCAAGTCAGCTTTTTTTGCAACAGCTGTGCTCAGTCCCACCCAGACACATTCTTCCTGATCTTCATGGGCACATACCCTGGCCTGTCTCTGATCCTTCTCCCGTGGCAGGGGTTTACTGATCAGCTCAGAAGACACACAGAGAAAAAATAAACTGGACTTTTGGCTGCATTGGAATATAGTTTGGTATGATTTTATGACTTCCTAGTAAATAAATTATGATTAAATTAGCATGTCTGAGGTTACCTTTCTGAACATCAGTTCCCAAACTGGTGTGCAGCAGTACTGTAGCTAAGGAATACAGGAAGCCAAAGAAAAGGAAAAAGTTAAGATTAGTACTTTAGTTTCACAAAGAATTAAATGCATAGCTCCTTTTTGTAATTTCTCTGTTGAAAATAGCAAACATGTGCAATCAGTACAACTGGTTTTATCAATATGATTTAATTAGTTTGGTTCCAGGCTGAGGGAATGAAAAATGTGGATCAGATTTAGTGGTGAGGATCACATTTTACAATGGCTTGGAAAAATGCTGAGTGTAATAGTAATTTTAGTGCTTTTCAGGGCTTTAACCTTATCATTTTTTCAGCACCCTTATTCATTGCCCTTTGTGATTTTTCTTTTGGTTTTTTCTTGGCGTCAGAACATTTCTAGCAGTTTGTACAACAGTACAGGAGTCACCTGCTTCCTTGGCTTTCAGTTCATCTTATTGTCTCATCTACTTCTGTATTTGTTTCCTACAAAATTCTTCAGAAATCTGACTGCCCACAAATGTTATTCCTGATTCCTGCATAAAATATTTCACAGCACCAAAACCAGTCTTCAAAGCACAGTGCAAAATAGCATCACATATCATGTCTGCAGTATTGTATGAAATGCTTGTAGAAGCAGGTAGATAATGAGGAAGAAACTGCATTCATAAAGGAGGCTTGATCAGAGGTTAGGAAGTTGCATTTCCTAAGCTTGTTCTTATGTTTTTATAATTATAGTACCTTTCAAAACTTAGCTGTACATTGGTTTGCATTTTAACAGTACCATATTATGCAGTTTGTTACTTTATATTGGTAATACCTTAATAAATAATTGTTCCTGTATATCTAATATATTTAAAACCTGACAGGATATTCTGGGTATAGCATGTGGTGTGTATGTCGGTAAGCAACCCACTGTTGTTACTGGAAATTGCAGCTTCTAAGCTAAAATGTAATGAATTTGTTATTTATCCTGATGTATTTTCTTATTTTTTTGGATGATCATAGAGAAGCAAATTGATTGGCTAGTCTGACCCTTCTTGTTCTCACATGTTGATCCAAGTTGTCCTGTTGGACAGTTTGGGTGCCTCAGCATCACAACAGTGGGTTTTTTCTTGATGGAATTTGAGTAGATGTATTGGATCAATATAAAGTTTTTGAACAGCACAGGCTTTTGTCACTTGACTGTTTTCTCTGTATGAAGTGGGTCTCTGCAGTCTGTTGCTTAAAGGTTCGGACCAATATCTTGTATGGACAGAAATCTTTGTGCTGTCTGTATTAATTTTATACACTGTTGAGTTTTTGATCTGTTTCAAAATCTTGTGTCATTAAGAGGCAGCCCACCTTGAACTGTAAATGTATGGTATGAGTGTTAGTCATAGTGACTCTGCCTTATCTGTCATTGCCGAGGAGAGAAAAAAACCCAGTATGCTGTATTGCTACCTCAGTTCTCTCTTTCTCAGTTGTCACAATCCTGTAGCAGTTCAGTGCTGCAGAGTTACAGTTGTGGTTGACTTACTGCTTGCGATTTCTAAATTGAGTCATTCCCACTTTAATAGTTTGGATTATTAAGCCTGATTTCTAAACATGAACTTTATTTTTCCCCCACCCAGAATACTTCTCCATGAACTGTAGCTTTTTGCTCAGATGTTTCCTTTTCTGAGGTACAGCAATATCCAAAGATCATGTTCCAGTTCCACTTGCCTTTTGATAAACAAGCACGCTGGGAAGCATGGTCTATGGGAGCGCTTCCACCTTAAGGGAAAGTGCAGTCATGGTTTGTATCACCTTTTTAATGAATTGGAGAGGAGAGCTTGACTGCCATGAACACATAGTTACACTGGATGTGTTAACCTTATGTATTCAGTAGTAGCTGGAGGCCTCGCTTGCGCATCAAACTAGAGATCACAAGCAGCCCTCCTCTATGATAGCTTCTTCTTACAAAGTCTGCCCTTTCACTGTTTTTTGGGGTTTTTTTTTGTTTTGGTTTTTTTGTGTGTTTTTTTGTTTGGTTTCGTTTTTATTTTTATTTTTGTTTTTATGGTTTTTGTTTGGTTGGTTTGGTTTTTGTTGTTGTTTTTGTGGGTGTTTTTGTTTTTTAAAAAAGTTTATTAGCACTTGGAAACTGAAACAGTCCAATTAATGAAAGGGTAATTTTTGATGGTAAAAAATAAAACAAGCTTTCCTTGTCCTTAATAAAGCCATTGTTTGGTTGCTTGGAGAAGAGAGATGCTATACTGAGCACAGAGGTGGATGTAATTCACATATTGGATACCCATGTTTGGCAGGGACTGCTAGGCCAGGCAGCAGGGCTGCTGTAAAACCAGGCACAATTCATGTTGTTTCCTACCCAGCTTGCAGTGTGCTAGGGGACATGAAGAACAGCTGAGCTGACTGCAGAGGGTGAAGAGGACAAAGACACATCCATTGGAAGTCTGCCTTGTTAGTTCCGCTGTTCAGAGAACAAGTTGCTTTTCATTGAGATTTTCAAATTAATGGTGTCCTTTTATATTACAAGGCCATGTGTATGGGCATTATTAGTCTTGTATTTAATTAAAACAACAGCTGGTGATCATGTAATTACAGGGTATGAAAGGGAATGATACTTGACTATGTAGCATTGTTTTATTCAATTTGGAGAATTGTAGCTGTTTTTCATGTACTATTTGAAAGCTGTGGTGAAGGATGTGCATTTTGTTGAACAAGTTGTGAGCTTCATTGCAACAATTCCACTCTGTTATGGGAAAATTATGAGAATAAGATAAATCAGTGGCTTAAAAATTAATCAGATTTCCTGAAAATCTGAAGCAAGTTATGAACAGATTGGTACAATTGGTCTGGTTCTTTTTTCTTTGTGCTGTAAAATTAGTGCATAGTTTCCTTCTGCTGAAGGCAAAAAATACTTTGGGGTATTCAGGGTGATTCTGGGTTTATTCAGAGTTTTCAGTGTACATACTTCATAGAAGCTGTGTAGGATATGCCCATAGCAAGCCTGAGTTACTGAGATTTTACATGAAAAATGAGGCTGCCTTCAGAATCTTAAATGTTCTGCAACATATAATTGTGCATGTGTATAGTTGTAGTGAAACAAATAACTGCATGTCTGTAAGGTATTTTTGTAGCTGATGTAGTAAACGTCCTGTCGACTGAACTGACAAGTGAGGATACCCAAGGAATAACTAGTTACACAGCACTTAAAAAACTCACATCCAAATACCTTTTTAAAATTATCTTTCTTGTCTTGAAGGCAGAGTTTTTTCATTAACAATGGGAATACTGTATGTGAAGAGCCAGTTTCCAAATGTTCTGGTCTCTCTGCTGTCAGGCAGCTGCTTTCACACATGAGTATGGGAAAACAGCTATGGTTTTGCTGGCTCCCAGTATTATAAAGGTAGAATTTGTATCAAAATAGGACTCACTAACTGATTCATTGTAAATGAAACAAGAAAAATTACTATTAGGTGACCCGCCCAATAGAATATCTGATTGAGGAACTGAAAGTGGGTGGAGGATTAGAAGCAGTTTGTATTTCAGCCTGAATCTTGGCAGCAGAGCAGTGTTTGCTGTGGTGCTTGGTCTGGTGTGAAAGGTCACTTCTGTTTTCATACCCAGTATAACTTGAAGCTGTTTGTTTATGACTGCAAAGAAAGACTTCAGGGCCAGTGGCTAGTTCTCCTCCTGGACTTTCCAGTTGTAGTTGTCAATACTTAGTGTTGAATTCTGGCTGATGAGTTTGGTGAAACGATGAATGGGGTATTTAAGGACAAGAAAAGAGTGGGAACAATTAAAATTCTTTTAAGAACTGTTCTTGGTTTTTGTTGTGTAGCTAACCTAATTTCAATGTTTTGAGTTATCCTAGACTGATATATATTTCTGCATGCTATCAGCTAAGTGTAGAAAGTATCTTTCATCAAAAGGATCTGCTGCAGAAAGAAAAACAGTTTGGGCTCTTCATATGTGGGTTAGTAGATAAGAATCACTGAAACTCACTGGCGTGGGACTGAGGAGAGCAACAACTGCAGAAGAGTAGCTCGCAGTGGAGTAAGCATTAGTTGCAAAATAAAAGCAAATCCTTTGCATGGAGCTATCCACTTTCACCAAACTGATAACCTCTATATGTCTAAAGGCATCAAAACATGGTACACCTCACTCTGTAATGCAAGTCTTAGTCAACATTTAATGTAAGGTTTTAAGTGCAAGACTCGGGTTACATCTTAACGAAGTAGCATTAGAGCTAATCTACACATTCCTAGCTGAATTATTCCTCATTGTCTTTACCCTTATAAAGGATATGGTGAAGGAATGTGTGTTCTGCCTGGAAAGAAAAATTCCACAATAGTTAAAAAAACTATTGGTTAAATTGTTAGTTGTATGTGGAATTTTTTTAGACTTTGTTCTACTAAAGTTCCTATTAACTACTACAGAAATCCAGCATTACTATAGCTGCCATATAATACTGTCTCTTCTCTAGTGCTAAGTGGCTTGTGATTTGATTAATTTGTTTCTTTCCTTTCTGTCTTCCAGCTTCATTTAGCAGCCCTGGCTTCATTAAAGGGAGACATTGTGGAGCTTAATAAGCGTCTACAACAAACAGAAAAGGAGCGTGACCTATTGGAAAAGAAATTGGCAAAAGCACAGGTGAGCAATAGTAGTTCAAGATTCTGAAGATCCTTGGTTTTGTGCAGTCATTGTTCCTCGGAGAGAAGAAAAAATACTGAGCAATGTTACAAGTCAAAAGAATTTAAGACTGCAGACACATAGTTGCCATGGGTTATACCTTTTATGTGTTGAAGACATTCTTCTAAAAAAAAACCGTAAAAATTAATTAGATACATTCTGTTTTGAAGTCAATATAAGCAACAAGTGCTTTGAATTATTGTAGAATATAAGAATTACAGGTTGCTCTCAGTGGGTTAGGTGAGTGGTTGCAGAACCTTGCAGTCCTGGGTCACATTTAAACACAGCACAAATTAAGACTGATCAAAAGTTACTGCCAATTTTCAGTGTTTTGATGTTATGTGAGAAGTTACTTGTGATCTCAGTCTAGCTTCCAGTATGCCAGTTGGAATGGTGGAGTTGTGGAAAACACAGCCAATGGAAAGGGGGGGTTAAATAAGAATAAGGTTGGAACTCTGATGCTTTCATAGCTCTTGCATAGAGGCAAATGCAAGCAAGGAAAATTGAACTGTTGTTTTTGATATTTCTCTCTTCTGCAAAAAAAAAATCTTTGTTTTCAGACGCTGCCATTGTACCAAATACCTTTTATAAATAGTTAACATTTCAAAACTAATTCAAAATGCTTGAATAGAGACAAACAAAACATTTTATCCTGTGCCACCTTATTTGTTGCTCAGAGATGTTGTAGAATCTCCAACCTTGGAAGTACTCAAGGCACCTGGACCTGGTCTTGAGCTGGGTAAGGGACTGAGTGAGTAAGCTGCAGCAGTCCCTGTAATACTTAGCCTTTCTGTGACTTCACAGATTTAAAGTTTTCAGTATTTATTTCATTTTGATGAGACCTTTCATCTGTGTTACTTAAATTCAAGCCAAATATAGAAGTATTTAAGCAGTCTCGATTTTCAGGCTCTTTCTTCAGTCCTCCCTTATTTTGGCCTTTGCTTGCATTCCCTAATGTTTTTTTCAGCTGCTTTTAAGATTTATGGGCTTGTAAGTGATACTGTTATTGCAGACCATCAATGTAACATCCAGAAATAAAATCACTTTCATGTTTTTATTCCCCTCAATATGTGATCCAGAGCCACGCTGGGAGTTAACATGGTTTATCAGCTATAATCCTGAGAGCTTTTTCTAATTTCTGTGGCATTCTTGGGATAGAGTCCTCTTTCTGGCTTACAGTTTGATATGAGGCTGCATTTGACAATCATTAAACTCTCAGATGGATTCACTGTATCCAAATGATCCACATCATTCTGCATGATTGCACTGACTTTATTGTTGTTATTTATAGCTCTGGAGGGTCTGATGCAAACCACGGGTTTTTGTTAGTGTTTTATTTTTATTTCTGGCTCGTAATTTAAAAATAGAGATATTATCTCTCAGCCAGTGAAGAGTGCCTTGTGGGTGCTCCCGTGCAGTACCGAATACACACTGATGGCAGCTGGGATTAAGGATCAGTCCTTAATACCAATTAACATGTGCTCTGTTAGCTCAAGATCCTTTGGTGTTTTCTTTGATGGGTTACCAATTATGCATGCGTACATAGTGCTTGGTTTCTAATGCTGGGGGTTTTACTTGATATTGAGCCGTGCAAACACAAACATAGTGATCAGTGCCTCCTGACCTGTGAAGAGCACACAACTGGAATATCTGAAATGCAGGCTGGTTGCTGGATTTTGGATTAATAAAAAAGTCTTTTTAATTAACAGTTTTATATAAAGGTTTAATGATTTATCTCTTTGCAGTTCATTTTTTTCTAAAGCCTTCAAGAGGATAGAATTTAGTATGTGTTAAATAAAATACAAATCTTAATTAAGGAACTCAAATCATTAAACAAACACAACTCATATATTGAATGTGTTGACAGTGCTTAAGTGCTGAGACATACACTGGTGAAACCACTGCACCTTGCCTTCTTTTTCTAACTGCATACCAAGTACTTGTGCCACTTAACATATTTGTTTTTAACTTTTCTTCTCACTCCACAGAGATTAGTTCATTATTCTTTCCTCTACAGCCTCTGTCTAATGTGAATCAGAGGTTCAGAAGGCATAAATTAGATAGGTGTTTGAGGTTCTGCATAACCATACTCAGATGCTAGTGGGTCAGTATTAAATCTCTGTTCTGCATCTGGAGTGTAGTTACCAAGGCAGCACATGTTTCATTTTAGCTGGCATGGTAAATGCTCTCTGGAGCAAATAGCTCTTAAAACACATTTTTGGTAATACCTTTCCCACCATTTCATGAAGCATGTGAGGTATTTGGAAGAAAGGATTAGTGATTTGCAGAGTGGAGGTGATTTGGGAAACCACAACTCAAGTAATAGATGACAAATGGTGAAGAAAGCTAGTTGGACAGCGTGGGCTTAAGGTTTTGTGAAGTGATGTAATTGATTAGTGGCTGTTGTAGCATACTCCCTTCCAAATCTGCAGCCTACAGAGACCAGATATAGCATTTCTCTACATGCTTCTATTATTTCAGTAACATAGCAGATCTCTTTGTGTCTGTGTTTTTATCAGTGTACAATTCAGCAACAAAGTGATCTCTTGAATGAAATTTGCAGTGAAACACTGGTCAACCACAACTAATGTCTTCTTCCAAAAATCTTTCTGTGATTATGAGAATTGTTGTGCTTTCTACTGGCTCTGTGTGGCACAGTATCCTGACTTTGATAGTGATAAACAGTGGGAGTCTGAAGGGAGAGCATAAGAAGTGCACATAGAGAATTTTTCTCTTTCATATCCCCCACCTTGCTGCCAACCTCTGTGAGCAGAAGCCATATTACATTTTATAGTCCTCTCTAGTCCTGTCCTCCATGGATTTATATAATCTTCTTTCAAATCTGTCTACATTCTTGGCATTTCCAATATCCTGTGACATTGAGTTCTGCAGTTCTGTGATTGAGCATGGGATTTAATAACATGCTGAATATTTCAGTAAGTTCTACAAGAATAGATAATTCACTTACTATATTTTTCTTCTAATTTCATCTCCTTTTACAAGGTTGTCCTGTTCTCTCATTCTTTGTGCTTAGTCATTGTTATTTTGGATTTTTATAATAGCTCTAGACAAAGAATGTGCTGTATTGTTCTGGTTCCTGTGTCACAGCAGTACGTCTCATTACTGCAGTAATAGTTCTTTGCCATCCTCTTGATTATTCAGAATATAGGGAGGAACAGCAGAATTTCAGTATAAGAATAAAACCAACACACTGTAGACATATAAGAACAGAAGGAACATTCTCTGTAGACGTGTAACAACATGTGAACTTCACAGGAAGGCTTCAGTTTCTCATTTAACAGAGAAACTTGAAATAGGAATGTATGGTGTTCAGATGAACATTGAAATTCCTTGTTTTGTTGTGTGATGTCCTTATCTGACATGGATTAATTCTGTGTGCTTGTATTCATCTTCCACATTAAGTATACTCAGAACATGCCACAGAACAATTAATTCTGACCATGCATGCTTTTGTGATTGAGGATTTAGCACTATAGACTTGGTTCTGTACTTAAATTTAGATTAATGGATTGCTACTTTTAAATCTGCCACTCCTCTCAAATTAAAACACTGTATTAGTTGAGCTAAGATTTTTAGCTTCTGTAATCCTGTTAGACAGGTTTATCACTGTGGCTTGTTCAGGTGATGACTTGTATTCTTGGTGAACAACACCACAGCCAGTGTTTGTCTCTGCAGGGCCTGGGGCACTTGGGCATCTCTTATTGAGCACTGCTGCTAGGAGTTCTTTTTTTTTGACCTCTGATTGAACACTACAAATTTAATATAAAGATTAACAGAATTTAGCACATTGCTAGTGTTTCTTTCACTAAGAACATTAATAGGAAATAGAATCACTTATTCAGACAATAAGCTTGAATGAAAATGTTTTTTCTTGTCATCCTTCTCCCTCATACATTTCTTGGTGTTGTTGTTTCCTAGCATCAAGAGATTATGGTGCTTCCAACCATTATTAATTTTTATTGTAAATTAAATAACCTTTTTAATCTGTTCCAAATAATAACCAAGAGTTCTCAATTTACATTGAGAATAGTGCTGGAAACTTCTCTCCTGACTCCAACAATTAATTGCTTATCTTTGGCAACCTTTCAGTGGGTTATCCCTGTTTTCTGAGAATTAGACCTCTTAAGGGTTTTGAGACTGGAGCTCTTAAGTATGAGGCTGGATGAAAGATGAGGAAAAGGGTATAAGTTATTTATTATTTATTATTAAGGGTTTAGGTATTTATATTTATCTTGTATTGTGTGACTGACATACAAATAAATTTTAAGAGCTGAATGTGTACACCTTGGAAAGAAGTAGAGACTGGT
This sequence comes from Fringilla coelebs, assembly GCF_963513975.1. NCBI lineage: Eukaryota > Metazoa > Chordata > Aves > Passeriformes > Fringillidae > Fringilla > Fringilla coelebs. The sequence goes on along the minus strand of NC_140031.1, from coordinate 70,959,326 downwards.
GGCAGATTGCCGTTTTGAGACTCAAAGCACAAAGAAACTAAGGAGGGTGGTGAACAGCCACAGTATCCCAGAGAAAAACTTTAGCAGTGGGTAGAAAAATACGCATTTGTTTCTTTTCCTTTTTAAGTTTTCAGATGACTGTTCCATAATAAAGAGCAATTCTGAATAGCCAGAAGAATTCTCCACTGGTGCATTTTGGGATTCATAGTGAACCATGTTTCCATTGCTTGGATGCTTTTGCCATTTTTTCTTGATGGCTGACCAGAACTTAGGAGATGCAGTTCTGTTCCCTGCCTCAAAGACAGACCAGTCCTTAGCATCACGGCCTGTCTTTTACAGAGGTTTCCTTTCAGCCTTTTCCAATTGCTTTTACCTAAGATAATTCAAGAGCTCTTTTAAAAAGTCAAATGTGAAGCTGTTATTGTATATTGCCAGACTGCTGGTTGTTCACAAAGTACATCTGTCACTGAATGATATTATCCTGAAAAATTATGAGACTGAGAAATGGCTGGAGAAAACAGAAATCAAGTTGTAATGTGGCTGAGACCCATTAGCAGAAGTCCATATATCTTCAGTCAGTAGAAACAAATTCTGCTTTTCAGGCATAGCTTAGAAAGACAAAAATTGTTGTGATTGGAGTTTTATTTATTGTCTGGAAACAATTTTATACGCTCTATCTGAAACATCTCTTTGGTTTAAAAGCTAAAAAAAACACAAGTACACATAATAGATTGATCTAGATAATGCTGAGGTAGCATTTGTGGGCATGCATATGTGTCAGAGGAAAATCAGGTTTAGAAAGGCTGAAGAAGCAACTCTGTATTGCCCCTAAATCTTCTTTAAAGCTTTTGTGAAACACTTTCTCTCTGTTATTTCTGCACTTTGAAAGCCTGGTTCTTCAGAAAGATACAATGTTAAGATGTGGAAATTTGAGAAATAAACTGCAGAATGATCGTACCGTAAAGAGTCATCATAATGTGCACGTACAGCCTTATCAGTTGCCAACATGAAGTTTCAAAAGCCCAGTGAACATTATCAGTCTTCTGAAATGTGTTCCTTTCCTCTTCTTTGCAGTGTGATGATATGATCTGTTTTTCTTAGTGTAGGTGAAAGTGATTTTTACCACCGCTGAAGGTAGAAACTATTTTGTTGTAGTCTGTGGAAGGGTGCTCTGATGTCTGTGCTACTTTTAAGTGTGCATATTCATGGAAGTTAAAAACTGTAGAATAAATTTATTTAAAATTAAAAATAAAAATGTTATTGAAGCTTATTGTAGATTTTAATTTTCATGCAGTCTTTTATGTAGATGATGTTCTCAAGCTGTGAATGTAAGTGGCCAAAAAATATGGGAGCAAATAATGAAAATTCTGGCACATCTATGACTTCATTGTTTTTTGTAGTCCAAAGGGTTTAGGGAGGTAGCTTGTATTGAGTGTTTACTTGATTTGAAAAAAAAACAAACCTGTTTGGTTCAGCAGTTTTGGAGGACCTCCAATATTACTATCAATTTTGGCCCTTAGAAATGCTAGGATTTTACATTGCTGCTCCTCAATTAAGGCGTGTGGGTTTTATACTGTTAAGTGGCTTGTGAGTTTTCTTTTTTTGACAGCGTGGTACTCACCATTGTGTGATTGCAAAGAGGCTTGACTGAAGGGGGTCAGAAGCAAAATGTTAGAAATGAAAGCAAAGCTTCAATCAGCATGCCGTACTGGCTTGTCATTGCAGTGGTTCGTAATGGTTTGTTGTAATTGAAATAGAGCCTGTGCTGACCTGAAGAGTAAGCCAGGGAGACTACATTTAAAATGCTGTGGGAAGGAAAAAGGAGGATTTTGTGATATGTATGAAAACCAAGCAGTCATGTAGCTCTTTAACTGTTCAAATCACGAGCATTTTATTGGAGTTTACGAACATATTGAAAATATGCTGTTACCTATAAACATTAATAAGAACAAGTACTTACACTAGAGACGAAGTTATAACCTCAAAGTATGATTGCTTTATAATAATGCTGAGCTATTTTGAGTTGCAAATAGTGGGGGTTTTTTCCAAGCAGAAATGGCAACTTCTCTTTAGGAAAAAAACAAGTAAGTACACTGCATAGTCTGTCAGTTCCTCAAATATTGTAACTGCCTACCTGCATATACCCGTCCTTTTCTCTTGCTAAGGCACTGTTGGTTTGATGAGTAGGAAAGCCATAGTGCAGTGCAGTCCTGCCCTGTGCCCAGTCTCCCTGCAGCTGTCCATAACACCCTTTCTGTTTCCTTGCTTCTCCGCTGCAGTGTGAGCAGTCCCACCTGATGAGAGAGCACGAGGATGTGCAGGAGCGAACGACGCTGCGCTACGAGGAGCGGATCACCGAGCTGCACAGCATCATTGCCGAGCTCAACAAGAAAATCGATCGGCTGCAGGGAGCAACCATAAGGTACTGCAGCTTCCTGGGAATTCTGGTCCAGGGCAAGACTGGTGCAAGATATGGTGTGAGTTATACTCTAATATAAGGATGACTTTCAGGCTTGTCATGATGGGCACAGAATAGCTGCCCATAATTAAGGTGTGTGTTCTGCAGGGTATCATCCCAAGCACCCAAGAAGTGCTACCTTCTCTCTGGCAAGGCCACACTTTGCAAAACCTGACAAGCGCTGCAAAACATGCACCGTGACATCTAAATATTCCTTTTTGTAATGTGCCAGTGTACTATATAAATGATGGCAACATTGTGTAAAAGAAGATGAAGACAGCTGACTTAAACCTCTGCTTTTAATTTTATTTTGCAGCCTCCTGTTGATCACCTAAGCAAAATCATTTGTGGGAAAGATATGGTTCAAATAAATATCAGTAGGTTTTGGCTCTTGTGCTGGCTTTTTTGACATAACACAATGGTACAAATCACGTTGTTACCTGGTTCTGCAGCAGCAAAGCTTGAGGTATTACACTAGGTTGTTACTGTGTTAAAAAGCACGTCACATTTGACTACATGGAAATGTTTTTCCTCACTTGTTTTTACATATTATTTTCAATATAGAAATGTAGTTGGACTAGAGTGCAGAAGGAGCTTCGTAAAGTTTTCCTAGTGAGGATGCAACGATATGCCAGAATCTGTGGATTTTCAAGAGAACATAAAGTTAGATTTGATGCATTTGTGGATAATGTTGTTGTGGTGCTTTGGCTATGTAGCCAGTTTTCAGTTTTCCTTTACCTATTAGTTGTACTTTTTTTTTTTAATAATTGCTTCCTTTCTTCGTTGTAAATACTTCTGCTAGCACGAGACAATGTTGTTACAGCTACTCACTTAATCTTTTATTAATATATTAGAATGCAAAAAGAAGAATGTTTGGTGTACCATAAATAAGAGGAAATACAATCACATACATATTTACCACTACTAAAGCAGCGTTAGAATCACATGTTTATGTTATTTAAGAACATAAGTACTGTTGCCTATGAGATGATCATAACAAGCAACAGTCACGGTGAGATTTTTCAGGTATTTTCTGCTGGTAGTAGTTCTCTGAAAAAAATCCCCATAATTCCCTTCTTTGTTTATGCTTGATATCTCTGCAGACAAACTTAATTTGTCTTTTGAAAAGACTAGTTGAAAAGCAAAATCTGAGAAAGCATGAGAGCTGCATTGATTTTTTTTCTTCTTGAGTGACAGAAAAAGTCTATGACATTTAAGAAGAATATTACATAGAATTCATAAAAATGGTGTGTTTGGAATCCTTGCGGCAAAGTAAATGCCAGGTAGTGTACAATCATGAACTGCTGGAATCAAGTAGATACCTCTGAATGTTTAACCATGTCCATAAATCAGTCAGCTGTGACATGCACAGGAACATGAGGTGTAAGAACCAAGCCTAATGGGATGTACATTTTGATTCTTATGAAAATTGCAGTTTTTCTGTCCCTTTTAGGCAGTTCTGGCCCTTAAAGGCATCAGAACAATACTGCTGCAACAGGTGCCACACCATTGTCATGCCACTCCAGTTTAATTCAACCATGTGAGAGCTTGTTTTGCTTAGACAGCTGGAATGCCTCATCTGGTTTTATTTGTTTTGGTTTTATTAGTAAGAACAAAAAATGTTTGTTAAGTTAGTGCCTCTTTTTGTTTCCTTTAATGATGGAAATAGCTTGTTTTCTTTGGCAGGCCAATAATTTGGTGTCTGGGGAACAGAGGAGAAATACTCCTTCTGAAAATGGAAACCGAAGGGATTCCACAGGGTTTGTAAAGCCAGCTGAAAGAAGGAAAACTGATACCTCCTGCTGTGGCTTTCTGTACATCCTCTCTGGGATCCACATGTGTCAGTCTTGAGAAGATCTTTGTGCATCCCACAGAGCAAGGGTGGTGCAGTTGTTGGAACAGGTGTGACTCACAGTGCTCCACCCTTGGCTCTGGGGACTGTTGAGTCCAGGAGCTGGAACAGAATAGTCCTGAGTGAAGATGTTCTGGGACCACAGCGCTGCTGGGGCCTCAGCAGTTACACTTTCCTCTAAAACAGGAGGATTTTAGTTTTGATTTGTCTCTTTGAAACCTGCAGGTTGTATTGAGGAGAGGCTTTACTTGTGCTGCCACAAAATTTGGGCTGTCTTTCTGGAACCAGAGTTTACATTAATTGCATAACAGATTAATGTTTCCCCAATGCTGACACAGTGACTCTCTTTTTCACATCAATTTTAGATTGTAAAAATAAATAAACACTTCTACTCTATGACATTCTTTATAGTTCCTAAACACAAAAATATTTTGGAAATAATTAGAAGAAACCAGTGCTTCACAGAGGGTATTTGACTATCCTTTTTAAATTGTATTATATTTATTTGAATTTGAAGCAGTGCTCTCAGAATGTAGGACAGAAAGTAAGGAGACACTGTGTTTAAATCTGAATAAGGTGTTGCAACAGTTTGAGGAGGAGTGTTGCCAGTCTGTATAAGCTGGTTAATATTCTCCATTCTGAGAATTTTTTCTCTATTTTTTGGTGCGTGTTGGAGGTTTTTTGATTTTGCAGTGTCAGAGTTTAGAAGTGTAATGGCTATTGCCCATGTGGTTTGGTAATGCCAGCTCTAGAATCATGGAGTGGTTTGGGTAGGAAGGGGCTTGTAAGATCATCTACTTCCTACCCCTGCTATGGGCAGGGACACCTTCCAGAAGACCAGGTGGCTCAGGGTTCTATCTAGCTTGGCCTTGGATGCTTTCAGGAATGGGGCAGCCATGGGAAAGGAGAGGGCTTAAGTCACGTGTCAATGCATGTGTCCCTTCCCAGGTGTGTCTGATATGCTGATCCCAGTAGTAATCTTACAGGAATATTTTTAGAAGTTTACAGGGTTTTTCTAGGTTTGCTAGCCATTTCTTGAGTCCATGTGTGTGGCCTCATGAATTTAGCTGCAGCTCTTGCTCTGCATTCGTCCAGCATTCCTTGAGGAAAATGAGTTCACCGTGCTTGGGGGAGCAAGCCAGCTCATCTGCAGTTTTCTCATCTCCCTACTGCTGATGCTCTGGACAGCCTAGCTGGTTTGGAATCCCCCCTCCAAAAAGAGGTATTAAGGTGAAAAAAGTGAGTTCCACCACTCAAATACTCACGTGCAAGTAGATGAGCCTCTGTTGCCAAAGCGCTCTGTCCTTTGACAAGGTGCATGCAATTTTATCTGAAAATGTACAGCCTAGAAGATGGGAAGACCAATCGAATGGATCTTCCCAGTTAGAGTCATATTGTAAACACTTGGACATAAAGGAGACACCCAGTAACTCTGAAGGATGGAAAGATTTAGAAATTATACAGTAGAGTACTGAAATGTAATAATGTCTGCATTTAAGGTGAAAATTTCTGACCTCAGAAGTTTTTCGTATAGCCTTAGATTCATTCAAACTTGACTCTTTTTTTCTTAATAATTTCTTTGGCTTTTAAAGTCAGCTGTAACTTCAGTGTGTGACTGACAGTTTTTCTTAGATGTCAAATTGAGGTTCAAGAAAAGGAAAAGGGAGATGTCTAACTGCTTTTAGTTCTAGTGGCTGTTTGGGTACATCTCTAACTCTAAAAATAGCGACCAATTATAACAATACCAGACAGAAATATACTTTGTTCAGTGTTGGTGCCTGCTAAGAATGACTTGAAACAGTTGTCAAGAAGCTTATAACCCATTACTGTAAAATAATTTGTTCAGACGTACAACTTTTATTCTGAGATACATTTAGAAAGTGTTGGAAGTTGATGGAGAAGAGGGGTAGTGTGAGAAATGACTGCTCATTTTGAAAATTTAAAAAGGTTTATTAAACCTTGACAAAAATACAACAAAGGACTACATAAGGAAAAATTCAGCACACTGGGACCTGCCCCTCATGCACACCACGTGGCTGGTTCATCTTTAAGATAGATGCTCAGTCTTTTATACCCCTGGGGGTTGCATCAGCCAGCCCTGACCCCTCCCAAAGTCTGTCAGTCAGCTCTCCTTTGCCATTTATCGCTGGAAACTGTTTTCTTGTAACTTGGTTGGAGGTCGGGTGTTGCCATGCCGCACCCCCGAAGCACCCCCCGAGCTTTTCCATTCCCAGCTGCCCCATGCAAGGGACACTTGTGCACACCTTCTTTCTACCTGTCCTAGACAACCCCAGCTGTCTGATGGTCACAATACAGGGGGGGAAAGGGAACTGCGCGGAAAACGGAGGACATCTAAACTACAATAACTGTACATCACTAAAGCTTTTCTTAATATTCACACAATAGTCATTTCTTACTTGCAAGAGCCAGTCATCTCATTATCCATCTATAACAGTAGCAAAGAGACTACAGCTTCGCAAGATCTAACACACAGCACTTACAGTCACATTTACACAGTGACCTGGAGGTCTAATTTTGTCTTCTAAATATGTGTTAGGTGGAACGTAGCACATACTGGATTAATTTCAAAGGGCAGTGTGGGTGTAATAATGTTGACTTCAGTGCACAGTGCCCAGCTCCACCTGCCCTCAGTGATTAATTTCTGTGCTGTCTCAAGTGTGTCACTATTTTTTCACAATTAACTAGTTCAGAGGGACTAGTCAATCTTTGTGCTCATACACTTGTAGTATTTTCTATCTGGCGGTCTTAGAGGGTTTTAAAAATAGTTTAAGTTAAATGATCGTTGAAAAACTGCTGGCCCCTGTAGTACAAAGCTATAGACTGTTTGCAGCCATGAAGAAAGCACGCACCCTGCCAGTGTTCTGTGGTGTGAAAGGATGCTGAAAAGTGTGCAGTTTTGCTCACTGTTTGAACAAGTTTTTCTGAGTGTCTGTGCAGCACTCTGGTCCTAGGTTGCGCCTGGTCGTGAAGAAAGCAATTGGTGCAGAAATAACTGAAAACTACAGGCTTTTTTCTCCAATCCTCCCATCCTCTGTGTTTAGAATGGCTTGATCTGGTCTTAATTGCCCCAACTTACCATGACATTCCAGCAAGTGGGACCATCAGGGCTCATAACAGAACAAATGCCCGGTTTTTACAACCAAGCTGTTGCTGATGGCAACAATAAGGAAGTTGTAATGCCTCCACCTTCTGGGTGCTGTGGCTGGAGTCCAATGGCTGATCACTGTCAGCTGTCGAGCACCTTGCATTTCCAGTGCCACTGGAGGACTCTTTACTCTGTTTTGGAGAAAGGAAAGTCTCAAACAGCATCTTTTGTTACTGCCAGCATCAGTTTTAATTGCAGAATTTATATTTGTGATGTATCATTGCCCTTGAATTCCCCCTTATTCTTGCCCTCAGTCTGTTTTCAGTCTGTTCTCTGGTGATGGAGCCTGGTTGACCTTGCTGCCATGTCATCAGAAGTGGATTTCTGATCTTTCTGATCAGCTTTTAAAAGCATTAGTTCATTTAGAAACTGACTTCTGCCTTGAGTCATCAGAAGGATGAGAGTCCTACTGCATGACATACTTTTCACTGTCCCAAGATACTGAGGGGCACTTAAACTGAAAAACCCAGTACTATTGCTAGCTAGATAGGCTGTGTTGTATTTTAAACAGAAAAATCTGTGCGGGAAGACCCCAAAGAAGAGTGGTGAGAAATTACTATGTGTGCTGTTGCTTTAGGGCCGGAATTTTTTATCAATTTGAGAGGTAATTCGGGTTTTAAAAATATAAGACTAATTGTTTCATAAATAAAAAAAAATCAATTACCTTCAGAGGAAAAATTACAACTGTTTGAGAGCTTGGTAATTGTTTTGTCTAAAGCTAATTACTAGTGACTTTTCTTGTGGCTAATAACAAACTGGTTCATGGAACATTAACTGACACTGTGTCTTCATTACACTGTTTTAACTCCTGCTATTCATGACTAGGTTCTACCACTCTCTTTAACAAGTATTTCGTTGTACTTCCAAGACCTTTCTTTGATGTAAATCTCAGTGTTTACCAGCTGACCTGCATTTTGTTTAGTAATAGTAGCCACTGAGTGCTTCTGCTGAAGTCACACTTTGCAGTGAAGCAAATGTAAGGGCTAGAAGAGCATGGTAGAAATTGCATCTCACCACCTTGGGAAACTCTCCTCGGCAAGCACGCAAGCTGGAAGTCCTTTTTTGGGTTTTACTGAGGTACATAAGTTCTCAGCTCTGCAGCTCTGACAGCAGATTTTACTTGTGTCATTGATGCCTGCATGTATGGGCCGTCTTGTCTGCTGTTTTGCCTGACAAATCGAGACACACCTCCAGGCTGAATCCTGCAAGAAACACTCATCACCATGTAGCACACACACAACAGACCTAACATTATAGATACCCCTCCCAGATGCAGATCCCCAGATAGGTCTTTGCTGTTTCTCATTGTTTCCAAGGCCAGACGGGTTCCATTCTCACACTTTTCTGCTGAATCTGCAGCAAAATTAATCTCTGCATGTGATTTAGTGTGCAACAAAATGATGGGTGTTTGTTTTTGTGTTTTTTCAATGTTTAAAATAGATACTTTAATGTAAAAACAGTTGCCATGAAAGTAAAAAAAAATAATAAATCTGAGTCAAATCAGCAAATGGATCAAAAGAAAAAATGTTTACAAATGTTCTCAAGCAAAGCTATTATTAATTTACTTATCTTCTTTCCCAGTGCTTTGAACTCTTTGTGTGGAGATGGGAGAGAAAAGCCCTAATTTTTTAAGCTCATTAGCTTTAGCTAAAGTATTCTGTGTCCACAATTATTTTAGTTGAACCAGCGTGACAAATAAACTAAAATCTAGGTAATTGAGACTTTTTCTTTTCCACTAACTCCAGCAGTTCAATGCAGTGCTCACTTATCTGTTCCTCTCTCTTTTGGGAAGAGAAAATAAAAAAACAACCTGTATCCAAGAGCATTTTTGATTCACATATGCAGGTACACCATGTGCATGATTTCTTTGCACATGAGGTGGTGACATCCTTGAACTGAGAAAGAGACCAAAACCAGTTACTTACTTCTAATCCACTTTGGGATCAAAGCCGCTTGTGCTGATTTGTGTAAATTATCATCTGGGGAGTTAACTTAAGAGCAGTCTGTGTCCTTGCACACATCCTTGATGGCACTCAGTTCCACCCATTGCTTTTTTCTCCAGTCGCCAGGAGAAGTAATGAAGTTAGGAATAAAGAAATGGAAGCCAGGCACCAACTGCTGCAAGTGGGTGTTACAGGCATGGCGCAGTGGCTTTGCAGTGAAGAGTTTAAAGTCATCTCTACTGACTGGACAAAACATTTGTGTGAATTGGATCCTGTGGCTCAGTTATGGGTCTGAAATGAATGTCACGAAGATGCACTTTTCCTCAGAGAATTTAATTCCTGCCTTTGCTGTCTCTGTCAGGGAGGAGGATGAGTACTCGGAGCTGCGGTCGGAGCTGAGCCAAAGCCAGCAGGAAGTTAATGAAGACTCACGCAGTGTGGACCAGAACTCTGTCTCAGTGCCAGAAAACCAGTCCACCATGGTCACTGCAGATGTGGGTGAGTTGTGTTCTTAGCAGAAGTGATGACTTCCCACAGCAGAAAGGTATCATAGCTTTTGAAATGCAAATCCAAGCATTTGGTGAGGAATTAATGTAGGATGTGTTAATCACAATTGATGCTGAGCCTCTACACGACTGTTAACTTAGATGTGAAGTAATCTTTGTGCCTTGATTGTAGAATCGTAGAATCATTAAGTTTGGAATAAAATCTGTGACGTCATTGAGTCCAGCCATCAACCCTACACCACCACCATGTTCAACATTAAATTTGTTGTCCTCAAGTGCCATACCCACATAGTTTTTCAGGCATGGTGACTCCATGCACCCCCTAGGCAGTCTGTTTTAATGCTTCACAACCTTGTCCATGAACATGTTTTTTCTGATATCCAATCTAAACCTCTCCTGGTGCAGCTTGAAGCTGTTTGCTCTTGTCTTGTCACTTGTTACCTGGGAAAGGAGTCTGACCCTCACCTGACTGCAGCCTCGTCTCAGTTTTAGAGAGTAGTAAGGTCCCCCCAGAGCCTCCATTTCCCCAGAAGCAGACCTTCTAGCCTCTGGTGTAATCCTCACTATGACAGATTTCCAGAATTCTCTTCAGTATTCTGTTCCTGTTTTCTGTCCTGTATTGTTTACGAGTGCAAGACCTGCACACATTTGTATTTTCATATCTACGATTTCTACAGTTATTGGTACCACAGTATTAAGAATAATGTGACTGTGAAGTGTTTGACCTAGGAATTCAAAATATTTAATATAGGTTTTTAAAGTCATAAAAAAGTTAATGTTTTAGCTAGTACTTACTGTAAAAGCTAGTGCTTACTGTTAAGTTTCTATTTTAACAGATTCTAATATGAGGGTTTTTTCATCCTTAGTTTTCTTCTTACAAGAAAAAAAAAAGAAACGAATTCACTTTTCAGGGTTTATTTTGTCTTCATGAAGTGAAGCTGAACCAGGCTTTGTGGATATAAACAGCAAATTGTGTAAGTTTGTTCTAATAATGAAAAACATGGCAGTAGAACGACATACAATGTAGAGACCTAGAAGATAAGGGGAATGATGTTTCTGTCTCTAAAACCAACAGACAGATAGCTCTGGAGCCAGCCAAGGATTGTTGGTAATAACACTTTCTGAGAAGGAACAGGATGTGGCTGGGGAAGAGAGCTGTGTGGAGGTACAGGCAGTACTCTTTAGAGACAAGTGTCCTTTTTCAGCTCCAGGACATGAGCACAACACAGCACACAGCAAGCACAGGGATGAAGCTGAGAAGGGGGCATGTGCTGTAGAGGGGAATCCAGGTCACCTAAGACCCCCAAAGCCCTCCCAGCCATTTCTAGAAAAATCTGAAAGAACAGATTGCCCATGATAACTGATTTGCATAGAAAGGGATAAACTTCTCCAGAGCAGGGAAAGCTTACCTATAAACAGGTCCACAAAGCCCAGGATGCTTGCTTTACATGTGCAACCCAGCACCCTGAACAGCTGAATCATGCCAGAGCCAGGACTGGTGATCTTCTCTTCTTCCCTCTTCTTCTTCCCTCTTCTTCTTCCCTCTTCTTCCCTCTTCTTCCCTCTTCTTCCTTTTCTATCTCCTGTTTCTCTCTCCTCTTTCTCTCTCTTCCCTTTCCCACTTCATCCAAAAACCACTGCCTTGTGCTTATATAGTAGGTCAGGGCCTAACCTGACCCAGTTTCCATGTCAGGTGTGTATTTGTGAGCTTTTGTGGACCCTCTGACTTTCATTATTCCTTTGACCACAAGCATCTGCAAATATTGGGTGCTCCCTTTACCTAAAGAGTAGGCTCACAGATGACAATGGACAAAGTAAGAACATTATCTCTAGGGGTTCCAGCATTTCTTCCATATTTTCCTTCTATCCATAGACTCTGTCCTTTTTGGATGTTGTTTTCATATTCCTGTGAAAATAAATTGCACACACACATACAGATACAGGAAAATGTATGATTTTAAATCCTTCTAGATATAGGTATATAAGAATAAAAAATCATGCTCTAATAACCCATGTGCATGCCCTGATAGAGTGACTGCCCCTAATCAGTGACTTAGTAAAATCAGTAATACCTCATGACATTCTGATGCATGTGGATCTGCTGCTCTGTTGCTACAGGCAATAAAACACCTAGAAGTAGAACTGTGAATGCTCTCCAGTGTGTCTTGAAGAGCTTGCAATTGGGCTGTGCTGGTTTTCTGTCAGAAATAGGGCTCTTAAGCTGTAAAATACTTATTTTATGGGGGAAGTGTCACCATCAGAACAAATCCTGGCAGACAGGGTCGTGTGACGGTTGTTTAAATGTACAAGATGTTTATTGCAGAAGATGTTATGGGAATTGTTATGCAGATTCAATCAAACAAAACACAAGGTTTTTACAAGTGAGCATCCTGCTTTTGCTATATCCCGCTTGTGACTGAGCGGTGGTATTACGAAGGGCTTTTTTGGTATTAGTATAACACATGGGTAGTTGCTAATTAGGAATTAGTGAAATGACTTCCCAGAAAAACTTTTGTATGTTGCCCATTCAAATTTTTCATGCAGTGCTATAACATCATTCTAAACTCTGCTTTTTGGTCAGCAGTAGTTTGTGTTTATGTCTGTTAGGCTGTGGAGTTAGGTTAATGACAATGAGTTTGCAGTTTTTTTGCTTTCTGTTCCTCCTATTCCTACATCTAGCAGCTCTCAATCTTCCCTTGCACAGGGAGGTTTCAAGGCAGTCTGCAATAATCTAGTGACTTGTGTCTGTTAAAATTCCGACCCAAGTTCAATGCCACACTGCTTTAGTGCCCTGCAAGATCCACAGCTATGAGACTACCACAAAGTTCTAACCATGGTGAAGTGCTTGCAGCAGCAGTACAGGAATCACAACCTCCACCAAGAATGCCTGCTGCTGTTTTTAATGGGATAGAGGAACTGCGGGTGCGCTGCTGCCTCATAGTGCACCCCTTGTGTGCTGTGCTGCTGGTAGCTACTGCAGACTCTGATCTAGCCAGTCAGAAATACTGACTGGCACATCCAGGCACATCCAGACTCTGATCTAGCCAGTCAGAAATACTAACTGGCACATCCAGCACAAGGGTGAATTCTGCCACACATCTGCCTTAGGATCTGCCACTATCTGTCACCAGAGGTGAGAGATGCTAAGAGAAACAAAAATAATTTATGGAGTGAGCTACCAAGGGTACACAGACCCCTTTGTTTTCACATAAGGGGAGGATGCTACAGCAGTGGGCACTAGAAGGGATTTGCCTGAAGCCAGGAAAGGAGGTCATTCTCTGTGATACTTTATAATTAAAATAGCATTGTTGTATAAGGTAGCAATGTGGTTGTAGTGTGAAACAGAAGCTCTGGTGTTCGAATCCCTGAATATTCTGCTGTTTTATTTGAAGGAGTAGCTGATAAAATAAAACACAGGCTCTAAGGTGGTAGGTAGGGATCATTTCTGTAAACACGAGGATTTTTTAAAATCAGGCAATACCTAAGTACAACCAGAAAAATTCCTCTGAAAAACATCAAGGCATAACATCCCTGAATGTACCAGACAGAAGAATCTTGTGTTTACAGAGACAAACTTATGACTTCAATAATATCAGATTAATAGACTTTGAATGGCCAAAAGAACAACGTAAAAAAAGGTCACAGAATGTAAGCATGTAATATCTTGAAATGTTCTTCAGAAAAGAGGACATTTTGAAGAAAGAATGAACACTTCAGATAATCCGTGGGGTGAAGCCGTCGGGTGTTGTTTGTCAGATGAGAGGTAGCTCATGATTTCAGTTGATGTGATTATGGTATTTAAGCCTATCAGTTGTCGAGGAAAAAGTGGCAGAGTGCAAGGACATTCTCTGAACATTATCAGTCCTTGCTGTTCTGCAGCAGACACTTCCTAGTTAAGAGTTTGTTTTTTCACTGAGTCACTAATTGTTGTGATGTTTGTTTTGTTTTGTCTTGCTTTCTTTTAGATAACTGTAGTGACTTGAATTCAGAACTGCAGAGAGTGCTGACAGGTCTGGAAAATGTTGTCTGTGGGAGGAAGAAAAGCAGCTGCAGTTTATCGGTGGCAGAAGTGGACAGGCACATTGAACAACTCACTACTGCCAGCGAACATTGTGATTTAGCTATTAAGGTAATGGTAACATTAGGCTCTAAATGCAGTGTGTTCATTGCCTGAGACACCTGATCACTTCCGTAATAATCACACTTTGCTTCCAAAGATGTTAAAAGTACTTCGCAGGAGTCAGCTCGAGTTCATAGTGTGTGTTTGTAAGTAGTAACACACCTGTTCTACACCTTCCAAGGTCCAGGAGGAACTACTTTGGACCTCAGATCAGAAATGTATTTGTCCTATGCTCATTTCAAAGATAAGAGAAATGGGGATACTCAACAGTTAATTTACTTTCTTAAGCAATTTTGCTTATCCAGCAAACAAGCTCTCACCTGCCCAAGGTCCTACAGGTAATCATTGACTAGTTACTGAAAACACGCTGTGTATGTTTGTGGTTGGCTAAGTTGTGATTGACTGCCTTAAAATATAAAGCTGTCCTGATTCCAGCTAGGACTGGGCTAATTTTTGCAGTAGCTGGGAGTGGGCATGGCCAGGTTATCCTCATTTTCCAGGAAAGGGGGGAAGGAGTGTCTCTTCCTGGTCATGTATTCTTGAGGGTGAGAGCTCATGTGCAAACTACTCATTTCTTGTACAGTCCCTTATTAGTATTTCTGCTGTTACTGTTCATTTTCTTACCTCATTGCTGTTTCCAGTCAATAGTTCTTATCTCAACCCCTGATCTTTGCCTTTTGTGCCTCTGATTTCCCTTTCTGTCCCTCCACTGGAGACTGGGAAGTGAGTGAACAGGGGTGTACTTTGGAGTTGTTTCCGTGGGAACACTAAATTGAGGAACACCATTCCCCAGAGCACAGCAAAAGCTAATTTAACACTGAGCATTGGTTGTGCATTAGTTCAAATGAGATAAATCAGTCTCAGGAACAAATAATTCAAGTGATATCTGTATGTTGTGAATGTAACCGAACAAGGAGATGGATGTTTGCTGGCATGTGTAGCAAAAGGCACTGCTGTTCAGAACCTGAAAGCAAGAGATCCACAGAGAATCTTCCTGTATACAGGGGAAGAAATGAACAGGCTTTTTGTATCTGGTGGAAAGGTGTCAGTGACTCATTTTTACAAGAAAAATTGTACTGACAGTTTGGTCTTGCAGTGAAGAGGTCTCTGACCATTCTAGATGGCTTTGACAGCCCTTCCTCCTACTGCTGGGAAAAGTTCCTTCTCTCCCTGGTAGTGCCTGAGGAACATAACAAAATATAAAGCAATTAATGTTGAGTAGTAATTTGAAGTAGGTGTGTATGTTTGACTTCTGGTCTCTTGGGATCACTATTAAAGCAGTTTATTTGAGTGTCTCAGAGGATTAGGATTAGGATCAGTACTTTGAATATTGACAAGTGTTTTTTGGAGTTTTAGGGTTAACTGTTTTCAGAGGTCACTATTCACCAAAAGAGAAACTGGGATTCTGGGAAATAAGTAGAGATCAGCCTGTGTGAGGCCGATCTCTGGTCTCTGAAATGAGATGTGTTTAACAGAGCAATACCCACACATAAAGCCCCTCTCCACCATTGCACCCCTGGCTGCAGATCATTTCTGCTTTGATGTTTCCTCAGAGAAAAAAATGGAGAGAATTTCAAAGTGGGTGGAATTGTGAATGGAAACCTGAAGTATTCTGACTACCTTTTGCCTTGGCTATTGGCTTTTTTCTTCACCGACAGACTAATGCATTTAAATGTTTTAAATCCTTTAGCTTTGGTGGTTAAATTTCACTGGGTTCCTTTTATTGCAGTTGCTGCTGAATTACTTTTTGTTTCTTTTATACAAACTATGTCACCCTAGCTGTCTCAATTGTTTCTGCCCCACAGCAACTGAAAAGACCTTGAAATTAAATTTATCAGACTGTATTACTAACTGAACAGTTACAAAAGCATACTTTAAGAAAAGGATTTAAGACAATTTCCACAGAATAGTCTGGTTAATGCTTTGTTTATTTTGGAGATCACATCAGTAACAGATACCTAACCACTAAAATTTTGCTGATTGAAAAATCTGTAAATATTTCCAAGCATGAAGCATTTAGAATGTGAGTACAGCTGTACTTGGTTGGACCAAAAGTCCATATGGACTACCTAATGGCAGATGCTTCTGGAAAGACAGCATCAAAAATTACATGCATAGTATGTTCTTCTCCTTCCTTCAGAGATGCTTCCAGCTACGTGGGTCTGTCGGAACTTGAACCGAAGATGATGTCTTTGTGTTTAATTGTAGTGGGTGAAATTTTCTTGTTTCTTTTTATCTACTGTGTTTTTGGACTATCTAAATTTTTGGCCTCCACAAATTCTGTTAGGAATAAATTCTGCCATTGAGTTACACCGTGGGAAGAAGTACTGCTTTAGTGTCTTTTAAACCTGATACTTGCTGATTTTATCTGATATCTCATCTGTAACACAACACTTCTTGTAAAGAAAATAAAGCAGAGAGCACTGATGGCAGTGGCAGCAACAAGACTG
This sequence comes from Fringilla coelebs, assembly GCF_963513975.1. NCBI lineage: Eukaryota > Metazoa > Chordata > Aves > Passeriformes > Fringillidae > Fringilla > Fringilla coelebs. Next base: position 70,942,831 of record NC_140031.1, on the reverse strand, counting down.
GAATTACCATGATATGACATCCTGCTGCCCTGTGCTCAGAACACGACATTGTAATTCAATCCCATACTCCGTGAAATTATACCTGAATTATCTGCTGTGCAGCAGCACACCAGATAAAACTGCTCTTTAATGCTGCTTTGAAGAAAACTAATCAGCATTATTTTACATAGCTATATCTGTGTAGAGTGTTTATGTTTTATTTTCCGTGGAGGATGGTTGGTAGCATATTGGACACCAGAGAATTGCTCTAGTGGTAGTGCTCTGAGAAGCAGTGGTCTAGGAAGGGGAGGTGTTGGGAAAATAACAACACTGGAGCATGGGGAATGGGGAGGAAGGAGTCAACCGCAAAACTTCATGTTAGAGGGGTGAGAAAACAGCAGGGGAAGTTTGAGGGTGGTGTGGGGGAAGATGGGAGAGGACAAATCAACAAAAAAGGGGCACTGTTAAAAATACAGCTGGCATCATCAAAAGAGGATGCTCCTGCCATTACAGAGCTTCTCTTTACATTGTGAGATTAACCACCCTGTGCTTATTCAGATCTTGAACTCATCATCATGCTGTGTTGAAATAATTTACCTGGTCGTAATTTGAGACCTATGGGTCCAAGTGAAGCTAATACAAGGGAGACCTGCAGCTTCTTTCACCTCACAGAGATGTTGCAAGCCTTTTCTTTTTAAGAAAAGTAAATTCAATTTCCTGCCAAATCTGTTAGCAGAATTACAGTGTAGATACTCTGATACTCTGTCAATAGAGTTTCATAATTGTGGCTCTAAAATGTATTGCAGTTTTATATAAGAGAGACACGAAATACAATTCATAAGGATAAACTGAGCAAATAATAAAATTTCATTGATACCTCGAGTCAGACAATGCTTAAAACACTGATAAGATTTCTTGTAGGGAAAAAAAAGTGTCTCCAGCTAGGCTTACTATTTTCAGCTGTAGTCTAGTTGGTTCTTTTGGTCCCTCCCAGTTTAAAGAAGTAAACAAAGCAGTAAATATTCAGTAATATATAGAATCATAGATTCCTAGAATATGCTGAATTACAAGGGACACATCAGGATATAAATGTTCTTTTGAATAAAACAACTAAATAGATTATTATTAACCTTGGTGCATCTGTTATCTTCCATATTAGATGTAAAAGTATAGGCTTTAGCTATAACTTGGTTTTGGATTACCCAAGGAAATGAAACTTTCTGCATCACCAGTGATGTCTTATGTTCTTTTATTTTCCATGTTTCTTCCCATCATTTCAATGCACACTGCTTTCAGGGAGGTTAAAAAGCTTATGGGCAACATTTGGAGCGGTGTTGCTTGTTGCAGATATCTTCCGTAGGTAGACATGGAGCACAGGCACAGCATCCCCTGGGTAGTAGATTCCAAACTGCAGGTAGCTCCCCAACAGGCTGTTATGCTGTGTTTCAGCATGCTAGTGACCAGCCTGACAGTTCAGGCATGGCAGTATTCCCTTGATGGTGGTGGGTGCTCATAGTTCCATTTTCCCCTATGTAAGTTTGTGAATGTCCCTTGAAGTAGCAGTGTCTACACAGCTCTGAGCATAGAGGTGGGACAGGAAGTGCTGGATGACATTGTGTCCCAGAGAAGCCCAGCCTTTTTTTAGATACTAGAAAGGCTGTAACATCCCCTGTAAGCCTAGTCAAGGCCAGAGTTCTTTATTTTGCTGTCACCTCAAGGAAAGAACATACTCAGGGACATGGGAAAGAAGAACCTTCTTTCAATCCTCTCCCACTCTTTTTATTGCCCTTTTGTGGCATTAGTCTAGGAATAAATAAGGCCCCATGCTATGCACATTCACTGACTGCTCATTTCTGCCTGTTACTCAGCAGGGAAACAATAAGTACAGTGCTCACCCATGACAAGGAGTTATTAATTTGTTCTAAAGTATTCTGAGATTAAACTACCAGGATTGCTGTCATTCACAGGTGACATGTTTTATTTGCATGTCTGCTTTGGTGTTTGTCAGTATGAAATATTTTCATGAAATGGTCAAACTGTCAAAGAAAATAAGTAATAATTTGGTTTGATATTACTTAGCACACAAAAGAAGCAAACTAGTGGTGTTGAGTGGCTGGCAGTGTATATATGAGTATGTAGAGTTGCCTGCTAGCACACATTTCTGTCCCGTCTACCCATTAATCCTGCTCAGTTGTCTCTGGCCCTTTCTGTTTGTTGATGACTGTGTTTTTGCAGACTGTGGAGGAGATTGAGGGAGTGCTGGGACGTGACCTTTATCCAAACCTTTCTGAGGAGAGGTCTCGGTGGGAGAAGGAGCTGGCTGGCCTGCGGGAAGAGAATGAGAGCCTCACAGCCATGTTGTGCAGCAAAGAGGAGGAGCTCAACAGGACCAAGGCCACCATGAACGCTGTCCGTGAGGAGAGGGACAGACTGCGTAGAAGGGTAAGGCTGCTGTACAGATGACGCCTTCTTCTTGCTCCAACCTGTGTGGTTTTGTCACCAGAACTGGCTTATCTTTAATCTCTCTTCCTGTGCTGGCTGTAGGGCTTTTTGCTTTCAAAGCTGGGCTGTACAAATGTCAAAACTAGGACAGAACTGAACGTAATTTAAAAAGAGTGTGTGAAAAACAGCCAGCGTGCACAATAGCCTGATTTCAGAAATCAGAAAAACTGATATTCATCTTAAAGGAAGCGTACGTAACTTGGATATAGAGAAAGCAGATGTTCATCTAGTGAATTTTCCTGTGAGGCTGTTTTTTCCTGTAAACAACAAATATTTCTTTGTTTTTGTTGGGAATTCAATTTGTGATTAGGAGAAAGAAAAAGAGCAGGACTCCTGTCAGTGGGCAGTAATTCTCATACTGAGTATGAGTAGTTCCAGCCATGTCCTGCTTCCCTGTCTACATTTTATCATGGTTTAAGGTCAGATAAAGGCTTTGTGCTTTGTGTGGAGTCCAAAGTGAGAAAAAAAAGGGGGAAGACTTCTTCACAAAAAAAGATGAAAGAGCCAAGAGAATGTGACCTCAATCTCAGTTACTTTTAAAATTTGTTAACTTTGTACCTGGTAAATTTGCAGAGTTTTGTCTAGATAGGAATTTTTTTTATTTTAAAAACAGGCAGTTTCAAGTTTGTGTTCAGTCTAAATGACAATTCAGACCACCATATCATGGTTAACTATTGTGTTACTCTGCCCATTGGCAGCAGATTAGCTTTTTTTGCTGTTCTAAACTAACATTGTTCTGCAGTGATTCTGCCATTATAGCATGAGCCTACATTGTGTGAGATTTGCAGTCTTGAGGTATGAAGACTCAAATGACCCTTTCAAAACTCCCTGTCTTCCCGTAACACTAAAAAGGCATGTGTGATGAGGCAAGAATAGTAATCTCGTATCATATAAAGCAAGATCACTTCAATTTTTCCTTTGTAAATTTTTGTCTTATTACATACCATAGGTTCTTTTCAATCCTGAAATTTTTGAACTGATAGTGACAATTTTTTTTAGTGGAGGCAATACTACCCCCTGAGCTACAGAAGTAGCATTTATGGACTGGCTGGATTGTTGCCAAACTGAGGGGGTGAACATCAACACAAGCAGGCAGAGAGTTGAAGTCTGTGCTTGAGAAATTTGCTTACACAAATGGAGTTGTTGAGACTCCGGGTGACACAGATCAATACTGAGATATCAAACAAGAGAAAGATAGGTGGCCTTGAGTATACAAAAAGATTCCTGTTTTGAGAAGTATGGCATCCAAGTTAAGGGGCTTAAATGGTAACAGGAATTTATGCTGACATCCAGGAGCTTTTCAGTTGAGAAACAGAAAAGGGGAAGGAATTGGTGTTGTACCCTCAGCAATCAGCATGGCTGAGCCATAGTAGTAAATTCAGTCCTATGAGGTGCCAGAGAAGTTATTTTCAGTAAGGCTTGGAAAAATTGCGTAAGAGTGGTGAGATCTGATCTGGAATGTTATATGTCATTTTTATCTCTTAAAGTTGCAGTCTAAATTGGTAAAAAATGATGTAGACAATGGTCAGAGAAATGGTCGTTTCTGTAGAGTAGAGATTTGTTCTGTTCAGCGTGGCAAAACAAATTCTTAATTTGTTTTCTCTTTACAAATGCTTAGAGAAAGAAAATAAAAATTGGAGCAATGAGTCTCTAAACTCAGGGACAAAACTGGAGTAAGAACAGAATAACACGAACCACTTGTGGCTATATGAGGCCAGAAGTTGGACTGTGAGGTGTCCAAGACACAGGAAGATTGTGGTTCTAAAGAAACAGTAAGGAGTACTACTTTCTAAATGGAACTTTAAAATATTAAAGTTATGTTTGTATAATGAAATACATGACTGTACAAGGATACCTGATAAAACCAGAATCATTACATCAGGATTGTATCCAAAGGAAAGCAGAAAAAGCCAAGTTAACACAGCTGCATTAATTCTAGAGCCAGCCTTAGCATCTTTTCACAATTCTGCTATGTTTTGTCTGGCTGCCAGCAGTTCCAGTTATCTATTATGGAGGTATCTCTGATGGAAGCAGAATTAAGGTCATCAGCTTGTTTCAGTTCTTTGTAACTACAGAGAACTTTACTGAAATCTGGTAATTAATATCATCCTTATCATGCAGAACAACTGATTTATTACCCCCACTAGAGAAGTTAGTTTTGACATCTGACCCTCTCTGCACACTGTGTAATTGTTGCACTGGAGACCATATTTGCATTTTTAATGTAGCTTCATGTCCATAGTGGCAACAAAATAAATGTTTTCTTTGACCTATGAAATATTTTCCATATGCCACCTGAACTCAAAAGTCACTTCAAATTATTTCCCTGGAGAGTGGGAAAGGAGATCCAACTAAAATTTAGTTATTGTCCTTCTCAAATTAAATTGGGTGAAGTGAACAAGCTTGAAGTTGACCAGATCAATACGTCTGTTCCTTCAGACCAATGTGTGCAATCAAGCAGAGTGCTTTCAATACATTTTTCTCAGGCTTGTTGGAGATTTAATTTAATTAGGTATTTACTGTGCTCAGTTAACAGATTGAGCTGCTCTCTGGAACAGTAGCTAAGAAACAATATGCATTCAGAGTTTGTTTCTCACAGGTCATTAGCAAGTGAGGTAATTGCTTACTTTGGTAGGTTGTCTGCAGTGTAACAGCTAATTTCATAATGCAGAGGTTTATTTTACCTCTGCATTATTTTGCTGCATTAAAAATAAAATCTATTTAGATCCAGGCCGGTCAGTGCCCCACAAACTGCTTACACAGCTGACCATAATCCTGAATCCAGTAATACAGATAAGATGGTGAGGAACTTCTGTACCAGTCTGTGGGATGATTATTATTACATGAGAATAAGGCTGTAATCAGGTCAGCACTATTTACGACTCTTATACTGAGTAACAGGCTTAAGTAGTGGAAGAAAAAGTAATATTTCTCTTCTTACACAAAAGCCCTTGTATTCAGCAGGGGATTCAGATGAGCAGCAGTGAAACAGCATATAAACTCCATCCTGACTGTAAAGTAAAAATTGTGGGCTTTTAATTACTGCCCATAAAAGTTGTCAGATGAGTGGTACCTCAGCGCAGTCTTAGGGGTTGTTTGACATAAAAGGCAGTCGGTGTGGGCAGAATTCAGGCTTCCCTGGGGGTGTTCTGAAGAACTAAGTCTGAAATGAAAAGGCAGTTCCATATCTGGAAGTCTGTTAAGTCTGTTCTGCATGAGCCATAGGTCTGCTTGTTCAGTTAATCCCATTCTTCCAGTTGTGAAGGTTTTTCTGTACCTTCTGTACCTTCAGCTGAAATCACCAAACTGACCAGAACAAAAACACTTCATTAGCTGTCTTCAACTAAGACTCTAATGGAAACATAGTCTGTGGAGTAGTAGAAAATTAGCATTTTATATGTGATGCCATCAGCTGCCCACGTGCCACTTTGATTTGAGCAGAGGGCTCTCCTAAAATATGTGGTTCTTGTGAACAGTTGAAACCTACCCATGCCACAGCAGGACTTAGATCCTTGGCCTTGCAGGTCTTTTTGGCCCCACACTGTTCTCAGATGACACAAAGCTGGCGGGATCTGCTGGACTCTGTTTTGTAGTCATTCCTCTTGGGATCCTAAGGTATTGTTCCAGATTGCTGGAGAACACTGATACATTATGGGCCCTTAGAGATTCTTATCTGCTTGCCTAGCTTAAGGTGACCCTGGAGCTGTTCTGTCTCCTTTGTCTCTTGGAGAGCACCAGAAACCTGAGGTAGCAGCCCGAAGCTTTTTCCATTCTTTGTATCTTTCACTTGCATGGTATTTGGCTTATGCAGCAGTATCTCCTCTTCAGTGTCAACAAAGTAGAGCTTTACTTCTGATTCCAAACTTACATGCAAAGACTCAGTGTTTAATTGACCTTATAGATACCAGAAAGATTTCTTTACCAAACTCAGTTGATCACAAAAGACAATACATAGAAACTCAGCAAACTTTGTTTGCTCTGGTGCTCATGATACAGGAGAGGCAGAAAATTATCTGGCTGAAAATGATCAACACTAGGACTAAATGAAAGGTAAGGCTTTTTTTTTTTTTTTTTTTTTTGGCTGGGAAAGACAAGACCCTCACCACTCAGAGCAGCTCACATTATTACACAGGTGTTTGATTTGGCATCTTCTCCTCCACAGATTTGCAGTATGCATGAATAAATGAGAAAGTGGGAGAAGTTCACTCCCTGTGGTTTGTTGTACTTTGTCTTCTTCCTCTGTATAATAGGGGAAAGGAAATGAAGCAGCATTAAAATGCTAGGGGGGAAAAGTGCTGCTACTGGAAGGGTTCAAAGGTTCTGTATGATGAAACAGGTCACAAGTAGTGTAGAATGAAAAGAATCACAGGCACATCCTTCATTTGAAACTGGTTTAGAAACAAAAGCAGCAGGTGTCATTTGAATGTGGAAATCAGTGACAGAAACAGGCAGTTCGTAGCTGTGGTGTTTTATTTAGGATATGTTAATGAATCGTGTAGTTGTCACTATGCATGTGCAAAATAAAAAGACTGAAAACATGCTTCTCAGAGTCATGGTTACAAATAATGAGATTATTCCACTGAAATATTTTTCTGTTGCCCATGATGCATTTGAACAAACATGCCTGTGATGCCTGTTAATAGCTTATTAATTCTTACATAAATTGAACATTGCTATAGTGTGTCAGCCCTTTTCTCTTCTGCTCTTGCTTTCTTTTTATTTCATTCTTAAGGTGATAAGAAATTACCTTTAATTTTTCATTATTTCCTACGCCAATTCTCAGCATTCGAGGGAAAAAAATACAAATGCAGCTCAACAGTTGATTCACTTGCAAAACATCAAATATTAATAAGTGACATTTCAAGTTACTTTTGTTCATATTAATAACTTGAGAACATCTGTTTGCACCTGACCTTTCTTTTGTGTCTGGGCTGTCCATTACTCTGAAACCTAATGGTTCTGTTGCCTTGTGTCTTACTTAGTGCACCTGCTCCTGCTCTTTCCAGGGTTCCAGCACTTCTTTGCTTCTGTAATTTCTTGGACTTCCTTCAATCATTTGGAAGACCTTTCCTTATATTTTTTTCTGGATTTCACAGACGTTTCCCTGGATTTCTCCTTTTTCCCTTCATTCTCAACTCTTTTTTCTTTTTTTTTCCCCTGACCGCATAATAAGATCTGCTTGCCAGACAGTTTCCACCTCATTTTAGTGCTTCAGAAGTTTATGGCAAGTTTTATACCGTTCTGCATATTTCTATTTTTAAACTAGTGTGATGCAAGAACTCAAGAAATTTTTCTTTAAATCCTTCCTGGTTATTCCTCCTCCCAAACTGAGAAATCCACACTCTTCCTGTCTTAAAATGTAACTTTTTTGGGTTTGTTTCTATATTTGTCTTTACCCATTGCATTTTGCCAATTTTGTCATTGATTTCATGTAAGATATTCCCTTCCTCTCCCTCCTGTTTCCAAGTGTTTATTTTTTATAAGTGTTTTTATAAGTGTTTATTGTGTCTCATATGCAGTACTGCAGTTTACCCTCATTCTATGAGTTAATCTTCGGAATAATTTGTATTACATTGGTAATGATGCTAAACACTTGGCACAGGGAGTCAGACATTTTTTAATCCTGCCTTAAAAAACAGTCTTTTCATAACCTGTGCATTCACCAAACCAGTGAATAAAATGGCTCTTCTGAACTCTGATTTGGGTTTGGGGTATTTTTTCCCCTTCTTTGGTCATTCTTTATTTTTTCTATAGAATAGCTGCCAGTGTAAGAGATGCTTTCTGAAGAGATGCTGCTGGCGGTTTTGGTGACCAGAAATAGTTACCTAATGTGTCTCTGGGCAGTGTGGTAGATGGGCAGCCCAGCTGTGAGATGTTTGCTGAATGTGTGAATTGTGAGATGCGTGATTTTACCGGTCAGACAAACTTACCCTGTTACCTTGCTCAGACTTAGCATCCAGTACTCTCTGTTGCTAAAATCAGTGCAGTTATTTATAGCAGTCAGTTCAGCATGTAATTTCATAAATGAAGGCCTGACTTAGTAAATACACCAAGAAGGACAGATAAGCAGGCAGCTTCTTTTCGTTGTTGCTTGTATGATACAATATTAAGGCAGTAAATTGCACAGATTAATAACTGTGCTGTGCTCTGAGTTTTCTTCTAGAAGTGCTTTCCTGAGCAAAGCTTTGCCTTACTACACTCTTAGCTGTGTTAATTTTTCTTTCTGTTGCCAGTGTTTTTTTACAGATTTGTATGAATAATTAGCTTTGTAATCCTGGCCAATAGTCACTTCACAGTAAGAAAACACAGGATAAATGAAACCTATCTGCATTAAAGGTTTGTGTGATACAGTCTTCTCACAAGGTAGTTCTAAACTTCAGAGTCTACCAAGACTTGGCATTTAAGCAGTTTTACCACTCTCTTTCCTGGTTGCACATAAAATTAAAATGTTATTTGCTTTTGATCTGCAATCTTCCAGACTGGCTTCTGAGAATAGGTGAATATTTTAGCAATTTTTAAGCTGGACATGGAGGCTGGGGTTTTATTTTATAAAGAATTTATCCAAACGGTCTTCCTATTTGTTTACTTTTAAACAGTGCTGTAACTTCAGCACTTGGAGAATGTAATTTGGGACAGCCTGAGTTGAAAGAAATAGTAACAAAATGTCAATAACTTAATGAAGTGTAGGGGTTGCTTTTTTTTTTTCCCCTCAGTGTCAATGCCGCGGTACAAATCCTGTCTGCACTGACATTCCATATCTGCAAGCAAAAATATGCATGCATGGTTTATTTCAGGTTTATGCATATCAACAGGCTGAAATTATTGGTTTATATCAATAGAGCATTTTTGTCTTTAAGGTTTGCATTAGTGCAGCTATACCCATGTTGAAGCTAAATAGGTTTGTATGAACAAAGGAGGCCTCAGCTGCAAATATGTAGAAGATACGTGCTATGGATGACCACTTCATACACTTTGCTCAGTTAACTTCATGAGATCCTTGTATTTATGATTCATAACTCTGGGTCGAGCACCCATATCCATTTTTCAGCAAGTTACTTTAAACATTGGGGGATTTGATTTGAAGTTTTGTGTACTTAAGTTGTTTGGAATCGTTTTGTTTAAGCTGTAGAGCTCCTCCACAACTGAACAGGGAACTTAGAAGTGCAGTGTGACTTCATGTGTTTTTATTATTGCCACCTATGGCTTTTTGAAAATATCATGTTATGTAAAACACACAGACTGTTTTTTTTCTTTTTTTTTAATTTGTAATTACCTAAAAATTCTTTTGACATTAAGTGTGCAGGCAAACTGTCCTTCAGTTTGTATACAACAGAGGGGGAGAGGCAGGGATACTCTTCAGGAAACAGGAGCAGGCTGTCGAGGATTGTAAGAGGCATAAAATATTGCCTTGGTGTCTGGAGAGCATTCCAACTTGAATTCTTTCCTCTCTGCAGTAGGTTGAAGCATCTGTTGTACAGAGAACACGACTGCTGCTGCTGCTTCAAGCAGAGATTGATAAACACTGTCCACATGCACCTACAACTAAGAAAGTCTAAGCTTTGATGCAACTTCAGCTTGCTTTGTATAAATGTATTTAGCATAAAATCCCACCTTTCTTTAGACAGTATGAATCACAGTTGCATTTCAAGCTACATACAAGGGGAGATATCAAGTGGGCTGAACTTTACTTGACTGGACTTCTGATAAAATTTCACAAGTTCATTTTTGTGGAGGGACTGTTCCAACAAAATCGCATAGAAACCTGTGTATTTAAGGACAACTGTGTTCAGGGAAATTTCCTCTTTAGATGGTTTCCTTCACCTTCTCCCATCCCACACTGTTTGAGATCTGTGGGAAAATGAGTTCTGTCACTTTACCTTGTGTCATAACTGTTGACAGTTTATTCCTTGTCTGTTAAGAATTATTCCAAGGTAAACACTATCATCTTTAGCACAGCTATAGTTTGGCTCTTGCAGACCTTTCTTATTTTTTCTAACCTTTAAACTGAAAATCTTTTAACATCAGTTCTAACACATCAAGTATCTGATGTGTTATGAGGACCATGCAGTGTTTGCAGGGTATGTTTACAGAGAGCTTTTACAGACTGTTGGTTGAGTACTCTGCTGGTATTTTTTTTTGTCTGTACATTACTCACTAAATGGTACTTTTACTTGACTGTAGTTTCAAAGCATGATTAATGTTTGAATTTCTTTAACCTTTAAATATGACCAAGTCATCATGTGATTTATTTATGTCAAGAGTTTTTTTCAGCACTGGAATTTTCCATTAATAGGAGGATTATCATTTCATTTGTTTAGCCATCATCATCTTAGGCTGGAGCTTTAGCTTTACCCCAAAGAGAATAATTTCTATACCTATAGTACAGCTGAAACTTTGAGTACTTATTCTACAGTATTCTGCATATTTCCACATTGCACATATTTTAAAAAACTGATAGCAGTGGGATTTAAAAATAGCCCCCATTTATCTGCTCCCCATGTGAAAACTTTGCAGCCACCACAGTACAAAAATGTAACTTCTGTGCTGAAGCCAGAAGCAATTAGACTTGGCTAGACAATGAGAAAATCTCCAGACTGTTAGAACCATAAAAGTGGAAAAATCAGAATGTTATGTTTGATTGCAGGTTCGGGAGCTGCAGACCCGTTTGCAGAGTGTGCAGGCCACGGGCCCGTCCAGCCCAAGCCGCCTTACTCCTGCCAACCGCCCCGTCAACCCCAGCACAGGAGAGCTGAGCACCAGCAGCAGCAGCAACGACATTCCCATCGCCAAGGTGGGGTTTGTGTGTTTGTAACCCTTCTCCTGACCGGAAAAGCAGGCTTCATTTTGTGCTGTGCAAGCATGGGATTAACTGGAAGATCTTTAGGGGAGTCCTGAGCAGGTCCGTGAACTTGAGCTATGGAAAGGAATTAAACGTTATTGATTGTAGTTCTCTCAGCTACAATGCAGGGCTCAGTTCCCTAGTAGTTTGCTTCAGCTTTGCAAGTATAACTAGAGAACAGATGGGGTTTGTGTGATCTTTATGGGGTATGGGCTGCTGTGTAACCTGTGCAGCATTCTGACTTGCAGATTGCTGAAAGAGTGAAGTTGTCAAAGACAAGATCAGAATCTTCATCATCTGATAGACCTGTCTTAGGATCAGAAATCAGCAGCATAGGGGTAAGGACTAAGAACTGTGTGCTTGCATGATCCGTGTTCCAATAAAAGCACTGTTTTCTTAATAAAATTAATAATGTGAACTATCTGAAAATACTTTAAAAGCTAGTTTGAGCAAAATACATCAACAAAGAATATTTCACCCAGTATTAAGATCTCATTTTCTCAAAACCAGTGGCTAGAAGTCATTCTCATGAGTGACCTTAAGAGGGAAATTTTGGAGTCAGTTCCACCAAAATATTCTTCAGGAAGACTCTTCAGTTTCATTTCACAACCTTCCACCAACAGTGAACTGGATTCTGCTTTTGAAATGCCAGTGTAAATCAATAACACTGTTGTTAGTGTGTTTTAATATTTCTTTTACTGAAGATCTTGGCTCTAACCCTTTGTTAAGCTCTCAAGAACATAAATAACTTGCATAGTAGGCTTTTTAAATGTTGCATAGTAAGCTTTTTAAATGTATAATGAAATGGTGGAGTTCACCCTTGGTTAGTAGAATTTTAGAACAAAATGGCTTCTAAAAGTGGAATCTAGTAAATGTTATATTCAATGTAAAATTCATAACAAAAACTGAATAATGAATGCATTGAAGTGAGTGCATGCAAGCAAATGCAGTTCTCAATGCTGAAGGTATGTGGGAGAAATCCAGTGGGTATCTCTTCACAATGATCTATTAACTGCCGTGTACAGGTCTCTAGTACTGTGGCTGAACATTTGGCACATTCCCTCCAAGACTGCTCAAACATCCAGGAAATCTTCCAGACTCTGTATTCACATGGATCTGCCATCTCTGAAAGCAAAATCCGAGAGTTTGAAGTGGAAACGGAGAGATTAAATAGGTGAGCCACAAATTTAGATGTGCTCACACATGTTGTCTTCTGTTAGGTTCATTACCGTTGACTCTTTTTTTTTACCCTTTTTGATAATTTCTTAGTTCACTTCCAGCTCAGCTGTGGCAGCTGCAGATAAACATGGAATGTGCTTGCTGAAGAGGAGATTGAATCATATGCTAAGGATTCTTTCCATGACTTATGGGTTTGTTTCTGCATTATTAGATCAGCACAGCACCACCTTCCCCTGTCTGGACTCTGGAGTGTCCCTCTGTGTGGCTGACCAAGTAGTCATGGCATGTTTTTTTCAAAAGACACATTACTCCTTGAGATAAGGACTCCCGTAACTTAGTCTGCATCATTCTGAAATTAGCTTGCTTTATTTTGTCCTGAAGAAAGAGAATAATAGCAATTAACTGTCTCCATAAATGATTTTACTGATGTGTGGTGATGTGGCATACATAACAGCATATAGGTTTCTGTCTGCAGAAGAGAGATTGCAGCTTTCTGGTTGCAGTTAAAATACTGCTGGTGTTATCCTTTAGCAAGCTCTATCAAAACCAGTGTTTCATGTCTTTTTTTGGCACATAAAATCAAAACTGTGGATCAGGAATATGAGAATCATGTCTCAGCATGTCTCTATACAAATTCTGTCTTCCCTACAGCTAGCTGAAGTTTAGTCTGGTCAGTACAATTTCTCTTCTTATTTATAGCTCATGTTTTTGGAGTGCTGCAAAACGTGATTCTTGTTTTCTTTTTTTTTTCCCTTTCTTTTTTTCTATTTTTTTCTTTTTTTCTGTACCCTGCACAATTATGCTTTGACAACAGGTATCATTATAGAAGATGTCAAGATATAGGAAGTGGCAGTTCTAGCATCTAGAAAAGTCAGGGCTTTGTTCTGACAAACATATATACTAGCCCTTCTCAGTCTTCTTTTTCAAGAAGTCAGTGATTTTAGAGTTCTGGATGGCATGGATTTCTTCATTATCTACCTGTGCAAGGTTTCAAATTGTTTGTCTCTCTGGTTTTGGCATATATCCAATTTTTACAGTTAGGTGTAATATATTGATGTGTGGTTCAGTTGTCAGCAGAGAGAATAAACAGTAATACTGATACTCTAAATCTTAATTTTCATCTTCAGGGTTAACCTCACTGAGGAGGGTATTACAGTTAAGCTTCTGTTTGACTTTTGCCAGAACATTTGGAGGTTACATTGCCCCAGTGAAACCTCATTCATAGTTTGGAAGTTGCCTCTCTAATCACAACCCAAACATGACTTCAGGTGGAATGGTTACTCTGGATTTTCAGAAGAAAGGAGGCATTTATGCAACTGCATGATCCCTGCACACACCCACAATCACGCTAATGAATATGCCATTTAAAACAAGTTGCAAATGTGGCAGCAGAAAGTGAGGAATGAAGGCAGAAAAATTGACCAGAAGGTTAATATTAAACCATCCTGTGCTGTCTTGTGGCTGCAAAACAAGGGTACAGCTTTCTGCTTGTTGCTGCTGCATGGGGTTATGACTACATTTTGAGGAGGAGAAGAGGATGACCTGAGAGAAATTTCTATCCTCTTGGCTTTTGATAAGATATACAGAACTGATGGATTTTGCCGTCTTCATTAAAAAACACTTGTGTAGACTAAGAAATTTTTGTTGTTTCAAAGTATAATTGTCCTAGAATTTTCAGAACAATAACTGACTGCAAGTTAAGCTTGAAGGTTGCAAATTACTTGGTTTTTTGCAGCCGTATTGAACACCTGAAGTCCCAGAACGACTTGCTGACAATAACACTGGAGGAATGCAAGAGCAATGCAGAGAGGATGAGCATGCTTGTGGGCAAGTACGAGTCCAATGCCACAGCCCTCAGGCTGGCACTGCAGTACAGGTATGTACCTGCACAAGGGGCTCAGCCAGGAAGAGGGAGCTGGGGGAGACTTGATGGAAGTGTTTAAGAGTGAAGTTGATGGTGTGCCACAGTAATACTGTTTATTTTTTGTTTCCCCCCTGAAAAAGCACCCCTTTGGTTAAACTACCTGACAAACTACCCAACTGAAGTTATTCCTACAGTGTATTTCAACTGTAGTTGACCAACGTCTAACAGGAATGTAGAGGTTTATCTCTTCATTCTTAAATACTGAAATAATGTTTGAATTACGGGTTGTGTGTAGGCTGAGACTGTGTTTCTGAATCCAGCCTTAAGATACAGGTTCTCTGTACCTGTCCCAAGATCACTGAAGCAGAGAGTGTTATACTCCACATAACTCAGAATGACTTTGTATTGCATTAGTAGGAATTGTGGATTAATGGCTTGTATTTGGTAGTAAGTATCTAGATTTGCATCAAACTGGTCACAAAAATACGGTGGGCCTTAACACCTTCAACTGCAACTAATTTGGGACTGGCAGGTTTGGTCTTGGAACAAACTGTGTGCCTTTTAAAGAATGTATTCTTTTGCTATCAGCCTTGAGCAAATTTCAATGAAGTGTAAATTTCTAATAGTGTATTAGTATGTATTTTTAAAAACATTAAAATGCAACAGGGATTGTATGACTCATAAATATAATTAGAAAACTCTTCTGTTGTAAGAGGGAACATCTTAGAGCCAGGACAGAGCAGGAAGTATTTTTCTTGCATGTTTTTTACTTATAACACTTCATGTAGTATGGAATACTGTATGTTGTATAGTAAGAAGGTCTGGGAGAAGTTTGTCAAAGGGGTCTTGACCACCTGTTTAAAACATGCTTCTGGAGCTTCCCTTATTTCAGGTCACTCTCTTATATTTTGGCTTGTTACATTACTGGAGGCCAGCCTGGCACTGTTATAAGAATTGGGAGACTGCTGAATGCTTGTGATAGAAGCCATGTGTATAATGTTCTTTAATATCTCTGGTGCTGCACAAGTAGTAGAGAATCATGCAGTTAATCAGATAGTTGTTTTTTGTAGTTGCTGTTGCAGGTGTTGTTCTTCTTTGAATTGCAGTTAACATTTTGTTTGGTTTTTGTTTTCCCTTTCAGTGAACAGTGCATAGAAGCATATGAGCTGCTGTTGGCATTGGCAGAAAGTGAGCAGAGTCTCATTCTTGGGCAATTCAGAGCTGCAGGTGTTGGTTCTGTTGGTAAGATGTCAATGAATCACTTAATTTATGTGGGTTTTTTTGGCATGTCAGTTAGCATTAGAATTGGTTGTAATGGTGAATCATGTCATCACCCATTACTTAAGATTGCTCCCCAGTCATTACTTGTTTTTAACTATTTAAATTATTTAATACACCCCAAAAATAGGGGTAAAATTCAAGAGGGCAGTTTAAATTCACTTGTGTTGGTTTCACAAGGAGATGCCTCTTCTGGCAGGGGTGAGATTGTTGTAGGCATGCAATCAAATGGAATAATTAAACAATACTTGTGAGCACAGGTGGCTTAGGGCCATACAGCTGTGGTGGTTGCAAGTCCAGATTCACTAAGATTGACTCCCCAGAAACAGTTTAATCTGTGAAAAACTGGGATTAAAATAATACAAAGGTAGCATTGAGTAGTTACAAAGAAAAAAAATTTTAAAGGCTGTAATTTTTCACCCCCTGTTTTACCTTTGCTCTGGAATTTTAAAACATTCTATCTTCTGTTTAGCCTGTATGTTCTGGATTTTTTTTATTTTGGGGTTAGTTAATCTGTGGCTAGGTGTTGTTTTTTAATATGCTGCCTTCTAGATAATGGAGCAAGCCACTCTCATAGGTACAATACAGTTCAGAAATTTGGAGCTTGGCATTGCTGTTAGCTCCATTGTTCTGATAGAAAGAGGTGATCGCACTATGAAGTTCCAGTGTTAGTAGTTCCATTCCTTTAATTGACAGGAGAAGGCAGTCATAGTAATCTTCAAGCAGAAAGAAGCATTCAGAGAGAGAATAACTCTTCATACTGTGCTGATGCATAGCAAGTGCCTGCTGTGTTAGGAGCACTGGCTTCTCAGTAGAGGGGATGTCTGGGATTTTCTTCCACCTTTCTTCAAACTCTTTTCATTCCTTTCCACAATGTGCTAGGGAACTTTTCCCAGCTGGCAGAGATCAGTGAGTAGCAGAAGTGAATTTAGGCTTGGATTTTCTATTCCTGTAGGTGGTAGAAAGAAATCTTACAAGGGAGAAATACTTTGGGTTTGAGTAGGATTTCATCTGACGTGCATTTTATGGAAGAGACTGTAGTTAAATTTTTATGTAGGTATGTGTCTACAGCTGTTAATTATGGTATTATCAGTCACAGCCATGAGATAGAAATAGTGCAAATTTACCATCACACAGCACAGCATGGAGGAAATGGTGTATGGTTTAGGTACCTTTACTTCTTTGTGAAACTTGATTAACACACCTAGATAAAATAACAGATTTTTGGTTTGAAGATCAGTCAAGCTTTATGTCAACATCTGTGAGTGGAAAATTCATGGGATTTACATCACTTAAAGCCAAGCATATCCAGCTTTTCTTAACAGAACATTCACCCTTCCTTTCTTCCTCATTAATGTTACTTCTAGGGCATGCACTTCACCGGCAATTGTGCAGTGCAGGTAGTTGACTTGAACAAGGATTAAATGAAAATCCAACACAGAGCAAGCTGTTGGGCTTTGCTAAAGTATAAATATATTATGGCTTAATCTACAAATACGTTTGTAGATTTTCTTGTAGCCAATAACATTAATTTAATGATTTGACTGCAGTGCAGCTGGAAGACTGTAGGAGTAGTGACAATGGTGGTTTCAGTCCTGCTTCTCCTGAAGCTTACCAGCTACACAGGTGCTGTATAACCACTAAAAATTATAGTAATTTAACCAGGGCTAGTTTTCTTATGGCTTAGTATGCATGACTAAAATGTGAGAGGCTGCTTCTGAGCAGCAGGGCAATTCTTCAGTCTGGCCAGCTAGCCTGTAAGAAGGTTGAGATCCGTCAGGTTTGAGATCAAGGTGCCTGTGAGAAGTAGTTCTGGAGATGACTACACTGTGAAACCACACTGTACTGACTGGATTAAGAGTTGTAATTGAAGTTGAGGCTTTTCCAGTGTGTTCGTAATTTGAGCATCCAAACCTAATGTTAATGCAGAATGCACACCCATTATAAACAGACAAGCTAAAATTCTGCATCACTTAAGACATGTTGCCTGGAGCCGCAAGTACCTGGATCTTGTCACTGGGAGCAGGGTGCATTTAGGCCAGTATCCCAGTTATCTCTGATACTGACAAGGAAGTGAAGTAGCTTTTAGTTGACAGATTGGTAATTTATTGTAATTGTCTTGGTATAAACTGAGAGTGAGTAGAAGAATCTCTTGCCTTAATTCCTGTCTGAAACATTGTTTGCTTGAAAACTAGGGGACCAGACAGGTGATGAAAATGTCACACAGATGCTTAAGAGGGCTCATGACTGCAGGAAGACAGCTGAGAATGCAGCAAAAGCCTTGCTGATGAAGCTGGATGGGAGCTGTGGAGGAGCCTATGCAGTCACAGGCTGTAGTGTGCAACCCTGGGAAAGCCTGTCCTCCAACAGCCACACCAGGTAACTGGAACTCTTCTGCTCTCCTAATCTCCTCATCTTTGATTCCAGACAAAAAGTTATGTTCTATTGTATTTGCTGAGCTGCCTCCCCTCACCTCAGTCCTTTGGCTTCTGTGCTTTTGATTTGTAAGTCACCATGCCTCAGTGGTCTAATTGTCTTTGGACTTTGAGCAACTCCAGCCAAGAAGAGTTCTTTATAAATTTGTTGCAAATGGGTGACTCACGACTTTGATCTTTCTCATAAAGGGCAAAACCATTACATTTGTTTTACTACAGTGACTTTCTTACTGTTTTATTGGAACTCAAATCATGTTCTTGTTACTCACATCTATTGTATGCAGACAGCATGGATGTGCAGAGAACCAGAGATCTGAAACAGGCTTTCACTGGCATTTTGGAGTGCTCAAGAATTATTTTCTAAATGTTGCAAATCTAGCCATTTTAAACCATTTCCTCTGTTTTAAACTATTTCTTCTCCCTTCTCCTTCCTTACCCTTTGCACCCCTCCATATTAATCCTTCCTATGGAATAGATTGGATCCTTCCAGGAAAGACTGGATACTGCAGTTTTTCTGAAGACCTATAAAATAATAAAACATAGATGAGCAATTATTGCAGAAGTGTTCCAGCTCAAATATATCTGCCAGCAGCTTAATTTTGAGTTTTTGCCTGCCTGTGGTGTAATTGTACTCTGCAGTAAATATGTGTGCTTGTATATGGATACAAATTTGGCAAGTGTCCTGGATAAATATAGATGAACATTTTTCTCTTTAAATGTTATTTTTGTTTCTCAAATGTGCTGTAAAACTTCATTTTAATTCAGTTTTCTAGCCAGTTCTTTATTCAAGTGCTATCTTTTTTTTTTGACACTTCAGAAGTTTATTTTAGTACTGTATCATTTCCTCTTCGTGCTGATGCCTCCTCCAAAGGATCTTATTTCCTGCCATATGACTGGCATGGAATAGCTAAAAGGGAGCAAAAAGGTAATCTGAGGGAACAGAGTCCTAATGTGAGGTGAATTTTAATGTTATTTTATTCAGAGAAGTTTTCTGATGCACTCTCAGTGTGAGAAAGCTGTGTCTTTACATAGAAATGATAGTGGCAGCATCTATGCTAAATAGATCTGATCACACCTTCTACCAAAAGCATTTAAACAAGGCTTGGAAAGAAATTACATTAAGCTGTTTCAAGCACTTGGCTTGCTGTGTCTTAGGCCATATCTACACCTGTATGCAAACATGTTGTCTGTGTTTACATGTAGTAACACCTCTACCTAAGCCAAGCTCATTTCCCATTCTGTTGTTTGAGAGGGTCATTTTCAGTTTTTCAGAACTACCTCAGTGTTTTTGTTCCTTGTGAGATATGTGGCACGTAGTCAAGGCATAGTAATTTTTTTTTTCTTGGAAACAGTTCAGGCAGTTTCCAGTATTGACAGGGAAGAACTGGGGGGAGGGGGATTGTTCTTGTTTCAGTGTTTGCTTTCCTAGACTTACACTGAAAGTGTTTGGTAGGAGTGTAATTGCTATAGCTCTTGCTTGCTTTAGCAGAATTTTTGGGAGGATGTCTGTGTTTCTGTGTGTGGGAGGATGTCTGTGTCTGTTTGTGTCTGTGTTCATTGTCAGCTGCACCTGTGTGTACTATGTGTCCATGTAAGGTGTTGGCTCAGTAGATAAAGTTTCAGAGAGTATCTTTAAAGTCGCATAGGATTTAAAATCCCATCAGGATAAGCTGTGTCATGAATGTGAAAATGCAAATTTAGTGTTTTTATATGAAAGAAGTGTTTTAGCTTGAGCCATTGTTGCCATTGTAGTATTTTTTCCTGGTGGAGCAACATATTGTGCTGAATGAGGTAACTTCTACAATTTCTTTTTATATGTATGGAACATAGGAGATAAAAGCTGTTGTCACTCACTCAGAGGGCACACAGCAAGTCAGGAATTTGTGGCACCCTGATCTGATTGTTACTTAGAGATTGTTGTCTCTCTCCCCTCCCCCATGCCCAAAGTAGTTTATCTTTGCCTAAGCATACATATCAGTGAAAACATTTTTGAAACTTCAGCTTCTCCACAAAATATTAATCTTCTCTTCTTTCCTTCTGTTGCATTCAAGTGACATGTGGGTGGAGGTGTTCTCAGATTTTTTCTACCCTGTCTCAAAATAGAGGAGTCACCTCTTCAGCTTACAGACACAGACATTGTACTACCCCATTGATGGAAAATCTGTCTTGGTTCAAAAGGCATATACTTTTCTATGTTTGTATCACAGAACCACAGAAATCAAGTTTGGAAGGTACCTTCAAGGTCATCCACTGCAACCATCACCCCAGCACCACCATAACCACCCCTAAACCTTATTCCCAAGTGCCACATCCAGATACCTCTTGAACACTTCCAGGGATGGTGACTCCACTGCTTGTCTGGGCAATTCATTTCATGCCTGACCATTCTGTCAGGGAAATTTTTTTTCTAGTATCTAATCTGAACCTCCTCTGGCACAATTTAAGGTCATCTCCTCTCACCTCTAGTGAGTTCTATGTGAACTACACCCCACCTGGGGACCACAGTGAAAATATTCTTACAGTATTCAATTGACACATACTTTGAATCTGCAAACAGATTTTTCTTGCCTTCGATATTTCAGTGTTGCAGGCTTCTAGTTGCAGATACATATTGCTGCTTTTTCCCTCTGAAACTAAATGAATAAAGTGGTAGTAGGATGATGAAAACTATCCTTTGTTGAGACTTGTGACAAATGACTAATTCTCCCTGTTGTTTGAAATCCTGTAGAATGTGGATTTACAGCGGAGTTGTTGACCCATCTTGGGCTTTGAAATTTCAAATGAGATTCTGAATCAAATCACTGAACATGTTACTGAGAGCCAGTGCTTGGTGAGCCACTAGTGACAACTGGTTAAACACTGTAAAAGGGAACAACTGAAATGAAAATAAATGAAAGGCAATGGGAGAGCATCTAAATTCATTTGACTGGCTGCAGCACAGCAATAACGTTGCCAATTCAGTTTTTGAAAATAGAAATAGGTTTGCAATGTAGTTGGAAGTCATAATTATTTTAAATGGACAGAGGCTAAGTATAGAACATACACTGCCAACAAGGTTTGACTGATTGCACCTTTGGAAGGCAACAAAAGGGAAGAAGCCTAGTTGTAACACTGTCTGAAAATGGTGTATTTTATTCCCTGCTGTGCTAGTAAGCCCAACCTTACATCTGGGTTCACGGCAGGAGAGATCGGGTCCCTTATATGCAAAGACAATTCTTTTCAGTATTATGCAGTGTCACAAAATATCTGAACTCTGTCAACGGTAGAAATATATCTGTCATCAGAACCATCTCAGGTTTCAGATAAGTTGGTGACAGACAAGATTATCTTGGCTGAGGCGTACAAATAAGTTATTTGGAAATGTCTAAATAGGTATCTCAGTGTTATCTGCATAACACTTTGTTGTTGGACTGAAGCAGTTTCAGAAGGAAGCAGGGCAGTTCACCAAAGGCTCTGGTATTAGTTGTTGTTTGTTCTTTGCCCAATTGGGGTATTTTTTTAGTTTCTCAGGAAGAGAAACTGGCATTGTGCTCTTCCAGATCTCAAACCACAATGTTTGGCTAGTAAGAAGGTGTTTAGGCTATGTGCACTGTGGATCAGCTGCATTCTTTAAAGTATTAGGTTGTATGCAGGTATTCAAGCAAGTTTATGTATTCAGTTCCAACAGTGTTAATCTCAGTTCTACCAACTGTATTATCCACACCATTGCTTAATTGCAATTATATTAATTTATTGGCTTGATTTTTAACAGATAAAATGATGCTCATGTAGGGTTTTATGGATAAATTTTTGTAGTGTGCAAAAACTACTCACAGAGAAGCACTGCTGAAAGCTTCTTTTATGTCCACCCACAGCATGTTATACACATACACTCATGCTAACAAACAAGACTGACATTACACTGTACTGGACCACATATTTTCCAAAAACTGAATATGAAAATTAAATTGACATCACTCAGGCATGACATCATCATAAAAGACTCAGGGAATGAAACAAGTGTGAAGAATATTTCTTGTTCTCATACAGCATCCCTGAGAATGGGCAGATATATGTTGTGTTCCCTCCAGCTGTGATGAAACTGTGATCCTTTCGCTGTGCTTACCTAAACACTTGAGAAATAAGAAACTGCACATCTTTTGCAAGAGTTTCCTGTGGTTTTTGGATGGATGTATTGTACTATAAATGTTTTTCTTTGTCCTGATTGCTGTTCAGAAGGGAGAGCAATATAAGAAGTTCAGGATGAAGTGCTCAACAGCTGTCATCCCTTGAAGGGAGCAGTAGTGGACCAGCACTGTGGCTGTGGAGAGCTGTTCAGTGGGCTGTCTGAGGAAGCACACTGGCACAATTGCTGGGGAGATCAGAAACACTGCAGTGCTGTTTCTGTCCCTTCCACCCCAGCTGCTTCCAGTCTTTTGGGTGGGGATGTGCTCCTGAATGCAGGGGGGGCTGAAGGTTCTTGTCCTCTTGTCTGCTGGCTGAGACATAAGTTCCTTGCTGAGCTCCCTCCAACTTCTGGAAAAAGAAAAATATCAAACCACTCTAGAGAAGAAGAGCAGCTTGCTAGCAATTCACCAGAGGAGCCAGCTCAACTGCAGACAGGCAGGCAGGCAGCCAGGACTGAAGTAAAAGCAGCCTGAGTATCACTGGCAACAGCCCAGACTGCCTTCCTCAGTTTGGACTCCATTCCCCTAACATATATGTGCATAGCTGTGGGTCTTCAAGGGCCAAAATCTGTGAATATGCATGGAGTATGAGGTCCAGCTCAACGTAACAATAAACTTTCCGCATTTTTTTGCTCAGGTTTCATTTGCAGCAGGAGGGCTGGGTTTTCTTTCCTTTTCAAGCAAAAACTGAGATGAGGCCTTTGTGCCCCAAGACTTTTAAAGCTCTCCTTCCTTCAACAACAGCTGTTCTACATTTAATCCAGAAAAGCTCTGCAACTGCAGTTTTTGGGTGCTGAGGAAGAAACAACATGACTTCAGTACAGAATAAAGTACTTTTCACATTGCCTATCCTATTTTTTAAAAATATAAATATCTAATTCATCAAGTTGCCTTTAGGCTCAGTAAAGCAGGATTTAGTAAGTGTTTCATAATTTTCTAATCAAGAAATAGTATGAACAAAAATTTGTTTCAGCCTGAAAGGGTTTCTATGTATATGGGTACTGTGTTCTTAAGCCCCACTGCAGAACGAAATGGATGAAAACAAAAGCAAAGGCCAATCTACAGTTGTTTTGACTATGGCAGGGACCCTCAGAAAAGGAGTGAAATAATGTGAAATCAACACAGAACTGTAGTAAAGAGCTGTAATACAATATGTCATGAGGGGGAAGGATTTGGAGAAATCTTGGTAGACCTGTCGATTCGCTATCTTCTCCAAGGCTGTGCTTGGAATTTGTGGGAAGATGGGCAATTATTTGAAGCACTTTAAAATCAATGTAGCTTTAGTTGAAGTAGAACCAAAGGAAAGAAAAATCAAGCCTATCTTGATAGGCTTCCCCTTTGCACATGCGTAATATTTCAGGACATCATCCTGGCTCTCACACCATCTAGTGGGTAGGAGTTTTTTTCTTAGTACAAAAATGTTGAACAGCAGTGCAATTTGATACAGAAAGTGATTTATTCCCCTGCTGATAACTGAGATCATCTAGCATTCCAGACAGGCACAGTTAATGGATGACTTATCCCTCACCCGGCAGCTGATTACAGGACCTCAGGAGACAGCAGGGAGCTTTGAGTGAGGCTATAGAAACAACAAGGCATTTTATTTTCCTTTTAGTGTTATTGCAACTATATTCAGCCCTGGAATGCTACAGCTGTGTCAGTCTGGGCCCCCTGCAGCACTGGCATGCATGGAGGTGGGTAGGCAGCACTCAGCCCCCATTGCTCTAATGACATTATTACCCCTTTCTGCAATTTCTGTGTAAACA
The DNA here is from genome assembly GCF_963513975.1 of Fringilla coelebs. Lineage (NCBI taxonomy): Eukaryota > Metazoa > Chordata > Aves > Passeriformes > Fringillidae > Fringilla > Fringilla coelebs. Next base: position 70,918,823 of record NC_140031.1, on the reverse strand, counting down.
CTTACGGGGCAGAGTAATGGGCCCCCATTTGTTCAGAAGATACACCAAGTCTTTCATGGTGACTTTCTGTTAGACTTTCTGCTGCTCCATTGGTTAGTTTTAAATCACTCTAGCCCTGAAGGAATGCTGAGGAGTACACTTTCACATGAACTGAAGGTTCTCCTGGCATCTTCCAGTGGATTTTTCATTAGGTTGATTCCTAAAAGTATCCCTTAGGATACTTTTAGGAATCAACAACACAATCTGAGTTGATAACTGGTGTGGTCATCAGCAGAGATAGATCAAGTCTGGGTTAATTCTTTTTTTTAGCAGATGCTTCTTCTCAAAGAAGATGAAGACTCAGTGTCTGAGCAGCCTGCTGTGCTGTTATTGCTAAGAAGTATTAAATAGCTTTTTTTTTTTCCTTTTTGAATAAAAAAAATCCACCACTTTTTTTCAGAAGACCCCTTTTCAGATAAAGAAATTCGGTTAGCCATCAGTGAATATCTGGCTTTGCAGAGAAGTTGTCACATTATTCAATTTTCTTGTGCAGCTTAGGGAAATAATTTCTTTTCTGAATTTGTCACACCTCACATTGCAGTGTCCAGTGTCCATGCTTCATCTGTGTCCTTTCTATGAGCTTTCAAATAAGACTCAGATGCGTTGATGAAGTATTGGGAGTGCGTTTGATGTAAAAATTAAGATTTTATTTAAAATGTATTTTTTTCTAATACCATTCTTTCTCTTTCCAGTACTACCAGCTCAACCGCAAGCAGTTGTGACACGGAGTTTACAAAGGAAGATGAGCAGCGGCTGAAGGATTATATCCAGCAGCTGAAAAATGACAGGGCAGCAGTGAAACTGACAATGCTGGAGCTGGAAAGCATCCACATTGATCCCCTTAGTTATGATGTTAAGCCACGTGGAGACAACCAGAGGCTGGACCTGGAAAATGCAGTCTTGATGCAGGAACTCATGGCAATGAAGGTATTTTATTCATAACCAAGAGGGGAGCTGCTCTGCTGGCAATGCCTCTGTGTCACAAAACATGCTCATTCACACACATGGGAGGCTTTGATAGTGGTCACTGGGTAATAAAGGGTAACTTTGTTGAAACACATAATCTGGACAGTAAAAATCCAGTAGTCAGAAAGCAACAGAAGACAGTGCATTACCAGTGATGAGCTATCTGTGTTCTGAATTAGGAGGACTTCATCTGTGTCTGTAAACTTGGAATGCTCTTCTTGACAAACCAGATGCTCTCTTTCTGAGAGATATGGCAGCTGAATTGCTCAAGGATGACAAAAAAACATGATTCAGCACTTCCCAAGAGATAGTTCATTACTTACAAGCTTGCAAATGTGCATCATGAATATTTGTGAACTGAAGCAGAACAAATTCAGCTGCTTTTAATATTGGTGTGGGAGGAGGAATGGTCTGTCAGATGTCATCTCTAATGCTCTCTGGCAGTTGGTCACAGGTCCTGAGCTCTTCTAGGCACTGTGTTGCAATCTGTAGCTCAGTCCAGAGACTGAGCAAAGGGTAGGGTGTGTAATGACTTGCATTAACAGAGAGTTTTGGAGAAAACCCCAGTTTATATGTCCAGCTCCTAAGATGTGATCTAGAAAAGCTGATCTTTACTGACCAGGTGTAGAGTTTACATCTTTTTAAGTCTGTCTTCTGTATTGATTTTTAGAGGTGAACTAAAACATAGGAACATATCAAAGGCAATACAAGTGTATGTCTGCATTCAGAATTGTCTGGTTTTGATTCAGTTTAACTTCTGCATTTTAGCAAGTGCTAATTTAGCCAATTAATTACTAACAGGTCAGGTGATGGTATTGAATGGGACAGAAAATCCTGATAGTTTCAAAAATCTAAAGTTATAGATTTTTGATCAAATGTGCTTTTTCTGGCTAAGTGGTAGCCTGGTGATGATAACTATGTTCTTAATGGTGCTGCTTTTCCATGATGACAGACACAGTTTTGCAATAATGCATTCATTATTCACAGTTCAGAAAAGATTGCTTGCTAGAGGTTGGGAGATGTAAAATTATGTTACTTGTTTGAATACATTGTGACCAATAGCAGTATATTCTCCACAACTAAAGCATGCAAGATGTACTGTAAGATGTTACAGGAGGTAGATAATCAGATGTGTATTTCAGATATCACACTTCCTTTTCCTTTTTTGCATCCAGGTCTTCCCTGAAATCTCTGGTACACCATTCTTGCCTCTATTTTTCGATTTTACCTTACTTTATTTTCCTAATTTTATTTTAATTTAAAGGTAAGGATGAACTGTGGAGCTGTATCCGTTGTGAGATAGAGGCCTTGCCTTCCCTGACTGTCAGGAACACCAGCAGTTGCATATCATAATTTTTGGTACACTTTTGTGTGCTGGTAATTCTTTTGTTCACAAAACAGACATCTAACTTGTTTTTGACACACAGCATCCATTTGGCTGGACTTAGTACGTTGGGTTTTCACTGAGGAATTGCCTCTGAAAGAACATTTTCTTCTTGATTGGTTTGTGTGGAACTCATACAGAATAGACACACATTTTGCATAGGTGTGTGAACTTACCTTCAGCCCTTTGCAATACAGATACAAACTGACAATACTGTTATTCATTGTAATTTCTTGTACTTTGCTGAAATTCACAACTGCAAGAAAGCCTTATGTTTCTGAAAGAGACATTGTGAAAATTCAATTGTGAAAACTTGTGATTTGTCACATGTGTTACCTATCAGCTTCCATGGTTGTTGCTCGGGTCTGCATTAGGCCTCCTCATCTGTTTGTCAGGCTAGCACAGAGTTGAACCTAAGGTCAGTGCTCATTTTGGCTTTCTGAGTATATTTTTTGTATCAGTTATTTGAAACATGTATCTTACATAGACCAGCATATACATCTGCCTCCTTCTGAGACAAACAGAATTTAGGTTTCCTTACAGTATTTTATTTAACTTGAAGCAGATGGACTGCAGAAGACTTCATTGTTTAGCATTTTTAATTTGTTCTCTCCGTTCTACATTCTTAGCAAGGGTGATACAGCTGGACCAAGCTACTCGATGATTTCCCATCCTTGCTGGGTCATAGAATCTCCTACTATCTTCCTAAAACTTGGTTCTCTGTTGGAATCTCTGCTACATCTTTTGTCACCTTCCATTTCTGATTTCCAGTAAAAACTGATCACCTCATCAGTTTGAAATACCTTTACAACAGTAATTCTTCATTATTTAGTAGAAAGGCGGGTGAGGGTTGTTTCTCTGCTGTCCTGTTTATTATTTTTTTACTGATCCAAAGCATAAGACGTAGTGGTCTGCCAGTACTCCTATAAAATTCAATTCTTTGCTTCAAGCAATAATTAACCATGTTTCAAATACATTCTCGTCCACAGTTTGTCATCATTGAGTAGTCTTGCATTGAGGTCAGTTGTTGTCATGCCCCAGTTAGCAAGGAGATTACTTCTGATGGGTGTAAATAGTTCTTGGTTTACAGCCTTTCTGCATTTCAAAGGACTTAATCTAGATAAGAAGTCTCAGCTTTCTACACTGATAATTTTTCCTCTTTTGTGTACAGGTGTTGATTATGTTGCTCATGGTGCTTTGCCTACAGTCTTTGGTGGAAAATGTTAATAATTCTATTGTCCACCTTTGTTACAGCCATTCATGCTCTTACAGATTTGTGTAGTGAAATACAGTTAACTAGAGCATGGCATTTATCTGCTGCGATGTTTGTTTTAATTCTGAAGGCTGGTACATCCCACCTTGTTTACTGCGGTTCTCCATGACTTTTTGTGATTTCAAAAACTTCTTGCCACATTAGAGTCCTACGTGACTAAATCAAATACAAATTTTGATTATGAGAAATCTATGGTGTTTCTGATTATTTTGAATTATAAGTTTTTAATTTTCATTGAAGTTTTTGCCCAAAACCAGGATTATAGTATGACTGTAAGTACAAAATATCCCTCAATATTAAATTCATTAGTCCCAAAATAACTGTTGGATTTGAAACCTGAAGCTTGTGAATTTACATGGATTGTCTTAAGTCTTTTGCAATCCCCTAGAACAGGGACACTTGCTATCTCCTCCTTCAGGGTTTCATTTAGTGAATGCCACTTGTGCTCACATTCTGAAGATGCAAGTGTGTTAAACAGCAAAAATGCTTCAAAGCAACCTGTAGCTGGAAGAAAAGGGAAGTAGTAAATATATGAAGGTGTCACTGTCATTTCAGTTAAATTTAGATGCAGTCGTTAGAAAACATATTTTCATGGAAAAAATTGCTGCGTATTGGCTCTCTAAGTAAACCTGAACTACTTGAATTTTCCCAAAATGGCTGCTGGCACTCTGCCTCACACATTGCATGGGTCCATACCACAATCCTCAACTGCAGTTTGAATTTTTAACCATCTTTCCATTTCCTCCTGTTCCTTCTCTGTGAGCCTCTGTAAGACACTGGCTGACACAAACTTTTTAACTTTACCCCTGCTTTGTTTTTACTTCTTTACCTCCAAGTCACATTGTTTTGACATGAGAAAAGTAACATATGGGAGGTGCGTGATATGTCTTCTGGGACAGGATGCAAACTGCTGAATTCATATGTGATGATCTGAGCTTACTGTCTTCATAAACAAAGGAGTTAGACATTGATACTCAAATATATTTTGAGCTTGGATAAAATAAAAAAGTAATGAATATTTATGAAAACAAAATAAGTTAAATTATAAGAGCCTGTTCCACAGATTCATTGTTGTAGTGGAAAAATTCACCTTTTTATTTTAGGAAATAGATGTCCCTTATTTCTGGGCTGAATTTGCCTAGCTTCATCCTCTAGCCAGGAAAGATCTTGTCATGACCATCCCATACAGACAGCTGAAAATATATTTTATTCATACAAGTGTCAAAATACTCTGCTCAAATTACTTCTCAACCTTCACTAAGAAGGCTAAGTAGATTAGTGGCTTTAGAAGTAAAGGCTTAAGAAGTTAAAATGCATACACTTGAGTATATCAGACCATCCAGTTCAACTTCTATAACAAATTTCCCCATCATTATTTATCAGTATTATTTACATTTTTTACTGTTGACAGAGGCAATTAATGGTAAGTTTGCCTAACAACTAAATTTGTGTAAACCACATAGAATGAAACTGGTTGTGCTTCTAACCTTCAGTTCACAAACAAGCAGATGAATAAATCAGTGACTTTAAAGCTCATACAAACCTTTCCAAGCCCCTCAGGGTTTTTAAGATAGGGATTTGCATGGTTCTGAATAAGCCAGTGATTGTTGTAACTGTGATACACCTGCGTGCACTGCTTACTCTCAATCCAGATAGCAAATTTTTGGTAGGAATTTAGATGCCCTTCAACATAAAAAGTTTGTCTAAATATGTGTAAAGATTTGTTTTTGTATAATCTTTGTTAATAATGGCAAAAATATGGACAGCATTATTTTTGAACAATAAAGCAAGATACCTCTGTTATTTTTGTGATTAGGGGCTTTTCCGGTTGGTTTGTGGGTTTTTTTGGTTTTCTTTCTTTTTAACAAATAGTGACTCATTCCTAGGCTGGCCACACAACAAGAAACTTCTGTCTTTCAGAGGTGTTTACACAGTGAACAAGAGAAATGTAATGCATAAAATGTCTGCATGAACTTAGTATTCACCCATTAATTGACCTAGGGCAAGGCAAGCTAAACAGTGGAAACATGACTCTGGGTTGGGTTTTGGGGGTTTGGGTGTTGTTTGTTTGTTTGTTTGTTTGTTTTGGCAGTCTTTTGTTTGTTTAGTGGTGGTTTTAAGCACATAATGTAAATTATGTATTAGTACTATCTCTTTAAAGGTTTTGTGGATATTGGGTTTTTCTGGGTATAGAAAATAACTAGGCATTTTGTACAAGAAACATTTCCAAAGTGTTAATCGCAAAGAGCCTTCTGGTTCAGGAATAACCCATCATTTGCTTTTCACTGGAGTTTTGGAGCATGTCTCAAAGAAGGGTCATTGCACTCACACCCTGCTCTTAAACTTCTGCCCAGCCACTGTCAGACAGATGTTAAAATGAGGTCTGTCCCCAGGCAGCAGACGTTGTGTTGCAATAGGTGACAGCCCAGTCAGAAGCAAGAAGGAGGTCTCAGAATTGAGCTTCTTTCTATCAAGTACCAGTGTCCATCCTCTGAGGATTGTATTTAGGGAAGAAAATAAATGAGTGCATTTTTCTGTCAAACTCAAGTTGTGTATACTTGGAATTCTGGTCACCTAGGGGAGGAAAATTATAAATGGACATCTGATGGTGCCGTAGTCAGTTGCTCTTTTTGACATAACTCATTTTATCACAGAGGCTGGTATTACAAGGCAGGAATAGGTCCTGGTCTCTCAAACCCCTTCCACTGTAATGAGATTAATTCTTGTATATTTATAAGAAACTGAAATCTTGCTTTTAGGGAGATGTTTGGAAGTCATACAGTTCTGCTTTTAAGACAGTGGTCTCTGAAGGACAAAGTAGAACCAGAGAAATTTCAGCAGCTGTGGCAATTCTCTCAGATCTCTGAGAGTCTAATTCTAATTTTGCTTCTGAGCTTATTCCAGAAGATAATAAAGGGGTGGACCAGCTCATCACACACAGACTGAAGATATACAAGTTTTGGCAGATATGCAATGTGAATATAAAAAGTCATCTGGATGTTGATAGTTTTCTCAATGAAAAGAGCACTTACGTTATAAGAGTTGATGAAAGTCTTGTTTAACTTCATCTTTCCTTAGGTACCTAGTCCCATAAAGCAGCATGCAATAATACAATGTTTCTTCAACAGGAAGAGATGGCAGAGCTGAAGGCACAGCTTTACCTGCTGGAGAAGGAGAAGAAGGCTTTGGAATTGAAGCTGAGCACTCGAGAGGCCCAGGAGCAGGCCTACCTTGTCCATATTGAGCACTTGAAATCTGAAGTGGAAGAACAAAAAGAGCAGAGAATGAGGTCTCTCAGCTCAACCAGCAGCGGAAGCAGAGACAAACTGGGCAAGGTTGGGAGTCAAGCTACATTTTCAAAGTTGTAAACAAGATTAATTAAACCTTTCCCATCCCTACTGCAGTCTTCAGCACGTTAATCATGCTCTTATTTTGTCTATATGCAGATCTTTTCTCTCTTCCCCAGTTGTGAGGTGGTTCCTTCCATGCTGTGGAAGGAACAATTCTGCAATTCCTTTGCAGAATTGGTGTTAGGGATGGCCTAAAATAAGGGTGTTTGAGGACTACCACAAGGCCAGTCCTGCCAGACATACAAGTTGCTGTGGTTGAGCATGTGTTTTGCCTGTTGCCACTCACTGGAAACACTGGAAGGGAGTCTAAGCAAAATGCCATTCTCCCATAAACATAAAATATGACAACATTAGCGCTCACTTTTGTGCAGCATTTAGAGCATTGTAATGACAATCTTTCTCCAAGTCAGATTGTAATAATTTGAGAATGAAGACTCTTCTCCCCTTAATGCAAAATAATGCAGAATAAACTGATTTCTGCATTTGCAGTAAAAATTTGCATTAAGAAATAAATACCTTGGAAAACTTTGTCTTATTTTAGTGCTGTGTCCCCAGAAAATGTCAATAATGTGTTTAAAAACAAAAATCAAGGCATAATTTCTTACTTACTTGTTCCTGGCAATACATCATCTGAATTTCTTGATCCCAATGCCTCTTTGTTTCATGTGTAGTGTCAAAAGAAATATAAGAAGGCAGTGGCATTTTTGCACAGAGTAGCAGAATTCTGCAAGTCAGTGAGCTGTGGTGGCTTAAAAAACATTTAGAGACATTTGTGAAGTATTGATCTGTTTAGTCCATTTCTTGGTATGATGATACCCTGCCATGTTGCTGTAGCATTGTGTTGTCCATGTCACCTTCATTTTAAAAGTACCTGTGAACTAAGAGGCTTTCATAATTTTCCCATTAAGATGGTCAGTAATTTCTAATCAGGTGGCTTTTCCTCCCATGTCAGGAATGTAGTGATGGCACTGCAACACCGCTAACACTTGCTGAGCTGAGACCTTACAATGAGAGTGAACTGACTGCTGAGCTGACAAATGCACTGAGGAGGTAAGCACAGCTTCCCTCACCAGGGTCAGGACTTGTCCTGTAGTTCCAGGGAAAGGTTTATTTCTGAGCCTTCACCCTAACCCTCAAGTGGTTTGAAGAGTGATCACAGATTTGTCCTGTGAGAAGGAGAACTATCAAAGTCCTTCTAATTTTCCCCTCTCTCCTGCTGTTCTTTAGCTGCTTTCATGTGGTGCTCAACTCTATTCTCCTTGAGGTTCTCCAGAATTCAGTTGAATTTTAGAAATCAAAGAAACTCTCAAAATGGCAGTAATGACCACTATGAGGCAAGAGAATGAGACATAAAACAGTCTCATAAATGTGCAGACATGCACATTTCTTGTGTGTGTAAACAAAATGCGTAGTAAAGACAGGATTTGAAGTGTGATCCTTGGTAAAGAAGGTTGGCCACAGGTTAGAATTTGGGTAGGAGTTACAGGAGTGGGAATTGCAGGCATTTTGATGACTCAGATGCTCCATTTGCCTCCTGAGCATGTAAGTGGAGCCACAGTTCAATTACAAATGACATTGTGTGAGGCATTAGCTTTCCAATGGGAAAGAAAATTGATGTCTTGACAAACAGCTTTTATCAACAGCCAGGTCTTAAGCCTAAGCTTTCAGTACAGTTATACATTAGCTAGATATTTGTTTGTACAGCAGTTTTTCCTTCACCAGCTATGTGGTAAGCTTAATGAGAAAGAAATTCATAGTTTCAATAATGGTTTCAATACTTGTTTCCACCTTTACCAAGAAATGGCTGTCTGGTATCTAATCTGGTTCTTATATTTAGAATCTGTCCAAAATGACACTAAGAATTTTGGCTGGGAAGAGTGTGTCTTGCTTTACTGGTGTTTGCACCTTCTTTGATGGTGAAATGTCCTTTCAGACATCTGTGGTATTTCATTCCTGAGGTGCTTTTTTTCATAGGTGCAACGTGTGATGTGCCTAGAGACACACTGAAAGGCATTACGTGAAAATGTAAGATCATTTCATGACTGCAGAGTCAATACATCTCATACCATTTGCTTAGTAGTCTGGCAGTTGCTGAGTACTTAGTTTGCATGATGCAGGGAACAAAATTCTGTGGGTAAAATAATAAAAACTGTCATTTGTGCGGGGGCGGATGAAACCCATCAGCAAAGTAATTCACATAAACATTGCAGAGAGCCATTGGCCTCCCCTGTATCCCCCACATTGCTCACTGGTGTGAGCTGCCCCACCAGCATTTTCTCCCTTCACTCAAGCTGCTGCTCTTCCGGCTCCTGTTATTTGTTCCTGGATTTTCAGAAGATGCCAATGACCTTAGTTAAGAGACGTTTGAGTATAGTCATGAAATGTAGTTTGCTGACAACACAGAGAAAACAACTTTGCTTTATCTACTAGGCCTTAAGTTGATTAGCATGGATTTCCAGCCAAGAGCCTCACAAGTACAGTTCGTCAGGCAGAAATGGAGAAGAAAAATAATCGGATTAAACTGTACATAAATTGTGAAGGCTCTCTGTGTAATGGAAATACGGCTGTGCTAAATGTGATTGCTGCTGCAAGTGGGGCTCAAGCACAGTTCCTGCAAGCTGTGTGGACAGGGTATTTTTCTCCCTAATCAGTGTGCAAGCCAGATCAGGCTGAATGCTTAGCTCTCCTTACCCTGAAGTCTTGTCTCTGCAAGTCAGTTGAAGGTCTGTCTAGCACATGGAGAAAGCTTACTGCAACCTTTAGCCACAGCTATGCTAGAAATACCAGAAGTCCCTAACTGCTGTTCTGGACATATGGGTCCTCAAATATCACAGTGATATTTAGTCTATCACAAACCCATGAAAGAATTCTAAAAATTGTCAAAGTCCTTTCTCCTCTGTGAGTGCATCCTCCTCACCTCGCCAAGGAAGTAGGACCAGAATACAAAATTTAAGGTATGAGTCCCAGTAGCTGTGTTTGCTGAAGGGTGGAGGTGGGGGAGAATGTGAAACAAGTGCATACATATCATGCTCTGTGGTCCAGAGGCAGTATTTAAATGCCAGCATTCAGGAGTGTTTCAGGACTGATTACAATTGGTGCATACCTCCAGCAATTGGTCCCCCCTGTTGTTTCTCCAGGCAGTAAACACTGCTTCAGGGTACAACAGTTGCAAGGATAGGGCAGAAATCCATTGGGTTTCGAGTCTGTTTATCAGAGCTTTTGATATCAATCAGCAGCCTGGCTTCCTGTCTCCTCCTCACATCATTACAGAGACTAAAGCTCTGGCTGCTCCCCCCCTGCTACTTTTCCATTCTGTCCTTCTGTTGCTGTTAAATTGTCAGGTTCTTCTCAGTTAATTGAAACAGACTGAAATCCAAATAAAACAGCAGGACATAGTTATGGTTTGGGTTTTGGTGTAGTTTGGAAGCGTTTATTTGCTCATTGTCTGCAAATGGCCATGCAGCAGAACAATCTCATTCACAGAGCCAGGCTGGCTTCTCTCTGCAGATGTGGATATTTTCATAAATCTGAAATCCAGTAGCATGTTGTGAAACTTTTGTTGGTGGTGCCCATCAGCAGAAATTCAAGGCAGAAGCAGTTCTTCATCTATTGTGTCATAACGTATTTGTTCTAGAACAACTCAGGATTTCCTAGTAGTGCTCAGCATTAAAACCCCTGTTACTGGCTTTTTACAGAATTCACTTGTCTTTTACATGGTCACTATGCTAACTGGGAGAAAAATAAATTATCTTTAAGTCCTATGCTGTTAAAGCTACATCTATTACACCAATTTCTGGTGTTGCAGGCTAAGCTCACTAATTCAGACATATCCTATTTCAGCCAAACATAAACACTTTTGGCCAGAGCCTTTAACAGTTTTGGTTTTCCCTCTCTCTTTTCTTAATGGAATGATGAAGTGCTTTAATGGGCACAAAGCCTCTTCTTTCTTGAGTTTGACATATCCATAAACAAGGTTCTTGGCAGGAAATACCTTACTCTTAGGAGGGTAGAAATGTGTTCTCAGCAGCCTCATGGCCTGGTGCTGACACCTTGATGATTGTGCCAGAGACCAGCTTTGTAAGACAGGATCTGGTTGAATACCCCAAAATCAGACACATGATGCAATCTCTGAGGGAAAACCTTAGATGAGTTCTCTTTCTTTGCTGTTTTTTTCTCTTCTGCTGGGGCAGGGCAGGGAGCACTGTACATGACTTGCGTGAGTTTGTAACTCAGTCTGCATACCAGGTTATGCTCTAGTGCAGGTAAATGCATTACAGGTGGCAGGAGGGAGGCAGTAAGAATTCCATTCTGCTTTAGAAGGCTGATGATAGTGATGATAGAACTGATATTTTCTTCTACTAAGAAGGTATTTTCTTCTACTTTCGTTCTGTGAAAAGTGGCCAAGCTGGCAAGACTGAAACTTTTCCTCTCTCTAAGCCTTGCTACAAATGTTTTGATCGTTGAGGTCCTCCTGTGGTCTATGCTGTATTTTCAGCTGCTGATAGCTTTTCTGTTTGTGTAGGGTTGTTTCTTATTCATACATTTAGAGAATCATTTATAAATCATTAAAATGCTTGGCCAGGAAGGATCTAGCGGTACTGGGCAAGGACCATGGCAGGCAAAATACTTTGTAAGTAGACTGACTGTTCAGACTTGAGCTGCATCATCATTTGGCACATAATTGTGATCCTCGATGGCTGTGCAGGATTACATGAATTGTGTCAGTCTAGACATGTTTCTGTATCTCCCTCACAAAAGAGTGACTTTCCATCTGGCAACACTGCATAGGAGCTTTATATTTAATATGCCTGATGACTTCTAAACTAAGAGATAGTGAGTGATGCTACTAATTGTGAAGTCACTGTGGAGAGAGGAAATGAGTAGTTATCAGTCAACTGGCAAAGAGCTCTTCTTCTGTTAACAAAAGGTACATTTTGCACAGAGCTGTGGTCCCACCTCTCTGGAGTGGAAGCTGCAGGTATTTCTAGTAAGACAGGAAATTATTGCCATAATTTCCTGGTGTCTATGGAGACAGTACAATGTTTGTTGCACTCTTACATCCTTATCACTGTCTGAAGACCACAACTGTGTTTGGTGTCAAACTTCTTCTCAGAGAGCAAACATTTCAATAAAAAACTGGGCCAAGGCATGGCAGTGACTACTTCCTGACACGATGTCAGTGACAGAGAAATCATGCCACCTTCCTTTATTTTAAATTTCCATACACTCCGTGTGATGGCATGTAAACCTTGCATATTTTCAAGGGCTGACCTTAGTTTCATGATAGCAGCAGTCAATAAATTTCATCATTGAAATTCAGGCCTATGCTGAGCGCAATAAGGCTGTCTCAGAAATGGAAATAGAGATGCCTAAAACACATCATAACCATTCATATTTAAAATTACTCTTAGACTTTTCTTTGACCAAGGTACAGGACAAATATGCAGTAGGTAAAAGTAGGGGGAGAGAGACAGAGGTTTGTGTTCTGGGCTTACTGATGCATCTTCGACTGCTTTCTGTGGGTGTTTGCTTATTTCTGTTCTCCAATTACCACATCAATTAAATGAGGAGATAAGCAATTCTGAGGCATTTGAAAGCCAGACACTAGTATGGCTTGCAGTCATCGAAAATTTCAGAAATGTCTCTTTTTTGTGACTGTGCAGTATCCTGCTGTGATTTCCCCTTGGCTTCCGGGGACTTCTCAGAAGGCATGGCCTGTCTCTGGAAATCCCTCTGGAGAGTCCCACTAAGAGAAACCTTCTCACAAGAAGAGAAGTGACTCATGGTGATATCAGGGACAGATTGCTTAGAAGGCACCATGAGTAACTATTCGTACCATATGCCTCGAAGACAGCCATGATTTGTCTTTTTCTCCATTTTTGACATGGTAAGTTGTTCTTACCACCCTGTGGTTATCTGAACTGCTGAGCTGCTATGCACTTCGATGTAATCATCACAGGGAGCTCCAAATAGCTCCAGGCCTGGAGAGCTTCCAGGCTGGGCTGACAAAGCTGGGTGGGAGGTTTGAGCAGTGAGTGCTGCTGCCTCCCTCCAGGGCTGTTCTCCCTTTTTGCTGCCAGTATGTTGCTTCAGGACCACACCTGGCCTGTCTCCCCACTGCAGGTGGTGTAACACATGCCTGTGGTACTGTCTGTTTTTTGAGATCTGTTCTGAGCATCCTGGCAATCAGCAAAAAAAGCAGTACAGTATTTTACACCAGCAAAGTGATTTTTGAAGCACCCTCTGTCACCTCTGCAGTCGGGGAAGGCCCCTCTGCACAGATAGCTGGCAAGCACAGGTGGTGCTTCAGCAGGTGAGCCAGGAAGACATGGCATTTGAAGAGGGTGCTTCTCTTGGCTTTTGTGTAGTGTTGCTTTGTTGCCTCTTTAAAAAATTTATTATATTCTGGTTGTTTCCCTTAGCAGGCCAAGCCAGACCAATGAGGCAAGCATGCATTCGAATTAGCGTGGGGATTCTGCATGCCAGCCTGATGTAAGCTGTTAGTTTAGACTGCTGATGAAGAGAGAATTTATCTGCATTCCTTTTAAATGTCCAGCTGTTATCTCCTGAGAGGAGAGGAGTCAAATGCCTAGGAAAAACAATCATGTGTCATCCTGTTCAACTGGAAAAGTCAGAGAGGGGAGTGAGGGATGGTGCTGCGTTCACTACAACAGGAGGATATCAGGGAAGGAGTAGGAGTGGAGTGGAGTGTGGAATAGGAGGTACCTTCCCTTCAAAGTAGAGGCTTCAGAGATAGCTATGGAGGTGCCTTCCCTCCCTCCCCCACCCCCCTCCGTGGCCTGGGGCTGCTCTTCCAGCATGGATACCTCTGCCAGGAATTCTCTGTCCCCCTGGGCTGGTTGCTGCTGGTCCTGCAGAGGTGTGGGGCAGAGGTGTGGGGCTCTGCCTGCAGAGCTCAGGGGCAGGTGCTGGGCTGAGCCTGGTCATCGCACTCCTCAGGAGGAGCCAGGATTTGAAGGGATCTGCCCACAGCAGATCTCTTTTGATGGGTAAGAAGATGTGCCCTAGGGATGGCAAGAGTTCCCTGCCTGGCTGCGGGAAAGTTTCTCACCTCTTCATTTGGAGGGAGCTCATTGTTCCTCTGCTGCTTCAGATTTGGAAAGAGCTGTGGTGCTCTTGACCCCAGGGCAGACGGGTGGTAGCTTTCACAAGAAGGGGAGCTAGCTGGGTGCACTCCAAGCCAGGGGCAGAAAAATCAACTTCCTGCATGCCAGAGAAGAGCAGCTTCCTGTTTGTAGCACTGGAGAATTTTCAATGAAATCAGCAAGAGCAGGAAAATCTGGGAAGACTTCTAGCACGTGTCTGGGGAAGCCCAGACAGGAGGGAAAATACAAGGTGCTCATGACCTTGCTTACATTACCGTGTGCGAAACATGGTGTCAGTGTGTGGAGGTCAAATTGACAGAAACAGTTTCCTTTATGGCCCTGGCAGAATTCCCCACTCTCCAAATTGGTAACATTGAAACCAGAGAACCCCAGTTAGCCCCTTCCTATTCAGCCATCCTGAAACAAAAAACCCTTGAAAACCGCTATGCAACTGCCCACTGAGTGCTGATTCGATTGTGGAAATACCAAACAAAAGCCTTAATTACCAACATATTAGGTATTTCACTGAAAATAGTGTTTTTAGCTGATGTTGTAGGCTGTAGGCCTTGAATACACTCATTCTGAGCTTTTCCTTGGAAAGGGAGCAGTCAGGGATTTCCCCAGCTGACTTCTCAGCAGCAGGGAGCCCTTATGTTGGAAGTGAGCCATGCCTTCAGATCACAGGAAAACCTTACATGTTTACTGTGTAATAGTCATTAACCCTGCATCTTCATTTCGCGGAGAAAACCAAGGTGTTTGCTCTGCATTTGCTGTTGCTGCTGTGCCTGGCTTCTCAGGTGTGACTTGTTCTATGGAATGTCTCTTGAAGTAAAGATATTTAAATACACAGTTTTAAAATTGTAAAAGGGTGCAAAAGTAGATCCCTATGTGTTGTTTTTTTCAGATTTTTGAAATATTTCAGCACATGCAATCAAAGCACCAGTTGCTTTCCATGAGATTAAGGTTGAGTGGGTACTATCTCGTGCTGTTTCACTGACTTCAAGACATCATGAAAAGCCAAAAGATATATATGTATTTTACTGGTGCCAGTGTAAATTTGGGTCATCTATAGATCTGAAGTATTATCCACTGTTTCCTGGTTCAGAAGGTTCAGAACTGGCATCTGAAAGTTGTTTAAATAGCTTGAAGAGGGTGCTTGCCATTCTGCTGGCTCTGTGTCTTTGACAAGCATCAAGACCAGGATGTTTTAGACCAAATGTAAAGAAATACGTCTTGATGTTTAGCTGAGTTCAGGCTGAACAGGGCTGATTGAAAGGTGTGAGTGAAAAACAAAGGGTGATATCATTGTTTTATCAGGTAACAGTCACCATAGCAACCGAACTTTACCATGCATGAAAAGTTTCTCAAAGTCTTTCTACTGTGTTCCTTTTCCATGCAGCTCTTGTTACACCAGGTGTGTGTGAAGGAGTTTAGCTGCAGCGAACTTTGGCTCTACAGAGCTCTTTCACATGGGACTGTGTGCAGCGTTTCCACAGCAACACCTTTTCTTGGACATGATGTTAAATCAACCTCACACAATTTTGAGATTTCTGTGCCCGTCTAAACACTGTGCATGTTTATTCCGCTGGACTTGCTGTTCACACTAGGTCATCATGCTGGAAATGGTGCTACTGAGCCTTCCCCACAGCCTCTGGATGTAGCAACCAAAGAAGCAGAGAGGCACCAAATTTACCCTACTCCTTTCTGTCACCTCAGTAGTGCAGTGCCACAAATGCATTAGGTCTGGCCTGTGCCACATCTGATCTTTTCTTGTTTGTGCCCTGGCTCTTTTTCTTCCTGTTTTCTTTGCAGAAAACAGATTTTGACTGTAGACTGTGCTGAGCCTTTCTGACTGCTGAGATAGAATATTAAAATTAAAATTTACATTTGGGATGGATGGCAGGGAACTTCTAACTGCGAGGGAGAAAGATTGTGTTACTTGAAAGCAGAGGGCATGCTCCTTCAATGAAGGGACATACAAAGAATACTGATGATTCTTCATCAACAAGGGCCCTCTTATGTCCTTCCTCATTTGGCTGGTAACCCAGCTCTGGAGTCCGTTGGGATAGACTGCTAACTTGGAATATTTCCCCAGATGACTTTGTGAAAGCCCTTTCTGTTGCTGCTGGAGCTGGGCGCTGTCCCTCTCGCCGGTGATAAAAGGCTGCCATATCCAGGCCTTCCTGGGAACTGCAGGCTGCTGAGCTGGGATACCAGGAGGATCCCTGTGGTCTCTGCAGAGCTGGGGAAGCTTGCACAAACTTCAGAGTATTCATTCCCGTCGGGCTTATATGGGAGCTGGCAGTTGTCTTGTTATTGAGGTTAAAACAAGTGTACTCATGTAGCAGCACTGCAACGAAGCAGGAGGGAGAGGTGGATCACTGTAGAGTGGTTCTAGCAGCAAAGCACAGACTCCTTGTAAACATACAAAATTCCCACATGTCAGATTTGATGCTGCAAAGTCTGTGTCCTGGTTGAGCCCAGCTCCATGTCATTCTTAAAACACTTTTTAATTTTTTTTTTTTTAACTCCATTCTAAATCTTACTTTTTTTTTTTCCTCTGGGCTATCTGTGCAGAGTTTGGGTCACAGAGAAAAGCTCCTGGAACAGTCCCATGTGAGTGGGCTGAGCAGGCATCAGCCATCAGCTCTGGAGCAGGGAGCTCCCCATGAAGAAGCACCTGCCTCATGCCACGTGCTTACCTGGGAATGCTTTTTAAACCCAGTTTAGTCCAGCTGTAATGCTTGCTCCTGCCCAGAACGTCTATCTTGTTCACTTTTTTTCCCCTCATAGAGATACTTGTAATGTGAAAATGTTATAAGATACTTTATTTCCATTTTGTCACACTTCATGTAATTAGATTTTGGTTTGGAGTTGGTAAGTAAGTACGGATATTAGCTACTTATGTATCTTCGTCTTAGTGTGACTCAATGCATACAGCATCGTGACCTACCAGAGAAGTTAGTTTAGCCTTTTGTCTGCTCTTTCTCTGATCCTGAATTCCAAAATGGTGAATGTTATAAATACCAGTCTTTGGAAAAGTTTAATGTAAAAACTACCTCTTGTATTATCCTAGTAATAGTACGGAAAATATTTGCAGCATGCCAGCCCAGCACGGGACAATTGTTGATACACTTCCAAGCTAAAGTACTATTTCTGTTTTGAAAATAGTTTTCTACCTCTTTTTCTCCTGATCCAGGGAGAAGAAACTGAAAGCAAGAGTGCAGGAGTTAGTGAGTGCTTTGGAGAGACTCACAAAGAGCAGTGAAATCAGACATCAGCAGTCTGCAGAATTTGTTAATGACCTTAAAAGGGCAAACAGGTAAGGATCTACCAGCAGATGAATACACTACTGGTTTATTTTTGGTTTATATTAGTGTTCTTGTAAAACACTAATATTCCACTTACCTTAATGAGAAGTTTTGGGACCCTCAGGTTCCATCCACATGTCAACACTCCTGGGTTGCAGTTAGAGAAGGGGGAGGTATAAACCTCCCATGTAGGCCACTGACAACTACATAGTTAAGAAGAGAAAGCAGGGAAATAGGTTAATCTCAATTGAGTTACTACCAGTGATTGCACAATTTAAAAAGCAAACAAAAAAACATTTATGAATCTGTTACTTTGTTTTTAACTTCTCCCTTATCTTTGGCTCCAGCCTCTTCATTAATAAATTGTCTTGGATAATCACACCTGAGTGCCATTGCTCACTCAGGGCATTTTTCTTGTACTGTATTTGGATGGCCCAGGAATATGGTGGACGGCAGCTGCCCTTCCTGCAAGCAGCCTCTGACTTGCAATGTGGTTTTCCTTAAAAAAAAGCCTTTAAAAGCTTTTGTGGTGAGAAGCAGTACCAATGTCAAGCTTTCCAACCCAGTCGAGGTGATGGCACAGAAGCTACTCAACAGCTATCAAATTAGCACAAGATGCCATCCTCTGAATGTAAATCTTACTTCTTTAAAATGAAAAATGCAAAATTACTCCTTGACTTTCTAAGCAGATTCTGGCCATGCAATGTTTTTATAAATTACATCTGATGTTGTGGTATCTTGACTCATAAACAGTGGTATGAGAGGTCATCAACAGCAACCTCCATCTGCCTCTTAGAACCATGTTTAGTTTTCTTTATCAGTTTACTGGAAAAGTGTGTGCTTCCCCCAGGAAAGACACAGACATTAGCATTGATCTGGGTCTGGATCAGAAAGGTTTGGATCTAATCCATTTTAAAGCCCTGGTAAATTTTGGGAAGGGGATCAGTACGCAGCCTTTGAAGTTTCATGAAGGTGGGACTTAGGGGTAGATTTTTTGTAGCGCTTCCTCTGAAACAAGCCTGTTTGAATTACCTTGTATACCTTGTGTTTTTAACAGCAACTTGGTAGCAGCTTATGAAAAAGCAAAGAAAAAGCATCAAAATAAGCTGAAGAAACTGGAATCACAAATGATGGCCATGGTGGAGAGACATGAAACCCAAGTAAGAATGCTCAAACAAAGAATAGCTTTACTGGAAGAAGAGAACTCCAGACCACACACCAATGAAACTTCACTTTAAGCGCATCTCTTTAAAGGATGCTTAGTGCCATTACAACTTTCTTTCTTTTGGAGGTTGACTTTTAGGTAGCTTCAAATGTTAAAAGCTCTGATTGTCAATGCTGACAAAACTTAAAAGCTCCTTCTCTGGGATCCCAGAGAGGTATCATGGGGATAATAAAAGTGTTAACCTTAAGGACTGTTTCATAATGTAAAATGGCAGTGCCTGAATTATCATGCTATAATTGTGTACATTGTCTGTGTTGTTATGTCTGTATTCATACAGCTTCTCTTCCACTGTCGCCCATGGGTGACAGTGTCACACAGCAGAATAATTCATGTTAAGAGGTTTTCATTTGGGTAGTTTGGAGATCATGTGGAAGTTTTCCCAGCCCCTGAGCTCTCTCTGCACACAAGTCTGACTGTACCCTCATGACTCACTGCTGTGGTTACACCACCAAACCGGCACTGGGGAGTGGGGATGACAGCCTGGCTGGCTTTTTCTTTGCGCCCTGCTTGCAATTCTGCTGCTCACAGTGCAGGCCAGGTAGGAAAACTCCTGTTGATTTGGGAAAAAAAGAAAGCATAGTTGCATCTCTGAGAATTATGAAAAAAGTGTAATTCTTACAGTGCATAAGAGGGCCAAAGACTGTGGGTTTCACCATGCCATACAGTCTGTGCCAAGGGTGGGTAAGAAATTACAGAAGACCTCCTGGTATTTATATTGCATGGTGTGTGCAACTACTTCGTAGAAAAAGTTGTTTCTTCTTGCTATATACACTATATCCAAGGTTTTCTTGAAGAAGCTGGGCCATTTTTGTCACGTGTGTTGTGCTTATTACAGCTTACTGTGATCAAGAGGTAGAATGTCTTCTTTTTATATTTTTTTTTAAACCAAAAAAAGGTACTTAAGTAACGTACCTGTTTAATATTGAATACATAGGCACAAAATTATAGATGTTTAGATGTATGGATATCCAGCCACAAACAGAATGTGAATGGTGAAGTCTTACAGCTTTCTTAGGTTAGTTTTTGTTACTGCTAACATTCTCTTGTTTAAATCATGTATTACTGTATTATCAAACTAACTGAAGTGCAAATTTTGGCTTGTTAGGTTAATGAACATTAAGCAAATCATGGGGATCAGGTTGATTTCTGTAGGGTTGAAAATACAGGAGTCTGCCATAGCACCTGTTATATTCAGAATTAGCTTTTTTTTTTCTTCTTCTTTTTTCTTTTTTTTTTTTTTTGACAGAGTACGTAAAAAAGGTTTATGTGTGTTTTGAAAAGCCAAGCTATAGTCCCTTCACTGTGTTAGCCTGCTGCTGTGTTATGCCTCTGCTTTGCATTTTCCATGCTGATTTTCAGTGAATCTGATTTCAGGAGATACTTTCATTTCTGCTTTACATGTTGAGTTGCACCTCAAGTTTTTTACTAGTGTATCTAGAATTATGATAACTTTTCTCATTTATTCCTCCCATTACTAGTTCCCATTACTAAGCTCCCATTCCTAGTTCCCATTACTAAGGAAATATTTTAGAGGACTCTTTTTGCCTACTGTTGGTTAGGTCAGACAACACAGTTGTGGCAATTTGTCTTCAGAATGTGGCATTATTGTTACGTCTTGGTTACATCTGGAAGTGTAGCAGTTGGTTTTCCACCTCTTACTACCTGTAGCTGCTGTTGTTTTCTGTCCTTAGAGTAGTCATTCCTACTTCTCTGGAGTCTAGTACATCATCCACAAAGCCAGCATCACATGTGGTTGATTGCAACAGCAAATTAAAACAATGCCAATTTCAAAATTTTTAGGTAGTGAAGTTCTGGTTTTGATCAGTCCTCTTTCTCAGAATAATTGCACTTCTTAATTTATAATGTGACTAGAAATTATTGCAAATGAGTCTCTTGAGGGAGGAGGCACATTGATTTCTTCTCTCTGTGGTTCTGCTTAGCAGCTCTCTATGGTGTTTCCCCTTTTTTGGCCCCAGTTTTCTCACGGGGTTTTGCCATCAGCTTCAGTGGTAGCTGAGCACACTTGTTCTGAAGAATCACAAAGGAAAGTATCCACCATGTGCTGTGGCAAAAATGCAGTTACACTTTTGTCTGTAACACCTGTGTGACTTGAGGTCACCTCAGAATGTCCATGTGAAATACCTTTCACTGGAGAGGACAGGAACCATACTGCACTGAGCTGTCTCTTAGCGCGCATTTTTTTCCCCTATTTAGATTAATGGAACTACAGAATGGTTTGGGTTGGAAAGGACCCTAAAAATAATCTTGTTACAATCCCTTTCTGTGGGCAGGGACATCTCCCACTGGGCCAGGTTGCTCCAAGCCCCATCCTGCCTGGCCTTGGACAGTCCAGGGATGGGGCAGCCACAACTCCTCAGCCTAGGCAACCATGGACAACCTGGGCCATTGTCTCAGTGCCCTCACACAGAAGAGTTTCTTCCATTAAAAAATTCACATACTCTTACACAGAAGCATAAAAAGCTGCAGCCTCAGTGTTTTTTCCAGACCTGACAATTTGCTGATTATTTATCTACATTTAGCACAAAACTTCGGTGCCAGCTGTGCTCTAGAGGTGCATTAGAATTATAAATCATCAGTAAATGTAAACCACTCCCATTTTTTCCCCATAAGGGTTGTAGATGAAAAAGCCGCACTGGTACCATCCAGCCTCAGCAGTAGCCATAGTTTGCCAGACCACCAGTTGATTTATTTGCCTCAGCAAGCAGCTACTGCATCATTTGTTAGCATACTGGAAAGGATCAACTGGGAAGTGGTCACAGGTTTAATGTTACTGTGAAAACTGTTCATTAGTGATAATCAGCTTCAGCTCCAGTGTACCCCATTCAAATGGCACCAACCCTCAGAAAAAATGCCAAAATATCTTAAACTCCTTTTATGCAACTCTGAAGTACCAGCACACCAGAAATACCTGAGTGTGCAGTGCACAGTGAGTTACACCAACTTAACTCTCTTAAAGCTTGTGGCAGAAATAATAAATTTGCAAAGCAAGAAAAAAAGGTGATTCTTGCCAACCTAAGTCCATTCATGAATCATTAAGTCACCAGAGTGCATGAAACTTTGTATTTCACAAAGTGCTCAGAAAGAATTCAATTTTTTTCTAATTCTATGTATAAATCTTCACCAGCTTGAATGTACTGTTAACTTTTGCAAAGCACATGTAAGTTTGCATTCATGTCATGTTCTACTGGTTTTGTTAGTTTTCTCCTTCCCCAGTATACTGCACCATGCATTGTAACTTTAGAAACTTTTCACCTTACTGAATTAGCTTTAAATGTGTTGCTACCTTTTTGTTTCAAAGCAGCTGTAAAATAGCTATTTTGTGTTCATTTGATATAGAATTGTAAAAACTGCATTTATTTATACAGAGGCATTTATAATACTTATTTTACAAATGTTCTTATATTCTGAATAAATTTCTAATGCTGTTTCTTTGCCTTGGGAGTTGTTTCACCATGGCTTATCATCTTACTGTTGAATGGGACTGCCTAAAGACTTGGCAGACAAAGATACCTCATCTCCAAGCTAAGTTACTGACAGAGATAGTTTGACATTGTCACTAAAGTTCACTTAACAGAGCCATGAAAAGTTGTTAAGCACTCAGATCTGGTCACAGGTTTTAGATGGACTCAGGAACCATAAGTGCCCTCTACATCTTCAATGAGCACTTTATGGAAATGGAAGGGCATGTGTGAAACTGTTACCACACGTCCAATTCTTTTAATAACAAGTTATATGGACCAAAACAAAAAGAAACAAAACACTCAATATTTCATAAATATTCTAAAAGCACTGATTGAAGTTTACATACTTCCTTTCTTCTGTTTGTCTAACACAATTTTTTTCCATTGTGTTGAATGGCATCCACCTTTACAGCTGACTTCAAAAAATAACTTCTCCTCCTGGTAACACCTGGCTAGAGGAGATATAATCACTGCTGGCTTAAGGCAACACGTAAAACATTCTACAGTGAAAGAATAACCTGTACCAGCAGCAGAGGCATCACATTCCACAATGACCAGCAATCCTTATATTCATACTTCAGTACTTCAATACGTTTATTTATAAAGTAATTTAATTTTACAGAGGAAAAAATAACAATATAGAAGAAAATGTTAACTTAGTCATAGTCTCCTAAATGGTGTGCTTCAGTTTTGAATCAATTTATAACAAACAAAATCACAATCATCAGTACAGTAGATGTTACAGGTAGTTACAGATTCTACTTAATACAATTGAAGAGCTGACTAATGCAAACTTTCTTCAAAAGAACATAATGGAAGTTGTACAAAATCTGTAATGATTTTAACTCTTTAGCTGTACATACTTTCTACTTAATGAGCACCAATGTGCCACTTACACACAGAGGAAAACAGATCAAGTTCTTGAGCTTTAACAAACAGGAGGAAGACATAACCCTTCATGCCTGAGCTACACCACAAAGCACTGGCTCTGGTTTTCTGTGAGGCATGCAGTGCTGCCCTGAAAAGTGTCATCGTTTGGAAGCAATACCCAAGTCTGGGTCCTGGAACATGAACACCAGTCAAGCATTCTGCCTGAATTAACAACCCCACACCTTATTCTGGGGGGTCTTTTTGCTTTTTAATGGTAAAAGTGCCTTGCAAACCCAGCTAAACTGCTCCTCAGGGATGAAGTTAAACTTCCACATAGTGCAGTGCCATGCAGACACAGTAAAGTTCTGTTGCAAGTATTGGCGTGAGAAGTATTTGCTGAGAGCTCTTAATCATGCAGTTTTCCATACATTTTCTGCATAACAAAGTTATGTACCCAACCAGTAAGATACAAATTTCATCCCCACAGTTTAGTAATTTTGATAAAACATGCTTAAAAAATTTTGCAAAGTTCTTCTCACCACTGGAAATGTGTCATAGAGAACTGTGTTTGCAGGATGTGTTTTCTTAAAAAGCTATGAATGCCTTATTTTAAAATGATTAATGCTCCATGAGCTGTAATCATTTTCTTAAAGGCACTGAACTGTAACCCATACTGGAAACAAGAAGCTAGTTCTTCTGATCAACAATATAAATGCTTAGAAATTACAAAATATTCTGTTTTCAGTAAAATCCATTTCACACCTTTCCAAATTTAAACATTCTGTACTCTGTGAAATGTTAACAATTACTTAAAAGGAAGCATTTTTTTTCCTGGAAGAATTGAAGGAGGACTCAAAGACACTTTTGACTTCCCAAAAGCAGCCAGAGCTGAGAACAATTTAAAGATAAGGGTTTCTGTAAAGCTTAATCTGTACAAAAAGTTAAGTCTTGCTAAACCTAACATTTTCAATGGAAAGACAAACCCCAAGTATTTTGTTTTATTGTACTGTTACCAATCTGGAATAGTGCCTCTGGTACAATCTTGAATATGGTCAATGTCATTGTTGTTTAATGTTGGCTTCCTTTTAAGTTCACAAGCTACATGAAAAAGTGAAATGCACACATAGCACGAAACCTACTGCATCTATCAGTGCTTACGTATGGGATTAAGAACAGTGCAAATACTAGCATTTAGCCTACTTCCATTCTTGACTACACTATTGCTATATATGCATATGAACAAAAACCTATTATGGAAGAGTTTCTAAGTCTAATTTACTGTAAAAGCACCTTCAGTTAGTTTGTATAAATTTACCATATCTTAAATAATTTTGGTTGTTTCAAAAGCTGAAATATTGTAATAACAAAAACAATTTGAAATTATGAAGTTGTGTATAAGCACCAGATTATTTAACATTTACAGTGCAAGACTTAAAATAGGTTTATTTACAGAAATCAGTATCAACAAAAGAGACTATTCTACTAATTCTCAATAACTATGAGCTTCCTAACACATTTAGAATATAACCTCCTAACTTCAAACATGAAGGCACCTGGCTTTACCTCTGGAAAAGAAACCTGTTGCTCAGAATTTGTAACAAAACCCCAAGTATCTGAGGATTAAGCAGCCCACTGATCCCACAACTGGGCAGTTACCCGTGGAGCAGCAGTGCTGTCCTGCACCACAGGATATTGGAGTTTGGATTCTTAATGTAGGCTCTTTGCTCTTCACACCATAATGGCATGAGTGCAAAAGCAAATGACCACATTAAGAAAAGGTTGGAAGAACTGAGTTCTTATCTGAAATTACAATCTGAGAGCAAGTATGTTAGAAGTAGCCAGACCCGAAGCCTGCCTTGTTTTTAAAAGGAACTGTTACATCTGTAACTGCCACAGGTAAGTGAAAGAAAATCACTAAGTATTTTTCTCAAATCACCAAATTAGTTCAGGAACTTTGAAGCACAGCACAGAAGCCTGGAACAGTGATTAGGCCCAAAATTTCATTAGAAACAATTTATGCATGTTTTGTCTAAAGAATTTACATTGTGTTAAAAAATAATACTCTGATTGTGCAATAAATAAAGCTATTTCCCCCTCTCCTTCCCAGAACCACTGTTGCCAGACTTCAAACTATGTAAGACACAGTTACTTTCAAAAGCTAAATGATTTTTGTACATCAAGGAGCTGAATTCAGCAGCACTTCAGTCACTTAACTAACTGGGCAGGCCACTCTTCAGTCCAAGGTCAAAGTATAGAAGCATTCTGAGGAGACATGCTAAAAACCTCATGCTAAAGCAGGGAGTTGATGCAGTACTAGAAACTGCACACTAGTACCAGATTCCTAGCACTACACAGCTGTAGGGTTTTTTGCTAAATATTTGTTTACTCTGCAAGTTGATTCCAAGAACACTGACTAGCCGTTCATTATCTGAATAACCCCTAATATGGCAGCATTCTCAAATTGACAGTGTTTGTTTTTCAAGTATCTCAACACCAGCTCTCGAGTCGGACAAACAGTTCCTATTTCCCTGTGTCTAGCTCCTGTAAAGTAAAAACTCACAGAACTAAAGCCTGTATCTCACTTGCTATTTCTTCACTGTTTTATGGAAGATAATGTAAACAGTACTTCTAAACTTAGAAATACAATTATAAAGGGATGGTGAAATAAGAACATAAACAACAGTAAACAAAATGTTCACGGTGCAGGGCATGTTGGAACCCACCAAGTGGATCACATGCCACCACATTTACATAGTTTTACGATAAACCTTACTAAGAAAGCAGAAAGCAATGCTACTACAGGAAATTGTACCCTTATACAAAGAAGTAAGTTATTGCATATTTATCACATTTATTTGCAACTCACATTAAGGCTAGGTTTACTAAAATGAATGACATATGTATAAGCTTCACTTTGAGTTGCTTCATGAAGCAACCAATGTCTCTTATACTAAACCAACCTTTCACTAAGAAGAAAAAATTACACAGTAAACAGAGGGCAGCCAGCATCTCCAATTCATAGAACATGCTTCCATTGTTCTGAAGATTTCCTCTTGCCTGGGACAGGACTTCCCAAACAGATGACAGATGCTCCAAGTTCACTGTTTCATCAACATCCCCATTATTTCACAGAGCACTATCTATAACTAATTTATCTGAAAAGTCAACTTATTTATAAAAAGATTTCCACAGCCCATTATTTAATTATGCCTTAGGAGAGTCCTATTAGCTCCACAGGCAGTAGCAGCCTCAGGATATGATACAAACTTCTGCCTCACCATGAGTAAAGGCACTTTTGCTGGGAAATCAACTAAAATAGCACAAAGTAACTAAAGATTAGTTTTCACCTGAAGCTGAATAACGTAACCTCCTCCAGCATTATCCTACCCTCTCAACTACTCTTCTTTGTCATTGTATGGCCTTTGGATACATTAAAGTAAAAACAAAAAAAAAACCCCAAACCAAACAAAAACAAAAAAACTAAACAAAACAAAACAAAAAAGAAGAAAGAAAAAAAGTCAAAGCTAGATTGAGCTATTTCACAATTTGGTCTTGAAAAACAAGGCCCTCAGAACCCTTGTCCTCCAGAAGGAGGAAATGCTGTAGTCCATTTCTCCTGTTGACTGATACAGAAGTTAAACACTCCCATGGCCAAAATTATTACAGCATTAGAGTTCCAAATCACCTGATGCCAGGCAGGTGAATAAACCAGGAGAAAGTTCTAAAGCTATTTCTGAAGAAAACACTAGGTAGGGTATATGAAGTAGGGTGGTTGAAGGAAGACCAGGATTTTGGTTTTGGATGACATATATGAGTTGCATAAAAACTCAGTGCATGTAGATACACTACAAGGGTGTAGTTCATTCAACCTATCAAGTTATCAATTACCTCTATTCTAGAGAAAAGTTCATTTTTAAATCTGGGACATGCTTGCTATCACAAGCTGCTGTGACAAATTATTTCAGTGCATTTCTCTCCACCGCAACAGAGATGCTCAAAACCCACGGACCTGCAGGTGATGTAACAGCTCATCACCCCAACTCTTACAGGTTTTTTATTCCTCCCCTCAATCCCCACCCCATCTCTCATGTTTTGCTAAGAAAGCACTGTAGCTGAAAATGACTGAGGCTAGATCATTTAAATGCTAACTGCAAGTGCAATTCAATACTACCAGATATATACAGAGCAGATACACTACACAAGAGATCTGAGGACAACAGCACAGGATACAATACTGAACACCCTTGGAAAAGTTATTGGAAGCCTGATTAAGCTGTTCAGTGTCACACAATGCCTCTATTACCCATGCACCTGCCTTCCTCCTCAGCGAGATCTACAGAGGCTTATTTACATTCAGTATAAATTCTACACAAGTTACCTCTCACAGACAAGTTTAAGCTTCTCTTTTTTCACGAGCAGCTGCTTTGTAACTTCTTCTTATGCAGCTGTGGGCAGTGCACAAGAGCTAAGTTAGACACTTTTAAGGGCTGAGTTTTACCCAGTTTGAGTGTCATTATCAAAGACCAAGGAAGAGTAAGTACAAAAAGTCAACATGCTATAGATTTGACTCAAGTACTAGTGATTGCCAGCCAACAAAAACTATCAGTGTGAAGGAGGGAAGGTATCTGGGGCAAACAATCAGTACAGAGAAAGGATGACAGGCTGAGACTAGGTTTGAAATGTGCAACTTGGTTTCAAAATCAGTAGGACAGAGGTGTCCTCTGAGAATTAGTTTCATTGCCACTGCATAATATTGCAATGTTCTACAAAATAATGACAAACAAGTCCAATAATTTACATCAGAACAGTTAAAAAGTTAGCAAGCTGGTATACTCCAACAGTTAAAAAAAAGTCAAAGACATTCTAAAAAACACACAGCAAGTTACAATAAAAAAAAATTTAAACCACAAAAAAATAAAACACAAGTAAAAAGAATGCCCTCTAATGCACAGCTAGGAACAAGTGAACTGAACATTGGAAAGGTACTTTTGTGGACAAAGGCTAGACTGCATTTAAAGTGCAACACTTGACTATGCCACTCCCATACTGCAAAGAGAACAAACCCTTCCAAACCAGCAGTCAGTCCCTGCATTGCATTTAAAAACAAACAAACAAAACAAAATAAAAAACTCCTGAGAAAGAGTAAGGCTGGATAAGAAACCCCCTCAATTGCAACAGGCAAGTCTGATTCTTATTCTTAATAAGTTTGCTGTCAGAGGTCAAAACTTTTCATTATGGCATCATGGTCAAACTTGAAACTCAAGAAAGCTCTTGATGAAAAAACAAATTTGTAATGGCCATTGCATGCCACAGAATGTCCATCTACATGTTCTGGCAGTGCGTCTTCACTGGAGCAACACATCTCATATGCTGCTTCTGCTTAAAAAGAAAAAAAGTATGAAACAAATTTTAAATGGGCCGTTGCCAATAAAAGTATCTGTAACAACACAAAGCCATACCTCAAAAATATATTCAATTAATATTTATAACAAAACCTGTATGTTTCGTCATAAAGAGAAGAAGGTAACTCAAACCAGCCATATTTACAAGTTGTTTAGAGGCTAGAATAAGTCTTGAAATTCACTGCAATCTGGAAACACTTTCAATAGCCACATACATATACAAATATTTTACACATATAATACTGTTTCATTTCTCAATAGCCACTTCTTAATAAGGAGAAAAAAAAATGGCACTGTTCCTGAGCAGTAAGTAAAGAGCTGTGTGCACTGTGCTGCAGCTTATTACTAGCAGGACAGAAAGCCCTAAAACACACTCAATTACCAGCAATGTGTTGACTCAGATGCTATTTTCCTAAACCAGCTTTTAGTTACTTTTTCACTCAGCCACCTGGTGTATCAGTCAGTCTTAACAATTAAAGAGACGAATTGCAAGACCAACATGAAACAGTATCTTTTTCATTTAAAAACAAACAAAACCTCAGACTACCTTGGAAAAACATGGCTTTATAAGATTTGGAAGGTTGGCATGAGGAAAAGCCCTCCACCATCATTATTCAGGTGCCTTCAGCCTCTAGCACAAGACAGTGGATGAAAATTCTGACTGCACTTGCCTGTTTCAAAGTTATCTTGAAGTCTTCTTGGATTAAGCCTTTTTTCACATTTCTGGCGAAGAGAATGACCATACATTACACATTTTGATAAAGAAATGGCATTATATTTAAGGATCATTTAACAGGCATGCTGGTTTGCTTTGACACACCTCATGTCTGAATTATTTTACCTCTAACTCAGCATTAATTCTGTCACATTACTTGATGTAGCAAACATGCTTTAAATCCACGAGTCTTTCAGAATCATGCAACCTTTTAACAGTCACTAAAACATTTCTAAAATGCAGAGTTTAGGGGAAAATTCTGAATACTTTCCAACTGTTTTAAGACAGAAGGGTTTTTGTATATGATAGTGTGTAATCAACATTGTGCATGCATAAGCCCACTCTTCAATGAGCTTGTCCCAAAAGAGGGAAGGGGAATATATTTGCAAACATGTTGCTACTGCCAACTAAATTAAGCATTAAAGACACAAACTCAAAACTCTCCAGGGAGGAATTTTTTAGCCCCAGGTATTGCTGCTGTAAGTACACAGGTACAAAAAAAAATATGGCTCTTTGCACTCTCTGCAAATTAGGAGTTTCCTGCCTTTAAATTACATCAGAAAATTATCACTGGACACAAAATATTTAAACTTCAGAAGACTGGCCATCATGAAAACACAAGTAAAACAGAAAAAGAGAAGTATTTAGAAAAGTTTGTGAAAAGCCTGCAAAGTAACTGTGGAGCATTAACAATTATCTCCATGAAGACCTTACAGATTACCATTACAGTTTTTTCCTATCCATGTAAATTTCTGGGCAGTCAATTCACTCTTCTACACTCAGACTCAAACATAACTAATCATTTTTTGCTGCAGTGAAGACTTTAGGACAAGCCTATGGTTTCTGTATGTTTACATGAATAAGAGAAAGAAGGAAATAACCACAAACCAGAATGGGAAGAATCTAGTTTAAAGCCTGTAAACAAGAAAAACTCAAGCCTGGACAAGCCAGCTGAGCTGCACACAGAACTGGGGGCTCACTGCTGCACAAAAGTCAACAAAGTATACTGAAGAACCATAAAAAACAGGGAATCAAGAGCACATTCAACTACAAGAGAGAGTACAGCCCAGCGAGTCAACTCCCACTGAGAACTGGACAAACACAATTAGTAACTGCAAGGGAAAGTAAAACACAAACAGTGCGACACTGAAATTTACAAACTGCTGTAACCAGCTCTACTGTATAATTGAAAAACTATATGAGATTCTGATATCCAAGCCAAATCTGTGTCTCAACATTTTTTGCTGCAGAGAAGGGAAATAATAAGTATTTACATCACCATTTTCTGAGGGTTGCATAACAAAACCCCATGCTTACAGTAAGACATCACACATGAATAAATAAGATGTGTACTACACTGAGTTATTACTAGACACCACAGAAGGCTTTTACATGACAGGAACCTGGACAGCTGCAGGATTGTGTACTGAAACAGCTGACAAATTTTTAAAAGCTAAAATTACTTCCAAAATGCAGACTTTGAAATTTAGTATGCTTGTTTATGGATGTATACGCATACAAGGTAAGAAATGTTATACATCTACAAGCATGGATCAAATACTCTGATCAAACATACTCTTGAAAGATAGGTACAATCCTTTGTTTTAGCAGAACATTGTCCTGGACATTTGTTAAGCATTACTAGAACCTATTACTGACACAGACACTGCATGTTTCTTACCAAGGTATGGTTTTGTTTAACTGGTTGACTGTGCAGTCCATTTGTTCGCTTCTTTTGGCTGGAAGTGTCTTGATTTTGCTTTCTGCCATTGCTCCTCAGGCTCTGACTCTGCTGTTAAGTCCAAAACAAGTAGAGAGAAGAGTTTAAATGGCAGAATTGGACATCATTGCATTGACGTTTCCTACTTAGTAACTAAAACTTCCCTCCAAGTAACTTCAAAACATGTAAACAGTTGGTTTTTCTCCAGAAAAACTGAAGCCCACCAATAATTGACCAAGCATACACTCAAGCTACAGGGACATCAACTGTTACTCATTCTCTCTTGCATTGAATATGACAGAATTATTACACAATCAATTGAGTTCAGTGAATGCACTGATGCAGATATACTAGAGATACCAGCAAAACAGCAAGTACTAATTCTTATCTGTACATGAAACAACACAATTGCTACCTGATACCACCACTTCTAGTGTGAGATAAATCAAAAAATTCCCAAGAGTATTCCCCCACTCTCATGTTTCTATTTTTGCATTCTCTGGAGATGAAATTCACTGGTTTTGTCCTAGAGAGGAAATCCTTATGAACAAAGACATCTGTTTTAAATAGTCCAGATGCATATGAGTACCTAACAAACAACCTACCTTTACTTTCAAAACTTCAGACACCTCAGGATGATTATATGGCTTCTGTGGCTGTTTTGGCTTCACCAAGTGCTCTCCTGATAAGCCATCTGTAAACACCTGCTGACTACAGCGAAGTTTGGATCTAGTACAGGAAAACAAAGACAGTTTACAACACAACTTCAAGTCTACTGAGAGCAGAAGACAAATATTAAAAAAAGTTTTTGCTTTCTGAGAACAATCTGGAAGACAATCTTAAGTAACCTAGTATGGAAACTCTAACAATGCTCACTGCCATTTGCATTCTCCACAGACAAGAGACCAAGTTCACATTAACATTTGTCCTGTTGTCCTCAGTGTTGGTGTTGCCCTGGCTCAAATTACTGAAATCCTCTCATAGGGACTACAGGTTTCAACATTTGCTCTACCACTTTTCACTCAGCTGAATCTAAAGCCAGCAGCACATGTTCCCCTACTGATTGCCACAGGTTTTATCTAGCACTTCTTAGATTACTTTACTTACTTTGGAGAGTCCTACTTTTCCTGTGCAGAAGTGCCAAAAATATTGAACTTGAAGCACTGGAAGTTATCTACTTGCTTTAGCTTCTGGTTTTTTTTGATTCCCATAAACAAGACTGAGGAAATAATCTCAATTCTGACACCTGTGTATCAACACATTAATTAACTTCTCACCTTACTTTCAAGTCTATGATATACATCTATGTTAATTTTTCTGTTATTTACCTATAACTGGAACACAAATCCTTGGAGAAAGAAAAAAGAACAAGCAGTATTGCATAGAATTGTCATTGTATAATATTGTCATATTTGTAGGACCAGTGTTTTGTAAGAAAGAATATAGAGATGTTAAACTGACCTGGTTCTTACCTAGCTTTTTCCAAGTTGGGCTTAGAGGGTGTGCTCCCTGCAGATGAAAAACCATTGTCACTGTCTGAGGAATCTCCATTCCTTCGGGAAATCCATTCCCTCAACGGCCTGTGAGCAAGGAGTAGTACAACAAGATCTACTTACCAAAACAAATCTAAAGAATTTAAAGTTTTTTAAAGATCCTGGCCTAGCATTTGCCTCATCTCAAACATACCTGATGAAGGGAATTGCCATAAAAAATTTGTTAGGTGCCAAACCCAGCTTGGACTTTGGGGTCATGTCATTTCTGTGGCATGGTAATTTGTTGATGGAAAACCACTCAATATTCTAGAAAAACAAGAAATAAAATCAAATACCCTCTATTGTAGCTGTAGCAGAATTTTACAATTATTTCCCTTAGTTAGAAAATTACCATGGAAGACTTAAATTAATGGGCCACAACAGCATTTTTCACAAAAGGTTAATTAACTCTTCCAACTGCCACTACAGTAGCAGATGGTACAGCACAAAATTGCATGATATCACACCTAAAATATGAAAGGTATTAATCAGCAACTAAATTCTGAATAAGAGTTTCATAAACAAAACAACCAAACCACTGCACACAGAATGCCATATATAAATGTACAGGCTTTGAATAACTTTCAAAAACTTTTTACTTGAAGTGTGATCAATACTGGACCACCAATACCCATTCAAAATAAGAAGGGTGTTTAGTTTGACAGTAAGTTTCAGGTTTTGTTATAAAAGAAAAAAGAATGGGGATAGGATGGAAAAGATGGAATTTGTGTTATTGTTTATATGTTATAGTTTTAATAGTTACAACTGTATACTTAGCAGAATGGGGAACAAAATCAGGAACTCTGACCAAGACAATGTAGAAGAACCCACATGAGATTTGCTATCACAGAATCTACTCTGAAAGCCCCAGGTCCATACAAGATGCAAATTATGGAAATAAGTTACAAATGGAACAAGTCTTCAATACAGTTCTACAGGCAGTACAAAACCAGCCTGCCTGGTGGCATTAGATCAGATGAAGACAAAGCTTCAAAACTCTGTCACTGCAAGAACTCTTCAACATTCCCACACATATGGTCACTGTTCTACAAAGTACCATATTTGCTGCATATTTTTAAAAACCCTCAAATTTCATCTTATGTCGTATTTAAAAAAAACAGATCTATAATGCAAGAAATTAAGTCCTGTCCAGTCAAATATTTTCTTTATCTAGAAAGCAAAATGCCCTGTTAGTGACACAGTCTGCATGGAAATACGGCTGTTTTGAACTGAACTGCCATAAAGGAAAAAAATATTTGAACTTCAAAGATTACAGATATCACTGACAAAGGTTCCAACAAGTTGCTACCTGAGCCTTTGTCTTTCGCTTTAACAACACCTTTTAAAAGCCTAATGGTACACAATACACCCAAAATAATTCCCTTTTTCTGTTCCCTTCCCAACTTCCTCCTTAAAATATACTATTTTTTAAATCTGAAGGTATTAGACATGAAAGAAAGAAAACAATCCTTAGTTTGTCCTTTTGATATGTAGGCTTTAGCATGTCCCCAACTAATAATTACAACTTGAGAATATATAGCTACATTTGCACCCGTAACTAGGAATAATATGAAATTATTTATATATACACCACCTAAGAGAGGAAGAGAACTGTCTTTTAGCAGCACGGTCTATTGTCTTTTTATCATGAATGGAGATGTCAGACAGATGGTCAAGTATCAGACTTGCAGGTGAACTGCAAGAAGTCAACACAAAACCCTACAGTGCAGAGATGCCACTGGTACCTAGCATTTAAGGTGCTCATTGTGCTTAGTGGGTTCATTATGTTACACACTACTGGCTTTAAAAAGCAACTTCTGCAAAGTTCCTATAGATTCAGACAAGGTAGCACGTACCCGAATTTCCCTTCTAGTTTTGGGGTTGAATTTCGTGTTCTTGGGAACTCCAGGAATGATGTACAGCCGTGCTAACTGATCATTGATTCGCAGCTCTATGTAGTCCTCTTTGCAGATATAATCTTTTATGTCAAACCCAGTTTCTTCAAACACCTGAGAAGTATTTAGATGAAATTAGTGTGTGTGTGTATTCAGAGCTATCCTTTCACAATCTATTACCACAAGCTCAGGAATGACTATTTTTCAGATATATCCATGAAAGTTGCTGGGAAAAACACATAGAGATTTGCTCAGAAATAGAAAAAGGATCTACATGCTTTAAATTTCTCTGAGCCTGCAAACCTGTTAGGCAAGTTGAAACAATTTCTATTACACCTTCATGTAGCAATTTATTAATATGGATGTGGTTAGTCCTTATCAACTTCTGAGGTACTACTGAACTCTGTAGGCACTGCCAAGCATAGACCTCTTCAATTAGATTTTACACAGATGAATCTTATGGTTTCAGATCTGTACTGATTCCAGTGAAAGAAGCTAAAAGAATTACTTCAGATATAAAATAAATTGTCAGTCTACCCACAATGATAATCAAACCTATTTGAATAAAGATGGTAACAACAGTGCTGTTCACTAGTGAAATATAAATAGATTTTTCAAAT
The DNA here is from genome assembly GCF_963513975.1 of Fringilla coelebs. Classification (NCBI taxonomy): domain Eukaryota; kingdom Metazoa; phylum Chordata; class Aves; order Passeriformes; family Fringillidae; genus Fringilla; species Fringilla coelebs. The sequence goes on along the minus strand of NC_140031.1, from coordinate 70,883,933 downwards.
TAACAACACCGTCAAAAGATTTTTTTCCCCAGTGTAACTGTGCCCCCTTTAATGTGTTTGCTGGCATAACTTGAAGTAAAGAGGAAAATACACTTCATGCATTTCCTTCTTAACGTAGCTGTCTAGTTTATCCTTGATAGGCATACTTAAAACAAACAAACAAAAAAAACCCCAAAACCCTGTGATTTCTTAGATACTGATTCAGTCCAACTGAAGAACACTAAATGCATCATACTACTTTCCCTCATCTTAATTTTCCCTCTCAAAAACTCCAGATGTATTATGCTGAATGAACAGTGAATTTGTACCAGTAATATTCTTTTACAGGCCATATTGAATATGCAGCTTCACTACATATCTAAGTCTCCAGGAGCAATAAATACAGATTATTTTATTTTTCAGATTTTACTTGTAATATACATTGATTTTGTTCTTGTTCCTGAAAATAACTGAAAAATGGAAAAGTAAAGTTCTTTACAATTTTTAACATGAAATTCTACAACCTCCAGCTCTTTAGCCTCTTTACACAGACCAGTGTACATAGGCTAAATTCCCATTTCTCCATGTTTTTACAGTTATGGTGACCCTTGAAATTAATACACCAAAAGCCATAAATTACATAAGATTTCCCAAACACCACAAGTAATACTTAAATGTAAATTTACAGTTCAACAGAGAACTTTAAAAATAGTACTCACTTCATTTAGCACATTAGTGCAAAAGAATGTGAAACAAACTTTTTTTTTTAAAAATATATAACCTCAACCTTGATTATCATTTTGGAACTCAGAAAGGCACCAGAAGATGACTGCAAGAACAAACTATTTATTCAGACAATTTCAATAACAGGATTACCTAATTAAAGTGCCTTTTCACCCAACACATATATCCTGATTTCCTCAAAATTTCATTTCTTTATCTTAAAGGAGTTGATATAACTTACCTCTCTAGCAGCACAGTCATGAGGTGCCTCTTCTTTATTTACTTTCCCTTTTGGAAATCCCCAACCAGATTTTGCTAAATAGCCCTGAACCAAAAGAACCTACAAAATACAAGGGAATGCAACTGTCAAACATGCAGGTGTTCTAACGAATTTCATTAAATGTCTTCCCTCAACCTTGTTCTCCAAAAGAATATGTTAGCCTTAAGGAAGGAAACCATTAGGTTTTCTGTGTTCTAGCAAGAATGGTGAAATATTTTACAGAAACACATTACTCAGAATAAAAAAATAAAATCTCTGAAGGAAAGCACGCAGCAGTGTGTTTACTGACTCACATATTATATTTCTGTACACAGCCACCAACATCAAGTAACTGTCAGATCTCTGCAAATCTGACAGTGAATGTAAATTTCTTCAGAAGAAAAATGTAAACAACAAAGAATTACTTCTGCCAGCATACGCCATCCCTCCCTCTAGACAGTCCTTCACAACTATTTCCATACTTACATTTTCAAGTGTCTCATCAAGGATAATTGCACCATAGGTTGGCACTCCCATTTTGTATTCTTTCCACTCATCTAAAACCTTTTGTACATCTTCACCTTGAGGCAGTAAAAAGGGGCAGTGATTGAAGAGTATAGCAGCATGTTAAGGAAGATAAACTTAAGCAGCCAGTTCCAAAGTACATACCAAATACAAAAGATATGCACTCCAAATTTAAAGTAAACACTCCCTCCCCTAAGTCCCTTCAAGATAAAATTCTCTTGGAAGAAAAAAAATATTACAAATAATCCACTACCAAACACTGAAAGTCAGAGTGCATCAAGTAATTCAGCAATTCCTATACAAAGCAATCTAAATAAATGAAATAAAAACCAAAAAACAAAAACCCCAAACCAACCAAACAAAAAAAGACACCCAACAAAACAAACCCCAACAAAACAAAACAAACAAAACAAAACAAAACAAAAAATAAGAAAAAAGATTGCACAAGGCTGATTGATTGTTTGAAGGAAGGTAATTTTGGACAAAAAAAACCCATAACAGTTATTTTGAATATGTATTACTTGCAAACACATTTTCTTAATTTTGAAGTGAGCAAGACCGAAAAAAAATCAGTTTCTTATGCTTGAAATAAATGGGAATATATTTCTGCCACAATCATTTGTTAAGATTATGGCACATAATCCTATCTTCAGTACTTATTATGCAAAAAAAAAAAAAATTAATGACATATAGTTACAGAAATCAAAATTCTAATACACTTTATCAAAACTCACCATGCAGAGAAAATACAAACAACCTCTATAACTCTAAAATTTTGAGAGAAAATCTACAAGTCCTTAATCAAAGCATTAATATTATAAATTACATATATTATACTACCAATAAAAAATACTTCACAGCTGAATACTTAAAAATACACTGCAGCAGAACTAATATTTGTGGCAAATATGGGCTAGAAAGGGAAGTATTAATGAATATATAACATCTATTACACTGCATTTCTTCTGCACTGCCTACAATTACTAGGAGAATTTTGTTGGTCTGAAAATCCATTTATAATTAAAAACTTATATAAAATAACAGCATAACATCAACCAACATAATATGACCATATATTTACAGTTCCCTGTTAAAAGCTGTAGTGTTTCAAAGTAAATATATATTAGGAAACTAACAGATAAGTATGTTACGTAGTGAAAGCATGGATAATATTACCCTCAAAGCTAGAAGCAATATTTCAATTTTAGATCAAGAACATATGGGACAAGGCTAAAACTAAAACGCTTGCTGGATGAAAGCCACAAAGTTTTCTCTAGCAAAAACTAGATAGTACACATTCCAGCAGCTCTTGCAAGCAACAAAAAAAGCAGAGGCCAACCATTTGAATTCAGTAAAAATGCAGTTTCTACTCTACGGAAACTTCCAACAAACACATACCACTGCCCATGGCAGAACAAATACCACCTTCAACTACTTTAACATTTATGTCACTAGTTACCTGAAAATTAATAAACTGTGAGCACCAACAGCTCACCCTTGAAACCAACCTAGCATGCAAAGTGCAACCATGAGAAAAAAATCCTCAAATGTCAGATACAGACCATTTTCCATAGATCTTTAGCAGTCCAAGAAACATCTCTTTTGTGGGTGCCACAAAATTATGGAAGCAGTGAACTCAGTAACATCACATACCTAGCAATACCAACTTTTAATCATTAACACATGAACTGACATTATCATACTATGAAATATCGTTAACAATATTTAGTTTGCACTTTACCACCAGACAGAAAACAATCAGAGTAATAAAAAGGATATCAGCTTTAGCAAAGTCTCTTATCCCACACTGAGGTAATCCTGGTGTGTTTTGCATGTAGAAATCCAAATAAAACCAATGGGCAAGTTCAATCTGAAAACACACTCTGATTGCATTGTCTCTCTCTTCACTTGGAATGTGCAAAATAAATCGGCTGCCAGGAAAGAAAAAGAGTAAGATTAGCCAAATTACAGCTAACAATAAAACATTGCAACAGTACAATTCTTGATCCATTAGCACATAACAACAGACTTCCAGATCCTCGTCATGTTCCAAAAGGACAGTAAAAAGTTTTCACAAAGTAAAATACAGTTTTTAAAGTCAAGAAGGAAAATGGATTATTATGATCTTTCAGAAAAATCAATTACAATATACTAAGTAAATTTACTGTTGTGAAAACAGGGAGTGTGAAGACAACCTAATTAAATGGCTGTGTTACAAAAATGAAAGCATTTTTACATGTCCATTAAAGAACATCTGCAAACTCTGATACAATATTTCAGTGCGATTTTTTTCAGGACACAACTTGAACATAGTTATATATTTTCACTTAAAAACACAGTAAACTAATAATTTACATCGATTTTAAGATTCAATATGATCCTACAAATTTCCTCAGTCTGAAACTGAACATGGACAATTGAGTTTAGCCCAGATACAGGCACACAGAGTCATTGAGATAAAAGTTTAAGCAGCACTGTGCGATAGCCCTTTTTAGTAAAGCAGAAGAAGCTTTATTCATTTATGTATTTGTATCAAAAGCAGAACTTCCTTTTTAGAAATTTAAGGTCGTACACCCCACTGAACTTAAATCATTTGATGGAGATCTTTGACATTCAGCTCCTAAGTGCAACTACCTAAATTCCAAAAGTGCATAATATATCACTGCTCAAAGCAGAAATACTGTATCTTTACTTAAAATTTGACAAGTATGAATTGTCACAGTATCTCAGAAGTGGTTGCCTCTCTAAGGCAGCCTGGCCAAGGACAGAGGCAGAAGGTCACTGCTGCAGGCACACACCTGATACTCCCCAGGCTTCCAGGCACATTCACAGGTCCACCAAGTACTAGCACAGGTCTCCTTTTCCACCCCATAGCCCAGCCCAGATCCCAGACCCTCACACCCCTCACACAGATCCCTGCCCCACCAGATGGTCCAGTTTGAAGTTTGTTAGTGAGAACACATGCACAACAGGTCTGAGGAAGGCACGCATCCCCTTCCTACCCAGCGCATGGGCGGTGACTCACAGTCCTGGCTGTGCTCTGCCCCTCACTGCCCTCACTCACACCACTTCCCCCACAGAAGCTGGTTTCCAGGACACTCATCATTGCCACTCCAGACACTGGAAGCTGAGACCCCCTCCTGGGAGTGGATGGCACTGAGACCTGCTCCCTCACTCCAGCAGCTGATACCTTGCCCAATCTCACACATAGCTCCCATCAGCAGCTGTCACTTCATCCTTGGAGCACACATATACAGGGGATAGAGAGTGCAATTATCCAGACAAAAATAAATATTTACTAAGAAGATGTAAGATAGGACAGTATGTGACACTTGGGCAGAAGGGTCAGACAGAGAAGTGTACTAACTTGCCCAGTTTTACAGCCAGCCTCTTTTATACCCCTTTCTACCTATCCTTCCTTTGTTCCTCCCTGCTTCTCTTCTCCTGTGGCACTCCTCTCAACCCAGAGTGTGGGATACCCCCAGGTCTAAAAGCCCAACCAGACACAAAGGCCAGGCTGATATTCCCAAAAGCAATGCCTGCGGTTTCTTGGCAGTTGGTCAATTAGTGCAATCAACAGGTTTGCTCCTTGTCATTGTGTCTACTTCTGATTTCTTAGGTCTGTGTCTAAACATTTTTTCATTCTGATTCCTCCAGTGTTTTCTGTTTTCCAGGAGTAGGCCCATACTCAGATAAACTTGCTGGAATGAACATTCCTATACCCCCTTATCAACCAGCTGCTGGGTTTGGTTTTCACTACCGCCTTCCTTATCATTCCTCTGTTTGGTTTGTAGCCTTGTATGCTTTATTTATTTATTATGCTTTTATTTCTCATCTTCCTATCCAATTTTCACACAGAAAGAGGGCCTTGGCCAGATACACTTAAAGACCTTGGAAGGCCTGAGAAGGAGTCTGTGTGAACCTGGTGAATTTCAACACGGCCAAGTGCAAGGCACTGTCCCTGGGTTGGGACAATCCCAAGCACAATGCAAACACAGTCAGATCAGAGAATGGATGGAGAGCAGCTCTGGGGAGGAGGATTTGAGGTGTTGATGGATGAGAATCTTGACATGATCTGACACTGTGAGCTCCCAGCCCATTCTTTTGATGGAACACAGTGGGTACAGCAGATTGAGGGAGGTGATTCTCACCATTTATTCTGTTGTGGTGAGACCTCACCTGAAGCATTGTGTCCAGCTGTAGGAACCCCAATAAAAGAGGATAGGGCCTCTTTTCTGAGGCCTTCCAGGACCTCATGGGGTCTACAAGAGAGCTGGAGAGGGGCTTTTTACTATATCATAGTGACAGGACAAGGGGGAATGGCTTTAAAGAGAAAAAGGGAAAGTTTAGATAACACAAAAAAAATTTTGCACTTGTGAGGGTCATGAGACACTGGTACACACTGCCCAGAGAAGTTGTGGATGGCCTGTCCCTGGAAGTGTTCAGTAGCAACCTGGTCTAGAAAGTGTCCCTGTTTTTGGCAGAGGGGCTGGGATGAGATTATCTTCAACCCAAAGCACTCTGTGATTCTCCCTTGCATAAATAATCTTATTCATATCAACATTTTACCACTTCCCAATTTTCAATTGGCACTACCACTCCCAATTTCTTTTGAAGGCTCTATTCTGACTGCTGAAAAGATCCCTTATCTGTAAAGCTGCTGTAACTAAAAGATAAAAACTTAAAAGCCTACATTACATCCAGTTGATGATATTTTCTTGCCCCAGCACTGCAGGTGAACATAAATCTAAAGATAAAATATGCAGCAGTGTCAAAGAGGAGTAAGAATATGTCAGGGATTAGGCTTAGAGAACAATAGCAAAGCCAAGTACAATGATACTTATTAATCAAGAAGTTAATTTCTAAGTTACTTGGAGTGACTGAAGCGCTAAAACAGGCATCTCTAGGTTGTTCTAGGCATAGCTGCCAGATGCTGGCAGTGATGGGCTAATGCTGGACAGACTGTGGGACACAGCTGGAGGCAGCAGCTGAGATGGTGGTGCCTGTGGGGAAGTGTATTATAAGGACAAAAATGCCAGACAGGCAGAGGAAGTGAAAAAAACAGCAAGAAACAGCAGTGCAAACACCAGAGTTGGAGAAGAAAAAGGAAGAGGAGATGTCCATCCTACAGCCTGTGGAGTATCACGTGCTGGAGCAGATGGATATGTCCTGAAGGAGCCTCAGCCAGTGGGAGTGATCCCACACTGGAGAAGAGGCAGAGCATAAGAGGGAAGGAGCCCCAGAGAGGATGTGTTACAGACTGCCACAACCCCCATCCCCTGAGCTGCTTGCAGGGGAGGAGGTAGAGGAGAATAGAGAATGAAAGGATGAAGCCGACATGAAGTTTTCCTGGGAAAAACAAGGATGCAGAAACATTTTTCAAATGTTCTTTTTTGGTTGGCTGGGTGAGCATCTGGCCACTTGAGCAAGGTGAACCAACCATAGTCTGGAAGTCAAAAGATGGGGTAAAAGTATTTGTTTACAAGACAAAGGAAGTTTCAAGAAGCTGCTAAACCCACATTAAGTCTCTGCACATCCACTTTACTCAGTTAAGCAACCCCATAGCACAAGGCAGCATGACAAAAACTGACACGGATACCTGTAACTTGTTATTTAACAATACCCAGCAACTGAGTAGGAAAAATCACCCTCCACTTTCTACCAAAATTCCCACTAATATCACGTATAGATTGAAGAATGTAGGAAATTACAGCTATTTTTATAACACATAACATCAACAGAATTACAATACAAAACGCCATTTATAAGATAGAAGATTACAGTATCTCAAAGAAATATAGTACAACACTGGGACTGATCCTATTACAATGTAAGATTCAAATACTCATGTGCCTTTCTATCAGTCACCCCATGGAAGTGACACTAACAGGCTGTATCAGTTTTGTAATCACTGCAATTCCTCTCTGGATTTTTTGGAGAAGTCTTAAATCTTGTATCATATATGGACAGGGATCTGAAAAGCAAGTTCCTCTCTCTGCAGGGAGCCCAAAGGAGACACAATGGAAACACAAACATGCTTCAGAGACCAGATTTAGGGAATTGAAAATTTACATGTCTATCACAAACTCTGACTCTTGCATTTAGACAAGTGCAAAACAATACTGAGCAGGACAGTCCTACCTTCCTGTGATATTCTCACTTCTAAACATTTTCACTCATTTGAAAACTGTAATTACAGTAAGTGGGATGTCTTTCCTCTTCACTAACTTTTCCCTCTTTTACATAAATACCTCATAAGGAGTCCCTCGGAGATGGTAAAATAGAAGGATTATTTCATGCTAAATATCACATGCAGTTTGTGTCATCACATTCTGGGGATGACAGACAAATTACAAAGTTTGAAGGGCCACACCACAGACGATCAGAAGTTGAGACCGTAGGCGGTAAAACGCAACTTGGCCCTTTTAGAAAACACAGAATCCACGCTTTATGAAAATTCAAACGCAAAGCCCCTGGAACGAGATAAGCATTTCGCTCTGAAAGAACGGACAAGCAGGAGAGGGCAGCTTCACACGGAAGGGTGCCCCGTGGCTCTTCCCTTTCCGCCGCTGGCACGTTCCCTTCCAGCAGAGGTAACTCCCCAGAAGGGACCCCCTGCCACCCCTTCCAAGCGAACCAGACCTGGGAGCACCCAGTACCACCCCAGTGCTCGGCTACACGTCACGCCAGCCCCACGCTCCCAGCTCTTCCTTCACCTGCGCAAACACCGCCGACGCAGTTCTACCTTTTCCGGCCCAAACCCCGCAAGAAATCCCCACAAACAATGTTCTTCCACTTCCCCCGTGCGCTCGGCTCCCGGACCGCCGCCGGAGCAGCCCCACACCAGGTCCAGAGGGTGCCGCGGGCAGCCTTCCCGCCCTTCCAGGACGGATTCCATGGGGAGGGAGGAGCCTCGGGCACGGGGGGAACGGGCCGAGCCTGGTCCTTCCGCTTCCCGGCCGCCGCGGGACGGCCAAAGCCGCCCCTCGGCCCGGGTGGCTCCGCACCCCCTCAATGTCTCGAGCATCTCGGGCCCCGCGCCCCGAGCGCGGGCAGGGTCAGGCGCCCTTCCCGCCCTCCGGCAGCAGCGGCACCGCAGCCCCGGGGCCGCCCCCGCCCCACGGCCGTACCTGCATAGGTCGTCCAGGACGCTGCTGGGGATCTCGGCCCGTTTGGTCTCCATGGGGAAGCGCGGCTCATCCCGACGCGGCGGAGGCCGGGGCGCAGGGAAGCGGCGGGGGCGGGGCCGCGCTGCGGGGGGGCGGCGGAGCGGCGGCTCCCGGGGCCAATCGGCTCCCGCCACTGGCGGAGCGGCGGCCAATGGGGCGGGGCGGAGGGCGGGATCGACGTGCTCAGGTGATCGCGGACGGCCAATGGGCGACGTGGGGCGGGGTCGCCGCTGGCGCGCTGATAGCGCGGCGCGGCGGGTCACGGAAGGGGACAGCGGGACGGGACAGCGGGATCCGACAGCCGGACAGCGGGACCCGGACCCGGACCCGGTGAGGCACAGCTGGGGTGCTGTGTCCAGCTTTGGCTCCTCAGCGCAGAGACAGAGAGCCACGGGAGAGGGTCCATCAGAGGCCATGAAGATGAGGATGGTGTGGGACATCTCTGCCTTGTGAGGAAGGGCAGCGGGAGCTGGGTCTGTTTAGTCTGGAGAAGACAGAGGGGATCTCATCAATGCTTGTAAATCCCTCCAAGGCGGGTGCCAGGAGGGTGGTGCCCAGCGACAGGACGAGGAGCCGTGGCCATAAACTAAAATACGGGAAGTTCCGCCGCAATATGAAGAACTTCGTCGCGTTTGAGGGGTGGCAGAGCTCTGGAACCGCTGCCTGGGGAGGGCTGCCTCTGGAGACATTCAAACACCCCCGGACGCGTTCCTGTGTCACCTGCTCCAGGTGACCGTGCCTTGGTGGCGGGGGGCTGGAGGGGATCATCTCCGGAAGGGAATAATTCTGTCATTCCGCGAAACAAAACCGGCTCCGGTGGCATTCCCGGAGGAGCCTCCCTGCCGGCAGAGGGTATCGCTGCTCTCTCCTCGGCAGCTGCGGCTGGCATCGCAGCCTGTGATTTTAAGTTGCAGCGAGTATTTGACGCATTTCTCCTCTTGTTCTTCCCCTTCCTTTCCTCGCCAAACTGCCTGAGCTCCGTCTGGCTGCCCCTTCCCTCAGCGGGATTGGGGAGAAAATGAGCGAAGTGAGAAAACTCGTTGGTTGAGATAAAGACTAAATTGTCTAGTACGTTATTAGTATTGCCTATTAAACTGTGGGGAATGCAAAAGCTGCACGCACAAGAAAGAAAAACAAGAAATTACTTCACTGCTTCCCGTGACCGGGCAGGTGTTCAGCCATCTCTAGAATGGGGATCCATCATGTGTAACAGTGACTCGGGGAGACAAATGCCACCACTCTGAATGCCCCCCCTTTCGTTCTCCCCACAGCCTTTTATCCTGATAATGATGCTATATGGTATGGAATATAATCAACACTGTGTTTAGCACACATCCTAAATAAGGCTGCATGCTAGCTAATTAGCTCTGCCCTAGTCAAAACCAGCAGACAGAAACACCAGTCCGGCATTACCCTGAAGACACAAAAAGTATGTACATTCACAGTTCAGTTACTGACAGGCACAAAAAGTGAGATGTATCCTTTGCCTCTTTTCCAGAAATATAACAAAGAACAGGAGGCTCCATGATAGCTCCAGAAGTACAAGGAAAGGGCGTTCAACCAGGTGTAGAAAGAACAATACTGTAGAAGACTTTGGAGTCCTGTCTTAGTAGGAGCTGAAGCAGTAGTATTTACACATAGTGGTGTCTCACTCATGAGCAAACTCCACTAAGTGCATTTGACAGTGACTTTTGCTCCACTCCCTTTATTGCTGTGATGCTTGGAGGTGATGGGTGGATCACTTTAACACTGACTTACAGAAGTACTTTGTTAGGGAAAGTAAAGTCCACTAACAGTACTATTGATATGTCTAGACAGAGGAATGGCTGGAATGATCTGAGTTTAAACTGATCAATCCCATTGCTCAGGAATCCAAAAAGCTCCGTTTTTTACCAGAAAGAGTAGATGTAGGAGGTTCTTTAGAAGTTGTATCATCCTGATTATTTCAGGTATCAGGATACTCTTGCTGCTACTGTTTTTCCCTGCTTTGCTACATTCACAAACTGCTCTCCATGTCCTGGTCCCCATCACCCATGTGGATTTGTTACCACATGGGAGTACCACCTCCTTTTGTAGGAGCTCCTGCAATTGATAAAGACGAAAAAAAGTGTCTTAGAAAATGCACTTTGACATCTCATGCCATCTATGGTACTTCTAGCCCTGTCATGGTTTCTGAAAAATACCCAACCTGATAAAATGAAGAAACAAATATGTGAAATGTTACCTAAGTTACAAATCACTCTTGGATATACAGATCCTTAACATATGAGAATGTACTACCTCAAGAACGTAATGGAAGTTTGTAGACAGTGTTCCAGGATGGAGAGAGAGGACAGACACATTTGAACTTTCTGCTTGCTCCACTTTGGAGACATTGCTGGAAGACTAGGTTAGCCAGAACATGAACATAAGAAAAAAATATGTTCATAATATTGGATAATAAGTAGGATTTGGAGTTGTGTATCATTGTAGTTTCTTTTTCTTGCTGTGTGTTTTCTAATTTCTTTGACAAACTAACATGCACTCCTTTTACCCGTTAGCTCACATGAAGCAAGTTGAGTTAAAGCTGACACATTCAGGTTATATTTCCCCAAAGATAAATCCTCCAGGGGACTTGTATGCTTTGGTGCCAAAGTAGTGCCTGTCAAACTTCAAGGGCAATTGAGTAGGAAGGCCAGGCATAACACAGAGAAGCTCACTCAGTACTCAAAACGCCTCACAGCTCAAATCAATGTGCAGAATCACTCAGTGATGTAGTCAAACTTGTTTTTAATCACTGCTTATCAGTCAGGCTTGGCAGTCCGAAAGGTAGCAATAAGATATTTGGAAAATAATGTTGTTGTCTGTTTGCACTGAGCAAGGAGAGCAGGTGGCAGAAAATAAAACAGGGGCCAGCCATTTGCACATTCAGAAAGGGATCTCAGAAAAGGAGTTGGATTGCAACAGGACAAGCAAGAGCTGAAAGTGGATGAAGTTTTGCTTGGAGAATCTCACCAAAGTGAGAATTGCATTGGATAGGAAGGCACTCTCAGATACCAAGATCCAGCCATATCTGTAACTCAATAAACATTTATTTGCAATTTATGTGAATTAGAATAAAGACTGAGGCAGAACCTTCAGAGTCTGCAAACGAGATTGCAGACTTCAGCTTGCCTAAGTAATCAAAAAAAAGGCATGAATTCCACTCAGCCCTTTAATAAACAGATTCTATAGTAAAATCTCCAACAAAGGATGGAGGTGGGAGGTAAGTGGACTGAAAAGCAATACCTTCTGTAAGCAGTATGAGCTCAGCACCCGCAGTTTCTACAAGCTGGTATTTTGGGTCAAATTTGTATGCAAGGAGACAATGCACGAAGTACTGCCCTGCTTTGCTCCATGTGTTACATGGTAAAAGGTGAGTGAAGAGCTAGCACAGGCCATCAGGAGGACAGTGATATACTGTAGAACCAGTCCCTTATAACCCATGTGGAGAAACATAAACACTTAAAATGTGTTGAAGCAAGTTTTAGGTAAAGCAAATCGCCCACACAAAAGTTAATGAAAATTTAGGCTTAAATCTGTGTTCATCTCAGTTTCCTGACTGTAAAGGAAAGGGAACCATAAAGATCTGAAAATAATCTGGAATGTTTTTATTAAGTGAGAAGCACCATAGAAAGGACCACACTTGTGGTGATGCACAGGCATCATAATAACTAATAAGATGCACTCATTTGCAGACTTGGATGAATAATGGTACCTAAACCTTGGAGAGGTTCTCTGAACCTTGCAGAGGAGATAGGAAACACACAGAAAAAGTAAGCCAGCAATCATTTGGTTACTTTATGTATAGAGAACTGTGGTGAGCCTGTTCAGAAGACTCTGAACTGGGCTTTTCCTAACATTACAGTGCTTTCATAATCACATTAAATAATTTATGATCTAAGACTTTGCAGGTAATCATGAACTTAATGGCAATAACATGTGCATTGCTGTACATACCTGACATGACACACTACAGGTCAAGACAAGAGGGTTTGTTTAGGCAACACTGATCTCACACATGCCTAGCCAGATGGCCCAGGTAACACACACAGCCCTTGGCATGTGGTCATCCATTCAAACTCCAAGTCAAGCAGACTGTTGGAGGAAGTCCAGCTCTGGGACCCCCAATATCAGCAGGACATGGACCTGCTGGAGTGAGTCCAGAGGACCACAAGGATGATCAGGGGACGGGACCACCTCTCCTGAAAAGCCAGGTTGAGAGATGGGGTTGTTCAGCCTGGAGAAGAGAAGCCCAAGGGAGAGCTTATGGCACCTTCTTGTACCTAAAGGGAGCCTACAAGAAAGATGTGGAAAGACTTTTTGCAAAGGCATGTAATGACAGGACAAGGAGGAATGGTTTTAAACAAAGAAAGTAAGTTTAGATTAAGTGTTGTGAAAAAAACTCTTAACTGTCAGAGTGGTGTGGCCCTGGCAGAGATTGCCCAGAAAAGTTGTTGATGCCCTCTCCCTGGAAGTGTTTAAGGCCAGGTTGGGCAGGGGTCTAACAACCTGGTCTAGTAGGAGGTGTCCCTGCCCATGGCAGGGGGGTCAGAATAAGATGAGCTTTAGGGTCCCTTCCAACCCAAACCATTCTGTGAGTCCATGAAGCACACACCTGTGCTAAAGCCACGAGCTGACCTTTAACTCTGGCTTGATTGTAACAGTGGACCACTCCTTCAGCTGAGAGTGAAAAGACAGTTGAAGTGTGTTGAAGACAGTTGAAGTAAGAGATATTATCTAGTGGCTAGGCCAGTCTGATCCTAAAAATCAGATTAAATAGCTTAAAACATCAAAGAGAAAAAGTAAAGATATGGATTTGTGTTAACTGGAAGAATAAAGGTAGAGAAAAAATTAGGACACAAAAAGGGAAATTGAAGAATGGAGTATCATTAAAAGGACATAACCCTGTAATACACTGTTTTCTATTAGTTTGTTTCATAGCACAGCCCTCAGCAGGCAGGATAGGCAGCCTGTCATTCTGAGGGTACAGTTACCCTCCCAGCCCAGGTGTCCTGCAGCCTGTGACTTTAGATGTCAGCTCTGGTACTTCATGGCAACCTACAGATAGTGGCTGGGTAGCCTGGACAAATGGGCTACTGCTGCATGTGCTTTGGTTCTGGTGTATAGGACACTGCTGCTTTCAAATCTTTATAGGTGGAAAGGCACTTATCCTCTTGGTCCTCCATGGGGGAGTTTTGCAACATTTTTCTAATTTTCTTCCTTTCCTGCAAGTCCTGCAATACGCCTTTAACCTTCCACTCTAGATCTTTCAAGCTACAATATTTCTTTCCCATTCATATTTTCAGGTTTTTGTGGGAACATGATGGACCGCTGCCCAATGCAGCATGTTCTCCATATTGAGCTGGAAGACTCTTGATATTTTTAGTATAGTACCCTATCTTTATTTGTCTTTAACTTTCCCATTTCTTTCTTCTCAAAACTCATTTTTCTCATTGGTATCTTAAACAAAACAGTTATACATCTTACTGCTATAAAGAGTTTACACAGCACACTGTACTGCACTGAAAACATTTGTCTAGCACAGATCAGCTGGGGGAGCTATTAATGCCATGTTTCATAGTTTAGTTTTAAATAAAAGAAGAAAAAAGTAGGCAGTTATTATGAAAACTCAGCAGAAATTTAATTGGTTTTAAATTCTTATTAAATTCTCTTTTCTATAATACTTTTGTGTCTTACCTGCTCTCTTCCTCAGTCCTTCAGTCTTACAGGTATGAGGAAAAAATCCCAAATTTTTAGAGGGACCTTATTAAGTGCAAAGAGAGTGAGCATGAGAGAGAAACAAATCCCAGAAGACCAAAATAATTTTCCACGAGGCTTTTGCACTCCTGCAAACAATTATCTAAGTCTGCAAACCTTCAGTTTGAGAATTGCTTATTTAGAATTTAGCAGGTCCTGTACTTTCTCCACATCCAGCATAATCATAAGTAAAATGAGAGTGACACTGCTTTCTGTAACCTTTGGTGATGCTTACCTTGTTTCACTTTTAACCCTTAGGCACATTGGAACATTACAGTGTCCTTATAAAGCAGGGAGTTTCTACACAACAGTGTCTATATACTGGACAAAAAGGCAATCTCACTTGAGTTGCTAGAATTTTTAATATTGCTGTATTTTAAATTAAAGTGTAGAATTTTGTAGAATCTGCTTGAAGCCAAGAATTAACTCTCACAGATCTTGTAAAGGACCATTTCTTAAGGCTATCTGGCACTATTACTAATCTTTATTAATTTGAAAGCATCAGTATATCTCTTCATGCTATTTAATTCCAGTCCCAACAGTCCCCCACATTCTATGTAAAACTCAAGGTGTATCGGATGAATCCAGCAGACAAAGAAAGGAAAAGGAAAGGGTGGAACTCATGGCATAGGAGGAGGGTCAAGGATCTTAGACTGTTGTGCTTCTTCTCAGAAGTGAAGGCTAAGTGGGGACATCGATTGCTACCTTCAGCCCTCTGTTTGGAGATGAAAGTGAACTGGACCCTCCTCAGAAGTATAAAAAATCAGGGCAAAGGACAAGATGAAACAGTCACATATGACATCAAAGGACATCTCAATTTCAAATGTGAGGGAAAACATGTCTTTGGTTGCAGTTAAGCACAATGAAGGGCTGTCCAAGGAGGCTGCAGAATTTCCATCCATGAACATTCTCAGACCCTAGGGTCCAAATCCTGATCATCAGGATCTATCCAAAGATCACTTTTAACTCTGCCTTTTTATTCCATTAAAAAAAAAAGACGCTTATATATATTAAAAAAAAAAAAAAAATACAGTTACAGGACAAACCTTTTGACCGCAGTTATGGACTAAATATTATTCTCCCTCTTCTCCTCACCTCTGCTTTAGTAAGACAGTTACTGGAAAGAAGAAAATGTATTTCAGCAATTAAATTTAAATTATTTCCAAGATGCCTTCCCCCCCAGCTGACAGCTACAAAGCACAATGTGATGTTTACATTTAAAAACTTTTTAGGTAAAGATAAGACATATGCCAAAGAAGACTGATTATTATTTTCTGGCACACTCAGAAGCAACACAGATTTGAGGAGGGCATAAAGAGTCCCAGTACTGGCTGTAATGCTGAGTCAGATGCAGAGGAGTTGCTCAGAAGAGTCAGCCCAGCCGAGGAAGTTTCCAGGACTACATCACAGCCAACAAATTATATTTAGTTGGCAAGAACATTGCACACACCATAAATTCCGGGGTACAGTTACAGCAAGGCGCTGCTGCCCCCGGTGCGGTCACATGCGCCTTTTCGGTGTCCGTAAATTGTCATAACCTTTCTTCTACACCACACCAATGCTTACCATCTGTTTCTGACTTTTGCTCACAGTGTATGGTATCACGCGCTGATTTTGCGGGTGGGGGAGGACATTCTAGCCCTTGTAGGCAATTGGAGCCGGCTGCGTGCGTGGCCTCCTTCCCTTGCCATCTCTGGCACAGGGGTCTTGTCTGTACGATTACTTGAACGAGGCGCACCATACTTGCAGGGACCTATGTCCCTGGCCCCCCTCCAGGATTAAAAATCTACCCCTGCTAGCGGGGCAAGAAGAGCGGCAGCCCGCGAGGGGACAGGGGCTGCGCGCACCGCGCCCGGTGGCGCATCCCGCCCTGGGCCTGGGGCCCCCCAAAACCGCCGGGGACCGGGTCCGCCCCGGCGGGACGCGCCCCCAGACCTCCATTTCGCGGAGGGGCGGGCTCAGAGCGGGCCCGCAGCCGGCGGAAGATGGTTCCCGGGCGCTCGCCACCGCCCCCGGGCGCGGCGCCACGGGGACGGGCGCTGGGTGCCGGGGCGGCGCCTGCTCTCGGCCGCGGGGAGCGCGGGGCTGCGGCGCGGAGCGGGCGGCACCAGCGCCATGACCGCGGCGATGCGGCAGCGGTTCGACCGCTTCCTACACGAGAAGAACTGCATGACCGGCGTACTCGAGCGGATCGAGAGCAAGACCGGCGTCAGCCGCACCTACATCGCCACCGGTGAGCCCCGGCCGCCGCCCCGCCGGCTCCCCGCGGGCGGCCGCGCCCTGCCCGCGCCTCCTCGCCCCGGTCCCTCGGGCTCTGACGGCTCTCTGCTCTCTCCTCAGGCATCCTCGGCGTCGTGGCCGTGTACCTGGTGGTGGGATACGGCGCGTCCCTGCTCTGCAACATCATCGGCTTCGCCTACCCCGCCTACATCTCGTGAGTGTCGCGACTCCTGCCCCCTGCGCCACGCCATGGTTCCGGGTGCCACCCGCCGATGCGGTTGCAAAATCGCATCACTTGCGGCGGTGCCGAGCGTGCCTGTCTGGGGTGGCATTCCGGGACCGTGCACCAAAGTTGGTTTTGCCCGCCACCCCTTTCCTTGAGCAGGTACAGGTGCCGGGTGAAGAACGAGGCTTCTCCCATCCGGCGAGTGCTGCAGGTTACAGGAGTTACAGATGGGAGACGCTGGGTGGTTTCCACACTTGATAACCAGTTCCTGTAGCGGGTTGTGCTTTGGGGTTGGGCTCCCAGCTTTGTCATCTCCAGCGGGAAGCTGGATCGTACGGGAGGGAGGGTCGCCCCTTGGAGGGTGTTTGTTAAACTCGTGCTGATGGCTTGAGCGGGGCGCAGGGAGGCACTGGCGCATCGCCGGGTACCGAGCACCGGGTGATGGGCTGGAGGCCGAGGTGTATTAAGGAGTGCTGTTCACTCCAAACCGGCCTCGCTGATGGGGGGAGCGGGGAAGGAAAACACTGTAACTCCTCTAGAGCGTGAAAGACTTTTAAATACTTCCTTTTCCAGAGGAAGGGCTTTTAAAAACAAAGTAACTGTTGTCTTTCACAAGCGTTATATAGTCCTTTAGACCAATGTGTATTTCCTGTTAGGCCGGAGCACAGTCGAGTATGATCCAAAAGACTGCAGAAACGTAATAAATAAAGCCTATGTAACCTAATACATCTATCAAATGGAAGCCCTTCCCAGCAGGACTGTGATATTGTTGAAACACAGTGCTTGCCTTTTATGTAACTCTATTTAAATACAGTCATCAGCTTTTAAAAATATCTTCTCTGTAATTGGATCCTGGATAATACAAAGTCGATTCTTTTAATTTTTTTCAGAAATTGTTTTATACTCCTGTGGTTGTGATACTTAAGGACAAACAATGTTTTCCTAAATGCTGTCCCTGGTGTTCGCTTATTTTGGAGATTATAGGCCAAGAACTCTGGAGAAACTTAGCTTTTGTTTCCTAGACGATAATTTTTAGTGAAAAGATTAGTTTAAAAGTATTATCTCTTTAAAATCTGAAAGGGGAAATATCAGCCAACAAACCTTCAAAACATTGAAATGGTTGTGTAGGAATTAAATTTATGTAATATTTTGTGTCTTAGGTCACTTTAAAAATTATGAAATTACTTTCTAAAATCCTAATTGAATATTTAAATTTGTTTTAGCACTTTAGGCTTGAGATTATATTTTAAACCTTCCATTATGCAATGATGCTGAATAAATTGATAATACAAACTCTTGGAACTGCAGAAGCAAGGCAGTAGCAAATCAAATATAAATAGAAAGGTATCATTACTAATTTATCTTTCATATCTGAGGGCTTTTTAAAATGTCTTTGTGGAGTATCTCCCTTTTTCATGTTAAAATGTGGTTTTAAATGTGTCTTAATTTGAAAGTTACCTCCCAGATCTTAGTACTGTGGTGTGTTTCAGTTTTTGTAGCTTTTTTTAATAATGGGAGCAATGTCCTTGGCTACAAGTTTTACTTAAACAGAAAAGCATGCAAATACAATGCCAGTTCTGGGGGGTTTTCTCAGTTCATGCGCAGGTAATGCTTGTCCTTTAGCTGCCTTTTTAATGCTGGAAAACATTTTTGTAGGAAATTATAATCCTAGGTGAAAATGTAGTTTAAAATACGTGTGGTGTGCTGCTTGTCAGTGTCTTTCAGTGTCAGCCTGCTGACAGCACAGGTGGGCTCAATCCCCTCCTCAGCCTTTCCCTCCCAAGTGCAGAGCTGGTATGTAGAGTTTATCCACATTTCACTCTGCCTGATTTTGGTTTGGCTGCTCTGGGTCATGTATTGTAGTCAGGATGCTGCTGAGTTCCATCCCCCATCCTTATAGAGACCCAAAGCATAAAGAACACTACCCAGAGTGGTTTGTTTATTCCCCTCTGCTATTTTGTCAGTCCTCCTTGGAAAGGCGGATGAAAAGCCTGCTGTATGAACTGACAGTAGTGGATTTGCTGCCTAGCACTGAACAGAAAACAGTTTTCAGCTGTTCTCATCAGCTGCACGCACCTTCAAATGCCTTTTGCTCTAAAAGCTGTGGCTTCTGGAAGAGGTCAGGAGCTGTAAATGGAATGTGTTGTGCAGGGTGTTAGTTTGATGTTTACACAGGTGGTTCAACAATGAAACCAAGTCTGAAATGTCTCAGCAAGGCACTGAAAGAGAAAAAGCAGATTACTTTTCCTTGGTTAATTTACTTTCTTCTTTTGAAAAGTAGTTCAGTGTATCATTTCTCCAATGTCAGTAACTGAGTTGTTTAAGAGGAAAACAAGGAATGGTTTGGGTTGAAAGGAACCCTGACGGTCATGTAGCCATGGCCAGGCACAAAGTAGTAGGTCAAGCTCTTTGTCAGCAGAAAAGGCACTCATGAAGGAGTGGGGACAGATGTCTGTGCTCTGCAAGGGGCATCAAAAGTCTTTACAGTTGTTTAAAATGGCAAACAGACTGCCTGATGGGTGATCCACAGGCATGTTTCAAATCTGTTTTACTAGGATTTCAGTTCTGGGTTACTGTAATCATGGTAATTACTGTCCATCTCTATCCTTTCCTGAAAGAAACTATATAGCAGTCACAGCAAACCTGGAGACCCTCAGCTCAGAGATAATTCTGTTCATGCATGAAATCAGGACATTTTTGTGCAGGTGTCTGCCTGTCAGGCTTTGTATAAACCTGCAGTTTATTTTCCTTGGTCTCTGTCATTCTCTGTATTCACTGTGGTGTGTGCAGTGCAGCAGGTGTCAGAGGAGAAATGCTGGAGGCTGTGAGTGCTAGACCCAGCAGATGGTGTGAAGTGGTCCAGCTGCTCTGCTGCCCACCTTCTCATCACTGTGGTGCAAACCACTGCCAGGGGAGGGGGCAGCTCCCTGCTTAATGCCTGATACAGCTTCAAGCAGGCACAGCTGTTTCCCTCTTTACTCTTCCTCGTTCACCTTCAGCTCTGCCTTGGGTAAATCTTAATGGTTTCATACATGGAGGAATTTCTTCTTTGACAGTATAAAAATCTCCCTGTACGTCCACATGACATGTCATAGCAAGGGCCCACCTCAGTCTCTTAACATAGGCAAAATGAAGGAGTAGTTCTCTAGCTGTTTCCCAATAGGTCAGGCAATCTCTACTGTCATTCCTTGGAAGTTTGTAAGTGCTATGTGATGAAAGAGAAAAAATAATTTTAAGTTGAAATCTAATACTACATTTACTTCGAATACTTAATTGTGGTTGCAGTAGACCAGCACTGAAAAGTTTGCCACAGATCATAGACACAACTTTTTAAACTTCTAGCAAGCTTTAACTGCACAAGGCAGTAATCAGGCTAGAGATGGAAAAAGTGAGTGTTGGCAAGTGCGTAAATACCATTGCCAGCATTTTCACTGCTTCTCTAAACTTTCCAGAGCTAGCGTGTTCAAATGTAGCTCCACCCATAGTTAGTGGTGGTTAACTGCCTCAGAAAAATCAGAGTGCAAGCAGGAAGGGAGCCTTTGATGACTAAGAAATGTGTGCAAAGGATTGGAAATTTCTTAAGTGCTGTCATGCTTGGTTTAAAAATTGCGAAGATGAAAATAGCTTTGGGCAGTAAAATGTCTGAACTTATTACTAGTGTCTTCAAGGGAGAAAAGCAGTATAGTGCTCTCTCTGCTTTGGCTAATTTTATGCTGTTACTTCACTTTAGCTGTTTTTACTATGTAAATGTTGCTCATAGCATTTCACTAGTAGGAAACAATCTGGATTGATTGTAGAGAAGTATAAACACTCAACTGAAGTTTGAATATTGTCATGGTGTCTTGAGTCTGTCTCCTAGTCCCTTTTCCTCTTTCATGCCTTTAAAGCAGGAACACTGCTTTTCTTTGGTGACAGTTATTTAGGAAATATTAAATTGTTTGTGTATTTCTTGAGAACTAGGACAGCAAATTTCTCTTAACCAGTTTTAAGGCAAATTCTTACTTTCTTCCTTCATTAAAAATCATGCATGATGTGCCAAGGTTTAAAACTAATGGTCTGCTGCTGCTTTGTAAATATCATTTGAGAGACCTGACATATCTAACCAGACTCACAATGCCCAGTAGAAAATTTTCAAATCTGTCTGCACTTGTGCTGTTTCCTCTTGTGCCTAATAATCTGGGGCTTCCCTATGTCCTGCCAAATCAGTTCCTCCAAGCACACTTACTTTTTGGTTTTTAGGTTTTAGAGTGCCATGTTTAAAAGCCATCTTACCAGTCATTTGGACAAATTATGTGCTTTCCTTTCTAAAGAAAGCAAGTGTTTAAGTTCAGGGAGTCTAATACTGTGATAACAATGTGAAAATTTTTATTTTACTTCCAAATCTTGCTTATAGGTTAAAAATATAAAGGTGTTTGTTATATGGATGGGTTGACTCTGAACTGAGGCACTAACACATCTTAATTCCTGCAGAAGAGCCAATGTGTGTGGGATTGTGTTTTGGGAAGCTGGTTTTGACCTGAATCAGAACTGGGGAACTGACTCATTGGTTGGCCCTACAAATACTTCTTCCAGCAGAGAGCAGGCCAAGAATAAGCAGAGAGCAGTGAAATGAGAGGATGCCTGCATTTTCCCCCCCTCTTTGTTTCAGGAATCTAGCTTTGTGTTGAGTTAACATGTAGGCTGTAGGACTCCATGGGCGGGCCAGATGGCATGTGTTCCTCTTGCTGCCTCAGTCCCCATTTCCTTTCAAGAAACACAGTTAGAACCCTTTGTACTGCTGTCATGTAGCTTTTTGTTGTCTTCAAATAATATCTGCCTGTGCATGGTCAGTGAAACCCTCCCTTGCTATCCTTGATGAGTTTTTCTGGTCCCTTCTGCTAGATCCTCAAAATTCTGAGAGAGGGGAACTGGTACACTTAAGTCACAGCAGTTGTGTAAGTGCAGTTGGCAGGAAGATCTTTTCTATATCTGCAAATGCATGACTGTTGTTGAAGTCAGTGAGGAGGAAGAAAGATGGAAAGCAGAAGGCTTTTAGGTGATGGATAGTAATGTAGAAGCCAAAATGATAAAGTGAATCCAAAGGCACAGGTACTTGTTTCAGTGAAATTATGTGAGATGTCAGGGAGGCAGCCTGCCAGGATGAGTCTGACATGAGGATGGCAGGGAGGCACCAAGCTAAGGAAGTTTGTGGTGCAGTTGAGTGTTGATTCTTTGTGGGTGTCTGGGTACATAGCTAGAAGTTAATTATTTTACAAACAGCTGTAAAGAGTTGGGTCAGACCAGTAGGCATAAGCTCTGGAAATATAGGTGATTTCATGGGTTTTTAAGTTAAATGAAGAAAAAACAAACCCAAACTTAACTTGGTTAAGGGTATGACAAATATGCGTACCAACTCACTTGATATAGCACTGACCAGAAAACTGAAGGAATCATGCACAAAATGGTCCAGTCTTTCCCAGCTATAGCATGAGCACTGGGTTTAGGGGAGAATGATCTTTTGCCTTGAACCTGTAACTTTATTTATACAAGAATCCTCAGGTTCACTTTGTAAATTGCAGGGATAAGGGTGATTGCTGCACATGAGACCACAGCAATAAAATTTGGCATTTCTTTATTTCTGCCTCCCAGATCTGGACTCAGCTCAGTAAAATCTTGACTACAAACTCATAACTTAGCCTGTGAGTACTATATGTGTGAATTTACTGTAACAAATGATTTGTTATGCCAGAGCTAATTGAGGAGCAACAGTCTTTTCTTGGAAAAGAGCTGGTTTTTTTTGTTGAAATGAGTCAGATGCTCTAAGTGAAAGAACTGCACTTGGCAACTTACTAAAATTAGACCAGTGTCTGTTACTATCAGTAACAGGATAAGTAGCCACCATTGATCTAGGGTAAAGTTTGACTGATTTTAGGATGCACAGGGTGCAAGCTGAGCCAGTGCTCTGACACTGTAAGTACAGCACGGATCCCTGGGCTGCTACAGAATGTGGCAACCTCCACTCTTCCGTCTTGGCACCACCAGCTAGCAGGGTTACTGGGGAACAGATCTGGCTGAAAATGAAGTTTCTCTTGGCTCCCCATCCATCACAGTGCTGGCCTACAGCAGGTCATTTTCACTCTTGGTCAGGCAGCTGTTTTTAAAATAACTGAGCTGTGATTTTTACTCTCCAGACGACTGGAGCTGTTCCTAGTGGTTGCTTTTACCTCCAAGGTGCAGAACTACTGTAAGTAGTTGTTTGAGTCTCTATTTAAAGTCCTCCAAAGTTAGTGATTAAACAGTATTAAAAATCCTTTGGGATATGTAATTACTATGCATAACTAAGGTGGAATTTAATCAAATCAGCACTAGACAAAATGATATAATTTTTAAAAATATGAAGCTATTGTCTTTGGATGGTCATTCATTTGTTAGAAAATCTTGATATAATGTGTTTATGAGGCTGAGTTATTTGCCCTTGCAACACAGAAATAATTTATAAGAAGGCAATCCTAAAGTAGGATATAGTGTCAGTGCCTCTTGCTCTGTAACTTTTCACTTATTGATGGGGATTGCATTTTGAATATCAGCCTGCTGGATTGCTGACCTAAGATGGAGAAGAATGAAGGATTCTTGGCCTAAAGTAATATCTATGATGTCTCTCCTAAGCTTAATTATACAGGGCATTGCACCAGCATAATACCTCTAGAATAACTTGGAAGACTAAGTTTAATTATGGTGTGATTCTCATGTTGAAAAGAGTGTGGTTATAAATGGATAAAAAAATCCCTCTCTGTTCAGATATTCTACATAACTTACTGTGCTTGTTCTTGGATACATACTGTTTTCTGTGACTTACTATTGAAATAGTGTGTAAGTACAAGGGATGGAGGTAACTTTTGCCCTTTTGTTCAACAGGGACATGTTATGCTGGATTTCCCTGTCTCATCTGAGGGACACGCTCCCCATTCCAAAGCAGAATATTTATAAAATACTTGCCTTTCCTTGACTTCAGTTAAAACTTTCATTCACTGATGGCCCTGCTGTAACCTGCTTTTCCCCCCTCCCTCTCTCCCTGGCTGGGACTGGAGCCGTGGCTCGCAGGAGCAGTTTGAGCTGACGTGGCTGTTCCCTGCTGGCTCTGGTAGGGTGCTGCCCTGACCTTGCCCACCAACACCAGACCACTGCAGAAGGAGGGGAGATGTGCTGTTCCCTACAGTGTGTAGGAAAACAGCCACATGTGGATTTAACGCTGTGTACATCAGCTGGTTAAATCAGATGGGGCTTTCACTACTTGTAGTGCTGCTTGTGGCTGTCTGACAAAAAAAGCGTGCTGTTCATGTATCCCCTAAGGAACTACAGCAGCAGATGGTGAATGCTCAAAGGGAGAACACCCATGGCACTGCATTTAGGAGCTCTCAAAGGCCATTTGTTTCCAGAGGAGAGAAGATAATAGAGCATGGCCCATTAACACAGTGATATGCCATCTGCCTTTTGCCACAAAATTGGAGATTCTAAACTTTTTTTTTTTAATGGAAGGTGATTTTCATAGTTACTGAGATGATTTTAATAATGTTAAAAAGGGAAATGAAACAATGCTCCCTTAAATCCATACATGACTTCACTTCATATATGGTGACTGGAAAACCGGAAGACTGGTGGCAGGTTAACTGCAAAGTATTTTCTCACAAATACTGAGCTAGGATGCTTGTTGTGGTAATATAAGCCTTCTTTTCTCCTCTAATGAGAAATTGTCAGAACTAAAGGAATTCACATAGTGAGCCTCTACAGCAAGTTTTCCTTAACACTGAGAAAATTTGCAATTGGTTCCTTTCTCTGCTCCATTTATCCACCACCCTAGCATCCCTATTAGTCCGTGTACTTTTTTATTTTCCTCCAGAAATGCAGTTTCACACATTTAAAAATAGCTCTATAGCCTTCTTTCTTAACTCCTGTGGTGTCCAGGGGCTGTTTTTGTACAACCCCCTCACCTAATCCTACAAGAATACTTCAGAGGTGTGGGCGTGGAAAAGATGTGCTTTAGAGTGGGAGTAGGAGCAGCTGGAGTTGTCACTCCCTTGGGACTGCTTGGACTAGGGCTGCCTGTGATGGTAGGAATAGCAGGAATCAGACCTGCTGTTGCAAGACCTGTGGAAAACCTGTTCTTCCAGTTGTGCTGGTATGGCAAGAGCTGCTACTTTTCCCACTGCAGGATGCTGCTGGCCACACTCACACTCCAGCAGAAACAATGCATGAGTTAAGTATCAGATCCTTGTACTGCAATTCAAAGTAATTCGATCCAGCAGCTGTGCCAGCTCCCTCTGCATGTGGTGGGTTTGCCAGTGCTTTTGCTAAAACATACAGCATGTCACAGGAATTATTTCCCCCGACTCTCCTTGCTCCCCCCTAACTTACAGAACTAGGAAGTGACAGAATCCAGAATCTCAACTCACAGACTAGGAAATGGATTTACGGCCAACTCTGTGATTTCTGCCTTGTAAACCTCCTTAACTCTGCCTTTTTAAGGGAACTAACAGAAAACTTGGCACTTCTGGTACATCTCACACGTGCTGCTTCAGAATCAATACAGCTGATATTAAAGGAAGAAGTGATACAAGAATTTAAACTGAATTCATTACACTGAGTCTACAGATTTTAATCCTCCAGCATAAGTGGAGAGGACAAATGCTCTCTAAAATTTAAGCTTGAAATTATCAGGCTTAGATTTGCTAGTATTTTGTTGTAAAACTTCTTACAGTGGTAATCTGGAATTTGGTGGCTCCAGAAACTCCACTCTACTACTTTTACTAAAAGAGCATATGTGCATCTTTTAGTTTCTGTTTTGTAAAACTATATAAACTGGAACTGAATTTTCATAGCAGATGGAGAACAAAAGCCCATTAAGTCATTATGCAGAAAGTCTAGTACTTTAGCAGAGGTATTTTTACTCTGTTCTTCATACTTTAGTCTACATCAGACTTTGCAAGTCCTGTAGGAATTAATTTATGGAGCAGATACATATTCTTCAGCATATGGATCTGGATCCCCTCTGCTTATGTACAGCAAGGGCTTCTTAGGACTTAGAGCAAATCTTATGGATAAGTTTACCTTTTCAAAGAGGAATCTAGTGCATGTATGAATACATTTAAAATGCTATTTATTAGAGCTAACTATGTAAAAACCCAGAATACTATAGACAGTTTTCTACCACTGGTGCTGCTGGGAACCCCAAGCTGTGCAGCACTGAATGAATTTCTGATCCACACATATCCCACTGTGCAGGCCTTGTCTGGAGGCAAGGCTAGCCCATTTTGAAAACTTAAGGTATTGTAGGATTTTTCATCCAAGACAACAGCTCTGTTCATCATTCCTTTCTGACTGCCAGAGAAGGAGGATAGTCACTGATGGGTGTAGGCAAGGCCAGGCAGGGGTCCAGTGCCTCAGGTTATCTGTTACGTGGATCAATAATGCTCTGATGTACAGTAGCCTCTGATCAGGATTACCACAATGCCTCCAGAACTGGAACCATGCCCAAAGATTATCCCCTCCCTTTCTTGGCCCCCAAAATGTTTTGTGAGCAAGGTCAGAATGCTCACTAGTTTTGTTTAGCTTTTTTTTTTTCCTCCTTGTAATCCCAGAGGTAGAAATATCTTGAGTATCTTTTAGTTTTGAAGTGTGGTGTATAGGGAAAATCTTTGCTGTTCGAAGATCTTGACACACTGTCGGTGTAATAGATACTAATTGGTTTGTTTTGTGTAATTAAAATATGGAGAGTCACATAGAACAAAGAATCTGAGTCATGAAATCTTCATCATTATAGATGAGACTGATGCTGCTGTTCTGCTCACTTGATTTATTTTCCTTGCAGAATCAAGGCCATTGAAAGTCCCAACAAAGATGATGACACGCAGTGGCTGACTTACTGGGTTGTGTATGGCATTTTCAGCATAGCTGAATTCTTCTCTGACATCTTTCTGTCATGGTTCCCTTTCTACTACATGCTAAAGGTATGTTAATTCATGTGACCCCTCTCCTAAATTGGGACCCTTTGATAGAACTGATCTAATGTCTCCAGAAATGGATAGATGACAACAGATTCATTTGGAATCACTCCCAGGTCACACCTTCTATTTACATGCAGGTTATGTATAATTTATTACTGTGAAAGTGATCTGTTTACAGATGATGATACAGGAAGGGAAGTTGGGATAGGTGGAAGGGAAAGGTCTGCTGGGTTTTAGGAAAGAAGAAAAGACAGTGGGACTGTCCCATAAAGGAAAAAAAAAAAAAAACCAACAAACCAAAGACAGTTCTTTCTCTTGGTGCTCAGGTAAATTTGGACAAATGACATAGTAAGCCCTGCAGAGTGGCTCTACTTTTGCTTTAAGTGGATTAGTAAAAATGGAGAATAAAATCATGAAGGCTGTTGAAGGAGGTCATAACATCTGTGCTATTGGAACAAAGATGGAAATCGGAACACAAGAATAGTTTGTCCTGCAGTTTTAATTTTTAATTAAGCTCAGTTTCCTGAAAGGAACTGGTAGGTATCAGAGGAGATGGTTGCTAATGTGCACTTGTTAGTGTGATTTGACTACCAGCAATGATTTGGTTAATGTGTTCCAAGCTTTGTTTGTGATCTAAGGTGCCAGTCAACTTTAACATGTTAAATTCTTCTAGGAGATAGCTGATCAGTCTGTGTGCTGTTGGGTAAAAGACATTTTAGCTTGCTGCAGAGCCTGCTCTTTATCTCAAAGAACTGTTACCATCTTTCTGGTTCAGTGGGCTGTTCTCTTCCTTCTCTTTGTTTTGTTAGCCTGGTTTAGTCGCACGAAGGTTGGTAAAGCAATTTACTTGCCAGCTGTTGTGGTGGGGTCATTTAATATTTTAATGATAATGACAATGTCAAAAGCTGTTTCCAGGAAATGCTATATTTTATAGACAAAAATTTTCACTGCAACAGCTGGTTTACAATGTCTGCCTTGTTCCTTTTCAGTCTTTAACAAGCCTCAACTGTGACAATCATTTGGATGCCTTCTGCTTTAGGAGAATTATTACTTTAATGCATCATCTGCAGTGGTATATGCTCACAACTCTGAATTCATACAGTGTATTTTCAGAGCTTCTTTTCTAAATTCTTAGTGGAAAAAGATGTGGCAATGGTTTCTTCATGCCACCACAGCTCTCTTTCTGAAGACCGCAGACTGAAATTCAGGTTGACTTTCCAAATAAAGACCACAAATGGCTCTGATAAAATGGATTATCAGGAGTGGCACAGTTACATGTAGTATTGTAATCAAGGGAAAGGCATTTTCCTCAGTTCTGCAAAAGCAAGCACAAGGACTTATGTCAAATACACAGCTTTCTACGATGGCTGCAGAAGGCACATAGGAGCCAAGTGTCTGCTCTCAGTAGTGGTTGGTAGGAGAGGCTTGTACAGAGGCAGGCAGGTGTTGGCTGAGAATCAGAAAGTCTTGCTGAATGGGTGGAAAGATGGAGATTACTCCTCAGGAGGAGAAGGAGGAATCAGGCACCGTCCACGCTTCATTCCGTCCGTGATCTAAAGCCTCTTGGAGGGTAGTTATGATGTCTCCATATCTCTTTCAGGAAGTAGAAGCCCAGATATTCATTCATTAAAATTTTGAGTTCTTTTCATTCTTAAGATGTGCTAAATTTGTGTATTCACATGTATTTATATGGCTTGTAGCTTCCACTCCAGACAGAGATTTAGTTGCTATTTTAAAACACCTTCATGCACAGAAGCACTGCTGCTTTCAGAGTCCCCGAAGTCCAGAGGTTAGACTCTGTGACATTCAAGTTTTCAGCAGACTAGAAAATTTTATGGGTGGGAGAAAGGAATGTTGAAGAACTCCTTTAAGTATTTTTTGATGTTTGTATACACTTTTGTTTTCCAGATTACACTTCTTGGATTTTATGAGCTTTTTCTTGGATTTTATGGGCTTTTTTTTTTTTTTTTTTTTTTTTTGTGGTAATGCCCATTTCTAATTTGTTTGGGTTTTTTTATCTCTGAAGCACAGGACATGCAAGGAACTCATAATTTCTTGTGCTTATGATTTGTTTTTAAATATTTCTGTTCAGGCTTTGAAGATTTCTGTGGCATTCAGGTATTACAGTACAGTAGCCAGTAAAAGCAACAGAGTATTCCCATGAGTATTCTTGGTTGTGGGAGTGAGAGGGGCTCCTTCCTCCACTAATGGCTCTGTCTTGAAATACTGTAATGCTGTTTCTGAACAAAATTGGTGCTGCCAGGACAAAACCAGCTGCTAGGAGCAGGTCCAAGTGAGCCAGACTGAGCTCAGGTGAATTCCATTCTCTCCTCCGTCTGGTCTGGAGGGTTGCAAAGAATATATTTTGGGTTTGGGTTTTTTTTTTCCCAGTTAACAATTTTATCACTCTGAGCTTGCTGGAACCTCTTACAACCCTCTTTATTGTCAATACCCTATGTTAGTTCAGTTTCATGAGAGAGAGGGGTAAAATAAACTATGTTAGCAGTCTAACATTTTCAAGCTTTGAAACGAGTGAGAATCTCAACTTTGGTAAATGTTCAATAAAAAATGTATATAAACATCTGTTGCAGTACAATTCAAAAGTAATAGGTACTTGAGAACAAATCTATAATTACCTATTTCTTAACTAGAGTGGGACAAAGCTGTCAAATCAAAATTACTAATTTTGTTCTTAGGCAGGGAAAGGGAAATTTCAATTTCTTTTGGTTAGAGGAACTCACATTTGAGGAATTTTTTTTCTAAAACAAAGGAGAACTAACTTTTTTTGTGTAGAAGTTGAGATACTTGTACAGTTTTGGGAGAAGTAACTTTCAGTAATTGATCAGATATTCTTGAACAGGAAATAAAGTCAGTGCACTTCTCAGCTTTTAATGAAAGGTAACAACATAAGATAGCACAATATAGTCTTTATGTTATACTAAGTTCCAAAGAATTGAAGCATTTGAAAATCAGTATTTATATTGATAAAGGCACTTTTTGCCTTTGTTTTCTCTGACCATACTTAATAATTCATCAGCTGCTACTTACTGGTGCCAGATTTATTGCATGTTGAATTATTTGTTTTACTTCATTGGAATTTTCCTGATGGCAAATCTCTCTGGTGAACACTTTACTTTAAACAACCTTTCTTTCTCTTCTGGGCAAACACTCCTTTCAGTCATTTTGTCTTGATACCACAATCAAATGGTTTAAAGAAGAAAGCTTAATGCTTACCCAAAAGGATGGTAAATTGGTCTGGCACTGCAGAGAAGGCAAAGCCAAAATTTTACAGATGGGAAGAGTAGAACCTAGAGAACATTCAGTCTCAGTACACCTTGTTGGGAAGGAACAGAGGAGACATATTCCAAAATATTTTGAGACCTTGCTTGAAGAAGACTGTGTGTTTTTATTCCTTTCTGCCCAGAGATGTAGGGGAATCCTCAAACATGGAATCCTGTCTAACATGAAAATAAGGCATGTTTTGAGGCTGAGGTTGTTTTGTTTTGTGTTTCAGGAAAGAGTAGTCTGAGAAAAGTTGTTATGCCTTCATTTTCTGGAGAGGCTTTTGACAAGGAATAATACTGTACTGTTTGTGTACAGAAAGACCTGTACAAATGCTGGGAAAATGTACTTCATTTTGTTGCAGTTTTATCCTGCAAAATAATTTTATATGTATTTTCATCGCTCAAGCAGATTTAGTTTATGGCACTCCCTGTTCCTTAAATGTTTCATCTTGCTCTTTGTGACTATCTGTGTGTGGTGTATTGCAGTGAAACTGAAGCCCAATAAAAGTGCTTCAGTAGTAAAGACAGGGATTTGTAGTACCTGTAATAACTGTCTTTCCAATCCCCTTTTGTAAGATGCAGAAACATGAACCCACACTGTGGTCTTCAATTTTTCTGGAGAGCAGATGGTGCTCTAAAAAGCTATACCTGAACTGTAATCCAGAGGCATTAGTCTTGTTTGTGCACTGTATGTAGCTTGGGCTTATCTCTCCTCCTTGTCAATTGACCTCTGGGGTACACACAATCCTGTTCTTTCCTCCACTGTGTTTTCAAGGCAGAGAGGAGAGGGGTGTGTTTTGGCTGAATTGAGGTCATTTAGGGACCTGCACATTCAGTGAGGCCTGTGCCATGTGTTTTAGAAATATTGAGAGAAATGGATGTTTTTTTCTTTCATGTACCTATCCATGAAATTATTCCAGTATGAAGTATGTAGCTGTCCTGGTGTGCGCCCTGCTGGAGCCCGGACCGCACAGGGAATGACTCACTGCTCTCACTGTGGCACTTAGGAAAGGCACCACGTCCCCTACTCATGATTCCTTCCACTCAGGCTGGTGTTCTTGTTCTCACAGTGTGGCTTCCTGCTGTGGTGCATGGCTCCCAGCCCTTCCAACGGGGCAGAGTTTCTCTACCACCGGATTATCCGTCCCTTCTTCCTGAAGCATGAGGCCCAGCTGGACAGCGTCGTGCAGGACCTGAAAGACAAGGCTGCAGAGACTGCAGACACCATCACTAAGGAGGGTGAGCAAAAGGCCCTTCACTGGTCACAGCAAGTAGGGGGAATTGCACTGGGGAGCTCACTTAATATTCATCATTTGGAGGAAACAAATGTAAATTGCAAGAAGACTATGTAAATTATAATGGAGAAGTTAAATTTGGGAAATGGGGGTTGCAGTGGATCTTGCTTTCTAGAATTGCAGTTAGGCTAGAATGAGTGGAAGAAATTGAATTGTTTTTGTGTCTTCCCACCATACACACCACTAAAAACATTCTCTCTAGAGGCAGACATACCTTTCATACATACAGTTATTGCTTTAGTGTATCCTCATATATCCTGAAATACTCCTGAAATAGTATAGAGGGGCTCCCAATTGTGCAGGAAACAATTAACAGGAATACACAGCAATGAGGAAAGTGCAGTTTCCCCATGTATATATTTTTGCATTTTTCCTTCTTCTGGAGTTCAAAGTATTCCTCTTAAAGGAATTACTTACGTTTTATTTTTACATGCTATAAGAGCCTGTAGATTGCTTAACTTTTTTATTTCCTTGCATTCTGTTGTGAACCCTTGCATTCTAAAATATCTGATGATGGTTTTATGAATAGCAGAAGGAAATGTGTTAAGTAGCTAAAATAAAGTTTTTTTTAAGTTTCACTTGAAAGAAATTTTATCTATATGCTATTTCAAAGCATCTTAATTCTCCTTTCCACCAAACCATGAATGCAGCCTCATTTCATCTTACCAACTTAAGCAGTTTTCCTGTCTGCTTAAAAGATCTGCCTTGCTCAACTATTCTTGGAAGTTTTGCTGCATGATTCTTTTGGAGTCCTTATTGTCAGGCATGCATCTTACTAATGTCCTTCCGTGTTGCATGTGGGACTTTCCTGTACTCATTTCATCACTATTCTTTCTTTTTCCTATTTTTATGTATAAAGATTTCTACAAAAAAACAACACACCCCCCCCCCCCAAAAAAAAACCCAAGCAAACAAACAAAAAAGAAAAAAAACCCAACAAAACAAACAAACCCACCAAAACAAACCCACCAAACAAAACAACAGCCTTTTTTTTTAAGAAACCATGCATACATATATGTATGTACACATATATATTAGCATTATTCCAAACCTGTTGTATCATTATGATATATTTCTTGCTGCAAACCTCTATGTCCTTAACACTATGAGCAGCCCTGTTTTAACAATACCATAGTTACTGTACTGCTCCTTACTTATGTTTTATTTTTTAATGTTTTTATGATCAGTTTTATCACTATATCTAGGTGTATACAAAAGCTATGATTTTCTTCTATGTTCTTTCTCTTGTGAGTAAAAGGAAATATTTTTTCATGCAGTTTGAGAACATTTGATTACCCACTTTGTCTGTAGGCCTATGACTAAACTTGATTTTATTTTCCTGCAGCCAAGAAAGCAACAGTGAACTTGCTGGGTGAAGAAAAGAAGAGCACTTAAACTGGATTCGTTTCCCTACCACCTCCTTTGTGCAGCTTGATGTTACTGGGGACTGTGGTATAAGTTCAATAATATTGCCTTGGAAACATTTTGATATATTAAAGGAATGTGCTGTAAGTTTACTTACTACTTTGCTGTGACAGATAGAGAGTATGCATTTTTATTTAAAAGCAATGCAGTGGGCAGCATCTGAAGCTTAATGAAAATATTCATCTTCATGCAGAAGAAGTCTTTCAGTAATCTCTTTCTGCGGTAACATAAATAAAAACGTATATATCCCTCAGGCTCTGCACTTTAGTTGTCTCTTTGTCTATGAAATTACTCTTAACACTTTGATTGTGGTGCATCTGGTAGCACAAAGCTATTTCATAGGGAAAATTCTGAATGGATCTTCTTGAATATACAGGGAATTATTCTGAGAGATGGCATAATGGATGTATTTCCCACCACTAAAGCTGTAAATTGTGAAATTACATGTTCTAGGCACCTGATTATAGAGATTATTCACTGCTGCATGTTTTGTTGTAACACAGTATTTGGTACAGTGTGTGTATTCTTAAATGGATGGATACTAAATATAGGAAAGAATAACTTCCTTGGAGTGATGAAGCTTATTTTGGCCTGAAGTGATTTGCTAGAAATGGATGCCACAAAATTAACAGAATGTGACTGAAATACAACTTCTTGCCTATTCTTGTTAAAACAAGTTATTATCCAAAATTGTTCAAAGAGTGCTTTTTTTAGATCACACTCAAAAGCACAAGCCACCTTTAGCTAAGGAGTGGCACCATTACAAACACTTTTTCCTGAATTCCTTTTAAAATAGCAGCTGCCTTGCGTGTCAGTCCTCAGAATTACATCATTAAGGAGACAGACTAAAACTCCCACAAGTTTTTTCTGCTCATAAAGGTCTGTAATCTCTTCTGACTATACTAAGAACAACTTTGTGTGAGCGCTTAAACTTTCTGATGAAGATGCTCTTGGTGTTACTTGATATATCCCTGACCAATCAGTAAGAGTGCAACCAAAGTTGCTAAGAGAATAAAGAGATTTTTTACAATCAATGTAAAAAAACCCTATTTTTTCTTAGTTTTGCATCTGTACTCTTTCACACTGTGGTATTTTCAACAAAAACTATTACATTAATTAATCAGGCATGAATTATTGAAATTCCCATGTTTTCATCTCCATGCTGACATTTCTTTAAAACCTAGAGTAATAGCATGGCGGTTCTGAGCTCACAGAACATGCAGAAAGAAAGCTTAAGGTTTTGATAGGATAAAAATTATTTCCAGTACACAATCCTGAATTCTAAAAACTTAAAATAAAGTTTTGAGGACTTCTGGCTTTCTGCAGCAAATTGTTGTATAAACATGCATTGTAAATTTTCAGATGCAAGAACTGCAAAAGAGTGAAGCACACAGTGCAACTCAGCAGGTCAGTTTTAACCTCAGCAGGAC
The DNA here is from genome assembly GCF_963513975.1 of Fringilla coelebs. NCBI lineage: Eukaryota > Metazoa > Chordata > Aves > Passeriformes > Fringillidae > Fringilla > Fringilla coelebs. The sequence goes on along the minus strand of NC_140031.1, from coordinate 70,849,640 downwards.
AGATATGAAAGGGGATGTAGAAATGTCATAAGAGAAAGCATTTTAAGCTTTGAGCTGGAAAACAGCCCTTGGGGCTGGCAGCTTGGATAGGGAAATACAAGACCTGCTGTACCTCATGTTCTCTAGGACAGCAGGCTGTTTGTCATTTGAAGAAAAAATGAAAGATTTCTTAGCTAATCATTCCTTGACAACTTTTTGTTAGGAGGGGATATGCTGAAGAGGATAAAGTTTACAACAAAGTTCTAGGTTTTAAGCATGTAAAAAGTTTGAAGTGTATCACCATTTAACTGGTTAATTTTTGTCTTCTTCTGTCGTAAACCCACTGGACTTTCTAGTAAGCCTTACTAAACCTTAGTCCTGTGTTTTAAGGTCGATCAGCTCTATGTAAAGCACTCGTGGCCACTGTAATTTAGTTTCACTTCTTGAGATTAGAAGTAACTAGATGAAAATAAATGAGGATTCTTAATAAAGTATTTGATTTCAGTGCAAAGCACTACATAACTTATCTAAAAGCTTACAGTAAATTTTAGATTTTTCAAGCATAATGATGTCTGTAGTAGAGACAGGATTTCCTTTTCATTTCTTATACTAATTAACAGTTCTTCCACTGTTATTAATGGGGATAAAACATTCTAGGTAGATGTTAGGTAAGTGTTGAAACAGTCCCTTGCATCTCTCAGAACTTGAAAGGCTTTAAATCAACTTACTGTCTTTACCAACTTGATATTATCAGCACATACAATCAGTGCTCTTTTGTCAGATTTCTACTTGAATTAGAACTACAGTCTGTTGTTAAGAGAAGTTGCCCTTGTTTTTTTGCCTTGATGCAAGTAGAAATGACAGAATTTCTGCAGCAAGTTATCCTTTCCTGGAAGTAACTCCACTGGGCTGGCCCCGCAGATCAGTGCTTTTCTTTATGTCTTCATAACATTTATGTGCAAATGTTGGTACACACATCTGCTCCATGTCTTTGCTGAAGCTGTAATGTGCTAATAAAAATGGACACAAATAAAAAGATTCTTATGGGACTGGTATGATGCCTCAGTATTTCTTAAGAACCTTATACCTCAACAGTGAAAACCTGACTACTTTGGGAAGGTAGAAGGTCTTTATAGGGTATTCACTTTTTTTCTCCCCTCCCTGAAGTTCATTACTGGGGAACCAATATAAACCTCTTAAACTCCAAGGAAGTGTCTCTGCCTCATGCCAAACTGCGAGTGCAGCCAAGCAGATTTAGAGCATCAGGCCCTTACAGAAGAGTTTGGAATGCAGAACTCTTCCCAGCAGTGAGCACCATAAGCATCTTTCTAGGCTTCATAGCCTGGCTTACCTGGGAATCATCAAGGTTTAGGATTCTCTAGAAACAGAGAGGAAAGATGGTAAACTACAGGGATTTTGAAGTTTTCCTCTCCCATGGGCTTCCTGGTGTTCCATAAATGACCTCAACAAACAATGCTGAATACTTACTGGCAGTGGTGTTATATTTACCTAAGACTGATGTTGCCACTCTTTTAAAGGACATTTCATCTGCTTTATCTGACTCCTTTCCAAACTCAGCAAAAAAGGAAAATAAGTTCAGGAAAACATATGATAACAAACATATGAAACATCCCCACTAGTGATAAAATAATGAAAACTCTCCAACCCAGAGGAAGCCAATTAACAAAGCATAGAAATTCTTGGAGGTAGTGGAAGGTGTGACTAGTATTTGTCAGGTCAAACCCTCACTACATTTAATTTGACAAATAAAAGGATGTTTCTTGAGTTTGCATTCCAGTCTTGCCAACTCTTTCTAAACAATCCGAGAATCAACTGAAATTTTTGTTACTAATTCCTTAGTCATCTTCCTCCCCTATTTCATATTCCACAAACAATGGTGTCCTTATTCAAAGGAGGAAGAATGAAGTTTTGAAAACAAAGCCACAAATCCTTGAAGGTCATGAGAGATTCTCATTTTCTGTAAAGGGCACCTAACAAATAAGACGAATGTCTTGTCTTCTAGAGAAGTTCTACATCCAGTGTGGTGGAATGAAACTGTTCTTGAGGAATGACAACCCAGGGCTGCTAAGGAAGTCCTCAGTTTCCTCAGCTGTGCAACCATGTTGTTACAGCTTTTTGAAAATTTTGTTTCCTACTGATACAGAAACTATTAAGAGATCCTGTAGCAAAAAATCTTCAGATGACCACATGAACTCATGAACTAGTCAAGTAAAAATAATTGAAGATGAACTTTGAATTTGCATATTTCACGTACTTTGGAATGCAATGTAGTTTGCACCTTTGCTGAGGCTATGAAATTAAAAAAAAACTATATTTTGTACTACTGGATCTTTGTAGGAGAAGAATACTTGAAGATTTCTTAGACATGTCTAAATTCTGCTACTTGAGAAGCAAACAGACAAAACCCAAAAAACTACACCCCAAAGAAAGCCCAAACCTTGACAGATGAAAAGAGGCACACATGCTGTTTCATAGACAATAGCACTACAGTTCAGACGATGCACTTCCTATCTGCAGTGTCCTCTGCTCTCTCCCAGATCCCAAACTACCAAGGACTTGGCTGTTTCTTTCCATCTGCCTTACACAGCCACTATGGCAAGGGGTACTTAATTATTTATTCTTATTATTATTATATAATAAAGCAAATTATTTAATCATTATAAATTATATTTTTATTTAGGGACTTTGAAAAGGGTATCCTTTATCCTAAGAGAGAAAATAACCCCACAAAGGCCAGTCTGCAACAGGAAGAAGCTAAATAACTGGTGTCCAGTGACAGAGCACGTGGGAATTGTTTGAAGCTGTGCCAGGGGAAGTTGTCTTGACACTGGGAAGCATTTCTTTACCAGGAGGGTGGTCAGATCTTGGAACAGGCTTCCTAGAGAGAGTGGTTGATGCCCCAAACCTGTCAGTGTTGAGGCATTGGAACCATATCCTTAATAGTGTGCTTTAACTATTGGTCAGCCTGGAAGCGGTCAGGCAGTTGGTTTGGATGATCATTTTAGGTCCCTTGCATTCCATCGCATCGCATCGCATCGCATCGCATCGCATCGCATCGCATCGCATCGCATCCCACCCCATCCCACCCCACCCCATCCCATCCCATCCCATCCCATCCCATCCCATCCCATCCCATCCCATCCCATCCCATCCCATCCCATCCCATCCCATCCCATTTCATTCCATTTCACTGCATGTATAGGTCTGGAGAAGGAATCTAAGGAGCCACCATCTCTCATGCTCCCAAGCAGAACACATACAAATATCCCACAGGTATATGTTCCCCAAAAGGGAGTTATGGCAACATGTTTCTCTTACACACACACAAGGAACAGGATGTACACACAGGCAAGTTTTTTTAGGACCAGCTGTTTTTTGCAGTGCTGTTCTTTGAGTTACTTCATGTCTGAAGGCTGACAACTACATGTGGTCACATATTATTGTCACTTTCCAACATAAAACACATTTTAAAATAACCTTCTAATGTTCCGTCTCTTTAATTACTCAATTAAGAATTAATTATGGTGGTACTTCTGCTATAGCAGCTACATGCTATACATCTGAAAGAATAAACCTCACAAGAGTGAATAAATATCACAACAGTGCTGAATTCTCATTTTTAGTCATTCTATTATTGATTGCCTGTATCATCACACCTCCCTGATGCTCAATGTCAATGTTACCATCCATTACTGACACAGAAATTGTTGTAAGGATTGTTATAAGGATTTTGAGCTCATATGTCCATTTCAAATGTTTAATTTTTCTCAGGTGTAGAAAATGGTATAGGGAAATAACAGACATACTTATAGAGAGCTGGACTGCGACACTAGTTCATTATCCCTATTACTCCTGTCCTGGATCCTGAGTAAATTCCCATTCATGGATGCATGCCTTCCTTTGTTACTGTTGCCACCTACAGGAAATCTCAGATCAGAGTGTCTTTTTAGTGATGATACTGCATAAATAAAACATCACAAAAAACTGTAAAAAGAAGGCAGGCGGAATAAAAGGACCTTCATTATCACCTAGTTTCCCCCTAAAAATAAAATAATTTTAAAAATTTCTTCACAGCATTCAGACTAAAAGTTGCAATATTTCTGTATTTTTACTGCAGACTTGTCTCCACTCCCAGTCCCTCAATGGTTCATAAAATTTTGCCTGTTCCCAGAAATGAGGCATAATCTGTTAACTGAGGAAGAACTGAGGTCGTCTTGACCTCCTTGTTTTTAATCCTCCAAGGAACCCAGTTTATTAAAATACAGAAATGAAAGTCTAGTTTATAAACTCTGTCAGGAAAAGGAGAGGTGTATTTAACTTTGTGCTGCATCATCTAGGAACAACTATTGCTCATATAATATACTTAGTCTAAATCCAGAAATCAGAAAAAGCAAAACATTCCCATTTAAAGATGGGAGGATAAGCAGACAGGAGTTTGGGAACTCAGTCTTCAACTTCCTAACGGTAGTAGTCATCTGATTTCCTAACAGGGCTTTAAAAAACATAAAATCAGCTTTACCCAAAATATCCACAGAGCTTTCTTTTAGTTTGACTAATTCACATTTCATGTATTTGAGCTCAATATTACCCTTTTCAGAAGTCTTTCTTGTCTTTCCTTGCAAGATTGCAAGACTTTAAAATAGCTTTAGTATTTTGGGTTCCTAGATCAGGAAAGTTTGATAAGCAATGCCACTAAGATTCTTTCTCACACACACAGATAGGTCAGATCACTTCTGAAGGTATTTAATTTCAGACCACAGTAAATTATATTGTGCAAGACTTGACCTCCACATTTTTCAGCTGTCTATAGTCTAAAGCTCTGATTTACAAAAGTTAGGCATAATGTGATTTTAACTTTTCACAGACCTCTCACTTTATTTAAAAGTTTCAGAAGAATTACTCATCACTCAGCAGAATCCAGGCAAAATTTGAGCCTAGCAATCTGTGGGCAATTATAGTCTTTTATATGACAAGTGTATCTTCCATTTCTGGTATTTTCCCCCATGTTGCAACTAACTGTAGCACTTCCCTAATTCTATAATGGAGTGGATGTGCCTTAATAACTTCTAATTACATCCCGTTGTTTTCCACTACAAAAAAACCCTTTTCATATAGCATCTGTTTCCACATCTCGTACCCCATGGCATTTCATCAGCTCACAGGGTTACCATTTAACTAACTTCCCCAAATTTAGGCCAGACACTCTAAAGAAAGCTCATATAAACTCTTACCTTACCAGAAAAATCCCCCCTGAAGATATTTGTATATGACCACAGTCAATTACAGCCTTAGAACACAGGACTTCCTCTCCTACACATTTCTCTTTTAGAGAATCTGCATAACTGCTCACACTGAAAGGCAAGAATTCTCCCTAATAGAAAGAAGAGGGCAGGAGGGATGTCTGTGTGGATACAGACAGTCCTTTCCTGCAGAATCCGACATCACTCTGGAATGAATCATGAAGCAGCATGGGCAGGGTCCTCTCCTGGCTAAACTGATGCTGTGGTTGATGGGTGCACTTGAGCATGGACACTGTCACAGAGGTTATGGATATGAAACAGGCTGTGTGATTAAAGCCTCTCTGGAATGGAGGACAATGGCTGAAATGTCAATATGGTGGGGCCAGGCAGTTTGAGTCTATCAGTCCCCCAATCTACCAAGGCAAGAGCCATGTGCTGACAGTGGGGGGATCAACAGCTGGATGGCTGGAAACACTATTTGTACCACTCCACTCTCCTGGGTCTTGAAAATCGGTCTTATGGGGGCACAGTACACCAGAAATAATCGAGTCAGACAATGGGATTAGTTTCCAAAGCAACCACATAAACACTTGGGCCAAAGAGCATGGCACTGTGTGGGAATACCACATTCCTGGTCAAGCATCAGCCTCTGGAAAGATCAAATGATGCAATGAAAGACCACACTGAGAGCAGTGGGTGGTGGGACCTTCACCTCCTGGGGTGCACATTTAGCAAAGGCCACCTGTCAGTCAACACCCAGGCATTGCCCACCAGATGGTGTGGCCCAGTCTAAACTTCTGCTTCTTGTACAAGGGGATAAAGTTCCTGCAGTGAACATTAAAAACATGCTGGGGAAAAGAGTCTGAGTTATCCCTACATCAGGCAAAGGTAAACCAATTCCTGGGATTGTTTTTGCTCAGGGACCTGGATGCAGATGGTGGGTCCTGTGAAAGGATGGAAAAGTCTGATAATCAAAGGGATTTGACTTTGGGAAAGAATAGCCAATGAATTATATCAATTACTGTGTAACACTGTGAATTATCACTTCTATGATGGCCCTGTGCCCATCACCACATTGGTCACCCCATGGTGCCTGTCTATGCTGTGCTGGTTTTGGGGCTCCAACCCCAAACCCCTCTTAATCACACGTTAATGAAGAATGAATTTGGATGGAGCCATGAGCACAGCAGTGATGGATTCAGAACTGCTTTCCACATACAAGAGTCCAACACCAAACACCTCTCCTGCCTGAAAACTGTTTCTGACAGATGGAGCCCAGGGTCATGCACTCAGTGAGCTCAGTGGGCTTTTACAGGGATGGTCCATAATTTAAGGGCATTTTATCTGTGTGTGTGCGTTTGTACCAAGAGAGGAAACTGATGAGGTTTTAGGAAGTGGGACCTGCATCACAGAAACTATATGGAATAAGGGATGCCTGCTGTCCTGACTTCAGCTGCAATCCAGTGAAATTTCTTCCCAGCAGTTGTTAGTGCTGTATTTTAGATTTGGTGTGAGAATAATTCTGTTAACATACTGGTGTTCTGCTTGTTCCTGAGCAGTCTTATCTTAAACCCAGGACTCTTCTGCGCCTCACGCTCTACCAGTGAGGAGGTGTGGCAAGAAGCCAGGACAGGTGACCTAAGCTGGCCAAAGGGATAGTCCATATCACAGATTAGCATGTCCATATCACAGATTAGCATGTCCAGTATATAAACAGGAGGAGATTGGCCAGGAGGGGCTGATCACTGCTGGGGGTGGGGTGGGCATCAGTCTTGTTTTGATTTTTTTCCTCTCATTAAAAAAAAAGTAATGATAATTATATTTTATTGTAATCACTGTTACTTCCACTATTGTATTTTATTTAGTTTAAATTATTACACTGTTCTTACCTACACCCACAAACTTCTTTCCTGATTATCCTTCCCACTGAGGGTGGGGACTGAGGGAGGGGCTGGGTGGTGCTTAGCTGCCAGCTGGGGTGAAACCATAACAATTAGGTTGTTCAAAGTCCCCTCTAGGCTGGGACTGAACACTTCCAGGAATGGGGCATCCACAACTTGTCTGCACAACCTCTGCCTCCACTACCCTCATGGTGAAGATTTTCTTCCTAATACAGAATAGCATAGAATTAAGACAATTGCTTCACTATCATAAATAAAACGGTTTACTAAGGCAACCAGATTTCAAAAGGTGTATGTTTCTTTTGGAAAAAATAATTCTCCTACCCACCCTATTTGCTTATGTTCTTCGACTTTTAACGCGGGTGCTAACGTCAGGTGTGCAGGTTGTATGTGAAAAGAGATTTATTGTTACACAGATGCAAGGCGGTTACATGCATTCCAGTTCCAAGAAAAGCAGGCAGTTCTACTCAGCTTCACCTCTTCATTTCTTGCTTGTATCTCCACTTCAAAGTCGCTGCATGGTGTCCATCTGTACTTCCTGTAAGTACAACTATGCAATGCAACAGTGACTCCAGAAGTTAATTTATTTCTTTTTCTTCCCTTTACCTTTCTTGCCTCCCTCTCCTTGCTGAAGGCTTTGATCACTACCTCCCATCTTCTGAGTTCTTGTTTTCAGTTTGGGAATGGTTTCTGCAGCATACAGCATCACTGATTTACCTAAAATACAGGGAGAGATCAATGTATGCCTGCTATGTTAAGAATGGATATAAAGCCTGGCAGATCAGCTTCCTCCCCCCTGGTACAGCAAGCAGCTTGTGAAAAATTCTTGGGGAAAAAAAATAAAAATGCAGGACTGATAAAGTCACAGTAGTCTGGAAAAGCCACATAGCCCGACAATCTTCAAAGTGCCTACACGCTTTCTGCTACTCTTTCCCTCCACCTCCTACTGGTCCAGAACACTGGTGACAGAATGATCAGGCAAAATCTACATGCATTTTTAGAAAGGCACTACCGCCCTCCAGAAGGACTCTGGTTTTAAATCATCTCCCTATGTCAGCACTCTCATGCTACTCTACACCCAGCACTCTTCTTGCTCTTTCCTGAAGATAGAAACTGCTTCTCTTTTATATAGGGATTCATCTTCAAAAAAATGCAAAAGATGAAATTGTCATTCAAGATGAATAATTGGTATTAATTAGTTAAGGGCTGCTGCTTCATTGTTGATTTATGAAAATGGCCGGTGGAAAATTCAGTTTAACTCAGTATTGTGTTTTATCAATTTAGCATCCACTCTGATGCCCAGATGATGTATGTATCCTAAAAAAACCGCTGGAATTTAACCATTTAAGAACTAAACTCTTTCAAATGTCAGCAAAGCAGTAAGCCCAAACTGAACACATGCTTTGTTCCATGCAGCAATCACACAATGTTCCCCACAAGCCCCTCCTTCTGCTGCAGAAGCAGCAGAATCAAAGGCAACAGCATTTTACAAACTTTACTCAATGCTCACAACTTAATTTTGTTGACTATTACAAGCAATGAGATTTAACGGTAAACTGTAGGATTTATAATAGTTAAAACTAATTAAGCAGGCTGTTAACATAAAATAAACCAAGTCTTTCTGGTTTATTAAGAGGTGAGGTACCTAAACCCAGACACTCTACTCACGTGTTGGAAACTGAGGTAAACATGGGTTGCCATCATCTTGTTTGAGCTGGATTCGTACTCTACCTCTGTACTGCACATCTCTGTTCCATTCTCTGGGATACATCTTGTTCTTCTGCCATACAAAAGGGGAAGTATATTATAATGTGCATTGGAAGACAACTGTTTCAGAGGCACTGTTTAAAACAACTCCTGGTACTGAACAATTTTGTGAGTAAATTTGTGAGTAAATTTTATGTCACAGTGGTCTGGACCACAGGGGCACAGGTTTTGGTTTTATCTCCACTGCTACAAACCCTTCTGGACACCTAGGGATAGCAAGTGATAGGTCACAATCACTGCTTATGGCTAATTATTGCCTTCATTCTTGATAAAACATCCCAGGTTTCTCAGTACAGATGGTGTGCACTGTCCAAATACTTCTGAAAAACAAACTGATTGTGTAGCAGGCTCTGGACGAGGACCTGTATTCCTCTTAGAAAAAACAACACAGTTCTAAATTAATAATTACTTCAGGAAATGATGTGTGAAGTTACCCCTCTAGAAATCCAGACTCATTCCCTAAGGAAAAAGTAACCAATAAGCTATTTAAAGAGCAAGCATGTACTGCAATAAAAAGCTAACGTTGTCTGGCTGAAATGTAACTCCAAAGAACTATGAAGATTCCAACTATCAGCTATTCTTATACAAAACTAATTGCAAAGGTCATTACCTTCCATTAAAAATATCTGTTTTTAAAAGCTTAATTTGCAGAGTTGCAGCTTGCAAGAACAGCTTTTATTCTCACACACTTTTAAACATTCAGGAAAGTCTTCTAAGAAGGATGATAAAAAAGAAGTAATTTTTTTATAAGCTTTACAAGTCACATTGTCTGAGAGATCTGAGATATTCCTGACATGCATGAGGAATGTAACATTTACTTCATGATTATGGTCAGTTATCATACAAAGCAAGCAAAGCTAGTAACAAAACTTCTGAACCACAACTCATTAAAAAAAAGATATGACAAGAGAACAAATGAATTTGGAGGTTTTTGTATGTGGGGACTTTTTTTTTTAATTACCTCTAGTAACACATTGAATCCTACTGCAGCACATACATCTTGAATTTCTGTAGATGTGGGATTTTCAACAGCCTGTTGAAACAATGTGTTAAAATTAATTAGTGCTCAACTATGACCTGTCAAAAAATAAAATAGTTACCAGTTTCCCACCCTACTCAGCAATTAGGAAAAGAGAAGATACAAATCTAGTGAATAAGTAATTTGTCAGTGATGCTGTGCTTTAGAAAACATTAAAAAAAAAAGAGCTAAGACATCAGGAAACAGATGAGATAGATTTCACTAGGACAGGGGAGCAAGTTAAAGAATTACTTAGAAAAAGTAATTGAAATTAACAGTTATTGTATGTAATGAGATACCAAATCTGTGAACCAGCAACAGCAAACTTACAGCAAGGATTGAGGGAGGAAAAAACCACAAAATTTCTATCCACAGCAGATAGAAATTCCTATCTGCTGATAGGAATCTGCTGATAGGCAGCAATTCCTCCCATAGGTAGCTCTTTGATAGGCAATTTGCATACTCAAGAGAGATTTTATTTAAAAAAAAAACCCAAACCCTAAGCCCCTAAGCAGTAAGAAAAGCCCTTTATATTCCCAGAAATGCTTGCTAAAACTATTACAAATGAGCGACATAACAAAAAACTACTTCTGGACAGATCCAAAGCAGCAATAACTACCATGCCTGTGTGTCACATGCACAGGACACAGAGTATAGGCTCACATAATCAGTCACCAGAACCCAATCATTAGCTAGCTACTTTTTTCTGCATTGCTTTCAAATTCTGCAAACTATCTGTGTAGGCAGCTGAGTGTATTCAGTTCCTCATTACTTCACCTGCTTGCTCATGGTGCTGCTCCCATGAAAGCAAACACTTCAGCTCAGGACTCTCCTACTAAATTCACATGCTGGCACTAGATTACCTTCAAATACACTGTTATTTCCACACCATGAGGGAATGGAAAGATCAGAGAGATGTATTTTCCAGCACTCTACACACTACTGCATTGCAAAACAAAATGTCCTACTTTCCCTGCCACCCATAAAATTACCTTGTCTATAGGTATCCTTCTTCCTTCTGCTATTGTCTTCTTGTTATTCAAATAAGCTGGATAAATGCAGATGAATCTAAAAAGAGAAAACAGCGAGGTTTTAAGCAAGATATATCAACTCAATGCTTATGCAGTATTTTCCTAATAGGAGAAAACGAAATGTCATGGCTACAACACAGAAGTTCCCACAGCAGCGTAGAACAACCATTTGTTTTCCCTAGACTGCTTAATAAGATGCTGCAAAATCCCACTTTGAGTTATCATGGAAACTGCATGACACCAGTTTTTGGGGCACTATGTGTACAAGGGATGGCACTACCCATTCTGAGGGGAAAAAAAAAAAAACCAAACCAAAACCATGAGGCTGAAATATAACCTTTTGACCTATTTCTTACAATCTTGAAGCATGGAATACACATATTTCCCTGAAAAGAATTAACATTTTCTTATCACTATTAGCTAAGTTCTGTGACTTCTTTTTTTTAAATTTATTTTCACAGGGAGATCACCCCAGATTTGGGTACATCTATAAAAGCTACTGAAACTGTGCTCTTACTGAAACTTGCTTAAAGATTTTTCAATAGATTTACATGTGTTAAGCACATACACGGGATTAGTGTGACAGAACCTCAATTATACTAATCAGATAATTAAAAAAAACAACTAGCTGAGACCAAGGGGATCTGGAAGAAGGCTCACATTGATTTTAATAAGAATCTATGAGAGCATGAGGAAATAGTTAAAATGAGTAAAACATATGGTGCAGACAGATTCCAATTGGCTGAATGACAAGGATCACGTTCCTGGCTGCCTCTAAAAACCAACCCAAATCACCTCAACTTCTACTGTTTTCTCCTTCTCTTGTCCAGAGGTGTTCTCCACTCTTTGCTACTGCCATCTTTATGAGCCGACTAGCTCTGGGTTCTGCCTGGGGACTCCAGTCTCGTTACGGACTTCCCAATCACACAAGAGTCACCACCACCCATTGTCCCACAGGGATTTAACTTCAACCACCATCATCCCTCGCTCCACGGGCATTGAAACCACCATCCCTTTCTCCACGCGCGTTTTCTTTTTCGCGAGCCCTGAATAACAAAGGAACCCAGAAAGACCCGACCCCAAACCAGCCGTGCTCACGGTACCTCTCCTTGTCCGCAGAGGACGCGGCGCCGCCGGCGGCGGCCATGACAGCAGCATCTCCCCCGCCCCGCCCCGCGCCACGGCGGCGGAGAGGGCCCGCCCCCAACCGCACGATGCGAGATTCTATTGGTCAATACGGCCATCTGTCAAAATCCGCAGCCTGTGAGAAGGTGCGACATCAGCGCCGAGGCCGCACACGCGACTTCCGCCAGGCTGAGGGAGTGAGGGCGGGAATGGCGGCGGGCAGGGCCGGAGTTCCGAGAGTGTGCGGAAAAACTGTCACACAGCCGTGAACAATGGGCTGCAGGCGCCAATGAAATTAGGGCCCCGAGGATCGCGGTGGGCGACGCAAAATGTGTTCGGAGGGCACCAAGCCGCCGTGTGGTGCCCTGCACTCACAAAGCTCTAACGGTGTTTGAATCCAAGAACGATTTGTCTAAGAAATGCCGGGAAATGTTTATTTGGCATTACCACAGCTTCCGGTACAATTACACGAGAAAAACAGGCTAAAGCTTAAGGGAAAAACTACGGGGTCAGTACTGGGTCCAGTCCTGTGTCGCACCTTCACTGAGGCTGTGGATGAGGGGCAGGTGCCCCCTCAGCGATGGTGACCCAGCAGTGGGGCGCCCTTGCTGGTGGCACCGAGCCGTGAGGGGGGCTCATACACCACAGCGGCGTGGTGCTGTCCACAGAGGACCGGGACAGGCTGGGGAAAGGGGCTGACAGGAGCCTCAAGCAGTTCGGCCTGGGAAGAACCCAGTCCTGCAGCTGGGAGCAGCCCCAGGCAGCAGCACGGGCTGGGAATGGGAATGCCCCGTTTGTAAGGAAAGGCCCTGGGGCTCCTGCTGGACCCTGATCTGAACATAGGCCAGCGACCTCTGCCTGTTGACACCACTGGGACAAGGCCAGTGGTGTCTGGGCTGCCCCACGAGAAGTGTTTCCAGCAGGGCAGGTGAGGTGATACTGCCCCTTAGCACTGGGGTGGCCACACCAGGAGTACCAGGCTCAGCCCTGGGCTTCCCCGGACAAGACAGACACGGACCCTGGAACAGCTCAACCTGGAAAAGAAAAAGCTCAGGGGATCTAACCAATGCACATAAACTCCTGCAGGGAGGGTGCAAGGAGGATGGATCCAGGCTCTTTCCAGAGGTGCCCAGTGACAGCACCAGGAGTGATGGGCACACATTGAAACACAGGAAGTTCCCTCTGAACATCAGGAAACTACTTTTCCTTGTGAGGATGACCGAGCACCAGCACAGGCTGCCCAGAGGGATGGTGGTGTCTCTATTCGTGGAGATACTGAAAAGCTGTGTGGGAGTGATCCTGGACTGCCAGCTCTTGGTGGCCCTGCTGGAGCAGTGGTTGGACCAGATGACACCTGGAGGTCCCTGCCAGCCTCAGCCATTCAGTCACCCTGCGAATTTCACATGTCATATTTTGTGCACTCTTCATACAGCAGCAATGTACCAGGACAAAGAACTGAAAGGTATCTATTCAGTATTTATCTGCGGCAGTGTCTTTTTAAATTTTTCTGCTCCACTAACATATCAAGCTGGCAACACAATATGGAAGAGGGAGTGCTAAGACTCAAGTGCCAAGCAGTAGTTTCCCCCAGGGAGAACTGCAAGTACCGTTCATGAAAACTTGGCAGAATTAAGAGTTACAGAGAAGCTTCAGAAGGAATCAGGGTGGCACAGATTAAACAGTTATTGTCTGTTCAGGTTTTTGAATGATGAGGAGTTTTGTTGTCTCCAGTCTTTGCTCTCATTCTGTCAGAATGAATGCACTGCACAAAGTACTGCAGAAGACACAAACAGCACAACTGTGTCGCATCAGCAGGAGCAAGCAGCTTTTGGAAGTGTGACTGCAGCTCTCTGTTACCAGCTCAGCGACTTGGCAGCTCCTCACAAACATGACTCAACAAGCTCCTCAGCTGAAAAACAAGGTTATGTAAATGAGGTGTGCCAGTTATGGAGGAAGATTTTGCTGCAATACTTGTCCAGTGCTAAAGACAGATTTTCTGAGGGTTATCTCCAGATTACCTTGAAACTGACTGGTACAGAGGAAAGTGTAGCTTTCTGAGAGGTAATCAATTTACAAATAATTACTTAGATATTTTGTTGCTTAGCCACAAAGCGTTCTCATCTTGTTAGCAGTAGCTTGATAATGGATTTCCTGTGCTTTGCTTTCTTTGCACAGTGTTTTTATTTTAAACCCCCATTCCTTGCACATGCTTGTCCTTATATTGAATGACTTTGTACTGAGATCTCTACCACCTAAGAAGTGTCAAGAGCTTCCATTACCTTGGGAGTTGTCCTGCTGTCCAGGTCATCACTGCTTAAATCTAGGCATCAGCCAACATGGGCAGAAGTTTCTTCTGTCAACTGCTGTCACTGCTTTTAGCAAGACAGATGTAGGCTGTCAGGGAGGAGAGGGGTGTTAGTGCATAGTGTGTGCGCAGGGGGGATGTGGACAAACCAGGTACAATGTATTCATTGTCTCTGTGCAGGCATGAAGTGCACAGGGCACATTCATGATCTGATTATGGCATGAAATGTGGTCATCCTACACCTTGTTACTACCATTTGGTTTGAACAATATGCTTTTTTCCTGGGACGCAGAGGTCTGAACCCAGCAAAAGTGTATAAACATAAATTTCTCTCTGCAGGACAGTGCTCTAGCAGGGTTTGAATCGAAGGACAATCAAATCCAATCTTCTAGGAAGTAATGCTGAGAAATATTTATTTGGCATTGCCACAGCTTCATTTTTTAAAATTGAAACATAGGCTAAAACTTTTAATGAAAAAATACTAAAAATTACTCCATACTATTCCCTTAGATTTCTATAGTGGTTTTAGGCTCTCTCAGGTAGATTGTAAAGCAATCTCCTTGGTGAAATCTCCTCTGGTGCATCTCCTTGAGAAACAGTTCTCTGATAGTATGTTGAAGGCAGTGAACACAGCTGCAGTTTGTGAGTACCATGATTGCATATTAAGATTGCTCTCAGTCAGTCCACCTAATAGAGGGCACTGAGAAAGGTTTTGTGTATTTTAATGTTGTATTATTTGACAGTTGCATGTTATTTTTTTTTTCTTCAAATTCTCGTAGCTTTTAAATACCAACATATTAATGGCTTATCTTGGAAAAGAATATTTAAATTTAGTGTTGCGAAAGATACATAGTGTGTGTCAGCATTTGTGAAATAGAAAGGGTATGAAGACAAAAATTATTTTCCATATCTTTTTCAGATGGAAAAATAATAAAAAAATTGTCAGAAATGGAGTTTGTGGAATTACAGACTGGATCACATGGCGAACATAAGTGACTACACAGGGGAAGCATGGGGGTTTTTTCTGCAAATCTTATTACTTACCAGTCTCCTTTATGGGTGCTAGTATTCCCAATGTCTTGAAACCAGGATGCCTAATATGAAGCAATGAGTAGAGATATCAGTTTAATCCCTATCATCACTGTAGAATGACTTCACTGAGTATATGGGATCCAATCACTGCATTTGTTCTAGTGCCATAAGAAATACATTTCAAAATTGAATTCTGCAGATTTCCAGCCTGAGGAGCTCAGAGACAGAAGTAGGTCACAAAGCATTCCAGCTCAGGCACGCTGTAGCTGCATGTATTTCCCAAGTATCTGCTGGCCCAGGACTCAGAAATGGAATGGAGCACTCAACACCTGACAGGTTTTAAACAATTTCAAGCAGTATGAAGAGAAGGTTCAATTGCTGGTGAGGATAGGACTTGTACACATCTGCAGCAAAACATCAAGACTGCAGATAGTGCCTTTGGAGAGTAGTAGCAGGGATACTGGTCTTGGAAAGATGTGTTTAACTTGCTGAGGTTATTCCTGTGTCTGTGGCCACTGCAGTGGAGGGGAAGGGCAGGGAATGAAAATTACACTATAAAATCCTAAAGAAGAGAATTCTGTCTCTTCTGTCACCATGAAGTCAGGTGTCCTGATTGAGACTCTGTTTTTACTGTTAATGGCTTTTAGGGAAGAAAAAAAAAAAAAAAAAAAAAAATTCCCCAACAAAAATCAAAAACCCCCTCAAACCTCAAAGAAAACCCTTCCCAAACAAACCAACCCAGCAACAAGAGCCCTCTACAAATACAAAACAGCAATTCAAAGTGGTTGTGATAGATTGCTGCAATTCACCTGGAGTAAATGCAAATGCCCTAACTGGAAGTGGGAGCACAAGCCTATGGAGATGATTTGAGGTGACACAGTTTGTATGTGATACAGTGTTTTACTGGAAGTGTCACATACACCTTCTTATTCAGACATTCTTATTCACCTTCATCCAAACCTTGACTTATTACATCCATATTCAGTTTCTTCTCACTTGAGGCTATACTTCATAGTCTAAACATACAAAACTTTCATTGTGAAAAATGCTTCATGAATTATAACTCAAGTTGGAAGTAACTTCCAGAGTACATCTTCAACAGCTCAGAGAGAAAATTATGTTGTCCTTCATTTAGTTTTGTTTTGCTGGTATTTACTTACCATGAGACTTCAACACGCAGAATTAACCACTAATTGCCACTTTCACAAGACTGTATGTGCCATTTTCCCAAAGCAAGGGGTGTCCCTACCTATGGCAGAGTTTCAACCCAGAACTGGATGATTTCTAAGGTCCCTTTCCTACTCAAGCCATTCTGTGATTCTGTGATTTTAAATTCATAGACTGCCTTTCAGTTTTAACGATCCAGAATCCTGTCTGCTACATAAGTGTTACCAGAAGATAGAGGCACTACCTCATGCCCATACAGAGAACACTAACACAGCATTCTTTATGAATCAGCAGAAGCACCACTTCTGTTCATCTCAGTGGGAGAGGACTGTAAATGTCAGTAGTTTATTTAAGGAGCGTTGATGTTCTAAAGCCACTTGAGGCTTAAATGTTTCTATCTGTGCAAGAGCTGCACCACCAAGAGCAGCTGACAAGTGGCCTTGAAACAACCAGCCTTACTTATATGGTGTTTGGATCTAAAAGTTTTGTCACCTAGACCCTAACCTTGACTTGCATGAAGTAATGTACAGCAAACAATATATAGTGTTTCACCGAGATCTTGAGGATAATGCTGGGCACTGCACTGCCAAAATTCTATCCAAATCCCTATTAGCTGGCCACAATGGAACTGGCAAAGTGGGATTTCTACCCATCTCTCATTCCTTCTGTTTGCAAAGATTGTATCTCTTAAGTATGGAGCTCAGTTGTACACCTATTCTTTATCCTTCTGTTATAGCTTTGTAAAGCAACTGACAGCTGTGTAAATTCACAGCTGTGTACAGCCAGCTTCCAAGATCAAAAGAAACCATCAGTCATCTGTGTGTGATACAGTTATACAGTATTTGCTCTGAATTCATAGCTTTCACTACAGCTAGATTTTCACTTTGAACAACTCCAAATGATTTATGTTCTGGTTTTGGCTGGGATAGTTAATTTTCTTTCTAGTAAGTAGTATAGTACTGTGTTTTGAATTTGTATGGGAATGTTGAAAATGCACTGATGTTTTTGTTGCTAGAATAAGTTTCTCATGCCCTGCCAGGAAAAGAGCTGAGTGGCACAAGAAGTTGAGGGGGGACACATAAACCAGCCATAATGATAGTTCCAGACCTTATGGCATCATGCTGAAGATATACCTATGGAGAAAGTGGGCTGGAGGCTCATGCTCGGGGATTGCCTAGGAATCAGTCAACAAGTGGTAAGCAACTGTATTGTGACTCACTTGTTTTGCAGATTCTCTATTATTATTGTTATTATTGTTATCATCATCATCATAGTCATCATCATCATAATTTTCTTCCTTTTCTGTTTATTCAACTATCTTTATCTGCATCTACAGTCTTCTCAATTTTGCTTGTCTGATTGTCTCCCCCATCCCACAGGAGGGGAGCGAGTGGAGCGAGTAGCTGGGTAGTGTTTGATTGCCAGCTGTGGTTTAAACAGTGCCACTTAAAACACTTAAAAGTGTCAAATACTCCATCACAGCTGTTCAGCTGCTCAGTGTAGTGGGAAAAAAAGGATGCTCCAATTCCTTTTCACCATCCAATGGAATAACAAAATACTATTACAAAAAACAAAAATTGGGAGTTTTCTTATAACTCATTTTATGGCTTAACTTTTACATCTATTTGTGTTCTTCCACAGTTACTTCCAGTGTGAATCTGTGCCATTCCAGACCTTAGCAACAGTCAGGTAAGATGCACAAGTCCTTTCCTGCTACCAATGTGCTTTTTATATAGAGGACTGTTGGAGAAAAAAGGGCAGAATTAGGCTTAGCCTACCTTCATTTGTATTTAATATAATCATCACTCAAAGTCTCCTTGTTTTCGTGATCCCTAATGATTTTAAATTGCAGGTGATAATTATAATGCTTTAAAAAAATGTTATTTTTAATAAACCATTTAAATTTCTGGCAAAGCAATTTTCTTTTCTGCATATAAACAAAGACTTAAGAGCATTTTCTTCCTAGAACAACTTGAAAATCAGTCCCCAAATTAGAACTCAATATGAAAAAGTGGTACAACTGTTGGAAAACAAGGGATCTTAGTAATCAGCAACAATGCCCTTTTTTTAGTTTAAATACTTTAATGAAAGTCTAAAGTGAATAGGGGAGTGTAAAATATGTATGCAAATATATATGTGTATGTGTGTTGGGAATTAATCAACTTAGGTCCCTCAGTAGCCTAATCTGGGACTAAAGAATTCATTCTTTACAAGAAAGAAAGACTTTTGTCATTAGTCTCTGCTATGCTTATGAGTCATAATGAAATAAGCCTTGTGAAACTTTTGTAAGTAATAGAGGGATTATGGAATTATATTGTGTCAGAACTAGATTTTGTTTTGTGTAGTTCCTTCTAAGGTGAAACATGGAAGAGAACAAAGAACTCCACAGGTGAACCAGGTTTTCAAGCTTTTTTTTCCCACTTATTTATCTGAAATGCAAGTATCACTAAAATGAAAATGTATGGGGGTGTTTTAGGGCATTTGTTCTGATATACTGAATTATTGAAGTGTCTTAACAACAAATTTCTTTTTAAATGAAATCATATTTCTAATACAGTGAACACCTAACTTTCAGTAGTACCCAAGAAAACAATTCCACTCTGACAAGGTGCAATCAGGAGGAAATTTTATGTAACACTGCAAGTAATAAATAAATTATGCATAGCAAGACTAAATTCAGAATAAGTATACTGTGAACAAAATACATTAGAATAATTGAAGAAAGAATTAATTACAGAGTTAGGATATAAACAGTAATGCATCTCAGGCAGAAGCAAACAACAAAATTGAAGGAAAGATAATTGTGGGCCAAGTTTGTTCAAGAGAAACAACACTTACAGGTGGGCAAATTCATCTGATCTCACAGGATGACAGTTTACTTGCAGAGAACCAGCACAAGCTTTTTTCATGTTAGATCCTACCAGCAAGGATGGCATTAGATATACTGTTTGTACGTATGGCTTGAGCCCTGGACAGAAGTGCATTTTACTGAGGGAACTAGCTCCCTCTACATCTTCCTGATATATTGTAGAATTGCAATTCTACAGCCACTCAAGCAAAGGATGTTTTTCACAAACAGCAAAATTCGAATAATTTCTATAAATCTTGAAGTGGCAGAAATTCACTAATACATAAGCCTGTAACTGTGAGGAAATTTCCTAAGAAAGGTAATTTGCAAAACTACTAGGGAGGCATTACCCAGTCTTAGCGTAAGTAAGCAGCATATCTGGTAAACTGAAACCTCACAGCAGAAAATTTATCTTGGCATCACAAGATAATTGACACCTGCATTAATTATGTTGTGAACTCTTAAAGCACCACACCAAATTCCCTTGCACTTCCAATATGTAACCAAACACAACACACGTAAGCAGTTAACTTACCATCCTGACTAAAAACTCAACCTCGGCTACGTAACATTCTCTATAAACACATTTACAGATACAAACTGTTATTCTGCATATAGGAAACTATGATGCAGGAATCTTATTTCTACATGTGATCTGAAATGAAATTAAAAGTGGGCATCTCTTCTGGTTAAATGTCTAAGTGCAAAGGAGATGGCTGTGGAACCAGAGAGTGAATACACTTGGGTAATTTGGTATCAAAAAGGTCCTTGGAGTTTTAAACGTATGGAGAAAGTCATGCTTTACATTAACTGACACTTCACTTCTGATTCACAGCTTCATCCAAATCACACATCTCATCAAGAACAAAGCTGTCACACAGGTGGATCCAACTTTGCAAGGCATTACAGTAGATGTAGGAAGTTATATTTAGGTGGAAGTCTACATGTGATTTTTAGTGATGCTCTTATGGTTGTTTGTACTATTTCATGAGAGCTAGACGGGAAAGACATTTGGGAGGCATCTGATAACTGCAGTAACTGTACAACTTCTTTGTATGAAGAGTCCACCTAAACATTTTCCAGATCATTCCTACAATACTGACCTCATTTAGAAAGGGAGATGTTACCTCCCTCTTCAAGCCTCTTCTAGGAAAGCAATAATTGCAATTAATCTCTTCACTGGGAGGATTTACTGCATTGAATTTAACATTGCAAATCTAAAAAAGTCTCCCAGAAGTTTACATGTGGTAGACATTTTGGGGGGGGGGGTGGGGTGGGGGGGTGTATTTTTGATGAAGAAATGTATCTTTTCCACATCCATATACTGATATAATACTTCTGAAGTTAGTTGTCAGAATTTCCAGGATTAAGGATTTACCTGAATATAAGGTATTTAAATGCAAAGCACTAGAGGCCATTAGGCAAAAATTCAGTAAAAAAAGCCCCAAAAACCCCGAACCAAAAAAACCCAAAAAAACCCCAACTTCAATTTGCTTTTGCTGGATCAAAATGGGTGAAGGTCTGAAACTTGGCACATAGGCTTAAAATTGCTTGTAATGGCTCAATCCAATATTATAAAGTAAATTATCCCAACCTCTTTCAACCAGCTCTAGCTGTTTTATTTACTTTTTTGCTGGCTCAGGTGGCACTTGTCCAACTATGCACTGAGCAAATTCAGCATATCCAAGCAGCACTAATCCTACTAACCCCATAAGGGGAGAAGGTAAGAGGTGAGCAAGTGAATGGTCATCTAAGAGCCAGGATTCATAGCCAGAAGCATGGAATGGAGAAGAAAACCTCTTTGAACAGCACATGCCATTTCTTCAGTTTTAGAAATAATATGGATTGTTATCCTTAAGAAGAAAGTGGAAGCAAACACAGTTATCTTTGTTGGTAATATCAACTTCTATTAAGGGGACCAAGGGGATGGACAGCTATGAAATACTCCAAAGTAGACATCAAATAATTCAGTTTTCAGATTATCAGGCAAAGGTTATGCAGTTTTGTGGCCTATTGGTAAACTTCAAAAAAATGCCTCATTAATTTGTGCATAAGCTGGTCTCTCTGGTACAGCTTATGTAATTTACTGAGGAAAAAAGGAAAGTACATCCCTAGGACAACATGACTCACTCTGAAACTGTCCCTTTTATCTCCCTCCTCCTTTACCAAAGACAGTGCAGCAAACTTCCCAAAGCCATCAAAGGTATTTGTCTATATTGAAGAATACTACAGCTTACTGACATTTATAGCATAAACTATACTTGTATTCTGCAGCCAAATCCTACTTGAAACAATACTCCAGTCTCATCCAGAAACTATGGCAAGGCTTTCAATTTTTAAGCTGTCATATCTGAGAGAGCTGTGAGTATTATCTTTAATCTTTTAGGAGAAAATATTCTCAATAGAGAACTGCACATGAAAAATAGAAATAGATTAATTCCCCTTTAAAGACTGCAATATTTAGTCAGAAGAGCTTACACAGAAATTGAGCAGTAACCTTAACTGTGGCACACTGCAAGAAACTAAAATGGAAGCACATTTTAAAAAGTGAACTAATTACAAATTGCGGGGAGGTCAGATCTCTGCTTTTCACACTAAGAGGACAAAGCTAGAAGACAGTCTGAAATGAGCTTTATGAGTTATTTTTCAGTATAAACTGATTTTTAAGTTCGGTATGCACTAGATATGATAAGCTAATTAAGGACAAATAAAGGTCTGAGCACAAGTCACAAAAAATTCTACCAAAATTGGTAGAAAGAAAGGCAGTGCATCCCAGAAGAACAGTAAATTAAGTCTTGGTTTCCTTAGCTCCTTGCTATTCTTTGTTTTGCCTTGACAGAAATAAGGTCCTCTTACCTGCTGTGGCAACTTCATACAGATAAAACCAAGGAACGAGAGGTTATCTTTAGCAGCATAAATCAAATCTGACTATTGTGGCTCTGACATCATTAACAAAATCCAAGACCAAATATACTTATTGCAACCATTTTTTGTATCTTTGATTTTATATTTCTGGGATCTGTTTTCTAGTTAGGCTTAAAGAATATAACTTTATATCCCCATCATAAATCAAACATCATGGATGTCTTTAAATATTCTGAAAGGCTCTTAGTGGATACTAAGTATTTTAGATAAAGAATCAGAGAAATGTATATCTGGAAGAGATTTCAAAAGATCACCCATCTCTGCACACAGGCAATATGAAATATACTACAGTCCATCCCTATGAGATGTTTCATAAACCTCTTCTTAAAACTTCTATAATGGAAATTTAACAACTCCCATGGGAAGCATATTTTAGTGTATCACTACCCTTATAGTTGGAAAGTTTCTCTAGCTTGTCCTTGCTACAAATATAGGATTACTTAAGTGGATACTGAGAGAAACTTTCCAATTATAATGATCATGAAGTATCCCCAAGTCTATATCAAGAAGCCACTATAATTTTCAAAGACATTCTGGTGTTTGATACGCACACAGTTATTTATAGTTTCACGTTATCTTCTGATTAAAAAAACTGATTTCAGTTGTTTTTCAGTAACAGAACTGAAACCAGAATTTCTTTTCTGAGACTGAGTTTACCTTTAATTCTTTAATTGACAGGACAAATATGTAATGCCGGTGTTAAACAACTATTCTGGATTACGTTGTATATTTTTGTATTAGTTGTTAAAAGCCCAGCACAAAATAATGATAAAAAAGAAAAAAAATCAAAACATTTACAAGAAAAGTGGTCTTTCATTTAAAACTCAAGGATGGAGTTCCATATTCTACTCCAGCAGGAAGTCCTGACTTTAAACACATGATATAATCTGTTTCTATCTCATCTTTAAAAGGACACTAAATATTCATTCATATTAGAAG
The DNA here is from genome assembly GCF_963513975.1 of Fringilla coelebs. Classification (NCBI taxonomy): domain Eukaryota; kingdom Metazoa; phylum Chordata; class Aves; order Passeriformes; family Fringillidae; genus Fringilla; species Fringilla coelebs. Next base: position 70,826,342 of record NC_140031.1, on the reverse strand, counting down.
TTTAATGAAGATACTTATATGCAAAATATTTCAAATGCTAACATGAGGAATGCTGCTTCTTAACAGGTTCACAAGGTGATACATGAACATGGTATGTCTCTAAGAAAATGTGACAGGAAGCAAAGAACAAAAGAGCAAGTAAGAGACCACTTCTGCCAAACAGGTATTTTTGGTACTGGCTTCTATGTAAATTGACTTCTGTCTGCTGATAGTGTCTTGTGTTCCTAAAACAGTGCATGATTTATAATGAATTCAATTGATTCATTTCAGTATCAGAAGTACAAAAGCCACAGAAGTGATACACTCTGCAACTGCGTTAAAGCTACCATAAAGGTAAATTGCTCTATTTCAGGGCTTCCTGAAATCAGGGCATTCTGACATATTAGTTATTTAGAAAGCTACCTTTAGAACAATCCAGTTGAGATACAACAAAACTGATATACCATTTCATTTCATGGTTTGTTTAAACATGCACAGAATGGTTAATGTTCTGTTCTCTCACATTACTACTTTGAAGTAATCCTCATTTAAATTCAGACTATATTTATATTTTTAAAGCACGAATCTGGTTTTTTTCAGTATTGTTCTAGCACAATCTATATTTGCACCAAAAAGGCTCGAGGCAGCAAATGTCATGTTTTGCATAAAATTCTTTTTCTACTATGGTAACAAATTTCTTGCTGCCATGGGATTCTTGTGATATTCTTCCCTTCATAATTTTTTAAAAAATAAATAAATAAAAAAGCCCCAACCCACAGAGCGCAAATAGAAGCAAAATTTCATCTTATAGTCATTATTTCACATTCTACATTATATCCCCAATCAAAAAATGTTTTGTTTTACAAATATTATTTGTATAGATACAATATTGTTTCAGGCTTGCAGTCGTGAGAACAATTATACTGCGTGGCTACTGGAAATACCCTGCCTTTAGCCTTGTTATGCACCTGAGATGTGTGAAACTGTTTCAATTACAACTATATTACAGAAGACTAGGGCCTGATCCTGCAAATGTTAAAAGCATCCTACAACAGCCATTTGCCAATGATAAGGAAGAACAGATATTGGAGGTGCAGGATTATCCCAAATCAGGCCTAAGTGTTAAGTGCATACAACCACATAATATGGTGACATCTCAAAGCAAAATCCTGTATTTTTATGTAATGCAGAAGTAACACACACAACTTACATATAGTAATAATTTATTCTGAAATGTTCATTTTAGTCTCTGTTGAGACATCACCCACGTCTCATTAATAAAAGAGCAGCCATCTCACCTCAAATACCAGAATATACAACAAGTTACAGCATAGCAAAAAAATTCTACCTACTTTAAGATAAAATCTAATTCAGGTAAAATAATTTTGTTCAAGGTTTTACAGTTACACAGTTGTTTTTTTGTTGTTTTTTTTTTCTTTTTCAGAGCACAAAGAAAGTGTAAATTGTTACACCATAACTATCTATGCACATTATGTGACCACAGAAATGTTAATCATTACTTCATAAAATGAACCATCAGTTCCATTCATGCAGAAAAGCAGGCTAGGAAAGCTTGTTCAGCGGAAACCATATTACTGTGAATTTCACAGCCACATGATTAATTATTGGGTTAGATGAACTCACAAATACTAAACATGAGTATATTTTTTTGCATAAATAATACCAATTCTTCCCTGATGTAGTTTAGTTGGTCTGTAATCTAGAAATTATTGGTAAAGCAATATGACTGCATCATTTCTATTGTGCTATTCTATGATTTCAATGACAAGCAATATTTAAAGGATAATGGGATGAGATGCATGTTAAACATGGGAATACATGTTAAACATACTGTACAAATACACTTGCTTTAGCAATTTTATTCCAAACTGTCAATCAGGTATTCCTGCAAAATATCACCAGTGGAGACAAAGTATACTATCAAATATGGCTTCCAGAACAAGGACCATCTAACAAGAATCAAAGCTATTTACAACAAATAAAAACAAAACAAACAAACAAACAAAAAAAATCAATCCCCATTTTTTTTTGTTTCATTTGAAACAAAGTTTCTAAGTAGCTGCTGTATATAATACATCAGTTTGTTTTTTTTGTTGTTGTTGTACTTAAACAGAAGTTACCAGGTAAGAGCCAGAGTGACGTTTAGGGCTTTGTGTTCCACTGGAGTCAGTGTTTTCAGACTTGGTGTCACGTTTCTTGGTGCTGTTATTCACCGGGGTTGGTATCTGTGAGGGCCGAGCAGAACTATTGTCCACGCTGCTCTTCCTGCGGCTTGGGTTGTAGTTGAAAGGTGTCACCCTTGCTGCCACAGCACCGATGGGGGAGCTGTGCTTGCTTGAGCTACTGGAACTGAATGGAGTACGCTCGCTAACAGTACTTTCGTTAATTTCTGGTGCAGGAACGGGATTATTCTGCAGAGGCTTTGTTTCAGTGCCTTTCTTGTCTGGACTGTCTATCTGAAAGAAAGAGTTCAGACGGTTTTCTAAGCCAACGGTACGAACAGGAACACCTCCATTCCCTGGGGTTTGCTTTTCTTGAATCTCTTTAGGATCTTTACCATTCACACCCCCTTTCTCTGAAATACTGTCAATAACAGGGGGAGTATTTCCAGTTGGGGACCTTCCAGATCGAGGGTTGTTAATTGGGCAGTCCTCTATCCTCACCCACACATCCTCTGTCTTAGAGACAGCTGGAGCCATCTGATAGATGAGGGTTTTGGAATCAGAGCCATTTGTGGCACCTGAAGAAGAATGCTGAGGATCATTCATTATCTGAGGAATTTCATTTTCTTTTATTTTTCTCCAAGTACCTTTTGCTGGTGCTTGGCTTTCTTTACTTTGCTTGTGTCCAGGGAGAGAACCTCCATGCTGCTTTTCATCTTCACTTTTTGCCTTTTCACTGGATTCCGAAGAAGCTGAGAGGATTGAGGAGGAACTTCCAGTTCTCCGCCAAGTGCTTACACGAGGAAGTGATGAGGAATGCTTACTGTGCTCGCGCTTCCATGTTCCTGATCTGTTGATCAGCAGCCTAGATGGACTCTCAGAATGGGAACGAGCTATGTCATGACGCTTTGCTGGTCTCCCATCATATTCTATAGTAGGGCTCTGATTAGGGGCTAATTTTCGCCAACCACTACTCTGGGCAGGTGAATGAGTGGATAAAGACATATCAGGAAGAGAAGGACTTAAAACTGGGGTCTGTAGTTGGGACCTTGTGGGAGAATCTGGCCTGGAAGGTGACAGAGATTCAAATGAAGCTGACTCTTCTAATTTCCGTCTCAGAGTTGGGCTCGGAGCCTCTTTAATAAAAGTTGACTGACGAACGAGAACAGGTCTCTCAGATCTGTCAGATTCACTTCCACTAGACTTTGTGGATGGCATTCTGGATAGGTCAGTCTTTTTGTTTGATCCACCAGTGCTGAGAGTTTGGTTTAACCCCTTTGAAGCAGATTCACTTCGTGGAATGCTACTGGTACTCTTAGGTAAGGCAGTTTGCTTTGTAAGGTTTTGCTGGCTCATCTGCCTGCCTGGTGGTGTGTATGACATTCTACCTGAACTTGAGGATTTAGTTGAAGCTGTGCTAGGAGATGATGTTCTTGGCAACTGTGACAGTTTGTTGGGAGGACTGATACCATTTCTTCCTGGGGAAATGGAGTTTCGTCCAGGAGACTGCAGAGGCCTACTTAATGGCTGCTGTTGAGGTCTAGAAGGAGTGGAGTCTCTAGATCCTGATCTAGAAGGTCCTTTACTTGATCCACTCTGGTTCAAGCCTGATGGCTGCCTAGTCACAGGAGCTGGCTCAGGTTTCACTGATGATTTGGCTCCTCTTGGAGAGCTAGTCAAACTTTGGCCTTCACTGGGACTCTTGGAATTCATGTTTTTGAGTGGGGGTCCTTTTTTAGAAACAGGACTAGTACTTGAAGAACTATTTCGAACTCCTGGAATATGGATCATTGTTCTACCACGTGAAATTGAAGGCACACTTGTCTGTTGTGGTTGCTTCAAACTTGAAACTTCTGAATTAGAGCGTGCTTTTCCTGTGATCATACTTTTATACACTTTCTTCCCTCCTTTGATTCCTCTACTTTCTGATTCTACTTTTTTAGACTCCAGTGTACTCTTCTCTCCTGGTTTAATAATTCTCGGACCTTTATTACTAGTGAAAGGTTTTTCTTCTTGGTCTGGGGTAAGATGAAATGGTGACCCTAGAGAAATACCAGATTTTAATGAAAGGATAGAGTCAGAGTCTGATGAAGCTTGTCTAGACAGCGATGCAGCAGCTGCAGCTTGATGCAAGCTACTAACTATAGAATTTGCACCTTCTTGTATAGCTTTCCAGTCAAAGTTTTCTGAATCAGGTGAAAAACCATGTTCTGAATCTGGCCTCTGTATCTCTCTTAAATCCAGTGTTAAATCTTCTGCTAGTATACCACCTGTGTTTCTGGAATTATTTTTTTCACCATCACTCTTCATTCTTGAGGGCTTTTTCTTTTTAGGCATAGCAGAACTAATGCATTCCTGCAGAAGATCATCTTCTGAGTCAATGCTAAGAGAACTCAGAGAGCTGTTTCTAGAGAAGCACACAGGAGTATCTTCAACATGAAATGATTTGGGTGCATAACCAGAAGTCTGTGGTCTGTTGGATTCTACCTGTGGCTCGGGAGCCTCAGGACGTTTTGCAGGTTCCCCTTCTTTGTTGTTATTGTTTTCTTGATCAATATCACTGAGGGAGCTAAGAGAGGAATTGCGAGAAAAACAAACAGGTGTGTTTTCTATAGCAAAATTCTGCATTTTCTCATCTGTAGCTGCTCCTCTGTCTGGAATATCTTTAGTTGACTGAGAGAAAGTTTTTGTCTGGCTTCTGCCCGCTGGGTGTTTTTGACAAACTTGTGTCCTGTTACTTGGCTGCTGATTTGAAGACTGTTCTGCATTAGAGCACTCTTTACTTTCAATTTCCTTTCCTTCTTTTCCTTTTCTTAATTCTGCCTTCTCCCTTGAAAGGTCAACATCATCATCATCAAAATCTAAAGAACTCAGGGAATCATTCCGTGAAAAACAGTAAGGAGTTCCCTCAATAGGTGTATAATGATGAGGGGAATCAAATGCAAAGCTTCCTCTTACACGCTCTTCATTATTTGGCAATTTGTCATGAAACTCTCTTGAATTATTTTTAAGGTTCTGTTTATTTGCATCTCTGTTCTCTGGATAGCCTCTTTCATTACTAGCATTGCTTTTGGGTTCTATGCTTTTTCGCACACGTGCTCTGTATTCATTGTTTTGGGAAACAGGCTTTACTGGTGATGTTGGCTTCTTTTTCTCACCTTCTGGTTGGTTTTTATTACTTGGAGATGAAGATGCTTGTTGAATTTGATCCATTATCTTCTTAACTCTGAAAGGTTTGTGACTTTTTCCTTTTGGCATAGCTGAATTAATGCACTCAGCCAGAATATCACCCTCTTCTGTTTTGTCGTCATCCAGGCCAAGGGGAGTCACCGCTGAGCTTTTTGCTCTCTGAGAATCATCAGTACTTCTGCCTTCTGTAGGAATGGTGTCCCGCTTTTCGAACTCCCCTGACTCTGCTCCCACACCCACATTGTCTGCATTGGCCAGCTCACTTGGCGGGGATTCTATTGTCAGGTCACTCAGAGATGTAGCTGTTGAAAAATTTATTGGTGTACCCTCAACACAATATACCCGTGGCATATCATCTCCTGGTGTAAAAGTCACGTGCTTTTGTGATTGCAGTCTGCTTTGTGAAGGCAAAAGTTTGTAAACTGGCAACTGGCTGGGCTTTCTGGCTACAGGAGGAGGTATTTTTGGAGCAGATGCTTGAGAAGGCTTTTTGGCTTTACGTGAAGACTTTGTTGGCATTGCAGAAATAATACACGCTTCCAGTATTTCAATATCATCATCAGAATCATCCAGAATGTCTTTTTCTGCTTCAGCTGGCTTCTCTGGTTTCTTCTCCTGATTATCCTTTGTATCATCTGACTGTTCAGGTTCTGCTTCGTTTCCGTGCTCGTTTTCATGAACTGGAGGCATAATTCTTAACTCCGCATCCTTCTGTATAAATGGCTCATCAAGGCTCAGAGCACTCAGGCTAGAAGAGCAAGAAAACCCATCTGGTGTGCTTTCTGTGGCAAAATGTAATAGTGTATCAGCATCTGGCAGTACCTGAACTCTTTGAACAGCTGCATTTACAGCTGCCTGTCTAGGACCAGGCTCTCTCTTCTCTGTAGTGGTTGCTTTTCCTTTAGGTACCTCTCTTTTAACTTGAACTCCTTGAGCAGGTGGTGGTGTTTTACTTCTGCTTGGAGGCATTGTTTGTCCAGGGCTGTCTGGAAGGTCACTGGGACTTATAATACCACTTACTATTCCACTGCAAGGCTCACTTTGAACTGAACTGGCAATTGAACGGCTTTCAAAACTATCCAGGGAACTTACAGACGTACATCTGCTGAACATGAGTGGTGTTTCCTGTACATAATGTTCTGGTGGGCTTTTAGGAGTTTGGGCACCACTCTTTGAGGGAGATTTGGCACCTGAAGAAAATTCAACAGCTTTATGTCTAGAGGAATCAGAAGGAGACAAGCTAGAAGTCTGAAGTCTAGTGGATTTTGTTCTGATGTGTTGTGCTGTTGATGTGATTTCACTTGCTGCACCTTCTGTAGGTAGAGCCCCACTGTTCTCCTTCAGTTCTGCAATCTGCAGTGTGTTATTGGCATCTGTGCCACGTGCAGATTGATCACGTCCTATTTCATCTTCAGCTGACGACAAGGATGACAATGAGCTACACCTTGAAAAACATATTGGGGTATCTTCCACACAGTAAGTTTGTATAGTTTCCTGATTAATAGAGGGAGTCTTACAGGAGGCGTTCTTCTGTGCATGACCACTTCTGCTCTGTGAAGAGCTTGGGTGAAGCTGGTTCTGCCTCTTAGAACCAGCTGAGGGGGCTGATGTGCTTCCACTGCTTGAGGGAATATGGTCAGTTTTATTGAGTTGCACTGAAGAAGTCTTTGGAAAAGTAAAAGATGGCTTCTGAGAAGGTGCTGGAACTTCTGTTGAATATTTTAAACTATAATCAATAGGCTGATCAACATGATGTTCCTCTTCATTGTACTTTATGCTGTAATTAGTTGGTCTGTCTTCCTCTTCATGTTGTTCCTCCTCAGAATAACGTTCACTATAGTTGGTTGGCTTATCATCATCATAATCATCAACCTGGCACAAGGACTGGTTTACTTTCTGATTCATTCCAAGAGTTGGGCCTACTCTGTTCTGATCTGAGCCACTAGATCCTCTTGATCTAAAGGAAGAAACACACTCCTGCTGTCCAAAAGGTGTCTGATATTTCATGTGTTTATCCTCTCCACTTTCAGTATACACAGGGTAGGCTGCATTTTGGTTCCTTGACTGTCTTTGCTCATTTTGTTTCATTTCATCTTCTATTATATGCTTAGGCCTTGCCCATCTTTCATTCTGGGAGGGACTTTGCCTTCCAGAATTTAACTGCTCATCTGAGTATTTAAGACTATAATTAATAGGAGTGTCTAGTTCTCCATCATTATCATCCATGTGATTTGCACTATGAATCTTGTGTGCCAAGTCAGCTGGATATTGGCCATAACTACAGAATTTGCTTTCATCATCTTCAGAGTAAGACTCAATGGAAGGTTTCATTTGGCCTCTTTTACCATAGCCATCACTGCTGCTGACACTATTTAAACTATCATTTGAAGCTCTTTTGTATTCCATTTTTGTATAAGGCACAGGACATGTCCTGTTTGAGTTCTCGGATTTTGGAAAGTATGTATTTGAGTGAGCATGGGCAGAGGCTGATCTCCTCTGGGCATTTCTGTCTTCTGTCAAACAGTGTATTTCAGAAGTGGAACCAGAACTTCTGTCTTCCTGTGGAATGTGCATGCTTGTTACTTCTTCCATAACTTTGGCAATCTGAGCTGCAGCAGTAGAAATCTGCATTCCTATTCTCTTGGAGGAATTTCCAGTACTGTCTGCAGCTTGATGATAGGTATTTAAACCTACTGTTCGATCCCTTTCAACACTCCTGTCTTTCTCAGACCGAGAATTTTCTGCGTTTCCTCTACTGGAAGAGGAGGAGCCAGGCAATACTGTAGTATTTACAGTATATGGTGAGAGCACAGTCATACTGCCAGCATTAAAGCTCTCTGACCTGCACACCCCATCATCGTGGCGACTGGCATCCAGGACATACTCACTGTATATATTTTGCTTATGTCTCTGCTTATTGCGGTGAGATGCTTTCGGGCTTAAGTTATCAATGTTGTCAAAAGTCTCTGATAAATGCTGAGCATCTAATTCTGCTTCTAGTGCCTTTTGCTTTCTGACATGGAGGGATGGGAGGCTTGATCCTGGAGACATAATGTTGGCATCTTTGTACTTTGCTGGCCTGTTTGCCATGAGGTTCCGTAGAGCTGCAGCACTACCCATGGCTATCATTTTGTGTTTTGAGTGAATCAAGTTTTTCAGCATGCTCACGGCTCCCATGTCCCACAGCGCCTCCTGATCCTTTGCATTTCGAGCAGAGAGATTCCACAGGGTCCCACATGCATTACTAACTATTGTCAAACTGTGTGACTTCAAGTGTTGTAACAAGGTCTGTAAGCAGCTGTTCTCTCGCAAGATTTGCCTGGTGTTGAGTAATTGAAAACAAACATCCGTAAGTGGCATTTCAAAAGGATATGAGACAAAGCAAAACAGAAATCTATTATTCTAGAAATTAGTTTTACCCTTCCAAAAGATAATTAAGAATTCTCCTGTGCAAATAACTTGTATTTCCACTAGCTTTTTTCTGAATACTAACAAAATCCTATTACAAATACAAACAGTTAAGAGTTTAGTACAGTTCACCATTAGCAAGCAGCAGCTCTTAATCTGTTTGCACATTCCTGTTATGTAAGTGAAATACCCACTTTATCAAATGTACAACAAATTACTTGTTTTTAATTACTATACTTAATGCATGCATTCATATTAAGGCTTGGTCATAGAAACTGTCTAATAAATATACATGTGGAACCACTAAAAATTGTCAGAAGTGTACCCACCTATGGTCCTCATTAGTAGCAATTAGGCTAGAAACATTTCTTAGTATTCCTCCTCCACTTTCTATGATGGCTAAAGTGTTTGTTTGGCTCCGGTATGTCAGTGTGCCGACCAGAAATGCAAGAGCACCATCAACAGCACATATGTCAGCTTTGTTCCCAGTGCAGTGAGCTGACAAATTCCATAAGGCACTCAGAACGCTTTTCAGGGTGGATTCCTAGGAAAACAGCAACATGACAGGAGAAGTTTTCAGCTATTGACCTTAAGCTCTCAGAAACACATTAAGTTAGCTTCAAGGAGCTGTGTACATTCCAATTCTGCTTTCTGGGATGGTAAGGTGGGTGCGGGCAGCAGTGCACATGTATTTTGTTCAGTTTGCTCCTTCCTTCAGCCATGGATTTGGTACTGTCTGCCCCAGAGGTATATGTGCCTCAATACTTGTTTGCTGCCACAATGATAGAAAGGGCTTGAAGACCAGTTGGCAGCAGTCTCTGGGATGGAATATACTCTCATCTACACACCAAAGAAGTTGTAGATACCTACTAACTAACTGAAAAGAGCTTTTATTAAATGACAAATTTATAAAAAAGACTATTTTACCAGCACAGCTCATGAAACTGAAAAGCAAAAGCAGGCACCCCTCATAAATAAAATCAGATCAATACTAGTTTTGAGGTTCCATTGCTCCATTGTGATCTGCTGCTATGTTAAATCAAACTCCTCTTCCAGGCAAATTACCTGAGCCACATCAACTGTTTCAGCAACTGTTGTTATCAAAAATGGTCAATGGTCATATTAGTGTTTTGTGTAAAATAAATGCAATTTTTAAAAAATTCAATTTAATCACTTCTAGAAGATACCTTCTTAACTTCTAAAGCACATTCCATCAATGCTTTCACACTTCCAACTTCTCTTAGAGTCTTTTTACTGTTTACATCTGCTCGCCAGGACAAGTTCCTCAATACGCTTGCAATGACCTGCAAAATGAGAAAGAAAAATAACATATTTCAAGATAGGTACATTTTTAGCAGGTTATCAGACTTTCCTCCTGGACTTATCAAATACTATGTTAATTAACAGTGGTTATGTTCAGTTACTGAACAAAAATTTGCTAACACCCGCTTTTTGTTGTATTGTCTGCTAGACTGGTCTAATGGTTCAGCATCAAGTTTGATCAAAGGTACTGGCTTTTGTGTGTTGGTACTTAAAACAGAGATTGGAAATCAGGTTGCCTGTTTCCCACACTAGTAGAAAATTTGTAGATAGATTTTCTTCTCTATTCTTATGTCTGTTTTAGTTATATCATCTCAGAGAAGAGATTTATATTATGTTTTTCTCAATTTTTCCACTTAGAAAATAAAACAATATCGCTTTCCTGTCTCTCATATGGTATGTTTATTTTGATGTTTATAGAACTCTTCAAAGCATTTTAAAAATACACTATGCCTTTTACAAGCAGAATAGTTATTTCCAGAAGATGTCCTGGTACTTCACAGCAGTTAGACTGAGACAGGTTGTCACTGTAGTGGGCAGTCATTACACATTAAACTCCATCCATTCATGAGCAGCTGTAAGCATGTGTATCCCTCATGAAATCAATTTGATAGAAAACTTTTGCTTATGGGTGTTCTCACTGTCAGAGAAGTGCATACACTTTTCAGGTTATGTGGTGAATGCTCCCTTGCTCACCCCCCCAGTGGAGCACAGGGAGCCAGTGGCACATGGAAGGGCCCGGGAACACCCAGCCCTGGCTGCTGCCAAGGAGCTGCCAGCCCCTCAGAGCCCACCTCAACACAGCCAGAGCAACACAGGAGCCCAAAGCCAGGTGGGAACTGTTCCCTCTCCAGGCTCTTCCCAGAACTCTCCCAGGGAACCCACCACCCCATGGCATGGCTGTGACACTCAGGGAAGTCAAAGGGAGCAGCTGTCTGCCCATTTTGGACTGGGCATGTGGGACACTGTGGGATCCAGGGGAAGAGCATTCTGGAACTGTAGAACACTTATTGTGGGATGGCAGGACCCAAAGGTTTCAAATGCAGGAAAACAGATGGACTGAGGTGATCTTTCAGCACAGCAAAGCACAGGGGACAGAAAGGCACAGTGACATCTGAACAGCTGATTGGCTGATACAGTTGTGTGGACATGCCTTTTGAGCACACTCAGTCCCATATTCTTACTAAATCCCATTTAGACCTTGTCCTGAGTAGAGGACTTCCTGCTCTGTGTGTGTGTGTGTGTGTGTGCGTGTGTGGTGTCTAGGTGCCAGTGGCTGGAGACATCCCAGAGGTCAGAGGGCCCATGGGGCTGTGACCCTCTCTTCAAGAATACTTAATATCTGTCCTAATACCACATCACAGAGTTTATCCAATAATCTCTATTGTAATTCTAATATTTTTCTCAATTTTAACTAGTGAGCTCCTCCTGTTAAGGAGAGAATATTTTGTTAACAGCATTTTAAGAGATAAGGTCAATTTTATTTAAAATTGCTCTTTTGTCTGATGATTCACTAAGACTGCAAGGAAAAAGGGGGTTTTATTTTAAAAACCTGTTCCACTTTGTATGCAATAAGCATTAGTTAAAGTTGATTATAATTTAACATTTAATAATTTTACACAAGTTCCAACAGTTCTGCTCTCTCAGCTCTGAGGATTACCCTAAGCACTTCCTGAAGGCTTTATTTCAGGCAGTTTTCCTTACACAGCAGGACCCATTAGAACAGAGAGTAACACATCAGGGTCATAAAAAAAGATTTGCAGCCCTTGCATTATGATTTAAAAAGAAACCAAACCACAAAAAAAAAAATCCCAGAACATGATCCCAAGGATAAGAATGTTTTACAAAAAGAATGTACTTCCTAATTAATGAAATAAATATGAAAAAAATTTTCATCAAAGTTAAGGCAGATAAGACAACAAAAGAAGTATTTTATCTCAAAAGAGCATTACCTGCTGTAAGTCTTCGCTTTCAGATTTCAGCTGGGCTACAAGAGCTCTCATGCAGCCCTTCATGGAACATAACGTAGCCTGTTAGGAATTGGGAGAAAAAGTAAGTGAGCAGTGTTAAACTGCAGGTTAGATGGCTGCTTCTGCACAATGTTTTGATATTTTAAGCAAATCATATCTAAGTTCAATAAAAACTTAGTAAATATGTTGTCAACAATAAATACTTGGTTTACAACTACTAAAAATTTCAGCATAGCTATCAGTTTAAATACATAAGTGGCAAAATTTTGCTAAAATTTTGTATTTTTTACAGCACTTCTAGGACATGATCTGGATCTTTACTACCTTGGAAGCCTTCTTTCCTTTGCACCAGATAAAAACCCCTGTGAGCCAGTTGCTACCTACTGCCTAGTGAGAGAACAAATCCCGACTTCTCTGAAGTCTGTTATTTCCATTTACTGCTGAAATGTCCTCCCTCTAGAACAGAAGGGTAAGTCTTGATTATTGAGTTATTTTAAGATCCACAGGCTGGCAAATCTATTGGAAGTTTCTAGCGTTTAAAAGAAATGTCCTTGTCAGCAAATAGTGGAACCAAGTTTCCCTTATAATGATCGAAGTAGTGCCCAGTTTGATCCAGATATACTCCATATATTTAAAAGCAAGCTCTATACTGAAGAGGTTGGAAAAATTTAATTAGACAGTAATAGTACTGTTAAATAACTGAAAACTACAGAAAACGACCCAATTACAAATTTTAATTCAAAATTCTCAGAAAGAATCAGTTACTATAAAATTACTGTGTGCTGTACTAACCTAGTTCTCATTTAAAAAGCAGGTCAATAGATAAAATCCTTGCTTGCAGTGACAAAAGTGATTTGAGAGCCAATACCATAATTGTATGATGCAACATGCTGTTTGTTGTGCTTTCTGTCAGCAACAGGATGGAATGAGAGAGGTATATAAACTCAACTGCCTTGCGTTTAAACTCAATATCCTATCCTGAAGATTTTAACCACTTATGAGCTGAAATTACTTCAAGTTTACAGTTCTGCTCTCACCTTGTTTGCCACATCTCCAAAAGTCAGGTTTGTCAGAGCCATGCCAGCATACCTCCTTAGGGTAACACTATAGTGATCATTTGTGAGTCCATACATTTCACAATCCACTTGCAGCAGTTCAGCAATGGCCTGCAAACCTCCTTTAAAAAGATTCAGGTAAGAAAAAAAGTCATAGCTGTACTCTAATGTTGTGCAGAGAGGACATATGTAGCAAGGAACAAATTGCATTTTTATGTACAGAAGAAACCTCAAACGTCTGAAAACCACAATGCTCAGAAAGACATAAGAATTGCTAAAATTGCATGCATGGAATTTACTGAGCACAGACTAAAAAAATTCAGGCTGTCAAATAAGAACAAATGCAGGATGAAAAAACCCCACTAAAACACCCATCAAAAAAACACCCATCCCAGAAAGTAGTCTCAATTTTAAATTAAGTCCAGTACTTGCGAAATTGCAAATATTTCAACAATAATATTACTCTTCAGAAATTCACAATTCATGCCAGAAAAAACAGTAACTGACATAATAATTTATCCACTGGGAAATGGTGTAGTTAATTTCAACTGCTTTCATTTCAGCACTTAGGGGGCAACAACTGACACAAATGAATTGTTGTTAATAGAGCTTAAACTGTTAGTAAAAAAAAGCCATATATGCAGTGACATGCACAAGGAGTGCCATGGCTTCTAGCAAGCTTCTCAAGTCTGATCTTACCAAGCTCATTCATTGCATGTCTGTGTTCTTCATCGAATGAAAGTTTCATCAAAACACACACTGCAGGACAAATCTGATGATCCACTGGAGCAGGCACTGATCCAGAAACAGGTAACAATTAGTACCTTCCAGGTGATTTTGTCTAGATCATAAGTTCTCCAGAGCAAATCTAATCTTAAAAATAAACCAGCTGCAGTTTTGGTCAGGTCTATATCTTCTCAGTAATCCATGAACACACAATTAGTTAAGACTATTACTAAACAAAGTAAATATATTTGATGCTTGAAAACAAATTAGGGAGAATTCTGAATGCATGTGCTGAGCTAGAAACACGACTTGCAGTGCAAAAAATATTACCTTGTTACTCTTAGAAATTAATAATATTTATGAAACCAATCAATATAGTCAAATATTCTGGTGGCAATATATAATATTCTGTTTCCTTGGGTGCTATATCCTTATGAATGGTTAATTAAACCTTCTGCTTCATAACATACAAGTTTTTAAGTTCATACTTTTGTGAGCTAGGTTCTGGATAATGCAGAAATGGTACTGATACAGCTTGTGCAGAGGCCACTTCTGCTGAACTGCAGCAGGCAAAAGGCAGCCCTGATTTCAGTCACACACCTGCCATGGACACCTACAGGCTACACTCATGGGATGCCCTCAATTCAGAGGAGCTCAAAGGTAACTCTAACCTTAAATCTTTTTTTCTAACTGTTCCCTGAGAAAAATCCTATTAATTTACACTTCTCACATATAACATTATAAACAGCAGTTCATTTTGATGGATGGAGATTACATAATTGGTTCTCTCTGCCCCTCTCCCAAATGGAAAGTGCTATCTTCTAAACATCTGCATGAGGAGCAATTTGGGATTGTTTATCCATAAAAATGTAAAACAGAATGAGTATATATTCAGTATTACAAATATAAACCACTAGAATTACTATCTGGAAAGCACACCGAAGTCCAAGATATAAATAAAAAGCTTGTAAATAGGGTATCATATCTGTGACACAGACTATTTCCCAAGAGTAGCTGAACTTAAATAAAGAAGAAACCACGCACACATATATATGCATATAAGAAAACTTGCATACATTCAACAAGAAGTCAGATTAAAGCTGTAATTTCTGTAAATTCACTCTTTCAATATATCCTCAAAATATTTTTATATGGCTTGCAGAACCTACTTGGGTTTTTGTCTTGGTCCATGCCTTGTTCATGTGCCTCCTGCCATTCCCAACACGTTTCACAGTAAGCACGGATCTGCTCCAAGAGATGGAGCACACGGATTTCCCGTCTGCCTCGCTTATCATCGGGCTGGGAGTGAATGATGTTGTGCAGCGCTGCGCTGGCTCTGGCACGGGCCTCTTTACTACCACGGGAGTTTCCTAACAACACAGAGTCCTTATCGTTGCCATGTAAAAGCTGGATGAGGAGAGGAAGACATCCAGACTGACGCATGGCTATGCAGCTGTCCTGGGAGCTAGACATTGCTAGCAATGTTCTTGACATGTCATCTTTATCATGAGTACCAAGCATTGATAACAATGAATACACCATTTCCACCTGCAGGTCAAATGATTTTAAAAATACAGTTACGTTTTAAAAACACACATCAAATTGAAACGCAATTTGAATGGTACATATGAGCAAAAACTCCCTTATTTAATGGTGAAAAAAATGGTGCTATTTAAATGTAATTAAACATTATTACTACTTCAGCATTCATAATCTTAATAAATTCCACTTAGTGGTTAAATGGCTGGAAGTAGGTAGCTGTGTGTAACTGTATTAATCTACAAAACCAATAGCAAAGACTTCCATATTTCCATAATACAAAAAGATTAAACAAACATATAATGAAAGTGTTTCATTTTGAGAAACCAAAATACCTTGAAAATGAAATCTTTCTTTAAAAAGGTATGCTCTGTGTGAATTAATTACACTTTATTTGTAGTCTAAAGTTTTCCTTTAAAATACCTCAAATTATATTTTTTGTTAATCTTAAAAATTGATAATTTTTTTGTTATGATCAATGACTTTTATATGGACCAGATTATTTTCAGCAAATGCAAAACTAAAGAGTTAAATTAATACTTTTTCAAGTTTATAGGGAAAAAAAACAGTAAAGCAAACAAATGCTTATTTAGAATGTACAAAATACTGAGCATTTGTCAAATTAACTCATGCCATGAAAACCCAGCATTACCCATTTAACTTGTAGTAACCCACTTTTTAAAATTAAAAATAGTGATTTTTGAGTTATTCCCTTGGCTTTTGTGTAATATTGTGGTCAAGGCATTATTTGTTTGTACTCCCACTCTTCAGTAACTGCTTTCAATTAAGAAATGCATTTGATTCTTCTAGTCAACTTTTAGCAGAGTAACAGGATGTAGAGGATGATCTTAGATACTATACTAGCTAAAAACTCCAAACTCATAAAGCCAAGATAAACAGGAACATTCAAACTCAAAGCACAACATAAAGAAACTATCAAAGGGAATTATAAAGTAGCAGCATGTGTGTTTCTCTAGAATAGAGTAATTAAGGAAGAAATGAGACTTTGAACTGTTAGACAAATTTTGATAATTACTCTGGTTACCCTATCATGAATGATTTCATTTGGTGTCTTCATTGACAATTCCAATATGCCTGAAGATTAATACACATTCAAAAAAAATGAACAGCAGCAGGCAGACTAAACAGCAAGTCTGGTAACATGGACTTCTCTAAACCCTACAGAGTTGCTGACGCAATACAAATCTTAGAGCTTGTGAAACTGTATGGTCATGTGGCAAAACCCATTGAAATGGGAGCCACTTCTATGACAATCTAGCATCTCAATTTGGAGATCTTGTCTTGGGGAAACCCCCAATGTAGCATTTAAACAAAGCCTTTGATTCTTAAAGGAGAGTGAATTTAATTTGCATTATGTGTATCTCTTTGCAGATGTTTCAACTGGCAGCTATAACCCAGCGTTACTTGGATTTGGAAGGTTAAGTTTTTGACAGAGAACAAAGCTGAAGAAGCCACCAAATCAGGCCTCCACGTTGCAGCTCATGTATTATAGGAAAAACAAACAAAAAAAAAATCTATTTGTTTCTCTTGTTTACACAGACTGCCCACAGACTCATCTCTTTTTGCACCTGTAAATGTACTCCTCCATTTAGAATATCTACCATTTTCCTTTTTAAGGCATTAATATTAATAATTTCCTACCCCAGAGTAGTTAAACCTGTGTCTTTGTCTGTATCTTTCCACACTCACTCCTGTTCCTGCCTTCAGGGCTTTCCCACTGTTTGTAACTTTGTGGAGTTCTATAGTTTGCAGTGAAAACTGGCAGACAGACAGCTGATATCACCTCCACTTAGGATGTGCATACAGCGTGGGACTGAAATGACAACACTGTAACACTGTTTTAAGGCCCAAAATCCTTAACACTATGCAAAATTAATAGGTCCACCTTCCCAGAGGACTATTCTCAGCACAGCACCCACAGTATCCACACTGTTGCTGATTCCAGAGGCAGTATGAGATCCAGTGGCTCATGAATTTGCCTTTTTCTTCCCCTCTCTTTTCATGCTGCATAGGTATTTTTTAGTGCAGTCTTCTATCTGCTAATGCTGTGAAGAGCTTAAATAGATTTTTTTGGTCTGCTTAATTTCTTGGCAACCGTGTCTGTTTTGTGGATTTGGACTCTGCAAAAGTATTTGAAGAAATGCTCTTCAAAAGGTTAATTTTCATCATGGATTATAAAGCAACATCACAAGGTTTTTTGATATCCCAGTAGCTTCTAGGAATTGCTTCTTCCTTACTGTAACAACTCTTAACTCATCATCAACAAGTTTAAAAAAAAAGATTTCTATACACATATTTTCAAAATTGAAAAAATATATTAAAATTTTAACTTAATAAAAATTACTATGTATGGGCAAGACTGTTCAGATAATATTAGTATTACTGGCAGAAACAATGAGGTTATTGTATTAGTAAAAATGTAGCATTAGCGACCTGTGGTTTGTAATCTTCGGTTACCTTGGTACCCAGATGACTTGTCAGTCTGCGAGGAACAGAATAGTTACTACTAGAGCTCATAACACTGGCTGTCTCATGGTCCACTCGAGCAGCAGAACCCTACAGATTTAAACAACAACTCATATAAAACAAAGTCTGAGAGACAGAACAACATTGGCTAAGTCAGTTTCAGCATTGGATGATGCAGTTGTGCTGACAGCAATGAACTGCCAACCTGCTTCTCTTAGGTACTCTCTGCCCTGACACAACACAGAGGTCGCTGTTAAACCTGGTTTTATTAACCCTTTTTCCTGAGATTCAGTCTCAATAGTACTGTATTTTCAACTGAATGGATTTAATTACTGTTTTCACCACGAAGAAATGGATTTTGGAACACACTGAATAATAATTTCGATGGAGTGAAAAAAACAGACTCCACTTTTATGTCAGATTTTGTAGTGCACTGGAGTAGGTATCCAAGAACCCACCAGTAACAAGAGACTGATCTGGGCAATGAATAACTCTGCTTGAATTTGTCTATTTCAAAAGCAAATCATAAGTGGTTTAGTGAAAACTATAGAATAATGCTGACAATACTTGATGTAGTTTTCCTAGAATCTAGGTATGCTCCTACCTGTATTAGCAAGACTCAATTATTAGCATCTTTGTCTTATTTTAATTAATTTAATGTATTTACATTTTTCCTTTTTCTGCCACTTTTTATTCACTCATATTCTTCTTTATTTGCTGTTGTTTTCCATCTGTGATGTTTCTCTTACTCTTACTTATCACTCCCTTCCCATCTGCTCTGGGAAATTAAAAATATATTTGTTTAAAGAACACTTTGAGTATCAATAACTATTTTCCTGAGGTAGCCATCAGTTTTAATTTGATCCTCTAAAAAAGCTAAAATGAGTTAATGGAAATATCAGCCTAATTTGCAAAACATTTTCAAATTATGGGGATCAATAAATATAATTATTTTTTCTCAGTAAAATTTGGTAACACACTGAAGAAAATTCCACGGAAGACACTTTGAAATAATGTCTATTTCTTCTATGTGCTCCATAAAGAAAGAGGAATTTTGCAGTTCATACAGTTCAACATCTTAAACATGAAGCTGAGAGAGACTTGTAAGTACATGATAGGAATAACTTAATGAAGTGTTTGTATAGACAGAAAAGAATCTAGTTATACTGGAATATTTAAACACATTAACATTATTATACTAATTTCATTTCCACATTTGAATCCAGAAAATGTGATACATGTTCCAGAAGTATTTTATGCTACAAGAGTAAAACTGGAATTATTTATATTAACACCATTTATTCCAATCTATATTTCCTATGTAAACAAACCCGTAATTTCTCTGTTTACTACAGGGAAAAAATCAGAATCTAAAAGCTTAGGAAAAAAAAATCACACTACATTTTCTCCATAATTCACTTAAATAATGTTCAGTGCTATAGTGAAGTACATGGGAAGTATTCCCATATAGTATATGTGATGTATATGGAAATGAATTCCCAGAATTTTACACCCTGCAGTCCCTTCATATTTCCTCGAACTACCTTCAGAAGACTATAGGTTCAACATAATGTACGTATCAAAATTATCCATTATTAAGCTCAGTGTGATTATTTCATCCAAAAAGGTAAAAAATGACATAAGTCTGGGGCACTATCTATTAAAATTCACCATGGCATAGACAGAAATAGCAACCTCAGTTCAGGTAGCCAGTTCCCTCAGGGCCATCACATGGCTCTGCTGCCTGCTACCAGGATGCTCAGCTGAAGTGTAACTACATTTCTAACTGGCTTGTAAAGAGTAATGCCAAGGAACTAATGTCAGGTGAGCAGTCATTTACGCAAGAAAATGGGAAATGACAACAAAATGTTATGTAGACCCCTCCTGTGTAGGACCTTCTCCTTCAAAATCTTTTCCTGTCTACTTCATCTTGTTTCCAGCTTTTATACTTCAGTATCTTTCACTCATTGTTTTACCTTGCTATTTACCATGCCAGCTGAGTAATTTTCCCTGTTTTGTGACATATTTTCTTAACAAGATGGACAATCTCAACAAACTCCTTTACAGAACTCACAAAATGAAGCTATAAACAAATAACTACTTCAGCGGGAAAGTAGTGAGTGCAATGGAAAAGAAAAGACAGCTGAAAGATGGTGCTGAAAAGGACACACTTGAAAAGTGAAAAATCCTGGATTCAATTAACACTGACTACAAAACCAATTAGAACAAAATAAATTGGTGAAAACTTTTTTTTCACTCCACTGAATGGTGATTGCTCTAAGTGTACTGAGCTGGTTTATCAGAAATAAACGTTATGTCCAATCCATTAAACCTTCTCCGTCTGGAGTTGCACTGAAAGCAAATAATCCCCAGATGGCTGTTTAAAACCAGATACAGTGCCCTGGCTCTGTCCCCCACAAGGAGGAAGGAATAGCCATGTTTTATACATTTTTACAAGGCAAAGGTCAAAATTGCACAAATCCTCAACATTAAGGCCTCAACTGAATTATGAACGGATCTTCCATTTGCATAAGTCTGCAAAGACATGACAATCCCTTCTTCCTTCCTTCTCTGTAAAATACATTGTCCAGAAAAAACTCCTAATTCATTCTCTGAAGATGGATGATAGAGCAACAATGCATCAATTATTTAAATACATTATGCTTTCAGCCCAAAAGCAGCAGTGAACTATTTTCTTCCCAAACAATAAAGCTGTCATAAGAATTAAGAGTCAGAACCACAATAAGATATGGATGATAGAATTTAATTCCAAATAGTGATCAAATGTATTTCAAAAGGAAAATTATGGGCTGTGCTTAATGTTTAATCAAGTGATATATTCAAGCCAAACCAAAATTCTTCTGATAAATCTTCTACAAGACACTTTCGGAAATATTTAAATAATTTTACTTCCCTGGAGTAACAAAAATATCCTGTATATTAATTCAGCTATTAAATCTGTAGTGTGAAGTTTTAAAAACCCAAATTACGAGTCAGAATGTCTAAGTTACAGTTGGAAATCATGAAAGAAAATAATCATAGTAAACAAATGAAAGTATTTTTAGCCAGAGAGAGTAGTAATAAATATTGATTTTAAAGGATAAGTAAAGAATTTCATTTATACCTCAAAAAATTCCACTAATGTATTTCAGTAATAAAAGGAGGAATAGCAATGGAAGATTATTTAGAAGCATTTAAATAACCCTTCAGCCAACTTTCAGGAGATTACCTCATTGATACTTCAGTTTCAAAGCTTTAGATAATACAGTATTAAAGAAACATTAATAATAAACCTGTCATTTGCTTTTCTTCTTTTTTTTAAAAATCACCAATATCTTAGTGGTAGTTTCTAAAATGAAAATTTCAACAATTTTCCATAATTTACTAACACTTCTTGTATTACCATTCACCTACAATGAAATACATTTCCTGTAGTCATTCTTGCCATCTCTTTCACACCATTAGGCTCATTAATCATTTAAACAAAAGAAAAATGCTCCCTGCATTACTGAATATTTATACTTCCCTTTTTTCAAACACTTCCTTACAGTAAATACAAGAAATTTCCTAGATATAGATGGAAAGAAGACAAACATACATTTTTTTAAAATGAGTAGGCATGAAAACACACTAAGTTAAATACCAACATGTAAGCATCATACATCTCAAACATTTAATTATATTAAAACAAGGAAAATACTTTACTTACCTGACCAGTACTGCTGGTTGCCACATTGATTTCTGCTGCTCCTTGACCTTCATTCTGCCTCTCTGTATCATGGGAACCTGCCTCATGCTTGCTTTGAGGTGTTCTCTGTTAATACAAGAGTTTATGAAATTACAAACAGAAATGAGGTATAATTTACCATTCAAAGCTTTCTCGGCCGTCAGTACATCAATACTGCATCCTCAGGAAGCCACTGAGCAGCACTTTGCATTTCATAACCCTGAGCCTCAAAAATTAACAGCCGAGACTGAGCGCCTTCAAAACACTGTGAGATGAAAGAGAAGTATTTCCTCGGAGGATTACAGCCCTGCAAGACAAAGGATCCGCTGTGACACACAGCAGCACCATTTTCCACCAGCTGTGCTCACATCCCTATCAGAAATGTAACAGAATTGGAGCAAACAACTGTCTGCTCTGCTGGACACGTGATCCCTGCTTTTACTGAGGACCACAGCCAGCACTGTTCAATTAAGCTTCACGTTCAAAGATGAATAATTTCTGCTTGAACAGAAGGATATCTGTACTATAAGAATATTTCTAAATGTCAAGGACAAACAGTGCAGGAATTACCACTTTGACAGAAAATAAATTTATACAGCCAGATACTGATCCATCTAAAATTTTGTCAAAATAAACTTAACTGATGTGGCAAGCTGGTACAGATAGGTTTCAGTTCCTTTAGGAAAATAGATTTTTATACATCTACATAAAAACTAAATTGGTCTTCCTGATGCTGATAGGCATTTAAATGAGCAGTTATGAAATGTTAAGTGTCAAATGTCATCTATTAATCTGTTTAAAACATTTCAGATTTTCAGAAAGACATGAATAATCCATGGAAATGGCTGAAGTTTGGAGTTGAAAGCAATATTATATTCAAAGCTTCATTTCACAGACTGAGAGGCTACTACCTAACAGACAACACAATTAATTTGTTTAGCCACATATGGTATTTGTCATCCAGTTTCTATGTGGCTCTGCAATGTTCTTGAGCTGCACAGCCTAGGATGAGGCACAGTCTGCCTCATCTTGCTTTAATGATATTTATCTCTGACTTTTAGCAATACCTCTCTTCAATGAACACACCCTGAAACATCTTTGGATACTCGCAGTGATTAAATTCATACAGTATCACTGGCATAAATAACTGTGTTTTGTTCGTCTAAGACAGAAGAGCCTCAGTTAACATTAAGCAGAATTTCAGAAAACCAGTAATCAGCATGTGAATTGATTAATTTAGGGAAAAATGTAAAAGTGTAGAAGTGTAAATATAGGTTAACGAAATGAATAAGGTATGTAAAAAATGCAGGATATTACACAAACTAGTAATATGAGAAAATTGGAAACAACTATAGCTTAAAAATTCCTTGACATTATACTTTCACTTATGGAAAATAACTAAGCCAGAAAACAAATCTTAAAATATTTTAGCATGCACGGTGTTACTTTCTAAAATCTATTTTTTAACCCTCTCTGTCACTGCGTATGAAATGAAACTGCTATTGATGCTCATACAGTAACTGAAGAAATTTTGGTTCTCAGTACAAGAGTGGGGCACCCAGTCAAGACCAGGCCTTGCTGTACATGAGGTAAATTCATTATAATGCTGAATTCCTGTCTCACAACACACTTCAATCTTGAATAAAGTGTAATTATGAGTTTGACAAAATCAAGACAGATTTTTCCAGTCACTAAATGACTGTAAAGCATGAAGGAAGCAGTACTGGACATGCCTAGAGGTGAAAATCTGAATGGTTCATTAGCAGGGCTCTGACCCACTGGGTCACCTGAGAGGGAATAATACTCCTCTTCCAAGAACACTCCTGGGGGTTGGGACTGGGTGGTGAAAATGGGGTGTATCTATTAAAAGTTCTGCTGCAACCACAGCAAAGACACAGAGATATTTCATTACCTGACAAGAAAAGTTTCTGCTCTCCTTTAACACTTTCTGCTTCTATTAACATACATTTGTTTCTACAAGCTATTTATGAATGAGATGCTTTCCCATTCCCCCAAGCACTGAAGAATATGCCAATACAAAATGTAGTCACCTCAACACACAAATTAATTTGCAAGGCAGTTTTTAACAGTTACTGGCAGGGTTAATCTGATTTGAAATATGGAACGTGCTCACAACATGCAAACCCATTAGTGTCACATGAGTTATCAGCTGGACTTGAACATCAAATCTGTTCTCAGTGAAGACTCCCTACCACTTCAGCCACTGAAGTCATTTGAAGTGAGCTGTTCTCTTCATGCAGACTGGCACAAAGGAGTTAATAACAACACAGGCAGCAAAAAGCAGGTTGTAAGTTGAAAACGGAATATTTATATAAATATGTATTATATGACAATGTATAACATGATTAAACCTATTTATTTATTATATGTGAAAATAGCACATATCCATGCAGATGGATAATGTAAATAATATCTGTATAGATACAGTATTACTGTAGATGAATTAATATTCATCTGACAGACTGCAGATTAATGGTTAGAAAGGCAATATAACCACTGAAAGTATGTCCCTCCTTCATGGCGCCTTTTAACACTGTAACAGGACCTGTGGAAGAAAATACAGAAGCCACCAACCACACCAGCACAGAACCAGAGCATGTGAACAGCAGCAGACTCTGTAAACCCTACATGAGGCACAGCTGCCAGAGAATGGCACCCAGGTCCCCTGGGTTAACCTGTTTTGAAGCATAACTTTTGAGGAGGCCTAAGCTGGCTTTGTGACCCCACCATTGCTGAATTTTGGCATCAGACCATGAAAGTCAGTTTGACAGAGTTCGCTTGTTTGCTCTTACAGCAAAATTGTGGGAGACGGCATGTGCTGATTGCAGGGACATGGGGCTACTCCTTCCACCGCATTTGCCACAATTTTCTAAGTGCTTCTGAAGTCAGCTTCTGAATTAGTAATTATCATTACTAATTTCAATGTATTTATTAATAGAAAATTGTAAACTCTAGCTAGCATAGTAGACCTTGACTATTTCTGTTAAGAAACCCAATTACAAATAATTTTACCTAATGCTTTGTCAACCTGAGATGCCAACACTCACATATTCATTAGGAATTGCCATTGCTCCACATTAAACACAATAGAAATACATGTATAAGTAAGACATACATAAGAAAATGGAAAATGCAACAAATGAAACTGTAAGAAATATTTTTGCTATGGTTGAGTCGAAGACAAAAGAAAGTCTTGTGAGAAAAATGATTGAGAATGCTCCTGTCTAACACAGTACAAAACCTGCTGAGCATAATTTCAGGAAGAAAAAATCCTTTACATTTTACCTACCGCAACACTGCCTAATAGAAGTATTTTCAAGTTACAGATATTATGAAAGAAGGGCTTGTACTGCTACTGCCAAAAGTTTCCTTTTTCCTTTTAAATAATTTCACATTGTACCCAAGAGCTGAAAATTCTTTCTGGACAGGTCTAACCCTACAGTGGATGAAGACACCACCACATGCAGGTGAATGACTTAATTTTTTTTTTCTAGAATCATTCACGAGACTTATCAATTGCACTTGGGTTCCACAGCGACTGGCATCACCACAGGGCCTACTGTATCAGCAGACAAGCTGCGATATTTATTATTGTTGTTACCAGATCTTTATAAGAGAAGGAGCACGTTCAATTTGGTTACTGGCACCGAAAACCAGGAAATAAACTCCTCAACCAATTTACCAGGTGAGAAAGCCAATGTTTCTTTTTTTACGAGAGCTGAATGCATGGGGAATTCTCCTCGAAGCATGCTCAGTAACAGACTAAGAGATCAGTGTATATTCCTGGAACAAATACATATTCATCACATTTCCTGAATACATACATATATGCTAATTATTTCCATGGACTTAACTGGATACAGTTCAGACCTTCTGATGAATCTTTTCTCTTTGAGAGTATCTCAAATATGTGATCATGCCATAACGTCCTTCTCTTATCATTCTTTGCTGTCACACACAATCCTTGTTCTCAAAACTAACATATCAGCTAGTACATAATAATTACTGATATAAGTAAACAAGGAAGCATTAGTTGGAACACAACTTATTAGTCACAGATGTAGGGAGTTAACACAAGACTGTGCTAATCTCAGTGCAAGGCGTTTGTACTAAGCACTGTATGGTA
The DNA here is from genome assembly GCF_963513975.1 of Fringilla coelebs. Lineage (NCBI taxonomy): Eukaryota > Metazoa > Chordata > Aves > Passeriformes > Fringillidae > Fringilla > Fringilla coelebs. The sequence continues at coordinate 70,800,612 of NC_140031.1, read as the reverse complement.
CAAAACTAAGCATTAACCACAAATACAGGGATCAAACACTATTGTGTAAGGTTAAAAGAATTTTCCAACATTTTCCCACTACTGTATCAACTTCTTCTTAAAGAAATATACTTGTTCAGTATCAGGCACAGGATAAAAATATAAAAAAATGTCTCATGTTTGTGTTTTTCAGTTATATGAACTTTGCAGTGTGACTGCACCAACAGACAATTTCAGAATTAGGTCTAGCTGTTATCTGTAGGAGATGGTCATCACTTGGACATGACTAAAACACACTTAGGGTGTGTTTAGTGACTGCCTCCTTTACCACCATCAGTATGCTGGTAAGTCTGTCCTAAAACATGTAACTATGCAACCAGATATACAAACATTTTCCAGATAGGACACATAATGCGAATATTTCAATATATCAGACCTTTAGTGCATGAGGCAGCCAAATAATTTGGCGGAAGGAGTGAAAAACTATGATGACACCTTTTTTTATAGTTGCATCTCAATGCTGTTTGAGTCTCTGAGCTCAAGTTCAAAATACTGTCTTTGTTTTTCTACCAGAGTAAAAGATAAACACTCAGTCTGACTATATGGGGCAAAAGTATCTGTTGAGAGACTGGTCAACCAGGCAGTGAGAGCATTACACCAGAAATAACAGGGGACAGAAGGTAGGCTGGCAAGCAGAAGCCCTGGCTAGTGGGAACACAAGGGCAATGCACACAGCTGAGATAAGAGAACGTCCTTGAGCACAGGCACGCAAGGAAGAACAACGTGCAGCAGAGCTGCCTTGCTGGGAAAGCTCCCAAGCCTGTGCTGGGCAATGGGCACGGCCGGGTGTTGCTCTCTGGCACGTCCCTGTGCCGCTGCTCAGGGAGCAAGAAGGAGGTGAGGGACGGGGATGTGGACTGAAAACTGCTGGAATAGCTGGCAATCAGGGGGTTAAGATCAGTAGCACAAAGTACAGCCGGAAGCAAACTGAGTCCAATACTGTCCAACATCTGCATGCATGCTGGGACACAGTGCACCCTCCCCAAGTTGGAGAAGCTGATACAGCACAGGATTCAGCTGCCTTGCCTGGATGGGTGGGTGGAATGGGCTGAGGGGAGTACAATGTCCTGCATCAGTGAGGGAACAACCCCAGGCACCAGCACAGGCCAGAGCTGTCCAGCTGGGAAGCACCTGGAGGACCTGCTGCACCATCCTTTCAAAGGCCTTGTGGCAAAAATTCTAACAGTGTCCTCTGCTGCAGTGAGGGGCATAGTGCCAGCAGGGCCAGGGAGGTGGCCTGTCCTCTCCACTCAGCATCCAAAGTCCTGTTCAGGTCTGCCCAGCGCAATAAAGCTGGATTTACAATTGATTCACTGAAACAAGTCCGCTGCAGGCTACAGCAGTCCTCAAGGCTCCTGAGCATCTCTCACAAACACAGAGGCTGAGAGAACTGAGACTGTTCAGCTGGAGAAAGAGAAGGCTCAGGGAGATCATGTCAATATCTATAAACACCTGGACTGACTTATATCAATAGCCCAGGCAACTTTAATTTCACACACTATGGTCTGCATCACTTATAAGTATTTATTTCCCCCGAAATCCTGGAACTATGAAACAAGTGGAAAATTTCCATTTACAAAATGGAAAAATATACATCCTTTAGTGATCCAAATGATGCTCTGAGTTTTTTCTGTAGTTATTTTGGGTGAAGGCAAGTAATAAAATATTCATGTCAAAAACACAATTTAATTTACCAGTACAAGAAATGGAGTTGACATTCTAAGTGAATTTCCAGGAGAGCAGTTTTTGCTAATGGCAATTACTGCTATGGACTTTGTAATTTACAGGAAACATCCGGCATTTCTTAATATAGAACCCCGTACTTAAACACTAAAATATACCAGGCTTCTATAATGAAGTCAGACAGAAGCTTTATTCATCCTTTTTTTACATCTTCTCTCTTTCAAAAGACAAGCACACCATGAAGGTGATTATCACAGATTCATAATTAGCAAGGCATGTACAACTGATTGTTTTAATTATTTCTCAAACCAGGACTCAGCCTTCAAAAGCACATGGCACACTGACATTTTCAGTGAAATTTCAAGCTAAACTTTTAACTTGCATATGGTTATTGATAGAAGCTCCACAGTAGTATGAGGACTAATCCAAGTACTCGATCCTCAGTTCATTAGAAACAGAGTAAGTAACAGTCCTAGAATATTGACTATCTGACTAATTGTGACATCAACAGCTGATGGGAATAATCCTGCCTACCACTTTATTAAAATATTTTGGGTTTTTTAGAGAAAATACACATACCACAATAAAAAAGGCAAGTTATTGCTCACTAACCTCTGCTTCAGCTGCTTGTGATTGCAGGAGCTGACGTATACGAAGAATGTCCTTCTCAATTTGTTGAATTCTGGCCACCCTTGCCTGAAATGAATGGATTTTCACATTTGATTTTGTTCAAAAACTCCTTTTACTTACTGTACAGAGTGACAGCATGAAGAGTTCTTGGCAAATACTGCTGACTACAAAAAAACCCTACTTCAGTACGTACAAGCAGTGGTACTACATGCAGTAATTCAAGTGTTCTTTGTAAGGAAAGGAATGATTGAAAGCATTCAAAACAGAAGGGAGTAGATGAGGTTTTAATAACATTGAATATTCATTTGGATGTAATAGGTTGTCATACAGCACACATTTAGGTATTTAAAAATGCTCCCCTTAACTTGCACAATAGTCCTCTTTCTGAAACTGACATTTAATGCAGATCTTTGTCAAATTACTTCACTTTCATCTCAAGTATCAGAATTTTACTTGCCTTATAGTGATCTGAGAGATATTTTTATTTGCAGAGTGTCTTGGAAGGTATAAAACTCTGACAGATTTCTATTACATTCAGTTGCTATACTGATTTGAGAATTTTGCTTATGCCCAACCTCAGAGATTTTCTGCTCCTACAAATCTCAAAGAATTTAACAGGCTAAGTATATATCTATTAAAAAAAAAATCTACATACTTCTTCTTTGGTTTATCTGGGATTTTACAGACATCTCTGAATCAGTCTTTTACAGGCATATTGCTACTTATTTCCCACTGCAACCATTCTGTGGTTAGAAAAGGGAATGTTAAGAGATCCAAAAGTAACAGGATACACGTCCTCCGCACAAATTGTAGTGAAGCACAGGATGCATTATCAGTCTGTAAAACAGTCAGTGTATGACCTTGATAATTTAATAAATTAATATTATTTGACTTCAAATGTGGGCAGATGACCAAACTGATTAAACAGTATTTTTTTTGGTGTCCATGGATAGATTAATACAACGGACATACTGTTGAAAAAAGTTCTAATGCCTTTACTTGATTAACATTTACAGTGCTGTACTAGAAAAGCAATCTAGTGGATACTGCAAAGATCAGCATTATAACCAACCTTATTTGACACGTTTATAATCTGAAAATGGAAATAAGATGAACTTTCAAAAGGTGCTAATGCCAGAAGATGCACATGCAATAGAAACACAATGCTATCTAGAAAATTTAGAAACACAAAAGAAGACGTAATCACAAAATATGAATTACTGAAACAAACATCAGAAGCAGCTGTGGGAAAAACATCATAAGCATTAACATTTAGCAGAGCTGGAAAGCTATAACTTTAAGCTATAAATTTGACTTGATTTTGTAAAGCAAAGTATTGGAAAATACATAAAAGCTTCAGCACAGAGGCAAACAGATAATTTATCCCACCCTTTGCTCCTAGTTCAAGAAATTTTAAGTATTAGACAGATAATAGAAAAACATTTCTGGGAATATCTATGCATTGGTAACATGATGCATGACTGACAAAATACGTCTCTCACTGTCCTTAAGAATTACTTGAATTTTATAGAATTATAGAGTAGTCAGGGTCACCTTGGAAGATCATCTACTCCAAACTCCCTGCCAAGGACTGAAACATCTTCAAGTAAATCAGGTTGCTGAAAGCCCTGTCTGACCTTGAACGTTTCCAGGGATGGGGCCCCTGTTGCCTCTTGGCAACCTCTTCCAGTGTTTCATCACTCCCACCGTAGAACATTTCTATTTTGCATCTAATCTGAATCAACTCTCCAAAAATTTTAAGCCATTACCTATTCTCCTATCACTATTCCCTGCTAAAAAGTTTCTTACAAGTCCCCTTTTAAGCACCCAAAAAAAACAGGTCTCCCCAAAATATCCCATAAATTGAGTTTCTTTCTGTGTAACCAGCAATGTAGCCAATGAAGGGCATCGAGAATATCTGAGTATCTTTATATATGCACTTAAACACAAGAAAAAAATGCGCAGATGAAAACAATTAACTACTGCATGATTTGCCAAGTATTACTAACTGAGTCCTCCAAAAGGACATGAATTCTATCCGCCCTTTCCAATTTCAGTCCAGAGATTTAAACATCAGATCATTCTTCTAATTAATTTTTTTCTAGTACAAGGGAAACTGGGGAGTTCCACTAACCAGGACTGTAGTTTGTGCCAAACACTGTAGAACAGAAAAAAGGGATGCATTTCTTGCCACAAAGGGGTGGAGCTTAATAGCAAATGGGCAAAACAATGGAACAAGCAACAATGTTTGTAAACTTAGAACCTACTTGAGAATTATCACCTTTGATTTCTATTTGTTCATACTACATTCCCATTTATTATTATATTTACTTGTAATTTTTATTAACATAAAATAGTTGCAGAAAGTAACTTTACATTTGAAATGATACATTATTTGGCTTTCACTGCCCCAGTAACATGTCTAACAAAACAAAACCAAAATTCTTCCACACTCACTGTGACAAAAAATAATCACTATATAGAAAGTAAAAATAGGGAATAACATTTTGTTTTTAAAATGTTGCCTTTTTTGTTTGGTTGGATTTTTTTTCCAAAATAAACATATATAATAGACAAGCGCATTAATGGCATGGTATACATACAAGACCACCACATAAATATAATAACTATAATAAATAAATAATAACTATAATAAATAAATAATAAATATAACAGTGCTGAAATGTATATCTGTATGAAACTCCAGGATCTGAATTTTCTTGTCATCTTTAGTGGTCTGCTGTTTTAGAAAACTTTTAGAGATCTTGGGATAAATTCCTATAAGAATGATAATTTAATGTAAGATTTTAAGGAATTCTTTACCTCAAAAAAATTACATCATTTTTGTTCCGACTTGAAGGAAAAATAAATTCTATATGAACATGAATTCAGTGGCAGAATCGAAGCATTCTTAAATATATCTTGCAGAAATTAAGTTTGCTTCTCCTCATAACTAAATATATTGGCTACTTGCCAACTATTGGTTGCTACAGTAGTAACCTTTAAACAAATAAAAAAAGTAAAGATAAAAACATTGTTAAGAATGCTTTTTTCCTTTTTTTCAAGTAAGCACTACAATGTGAAATTACTGGCTTCAGAGAATGATTACAAGTTTACAAGTTAGTATAAATCATTAAAATAGCTGAAATAAATTGCCAACAACCTTCTTATCCAGCTTTCTGAGCAACTGCTGGGCAAGTGCTTGTGAACAATCTTCAGAGAAGATATCTACAGTGAGTTGCTGTGAGTTAAGTTGCTTCAGAAGGAAACAAAGCCAAATCAGGCCACACTAAAAATAGGAGAAAGCCATTGTTTCAAGGCTCATGAGAAAGGGCAGCCACAGAAAAGTGCAATGACTACTTGGGCAACTGCAGGTTAACAGCTCTCTCACGGAATAATCTCTGGGACTCTTAATTCAGAGACGTCTGCAATGCCAGCCTTTATGTGGCTGAAATGTTCCCTCCCTTCAGCCTACATTCTGCATAGTATTGTGTATGGCTGGAAAGAAAATAAGGAGCAGAAAGAAAATGGTAACACTATTAAGTTGAATATCCTTGCAAAATACAAATGTTTCATTTTGCACATTTAAAGATCATTGAGAAATAATGCAGAAATTGCTCTTATGTATTTGTACATCAGTGAGCTTTTTGGCACTGATCCTTGGCAGAAACCAAGGAGAATTACCAATTAAATTCACAAGAAGCACATGCAGAAGTACTTACTTTGTATTTAATAATCTTTATATAATCACAATAGCCACTGTAATTTTTGCAAGTATATAAGTGTTACACACATACAGAGAGAGAGTGAAACAGCTGTGACAGACCCCATGTCAAATATTAATTCAGAAACCCATAAAATATTTCAACATCATCTTGGCAGCATTCTCCCCCACACCAAACCTAAAACCTCAACAATGAGGGAAGAAGCAAATGCATGGTCAGTTTGATTACTTCCATATAGTGATAAAACTACAGCCAAGTTGTGTGTCTGAATAATTTCTTTTGATCCCTGCCTGAGTACATTTAGAATGCTGCCAGCAGCCTAGCCTGTTTAGCTTATTTCTATTTAGCTTAATTCACCCTCCTCTAACTTAAGGCTGTTAACAGCAGCTGAAGTTTCCCAGGAGTTTTGCTGTGCAAGACCTTCACTTGGGACAGGCTGACACAAAGTGCACGGCTGAAACTGTGGAGGGCATCACCCCTGCTGATAAATTGTGGAGGGCATCACCCCTGCCCTACAGCTCCCAGATCAGAGCCAGAGACTCCCCAAACACACTGAACCTGGGCCTTCCTGAGAACATCAGCACAGACAAATCAGCCCTGCACACATAACCCGACAGCTGCAGGATATCTCTTTGGCTAAATACTTTCAACTGTAGGAATTTTCTGAAAAGTCCTGCTAGATTACTCACTTTAAAGTTTAAGGCAACTATTCTGATTACGTCTTGTAATGAGAACAGCTGCTTTAACTTAAATGTAAAACCAAATTAGAAATGTTTCTCATGTAGCAAAATTCTGTGTTGAGTCAACCTAGTGAGGGAGATAGAGCCAAAGAAGACTTTGTACTGAAAATACTGATTATCATCACATTCACCAAAAAACACCCAAATCTTATTAAGTTGGTTATTTAATACATCTAGAAATAAATGGTAATATATAATTCAAAATGTTGCTTTCCTGCTAAGGAGGATTATTTTTTATAACCAGCAACCAACTGATTATTTAATTTATGATTTGCACATTACTGCATTCTAATTTATACTTCCAAAATGGTGGGCCATGTGGTTAGATATGTACATATCCTCATCATGAATGCAAAACAACTCTTGGTGAGAGCAAACAACTTCCAGATATGCAAGTGAATTACACTTTACTTGAACATCTTGTGATACATCTTTTTTGGCTAAGGAAACTTAAGAACAGTAGCTAGATTTTATTCTTAACTTAGAAGCATGAAGAAATCCAGCAAAAAGATGCAAAATAAAGCAGTTGCAAATACACTGGCTTTTCTGAAACTAAAATGGTAGTAAATTGTAAGGAAATTATCATTAAAAAGTATTTTCTCATGGATAAATTGTCTACATCTGCTGAATAAAAAGTGTTATTTACAACAGGCAGATGAGGGTACTTTTTGGCAAGTAATAATTTCCTATGTCCTGATTCCTTTTTGTGTATTTGAAAGGCTAAGTAAGTGCTGTGTTTACACACAGTTTTAAGATAGAGTTACCAATAATTTAATAAATATTCAGGAAAACCTTTTCTCTTGCTTTTAATGGTGTAAGACAAACTCTACCTGTGCTCGCTTCTCCATGTCCTGACAAGTGCCCAGTTGTTCTTCCATTGCAGCTCTGATTTGCCTGGCCTCATACTCCAGCTGCCTTCTGGTCATATCTGTTTGCAAGGAGAACTGAAACAAGAGTACAGGCAAGGCATTTTAGTAAATAACATTGATGTAAACAATGCATTTCTCAGAACAAAAAGCAGAACTATTGCTTTTCTACAACAAATTTCATAAACAAAACATAGTAATACATTCTTAAAACATGACTGCATTATGAAAAACAAGTACACAATGATGTTCAACCAACAGACTATACCTGAGTTTTGTCAAATGATAAATAAATAAGCATTGAGAAAGTATAATTCCTTACAGGAACATCTGGCCGCTACCAACAAAACTCTGATGTGTGCCATCTGAACTGGCATTTTCAAAAACTTCAGATATATTAAGCTACTGCACATAGTGATGGTATTCATACTGCTGTATTTACCTTATTTCTAACTACCCCGTGAAAAGAGCACAAGTGTTAAACCCAAGAGCAGCAATACAGCCTAAGGGAAGACTTTTGAACTAAAAGAAATTTTGAGGCAGGAGCAAAGCTCTTCACTGGCTTTGGACAATTACTCAGTCTGTAAATAAATGACTTTCCAAGAGCAGTCTTTCCAGAAGACTTCGCCAAGGTCAATTCAGAAAGTCAAAACAAGACAATCATCTGCAAGGACCAAATGGGACCTGTCATTTTGCTGTGTCTGGCCTAAGTAGTAATGGATATAAATTGCCACAAAAGGCCTTTAGTGTAGATGTTAAGTAATGCATTCTAATCCTAAGAGCAGATAAGTGAATTCATTATCTATGGAACAGAGGAGACAACTTTAAAACCTACGACAGAGTGACACAAATACAGCTGACAGTGCTTTGAGAATGGGTTGCAGTTCCTCAAAATCTTTTTCAGGCCTTCTCTCTTGGTTCTGGTACTCTGCTAAGCTCAGCTATGACTCAGTGTTACTTCTGCCCACTGAAGAAGTGTTTCTGCTGTCTGTTTCCATTTCCAGAAGGTTGACTGATTCTTCATCAGGTGTGACTCTCTCAACCACACCTTCTCAACTCTATATGTGAAGGAAGCACTGCAGATACATTCATGTTGCTGACATCTAACAAGAAATCCTGCATTATGTGGGATATCAGACATCTTTATTATCCCAGATAATGGTGACTTGACTATAAATAGTTTGGAGGTGCCAAGGTAAAAGCTTACAGCAAACACCTGCATAGGCTATAGAATCATTTTAGTGATTGTTATGAAATAACAGCTCTTGCGTACATTGTCATATGCTAATATTATTCTCAAAACTACAAAAATCCACCAAACAAAAGAACAGGGGAGAAGAGAGTTAAGGAAGTGTACTGACATGCAATTAATTTGTTATAATGACTCCTCAATGCTCCTTTCTTTTCACTGACATTTATACTGACATGTATGAATTTTGATGCGTAAAATTCTATAAGAAATGCATTATTTAGGCTAAGTTATCATTACATACTGAATGAAAAAATATTTGGAACTAAAGTGATAGTAGAGAATGCCACCAAATTAATAAAGTACAGACAGCATCTAAACAGAGACTGTAGCCCCAGACACCTCACCAAGCACTCAGAAGGTACTTACATTTTCAGTAAGGGGGAGACTATCAATTCTTTTAGTCAGGTTCTGAAGCTGGGCGTAATACCAGTCCTTTTCTTTCTCTTCCTTCTCAAGCTCCGCAAGCAGCAGAGATCTATTAAAAGCACAAGGAGGAAGTTTCTCACCATTAACACCTCATTTCCATCCGGAAGTTTGAAAAAGGCACTAAGGAGATATTTGAGTTCAGTTCCCTGGCCCTGGCTAATCAACCTATCCAATCCTCTGTGCTAAGCATTTCAGGTACTCATCTATGAGAGAGAAAAATATACATAGTTCTCTAAGAAACTCACTCTGAAATCCGAAACTAAGAGACATTTTGTGAAAGCAAAACCAGTTATTAGTGGTGTGTTAACTTGTACTCTCCTTCATTAACTGAATTTTATATAATTCTAAATCTTATGAATATAGCACAATAATACTCATGTCTACAATACTCCTCAAAATATATACTAAAATTTTTCAGCAAAATCTGTCTAGTAGGAATAAACAGAAAAGTCACTTTTTTCTTTTTTTTAATACAAGCTTATTATTTTCTTTCTAATGGTTTCTGTGAGTACTGTTCTTCCTTCTGATGTTTTTAATATTGCTCATTAACAAAATTACAAAAAATCAACACTTAGCCAGAAGACAGAAAGCTGCATACAAGTTTCCCCAGTATTATTTCCCATCCCTTAAGTTTTGCATCCCCCTCTCTGGCTGTGGCAGTTCTGAGCAAGAGGATATGAACCTTTATAAAGCACACAAAAACATTATAAATATTTACTGTAAGTCATTAAGGAACAATTACACAGCATACAACGACAGTGCAAATTTCCCCTGACTATTTTGATAATGCATCACAGACATTATTTGAGAAGGCAATCCCTCTTCCACACAAAACAAAGAAGAAAGAATTTTAAAATTTGTATTTAAAACATCTGTTTGACTTATTTCCTATTTTAAAAATATTTCAAGCTAATTTTGATGATTTAACATTTATTCCATATCCTATACAAGTGGCTTGGCCCCCGTGCAAACGGAAAATTAAATGGGAGGATCCCTCCCCTTCAATGTGAGACAGGAAAACTACACACATCTAAGAGTGCTAAATGTTTGTAAACATGAACAAAATTACATAAATTTCCAGACTTGATCCAATAGTCGTGTTGAAACAGATTTGCTTTAAGGATGGCAAGGTTTACAACAAAAATGATTGAAAAGAAGTAACAAACAATTACCGCAATTTGGCAGGTAACTGGAGCAGTATCACAGGACAGCAGTAATGTTTCAGTCACAAGGATGTGGGTGGCAGAAATTCCTAAAGTCCTTTAGACACACTGAACGCAAAACTAATAGAAGGTGCTTGGGAAAAGCTCGTTGAGAAAGCTTTTTTTGCCTCCCATGAGCCCATTCTCTTGCCACACAGCCCTAGTGCCTAATCTCTGGACAGAATGGAATTCTGCACAATTTCCTTTTTTACCACCTTGAGTGCCCAGGCACCAGTTGTGTCCAGGCTGTGAAATAAAATTTGCAAAAGTACAGCTAATGCAATCCTTATAAAAAGTATTTTTACTTCTGCATATGTGAAAGGACTGACTAATTCTGCCTCTGGACGTCAAAGAACAGGTAGCAGAAATCGGAGGGATTACTTTCAGCTAAGTAAACATGTAATTAAGCTGCTCTTATGAAATGTAGGGTATTCAATATGTGAGACAGTGTGTCATTCAATCTGTTTTGACATGCACAATGGATGCTGGAAGCAAGAAAATAACTTAAGAACCATCAGTGCTGCATAAATAACATAATGCATGACCCGAGGGCGACTTGTTTAATTTAATATTGTCATTTTGTCTTCTGAAGTGATGCTTCCTTTGGGATTACTAGTTTGGTATCACTGCTCCATAAGAATGCAGGTTTTAACAGTCTTTAAGTTCTCTCAGGACAGAACCTGAAAGGTTGCTACAACTACAACAGGCTGCACTTCAGCTTCCTTGAAAACAAGCAGCAGTAAGCAGCAGTTCTCTGTAGATCAGTCTGATAAGCTGTTCCCCACGTTGAACATTACTTCTGGTTAGAGTAGTATCTGAGAGTACAGCTGCTTCTCAGCCTCCTGAAGCTTCTGGAGGCTAGGAGAGGATTTAAAGTGGAAGAGCTGCTACTCGTAATGAAAAACAAGATGGGAAAAACCAGTGCAGTTGTTCCAACTTTTTTATATCCCCAAGATGTCTACATTAGGACTTTCACAGCATCAGAGAAAATTCTGTTCTCTGTCATACCCTGTCAAGTTCACTGAGAATTCAGCAAAGCAAATGGAGGAAACTTTTGGAACTTGACGCTATTTTTCTGAGTTAACAAAAAGTTTTCAATCTGAGCTGTTCTTCTGAAGGGTGGGTTTTTCAAAGACTTGTCGTGTGGCATTTTTGAACCTCACAACAATAGAGGAAGCTGAATGAATGCAGAAAACTCTTGACTTCTTTTGCAAGTATTTTCTGCATAATTATGTCAATATTATTACTGGCTAAAATGGAGAAGAGAAACAAATTATATGCTACTCTACTTGCATTATGTAAATTACAACTATAATTAATACTTTCACTTCAATTGGTGGGAGATAAAATAAAATCTTGAAAACCATTGCTGATGCTGCAAGGTTTGAGGTAAGTTTTACCAGCCAACCAAAAGGAAAAAACATAATGGAAGAAAGAAGCCACAAGAAACAAAATGCTCCAAATCAACATTAAAGAAATAAAAAAGGAAATGGCATAACCCAGAAGGAATAAAGAAGGCATACAAACATTTTCATATAAAAATATATAAAATCTCACAGAAGACTGTCATCTTTAGTGGCCAATTACAGAATTTAAAAAGGTGAGATTATTAAATTTGCTAAATTGCCAAGGGCGAACACAAAAATTAACCTGCAGTATACTCTGAAAAATTTTGTTGTTGATATAATGCTCTTACCAAGTATACCTGGAAATAGCCAGCAAAAGCAAGAGATATTTCATTATTAGAGTATTCTAAGCAGGCAATTTAAAAGCACACGGCTGCCACTGCCCATTTTTCCTCTCGATTTTTTTTTCCTCTTTGTTTTTTTAAACTTTAGAATTAGAGGAGAGCCAAGCAAATTAGGTATGTGCCAATAACTTAATCTTTATTCTGGTAGGCAAATCAATTGATGAACTGTCTTCCTCTCAGAAGTTAACCTTTAGTCAAGTGCGGTGGCTTGACCCTGACTGGATGCCAGGTGCCCACTGAATTGCTGTAAATATTTAAATACATCATTTAGTCCTCCCACAAACAATGTTGCCCACAAATAGCAGATATTGTGCCAGTGTGTTAAAATACTGAATGGAAATGGTCTCCTGCTGCATATGTCTGGAAAGTGTTATTTTATTCTAAATTACTTTAGGCTTGTCAAGTTCAACAAGTTCTTGAAAGTCTGTTTAAGAGCAAAAATTGAAAATTGACTAGCAAATATATACAGTTAAATACACACAAATTTAATAAATATGCCAAACAAGTTCATACACAAAACACAGGAAAAGAAGTGTTTAATTTTCTTTTAGAAATGGTAGTGATTTTAGATGCACAGTCCTATACCCCCCCCACCAAGTTTTGATTCATTTGGCTACACAGGATTCTTATCAGTGCCCTACATGCTTCCACATGTACCCTAAAAAAGCTTAAAGAACAGAGCAGTTTTGAATTATCTGTCATTTCACTAATAAAGAAGCCAGATGTGATCAGGCCATGCCTCCATACATCCATCTTCTCCATAGCACAAATATTTACCCCATCGGCTATGACAGTAACAGTGTCTAAGCTACTCTGAAATTAAACATCCTCATCCCTTTTCTCCAGTGTATTTCGGAACCCACACTGGTTCACTGCCTAAGTTGTCTTCACTGCCAAGAAAAATGTGCTAAAAACTATCACCTCAGAATCCACCAGGATGGGGAAGGATCATAGATCATAAATCAGAGGTGCGAATCACCTTAAAGAACTCTGGCTGCTATAAATGCTGCTTGTTCCAAGTGAGCAGGAGTTCACTGGAACCACACTGGAAGTTCCAACTGTGTTTAAAAAATTTAAGCATCATCTGTAGTAAAACACAGCACTGTAAGAATATAAACAAATGCACAGTTTGTTAAGACAGTAAGTAACAGACACATCAGACTCTTGAAGACTGAGATGAACAAGTAGATAGTTTCCCAAATTCCTAAGTATTCTTATACAGCTCCTCAGGAATCTACATTTTATGCAACAGAACAAGTATCACTAGTGGTGGTCCTGGCTCAGAGAAGGTAAAAAATAGAGTAGCTGCTAGAACAGGCTCAGTATGGACACATGGGAAGTTACTTTCATTCTGCTGATAGGACCAAAAAAACCAGGGACCTAGATCTTAGAAGAAAAGCATCGTTCTTTCAGGTCTTGGCTGCAAAAATTTTGCTGATCTTCAGAGAAAATCCTTTAGAGGAGGGGTTTCTAGAGGCTATCCACAAAGCACTTGTTACCCACAAAGCTTTTCTATTACAACCTCAAATTGGATTTTTTTGCTTGTTGATGTATACTAGGCATAAAATCCTGTGTTCCAGTTTATTCGGTTTTGCAGCCCACAGTCCATTAAGTAGGACCAAATCATTAGGAAACCCTGTCTTGCAGATGGGCTTCTGAAAACATCTGGTATTTCAGTCAGATTCATTTTAAGAAATAAAGATGACTTCAGTGGAAACAGCTGCACATCTCTTACTTTCCATTTCCTTTGTAAGTGACTGATAAAGTGGCACAGTTCTGTATTATGACCTGAAAGTATGTTCTTCCTATAAATGGGTACCACTGCCTTTCAAGAAAAGAAATTCCAGGATTTTATCAATACAAAATGTCTGATGGGAACAACACCTTGAACATAAGAACACGTACTTTGTTTAGCTGATACATTTGCTGAGAGAGTAAAGTCACTAAGCAAATGTCTGCTAGTAGTAAATATTTGATAAACCAGTTATGGTACTTAATAACCATTTGCAAAAGAGAAAAAACTATTTCACAATCACATTGTTACAGCTTCAGCATTTATCAACAGCGGAGAGGAGATAAGGAGGTGGTTAGAACACTCCTTGCTATTTAAACATATTTCAGACAGTGACAACCTGCTTATCAAAATAAAAAAACCCTTCAGCCAACAAAGAGTAACAATGAAATGCCCATATGAAGAAGCCGTAGAAACTGAATGACACTTCATGATTTTGAAAAATATTATTCAGCATATGCATCTAAATAAAATATAGATTCCTGGTATCTTACCTGTCAAGGTAAATGACAGGTAAATAGACCACTGATCAAAACCATATTCATGACAGCTAAATAATGTGTCAGTAAACTTCCACATTAAAATGAGAAGTCAATCTATCCTGGAGGAATAAACAAATAAATTTACCTCTCTTTTTCTAGCTCTTCTAGGTAACCAGTGCTTTCTCTGCTTCCGTTCATAAAGCCTCTTCTTGGAAATGACCCCATGGGGACTGGACTGCACTCCCCCGAGCGGCTCGACACGGACCCTTCCCGGCTCCCATACGAACGCACGGACATCTTTGGCCTTAACTTCACCCCAGCAAAGCTGGTGCTTTCCAAATTCAGTTCTAGATAATAAACAGCAAATATTTTTCAGAGCTGAAGGTTCAGTAGCACAAACTTGAAAGATCATCTCTATCTTAATTTCTTACTTTCTGAACAAATCCATGTGGTTTTTTATAGAAGCATTTTGCACAGAAATGCAGCAAAAATACTGGGAACAAAAACAATGGATAGCGTGGACTTGGAGAACAGCAGTTATCTGAGCAGATGGCCAAACTACAATCCTGGCAATCACAACAGCATCCTACAAAAGCCTGCCTGCCGCCTTCCCAGAGGACTTAAGAAATGGGCAGAATTTTGCATAAACATCATGTGAATTACTTTGTGGCCCACTTCCTAACAATTTCTTTTCCAGAGATCCTGCAAATGTTTCACTATCATGTAACAAATGAATACCCTGTTCATCACAGGGGTCTTAAACATAGACATCCCTATGAAATTTCTGGGTCAGAGGCAGGGATGATGGATGTATACAGGGAGTTAGTGGTCTGGGCTTGCTGGCACTTCCCATACAACGGGATAAACACATTCCAGCACGTGCTATAGGGAAAGGGCCATAAATTTGCAGAATGATGGAAACAATTCCTGTAATATGACATGGAGAGGGCAGGATATGCAAACAAATATAGAAAATTGGTGGAACTACATTAACATTAGTTTTTTTTTTCTGAAGAAAGAAATGTGAGTTATATCAAACCAAATTAATATGAAATTCTAGAGTTACAGAAGCAAAAGTATAAATGGAGACTTTTCTTTTTCCTGAGGATGTGTCTTAAAATGTTTAGCACTGAGACTATGCCTAATTATCAAGATCAGCACTGAAAAGAAGATACAAATGATTCTGAAAATTTTATCCCAAACTAAAAACAATGGACAAAGAAATGAACCTACTTAAAACATGATTCTAGATTTACCTTTAAGTCGTTCCAGTAAGTCAATTTGTCCAGAAGATGCCATTGCTTCATCTTCAATACTTCCTTGTAGCTGTTTCAGTACTTCCTGTAAGAAATTAGGCTTAAATAAGAAACCCTTCCAATAGTAACACACAAGTTAAATACATCCTATCCTACCCTAAAGTGCACACTCAAGTAACAGCTGTGGACACACTGATGTAAATTATATTTCATGTGAGCAGTAATCAAGTGTCATAATTTTAATTGCCATCAGATATATTCCACAATGTTTACCCCAGCACTGTCATGATGTAAAGTGTATCTTGCATAAATCTACCTGGCAGTTCAATCTATTGGATCATTTGGAAGTTCTTCTCAAAGTGAATACCAGTTATTTTGAATTAAGAGATGGAGAAATGTAAGCACAGAGAAATCAGTCAGCCTTGTAAAAATAAATCTTGGATATGTAACTAACAGAAAAGTATCTTGACTAGAGGCAATCCCCAGGATTTGTTTTCTTTGAGGCCCTAGCACCACTGTAAACCCGCAAGAAGACTCATGTTATTCTTACTACAAATGCTAGCATTACCATGCCTGCAAGCAAAACATTTAGGTTTCCTTCATGGCACCTATTATTTGTATTATTACTACTTCTATTTCAACCACCATCAGGCCCACCAGAAAGAGATGCAGACTCCTTCATGCAGCTGAAGCTTCAAAGCCAAGAATATTGCCATGTGCTGTGTATGCTAAAATTATACATCTGAAGGAGCATCGTTCTGATGTACAAAAAAATCATAGTAAACAATGACTATTACACTAAAGGGACCTGTAAGCCCCCAGGTCCCGAATGCTCAGTGGCCTAAATTCACACTGAAAATTAAATGCAAGTTAGTGAAAGTCTTTTCAATATCATCATGACAGATGCATCAATAGAAAGAACAAATAAAAAATACTGGCTACAAGGCAAAAAGCCCTTATTGGAATTTAAAGCACCATTTTTCATACTGTGCCACAGAAAATATTTTTAGAAGCAGCAACAGTCAGGAGATGAAACCAATTCTTAATAATGGAAGGTATTCTGATAGACCCTGTACACAGGATTGTACTTTTGTTTAGATCTGAAAACAAATGAATTCTAGACAATTTAAAAATATGTCCATACCAAAGTTTTGCTCTTAAAAGTCTAGCATACTGTACTGTCAATATTAGTGGGTTTTGCAACTTACACAGAAGATACTTTTTAAAAGCATTTTTCTCTTTTCAAGAGAAAAAACCAATGGAATCTATGAAAAGTCAAGATTTTTTTAAAGCAGTGCAGCGATGAGCTTTTCTGTATTCAAAGTGCAGTTACTTGAACTAAAAAAAAATGAGGAGAGTAAAAGGACTTCGAGTACAGAACTGTGCAGAGTTCAGGGGAAATAATCTCAAGCCCTAGACTCAGACCAAATGGTAGCAGCCCAGGTGCTGCAGCCTCTGCCATGCTGCTCTGGGAAGAATAATTCTGGAGTACAGGCACCCAAACTTCAAGTTTACTGATGGAGTCAAGGTGTTTGTCCACACTCATGTCCTAGTTTGGACCAGTTTGATGCCAGACTTCCATCATCCCACACCAGCTGTACCCGGATTCCCATCGCAGGTATCTTGGAGCATGAGCCAAATTGGTTTTGGATCAAGCCAAGCCAGCAGTTACACCCAGGACTGCTGATGGGCATCCACTCCATGGGACCAGGCTGAAGCCAGTCCAGACAAAATACCCTGAAATATACATTGAACGTGTGCTGGGTCCTCAAGATAATTCATCTACAGCGCTGCTCCTACTGCACTGCCTGATAATGCCAGCTTTGCCTTTAGGATCAAGTCTGGGTGATAAAATCCGTACTCTTGGAAAGACATCTTCCCTCTGCTTGTGCTATTAAGTATGTTCAAGGGCACCCTCATCAGCCATATGGCCCAGCCATCTCTATACATAACATCTGCCCTGTCAGCAAAGGCAGACAAACAACTGATGTGATGTTTCTCAAAGGAGGGCTCCTGCACTGTGTGATGCAAGAGCAGATCTGCAGACAGCAGTCTTGGCTTAAAGTCTAAAGGGCACTATGGATACGTGTGAAGTGGTCTTGGGAGAGTTTTGCACTCTTGTTGGAAACTTGTCAACTCAGATAAATTTAGAAATAACTAATGAATCATTTTTCTCTGAAAACAGCACTGTTTTAAAAGGGAGAAACCTAAAATCCCACATCTCCTTCCATTCCCTTTTTAGAAGCCTCTCTCTGACATGTGTGGCACATCTGCCGCTTCAGCATGTTCAGGATACTTCCCTGTGTAATGAGTCTTCCTGCTCAAAGAGCCAATATGAGAAGCTAAATGGAACTACCATCAGCTTTTCCTGCCCTACCAAATTACATGACTGGGGTGTCCAGGCAGCCAGGGACTGCTCTTTTCTAAATACTGGCAACAGTTAAACACTAGTACACTGGATCACATCGCTCAAATTTTCTGTTTCAATTCATTACTTTAAGTTTTGACTTCTAGTTTTTGTATCATCCCCTTTTTCCTCCAACAGCACATGCATTTTTTTCAAGTTAGCTTTTCTGTATTTTTCTACTTTTCTTTCCTACAGGGCTATTGCTAAGGCAACAATGCCATTACAAGGCTGTGACATCAACTTTAAACTCCATCACAGTACAATTCAAAATCTAAGTTGACCATTCAGTAGGCAGTTAAATAAAGGAGACAAAATTTAGAGAAGGAGATGCAGCCCCTGGGCCAGGTACTGGTAGAAAATGAGGCTGTGTGCTAAAATGACAAGTCAGGGAATTTGCAATTTTACTTGAACAAGCAACAGAGATGTTTTCTGCAATAATCCTTCTGGAGGAAACATGGCAAGTTACTGTGCCAATGAAAATTTTTATTTATTCAATACTTATAATCTAGGATTCAACACTAATGCTGTTTACATGTATACAGTGCTTTGAAATAGTATTTTTTCATGATAATTTTATATTGAATTTGATATGTTCACTAGAGCATAAAATAGTCTCCAAGGTTCAATTAATAACTGTTTAATTATGCAAATTTCAATAAGTATTTTAGTAGTGGTTTATAGCATTATTCTAAGCAAACTATTTACTGACTTAGCAGTGACTTACTGAAAAAGTACACAAATGTAAATATGTAAGAAAAGGCTGCAAGGTTTTTTCTGTTCTTTTAAAGAAGGCAAGTCAAATTATTTTAATGGTCACTTAAGTATAACCTAGTTTATCTTGTTCTGTGCAGAAGTACAAAAGAATGTTTTTGGAAATGGAGCAGGCCCTATGACTCATCACCATTTAAAAGGGTTTCTGTCTACACTGTCTCTGGACTGTGAAGTACTGAAACATTGTCTACTTTTTGTCTGGTTGGTTGGGTTTTTTTGCTTGGACTCTGTGAATATAATCCTGACGTAAAACCCACTTTATGATTAATTAAAGAAAAGAGATCAGATCTGTCAGCATGTAACTGCACAACTATGGTAAATAAAAGCACCTTAACCAACAGTAGATACACCCAGCTAAGTGGTAAGGGTTCTTGTAAATCATGGTTCAAAGGCTGTGAATCTACTCAAGCTGCTAATAAGGAAAGGAATCACAGAGGAATAATGCTTACAATGGCTGATTTAAAATCCCAAGGAGTTAAGACTTAAAGTGTATTCAATTTTTGGGAACTTTAAGTATAAATATGAATACCTAGGAATACTTCAAAATATGGTATATGTAAAAACACATTTTGATGACAATTCAGATACGTTTGGTCTTCTGTAAACACTATTCTCTCCCCCCCCACCTCTTGAACATTAAGCTTTATTACCTGTATTCACTTTTGTCATAGCTATGTGGATTTGAATGACAAAATCTATGAAAATCAAAATGAAAATTAAATCTATGAAACTCCTGGATACAGCACACCAGATATATTCACAGGCTACTTATGCTGGTTACCACTGTATTTACAAGATTTGAGTATAAAACCAGGTTTAATCACACAAATACAGAAAGTGTTCATAATTTCAGAGAGCAATCCAACATCTATTAGCAGCCTACAGAATGGGAATATGCATAATGAATGGATAAAAAAATTATGGTTCCCCAAATCAGCATTATTTTTAAAATACAATATTTCCGAGAGCATTGGTACGCATATTTTTTACCTGGTATGCTAAATATGTAACATAAAATTTCTAAATTGAAAGTAATTTTTGCCTCCAATGGACCTGAGTGCTGTTTCAATTACTATTTAAAAGAGCAGAAGAAAAGGTAACATATATTAAAAGAATATCACTCAAATTCCACAAAACCATTAAATGTCAGAACCATGGTGGGGGGGGGGGGGGGGTGAGTGGTAAACATCAGAACACTGTTTTTTCTTTTTAGAAATAGTAGAAATTTAAGTTCAAGGTCTTACATGACCTATCATAACTACATGAACATGACAGTGCATTAACTCTGTCACATATGGTAGAACATTCGCAGGGGCTGAGGGAGTGCTTGGAAAGAGCTCTTTGCTCCTACACACTTTGGTGAATTATGCTGCTGCTCAATCAGGCTTGCTGGGAGCTCTTCTAGCCCTTCAAGTGCAAAGAACTGCTCAGGCTGCTCAACCCTGTAGCCAGGTCCAAATGATAACACCACCAATGACAGCACTTGCTGACTGAGGTGGAGCAACTCAACTTTCAGCCTTGCGGAAAGAGGAATGCATTTCTTATGTGAAATGATGCTGTTCATTTTAATTTCCAACAATGTCATTTTCTAAATGGAAAATATTCACCCAGTGCCACCATGCTCAGGAGCTGTCACTTGCTATAACCACTTACAGAAGACAGTACCAAGTTTTTTGTGCAAGTACGCTGTCAGGTCAACTAAAATTATCTGATTTTATGCTCAGAAAGAGGGTTGTCTAAAGTAATGGAATTAACTATATGTATCATCAGCTTAATTTCACCTAAATTCTAAAAAGAAAAGTAAACAAATATTTTCTTTAATTTTCCAGCCATTTTGGATCCTGTTAGAAACTTAAGAATTGCAAAAATATTTCTTATTGTAAAATCATAAAAACACACAGACCCACAACAATATAATGCCGTCGCTGCTTCTTTGCAGATTAAATAAATTCACTGATATTTTAAATATCTGTGTTTTGTAGAATGCTAAATGACTTTTATAAGCACATTTTTAGTTCATGTGAGCCTAAAAAGATGCCTGACTGCATTAGATGTGCAGTCCCTGAATTCCCAGAATTCATCACTTGATACAATTCGTAAGAATCAATTTGGCTTATGACAGTTTCTTCCATTAACACATTAGAATTTACTGAATGATCAATACACAATTATTTTCAAAATTACTTCTATTCTGGAGGATCTAACCATTGTGCTATCTCCTGCAGTATCTACCATGCTTATCAGTGTTTTAATTCCCTGTATCACTATCCAGATGTGACAGTCTCCTTCATGTGCCTTCAAAACAACATCACCTTTTCCCTCCTGAAAGGATTGAGTGCATGGGGCACAAGAAGCCACAAAAAAAATCTGCATATGCAAAATCCAACTAAGAGCAAGCAAAATAATTTGAGAATGAAGATGAAGGTTCTCATTAGAGGGAAAAAAAATCATAAGAACATATAATGCTTCCTGTGATTACTGCTTTCCCTTGCAAGACTTCAAAAGTTCAAGTGCTTACATGCTAGGTAAGGATGTGTTGAAATTATATGAAAACCAGGCAGATATCAAAAGGAAAATACTGGGTGAATTTACACAGCACAAGTTACAGAAGCTGAGAATTTAGCACCTATTTCACAAATAGTAACACACGCAAGGAATGCTAGTGCTGAATCAATCCCTTTTCTATTTGTTCACCAAACAATTCATTTGCTAAAAAAAAAAAAACAAAAAAAGAGAAACAAACATAATTTACATCATTTCACTCCCAGACAAGACCTGCTATACAGTAAGGCTGTCCATTCAGGCAGTTAAATACAGCAAATATGAAAAAATCAGAGCTAGCATGGCTACTCAAAGAACAAAACTAGGTAACACCATATTCTGCCCATTTTTATCACACTTGTAGTGCAGAATGGGATGAATTCAAAGCTAAAAGAAGCTCACACTGAGAGCAGGGACATATGTGCACCTGCTGGACAAGTGCCTGTGTAGCCCACCCTTTGGAAGGGACCTGACTTTTAGAGTGTCAGACACTCTTATGTTACCAATATTCTCCCTCAATAAGCAGGTAAAATGTTCATTTCTACATCTAGCTGATTCACAGCTAATGTACTAATTTTTAAAAAGCTGTACTATTTCAGAAGACAAAACACAATTTGGTTACCCTGAAAGCAAAGTATTTTGTTAGCTTGTACTGAGTGCATTTGGATTTTGAGCATGGTCTGTTCAGTGCTGTCCAAGGTGTGTCTCTCTCATAATTCGCACTGATTTCTCCCCTACTAGCTTGGCTGTCCAAAGACAGTGCTTCTGAGGGGGAGTGCAACTTCCAGAAAGTATGTGACCCACTCATCATGAGACCACAGTCATTCAAAGAGAGAGTTTAGCTAAGAAATCAAACTGACAGAAGAATATGGAGTTTTAGTTTACTTTTAATGATGTGAACAAAAAAATAAATTAGTTTCTAGTAAAAAATGTTCAATTCTTCCTGTAGACTCAATTTCTATAAAGGAGTAACTTCCAAGAGACTTACTTCACTCATTACACAACACTATATGCCTGAAAGTACAGATTTAAAAACTTCCTTTGCAGAAGAAAATTAGAAAGTAACACTATGCTATACAAATATATATTTTCATCTATCCTGGGAGCATTGAGCACACTGACTTTAGAAAGTTTTTTGTAGAATAGGTAAAGTTGTGTTACAGAATGTACAGACCAAGCAGCAAAATCAGGATGGCACAATCTGCCTAAAAATTGTAATTTCCTTAATATTTCAATCTGCAAACCCAAATAAAATGCCTTTGTTTATTTATTTTTGGGGTTTTTGTTTTTTCTGGCATTTTAAATCTAAAAATAAGAAGGAGTAAAAATAAGCTCAGTTGTGCAAATTACTAAGGGTTTTTTTGTAGCTAACCTCAAACACAGTTTTTTATTGCTATAAGCAAAGAACAGATCTGGTGATCAAATTCACTGCAACTGATACAAACATGAATTGCACATGAATTTTATTAATTTGTGCTTTTGATTTATTGATTCCCTCACATAGCTTCCTTCTCAAAATCAGGAAACTTACTACACAAACTCCTCATTTGTTACTGCATCTTCAGCTGCTATTCAAAGCATTTCCAAATCCTTCTGCATTTCTCTTTACTGATGGCTGGAATTTATGTTCCTTCTTAATGCTTTTCAAAATGGAACAACAAAATCCAGTGAAGGATCAGAGAAACTAAGACAAAGCACCTCCTGTGTGCCAGACTGTAGAGATCAAACACATGCTTTAAAAGAACTGTAAGTTTAGAGAATAAAAACAAGCTCTGCTAAAAAAAGTAGAGCCTGCACTACCGTACAAACAACTCCTAAGAGCCAGGAGTACAAAAAACCTCAAACCCCTTAACTTTGGTCACATCAGCCAGAATGCTGAAAAATCAGACAAAGTGAAGTTGATGCATTAGAGTTGGCTGGAAGTTGCAAGGAAACAATGCCAGGACAAGGGCAGATTCAACACAGGCACCACTTTGTGAGGTACACTCCTTGCATAGCAATGAGCAAATGAAGAGCGTGCTAGAAGGCTCTCATCACTTGGTGACACATGGGCTAATTAAGGAGGGAAAATTTACGTTCAACTGCTTCAAGTAGGAAGCAAAAAAAAAAAAAAAAAAAAAAAAAAAAAAAAAAAAGTTTCTTTTACTACAGTTGGTACCCAGGTAAACAGGATTCTTCTCTGAAGAGTTGTCAGCCAGGCATGCACAGACAGACCTAAGATGATGGGAAACAAATCAATACCACAACTGAAGGATGCAGTAAAAGTGGCAACATGTCTCACAGCCTCACAGCAGCATCGTAGTGACATTACAGGATGGTAACAGAATCACTGAATCACTTAGGCTGGGAAAAATCTTCAAGATCAGCCATTAAAGCCACCACTGGGTTAGTCCTACATGAACCCATGTCCCTCAGTGCCACATCTACACATCCTTTAAACAGCTCCAAGGATGGTGACTCCACCACTGCCCTTGGCAGAATGTTCCTGGGCTTGAAAACTCCTTCAGTGAAGAAATTTTCCATAACATCCAATCTAAACATCCCCAGTACAACTTGAGGCCATTTCCTCTTAGACTGTTGCTTGTTACTTAAGAGAAGTGACCTACCCCCAACTCACCAACAACCTCCTGTCAGGAAGTTGTATAAGGTCCCCCCTGAGCCTCATTTTCTCCAGATTCTTCAGCTGCTCCTCACATGACTTGTGCTCTAGACACGAATCAAGAGCAAACACCATCCTTAACACTGACAGAGACCAAACACCTTTCCAAACCAACTTCCTCCCTCTCCAACAGCAGGAACCTTGTGAGGATACATGAACAAAACCTACTGTTCATTTCTCTTGAACGTCCTCTCCTCAGATTCCCTCTGGCCTTGACTTGCAGACTTCCTAAAACCACATCTCCAGTGGTTCTTACCTCCCATGGCAAACACATGATGCAAAACAATCTTTGTTTTGTTTGTTTTCCACTGTCTATCTCACAATGTTATTTGATGCCCTTAGATCTAGTATTCAGGAAAATTACTAATTCCCTAATAACTCTCCTCATGACACGATCCTTTATTAGAGTTCAACATCCATCCTGTCCCTGTCCTTTTCCTGTGTCTTCACCTGAAAAGTCCCATTTTATTCAATCATGTCACTTAAGGAAGATTTTCAGATCACTTGATTTTTCTTGGCATCCAATTTGATGAATTCTACTAGGTCGTCCCTGAGGAGGTTCATCAGAACAGAACATAATACTCATCTTCTGGATCAGCATGTATTCATCCTGGCGCAATTATAATCGTTCTGTTTCCCTACTTATGCCCAGTAATTCCCAATATCAGACCAACTTTGTGGATCCAAACTAAGAACTAACTTGACACTATATGGAAAAGCCCCTTTATTTTTCAGGTATTTAGAGTATCTCTAATAGCTCTTTTTATGCAATTGCCATATTAATTCAGTCCTCATGGTGTACATAAAGCTAAGGCTCTCTTCTAGAAGCCAGGATTCTTCTACATATTTGTCATGGAATTTTATTTGCCATGTATTCAATTCACTCACTCAACACCAAAAGATTTTTTTGCAATTGTTCACACTCCTGTGTTCATTTTCATCACAATGAAAATCATCAGTCAGATTCTTCTATCTCACTTTTTCTTCCACATGACTTAAGACCATGTTGAAAAGAAATAGAGATAATGGCAGAAATCTCACCAAGATACTAGTGTTCTTTTATAAAAAGAAAAAGACTATTTATTCTGCGCTTCATTTTCTACCTTTAAGTTGAATAATCATCAAAGAACCAAGAACCTTAAAATTCCAGACAGGGCTACTGAGATGTTCTCAATATAGTAGGGAATACCCTCAAGTTCTCTGTGACCAGTTGCTGTGGAGATTTCACAAGACTGGTTTTGGTACATGAAGCAACTATAATCCACTATGTTATATCTGACTTGACCTCTTAGCAGAAATAACAACATACCAGATAACTCAGATCAGAAATCAGATTCTGGGATCCAGTTCTGGAAATAATTCTAATATTCTTATGTGCAACAGGATACACTAAGAAATGTGTATCGTACTACATTCAGGATTCAAATAAAGCATCCGGTTATACTGCAGTTTAGTTACTACATGTAGTCTACTCACTAACAGTAATTCCAGTTCAAATATATCTATTTTAACATATTTTAACATTCTCGTTTTAATGGTTTGTTTTCATAGCTTAACGTAATTTTTCAGTTGTGTTTTTCTCATATATGCCTTGGCCAAACATTTCACTGTATACAATGCCAAACAAATGACAATAAAGTGAAAAAAGGAAATGGCAGGATGCAGCTAAAAATGCTCCCCCTTTGCACAGAGATGGAAAAGTGATGTTATTGGACACAATAAGTATTCTCAGCAAAATGCATAATTTCTGATACCTTAGAAGAAAAACTGAAGATGCTATTGCAAACCTGGGCATCTCTCGAGTGTATTAATCTCCCACCTATTTGAGGAAGTACACACTGCATGTGCATATAGAACATGACAATATGTTAAGCAGTGTGTATTAGAGGTCTCTGTGAATATGCTGGGCTTCAAATTCTAATTTGCAAGCACACAGCTTACCACAACACATTGAACCAAAAATTGCTGTGCCAATTAGAATATCACCTCCAGCATAGAGATGATATGAGAAAATCATCTCTTTGCTTTATGATAAGGATCAATAAACACTGATGATCAGAGACAGCTGATCAGAACAAAACAGGTTTTCAAGGTTAAATATCAAGAAGTGGTGGCTACACAGACTGTAAGGCCACCAAGTGTGGTTTGTCAATTTAAAAGAAAATGGGATCACCTGCTTACCTGACCAGGGAGACATCTGATAAGAGCAGTTACTCATTCCTAAAGAGAGAATGGCCCAGTAGATGTTTAAAAGGACCTTAAATTTAGTCAAGGGCCAAACCGGATACAAATAGTATCTGAAACCTTACTCCTAAAAATGGGTGGGATTAAGCCACGAGTATGCCTGATGTAAAGGATCAGCACTTTTAAAATTTTTCTTGTAACTCTTATGACTTAGAGATCACGAAGTGCAGCTTCCATGGCAAAACAGTACAAGGCAATTAAAATAAAATTCTGGAACATTCTGAAAATCCATCTTCTCTTTTTTATAGACAAACATTGGCTAACAAGGCCAATCTGCAATCAGCACATTTTCCAGAGTCCCTCTTCTTAAAATGAGACAAGCAAGCTACTGTAGCTGCTAAATTGCTAACTTGCTGGTCAATCTGCTATTCCTGATAAGGATTTGTATATTCATTCTCTCAACAGGCATAAAAAGATATAATGGGAAGTTGAATTTGCAGATAAAATGCAACTAAATCATATTTAGCCATAAAAGTACACTGTAGTTCTAATACAATATAAGCTTCCTCACAATTTTTCCAAAGCCATCATGACAGAAGATGAAAACCAGGCCCCATGGCATCTTCTTTAGCATTTTTTTTACCTTTAATTCTGCAAATTTGAGTATTAATTCATCAACATCCCCAAGTATGCACAACACTGAAATAAACATGGGATATTATACCCTAGAGACTTAATATTCCTTTTGCTACCACATTAAATTACAATTGCTTAATATTTTACAAACATATTCAAAATAAAGATCTTCAAAATAAAATATCTTCATTCTTGCTTTTTTATTTAGAGAAAATGTATTTGAATCCAACATAATAGCATTGCAAGCTTTATTGCCCAGCTGGTTTATTAGCAGAAGAAACTCACAAAACACCATCAATATCAAAAAGAAATCACTCTCTGGATCTGCAATGGACATGATAGGAATGAGAGTAATAAAAGACTTTGTCTTTTAAACATTAAACACATAAACTAAATAAAAACAAACAAACAAAAAAACACCCCAGAAAATTATTAAAATGAAAATGTTTACAGGAAGAAATGATCTGCCTAAACACCACCCTCTCTACAACACATGAATAAACTGCTCATAATTTTCTGAAAAGAGTTTAACTACTACCATGTTTCTTTATACTGTATATTTATCTGGTTAGAGCACTTCTCAAAGAAAAAAAAAAACCAGCAAATTTGAATCACTTCTAGCAACAGTCTTACTATTTTATTTTTGATACATGTGAACACAATACAAAAGACACTGAATAAACTGAAAAGCCATATGTAAAATAAAATTTTAAGTGCACTATATGAAAACAAAACAGACAATGTCTTACTCATGGAGCATCATATATATTAAAAATGGCTTTTTCACACATGGTATAATGAATTGCTGGTTTACTATAAAATCAAAGCATTCAAACATTGAATGTGGAAATCAAGCATGATGTCACCCTTAGGCAAATTCTGGAGATTAAGGTGAACATACCAGCTTCTCCCCAGGTTTTAAATGGGGGAAAATGCTGATATTAATTAGCTATGACATTTAAAATAAACAATAAGGAAACAAATAAATAAATAAACAAACAAAGAAATAAATGCCATCCTTAAAGAGAAAAATACTAGTCTTCTACAAGAACCAGGCAGGAAAGTCTCACAAAAAGTCTTTGGCAAATGTGGGAGACATGTAGGTATACGCACAAATTAGTATAGCTGACATTGGATTATTTCTTGTCTCTCCATGAATTTTACAGGTTTTGAATTCAGATAAAATTGTTCACATTTTTCTAAATCTGTCCATAGTCTGTGTTTTATGCAGTTACTCTTACATCTAGATGCTGACACCATTTGTCTTTATTTATGGGCCAACATTGTTATTTCACTGACCATCAAACAGGGTATTTGTTGATTTGGAGAGAACATTTTATCATACCAAACTGTTGTATTTCATCTGACAGTAAGCCAATAAAAACAACTGAATTTCCCAAGTTAGTCATAATACTCTGAGGGATTTCTTTTGTTTGAACAGTTAATCCCTAGGACAACACAAATTAAAAAACGAAGTGGAGATTGTTTTACTGATCATTTTGGCACCTCCCCCCCATTATCACATTTCTCTTTGTTTGCCCATCATGTTGTTTTCTGGTCAGCAAATGGAGTTTTCACTTTTAAATAAGAGATTTAACTTTAAACAGGAAGCATTCAGAGATAGTTCTTATATAGGTCAGTAGTAGTCTATAATAAATACATGTGCAAGATGAGCTCATGCTAAGCTTTTAATTCCCATATGATTACCTTACAATTCTGAAATGAAGGGATTATAAAGATGGGGCACACTTACGCAATGTTTTAACACTGTTACTTCCAAAATCAAATTCTTTAAATATTGTCTTTAAAATACCCTTCCTAACCACTGTGCTTCACAACTGATTAAAGAATATAAGGAAATGAGGAGACAAACAAAGCACCAGCCCAAAGAATCACTGTGAGATGTCTCTGCACTGGGCCACAGACCAAAATTCACATTGAAAGAACAGGGATGTCTGCCATGGAGCCACAGCTTGTCTTCCCCACTGCTGCTCCCTGGCTAATATCTGGGATTTCACTTGCCAGGATGGGTTACAAGGGCTCTGTGACACTTCTGTGCTCCCAAAGGATCATTTTTTCCAAGACATTGGGGAAATTTTTTGACTGCATATATGGTAGCCAAATGGCTTTCAATCCTGACTGCTCTTGCTCTGCTAATGACTTTGCTTGTAATTATCCCTAATTATGGCACTGGAACCATACCAAACCATGTAGTTTCTCTCAGTGCAAAAAAAGCCAACACATACTTTCTCCAAAAGCCTGCAAAACTAAAATTATCTTCCAGTTTAAGAGAATCCTGCAATGATCCCACTCAAACTTCACCCACCTACTCCAATATGACCCCAAGATCATTCCCACACCATCCTTCAAGTTTGAGTCAAATCAGAAGTATGTTGTGACCCTTTACAAAGAAAAGGGTCTGAAACAAACAGGGGAAAGACAAGACTTCTTAGTTCAGGTGCAGGAGCAAATACACCTGAAGAATGAACCCATGATTTCTTAATAGAACATGGTTAAAAAAAAAAAAAAATCTAATTAATCTGAACCATCGCTTCTCCACCCATCCCCCAAAGTGAAAAGAAATATACTGAGTTTGATATTTGAGTTGGAGATTTTTTTGTGTTACATTCCTTAGATCTAGAAGGGAACTTTGGGACAGAAAAAAACGAGACCTCTACTCTGCATATGTTCATAAGCAGAGAGGAGTGCAATAGAGCCACTTTCTGTTTGGTGGTCTGCCAGATTTAATTCAAGAACATAAAGCCATTCCACAACCCAAATTAATGCCCTAGAGACCAGCTTGTACAGCTGGACTGGCTTTAGGTCACTGGAAATTTAATTATCTGCACAAAAGCTAGAAAAACCTCAAACAACAAAAAACCAAAACACCTGTAGGTGGATGAAGAGGAAAAAAAGACATTTTTACTCTTTTTTTGTAAAACTAGCAGGAAGATCATCTGTCCTGTTCTTCCCTTCCTTAATTTAGACTGCAATGACAGCAAGTGGAAGGGAGTTACTAATAAATTTGTTGTAATATTATATTAAGAAAAATAATATAAATGACAGAACTAGCTTTCAGACATGTAACTCAGCAAATGAACATTTTTTCTGCAGCTGTTAATGACAACCATTTCAAGTAGCTGGTATAAAAGCTATAATTTCCTTTTAATTTAGGTAGCAAAGCTGTATTCATTTTACACTGCAATGCAATGATTAAATGTATCTGAAAAATCTATGCTTTTTTCAAGTGTTGTAACTAGTGTTTCGGGAAAGCAGCAGAATTTTACTTCTTACAGTCAATTTTTTTTCTTACGGTCCACATGCTGGAGGAGAAGAGAATTGAGTTCAAATATTTTTAATTGCTATATGAATCAAATTACCATATTTTAAAAATTAAACATTGGTTGTAAAGAAACAGTAAGTCTGTCATAAGACGACCGGCAAGCAAGGAAATGGAGAAAAAAGAGGTTTTTCAATATTTAGAATATGACTACCCTATACAGGAGTATACACAGAAACACCAACAATTTCTCAGCCCTTCCAACTGAGGTACCAAAAGCAGACTGGCTTTGCTGGCTGCTAGCAAAAAGCAGCAGGATTTGTCAGCTTATGAAGAGTACTGCATTAATGCAGCTCTAAGGCTTGCAAAATTCTGCCTTGTTCAGTATCATGGATGACACAGATGCAGCTGATGGCATATCTTCCTACTGATTAAAATCCATCTAAATTCCACTGAGCGTAGCGTTTGCTCTTGGAGGGGTGGCTCTGAAGGACTACACTCAGCCAACAAACATCAGCAGGAACTGATCTGGGTGAATTTTTAAAGTATTAATTTAGGCTTTGAGAAAGATTGGAGAACTTGTGGTTTATGTTAAAAGAAACTTCTCCTGTTAAGACATTAAATATTGTAATTATTAGTAAAGCCCTAAATTTTTAAAATTATCTGAAAACACTGAAAACCAGCGTTTCCCACACTTTCAAGAGCCAAACAATACTTGCTTTGTCAACCTTGGTCAGCACTCTGGACTTCCTGCTGGGAAGCACAGCTGTGCTAAAATGGTAGTGCTTATCAGAGCATGCTGGGAGCTGTTTCTAGAAAACAGTTTTGAAATTAAAAAAGAATAATAAAGAAATGTAGATTTGATAGCTTTTCCTTTACACGGCCTAGAAAAGGACTTGCCTCGGAATCTAAAAGCACACAAAATTTTCTGAGCAATTCCCAGTCCATGACACAAAGGGCAGTGACAGAAACCCCACACACAAGCACAGAGCTTGCAATACCTTCATAGTGGACGCCTCGGTTTCCAGTTTTGTGAGGTGATTTGAATTATCCTCTAGCTCTTGCCGAAGGTTGGAGTTCTCCATCTTTAATGCCTCAACTTGCTTTAACAATTGATCATATGAAGCTGCGGCCATCCTGGGCTACCCTCAGCCCTTTAAAAAAGTAAGAGAAAATATTAAATTTAAGCATTTTAGAAAAAACCTTTCACTACCTGACTGTATCTAACCACGAAATCATCTCTCTCTCCCCTTTACCATGTCTTTCTAAACATTTAATTTAAATCCATTGCACCAAACTGTTAATGACTATAACTAGCGCCAGATCGAGACTTTTTTTTCTGTGGGCTTCCATTTGGTGTGCATGATTAAGCAAATGAAAAAAGTTCATTGTCAATTGCATCAGATATTAGGGGAAGCTAGAAGACATGAAAGAAAATCACTGCATCATACAAAAGCATCTTTACTACTGGCACATCAGTTTCAACGCAGAGAAATTGCAGATAATAGACCATATACAGTAATTTTTGGACAGATAACAAGCATCTTCACATATACCTAAAAGATGCTGACTGCCTACTTATTTTAGGAAATGAATGTTCAATGTTCCTAGGAATAGCACACGCTTTGAGGGTGATGCTATACGAAAGGAAATCAATAAATATTGGGGAATTTTAACTGAAAAAACTCCACATCATCAAATGTAGTAAGTATGTAGATATTTTGTAAAAAAATCCTTAAGGCACAAGATTAAAACAAACTTCTTCCACACAAAGTGGCCATACTGCACCATTTAATTTAAAGATGAAAGGCTACTCTTGATATCAAGGCCTCCCATACTGCTTTCAGTAAAACTGTAACACAGTCACAGAACACCAGCACAACTTCTCAGTCACTATATAAGAGAAAGAAACAAATACTTCAATTTCAATTATGAACTACAAATTGTTCCCCACTTTCCAAACCAAAAGCCGGCAGAGTTGTTAATCTAACAACATAACTAAAACATGGCTAATGAATGTTTGAAGCTCTTCAGAATTAATGCTTTCAGTTTCTTATTCATCAGCCATTACAGAGAAAAAAAAGGAAGCCTAGCACTTCACGTAGCACAAGTTACCCTTCCAGTGTCATTGCAGACATTTCCTTAGTATGTGGCCTGTAACTCAGAGGAAAAAAAAACCCAAAACAAAAAAACCTTACAGGGCAATATTCCATTTCATTGCTACCACAGTACTTTGGAAAAGATGAAACAATTAAAAGCTATCATTTAGCATTTTCATTGTAACCTCTGACCAAACTTTAACCTGCCTGTGTAACCCCTTATAAATCAAGTTTCCTCTTCCCGATGAAACTCAGATTATCCAGTCTACCAAAAATAAAGTAAAATTATTTAAAAACGTTTTAGTTCCTCAGTGCAAATTTTGAAAATTCTGTTTAACCTTTCTAAATTTAAACTGAGCAAAATGTAAAGAAGAGAGTACACTACTGAAGCAAGGAACAGTAACAAAAGCTGTAGTGCAGTTGATATGACTGGTTTATTTCCTTTCCAAGCACCAGCCACCATCAAAGAAAAAAGACAGCACCTGCCACTTATGAAATCATGACTTCCATGAATGAAAAGAATCTGTAACATTTATTTTTCAAAATTTGGTCATGCTTTACTGATGACTTCATTTTTGAGAAATAAAGGCAATCTGAAATAACTATATATACAATGTGAATTCTGGGATTTTACTATCAGGCTGTTTCACCTAAAAGGTTGAGTCTTGTCAAAGAGACCTGTAGCAAAACCAAAACAAACACACAAACACCAAAAAGCCAGTAAGGACAGACAGTTTCTATTTTATGCATGACTGTATCTATTAAGTAGCAGTTTCCATTATTATAATACTTCACATTTCAGAACACACTGCATGAACAAGCCCAAGGAAAGGCAGACAGAAGTGAAGAAGAATGGAAACTTTTTCCCATTATTTGTCACAAATTAGCACTATATTGTAATATTGATAGAATGTTTTTACTGAAGTATATCAGTAAAATATATCACATTTATTCATCTACATGTGATTTACAGAAGCTGCTCTGTGCCACACAGGAGATGCATTTTGTTTCTGGACAGAATATATTTTTTCTGATATTGCCATAATTCATTACTAATATGAAAGGACAGGTAATAACAAATAAATACCCAGTTGTTCAATTTCCTGTCCATTTTTAGGAATTCTAACTTACAGATTTGAAATTTAGAACAATCAGCCCCATTAACAAGATGTACACACACAACAAATGAAACGGAGAAAAATGGACAAGGGGAATAGCTGTGGTAGAAATACATAAATTGCATAGCACAAAACATTTTTTTCCCTGCTAAATAAATGTCAAAAGGAAGCAATCCTGTCACCTCAGTTGCAACAGAGATGAACAGAAAAACTGTACATAGGTAAGGAGCAGTTCAAAGACATCAAGATGACACAGGGGAGTGCTGAGCACCAAATTAATGGGCTGGAGGCAGGCTGTCAGGAAAGTTTCCCCAAAACTAGACTGTGACAGGCATTTTAAAATGTTTTGCTATTGACTTTGGCACAAGAAGTAGCATCAAAACTTGCTCCCATAAATTCAAGAGGTTGCACAAGGTCAGAGGACTCCACGTCATACACAATGAATTTGATGAACTGAGAAATAAAGCAGTAGAAACAGGGTGGAATTGCAGAGCATAGCGACACAGGGTCACTCACAAAGGAATCTCAACCTGGAGCAGTGAAGCCTCTCAGCAGCCAGCCTGCAGAGCACTGTGTGCTGCCAATGGGACTGGCACAAGAAGAGCAAACACTATCCCCAGAGTTAGCAAATAATTTTACAAAGAGGTGGGTAAGAAAAGTGAATTTAAGTGGGTGCAGAGAAAGATGTGAAGTGATCAGGGGATGACAGAGAATCTTAGAGGAGATTAGCCAAGCAAACCTTGGCTGCCTCAGCACATCAAAGGCTGGAATGACCCAGCCATACTTCGTTATTAGGGAGCTGAAAACACTGAAGAAGGAGAACAACATTTATGTTAAAACACAATACCGACACAGAACAAATGGGTATAAATCGGTCATTTATCAACCTAGGCTGGCAACATTAATTAGAACTTGTAGCTCAGTGGGATCCTTGCCAAGCATACTACACAAGGAGCCAGACTTCATGGCTCGAGAAATCCAATCCTAAACTTCAATACAGACAAATGCTGTACTTATTTTTGATCTCTCCAAGGTATTTGCTTCTTTTTCTTCCAAAATAATGCAATGCCAAAATATTTCACAAACGACATCATTATTTAATTTTAAAACGGGTGAAAGTGACAAAGGTAATGTATGACCACAAAGCAGCTTAGGCTTTCTGATGCTGAACACTGTGTGATCTCTCAGGCACGTGATTTGTAGAGTGAAATCTCAGGGCTCCATTACACATAAGCTGGTCCATGTATGAGATAAATCCCTCAAAATTAAAATCTGCCTTTCTACTGAAAATACATTTTTACCAGCTGCCTCAAACTTGACACGTAAGACCTGAATTCAGGTCCCAAAATGATTCCTAGGATTTATGCTCTGAGTAAAAATTAATTCTAAATTAAAAATAATTTATAAATTATATATTATAGGTTTTCTAAACACAGAACTGTCAGCATAAATAGAAACTGCCTGTACCATTTCATCCCCTTTTTGAAGTTTCTCAGTGGTTAAATTACTTGCCTTGAGGAAAGAAACTCTGGACCCTCTTGGCCAGACAGGTTTCCCAGCCACATCACACCTCATTTGGAGCAGAACTAACCAGTCCATGGGAAAACAAGGACTACCTTAGCCACGGCCCACTAGTCTGAAGCTCTACCACTGCACATGCAAACATGTTCAATACCACTAGTGTCAGAATCAGCTGGATCAAGAATAAAACATCTCTTCCTACCCCCTGTCGGAAACCACTACAGTGAGGAAGAATGGAGGAGATGGGAAGAACTCTGACCTCTAGAATCCATTCCACATTTCACCCAGCCCAAGGGAAAATGCATCACAAATGCAACACAACCAACCTTTGTGAAATTCACTATTATGCTTCAAGTCAAGCTCCCTTTTACACTCTTCACTGCATTGTTTCTTCACAAAGTGGTCATCAAAGGCAAGAACAGATCCTGAGTTCTCTAGATTTACTCTGAAAAATAACTGTCTCAGAATACAGAAAGTTTGAAATTCAATACCCTCATGTAAGAGACACCTAAAAAATCTAGCTGTGCTACTTCCCTGACCCATATTTCTCATCATTAAGAAGCTTCTTCTCCATCTCCTATCAGAGTAAGGGGAAATTGTGACAATAAATTTCACACTTTACTGAATCAGCACTTTGCATGAATATACATATCAAAAAGGAGTTTCAAGCTGGATAGAACTCTTTTATGCACTAAAATCAAAATTAATGAGAAGCCTAAATTTATGCAAACTTACTGTTAAGATTTAGATATGCATCTTCCTATATTAAGAAAACTGCACCAGTAGCCACTGCCCAGACAGGAATTTACATGCAATCATTTTGATCTGAAATCCCAAGTGATAGGAAAAAATGTAATGTTGCCTGAAAACTTATAATTTCTTAATTGATCTGAGCCTTCTTCTTTGAAATCAGCAAGCTTATATACTCAATAGGCCCTGAAGAGGTTCTACTTAAGAACCCCAACAATTTGTCATATATTAAATCTCCATATTAAAATATTTCAGAGTCCCATTATTGCTTTTATCCATAAAATCTATCCACACTACCATCACATTGTACTACCGCCAGCAAGCAGATTTACTCCTAAGCTTTGTAATTCACATTGTTCACAATGTTGCTTTCTTAATGTAACAATTTTAACTCTACACATAGACACAATGTATCTATGTGCTGATAAATTTTGATCTTTGTCTCCAAATTCTGAACATTTTTTGTATCTACATTTAAATATTTATTCCGGTCCAAAGTTCATGACTACCTAAAATGCAATTTAGTAAGGCTGGGAAGGACCATCAACTCCAATTTCTTTCTACATCCACAAATTCTATGCAACTCTTCCCTCCAGAACCCAGTATCTCATCCTTGTTATTCTTTACCATTCTGTCAATTTTTGTCAGCCATTTATAGGAATGTGTCTAATGGGGAATTGTTTCTTCAAGGGCACATTACACTGAATTCAGGGAGGAAGCGCTGACACTGTCATGACATTTTTCCAATTAGTTACTCTAAACCACCTTTAAAAACAGATTATTTTTAAGCACTAGGCCTAAGGGTTCTGAGAAGCAGTGGTTGTGGCTAGTGGAGGGGTGGCCAGGAGGGCTGTGCTGGTGCCTTCCCAGCTGTCTGCTCCACCCATCTTCTCACTGTTCCCACCCAGGGAAGAGCTCAGCTGCTCAAGTGGCAGCTGCTAAACCACTGCAGATTACTGCTCAACTGCCAAGGTAATCTGAAATAGGTGTCAATTTAAGCTTACTGTGCTGGGTCATTGGCCACGATGCTTCAGCAGCTGTTGCAGAGCTATTTCCAAAGGAGGAGCAAGGCTGACAGACAGGGGCAAAAAAATCCAGCACAGCTGTTCCAAGCTAAGTTCCCTAAGTGGACCATTTTCATGCAGCTTCCTTATTACCTATACACTCATAAGAAAGAAGTGTGTGGGGGTTTTGCTGTTCTTATTTTGAACATATCAAACCACACCAATTTGCAGTAGTTCAATTTCTCTGTTGACTGAATACTGTATTGAATTTTCCATTATTTTGTTTGAAGCTTGCCTTCTTCAGGTTTTCAGCTCTGGCAAAATACCAGCACTCCAAGTGCTGTGTTCAAGAACTTATTAAAAATGAGTATCACTGTGTCAGGGATTGTCTTATTCATTTCAGTTTGGGCAAGGTTTGCCTATCTAAAAATGTTTTTCCTTCACTGGCATCGTCTAATTCTCTCCTTCCCTACTCACTGAAAAATACTCCACTGGACTCAAATCATAAAAGCCCATTATCCTGATTCCCACCAAACAGCAGAAAAAATATTTCTGCCTTCTCCAGCATCACACTGAAAAGCGATGTTATTTCCATCTGGTGATAAATCCATCCTTTACTAAAATGGCCTTTGTTGCCAGCATATTTGATCCTCCTATCCCCACCCAAATTTAAGAACAATCCCCCAAACTTCGAGTCAGGAGCAGCTCAAAGGGAAGCCATTTTGTTTGGGTTCTCTTCAACTGGGCAATGTGGGCACACAAATATAATGAGCTGTCTGGAAGTGGCTTTGAGTGTGGTTAGAGACAACTAAGAAAATACTCAGCCCAGAATGAGAACCGCCCATGAGTGGAACAGCAGATCTGTACATGTTCTCATTCACTCTGCTTTAGCACACTTAGGTGATCAGAGATAGAGGAAGGAGTATAAAAAAGCAATCATCACAGAAAACTGCTCTTCATCCATTTTCTTTTAGCAACAAAGGCTCTGATAACAGAAAATTAATTGCAAGTTATATAACACTACTGTTTTTAATAAATCTGAAAAGGGTGACATTGAAAAAAATTGATAACAAATTACAATCTGTAGATTATGCGCATGTGGATCCTGGGGGTTTTCAACCATGTAAAAAAAGGCAACGGCCAGATGAAGAGCCATTACTGTTATTAGTTATCCTAACACAACTTGTGAAAGCATTAGTCCATTTAAAAGATGACCACACAATTTTCTCTAAACTTCAGTTGCATGAGGATTTTCTTTTTAGTGTTTTAACCCACTTCTGCATGAAGGCTGTATTTGTGGACAGCGGACTAAAACAAATGTTACTATACCAAACCTTCCTAAATCCCTTTGAGTGACAATTGGGTAAAGACTGTGTTTTTGTGCTTAATTCTTTCAGAAATTAATTCATAACTTGGCAAGAGCTTTCAATCCATCACTATATTTTGGGATACTTCTGTAAATTCAGTGCTTGGCCTGCACTCACCAACCATGAACAGAAGCATAATCTGTTCATTTTAACCAAAAGTGATAAGTGATCCATGTTCTCAGCATTCCATAAAAGACCATGAGGAGAAGGAATGAGAACACCATGGTCTGAACTCTTGTGTGCCTCATTACATGTCAAGTATGATAAAGGTCAAGAGTGTGTTTGCGTGAAAAACAAAAATAATTTATTGTTTGGAATGTCACTAAAGAATGCTAACAATGAAAAAAACATTCTTATTAATACAAAAAGAGTAAAATCAAGAAGTCATACGTTTCAGGCTATGAACTGTCAAGTTCAGCTTCTTTACACTGTCAAGAAAACTCCCACTTCTTCCTTTATAATTCTGGGTTGGGAAGTTCCTTAGCTGGTTAGTCATGCTGAAATCAGAATATGACTGCGAAAGTTTGAAACATGATTTGCATTTAAATACTATATTGAACACAAACCACTCCAGACATCATTTGAATCATAACTTACATTGGATCAGGAATGATTCACAAGCCTGAACACTCATGCTTCAAGATGATCATCTTTGTAATTCATGACTAATTGTGTATGCCCTCACTGCACATGACTTGCTCCTGTTTACCTTTACATTTCTCGTAATCTTTAAGGATTCAGTTCTAGAAAGTTTAAGCTATTAAAAAGTCTGAGACATGTATTTCTTTTCCTATTTTACCGGAAAATATAAACTCAAAACAACGTGAAATAAATCAGCTATAATTTAAAATATTATACATACTACAAAAATTCTATTATATATTATAAAAATAATTTACAACAAATATTTCTCCATCCTGGGCGCCCTATGAGGGCCACCTTCAGGGTTCCCTTCAGGACTTTTAAAGACCAGAAGATCATTTGTCTTTCAGGGAATATATCAGCACCTGAACACACAGATGCTGTGTGAATTTTGGAAAACCAAGAGTGGAAACTAGATCTTTGCTGACAATAACTTATCATCACCTCACACCATTAGTAGTATGGCCCGTTTTAAACAGGATTTTGCCACACTGATAATAAAGGAATTTACCATATGTCATCAACATAAACATTTTACCAACTAAATCAAGATGCATACTAAATCCAACACAAGAATTTAGAGATCAAGAGAACCAATTGTAGCCACATACGTTTCCACCTTGTGCTGTATCATTCCATGCTGATATAACAACGGCAAAGTGCGACAAGATGTACCAGAACATTTATCATAACCAAGTATTTGTATTTCAGGGATGATGTTTACTAAAGTTTGCATAAATAAATTAAAGTATTATATTTAAAAGTGATTTTTTATTCAAGTTATCATTTTAAGAGTGTGACTTACAGAACTACTACAGTGGTTACACAGAACTATATTATCTAAGAGTTAAAAGATTACAGGAAGAAGCATCATCATAATAATCATCATAATCACTATTGTGCTTTTGTCACTGTCTTTCCTTTTAGAAAAAAAGTGGTGAAAAACACCTCTGCATCTTTGTTTAACATTTAAGCGACTGTAAAGAAGACTCAAAATGCCATAGCAGAAATATCTACCATCACCAATTTACCTTTTGAAACCAGTTGTTCCAAACAGTAAGTTCTCAGGTGATGTTTTAAGATGTAATATTATCCAAAGCCTCTCTAACTGATAAAAGACGAGATTCATGATTCTAAAAATAATGGTGTATGTATAGAATTTTTTTTAGGGGATGTATAAAGCAGATATTTAAATTGAGGCTTTTTGTTATCAAACCTTTTTTGTGCATCACTGTATTTAACAGAAACGAGGAGATGAGCTTTTTAATAGTTACTTCAAGTAATAGTTCAAGTCTCCTGAAAAATACAGAAGAGTCTGGTTCTAGGAAATGGCTTTCAGTATACATGCTTATGTATATTTTCAAAGAACTATAATCTTGATAAAATATTCATACATCTATTACCTCTATTAGATAACAGAAAAAATTAACCAAATAGTAAAAAGACAGTAGGAAAAGAAAATTAAGAAGCATTTTCAACAGAACGAACGGTAAAGGGTGGAAGAAGTACTTAAAAACGGAAATAGATCTATATCGTGCTATTCATGTATGCGCTGAAATTTACTGAAAATACTTCTATGCACACTAAGAAGCTGTGTGTTTCTTGCTACGCCTTTAAAAGGCATTTTTCAGGATATGACTCTCCAAATCAAGTCAAAACTGGGCCCTACTGGTCCTCTGAAGAAAATCCTATCAAACGAAAAATGCCCCTTACAGCCCACAGACAAGGTCCTCCATGTGAGTCTATGGGAAGAATACCGTATCTTGACACGAAACGCGAGTAGGATGAAATGATCTGGCAGCATATGTGCCCTCCAAAAATCGCCACACATTTTTGCAAAAGCGAGGAGCGCTCTGCTAGCAATGACCTAATTACGAGCATAAAAGCTGCGTATCTGACAAAGGGAAAGAAAGGACCCACTACTTCATACATAATTTATTAAGATTTCCCACAGCATTCAGGTTAAGTCGCGGACCCAAGCACCTCTTTGTGATGTTAAATCAATCTGTGAGAAGTCAGCGGATCCCAGGGCGCGCCGAGGGCGCAGCGCTGCCCCCCGAGCGCTCCCGCCGGCCGCCCACCCGCGCGTCCCCCGCGCTGCGGCAGCGGAGGCGCCGCCGCCGCCCGTCCCTAACAAAGCCGGGCCGGTGCCACCCGCGGGCAGCGCCTCGCCGCCTCGCGAGGGGCACCTCCACGGCTCTGCCCGCACCGAGACCCCCGCCCGCCGCCGCTCCCCCTCCTCCTCCCGCTCCCCCCGGCCCCGGAGCCCGCGCAGGGACTCCGCAGGGCTTTGTGCCTCCGGCCGGCGCGGCGCACTGCGCTCGGTCCCGCCTGCGGCGGCGCCCCGCCGCGCCCGTCCCCGCGGCTCCGGGGCTCCCCTCCCCGCCGAGCGAAAGCCCTTTCGCTCACCCCCGGTTTTTTGGTTTTTCTTTTCGGTTTTCGGGAGGAAAGGGGTTGGTTTTTTTTTTTTTTTTTCCTTTAACCCGCGAAACCGCTTCCTCCCCCCTACCCTTGCCCGTCCCGGGCGCGGCGAGCCTTGCCCGCGCGGGAAGCCGCCGCCGCCGCCGCACTCACCCCATGGCCGCGGCCGCCGCGCCTCCATCCCCGCGCCAGCGCCCGGCCCCGCCCGCGCCACCGGCTGTGCCAGCGCCGCGCGCACGGCGCGGCCCCGCGGGTCACGTGCGGCACAGCCAATGGCGCGCGCGGCCGCCCACGCCCCGCCCCGCCCCGGGCGGAGCTTCGCGCGCGGCCCCGGGCGCGGCCCCGGCGCTGCCCGAGCGCCCGGACACCGAGCCCGCGCTGCGCAAACCCGCCCGCGCTGCACCGCTGCCACCCGTCACCCGCCTGCCGAAACACAACATTTAACATTTTTCATGTAGAAATGAAACGAGGTTCTGCGTGTAGTAGCATTAAAGCTGGTACAGCTCACCTAGAAATAAATCGAGACATTGCTTATTAAAAAGGCAGCAGGAAGCGTGTCCTTCCAGGGCATCTCATATTTCTCTGCAGTTTAGCAAAACATTGTTTTCATGTGCTTTTCAGATATGAAGTTGTTACTGCTACTTTGTAGCTTAATAACAAATCAAATATATTTAACTTTCAAGTGATGTTAAACCAGAACAGAAAGTACTAGTTGGAAAAAAAATAAAACTAAAAGACAAATGGATTTATGAAAGAAATCAATTTATGAAGCTATTTTATAAACTCCTTTCAGAAATTATCTCTCTCCAAGAGTAAGGATGTAACAACCTGTTCATGAGGATGACTTAAAACCTCACAGAAGCACACTACTGAAATCCAAGTGACAGCAGAAATTAAGCCGTATTTCAGCTGTGTTGGTATTTCATTTAAAATACCAATTATCTATATAACAGGTTCTATAGGAATCTATTAAAAAACTTTGATATAAACAAAATAGGCCATGATAGAAGATATCTGAAAAGGTGCAGTGGTTCCCCACCCGGAGCACAACAATGCCCTTCCCTGTGCTCTGTTACATAAATTATGATGTTATATGCTTATACAAGGGGACATAAGGATAGGTAGCTCATTAAAAACATATGTCCTGATATGCCTTTTTATAATCCTTCATTCTGCTTATAATAATCTTTTTGATTTGCATGAGACAAGCAAACATGTAGGACCTTGTGGTCGGGATGAGATTAAATTAAAGGCACTGCAGGCCTGTGCTTGCATGCGAGCAGTTGCGCCACACGTTACTTAAATGCTACTAATTTCATTTCAGCCGTTTCCTCATAGCTCCTTTTTCCAATCAGAGAAGGCAACAATCCACACTCAGAAAAGATGCCCTTTACCAGATAACCTTTTATCAAACATCTTCACGATTAAAATGTGTGACATGTCATCTTCTACCTTCAGGATAATTTTGCACAAAATTCCCTCTAACTTCACCATTCAGGCTAACTGCAGAGGTACTGTCACTTCAGCTGTTATGGTAGAACACTTTAAGCCAAAAGTTAAGTGGGCCATTAGTCAAGAGTGTTCCAGGCTTTATGATTTTTTGCTATAAAGCTTCTATTAATTACAGTAATCGTTGACATCCTATGGTTTATGGTGATTTATGATCCACTTGATTCCATTTCACAGCAACCAAGCTTATCCTTCCTTAGCTGTAACAAATTGTCACAGTACTCCTAACAGTTCAAATTTTAGAACCTAGCTAGTCATTAGACCTAAAGCCATCTTGCTTGATATCTTAGTGATATACACCACTGCTCCACCCCTCAGAAAAGCAAACCAAAATGCTCCAAAATGGTTATTGTGAAGCTCTCTCCATCCTGAAGTTCTTTAGCTTAGTATAAGCGTACATTCAAATAAATAGACACCACTCAACACCTTCGTTACCACTTAGCAAACTGTTGCAATAGGAGTTGTACCTTAATACCAAATCAGGATACTCCAGTAATAGTTTTAAACCTGAAGAGTGGCAAGTGTTCAGAAGAGGCAAGTGCCACACAGCCTGGAATGACTATGTGTGCAAAGATGACACCAGAGAACCAAAGAAACTGAAACACTAGGTACTTTAAAACTAAATGCCACACTTAAAAGTGAAAAACTAAGCTCTGAGAAGTAATTTTCTAGAACCCAAACCAGGTGTACTAAAGATGGAAGGCTACATAATGTATTCATTTACACACACTACAGAGCCTTTCTGCAGCTCTGAAAAACTAACTAGTTCCCATTTTTGCTGCTCCTGGTACTGGTTAATCCTTTTTGAGTCTGGGAGTCACAATCTGAGCAAATTCACTATTCTGTAGCCTGAAGTCCCACATTTATTTGCAGAACAAGCAGAAA
This sequence comes from Fringilla coelebs, assembly GCF_963513975.1. Taxonomy (NCBI): domain Eukaryota; kingdom Metazoa; phylum Chordata; class Aves; order Passeriformes; family Fringillidae; genus Fringilla; species Fringilla coelebs. The sequence continues at coordinate 70,756,975 of NC_140031.1, read as the reverse complement.
CACAAATTCTTTAATACTTTCTGCCAAGATGACAGCTGAGTGGGAGGGAAAAGCCTTCCCTTCCTCCCTCATTGTAATGCCCATTCTGTTATGATTTCATAAACATGGCAGCTTATGGTCTGTGTCTGTGTCACATGTACTTGCCTCTGCAGCAAAATCCAGTATTAATTCAAATTCAGCTTAATAAACAGCATGCTTTGACCCTTCCCATGTTGCATCTTTCAGTGGTGTCAAACCCGCTATACAGGTGAATATATTCCCTCAAAAACTGCTTTCTATGTGCAGTGCTGGATTTTCTTAATAAAACTGATACCAACGAAACACTGTTTGAGAAAAAAAAAAGGTCAGGCTCTTAGGAAAAAAGAAAGGAATTTTACAAGAAAATGTCTTTAGACTAAGTTTATTTTTGGCTAGTTATTTTCTATCTGGCAGATGGAACAAGATGACTTTTTCATTCCTTGAAAGAAACCATTACCAAGACAGACTTAGTGATACCTGCAAGATATTACATAAACCCACCCTTTTAGATCCATCAAAAGACTCAAATCTCTTCATGAATCCATGTAAGCTATCAAATCCAAAGGACAGAAAATTTTAGTATCTACATACCTGGTCAATTTCAAATTGCTTCTATGATTTTGGACAAGAACCCTGCAGCCTACTCAGCCCAGCATTCTCAAACAGTCAGATGGGAATTTGGGCTCAGAAATGGAATCAGCCATATTTTTTAGGCAATTTTTGATGCAATCTCCATGGTAAATCTTTCCCATTGCATTTATAAAAATATATTTTGCAACCAAATGAAACTGTCATTAAGTGTTACAACCCGCTACTAAGTAGTGCTAATTAGAATCTCTGAGTAGATTAAGGTCTAAATTTTTAAAAACCCAATGTACATTCCCCAAAGTATCTATTTGCTGCATAAAATCACAACTACCACAACAGAAATTGCAAGAGATTTTCTGGTTTTAGATAGCTCATAAATGGGATAATTCTCTCAGCCTTTGCAACCTCACCCTCTGCAGCAACACTCTTCTCCATAGAAGCTTTTCACTACTTAACATATTTAAAGTGATTGATATTTCATTATTACTCATTGAACATGCACAGAACTACCTATCTCAGAAACCCTGGGCAGGGAGTGGTTGAGTAATGAACTAAATTCTCCCTCTGGTGCCAGGAACTATTTTGGCATTACTTGCAAATGTGAAACAATAGTGCTGCTAAGATCTTGCCTTCAGAATTTTCTAGTGCAAGATTAAGACATTGACTTTTATTAGACTGCACTTTTGAGAAAGATGGTATTTCATAGATTGCATTAACAAAATAAACTGAAGACATTTCACATCTCTTTTACATAGATCAAAGTTTTATCTCAACACAGGATTCAATGACAAATTTTAGCAGCTGCGGTAACCAAAGGCTGTGCCTTTCAAGTTTACATGGGAAAAAAAATCAATAAAGCTGCACATTCTCTTTGTTCCTTATTTTCTTTAGTACTGTGAAGGTACATTTATGTCTCTCACTACCACACAAAGACCAGGTTTCCTCTGAGACCTGTCCTTACCATGTGACCAGGACCAGTGAAAGTTTGTATATACACACTTGAGAAAACTCATAACTTGCTCCCATTGGCATTAGTATCACTGTTTTGGCCATTAAGAGCTGCTTTCTCCATCAACATTCTCTCATATATATTGCATATTATTTCCCCAACTATGAGCACTAGAAAGGTCATCAGAAAAAGTTTTCCTGAGGATCAAGAACCCAAAGGACTGCCTTTCTCATGCAGATGAAGAAAGAATGAAGAAAATAACTCTGTGATTGTTCCCAATGTATCATCCAGAATATAGGCAGTAGTCTACAAAACCAGGAATTTTCTGTACTGAGAACAGATTTTCTACTATACTAATGTACTGAATTCCACCTTTGTTTTTTTTCCAGGAAGCTGTGCTACCAATTCCTGAACTTCAGAAGACTTTTCCACAAGCAATGACAAGGTCTGTCTTTCCTTGTCTGTGGGGTCAATTAACTACCCCACAGACATGTACCATAAGCTAAATGAGAAAAGCAGAAAATGCACGCTGTTTAGTTATTTCAAAACTAAGTCAGAGGTACAGAAATACATTATTTGCTCTTTAAATCCTTTACTATTTAATGCTCTCTACTGTTTGCCAATTCCTTACTTTTGTCCAGAAGTAGTCTGCTCTCTGGGGCATCTCCCACTCATACTTTCTTCCCTCTCACTAAATTTTTCCATCTGCATGGAGTTTTCTAGCTTTAAATTAAAAAAAAACCAAAAAAAACCAAGGAGAAATACTGCTTCCTTCCTCACATCTGTTAGCTCTAGTGTGGAGCCATGGCCCAGCCCGCAATATTAGTCACATTTTCTAAAAACAGTAAAGCAATAATAAAGAGTTTGTTTAGAAAACCATTAATCCACTGTATTTCACCATCCACTCTTCTTGCTCAGCTACAAAATAAACACCACCTGACATAACTTTGTGTCACATTACCTATGATTTCCTCCTCCACTAATTAAGAACATCACACTATCCTGGCATTATACCACTTCATTTCCTCTGCTGTAGCTCTTTCAGGCTTGTTAGGTAGTTTATTGTATCTGCACATTGTAATTTTCACTTCTTGCTTCATGGATGGTGCTTATTCAATCCACTAAGTGGCTCAACCTTTGAAGAAATCTGGAAGCTGATTTTAGAGACGTGAGCTAGGAATCTTTGTCTGTAATCTGCAGAAAGTGAGCTCACAGTGATCAGATAAAGAGCTGACTTTCAAGTGTAGCTTAGCCCATTGACCAGGCTTTGTTGGTATGTGCCAACCCACTCATTCCAACTGCTTATCTGGCGAATTTGAAAACTTGTAATTGCACCTTTTAGCCCATCTGTAATTCTGTTTCAGTAGTCTTTTAATGGTATTGAAGGCTGAACATCTTCAATAAAAAAGCCCTTAGTCAGCATGCCTCAGGGATTCTCTGATGATTATTTTTCATATGGAAGGTTATTCTTAGAGGTCTTTTTTCAATAATACATACTTTTTATCTTTTCTCCACTGGGGCCATAGACTAGAAAAATATATTTAAAGAAAGATAAAAACCAGTATATTTTCCCACATTTCTTGAGAAGTCTCAGACTCTGGACCTGTCAGATGGCAGATCTGCTCTGAGTGCACACTTGGAACACTTGCAGTGGCCTGGATTGCAAGATAAACCCCTATTTTGCTGCTTCTTCATACTCAGCATTAACCATAAGAAGTTACAGTACTCACATGACACATGGATGGCTACATGTGCAAGTAGATGGTTAGACTCAGTTTCTTGTTACACTATGGTTGACAGAGGTCCCTGCTAAAAGATGGATGCTACACGGTTATGTAAGGTTTACAGTGCCCAGGAGCATCCCAGAATTCTACACCACTCTGACAAATGGAAGCTCTATCAGTAGAATATTTACCTTTTTCTTCACAATCTTCTTTTCAGTCCTCCCTTTGTTTGGTTTGAACCAGATGTTCTTAATGCAAGAGCTGATTTCTTGTAAGCATTCTGACATTTTAGTGGTAATAAATCAGTCAGCTGAAGGTCATCTATTTAGCTAAAGGTCATCAACACATTTTTTGCCAATGGTATTGAAAAGGAGGGAAAGTAAATTTTTGTGGAATCCTGTAAGCAATGACCTTTTCCAAAAAACCTATATTAACCATGACCATTCTCCAAGTCTGCTAAGATAAAAAAAAGTTCCAGCTAGACACAAGTTTCTTAAAGCCCACTGCATTTAGAAAGGCTGTGACAAGATCTAGAAACACTAAGATCTTGCTAAGTCATGGCTGTGAGTTCTTTCACTGTAATTATAATCTTTTGAACACTAAGGTTCAAGCCTTAGAGGCTCTTAGCTACAACAGGACAACTGTATCAAATCAATCTAGAAAAACTATCATTTACAAGATAAAGTGCTGGCAAGGAATCTGAGGACACATACATCATACTCAAAGACACATAAAAAAATTCCACATTTCAGTACATAAAAGTAATTACTAGGGAGTTTGAAGAAAGACCACAAATAAAAATGGCTTGTCAAGTAAAATTTATGCTATATGGTTTAAGGAGTACAACTTAGCTGGTTTAGAAAAAGGTAGGCTGTTTTTTATCACTGTATACTGAAAATATTTTTAAGTGTCACAAGTTTAAAGAGATCCATCAGCACAGATCAGACAAACTGGAAATTAATTTCTCAACATTGCTGCAGTTAATCAAATCACAAAAGTTCAGCAGAAATTAAGCCCACAAGTTGAGACAAGGTATTTCAAAAAATACCAACTTTTACTGTTCCACAGTCTCTAACATAAGGATCACACTGAACAGTGCTGGAATCCACTTCTGGACCGAAATACATGAAAGTTTATGATTCAGTTAATTCAGAATTCAATTCCTTGCAGTGTGCATATACTCAAAGGTCTTGGAACAATTATAATCAAGTCTCACACCACCAAGATTGAGCTGATTGCTTGGTAAGGTTAAGAAAGAAAATTCCCCAGCTCATTTCTCAGGACCAATACAGAACTTCACCATTAATTGATTTCTGTGAATGCAAAGATCAGCTGCTGTGGGAGACAGACATCCTGCAAAAGAAGAAAATTAACTCTTATCTCAGCTGAAAACCAGGACAAGAATGGACTTGTGCTCTAAGGTAGCACAACCCTCCAAGACACCTGGCCAACCTGCAGTTTTTTGGCTCACTGCCATATTAGTCACTGCAAAGAGTGATTCATGTCATATTTTTGAGTTAGCTTTTGTTTTGGAAGCGTTCTTACTCTCTTCAGCTTATTTATTCATCATAAAAATGTGTCATTGGATGATTTGGGTCTCACTCCCTTAGGGAATTGCTGTTACACAAGCCTCTAGGCAATGGTGGCATACTAATTTTTCCCCCTCCTCATCCGGCACACTGTTTAGTCAGTTTATTGAAAGTTAAAAATACAACACAATCTCAATTCAAAATATGTATTGCTGGTGGCGGTGCTAGGAGTTACATTCTTTTGTTGGAGTTTTGAATGAATGACGTCTTTAAATCTTAATTTCAGTAACACTAGTGAGGGGGAAAACCTTTTTTCCTTTCATTGGAGAGGGAAGTGTTTTTATAAAAGTCTAAGAAATCTATAACATCTTACAATATAATCTCCTAATAATGAAGGTCCAGCTTACTGAATAGCCAAGAGGGGATAAAAATTCAAGCATAAGCTGCTCTGCCCAGTATTCAAACAGCATGAATACTCTTTTCAAATTGGTCTACCTGCAGAGTAGAAAAGGAATACATATTTGAAATATTCATTGTATTTCTACAATGAATTTCTAAGCTGCTTCCAGTACCAAGCTCTGCACATGTAGCAACAGTGCTCTGTGAGCCACATTTTTAGGAGTCATAAAAAACTGCCCTTTCTTTCGGCCATTCATCGTCTTAGAAATTACCATGCATCTTCAAAGTAACAAAACCAGCATCTGAGACAGCTACTATTGAAATTTTATCACTACCAAGTTACTTCAGTACAGTACTGGGAAAAAGCAGTTGAAGAAAAGGACTGACAACCATGCCCAGAGCAAATGAAGCATCAGTGGAGCAAAAAAACTGAAAAAACACATTTAAGTCTGTCAAAAACTGAGAAGGGAGAAATTTCTATATCTAGATAGAATACATACTTCAGTCCCAGCTTCTCTTCCCAGTTTGAATTCAAGGCCACCAGGTACTCAACCAAAATACTTAAACTGCATGCACTAAATCTTAGAACCCATAATAGAAACGCATGATTAAAGAATATAATGTTGCAACTCTGCAGAAACAGTCAGGTTAAGATGTAACAATTTAAAATTAACATTACTGGTGTCCTTTGCATCCTAGGTTCCAATCCCTATAGACATGAGAAGGGAAAATTGTAATTAATCACAATAATATCTATAAAAGTTCTCCATCACTAAGTGTACTAGAAGACTACTTTTTCTCCTAATACATAACCCAAATACTTCCATTTTAAATGAAATGACTGTATTTTCAAAAATCTCCAGTGCAAGTCAGCTAGAACACCAGCCCTTAGTCCTATTTGACACAAACACTCCTTCTCAGCATGGATTTGCATTTCACATATCCATGACTCTTTATAAATGTATATATTTCTAATCAAGTACAGAATCCCTTGCTAGAAGTAATTTGTAACATTGTAAAGATAAAACTCAGACTACTCAAGTTTAAAGTTTGCCTTGCAAACTCAAGTAAACTGAGCAATCTCAAGAAAACTCTGACAAACAAACATAATGCATTCCTTCTACACAAAGAAAAAATCCAAATAGAGTAGTCTTGCAGGGAAACTTAATGCCTGAAAATTAAGGTAAGCTGAGAGCTCAAGAATTTTAAGTATTTCCCACAACACTAAAGGAGTTAATTTTGTAAGCTAATTACCCCAGGTGGCAAGAGAAAGGCAGAAAACTTCACAGTAGGTAATACTTGTTCTAACAAGGAAGAAACAATAGGAGAGATCCCATGCCATTGACAAAATCCCTTCTGTCAGAAAACCAAAGAAACACAATAGGCAGTAATTGAAATTTTCTTATTCAAGACTATGAATGAGCTGTTGTCCACTCTCACTTCTTTATTTTTCTGCTTTACTTGATTTGCTTTTGCTCCGTCTTGTGACCAGACACTTGGGAATTTTGTTTGACATTCATGTCGTGACACTCATTCATCACATTATCAACACAGGTGTGACTAAAGTCACCTGGATGAGTGACTCGACCAGAACTGGATTTGTGCCCCCAGATGTGCACCCACCACACAGAAGGGTGGGACAGCACCTGTGACAGCACACAGCCACTCCACAATGTCCAAGCCTTCCTGGAAAGGCTGGAGTCACAGCATGACTTCACTGAGTGACTTCTAGTCTACACCTGGCTGACCTTTCCTGGTGTTCTCCTATTTACTGGTTTTTGCCCCTCCTTCAGTGAAGAGCAAATGCTGCAGAGTGCTGGTAGTGAGGCTCAAGACAGCCTTATTGCCCAGTCCAAGTGCCTGGTAGACTTCTTCACCGTGGGGTTTGAATGGCAGAATGGCTTTAGCACAAAACCTGTGTCTTTTTAAGGATTTGACGTTTCCACAACATAAAGCAGTTCTGAAGTTTATGGGACTTCTAGAAAACAGAAGCAATATAATTAAATTTAGAGCTTAGAAAATTCAGAACAGAGGTAAGAATGATGAAAAGCACTATCCATCCATGTTCAGAAATGGTACACTAAACTTGAAATGAACACAGATTGAATAAAACAGCTCTTCTTCAAACAATGAACCAGGTGGCAAACTGCCCACGCTCACAATTACTTGGCATTCTAAAGAACTCCATCACTTCTACGTCACTAGTCAGAAAATTTTCAAACAACAGACACTAGCTAAGGAAGTAACAGATAAATACTTTCCAAAGCCACTCATGTTCAGAGCAGTTGACTTTTAAGACAAGAGCTAGTACACTGGCAGAGAGCAAAGATAAGACAGCCACAGCAGCACTGGTACCTTGAAGGTAGACACATCTTCCAGTATTTTCTGAACAAGTTAAAATATTCTAAACCACTGTTTTCTAAATTAGAATGTTGTAATTCACTGTTTTCTAATTTAGAAAACAGTGAATTACAACCAGGCTTTGTCACTACTACAGCTAGTTTCAGGTCTTCCTTGCTGCATGCATACCAGACTGTCACATGGACTCTTCAGTAGCTTTACTTCATTCTGGGCGCTATTTCACTTGAGAAAAAAAAAGACCCAGGCATCTTGTTCACAAGTAAAATTGAGAGAGTGATTTGGAACAGTATAAAGACAGTCATGTATGGACAACTACTCTTTCATGGAAAACAAAGCAATACACAAATCCACTGGTTTTAGAGGAAGACAAGTTCTCTTTCTCCATTCAATTAATTCTTTTCAGCTTCCAGCACTTGAAACATTTTTTTGGAAAAAGCTTTATGAATCAAGTCTAGTTCTCAAGGTCTTAATGACATTTAGACATTTAATTAGCAAGCCATCACTTGGACTGGCACCTAAAGCTTTTGTCAGAGACCTAATTCCATGCCAATTCAAACATCCCATTAGTCTTATATTAACTAAAAAGAAGTCTCATAATATTCTGGCTACTTGATTGCACTGGCATGCATTAACACAACAGTGGAATGAATCTAACTGAATGCAAGGATATAGATTTACAGTGTATACATGTTAAATTAACAAAGATGTTCTAGGAAAAAATATAATAACCATATACATATATGAAGCAGTACTCAGGCATACTTTGTGCTTCTTGGTACCCTGTATGAAATATCAGAGAGAATCAAGTGAAAAAAAGGGAAAAAAAGCAAAAAATATTGACTTAATTAAAACTGCTTAATTGATTCCAAGCTATGTCCTGCTCTTAAACCTTTCTAGTACTCATTCTGAACATATTTATACACTCATATGTGTGCATTATCATTATTCTATGTTGTCATTTCTCCCCTAAGACATGTTCAGTACATCAGATTTCTAAACAGTCATTAACATATATAACAATACATATAAACAAATAAGCTATATTTGGAAAGAAAGAAAAATCACAGTGCCCTTTTTCATCTCGTATTTCTAATTTAGGCCTGTAGTTTTTACAGAAATAAACAAAATGTAGAAAAATGCTAGAGCAAATGCTCTAGAAATCATTTGCATGCATTCTGTGAGGTTTCTTCCTTGCTTTTGTGGAAACAAAGTCACTGCTTCACTACAATGGGCTAAAATTAGAGTCCTATACAATGAAATGCTTGTAGTTGAACAATTTGAATACCATGGAACAAAACCCTAATACAGTAATTCTGCTGAAATACATAGAAGAAGGAAAACTGGTACCAAAAACGATTAAAGAAACAGGTATATAAAGAAATTGGGAAGTTATCAGTTGTCTTTAATTTTGGTATTTATAAAGTCTGTAAAAAAAGCTTTTAGTATACTAAAAAATTATTTTTAAAAATCAGTTGAACTTTATGTTAAAATGTAACTGTGTGGGAGGATATATATCATATATTGGATTTGCCAACCTTGGAATCTCAGGTATTTCAGCACTACCTGCTGACACTATCTCCTCAGCAATGACAGGTGACGATTGTTAGCATCAGGGTTACCGGCACTGAAGTTTTTACTCCAAACTGCTGATAAATGCATTTTTGATGGCAGAAGACGGAAGTAAGTAAATTGTAACAAAATCAGCTTTTTTTTTTAATTGGTCTAGATACTGGTGTATAGCAGGTGCTACACAACAGTTATTTTTGTTGTACACCACCTGCTGATAGCCAACAATTTTATCCAAACTTAATTCCACATCCAAGTCTTTCATGACTAACACAGAGTAATCAAGGAGACTTTACTTGAGCCCTTGGATTGCAAATTCTTGGGAAACAGCTTAGAAAGAATTGAGATCTAAAATGTAGATCTTTCTGAGCAAAAAAATACAGACTTTGCAAACAAGCTCAGCGAGAAGAGGCAAGCATTAATTCCAGAAATACCATTATTCAAGGCATATACAGCATGTTCTTTGTAGAATGTCAAATAGAACTCAAATACCTGTATCTCTCCCTCCACAACACAGCTGAATTCTAAAAGACACAACAAAAAAAAAAAACCCAAAACTCACCAAAAAGAAAAAAAAAGTTTTGAGGAGTTCAAAACAACTTTGGTCTGGTATCACTTCTACTGCAGTAGAAGCAGCACAGCTACTTAGCCCTTTACGATCTATGCTTTGCCCATCATAAATGGGAATTTTTCACTCAGAGAACCTCTAAACATGAGGATAAGAGACACTCTTTCCTTTGGGAAAGCATTAAGGGTGCTGGAAGGGCACTGGTGCAGGCCTGAAAGTACTAACTTTTCTTTTAGAATGAAAGCTGATTTCCCTTTGTCATGAAAATGAAGTTTATATACTTGAAGCTTTAACTAAACAGCAATATGGTAAGATGGCCAGCATTTTCACCAAAATCAGCAAGCTGCTACGGAATACCAAAATTTCAAACCAGGAACTACATCAGCTACAGGAAAAATATTTTTTACTAAATATGCAGGAGCAGTGCAAAGGTCACCCACTTGGACCCTTAAAAGACAAAGAGTAAACTTCTGACAATGTTTCAAAGTGTTGGGCACTAGAACTCACCACTTAATTGCATGAAAAAGCTAACAAATGAAGGCATACCAAATTTCTGGTCCTGAGAACAAGCTTACACTTTTTTGAATAGTAAAGACCAACATGACCAACCAAAAAGATCAATATGATTACCAAAAGACTTTGCAACACACAAAAAAGTACTTTCAAATGTGTATTTTCAAAACACATCAAGTATTAGGAGGGTGTTTTGGAAACTAGTAACCATGGAAAAGACACATGAAATCTGAGCAGCATTAACCAAGATGGACAGCAGCAGTATGACACTAAGATGTCAGCGACTTGAGACAATGTGGAAGTTATTTGCAAGACTTGCATCTGAATTTAGAACTACAAAGACAGCACTACTATGACCTGTGTCCAAGAGGAACAGCTGAGGAACTCAGTATTTTCATTCAGACACTGTACACACAAATACAACTTAATAAAACTAAGAGATTGTCTGATAAAACTACTTCACTCTATTTCCAAAATAAATGTCTTGTTTCATAGTTTGATGACACTTAGCCTGTTCCAAAGGATGTTAGACTTACAAAAGCAGCGGAAGTAATTGCTGATGACTGAAATGACAATCAACACCACTGCACTCAAAAAATGTTGCACTACCAAACAACCTATTTACAGATGGTTCAAGCAGGCAAGGAATGGATTGCAATAGTAAACTACATCAGAAATTAGGCAAATTTTACTCCACTTTTTTTTAATAAAGAATAATTTTAAATATTTCGATTATCAGCGACAAGTGAATGTTTCAATGTTTCCATTAGAAAGAAAATGAAAATAAAAGCGGTTGTTACATCACAAGAGCAGAAGAAACCTTGACCATCTATGAGGGACAAGCAGCATGACTGATTCTTGTAGAACATGAACATATCTGCTCAAATTGTTACACCACAGCCTCATAAAACACTTTTCTTATACCTAGTGAATTACATGACAGTCCTGTTTCCAAACAAAGTTATATTTTTAAAAAAAAAGATTCTATGTAGTAGTGTGGGAAAATGTTGGACAATTCTTATAACCTTCACACTATAGTGTTTGATCCCTATCCAGGACTAATGCCTAGTTTTGTATGATATAGTGCTTAGTTTATGATATAACTTTTGCAATAACTTTTCTAATTAATTGTTTACATTAACTTTTCTAATTTATTGTTTTAATTAATCATAAGTACTGTAAAGTTCTGCTCTGTCATCTGTCACTGTAGCCGGAATTTAGCAGGTTTGTCATAGCCTGCTGTTGTGGGAACAGAGTTTGGGAAAATTACTGAAAGTCTTCTAAACCAATTCCAATCAACCTGGATAAGCTTCAGTGATCTCAGTCCTACGAGGAGGTTAACAAAACCTGGGAGAGAGATCTATTGCTGAAACTGGACACAAAGAAAACAGAATTTATGGACAACAAGGACATTTTGCAAAACTCTAAGAAAGTAACAAAGAAAATTCAGCAATTGTATTGAAACCCTCTCTATCGGAGATAAAGATAATAAAATGAATGAAAATGTGGGCTAATTAGGATGAGAAGCAAGAAAGCAATAACCAATGGAAGACAGAATACTAATTAATGAAGATGATTACCCTATTTATAGACAATTAACATTAATTTCTTTGCTACAATGTGTAGTGAAAAGTTCTGACAGTGGGTGTGGATGTTGGGTGGAGCTATCCCCACACACCCAGCAAACTGAGTAATGTTGACATCCTAACCTAACAAACTGGTTGGAGAGACTATTTCAATAACAAGTCTGAAACAAAGAACACTTCTAAAAAAATTACAGACTAAACCAGTGCACTGTCCAAGCCATCAAATTCCAATGTCCCAAAGTAGGTATCGACATGGTAGATTTCCTTCCCATTCCATCCTGCATATGCTTCAAAACATAGCCAAAGGTTAATTAATGTTAACTATGCAGCAAGACTTTCCAAAACGTATGTTCAGAATTTTAAGTAGTTTGTACACACTATCTGTGAAAAAAATATTATCCTCTTGCACAACAAAGAGCCTGCATATCTGTGCAAAAAAGAGATTTTGACAGGCAGTCCTCTCGTAATAACATATACAACTGCTTTTTAACAGACTGTGTAAGCTTGATCTTCGGGTCTGTGCTGCCAGCAATAAGTAAACCTTCCCCTTCTCCTCCCTGCAAACAAAAACACTGAAATGGAGGTCTAGCTATAAACTCATCCCAATTTTACCTTTCTCTGCAGCACTAGCTTTTTTGGAGTTGTAAGTTGTAATTAAGAGAAACTGAGGAGTCGCATGAAAAACAGTATTACTTTCATCAAACTCCATTACTTGGCAAATGAATAATTTCTGAGAACACAGATCAGTTTCAAACAAGCGCTTTCTATGCACACTGAGAAACAACTACCTACAGCAATCAGGAAAACCATCTTTATAATGACTAGTGTAATGAATTGTAGAGAAGGAAAGAGTCTGAAACTCTATCCCAATTGAGAAGGACACAAGTTTATTATAAAATTACTTATAAAAACCCTATTAACTATAAAACCCAAAAGTAAGAAACACTTGTCACAACAAAGATCATGCCGTGCTTCTTCATTTCTAGTAACACACTGTAATTTCCATTGAATTATTCCAACACGAAGCCAAGTGACATATAACAAGTAGTTTGGAAAAATTCCTTATAATAATTTTGATGTAGTAGCACTTTGCTTCTATCACTCTGAAGTTTATTCTGTTTCTCCAAGCATAACACAAGCAGCAACATGGAATACAGATCCATTCTGTATATATCTGAACATGAAGTCTGTGACCAAAGATATTCACACAGCTTTTGCAAAAAAAAAAGTCCTGCAAGACACTGATGGGTAATACCCACTGAAGTTATATGGATACATTTAATGTCACAGTACTTTTTATTTTCACCTCTATGTTGGAACCTCATTTCTTATTTCTATAATAGCATGCATTTCTATTTCTTATTTCTATACGTAGTATGTATTGTATTTTTATTCACATTCTTACCTTTCCATATTCCCAAAAACAGTTACAAAAAAATATACACTAAAATCACAAACTCCAAAACCAAACAATTCAGATGTTAGAAGACAAACCAAAATAAGGAGCAGAAATCCACTTCAGCAAAAAGTTCTATCCTGACATGCTTACTCGGGCATTCATTGGCCATTTTTTTTTAGGATTAAAGAATCATTTAGGTTGGAAAAGACCCTAAAGATCATCAGCATCAATAACACTGCCAAGCCATCACTCACTAAACCACATCCCTAAGTGCCACAACTACATGTCTTTTAAGTACCTCCAGGTACTTAGAAATGATAACTTTTTCTACCACTTTGTGATATTCTATAACTTCCCCCGGCAGCCTCCTCCAATGCCTGACAACCCTTTTGGCGAAGACATTTTCCTTGATGTCAAACCTAAGCCTCCCCTGGTATAACCTGTTTTCTCTTGTCCTATCATTTTTTAGCAGGCTGAAACAATCTCCAGCTCACTAAAACTTCCTCTCAGGCAGTTGTAGGGAGCAATACAACTACCATTAAGCCTCCTTTTCTCCAGGCTACACATCCACAGCCCCCTCAGCTGCTCCTCATTTGACTCATGCTCCAGCCCCTAACCCAGCTCCCATGGCCTTCTCTGCACACGCTCCAGCCCCTCAATCCCTTTCTGCTTCACAGGGCCCACAGCTGCACACAGCACTCCAGCTGTGGCCGCAGCGCTGCCCAGCACAGGGCGACGCTCACTGCCCTGCTCCTGCTGCCCCTCTGCTGCTGACACAGGCCACCATGCCCTTGGCCTTCTTGGACACCTGGCCACACGCTGCCTCATCTGCAGCTGCTCTTGACCAGCTCCCCCTTTTTCCCACAGGGCAGTTTTCCAGCCACTTTTCCTACAGCCTGTAGAGCTGCAGGGGTTGCTATGACCCAAGACAGGATTGTGCATTTGCTCTTTTTAAACCTCAGGCCGTTGGCCTCACCCACTGATCCAGCCTGTTCTGATCCCTCTGCAGATCTTTCCGGCTCTCAGGCAGATCAACACTCCCGCCCAACTCAATGTTGTCTGCAGACTGCCTGAGGGAACACTCCATTCAACAGGACTGGTCCCAACACTGGACCCTGGGGAAGTCCCAGCCACCAGCTGGATGTAACCCCATTCATCACCATTCCCAGGGTGCAGGTGTCCAGACAGTTTTTCACCCAGACACCATAGCTGTTCGAGCCATGAGCAGCCAGTTTCTACCAGAGAATGCCATGGGGGACAGTGACAAAGGCTTTACTAGAGTCCAGGCAGGGAACAGCCACAGCCTTTCCCTCATCCACCAAGCAGGTCACATTGTCATAGAAGACCAGGCTGGTGAAGCCAGACCTGCCTTTCATAAATCCATGCCAGGATCCCAGGCAGGCAGGGCATGATCCCCTGGTCATCCTGCAGACCAGATGGCACTCAGCACAATCTGCTCCTTGGTCTGCCCTGGCACTGAGGTCAGCTTAGCAGACCTGAATCAGAAGTCACCTCACTACCTACACAGAGTCCTCAACTGACAAACTCCAGCTGAGTCTGTAACACAACAAGCCAGTAGGAGCTTGAGGAAAATGCTTCTCATTCATCAGCTGAATTTAAACTTATAGTATGCAAACAAATTTAAATCTTATTCCAAGAAATAGCAAACCACAGCCAAGTAGCCAATTACTATACTGAGTTTTATTACTTACTTCACCTAAAGTGAGAGAAAGAGATGAAGTAGGCATATTTGTGTCATACACCTAAAAAGAACGTGTTAAATCAGAATTTATAACACTATTCTGTAAGAAAAAATATTGCTTAGTTCTAAAGAGATTTTTGGCTGAGGTTCTTTTAACAGAAGAACAGCAGCAATGTGGATTCTCCATAGCAAGGGTTTCAGAGAAGAGAAAAAGCTCATGTGATCCTGAGAACCTTTTTCCATTAATAAAGGGAAAGCCAACTCACACAATTTATGCTTTCATGATTTCTTTGCACTCTTGTCACACAACAATGAGAAGTCCTAGTTTCCTTCCAGTTCCCTCCACATGCCAGTTACTACGAAAAAAGGCCAATCTACTAACAGCCAAACTCAGCTTTGTGAAACTCAGCACATTTCAGAATCTATTTAAAGCAGCCAACAATCATACCATTAACAGCAAAAGTAAGAGCTTTTTATTGGTATCTGATTTTCAGAAAAATAAGCAACTTTCACTCCAACAATTTAATCTATGTGTGAAAAGCTAAGTATTAAGTAATGTTTGACTATGTCACCAGAATTCTGTTATAGGGTAAGAATATAAAGTTCATAGCTTCAAAAAATCACTGTATTAAGAGCAGCATCATTATATTATTTCTCACAGCCTAAATTCTTTTTATTTTGAAAATAAAGTCTACATGAATAAGGTTTCTTCTTCCATTACAGACTAATATTCTATCAGCTTAGGGTTAAAACACATCCCTGAAGAATAATACTAAACCTATGAAAGCCATATCAAAATGCTATTGGTACTTAAACTTCAATGCTTTAGTTTAACATTTCCATAGAGAAGTCAAACTACTTGTCCTGTAATACAACTGTATTTATTTATTCAGACCATAGCCCTGTCTACTGAATTTTATTTCTTATGTTCTTAAAATCCATGTGGAAGTAATGGCAAAATGAATTCTCTCTGATCTCAAAAAGCATTAATGTTTCTAAAATTTTTTATTTCCACTAGAGATGACTAATATTTAATAAAGAATAACTGCTTTAAGACACAAATGAACATACTCACGAACCCAATTAATCTTTGGCAGTCGGTTCAAATTAGCACATACTATCTTCATGACCATGACCAGCAAGCACTATCAGAGGTAGTATTAGAGTAGCACATGGAGATACCAAATCAACAAGTATTTATCTTTTTAACCTTTCTTCCAACCACACAGTCCCCTATCCTTCATTATCCCTGTTAAACTGAGGTACAATATTGAGCAAATGCTTACTGCCCAGCAGCTTTATCAGTCACCTACAACTGATGCAACTCGATGCTACCTTTCAAATAAAACTGAACGGCAATCAGGCAACAGGTCATGTTCTATGACAGCACACTATGATTTGCTGTTGAAATAACCATCATAGTTATTTTTGACACTATTTTAACCAAAGTTGTATTTGTAGTGATAATTCAAGTTGATTAGAACCAAAATCCCAACAGTGTGAAGTACTGAAACTTTTTAAGTTGGGTATGTTAATCTGAACGGTATCAGAGGTATGGCTATGCAGTAAAAGGGGTTTTGCTTTACCAATACTGGTAAAAAAAAAAGGATTATGAAAATAACATGAGCTTGAACAGAAAACAATTAGAAGATTCACTTAGAAATTAATTACAACTGTTTCCCAGCAGAGTTCACAAATATTCATTATGTTTCATACATACATTTTTAAACTTACAATGGAAACTTCCAAATAAACTTCAATGATCATAAAATAATCCTGACACTTTTTTCTTTTAACATTCATAATACTGATACTTCCATTAAAACATGAAATGTTAAAAAGTCTGTATTTTATTAACTAAGTCCATTACCTACAAGCTAAACGATTGCTTATTGCATCAATAAGTTACTAAAACCATAAAGTGAAAACATGATAACTTGATATACAAAAACTACATATTGCTTTCTGATGTCTAAATTATACTGAGATAAAGAAGAATATGAGGCACAACACAAAACCCAAAGGATTCCTACACTGAATTTTAGGTAAATGTGAGTGAAGACCACAGAATTAACAGATTTCTATTGTACAGTGCTATGGAACAACTTCTGAGAAGTTGTAGAAGTAGAGACAACATAAATACTATCCTAGATCAGTGGTGTGTTTTCACTTCCCACTCACAGGATGGGTAAGGCTAGAAGGGACACAGTAGCTCAACTAGTCCCACCTCTCTACTCAAGCAGGGTCATCCTAGAGCACATTGCTCAGAACTGCGTCCAGGTTCTGGAATATCTCCAATGAGGGAGACACCACAGCGTCTCTGTGAAATCTGTCCCAGTGTGTGATCATCTGCACAAAGCAGTTCTTCCTCATATTCTGGTGGATCTTCCTGCACATCAGTTTCTGCCCATTTCTCTTTTCCTATTGCTCAGCACCACGGAGAAGAGTCTGGCTCTATTCCCTTGACACCCTCCCTTCAGACACTTAGAGACATTGATGGGATCCTGGTCTTGTCCAGACTATCAGCCTTTTCTCCATGGTGTTTCGTGTACTCATGATACTTCAGAACAGCTTGCTAATATTTCCAAAAGCATACATCTAACACCTGTGTGAATAATTCTGTTTATTGTTACTGAGCTGCTTGAAAGACACTACAAAAGTTAACTATTAAAAAACAATTCAACCTGCTTTGCTTGTGCAGAAAGAAGAAATTTTTAGACTTTAGCCAAGATAAAGTGAGCCAACCCAAATTTTCTTTCTCAATCATGACAGGATTGAGGAAGATTTATTGTTAACTAAGCTGTTTAATTTTAAATACAATGACAGAGACATATAACCGCCTTACTATAGAGGTTATCTAGATAGAAGAGATTCTAAAAATAACCTAAAAGTATTTATGAAAAATAATTTCTTACAATGAATTTTAGGCATAAAATATATGTATTTGTGTATTAAGCATACTCGAGATACTGCAAATACAAAATGCAGGTGTTTGTTAGGGTCAGTTGTAGTGGACACTGAGATGGCTAAGGCCCCGTGGAGGATGTAAGCCTGAGATAAGGAAGTGCTGAGTCAGTATAGCTAAGCCTGGAGTCTTCACTTAGGTCCTCTGGCCTAGCTTATCTCTCTGTGACCCTACAGGCTATTCTCCCTAACCCTTACCACTGGTCAGTTTTCAATCCCTCCTAACCCTATATAAGTAGCGATCCTTGCCTATTCTGGGGAGAAGAGCTGCCGTCGGAACCCTTCGCGAACGCCCTGCAAATAAACCATGGTGGAATCTCCGAGGCTGCCTTCTCCTCTCTCTCCGTCTGCTCTGTGGATGCCACTGAGGCCGCATCTTAGCGAGCAAAGAGCTGAAATTATAAAAGAGCTGAAAACCACTAAGAGCTGATAATCACTGAGCTCGCTAAGGTGTCAGGCTAAGGGCACTTAGGGTTTGGACACTCGGCCTGCTGAAGGCTGGGCTGCCCGGCCCCAGACTGCTCGCCTGAGGAACCCTGGACCCGTCTCGCTGTACGGCTAGAAGAGGCCCAGTGGCAATACACAGTCAACAGCTACTACTTTAGCATTAATACAAACCAAAACAGTATTACAAACTCAATGCATACAGTGGCATAGCACACTGCTGATGGTGTTTGTTGTACATTCCAAAAAAACTGTATTTGTGTATTTGTGATGTCAGTTACGTGGGGAATATTTTGTGCAACAGATGTCTGGGTACCAACACTTGACACACCTGAGCATGGGTTTCATTGCATGGGGGATGTGCATAAACAAGGCAGGCCACAATACATGTTTTATGCTCAGCAGAGTTGCTGATTGTATTTCTTAGAAATAAAAAACAATAATTCAATAACTAGATCACCATATGGCTGTCCACAATCTTTTTTTCTCCTTTATGCAACCAAGTACGTATACACCTCTAACCAAATATTACACTTTTTTGACCCCTAAAGCTTCTAAGGAGAGCAAGTACTTGAAAGGCCTTTGTCAATGGGCACAACTCTGCTATAAATAGTCTTCACTCTAACTAAAGGAAAAAAACATATTAAGGAAGTTGAAGCTGAAGCATAACAATGATCTCATGATGTCCACTTCAATATTTCTTGAGTGATTAGGATTGGATGAACCCATCTGGCATACAAGCTTTTTCAAAGTCAATTTAAAAACGTAATATTATAGCACCTGGAGAGGAAAACGTTACATTTCTCTGGATTTCCATTAATGACCTTATCTCATTTAACTCTTGATGTAGCCTTAACTTACCAAAATGTTAGCAATACTTCTGAAGCCAAGTTCGCAAACCTGTGCTTCACCTCTACACAGATCTCCTCTAGTTCAACCAGTAGCTGGTAGAAGCAAGTACATGAAAACAGATTCTGCATGTTTTATTTTTTCAGAAAGTTAGAAGTTTCTGTGACAGCCTTAACAAAAGGCTTGTCTTACAGCTCTACAGGTCAGCGCCATTATATTGGTTATAGCTGGGGGGAGGACATGCAAGGCAGCAGCAAAGAACTCAGATAGTTTAGTACACCTGCACCTTCATTTCTCTGCACTTACTCAACGAAGTCTGATGTTTACAGAAATCTGAACTATTTTGCTTTACATCTAGCCAATTCTGAAGCTGTGAATGGCTGCTAAGGCGAAAATTACTACAGAATCTGATGCTGTGGTCACAGACACCTGTACACACCCACCCTTCACCACCGGAGGTCAGAGGGCACATAACAGAAAACAAAGCCTCCTAACACAGAGTTTCGAGGTTAATGACCCGTTTAATAGTGGAGTTCTTAACTATGGTTTTTGCAGGTCAAGGCCTTTAAATATCTTTTCACAGGAGACAGTGGCTCAGCTCCTCCTAAGACGCAGCCTTCATATTCCAGGGGTATTCTAGCTATGGAGTACCTGAACGCTTTCAGACTTATTTTGAAGGACCAAACCACTAAGTGATGTCAAATTACATCGCGCTACCGCAAAATAAAATTTTAAAAAAGGAAAGCAAAGCAAAGCTGCTGCACGGGCTTCGAGTGACACGCACTGGACCGGACGGGGGCAGTGCCCCGAGGGCTCATCCCGCTCCCGGCACTCACCTGTTCGCCTTCCTCTGCCCCCGCCAGAGCCGCCGCGGCTCCTCCGACGCCTCCACCGGGCCGCCGAGCAACGCCCCGACTCCGGGGCGGCGAGGGGCAACGGCCAACCGCGCATACGGGGCAGCCCCGCTCCCTCCTCACCGGCTCCCTGCCCCGGCTCCCCGGCTCCTCATCCCCGCCGCGGAGCTCCGGGACACCCCCGGCCGCCTCCTCTCCAGCCCCTGCCGCTGTCCCTGCCCAGCAGCCGCCTCCCCTCAGACGCGGCACCGGGGCCGCGTCGCCCCCGTCCCTCACTCGCCACCCCCGGCCGGTGCCCCCACGGCCGCCATCTTGTCCGGGAGGGGAGAGGGGCGCGCGCAGGCGCGGCCGCGGCGATCCCGGGCCCGCAGCGACGGCCGCGCGCACGCGCGGGAGCGCGCCCCGCCCCGCCCCGTGAGCGCGCACCTGCCGCGGCGAGCCGGGGGCGCGCGGGGGTCGTCAAGCACCTGGGCCCCGTGACTCAGAGTCGGCCACTCCGGGTCAGTCACCTGGTGCGGGTCGGCTACTCAGGGTCAGTCACCTGTCGAGGATCGGTCACCCAGGGTCAGTCACCCCTGGAGGGTCAGTCACCTGGAGTTCATCCCCCTCACAGGGCCCGTCACCCCCAGGAGAGTCAGTCACTCATGATCGGTCACCCGGGGTCCGTCACCTACAGAGCGTCGGTCACCCGGGGTCGGTCACCCGTGGAGGGCCCGTCAGTCACCCGGGGCCGGTCCCTCAGGGTCAGTCTCCCGAGGCTGCGGCTGCGCTGCCCGGGCAGAGGAGGCGGGCGGTGAGAGCCCGAGGCTGCCGGGGAGGCCGCAAACACAGGTCCCTGCTGAGGGGTGTGCGAACAGCTCCCAGGTGTGGGAGGGAGGAGATGCCGGCAGAAAGCTCAGAGTGCCCACGGGCACTGTGGGAGCTGCAGGAAAACAGGGGATGGACCCTCGTGATGTGCTTCTCGAGAACCTCACGCAGCAGGCAGTCGGGCAGTTCGCCTTTTAAGGATCACAGCATGACGGGATGGGCAAGGTTGGAAGATACGACAACAGCTCGTTTGGTCCAACCTTCCTGCTTAAGAAGGTCGCCTGAGTAGCACAGCATTGTGTGCAGACAGTTCTGGAGTACCTCCAGGGAGGGAGACTCCATAACCTCTCTGGGTAGCCTGTCACTGGTCACATGAGGACAAAATCTTCTGTCTCTGGCAGCCCCTGCTTGTCCATGTTGTCAGTGAGCTTTGCCACAAGTATTTTGGCTTCACAATGGACAAGCTCATACTCTCCAGTTTCTCCCTCTCAAGCTGGGCTGTCATGGCCTCACTGGCAGTGATGCTTTCTTTGGTGGTCGCCTCCCAACCATGAGGATGGCAACAACCAGTAGTTCCACAGTTTGGTAGCTGAGGTGTCTCACCATGTGCGCCTCAATGTTGCCTGATTTGGACGACTTTCTTCACTTACAGCCTGTATTTCTCTTCCCTATTTAGGCTTGTATTTCCTGTGACGTTACTTCAAGTTGATGTAGATCCCATCCTCAGTGGGAGGCCGGTCTGGTGTCATGAATCCCCAGCATATCCAGATGCAGCCTAGGGCAGACAAGTTTTTGAGCTTCTCTGCTAGCTTTGCTATCCTTGACCACACCATCGTACTCCCTGCCCCAGTTAAGACTTTTTTTTAAACCCATCTTATGAGTTCTTTAACAACCTTCTTTCTTTTGATGTCTGTAAAGATCTTTTTATTACCAGTTTGAGCATCCTTTGCAAGGTGTTCTTCAAATTCTTTTCTAGTTCTCATTTCCTGCCTTGATGTGACCTGCAGTGTTTTACAGCTTTCTGCTCTCTTTATTATGGTTGTGACAAGTTCTGCCCCCTCATTATCAAAGGAATTGCCTTGGACAGAGATCACACTAGAGCCTGTCACAAGAGGCTGTCAAACCACAAATATCTGTGGGTGTTAAACACATATTTAGGAAAGCTGGTACATACTGATCAATAGCTGTGTCTGTGCATTTTAAGTTTTTATATTGTTTTTTCTGCTTAATTTAACAATGAAATTTTCCTAGAATTTGAATATAATTTTTAATTGCAATTTCTATCACTGCTGTTTCATGATTATCCCTGTTTCAAGTGTCATAAAATTGTATCCTACAAACCGTGATAACGAATAGTAAATAAAATTATAAAATTTGACCCATATTATGAAAACTGGCACAGTTAAATACATGGAAGAAATTCTTTACTATGAGGGTGTTGAGGCACTGGCACATGTTGCCCAGAGAAGCTGTGGCTGTCACATCCTTGGAAGACCTCAAAGCTGGGTCCAGACTGGATGGGACTTTGAGCCACCTGGTCTAACGGGAGGTGTCTCATGACAGGGGGTTTGGAACTGGATAATCTTTATAAAGTCCCTCCCAAACCATTCAATGATTTCTGTGATTCAGCTGTTCCAAATGGTATCTTTTACAGACTGATATGACATATCACTCTACTATTATGGCGTTTTGAAAGATAGTTTTTCTTGGTAATATTTTTGTAAATTAGGACATCTTTAGTTTTGCTAGCATATTGCCCAAAAGTTGAAGGATGAGAATCTTAATAATTTTATATTCTAAGGAGTTTGGATTAAATCAAAGAATGTTCAGCTGTGTGACAGTCTAAATAAAGACAATTTTGAATGTCTCTGTGGTACACACAATAACGTTCCACTTCATAAAAAGAGAGAAGCCTTCAACTTTTCTTGAATCCAATTTATGAGAATGTCTTAGACAGATTTCCTCCTGAAAAACATAGTAGCCCTCTGTAGTAGAATAACTGTATCAGGACTGTAGCTGGAGAAGGAAGAGTTATGGATGTCATCTAACTGGGCTTCTGTAAAACTCTTGGTATGGTCCCCCACAACATTCTTATGTCTAAATTGGAGAAATTTGATCTTGATAGGTGGACTGTAGGATGGAGAAGGAAGTGCCTGGGTAGCCATATCCAAAGAGCTACAGTGAATGGCTCGATATCCAAATGGAAACCATTAGTGAGGGGTGTCCCTCAAGGGACTAATCCTGTTTAATGGCTTTATCAATGACAGAGACAGTGAGAGTGAGTACACTCTCAGGAAGTGGACAGATGACACCAAGCTGAGTGATGAAGTTGATGTGCTTGAAAGCAGGGATGTCACGTGGGGAGACCTTGACAGGCTTGAGGAGTGGTCCCATGTGAACCTCATGAAGATGAACAAGACCAAGTGCAAGGTCTGCACCTGAATTGGAGAAATCCCCACTATTAACACAAGCATGGGAATGAATGAACTGAGAACAGAGAGAAAGGACTTGGGGGTACTGGTGGATGACAAATTGGACATGAGCCAGCAATGGGCACTGACAGCCCAGAAAGCCAAGTGTTCATCCAAGGCTGCATCCAAAGCCCTGTAGGCAGCAGGGGAGGGAGGGGATTCTGCCCCTCTGCCCTGCTCTGGTGCAGCCCCACTCTGGGCTCCCAACACAGGAAGGACAAGACATGTTGGAGTGAGTCCAGAGAAAGGCCCCGGAACTGGTCAGAGGGCTGGAGCACCTCTCCTGTGATGAAAGGCTGAGAGAGCTGAAGTTGTTCAGCCTGCAGAGACCTTGTCCAAAAAACTGCAGGAAAATGAAGCTACAGCAGTAGTCATTTACAATTTGCAGTCCCTTGGTTCCTTGAAGTAATAAAGTGAACATATGCATTTAAGTATAAGCTGCACCTTTATGCTGAAGTGCAGCACAGAACTGTTGCCACAGGTGAAGAATAGAGAATGTATCTGCCCCAGCAGTGTAAGCCAGCTCACCGGTATGCTGAGAGCACTTCAAGCAGCTGCTGCAGAGCTTTTGCTGCTATAGATCCTCCCTGGCCCCTGTGGCTGAACACCTGTAGCTAGTGGAGAAAGAAACTTTGGCTAATACACCATCTGTCTTCATGAAAAGGCACTCTCAAGCTAACCTGCCTCATAGGGGATAATGACATACAAGAGGGGTAGAAAAACAGTAACTAGTTAGGATTCTCAGGGCACCCGGCTGTAACCACTCTCAATTGTGGCATAAGGAAATATATGCTATTAGAAATCAGTAGGAATTTGCCCTAGCTATTTACCCTACGGAAAAAAAAATATATAGCTGTGTTAAAATCTGTCTTTCCTCTTCCCTGTATTGGAGTAACTTATTGCTACAACCTAGCTGTGACCTTTTCTTTTCCTCCCATTGTGCCTTCTGCTGCTGAGTACCTATTCCAGAAGTAAACACAGGATTTGTTTGTGTGCTGGATGGGGAATTCACTGAATAAAGGTGATGGTATACTGCGGTAGCATTAAAGTTGTGGATGTGTTTCTCAAAATAGTCTCTGAAACAATCGGCTTTCTTGTCTTTTCAGCTTGCTGGCTCGTCACTCAATTGGAGATTATTACCAATCATTGTTTAGTTTTTAAGACAATGTTCAGATGATGATCAGATTAATATTCCATTGCACTTAAATGTGTGATACATGTACATAAGTAAATTTCTGCCCTTGATCAGTAAACAAAAGAACGTACACAAGAATAAGCTAGAACCTACTGAACAATATAAGTGGCAGCAGCTCTAATTCAGTAATCTGACAGTTGAATGAGATGATTGTACTGAAGATTGACTCTGAAAAGTTCTAAGGGGAATTTGCCCACCAAGACAAATTCCCTAGCTATTGGCCCATATATTCAAATGTTAGTAGATGTTGTAAAATGGATGTTTTCAGAAGTGCTTTCATTGGGGCAATTCTGTAGGTCACTGTGAAAAACTTTTCTGTAGGACTACACTTTAAATAAAGGCGTGAAAAATGGCAATGTTGTTAACTATAATACTGAACTATAACTAAAATACTAAGTAGAATAGTGTTCTTACTCTAGAGAATATAATTATGGGAGGAAAGCATTTCTTACAATTAGCAGTTTGCTGTGTGGTGTATTTAAACAACATTTTGTAGGAACACTTATCTTTCAGGACAAAAGCCAATCTGGAGAACCCCAAGTAAGTAAAAGCATAGACAGAAAAGTTTAGATAGTAGTTTTACAAATGTTTGCTACAGAGGGACTAGCCTTCTCTATTCATGGACTGCCAATCACAAAGAAAATTCACCCTTAGGAAGAATGACTTCCCTTTTTTGTGTTTGGCTTGAGCAATTAATATTTTAATATTAAAAGGTCACTCATTAATGTACTTAGTTTTGTGCTACACAACAGTAAGTTGTTTACTGGAGAAATTTCAATCAAGAGAAAGAAATAGGAAAGCATGAACCCACAACACCTTCTGTCTTGGGTTCTAAGATATAACAGAGGAAAAACTAAGAGATGATTTTCAGGATAAATAGTCCAAACTTGGACATTCTGTAATCCTGTAATCCTAAAAGTATCATTAGAACTGTAAAGCTTCTTACTTTTTTATAATTTTATTTTTGGTGTAGTTAAATATCAATGCATTAGCCAATTAGATCAGAGAACCTGAAGCAACGGAGCATGTGGTGGGTAGTCTGGTTCATGTTAAGGTTCACATTTCTAAGAGAAAGCAAAGGGAAAAAGAAAACCACTAATGTCAGAAAAGAAATCCCAACTTGGGATCACAGGATCAAAAGCCACATTATTTTTAGTTAATCTTATCCTGTCAATATAAAGGAAAGGGATAGTTGAATGGAATATGTCCAAGTTTCCTGCGCTGGAACTGAAATGGGAAAGAAAATGAGATATGAGGCTCTTGAATATTCATGAAAAATGGCTTTGAGTTTAGTCCAGAGAATGAGTCATTTTGAGTTATGCTCAAGTCCTGACAACAGAAGAGGTCTGAACTTGCACCCTGAATTTCAGCTTTCTAAAAAAAGGGTATTTTTCCACAAAAGACAGATGTCTACATCTTTAAACAACACTGTTGCTTCCCTTGGGAGGTAGAAGGGATAGAGACATCCTAAAGGTGAAGTTCAGTTGATGTTCTTTGCTTACCCAAGTCTCTTAGGCCAGGAAGATTTTTAAATAGGTCTTGCCTTACAACAGGAGATGTCATTAGGCAAAGACACAGAGTAAAAAATTTTCTCTTGGATTACTCAAAAGTATTACAAAGGGTAGAAAAGCTGGTATCTAACAGATGGGCAAGGGAAGCTCTTGAGGAAAGCTTGAGCTAAAAGTTGGCTATAGCTACCAAAGGTGAGGACACAAGAGACAGAATCTTTGGAGAAATTAGAATCCAATCATTGCATCTAAAATACTGCCTGTGATAAACAGAAGAATTACATATGGTGACCCAAGCTACTCTGATAAGAGCAGACAGGCAGCCATCTGCATGATAATGTTACACCACAGAGCAAACAGTAATGGTAAACACTTCACAGTGAAGACACAAAACCTGAACTTGCAAAATAAAAGTGGATGATTTTTGCTCATTTCCAAAAGTGGAAAAAAATATAGCTGTGTTAAAATCCATCTTTCTTCTTCTGTGTATAGGAGTAGCCTGCTGCTACAAACAGCAAGAATAATATGGACTTTGTATGAGCTCTGAACCAATAAAATTAACAATGTTACTGAACAAATTTTTATGTATTCTTCCAAAAGAAGCAAATCTCTGTTATCTTCCTCAAATTTTTTTTTATGATCAGAAGTGACTTCTTTACCAGGAAAGCAGCTGTGTTAGCATGTGGGCGTGGTAAACTTTTCCCCTCTATTGGTTTTTGTGAAGAATAAATGAACTAGCACTGCTGATACTTGTACTTGCAATTTTCTTGCAGGAAGAGTTAAAAATTTTAGATGGGGAATGGAGCAGTACATTTCAATGTTCTCCAGATTATGACATTTTATGTGAAAATATTCACTTTGTTTTTGCATGCTTATGCTACAGTACATACTAAAAGAAACATTCCCATATTAAGCCTTAATTTCTATAAAATTTGAGTAAATATGGTGGATGGTACAGAGTGCTGTTAGGACATGGTTTTGTACACTCTGTGTAAGATTCAGCTCAGCCATCTGAAGCTGGGTTGAACATATCACATGGGGCAATTTTTCTAACTTACTTTAGGCATGCTAGAGTTACCTGATCCTTCTGCTGATTATAAGTAGAGTTTAGAGGGAGCAATATAGAGTCATAGTTTAGCATTCATGTTCTTAAAAGAAAACATGATAATCTTGTATTATATATCAGTACATTATAAGATATTATACAATCCAGTGGCTTAATGCAACTAGTACACTTTTAGAAACTATGAGAGAACCAACAAATGTAGATAATTTTCTCTAAAAGACATACATTTTTGAAACCTGAACATCTGAAATGCTTGCATTTCTGATTGTTTCTGTCATTGGTCTTTTCTTAAGTAATATATCCTTTATCTGGGATATTACTACGGTTTCCCTGGGAAAAAAACCAAACCAACGCAGAGGCCTAATTTATTAGATCTAGGTCAGATTTAACTCAATTTAAACTAGCACATCAATATCAATGAGATTAAATAGACACACTCATGACCATTTTTACATTCTTTCTTTCTGAAAGTCTGCATCATACTTCACCAATAGCAACAGTATTTGCATTCCTTATGTAAAGTTCAAAATAACCATGATTTCTCTGTCCACACAGTATTGTGGGAAAAAATCTTTGAAGGTTGCCTAAATGAAAAGCTCATGATTATAACTACATCACTGATGCAAGTTTTGAGAAAAAAAGTGTTAGAATCAAGTTGTTTCCTTGAAAGCTTGTTGAAAGCTTGATTTTGTGTAGTGTCCAATCTTCCTTCATTTACTGAAGTTCATATAAAAATTTATATTATTTACAGGGACATTTACTGTGGAGGGGTGTATTAGGAAGCAGAATCTATATAATTAGAATTGATTTGGTTGTTGAGAAATGGTAGGACTTTAGGAAAAATATATTTAATTTTAGATAAAACAAAATTTTAATAACACTTCTTATGCAGTAGAAGCCAGCTCAGTTAATAAATTTTCTGAGAAAAAATAAAAGCATTAGAGTTAGACTTTAGATATCAGTATTGCTAAATTCATCACTATGGGAAAGACCACTGAAAAGGTCACATCTGAAACCACTTTAAAAATTCCTGGCATGTTACTAAAACTATACATGATTATCTTATTTTAGAAGCAAAATAGATATTTTTCTAATTGAAAACCAGTGTATTTCAGCTCAAGTAAGATATCTACTGTCCTGCTCTCACATGTTTCAGGTTTTTGTGGAAGATAAACAGCAGGAGTTTTAGTAATGATTCAGAAACAAATACTTCTAAGTAGATATTCAGTTACTTAAAAGGGAAATCTGTTCTGACATGCCCATCAGTCTAGACCATGAAGTGGCGACAGTGTTTCCACATTCACAGGTGTTGATTTTTTGAGGCACTGGTCGGTCACAAATAGTGCTGATCGACTTGTAAATTCCAGCACCAGGACAGCTGACAGAAGCTCTCATGCAGAATAGAAGTCACAACTGAAAATCAGTTCTGAAACTGATGAAAACTGCGGTGGGGTGCTGCAGGAGTATTGGAGAGAGATGTATATTTCTTCAGAAATATATCTATCTGAATGCTGTCATTTGTAATCATTTCAGGATCTGTGTGTGCCATTTCATGGAGTGGTAGAGCTCTTAGGCAGAATGTACAGACAACCTTATAAAATATTATTTGCAAAGAGAAGCACTTATATATTAAGAAATCTAAAGGTTGCCTGTGCAGTATTAATTAATCTGATTTGTACATTTGTTTCATTCCCTCATGCTGTGAATCAATGCTTTTGTTCATAAAATCATTATATCTTCTTGCAGGGATCAAGAATTAATCAGCGAACCACATCTACTGAAAATATGAGAATGTGGTGTGTCTTAGTTTTGCTCTTTGTGAAGAATGTGTTGTTCTGTTTGTTCTGGATGGGTATACCGTGAGTTTTAATTGAAGCCACTTAATTCATGTGTCCAGAGAGATAGTAAAGCATTCTCTAGTAATCCTTCCTGATCTGAAATGCCCAGTCAGTCATATTTTTTCCCAGGATGAACTGTCCTAGTTGACCTAGTCAATCCCAATATGGAAAGAGTACCAAGTCTTTCACACTCATCTGAGCTCCTCTTTGAGTTTTGCTCTTTGCCTTTTGAGACAGAGGCACTGCCACTATGCCTAAACTTACAAAAACAGGGGTACATTATTTGAAAATTGAAGCAGACTGTATCAGCAGGACCTGTCTAATGCACATGATTTTTAACTCCTTCAAAGAATGCCACTGGATTTGTATGTAAAGTCATAAAATACTCATACAGATTCTTTCCCAGTCAAGACAATTTATCCATACTACCATCAATTTTATTCTTCTGGATGGTTTCCACCAACTTGTCCTGTGAAGAATTCAGGTTTACTGCTCTTTAGTTCCTCTTCTGCAGCTCTTTTGTAAGCCTTTTAAAATCAGTGTCATATTGACCATTTTGCAGTTGAAAAAGAGAAAAAAATTAGAAAAGTCTTTGAAACCTAAGGAAGTAATGGAGCCAAATCTTGCAAAACTTGATAGTCCAAGTAGAATTGCATGCTAGTGAATCTCTGTTAAGCAATATTGCCACTACTACATACTTATTTGGTAGTGCAACAGGATAGAATTAATAAATACATATTCCAAGTCCATTTGAAAAACTTGAATGTGATAATGTCAAACTGCTTAATTTAAATATTTGTAACTTTTAGAGTGCTCAAACTACTTTGATAAATGTAATTTAATATCTACATCACAGTTTAATTTTCTAAGTAATTGTAATCTTAGATTTCTGTTCCTGGTCAGTTTTACTTACCTGAATAATATTTTAGCAAATGTATTTTTCTGAAGCTTTTGGAGAAGTTAAATAAAAACTTTCTGACTATGATGAAGCATGTTTATTTGGAGGGGCAGAAGATAACATATAGATTTTTAAACAAATACAGAAAGAGAGAGAACTGAATAAACTGAGATCTAACTATAATACTGGAATTGTTATGTACAAGTGAAGGAGAAACTGTATTTAGTGTCTATGATTATAGCTTAAAATCCCTATGAGAAGTTGCTCCAAAATATTGACAGGTATGCTTGTACATCTGTGTGTTCAGGTCACCCACAAACTTCAAACTACAGGGCAAACAGTGTCCTTAAAGTGAAGATTTTGAATATGAAAAACAGATAGAGAACAAGAGACTGTTCAAAGAGAGGTAATCTAAGCAAGAGAATTGGCTTCTTCTACCTGAGTGGCTGATTATTATCGTACTTGACATTTTCTCGTTGGTAACAGCATTATAAAATGAGCACAGGAGCTAAACTCAAAGTTGTCAGAAGCTTAACTACGTATGGGGACCTTGGCAGAAGCAAAACCCAAGTTGGTTGACTTGATTTTTGTTATTGACATGAATGCATAACAGGAAGATTCCAGTCTAAGTAAAATTTATCAGGATAAATTTACATAATTAGCAATTGGAGGAAAAATCAAATATGGGATGCAGCACCGTGCACTTTTTAACTTATTATTAGAGCCTGAGTTTAATTAACTCTGGCACTGTCACAGCTGCTACATGATTCTTAAATACTTTAACTGAGCAGTTTGCATCCTAATAGAGAGGCTGTCTCCTGTACGTGTTCTGTCCACATTCTGATGCAGTTTCATGAAATAATCTAACTGGCTGGGCTAAAAATACCCTATGAAAAAAAGGAAAAAGGGCACAGTTCACTTCTTACACAGTTCATTAGATGCAGATAATAAGGAAGGACAGAATAGTGCAGGAAGCCAATTTTACCCTTCTTCTTACCTGCAACTCTGTAGCTATTACGGGTTACTTAAATAAATAACTAGAAAAGATTATCTATTACATATTTGAAGAGTGGGTAACTGTGCTTCAATTCTGACATAAGCGAAACCTCATCTGGTAACTTTATTTAACAGCTATTAAGAAATTGGCATCTAGCAATTTGGGAACTCATATATAATGTTTTATACATTCAGAATCCCCCAAATTTATATGATTTATGATTTAGATATTCAATCAAGCCTAATATGATTATGGTAGACATTTTGCCAGTTTCTGAAATTAATCTATTATCATATATTATTCAAAATGTCTCATAACTTCATCAAAAAGCGGTCTAAATTCCTGTTTTGTCAACAAAGAATATTAAATTAAAGAAATTTTAAAATAATTAGAGACAGATAATGATAAACAGTTAGAAATATGCCTGAAAGAAGACCTTATTTTGAGACCTTGAAAACATATGACTGCAGGCTTACATTTTACAAATTGAGTTGATACATGCATAACTGTTCAATATCTACAGTTTTATGTTTTCATGATATTAAAGAATAAATATTTACACCATTTACTTTAACTAAAAGTTGTGTGGTCTGAAAGTAATTCTTGTAGTTGTTAAAGACCCATATATTGCTACTATCTCCACTGTCTTCTTTTCTCCTCCAAGTTATTCCCTGATGTCTTTCTGATTTTCTCTGTTCACTTTGTTTACAGAAATCTGCTCTGCTAAGCTGCTATGATAGGTCAGAGAGAGACAGAAGAAAGAGAACAGAAATGCTTTTGCTCAATCATCAAATATGTGGGATTGAAAGAAATTCAGGCATCAGTCATGGAAGCATTTGATCTTTCACTTAAATGTATTTCATAGGAGGAATAGTGCTGTGAAAGATTATGGGTTTATGCAAACATTTCCATGATTCCAGCCTATGGATTATGGATTAGAATTTTTCATGGTGGAGTCAATAGAATTCATTTACTTAATTCTTCTGAGGTCTGAGCTTGAAACTATTGCTGAAAATAGAAAATGTGTATTAACTTTCCTATAGAAACAAGAATTAAAAAAGGTCAAATGCAGAGGATAAGCTTTACAAGCACACCTGTCTCTTCATGTCATGTACCTGCCTGTTCTGTACTGGGGATGGAAGAGCTGAAGTGAGGGAGAGATGATGCAGGGCTTTTTCTGCATCAGTAAAAAAGGCTTTGACAACAAATGGTTTAATAAGATAACTCTGTTAATTAGACAAACTAAGGAGAGTAATACAGGCAGGAGTGAAACCTGATGTTCCATGAGTGGCTGGGGTGCCCTGAGTTTGTGCAGCACGAGATGTAACCTGGGTGGATTTTCCCATGACACACTGTGCAGAGCAGATCCTGTCTGTGCAGAGAAGCTCTCCCTTTCAGTACTGGGAGATATTCCCTTTTTCCATTACAAGAAAACAGCACTATTCCTATGGGATTATAATGGGCACTCCTTGCTGCACTTGTAGGTAAAGGCGAGGCCAGGCAGGTGGTGAAATCACTGGTACCCAGTGGGAGCTGCCCGTGGTCTCCTCTCTTCCAGTGAATTTGCTGTGTTTGTCCTGCAACCAAGAACTTTGGAGAACAGAATCTATTCTCGTGGTTTTTTCCTTGAAAAATTAGTGGGATACCACAGCAATGAGACTTCAGTTGCCCTTGTTGACATCAGCTCAGGTATTTGTGAAGATATCTAACTCCGAGCTCGCATATATGATTACACATGTTTTTTATTTGCAGCACAGAACAGCCCTGAAAGCCACCCTGTATATTCAGCACGGCCCTCTGCCTACTCAGGTGAACTCCTGCGTGGATCACTAGCTCCTAAACATGGAATGCTGTCCTGGTCTGGACCAATACACTGCCTAGGAGGACCAGGCATAGTTTTTTTGAGAGCTCTCTGTTGCCTTCTGGAGGCTGACCTAGGACAGAGTTAAAGAATAAAGTACGTATTTATTAAAAGGCTTCAAGTGGATGCACCTTGGGCAGTACAAGAGCCCAGCCAGGGCTACACCAAAGATGGACCCAAAGTGGTTGGAAAATGGACAACTGGTCATGCAGCGTCACACTTTAAAAAAAATAAAGTTTTGGTCCATTTGCATATTGGAGTTAATTGTCCAACTGTAGCTTTAGGTTATGACGTTCCATTCTCCTTGTTTTTCTCTCTTCAATTCACAGTTGTTTATACTTTTTGGGCTTGGAGCTTGTAACAGTTGTCCTTGGACAAGCTAGAAAAGGATTGTTTTTTCTACCTAGCCTGTGAAGAGAACTTGCTAACACCTACTATGAAGCTCAGAGTTACATACTAAAGCAGCACAAAATCTGAAAAATATAGAAGTTAGAACTTAAGCAAATTCTCATTTCTTCATGTTTACTTTGATGCATAAATTTATGTTTTTAAGGCTGTAAAAGTACTCTTCCTTCTAATAAGGGGCTGTTGTATTAAACAGTGTTGTTTAAGGAAAAAGAGGAAGAATAGATAGATTGTCTAAAATAAATACAATTTTTCAATTTTAACCTTACCATCTAACACTTTGTAAAGTAATTTTAGATCAATAAACTAACCATCTAGCAAATAAACAAAAATAATTTTCAGAGTATAATACAGGTGCTTCTGTGTGTGCATTCTAACAAGGAGGTTTTCTGTTTGAGAAATGAAATCTCTGTTTCAGCCAGAAATGAACCTCTGCTTGGAAGAAGGTAACCCTTCTCCTGTCTGCTAAGAGGTACAGTAGATGCACCCTTCTTTAGCTCCTCCTGGTTTGGATAACATGGTATATATTTCACTGTTCATCCTATCACAAGACCCTGGACATTATGCCATTGTGTGACCAAGTATCATATTTTCTTATTGATTAATGGGGAAAAAAAAAAAGAAGCAAAACAGAATCTATTCTCATGTTTTTTTCCTTGAAAAATTAGTGGGATACCACAGCAATGAGACTTCAGTTGCCCTTGTTGACATCAGCTCAGGAAGATTTCTAACTCTGAGCTTGCATATGTGATTACATATATTTTTTATTTGCCTGATGAAAATTTTTCCATTTAAGATTAACTTTTTCTGTCTCTCTGTGATATTATCGTGCTCTACCTTTTACAGATTAGCAATGCATATCTGTATATTAATGGTATTATTACATCAGAGGCTCGGCTAACACACAGACTTCTGTTTCAAGTGCAGTCTTACTGTCATGCCAGCATGATTTGTGGTGGAGCTAATAAAAAGTGACCACTGTAAAACAAGTATCTCTGTTTCCAGGTATAAAAATTTACACTTTTGAAAGCAATCCCTTGGTTGTATCTCTCCACTGCTTACACACTAATATTGCACCTTAATTTCTGGAAGTTAAGTTAATTAGTAAGTATTTTAGCAATAAACACATTAGAAAATTTTTCTTGCATTTTTAAAATAGAAGCAACAAATCCTAAAAGTCTTTCTGTACAGGAAGGGAATGGTAATGTAAGTTAAAATAATAAAAGAGAATCAAGCTTAAATATGAAAACATAAGGCTGTTTTTCACATATGAGTAGGTTCAATTTGGGCCTGTCTAACATCTAAAAATATTTTGAAACTAATTATTTTGTTGCTGCCTTGAAATAATTGGTAAAACACATGGGATAATGAGTATAATATTTTTCTTTCTTTTCTGCCATTTAATTTTTTTTTTTTAATTTTAATGCTAAATGGAAAGGACAGGGTACAACATTTCTGTTTCTATGTAGTCTCTATTTATCTTCTCTCTAAATAGCCATTCTTAAGTCCTACTGTGCAATAAACAATGCTCTTTAATAATGTGAAACAGAATAAAAAAATTGAAGAAGTAGTGCAGGCTGCCCTGAGAGGTGATAGGTGCTCCATCCTTGGAAACATTGGCGGTCAGATGAGATGGGGTTCTGGGCAATCTTTCCAGTTGAAGATGTCCCTGCTCATTCCAGCTGTGTTGGACTGGGTGACCTTTAAAAGGTCCCTTTCAGCCCAAACCATTCTGTGATTCCATGAAAAATTAGAGCTGTTGCATTGTCACTTGTGTCTTTTAAGCTTCTAAGCTGCAATTAGATCCTCATCAAGCTATTCTCAAGCAGTTTCATCCATATTCTAACCAGTAAATGCTACACTGAATTTACCACATCAGGATAGCACTACTTCATGGAGTTCAAGCTGGAGATCATAAGGAAGTGTGGATTTTGGACACGGGCAGAGGTGCAGACAGAGCTAAGCTAAACCAAGAGGACCATGGAGGCTGTGCAACTTAGAGGTTTGTGCTGTATTCCTGTTGTGGTATCAAGCTCTGTTTACTTCCCAAATACCAGCGGGGTTTAGGCAACACACTATGCAAATAATAAAGGGGTGGGGGGGTGCCTGGGTAAGTGACATTTCCTCTGAAAAAGGTTGTATTTTTCCAACAGAGGGGACTGGTGTTTTAATTTCCCATGATGGTCACGTAGGTTTCATCAATCCTGTTTTCCAGTGTGCTGCATTGCCTCAGGCGACTCGATTGGTTTTAAGAGAGTCACTGTCAGCAGAGTGACACTTTCTGCCGTGTTGGTGGTTGCTGTGCCCATCCACCATGGACACATGCATATCTCCTGATAGCTTTTCCTCAAGTACACACCTCCTGCTTATTCTAGGTTGCCATCCAGTCCTTTCGTAATGTATCCTCATCTGTATACAGTTTACAAATAAAACATCCCCTTGTGCATTGCCCTTTACTATTCCAGTTTCTAAATACCTCCCAGTAAACACGAATACAAAATATTAGCATTCAAAATAATGTAATTAATATCACAGCTGTATTGAGAGTGATTGTATAGGAACATTTGCTGGTCAGACTTTGCATCAGTAAGCAGAATATCGAACATGGAATTGCCTGGCATAAAATCTTTATCCTGGACACTTTGTAAATAACAATATGCAGCACTACTGCAGTCTAAGGAATTTATTTACTCTTTGTGGTGCCAAACAAGTACAGTGGAGCAACTTTTGCTTATTAAGGAAATAGAAATGAAAAAAACCCCACAAAGTGAAAGTGGACTGAAGCCCTCTGTTTTAGTTAGTCCAATCTATTCTGCCTTTTCTAGTCTCCTTCTTCCAAAGAAAAGGCACCGAGAAAAAGTTGTAGGGCATGTATTCAGACCTGTTTGATTTACACACCTGCTTTGCAATATTGGGTGCTCAGGATCACTCTCTTGACTGAGGGAGATAAGTAGCCAAGGTAGGGAGCACCAGTAACTCAGTCCTAATGCCTCCTTCTTGTCCACATGTCTTTCTTTCTTCGTCTGTTTCTTTCTCTGCAACCAGCCATCTCTGTGAACTGGTGTGGAGGGCTGTGGAAGGAAAAAGGCCACAACTCTGCCAAATGAATGCTTCCTCCTGCACATACATGTTCACAGCAGAGCGGCTGGACAGGGGCTGAACCACCCTCAGAGCCACATTTCTGATGCAGGCAACCTGAGTGAACTCACTCAGAGCAAGAAGCACTTTCCCCCATTGTTTGTTTGTGTCAGAGTATTAGCGAAAATCTGTCCCTTGTGGTGAATCATTTCCCAAAGGAAGTACAGGGATTTTTATTTTTTTTTTGGGGATATCCTTATGGAGTTGACGAGAAACACCAGAAGCCGGAGTGTTATTTTCAATGGGAAAACAATAGGCGGGAAGTTAGGTAAATGAAAAGGAGGAAGGATGGACTGAGGAAAGGGAAAACACAACACAAGCAAGAGGAGAAAGAAATAAAAGTAAGGAAACCTGTATCTTAAACAACTCCAAAACACCAAGGGAGAGCTTAATTATCTTGTATTTATCAGTCTCTACATATTGGCACAATCACTGCATTTCACTTCTGTCACTGGTGCTCTACAGTTTATAGGTGAACTCAGCTATTCTACATGAGAAAAGTAAAATAGGAAACAGAGCTGCATTTTGAGGGAAATTATTTTATTCAGTGAGCGAATGAAGGGGAAGAGGGAAAAGAGCTTCACTGCTTTAATTTATGCCTTCTGAGCTGTATCCATTTGGAGCTCTGCCTCAACAGAGGGCTTCAAGGTGATGAAAAAGGGGAATGTTACTGCCCTCCATAGTACAGAAATCATAGATTTGTTCCCTTTGATGGGATGTTGAGATACATTTTAGAAATAATATTAAAATAAATATTGATTTTTGTATGTACTTCAGATTTCTAAAAGTTAAACATTACATAGAGACCGTTGTCATAATTTTGTTCACTAGCCTAATTCAGCCTCAGGTTCTCCTGTAGTTTCAAATCTGACCTGAACAGTTTAGAAAATTTGAGAAAAAACCATTCAAGTTTTATTTACTTCTGGAGTCCCTGGGGGAAAAAAATAATTTGTCTATATTTTCGAGGTTAAAAAATGTGATGCATACATTTCTTACAGCAGTTTTTCACCCACAGTTTTTAGCTGAGTTGACTTGTCAGAGAGGCAACTGTTAAATGGAAAAATAATAAGGTCAAGAATGAAGCTGTTTTATTTGCAGCATGAGGGCATTTGAAATTTTTGAAATTTGCTACAATATTATTCTAACCAGAAATGGCATTTGCTAATAGCCCAAAGGATTTTGGCCAGTATCTTTGTGTTTCACAGACATCTGGAGTGGTCATAGCCAAGAAAGAGGCTCAACCCTGAGGTTGTTTACTTTCAGCACTGGCAGAGGATTGGTCAGAGATTCAGTTCTTTGCAAGAACATCCCTATTAGAGACATATGTCAGTGTGTTGCTGTGGATGTGCAAACTCATAGCTGGAGTGGTGATAATCACTGGTCATTGTGACTATCTGTTCTGGACCTCTGTGGGTCTTATTTCTGTTTTATGCTGAGTGTTTACCATAAAACACATAAATGGTCTTGGGAGGACACAGTAAGGGTACAAATCACTGGGCTTTGGAGAATACATCTGCATGATGTGTAGCACAAACACAAGCCCTTTTCAGCTGTTTCACCAGCATCCAGATACCATGAGTCCTGCAAAGCTACACTGATGTGCAGTTAACTTAAAAAACCACCAAAACCCACTCTTTAAAAACAAATACTTACCTGTTTGTCTTGCTTTTTCACATCCTAATCACCAAGGCTCCTATTTTTGGAGTCCTATCTACTAATAACTCATTCTAATCCATGCTGTGGTTTTTGCTTTGGATAAAATTGTTTTTCCCCACAGGCCAATATTGATTGACAGCTTTCTCATCTTTAAATACTCCAAATGCTGTAACCATTTTTGCTTTGTACAGTCACATGCCGTGCTGTAAATACATCATGAACAAAATGTTAATTTGTGTAACTGCTTTATCAGATATTTCTTTGCTCTGCATAAGTGACTTCAGCAAAATAAATTATATTAAGTATTAAATTTATATTAATATTTTGGCCGTGCACTTTGGAATTTACTGCATTTTTAGAGATATCTGTCTTTAAAAACAGAAAATTCTACCCCTCTATTAAAACACTCCGTGTTTCAAGACTGGCTGCAAAGGCATGAATTATGCATCATATCATCCCTGTGCCAGATTAGGAAATAATGGTTTTCCTCTATATTTGAGTGGCTATAACTGGAGAACTAAATGAATGCAAAATTTAACTTTTAATTTTGTTTCAAAATTTGGCCATTAGTTTTCAAGGCTGAGGGAAGTATATAGGAGTATTTCTCCCCATTTACTACTCTGTATTGAAACTGTTGTTACCTACAGGATTTCCTGAGCCTTTTAACTACAGGTCAGATTTTTCTTCCATGAATTTGTCTAGCTGATCTTTATGCATTTATGGTTTTGATAGTCAGAATATAT
The DNA here is from genome assembly GCF_963513975.1 of Fringilla coelebs. NCBI lineage: Eukaryota > Metazoa > Chordata > Aves > Passeriformes > Fringillidae > Fringilla > Fringilla coelebs. The sequence continues at coordinate 70,718,379 of NC_140031.1, read as the reverse complement.
TGTATTAAGAAATTCTACGATTTAACAGTTGCAGTATGCAAATTTACCTCCTATTTTTTAAAAATTCTTTGAGTAGTAATACAACTTGATACTCCCTCAAATTAAATAATAAAACAAGATTTGGGGAAAAAAAAGACTGTCACAGAAACATTAAAAGGCATGTATTTTATTTAGGTGCTATTAGTGGAGAATTGTCACTGAGACAGCTTTTGTCAAAGCAGTGTCCAACTTTTAAATATTGTATAGTGAGCTGCCTGGATAATAGATTGAAGGCTGCTTTGAACATATTATAGTGAGAGTATTTCCTGTATACATGACATGCCTCATAACCATTCCTCGATCTCTGATTTTTCTCCTCTTGAGAAAATTAAATAGAAAGCTTCTTTTTAAATGATCTATCTCTGTATTTTGAGAGAAATGTGGTCAGATGTGGCTGTCAAAAATTCCACTGAGAACCATTACTTTATGGTAATCTTCATCAGGTCCTATTGATTTCAACTCCTTACACATTTAAAAAAATTTCAAATACTTACATTTAAATATCCTTTTGCCTTCATTTCCTCTTCTGAAAGATGTGTTCCTACTACCTTGTAATTAGACTTTTTATTTATAAAAAATTACATCAGGATATTTTTTATTTTAAATGGAATAGTGAAAATAGCCATTGAATATTTCTGCTTTGTACCTACTTACTTCAACTATGATTTTGTACCATACTGCAGCAGTATGTCATTACCTACAGTGGGTCTTTTTTGATTTTCAAAGCACGAAAAAGAGTCTGATATAATAATTTGTGATATACTTCCCAGTTTTCTTGTGTATTGGAATAATTGTTATGTTAAAACATAATTGGTTTTATGTTTTTATCTTTTTTAACTGCTAGTTTGATGCACCATTTCTTCCCTCCTAGATTTTTTTTTAAATGCAAAAAATTACAGAGAGAATGAGCCCGAACCCAGACAACATGTCTCAACAGCTGCTTGCTTCCATGTCCTTGCTTACACCCGAATCTGCAAAGGAGGAAAAACATACTCTCTGCTCTGAAAACACCCGTTTAAAAACTGAAATGAGAACAGACAGAAACCAATGTTTTTCGACTTTTCTGTAAACTCATGGACATCACACTAATAGCAACAACATTTGTTGGAAGGCTCAATATTTGCAACAGCTGTGCATGGAGCACTGGATGTTATGTGCCTGCCATGTCTCTGTGCCTCTGAAAACTGTAGCCCATATGTATTCTTTTAACCAAGGAACCAATAAAACTGTCCTGACTGTATTACTAGTTTTACAGAACAAAATGGGGGGATGTCTTCAACCAATAAATTGAAATAAATTTCATTACCCACTTTTTGAGGCTTTCTCAATATTCCTACAGATCCATCTCCTAAATCTGGTCACTGCCTTTTGACTGGTAGTCCTTATTTTGCTATGTGATCCTACCTGGAAAACTCGTACTAAGGAGGTACTTTGGATTTATTGTGTGTGGATGACAGACATTGTGGTGAAACTCTTATGAAAAATCAGTAAAAATAAAACTCCATAACACCAATGTAGCATTACAAAGGAGGTGTTCTCTATTTGGCTGGATGCATGAGGGGGTATCTCCCCTGAAAGTTGTGCATACTGATCTTAGAAAAAGCTCCTGTTTATATACTATATTTTACATACGTATCCATTGGTTTTCCTGGAATAAACGTGTATAATAAACATTTTCCCCAAATCATTAACATGTTTTCTCCCCTCTGCTCATGTTCTTCTGTCCCAGGGATCTCTCTGGTGGTCTCTGCTGGTCACCAGCCCCAATGCCACACCTGACTGCCTGGTAAAAGTTGGCACAACTGAGCTGGTTGCTTTCCTGTTCTCCTTCCTACAGAATAAGCATTCTGTGGTTCCACAGGCCAGTGGTTTGTAAAGAATAAGCATTGTGTTAGCCCACCAGGTGCAAACGATTTTTCATCAACAAAACTCTTCTAAGACAGGCATGTGATTATCCCAGATGAGGCTGAAATGAGACTGTATTCAACATAAATGAGTCAGAGTCTTGCAAAATGAGTTGCTGCTCAATAGGTAATGTAATATAGTTCCAGTAATGTTGCCCACTTTTAAGGCATAGTTCTGTATGTTAATATCCTTCAGAGGACAAAAATATTTCTTGTTATTCACCTGACACTGTCATCAGCCTTTGACTTCTAAGCAGTTCTAAGGAAAGGAAGGAAGAACAAGCTAAGTAGCTTAACATTTTAAATCTCATTTACCTTATGATAATAATGACATTTATTTCCAAAACAAAATTACTTTGCATACAGGGGCAAAGGGGATTACAGTTCTGCTGGGGTGTTAGCATAAATCCCAAAGTGTGATAACTAAATGCTGTTATATTTCTAGTTCCTCCCTATACAAAGACTGCTGATATCATGACATAGACAGCATTAAAATAGCAAACCCTCTGGGCTACGGAGCCAGGTTTAAATCTGGGATGTTTCTCCTTGAAAAAGTAATAGCCAGTTAAATGTGTTCCGCTCCAGGTAAGGATGGTAAATTCTTAAACATCACTCAGGCAGTCAGTCACTAAGAGATCAAATATACCAAAAAAAAGGCTTCAATTCCTATGCAGAGGAGCTTCAGTACTATTTTTTGCCTTAGAACATAGTGACAGTATGAAGAGCTGGGTACAAGATATCATTCCCCTCCCATTAAACTTTATATGACAGAGCTGATGTTTCCTTAGAGCTTTTCAGTTCCCTCAAAGGAAAATTTTTTCTAATGTTTTCTAATTTTTTCTTCACTGTGGATGCAAAGGGATCCTTATTGCTTTTCTAGAACCTATCTGATCCAAAAATATTACATGCATTAAAAGTTAGGCTTAAAAGGAAACTATTTAACTACAGAAAGACTTGGCATCTCTGAAAGAGCTCTCTGTACTTATGATCAGAAAACATACAGTGTTCAGATAAAACAGGCTTCATCTTAAAAGGTCTGCTCCAAGTGCATGTTTTGAGTTTTGGTGAGTTCAAAGCCTGCTGGGCTAGCTTTCTGAATTATAGGGAGATTAAAAGTTCCATCACAGGCTGATGATTCTGCTTCTCTGCTTCCACAGAATTCAGCAAATCAGCAGAACTGTGCATGAACTCCAGGCCAGCAGAGCCCCTGATCACTCAAAATGCAGTGTTCAGCTGCTCAGCATGACTCTTCTCACCACAGCGTTGCCACACTCCCTGATTTTTCAGGGTTGGAGTGCTACAGAATTAGATCTTTTCAGTGTGATTAGCTCTTTCATCAGTCTTAGCAATGACACAGGACATTTCGCTTAAAAATTTCTAGGTAATGGAAGAATGGATATTTATGTTTTGGTTGGATTGTGACAGAAGTGTGGCCTACTTTTATTTCCTGCACTATACACCAATCCTAGCTTTAAAATATGTAAATCCAAGCAATTATCTACATAAAAGAGATTGATCAATATCATAAGTAAATTAAGGATTTTTAATGTCTTTTGTGATTCAGGAATGAGAAATTATATTGCCGCTACTAGGACCTATGAAAGTTTTATTTCTTTGTATTGGTTTTGTTTTGTTTATTGGAAAGAGAAAGTATGTTGTGAGAAAAATTTATAAAAGTAAAACTGCTTCTTTTTAGTTAAATATAGAATTGAAGACATAGGGGAGATAAATGGCTCCAAGTACTTTTCATTGCTAACCTCTGGTGTGAATCAAAGGCTGCAGGGTCACACTGATGCTCAACAGAAACCTAACTTGGGATGTCTGATGAGATGCTCCATTTCTCCCTGCTCTGCTGACAGCTCAGTTTCTCAACAGCCAGACCTTAAATCACCATTGCTCAAAGCACAACACTGAAGAGGAACCAAAGTTGGCCCCACAGTTTAGAAGGTGCAGCTGTCAGGTATTTGTGCCGCTGGGGAAGGACGGGCAGATGACAGGAGCACCTTTTTAAACAGTCTTAACCTGGCAGGGGGGGCTGGTTACAGGTCAGGATCCAGAGCACGAGGTTTATACAGTTCAGTAGCACAAAAGAGCATCTCTCCTTGTCAATTGTAATTGTGACACCTGATGTGCAATGGAAATCTGTAGGGAAGGAAGGCAGGTTTAGAAAGAGGAGAGCCCAAATGCATGACACTTTTATGACTGGTCTGCCATGTATGGTCTAGGAAAACTAAAACACAAGCCAGGAGTAAATCAAATGTATGCATAACGCTTCTCATACTGTAGTATTTATAAAGTTTTTGGCAGACCTGAAGCTGTTAGTGACTTGTGTGAAGGTCCCTAAAGATGGAAAGATATGGTTCATTCGTTCATTACTTATGCAATCTGGGAACTCCGGGTTTTTGTGGGTTGAGCTAGATGCCACAAGTTATTAAGTCCTTTCTTTGATGTCATAATTATTTTCTTGGTAGGAAATGTAATAGTTCAGCAAAATTATTGCTGTGGATGGAAAGAACAGAATCGTAATATTCTAATCTGCATCTCTTTAATGCTAGTAAGATAGTTTAAACTTGTAATGACTTTCAATTTGCCATTAAGTAAAATGGCAAAAATCATAATAAAAACTGACACCCTTTTCAAAGATGATCTGATAGGATTGGTTAGGTAAATGACTACAGACAAAAATGTGAAGGCGTTCAATTCTTATGGCAGGCCCTTAAATAGACCCTGGCAACACAGCCAGAAACATGCAATGTCACCTATTCATGGACTCATTGAATCATAGAATGGCTTGGGTTGGAAGGGACCCCAAAGCTCATCCAATTCCATGGACAAAGACACCTTCCACTACCCCAGGCTGCTCTGAGCATCATCCAGCCTGGCCTTGAACGCCCCCAGGGATGGGCAGCCCCAGCTTCTCTGGGCAAGCTGTGCCCCTGTCTCACCATGCTCACAGTAAAGAGCTGCTCCCTAATATCCCAGACCAGCTTCCTCTTATAGCAAACAGAATTTAAAGCTCATTGAAGTCATATTGTTCACTGAAATATAATGAGAAGCGAAACTGTAAGGACAGTTATTCAGAGATTTATGTTTTGATGGATGAAAATTCTTGCTATTTTTAATGCTTTCCTAAATTATGCTTGAGAAATTCATGACTAAGGAATTCACCAATAGCATTCTAGTTAAGTTTTCAGTTAGCACAACATATTATAATGTTTAAGACCTACAAATTCACGTTTTTAGCGCTGTCACAAAACTGGGTTAGCAATTTGAGAAAGAAATATGACTTGTCTTTTTAATATATGTCTTACAAAAATTAAAAATGCCTGCAAATGGGCAATCTAATCAACTCATATTTTTAAAAATCTGTACAACATATTAACAGTCTTTCTAGAAATAAGTGATTTGTGGGATATGCTGAATCATATGTGCCAAGGCTTAAAAAATTAAATAAATATATATACTCAAGTTTCTCAAATTCTTTGATGCTTGAGGAAAATACATCACAAACCCCTCAAAATCAGGTTAGACTTACCTATACTACTATACTTTAATATATTTTTCAATATGTGAACTGGGTAATTAAAGAGAAGCAAAATCTCAAAGTTAATTTTCATTTTACCTAACTATGCAATTGAATGGTTGACAAAGTTAACACAAGTACTGCCATCTGTAAATGGTATTTAGTATTAACAATCAAACCACTTGGTTTCAGTCCCCTTTTTAATGATTGGTTTTCCTAGAGCATTTTTCCTTCTCCCATGAAAATAACAGAGCAGGGTTTGGGGTATTTATTTTTCCATTGTAGAAGTAGCAAATTACTTTTTGGAATACATTTATTGTTTCCATAGCTCAAATCACCAGAGATCACATGCAAATATCCATTCCTTCTGTCCAAGTCAGTAATTGGTTCCAGTGTTTTGTCAGCTGAAATAGGAACTAATATTTTGATGTCAATTCTTAAATATGTGTTCTATTCTGCTGAGATACAGGAGATTGGAAAACTTTATCTGAGGTGACAGTCAAGGGATACTCATGGAGACTCTTCAATATTTAAATGCCAGTTATGGCAGAAAGGAGGACAAGAACAAACCCTGGACTTGACTGATGTAGTTAGTGGGATACCATTTGTCACTGCAATTCACAGGTCTAGCTTACCACATCAAATTACCCTCATAAAAATTTCACAAGGAGTGTATTTCCCTGTTGCTAGCTGGGAGAAGTCACACATTGTGTCTACAAAAAGCCACGTTGATGAAGAAGATTGCTGCTCACCAGCCTCTCCCCATTTGCTTGGGTTCCACGTGTCAGGAACTAAGTGTGCTCATCACACGAGTGTTTGGGAAGAGGGACTCAGGGCTGAGGGCAAGGCTCTGTTTGAGTTCTGGGAAAAACAGCTCCACTGCAGCCTTCATGTTACAACCACTGGTGGGGACATCCTCTGCTTAGGTCTTTTCTTGTACACAGAAAAGGCAGGGATTGAGTCCAGCTTAAGCTGAATTCTTTCTGGAAAGATGATGTGTCAGAATTACATTGCTATTAAAAAGCTACAACTAAGTGGCACATGAATTTAAAGGATTAACCTCAGCATGTAACTCTAAATTAAAAATAAAAAAAACAAAACTAAGGCACAAAGTGAGGCAGAGTGTGTTGCAGAGGCTGAAAAAAATGTGAAAATTATTGTAAACTCTCGCGTGGGGCTTACAAAGAAATTTATAATTCAGCAATTTAACTAGGAGGAAAGGAAATAAAGGAGAAACAGGGAAGGTTGGAGCACTCATCTCTCTCCTTTGCTTCCTTCTTCACAGAAAGGCAATTTGAGCTTATTTATGATAGTTGCCTGAACAAAACATAGCTTCAGCTAGGAGTCTAATAACTGGCAAAAAAAAAAGGGAGAAAGAGCCTTGAAAGAATAGCAAATGAGTTATGTGTATTCCAGTCAGCACTCTGTAAACCCCAGAGATTATTTCCAAGATCTCTTCAAAGAAGAAGGAAGAGTGGAAGAAAGTCCACTGTGCTATTTATCTCTAAAAAAGGCATGTGGAAGGGACAATGTGAAGAGTTGCAGAGCAATCCCACTCAAAGCTGATTCCTGGGAGGAGACAGGAAAAAATTATATGTGATGGTTTCAAAGATTCAGCTAAGAAAGCAGTAAGACAGAGCCAGCATGGATTTATCTAGAACAAATCATGCTAAATCAATTGAATTTCATTCCTGACAGAGGAACAGTCACAGCAGACAGAGTAAGAAGCAGCTGTTATATCCAAGGCCTTTTAGGAATACTTTACTGCTACTGCCTTTCACAATTTGTAAAGCAAACTAGTGAAACAGGCTCTAAATTAAATTACTGGTACATTCATGTACCACTGGCTGAAAGGCTGCTCTCAGAAATCAGCAATTAACGAGGTGCTCTGAGAGAGAGAGAATTTCAGGCTGGGTCGAGAGGGTACTGTCCTAAATCCTTTGTGTAACACCATTTCCATTCATAGCTGAATATGTACTAGTGCAGTTTCCAGGTAACACCATGACAGGAGAGTTTGCAGTCACTCTGAGGGGCAGTGTTAGAATTTAGACTTGAAACATGCTTTTGCACAGAAGAGTGAATGCCTTTTTTTTATTATTTACTTCAAAGATCAAACTGAAATCCACCAAAACTCTCTGCCAGTAAAAGGGATCAGAAAACTCTGATTTAAATAAATTAACAACTATTATTGTAATTTGCATGAATGCCTATTTTATAAGCAGAGACAGTAAATTGCTTCCTGACACTGGGATGCATATATACTCATCCTTTCCTTTTAAAATATAAAATGATGGCAATATGGATGTAGGTGAGATTTTACTCTGTTTCAGAGAAGGACCAAGTGATAATCTCACTAGAAAGCTGTAAGTTGCATGCAGCTGGTGGGTTTTTTTTAGTACTTCCCATTGATGTTATCACCTACAATGCCATAAGTGAAAGCATGAGCAGAAAATAAGATAAAAGGGGTAAGTTTAAAAGCAGATCTAGAAGACCTAGCTCATACTGAGACTGTTCTCTTAGTGCTGATGTTGTTCCCTTTGTTTTTATCTCACCTTTTTGGTTTTTATTTGGCCTCAAAACAAAACCAGCAAAATTAATGCAAATCTTCGCATGTAGCATCCAGCATTCATTAAAAGAATAGTATGAAAAAATAAAAATTCCTGTTATTTTCCCCCAAGAATTTATTTTCTGGGATATCAAAAGAACTCACAATGTAAAGCAGGAAGGTTTTTCATATGGAAGTTAGCACATCTGGCACTTCTGTCTTCAGCACTTTACATGTGTGATGCATTTACTTTAAATCCAAAATTAAAAGACAAGGAGTAAGATAGATTGGATTTTTTGACAAGAACAAGCCCAGTCAAAAACACTCAGTTTCAATTCATGAACGCAATGGGATGTGGAGAAAACTGTTAGATAATGGTTCAAGCAACCTAAGAAACAAGTGATTTCATTACTCTTCTACTAGGAGGGAATAGATGGAAAAGAATGGCAGCACTGTATAGAGGAAATCCTAATCCTTACAAGGCGGCTTCATAAGGAGCAAAGTCAGGACCACAGTCTTGATTTGCTGCTGTTAAAATATCCAAGGATTTTGCAGCATTTGATTTGCTTTTCCCAATGAGAGTTTTATGATCAGTCAAATATATATTTTTTTCTAGGCTACTACAGCTTTTGCAGAAATATGCATAGGTAGTCCAGAAGTGTGACAGAAATAGAAAAGATCTGATATTAAGTTCTATGAGTTTTTTGGGGGGTCTTTTGGGGGGTTTTTGGGGGGTTTTTGGTTTTTTTTTTGTTTTGGCTTTTGCTTCTTGTTCTTTCCTTTTTAGGTTTCTTTTTCAGGTTTTGGGTTGTACTGTTGGCATATTAGCATGCCTTTAAGCTCACATCTTGCCTTCTCAGTGTACTGCTTTGATGGTGTATTTTGGTTTTCCAGTCTTCTCATCTTTTCTTTTCCTTTGACCCATTTTTATTTTATTTAAATATAAAGTATTTTATAACACTTTATGACTGAGTCAGAAGACAGCATTCAAAAAAATATAAAAAACGACTAAAGCATCCTATCTACACTGAAGTGTGTCATGGGGATACAGGTCCCAAATATTCTGAGAAAGGAGACTTAGAGTGTTTGTTTGCTGCTTATAGTCCCAAGACTCACACTCCACGTGAGCAGACCTGAAAATTGTCGTAGCCCTGGGAGGACTGAGGAGGACAGCTGTGCAATCAACAAAAGGAACACTAAACCCAGGTCTGCATCTGCATGAAGACCCTTTTTTTTTTAGTGTGACTACCCTGTTGTGTATTCCAAAAAGAAAGCACTCCTCTCTGGAGCCAGACATCACATAACATCCTCATGTGACTGACATAAAAAAAAATATCTCAGTTTATTTCTGTCTCTTAATGAGGCTGGTTTGTCTGGGTGGAAGAAGGAGCTACACAGCCTGAGTCAGGCACTAAGGCAAAGAGCTGCCAGGCACGGTCCCAGGTGGGCCCACATCCACCAGGAGCAGAATCACACTCGGGCAGAAACACAGGAATCCAGATCACAGCAGGCCTCTCGAGTCAAACTTTTTCCCCAGCTCTTCCCTTCCTCACTCTCTGCCCCAAAAATGCCATTCAAAATAAAATAAAAGAGCTGTTGCCAGGCAACCTCTCACCATATCTTGAAGTCAGTTTTTTATGTGGATGCTAGCTGCTGAAGTCTGTATGGATGTATTAGGCACAAGATAATTATTCAATTGCTAATGAGAAAAGAATAATCACACCTTTCTTAATTATATATGCACTAGATAGAGATCAAGCTTGTTAATTATTAACTACCTTTCCAATCAGCTTTTTCATTAATCTTCATAGAATGTGAGTTTAAAGTGTAACAAATCCTTCTAAATTTATGGGGCCTGATGGGATTAATCTGAGGATATTCAAAAAGCTGGCTGATGTCATTGTGAGGCCTCTTGATTTTTGAATGGTCTTGGGAATCTTGAGACTTGAAAATTCCCAATTCTCTGTTGCCTGGAAGCTGGAAAACAACGTCCCAGTTTTCAGTAAAGGCAAGAAGGATGACTTGGAGACTACAGGCCTGTCAGTCTCACTTCAGTGCCTGGTAAAATTATGGAGAATATTATTCTGAGAGGTAGTGAAAAACACCGAGAGGACAATGTAACCACTGGTCACAGCCAGCACAGCTTTCTGAGGGGAAAGTCTTGCTTGTCAAACCTAATTCCTTTTGTGACAAGTAAGCCACCTGGATGATATGCCAACTGATGTACTATTCTGGATTTCAGTAAAGTTTAGGATAATCTCTCTCACAGGATCCTTCTGGACAAAATGTCCAGTCCACAGCTGGAAAAACACATCATGTGATGAGTGAGCAACTGGCTCACCAGTCAGGCACAAAGGGTTACAGTGACTGGGGTGACACCAAACTGGGGACCTGTCACTAGCAGGGCTCTGCAGGGCTCCGTCCTCGGCCCTGTGCTCTTCAACACCTTCATGTATGATCTGGACACAGGACTGCAAAGTGCACGTAGGAGTTTGCTGATGACAGGAAACTGAAGGAGCTGCTGGTCCCTCCAAGGCAGGGAGGCCCTGCAGAGACCTCGATGAATCAAAGGACAGCTCAACGAGGAAACATGCTGGACTCTGCACCTGGGATGGGGTAACCCTGGATGTATGGAGAGACTGGGGAATGAGAGGCTGGAGAGCAGCACCGTGGAAAGGGACCTGGAGGTCCTGGTCCATGGCAAGTTGAACGTGAGCCAGCAGTGCCCTGGCAGCCAGGAGGGACATCCCTGTCCTGGGGGCACCAGGGCCAGCATGCCCAGCTGGGCAAGGAAGGGGATTGTGCCACTCTGCCCTGGGCTGGGGCGGCCTCACCTCCGGTGCTGGGGGCAGTTTGGGGCACTACAGTACAAGAACAACAATCAGCTACTAGAGGATGTCCAAAGGAGGCCATGAAGGTGGTGAAGGGCCTTGAGGAGAAGCCTTGTGAGGAGAGGCTGAAGGCACTTGGTCTGTTCAGCCTGGGGAAAAGGAGACTTGAGGAGAGATCTCACCGGGGTCTGGAACGTCCTTGTGAGGGGAAGAGGAGGGGCAGACACTGATCTCTTCTTTGTCATGACCAGTGATAGGACCTGAAGGAATGCCTGGAAGTTGTGTTGGGGAGATTAGGTTGGATATCAGAAAAATGTTTTTCACCCAGATGGTGTTTGAGCACTGGAACAGGCTCCCCAGGGAAGTGGTCACAGCACCTAGGTTCAACAAGTGTTTAGACCATGCTCTCGGTGCCATGGTGTGATTCTTGGGACTGTCCAGTGTAGGACCAGAAGATGGACTTGCTGATCCTGGGTCTCTTCAAACTCTGGATATTCTGTGATTCTATAAATGAAATAAACTGTGCACCAGTCAAAGAAGGTCAATACTGGTCAACTGGTGACAACAGATTTTTAAAAAGTCTGAGAAGGCTTTTTTGCCTCAGTCTCCACTGGCAATTTCTACTCCCACACCTCTCAAGTGGATGAACAGACGGATGGGGTATGGGGGAACCTGAACGTATTTAACTGTATGGGACCTGATAGGATTCATCCCAGAGTCCCACGGGAATTGGCTGATGTAGCTGCCAAGCCACTCTCCATGATATTTGAAAAGTCATGGCAATCAAATGGAATCCCAGGTGACTGAAAAGGGAGAACATTGTACTCAACTTGGAAAGGGTAGAAAGGAGGACCCTGAACCGTCAGCCTCTGTGCCTGGGAAGATCATGGACAGATCCTCATAGAAACTCTGCCAAGGCTCCTGGAGGAGAGGGAGGTGATTCCAGACACCCAGCACAGCTGTGCTCAGGGCAAGCCCTGCGTGACCAACCTCGTGGTCTCCTATGGTGGAATGACTCCATCAGTGGACATGGAAGGGTTACAGATGTCATTATCTGAACCTAAATAGAGCCTTTGACACAGTTCCCCACGACCTCCTTCTCTCTAAACTGGAGAGATAGACTGGATGGACTGTTCAGTGGATAAGGAATGGGTTGGATGGTCACATCCAAGCCTTGTGGTCAACAGCTCAGGGCGCTGATGGGCATCAGTGACAAGTGGTGCCTCGCAGGGGTCTGTGCTGGGACCGGCTCTATTTAATATCTTCATTAATGGTACAGACGAAAGGACTGAGTGTACCTTCAGCAAATCTGCAGATGACACCAAGCTGAGTTGACACTCCTGAGGGACAGATGCCATCCAGAGGGACCTGGACAAGCTGGAGCAGTGGCCCATGGAATCTCACCAGGTTTAACAAGGCCAAGCTCAGGTGCTGCCCCTGGGTCAGGGCAATCCCTGGTGCCAGCCCGGGCTGGGCATGAACAGATGGAGAGCAGCCCTGCCCAGAAGGACTTGGGGGTGCCGTGGGTGAGAGCTGGACACGAGCCAGCCATGGGCACTGCCGGCCCAGAGAGCCAAGCGTGTCCTGGGCTGCAGCCAGAGCCCCGTGGGCAGCAGGGCAGGGAGGGGATTCTGCCCCTTTGCCCCGCTCTGCTGAGACCCCACTGCAGAGCTGCCCCCAGCCCTGGGCTCCAGCACAGGAAGGACACGGAGCTGCTGGAGAGAGCACAGAGGAGGCACCAAGGGGATCAGAGGGATGGAGCACCTCTGCTGGGAGGGAAGGCTGAGAGAAGGGGGATTGTTCAGCCTGGAGAAGAGAAGGTTCTTATGGTTACCTAATTGTGGCCTTCCAGTCCCTGAAGGGACTCCACAAGGAGGATGGAGAGGGACTTCTTACAAGAGCCTGGAGTGACAGGACCAGGGGGAATGTCGTCAAATGTCTCTTGAAAGAGACTAGGTTTAGATTGTATATTAGGAAGAAATTATTTTCTGTGAGGGTGGTGAGGGCCAGGTTGCCCACAGCAGCTGGGGATGCCCCATACCTGGCAGTGTTCAAGGCCAGGTTGGATGGGGCTCTAAGCAATCTGCATAGTGAAATATATGCACAAGTGAAATATATGTCCTTCCATGGCAGGGGGTTTTCATCAGGAAGCCAGATGAGCTTTAAGTTCCCTTCCAACCCAACCATTCCTATGACTCTGTTAGATCAGGTAACCATTCTCCTGAATAATTCGAAAAGGAGAACAATAATTGAGAATCTTCACTGCAACGTCCAGTCCTCTTGCTGCCTAATCATTAATTCATCAGTACTTAAATAAGTATAAAAATATTTTCCCTGAAATGCATGTTTTAAATCAAATAGCTACTACAATACTCCGGTTTTATTTCTCAATCAAAATTTTGCATTTTAGCTCAACAGTCTGTTGTAACAAAGCTCCCTGCTTTCATATGGAAATAGCAATTAAACCAGGTACTTTTATTTTAATCTTAATAATGAGAAGAGGAAATAAATAAGAATAGGAAAGTCTAATTGTCACCTAGGGAGAAAGAGACTTTACTTCATTTCTTTTTTCCTAATTAAATAATGTAATAATGAATGAGTTAAACAGGTATATGGTGGATATGGCCCTACCAGCAGCACAATGTTAGTATAAAATGATTGCTTTCCTTCAGTTTTAATTGCAAAATTCTAATGAGGACAGGAAGCATTTATTAAAAACCATACTAAATTAATCAGATTTGAAACAGCATGTTTGCATTTAGTCCTTCATTTAGCATTTAAATTTTTTTTTGGAAAGTGAAAACTGATAACGAATATTATGAAAAACGGGTCATTCAAGCAATTATTCAAATCAGAGGTACAGTATATACAGAATGTTATTCTGAGAATGCCCCAGTGATTAGATGCATGGACATTTCATTCTATTAATATTCCTATTTTGGAAGCAGAAATGGGGAAAAAACCCCACATCAGAAATACCAGCACATTTCCATAAACACCTGCTATTGCCACAGGTAATTTGTTGGCAACACCAGAAGCAGGTTTTGCTGGTGAGTGTCACACCTTTCATTCTGGCCTCTACACTAATCAGACCTCCAAAAGCTGATTTAATTCACTGGTGTGTCAGAACCCACCACAGCAAAAGGAGGGTGGTTGGTTGTTTCATCTTCTGGTGCTGCTGCGCTGCATCTGAAGGGTCTGGCAAGTGCCAGAGGAGATAAAAGGGCTTGGGTGGGCAGGAAAGAAAGGGAAATGGGTGTCGGGGGAAATTTCACCTGAAGGTGGCATCAGAACTTCTATAAAATGAACAAACAAAGAGAAAACAACTAAAAAATCCCAAACCAACCAAGTAAAAAACCCAACCCAAACGAAACCAAACCAAAACAAACAAAACCAAGCCAATAAAATAAAATAATATAAAACCCCTCCAAAAAACCACAGAGACATTTTGACTCCCCTTGTGCTCTGGGGGGTTCCTGCTTCCTGCACAGCTCCTTTAGCAATTAGTCTGTTATACAAAAGGTGACTTTCCTGCCTCTCCTCTGGCTCTGCACACAGATGGCGCAGGGATTCAGGCATGCCAAGCAGCTCAGCCCCTGCAGGGGACCTGGCTGTGGTGACAACCACCCAGAGAGTGAAACCTGGCCCCACCTAGGGAACTGGATGATTAGGTGAGGCAGGGGTACTAGGAGTTCTATCCAAAAATCTGAAAAATTTAAATGCATATAGGGTTTGGAGTATTTTTTTTTTTTTTTGCCAAGAAAAATAAATTCAGAGAGGATACTGAAGACACTGAGCCATCTCTCAGTGTTTGCAGGAATATTATTAATGCCTGCTTAAAAAATGGATCACTGTGTATTCAACAAGAAGATTATTAAGCAGTACTGCTTAAGTCCTAACTAAATTATAAAGTTGAATTTGTGATTTTCAGCTCATTTCTCATCTCAGTAATTCCTGTAGTCAATCAAATGTGAAGCACTGGGCACTGTGATATTTATGCATTTTTGTGTTTTGTACTTTTTGTGTAATTGTTTAGGGAAAAGAAAAGTAAATAAAATATATGTTGCATGCAAAATTAGCAATTACATTTAGTTAGAATTAGGGAACGTTCATCACTTTTAAATCCCTGCTACCATGTATTGTCAGCAGTTAGAATGACACTGTGTTCCACTGTGGCCAGTAACATGATCTCAAAGCAAGTAACTTCATCTCCAGCAAGTATTATGAAAGTCAAAAATAGCTTAAGCAGCTGCTTCTGTTGCACATCCACATAGGTTGCACCAGTGGAAAAGAGCAAGAAATATTTGTAGTAGTTCCTTTTGTTGACTGTCTCTCTCCACATCTTCTCCAGCTGGTGCAGAAGACAAGTTCATATTTTAAATGCCGTATATTTGCAAGGGGTTTTATTCACCTTCAATCTTCACCCATTTTCTGATTTGACCTTCAGTTCCCCTGATACCCAATGAACTGGAGAGTACACATGCACACACACACATTCTTTGCACGCTTTCTAAATTATTTCCTTCATCTACAGAACATTCAGCCTCTAAATGTCAGAGAACATGCAGTAGGAGCTTGCTTTAGCTGGCACTAATAATGAATTTCTTCCTCTTTCTGCAACTGATCCAAGGACACAGGCCTGTATCTCCTCATTTTGGGTAACAGTGGTGAAGTAGGCATGTAGAAAGATTTGAAAACTACATAGTGAACTGCTTCAGTTCTGAAGCTCAGTACCCCTGAAATCCATGTCTGACACCAAACTCTGAGATACCTTAATGTACTTTGCTGTGCTCACCCAACCTATTTCTCCCAAGGTTGATTAAAGCTGTAGTAAGTGCAAGGTACATGGATGGGTAACACAGGTCTGTTGAGAACCTGCACCACATTATTTTTGTGAAGAGGACTATATCCATATACCCTCGATCCCACCAAATGCCAGGACTTAGTGGCCAGCTGCCCTCCAAACTAGTAAAAAAGATTCAAAGGAAAACAATGGACAGGGGAAACACAAGTAAAATTTTGACCCACAATATGATGTTAATAATTCAAAGATCATGGCTGAGTAATATTTTGCTTCAAGTATTGTGGGGGTGAGTATCTGAATCAAAACAGATCCTATAAGCATTTGGTGCAGATATTTTAATCTTTTGAATAAACTCCACTTTTTTTTTCCCCCCTCAGGTTAACCTCTGGAGTTCAGCAGTTTCCTGCGTGTTGGTTTACCAGCGAGTTGTGCTGTGGTGCTCTTACTTTATTTGATGCAGTTCTTGGGAACTCCTCCACAGAAGTTCCACTTTGAAAATGCAGATGTGTGAAAGAAAGTGAACACATTTGTGTGTGCTTAATAGTCTTCTCTAATCTTCTAAGAACTAGCCTAGAAAGATACAGGGAGGAATTAAAAAATGTTCTATACATCTGTTTGTTTTTTATGTGTGTAAAACTGTCTAAACACCCCTTTAAAAGGTTTTATTTTAAGCAATGGGACTTGTAAAAGGAGGGTTAGCAGCCAAAAGGATAGAACAAAGTCTCTTCAAGTGGACTGGTAGTAGAAAACACAATACTGAAAGGCTGGCTCAGCCAGGCATAGCTTCACAGATGAGATGCACACACATATCTGCTGCTGGATTTATGGGTGATTCAGTAGAGCCTATTGCACTGGAGATATGGGATGTCATAAACCAGAATGTGATAGTCTCACAATAAGCTCAGAAGCTCCAGATTTTAGTGACACAAGCAACAGAAGCTCAGCAGCAGAAGAATACTTTCAGGAGCTGCCCTGTCTTTTCACCTGCAACCTTGCAGCGGCGGAGACTGATGCAGAGTTTCTTCAGGAACTCTCTCCTGTACTCTGCCACAGAATTCTCCAGAGAAGGATGACAAGGAACCATCCTTCCTCTCACTCTAAAAGGACAGAGATATCCTCTCCTGTGCCTTTCCAGCCGGTCCCTTTGCCTCTGGTGATCTGGGATCCATGGGCTATCTTGGCAGTGCAGCATACCCCCACAAAACCAGCATTTTCCAGGATGGCAGAGTATTTCAGTGGTTTTTTTGTGAAACTGGTGTTTTAGTGTTTTTCAATGTTACACACTGTGCTAAAAAAAGATTTAGAATTAAATAAATAGACAACCATAAATAAAGAAATGGAATATTTAGGAGGGCCCTCCCCTAGTCAGCAAGGCATATTGAATATTTTCCCTTTAAGGAAGGAAAATGCCGTTTGCATTCTGCCCCTGCCTACATCTTGTTCAAAGTGCTTTAGCTTCTTCCTTCTTATCATTCAATTTAATTCACCATCTGTTCACCCAGGACTTAGTATTTTCAGCTGAGATTTCAAAAGGAAGACCACATTAATCAAACATTAGTACTTTTGAAGCAAGAAGGATCTAGAAGAAACAGATGTATAAATCACGACACCTAATTACTGATCACATTTTTCTTTAGCTTGGCCTGTAGGAATGCATGTGCTTCACAGGTTGCTACATTATCCAGAGGTTTAAGGGCTCAGGATGCAGAGGCAGGAGAATTAGATTTTCTTGGTGACATTAAGAGGACTCAGGGGTAACTCCTGTTTACAGCTAACAAGTTGAAACCAAAATTAATGCTGTGTCAGCACGCTCACAACAAATCAAAGTATGGTTAATAAATACACCCAGGGAATACAAAAGAAAAGGTCAGAAAAGACATCATTAGAAGTCAAGCTGACAAGAAAAAATGGGCTATTTTTGAAATTGTTGAGACAATAGAGACAATCATTGCTGAAAAATGGCATTTTGAGATAAAATAGGTCAGAAGAGGTAAAGAATGAGAAATAGTAAACCAGCTAAAAGGGAGAGATGATTGCCTCATGAGCAATTATTTTCCACTCCAATTAACACAAGTATAGTTTTTGTGACCTTTATTTTTTGCTTGTCACCAATCAGTTCAGAACCTTTTTCTATAAACTGTCCGGCTTTTAAATTGCCATTTAAAAACTAAATTTTCTCAAAATTTCTGATTGAAAAATCTGGAATAATTTAATGATCATCTGGTATGCTTTTTACAGTTAAGTTACAGAAAGGTGTTGTTTAAATATATATAGTTCAAGAGACTATTACAGTCATTTATAAAATGCACGACTTATGAAAACTATTTAGATTACTTCTGTAGGACAGTCCAGTGGTTTTCAAAGTTACATTAGCCTTGGATAGTGAGGAGCAGTTGAGCCACCTGCATAGTAGCTGATTAAAAATTTTTATCATACAGCTTTTCCTGTAGCAGCTTTCTGTAACCGTTTCCGAATGTTTTATCTTGTTTTCATTGGAATTTAATATGATTGCTTTTGCCTGCATATTCTCTTTAAATAAGATGTTCCCCCTTTCTTGGAACACTTTGAACTTTTCCTCCTGAAGGTGTTGTCTCGATATAGGAGCTAGATGGGTGTTCACATTGCAGAGCAAAAACCACCTCTCTGAAGGATTTCTCCAAGGACCACAAAACCACGAAAAAAGAAAAAAAGGGTCCTGGCCAACCACCATAATTATGTGGGATATTCAAGATCTTTCCTTTAACACTTTAAGAGCCCCATAATATATGAGGATTATGGTGTTGAAAATTTGCCATGTTATATTGCAAGTGTTTTTGCTGTGTAGCAAGAGGATGTACGAAGAAAATACCATCTGCAGACCAAGCTGCCTGTATTTACACAGGAAAATATTTGAAATTTCTTGAAAAAATGCAGTTTCACTTAGCTTTACGTGGATTTCAAATTCTGCCAGACCTGGCCATGTGAGGAGCTGCTTTCCCTGTTCACCACATCCAGAATGCTCCTCATCCCCTGAAACTGATCCCATTTATTTTGAATTTTGCTGCTACTCCATTAAGCTCTGTATGAGATTATGTGGCATTCTCAGCTCAGGTGAGATCATGTGCAGGTGGATCAGGTGCAGAAGTCAAGACAGAAAAAGGTTATTTAGGTAGTGGTGCTTCTATATTTACTCACTACATCTCTTTAAGTATAAACCTTGAAAATGGTGAGTTTTCTTTTGCTTTGTCAAAAACTGACATCTGGGATCTCACTCTGATTTTATGTTTACCACAGCTCAGCTAATTTCAGTGGGTTTGCCCCAGATTTATGTTGCCCTAGGAAAATGGTTGGTTTTAATGTCTGTCATCAGGACTGATTTTAAGAATTCCATCCACTATAAATACAGTTCTAGGAAACCAATTCAGTGAGTCAGACTTGTTGATGGATTGTTCCTGTCTCCTGGCATTTAGGCACTAGATGCCATTTGAGAGTTCATTTCAGATAATAAACCATTTAGTTTCTAGGACTTGATTGGAGTTCATGACTCACTGGAAGTGTTAACTGCCCCAAAATTTGCCTTTTATAAATTTCTATTATCAGAAACTCATAGCTATTTCTCATCCATGCCAAGCAACATCTTCAAACTGTGTGTTTTTAGAACAAATTGGAAGCTGTATTGTGAACCCAGGATCTTCAAGAATGCCTTGTGGCACCACATTAAAATTTTTGCACTTTTCCTGGTTAATGCAGGAAAAAGTGTAAAAGATATATCATAGTTTTTCCCTGTCTTGGACCTTTGGACTTCTCAGTAAAAGCTGGGTTGTGTAGAAACCTCAGCCACACAGAGGTCTCCTCTGGGTTGAGACTTTGCAACATGAGGCAATGTAATGTGACATATTCACCTTGATGGCAGTTGTTAATTATGAAGAGAGATGTGCAGTAATTTTGTGTCTTCAGAGGCAAAGAATAAACTGCGTGCAATGGCAAGAAAAAATGGACTTTATTCTGATGAAGTCAGAAACAGCCTTAGAACACAAGGAAGCTGTGAATCCCAGGGACCACTTATGCATTTCACACTCATCGAGGAGTTAATTTATTAAAAAGCTACTGTCACTAGTTGCAAGGTAACAGTGTAGTTCCCTCAGGCTTGTGATCAGCAAATGAATTTTTCTGATGATATAATATTGGTAACTCTTGGTGCTGGAGCCAGAAAAAAATGAGGACTTTTTCTGAAACTTCTCACAATGCAATTAGTTTTATTTGTTTGGTTTACTCATATAATTTTATTTGACCCTAACGTAATTTGCAGTGTTAATAAAAAGCTCATTTTCATAACTTGCTCTGCATGAAAATACAGCATTCCACTATTGCATCTGAGGATAACCACATGTAGTTTTAAATTATTAGTGCAGCAAAAGATGAATCCTTAAATTTTTGCTATCTCTACATATTATATTCATATATTTATATTTATATTTATATTTATAT
Organism: Fringilla coelebs; assembly: GCF_963513975.1. NCBI lineage: Eukaryota > Metazoa > Chordata > Aves > Passeriformes > Fringillidae > Fringilla > Fringilla coelebs. The sequence continues at coordinate 70,698,266 of NC_140031.1, read as the reverse complement.
TTATATTTATATTTATATTTATATTTATATTTATATTTATATTTATATTTATATTTATATGTAAAAACATATCTATATATTTATATGTAAAACTGCATCATATATACTCCCCAGTTGGCTTTCTAGACAAAGGAAGTAAAGAAAATGAAGAAGTAGGGAAGTAAATTGAGGCAAGGTAAAGGGAAGGCTACAAGGAAAACTGAGTGGCAAAGAAAGCACAGCTATTGTTTAATGGATTTGAATTTTCTTTACTGTAGACATTGTACCAGGGCACAGGACCGAAGGCTTCATTCTAGAGCCCCTTTCCTTAAAAAGTTGTGGATGGATTTCCACCACTGCTAAAGGGTGGTGCACTGGACCATTCCCACTGACCTCTTGAGGGATGTAAGCCTTGCAGCAGAAAATGAAATACATAATTTCTTACTGTATGGAATTTGAAATATTTTATCCTATTGTTATTCACCACATCCTTCATATCTTCTCATTCTTGTAATAGCTGTAATTGTCCATTATTTGTGTGAGAGGAAATAATGTCAAAAAGTTGGCCCCGGCCATAAATTTTCACATTTTCTCTCTGATTACACTCAGGGGACCTTCCTGCCCTCTTTATGCTGTATTATGCAGTGTAATGCAAATTAGTGAGTTCTTATAGCATCACTGGATTAATTCCTCCTGGGGGGAAAAAAACCCCAACTGGCATGAAATACTAAAACCAGTTTCATTGCAAGTTGGCACTTTGTGGATGCCTTCAAATTTTTTGTATTATTGGCATAAACCGGTGCTTCACAGGGGAAAAAATGAGCCTGTCAGTTTTGTTTGCATGCAAGTTATTGCCTCCCTTGCAAAAGCAATCTCATTCTCTGCGAAAAGCTGCTGTCAAGTCAAACAAAACGTTTTTCTGTGAACAGACAGGGTTTGTGGAACGGGAGGTTGCCCCATTACTGTCAGCGACAGCGAGGAGGAGTTGTGGCAGCAGAGTGAGGCTGCGGCACTGTCAGAGGTCTCCCTTCTGATGGAAGGTTGTGCTGCCCCAGCAGGGTTGAGGGCTCCCTGGCCGTGCTCCTGTGAGGTTGGTATCCAATTACAGGATGAATCAAGGTGACATACATGCTGTGTGTTAGGGCTGCAAATAGGATTGTGCTGAAATTAGAGGTTCAATTAAAGGATTGTCTGCAGCTACGTTATCTCGTGATGTGCATCGGTCTGGGGTGTGATTGTAATGGAGTAATTAATTTATAAAATCATTACTTTCAACAAAGGGGAAAAATTACTCTAACTAGCAAGAGGGTGTATTCAAATACCTTTTATTGATTTGTTACTTGAAGAGACCTAAATTCATTTATGCCACAACTGTGTACATGAAGGAAGGAAAACTAACTCCAAGCTATTGAATAGTAACACCAGTAAAAAAAGCTTTTAAATGAAAGGTTGTATTAGATGAATCTTGCTGTAACTAGCAACTAGGTCATACTGAAAGAATTTTTCTACCAACAAAAGGTTTCTCCTGGTTTGAGGTTAAACTGGCAAGAAAGCTCAGTAGGTCAGTAGAATATCCTGAGGGGGAATGCTGACCAGCCAAAATCTTAATAATCAACCTGATTTTCTAGAACTATTTCCTAGAATAAATATCAAGGGCTACTGCTTGAGAAAATCTGAAGGCTAGAGGTCACCAGAAGGATGACTTCTAAGTATATTTTTAACTAATTGAAAATACTAATTTATTGTCAGGGTTTAGTGGCAGAGGAACTTCATTCCTCCAACCCTTAGATAAACAAGCTGGAAAACTTTCAAATGAAAATGAAGAAGCCTTTTTTAAAAGCTGATTGTAAACAGTAATTTCTGTTCTGTGAGAATTCCAACATATGAAAGTTTAGTTTCATCTCAATGGAATGAAGTCCAGGTTTTTAATTTCCTACTCAGACCTCATTTTTATACAAATACTTAAAGAAACCCAAAGCAAAAAAAACATAAAACCTCAAAACCACAGAACATTCTGTTTTGACAGAAACAAAACATTTCTTTCAGCTTTTGACTTTTTCTTCTCAGAGCAACAACTGTATTTGGGGATGTTGATAGATTAGTGTTTTCTGCGGAGAAATATGAATCATTGCAAACATGTTGACTTTTGAAGCACTTTACTGTCTAATAAACTATATTTGCATAACCTATAAAATACACTTGGACAGCTGCTCTTCTGACTCTTTCAAGCAAAGGAAGAAAGACTGGGTCATGAGGGAGAAACCAAAGAACTGGCAGATGTCCAATATATCACATTTTCTTAATGACTATTCCTTATCATAATTTCTTATCATGATAGATTACACAAGGCACTCAGTTATTCCACTTTAAAAAACTCTGCCATTAGCTTTAAGAACTTTATTAAAGATATTTATTTCCATAATCTTTCTAGATTACTTGTTCATCTTTCCCTAATCATAACCTCTCAATCTTTCTCTTCCTCTACCTGCTCACATTGCTTACAATTTGGTTTTTTTGGTAAAGTAAAAAAATTAATTGAAACTAAAAATTTAAAACATAGGATGAAACACATGAGTAAAAGTTGTGAGGAGATTAGAGTATGATATGATTCATGATCTGTAGCCTTTTAATATTGTTGATCAACATGTGCCAGAGATTACTGCAGTGAGCAGCATGAGAAGTAATAGATTAGTAAGAAGTGTGGTGACCTTCTTCTGCAGAGCTCTGTAACGTGACGTAGCCTCAAGACACGTGTAGTTCTCTATAAAAATAAGCCTCGTTTTTACTTTTTTCTTTTAATGGGAAAAGTTCTCTTTTTTCTTCCCATTTTCCAATAGCATTGTAATTTGAACCTTTGCCTTTGACACTTTCCCCTTTATTTTCTTACCTAATTGGTGGCATACATTTCCTAATGCGAAGAATGGCACTACTTGCATCCAAAATTAAGAATCAGGCCTGCTACCGCTGCAAAAATATGAAAACAAAAGCATTGGCTGAGTCAGGGAATTTGCTGATGGTTATGAGGGCTGACCACAGGAGCTCTGCTCAGAGCTTGATCCTGGCTGGGTAACAGCGTCTGTGTCTGCACATTGCCTGTGCAAAATTAATTGGAAATCTCAGTCACAGTCACACCAGACTTCAGCTTCCTGCTTTTTACTTTAATAAATGGTGATCCTTAAAACTGGCATGTTGTGCCATTGATGGCTTGAGTCCACGAACTCCTAGGAATGCAGGCAACGCTCCTTGTTGTTCTCAAGGATGTCCTTGTGCCAGAAATCACTTGGATCTCATTGATATCATGAGGGACAGTTCTGTGTCAGTTCTGGCCCTAGACCCAGCATATTTTAATGCAAACTGGACAAAAGTACAGGGCCATAGTCACAACTGGGTCTAAACAAAGACCATCCAGTAACCCATCTCAGACAGAAACTTAGGAAATTATATAATATTACCAAAAGTATGTAGCATTGAAATAAGGAGTATCTGGTAATCTGTGATTAAGGAACTTCCTGAACTGGAGCTTGAGTTGTGTCTGTTGTGTTCAATAGCCACCCCTGAATTTGTCAGCTGTCAGTTTTTCTAATCCCACTCCCACTCTGACTACTCAATATTTGAGGATGATTAATTCCCTGGCTTAGCTGTGTGCTATGTCCCTTTTATTTGTTTTAAGCTTGCTGCCTGATAACTGAGCCCCCCATGCTTGAGCTAAGAGGAAAAGTAATCAACTGTCTACTCTTCAGCTTTCCCTTGCCTTCTCTTCTACTTTTCCAGACTGCAGAGTCCAAATCTACTTGGATTAACCTGATACCGGAAACTTAAAATGGTTGTACACTTTGATCATCACTGTTACTAAGTCTTCCACCTTCGGTTTTTCTACTACACACTTTCTGTGTACAAAATGCAGGAGTGATGGAGTTAATACAGGGACATAATGATAATTTTCAGTTTATCCTCTACTCATCACTTGGTGTTCATAATTATATTTTTTTCCCCAGGAGACTGGCACTGAATTTCATGAAACATTTTATTACCCAGTCACACATCTCTAGATGAGACTCTCCTGAGGTTTACTATAATTGCCAAAGTTCCTTGCCATTGTATTTAGCCTGCTTTTCAAATAATTTTTGGATTTTTTTGGCAATGTAATCATCCTTGATCAGTACTGGGGACCCTGCTAATAATTTGCTTTTCTCATCAATCTTTTCCACTTACAATGAGGGCAACAATGAAACAAAATGCAGGAAAAAAATTAATCTAATCTTTCTTATGTTTGAATTATTTCTGCTTGAGCCACTCCTTCATTACTTGGAAAAAGGAATCCAGCTCTCTACTGTTGTTGGTTTAGTGTTTTTAGAACATACTCAATCCATGCATGTGAAAACAAAAATAGCTTCAAATATTTCCTCTCTGCTTATTACCTAGAATAAAAATAAGGAACAAAGAAGCAGGTAAAAAGGAGATGCCTGCAGCATGTTTACAATGAATGGCATTGCAGCAATGCCACACTACAGCATGTCCCACTTATTTATGGACTTGAAGCTATTTTCCATGTTAGAGGAGAATCAGCTCGGTAGAGGGAATTTGTTATTCACTTCCTAAGTCAGACGCAAATAAATGCAACTCAGCCTAAAGATTTTTTTTTTACAAAAATCCTTTTGATTTTCTCTCATTTTGAATGAAAGAGCACTATCATGACCACAGTATACTAACAACAATACTGGCATTTACTGTACTGTCTGATTGTTTATGGAACTTTAAAAGGTTTTTAGTAGAAAACTCAGGCATAATAGAGAAAATTTGACATGGTAAGATTCCTCACAACACTTTAAAGGCAGAAACAGCAATCTTTCAAATTAATTTCTTAACCAAATTAAAAAAGGTAGCCTAGTTAGACTGATTGGCAATAAATAAGCTTTAGTCTATGCAAGCAAAGGGAAGAAAAACAGAAATGAATTAGATTTTTCAAAAAAAGTACATCTTTCTGAATCTAGTGAGCCTATTAATGAAAACAATAAAGGAAGAGACTTCTATAATGGAAATCACTTTGAATTTTCAAAATCCAGCGAAACGTAATGCAACTCAACAGCATTTTACAAGAGAATGGAGAAATGAAAAGTAATGTCAGTTTGAGAAAATCAAGCGTTACATTTTTAGAAAGGAAATGTTCTGAAAAAGTTGAGCAGAGATGATGTAAATTGGTTTTGCCTGTGGACTTGAAACTTTCATTGCATGGATCTGATCAACAGGAAATATTTTGCTACGGCTCTTTCTAAGTTTATCACTATTTTTTCAAGATTGAGCTAGTAAAGGAAATATCCTTTCGTGTGCCCCAATCTTTAAAGGCGTTGAGAACTTGTAACTCTCTGTGAGTCAGCAGTGGGTTACAGAGGCTCTTTGTCACATTAATCCTAATGCCTAGTCAATGCAACAAAACCCCTCAAAATACAGTGTCTATAGGAATATTTTACCTGGGTCTAAATAAAGCATTTTCTGAAAAGGTAGGGAGATGAGCTGAGCCACTGGTCTAGAGAAGACTAGGGAGTTTTTCTTATTCTAAAAGTGCTGGTAAATAAAGTCAGGTAATGAGATCAGCTATTCCTTATACTCACATATGTTGAACATGACACATTTCTATCCTGTCAAATTCCACAAGAGAATTAAGTTTTTAAGATCCCTGTTTTAACACCCACTTCAAATTGCACTACTTCTTTTACAGCATAGGATGTATCTCAATGCCATGCTTAACTAGGAACACCTGAGATAGGATTCAGAAAATGAGGTAAAGAAAACTCATGTGGCCTAGTGTTCACATTCCTCCCAGCTGATGAGTGGTTCTTTAACAGCAAAATTTTAAAAGGTATCTGCATTATTTGGGACCTGCACTCCTTTTACAGATAGATTTTTTAGATAAAAAATATCTAACCATTTAGATTAGAATTATCAGAAGTTGTTTAGAAATTTAATCTCTTGTAAAAATTGAGCAGAGGCAAAAAATTTAAATGTTGCTGTTAAAAAGCTATCTTTCTCAGCCTCAGCTTCTAGAGGAAACAAAACAAGACCTAAAGCAACAAGGAATAAAGAAAGCTGGTCTGAATACTGTTTTGAAGTTCCAAACTCTGACACTAAAGAAAGAAAATGAGTAAGTTGCATAGACAGTCAGAAGCTTATTTAATCTTCACTGAAATGAAGATGGAAAGGACAGTAGGTATACTGGAGGGTGGGTTTGGAAATCAAAATGACTTTGACAAATAAACTAAGTAGGATGGCAGAATGAGCAAAGGCAAGGTAAGTAATTGTCATTAGTAATAAAAAATGAGGAAAGGTTTAGAGGCACCAAACCTTCAGAAAGGCAATGGAAGATCACTAGACTACAAGATAAACTTCAGTTAAAAGACCAAAAATCAGTGCTGTTGTGAGGGAAACAGTATTCAAGGCTGTGTACAGGTGGGAATAATGAAGGGTGAAAATATGGGCAGTTGGGCAGCTGTCCCTAGGGCAGCTGGCCCCCCCAGATGTTATGGCCACTGAAGTGAATGTGCAGCACAGAGTTGTTTGCCACACTGCCTGGAGCCCTGGCAACCTGGAGAAGGATCTGTGCACAGCTGCAGCCTCCTCTAAGCTAAGCAATCTGCAAAAGGTTCACCTTTTACTTGCTCAGCCAGTTTGCAGTTTTCCAGTTCCTCATTTGCACGTGGTATTGCCTTCACTTACCTCAGCTGCTCATTTATCTGGACTTCTGTTTCCTGCACCCACTTTCCACAACCTTCCTTATCTCTTTCAATTCTGCTTAGATGGCAAATACTCTTCTCACTAATGGGAGGGGGCTCAGCCACTAGTTATTCCTTTTTGCTGTTGCCCATGGCAACAACAGGATACTTGGGATATAATAGCACATCAATCTCTCTGCTCAACACAGCTCTGGTAAGGCTCAGCTTTAGTCTGTCCCAGGCCTGGGCATTGCCCTTAGGAAAAATGTAAGTAATTTAAAAGAGCCTGGAGAATTTAATATGGTCAAATATGACCAGTATAGAAAGACCAGAGAATCTTGTGTTCTATGGCCCAAAAAGGATTCATAGGGCACATGATAATAATTTGAAACTAAATAAATGGTTGTTATACATCCAAACATTTTGCAACCCATGCAAAAGGGGGATGATAAAAGTTAATGGGTTTCAATCCAAGCAAGAGAAATTTTAGCTGTATATGTTCTAATGGGAATAGAAGTACTGGGAGAGACTGCCAAAAGAGACAGGAGCAGTCTTGGATAGGTATTTGTTGCAAGAATTACTAAGGATGAGATAATCTCTCAAGAGTCCTCCCAAGTGTGCTTACTCTGATTCTGTAACTATTGCTTCTGTTTCTCTCCTTATTCTATTTCCTTTTGAAATAGTAATATATATTCTACTACCTTAAAGCTTTGGAAGACTATTTTTAACAGCACATTCATGAAGATCCAAAGAAAAGTTTCTTTCTGTGGTCACTGTGACACATTTTCATAAGGGAGGCATCCACCCTCAATGAGCCTTTCTTGTAGGAAAGGAAGATGGGTGATGTTTTATACATAAATGACCATGAAAAAAAGATAAAAATATGTATGTGTGCTGCAGTTAAACCTTCATTTAAGCAAAGAGAATGATGCTGGCCTGAAGCCATCTGGATCAAATGGAGGCAAGAATGACACCTGGAGTTGAAAACTTCTTACAGAACTCCTTAGCCAGGACAGGGAGCAGCAGGGAGTAGAGAAGATGCTGAGATACTGACAAGGGCACAGAGCAGGACAGAGAGCAAATGGCAGTTTAGGGACACAGCTGGGATGGACAGAGTGGAAAAAACAGAGAAGCTGATGTTAAAACAGGAGGGATGGAGAGCAGAAAAATATGTGTGTTCAAGTCCATCTCCCTGCCTGGTGCTGCACAGCTCTGCCTCAGACACTCAAGAGCTTTGACAGATGCTAATGAGTTGTCATGGACCTCTCAGCAGAACAGTAGCTTGGATCCCAGAAGAGTAGCTACCTTGGTGTAGTGCTGCTCCTGGGTTGCAAAGTACTGCATTGGTGCAGCTAGACCTGGAACTGGTTCACACAGAGCTTGCCTACCAGGCTGGACAGCATGTACCCTGAATTTCATTATTACTTTACAGACAAAAATACTGTGAAATTCAAAGGCAAAGCATCTGGTTCATTCAATAATCATATCCTTCCTCACCTTCTACAGTAAGCAAAGGATCCTAATATAGAATCAGTTTCTCAGCTTGGTCCAGGGGCAGCAGTTTGTGCAGTGGACTAAGAGCTCAGACTGAGCTCTGAGTATTACAAGCAGAATACCACTTACCTTGCAAGTGCTTAATGAATTTACTGGTATTGTGAGGAGTCAAGACACTGTTTCAAGAAAACCTCATAGAACAGCCCATAATAATTCCTCTGAAGGAAGGAAGGACTTCAAAAGTTGCAGAAACACCACCCTAAGGTCTATTACATAAATTATGACAGTGAATAGAAAAAATAGCAGTTTATTGAATGTTACCACTTCTGTACAGTTGACCCAGGCATGGACTCCAGACACAAGGCAGATGTAACTAAATGCTCTCTCAGACTTGTGTCTCAGACACAAGATTACCTTAATTCTGACATTTTCTTGACACTCAAAAATTTGCAGCCTCAGTAGTACAGAGACAGGGTTAACTCGAGACATTAATCAAGGACCACAGGCTGCTGGGGGAAATAAAACTGCCTTACCTTTTTGGCTTTTGCTGCAAGCCAGGAAAGCCAAATATTCCATGTCCTGCTGCTGGGTGGCAATACCTACCCTGGTCAAAGCACTCACAGCCCCTTTCCTTGGCAGTACTGCAAGCCTGGCCTGACAAACAGGCAAAACCCAGTCACATTCAGTATGAGGGCACAATAATACCTGAAATGTATTGAGGCTGAGGAGAACAAACTCTTTGGCCTTCACTACACCCAAGCTGCAGAAGCACCAGCCTGCAACTTTTGTCATGGCTCAGGGCTCATCTGTGCAGCTGCTTGTGCAGCCTTTCCCCCACCCCCACCAATTAGCAGGGGATTTGACTGTTCAGGCTTGTTTGATCCCTGGTGAAAAGTGTTCTAGAAGAGTCAGGTAATGCTGGAGTGCAGATTGAGAGAGAGGGAGAGAGACAGGCAGACTCAGACTCAGACGTAAAGGGGCAATGGGAAAGGGTAGAGCGAAGGAAACTCTCAGAGCAAAGAGGAAAGCTGAACAGAGAGAGGTTAAGCCTGGAGGGGGGCACAGGAAGGGAGATAGAAAAACACTATTACTGAGCTATGAAGTAAAAATTGATCTCATAAATACACATATTCAGCAGCCTCCTGTGATCAGTTAACTCATTAGCTCAGCCAGAGGAACAGCAGATCTGGGCTTCTTTATGCCATACAGCTTGAATGGTAACACCTCTGCCACTTGGATGGATGCAGTGCACACTGCGCCTCAGAACCTGCTCTGCGGACTGTGCCTGACACACTTGGTTGTAAATAGAGCAAGACTTAGCGAAGACTGAGGGGTTTCAGGGGTTATTTTAGATCACACAAAGACCATGGAAGCTGTTGCTGTTTCATCAGCTTTGGGCAGCTTTATAGTATCACTTAATAATTAAAACAAAAAAAACATCCTGACAAATCTAATCTAAACTTCTTTTATTCTCTTCACTTTTCAATCTAGAATAAGATTCCTCATGAATAGGTTAAAATAAGCTAGGCATATCCTACCAGATCTATTCTAGGTAACTAATCCACCCTTGAAATCTACTTGTAAGGAAACAATAAATATTTTAAATTTAGTTTTTAAAAAAGACACAGGGTAAGGTTTCCCTGTATGGCGCTTAGATAAAGTAACCATTATTAATTTTCCTTTACCAGCAGTGTGGTTTCCTATATGTATTCTACTCCTTCTAATCTAGTTGAAGTGAAAACATGTCATAATCTACTGCTTGTATTCATTTTATTGAGGTAAACGCAACAATCCAATACAATTTCATGCTCCCCTGAAGCTAATGAAGAAAGGTAATATAAGTGGTGTTTTACAAAGACCACTGTGCTACACTGAGCTGTATTGAATGTTTCATATTTTCTTTTTGAACAAAACATTATTTCAAAAGGTGTTTGAAGGTTTCCATGCTGAGGAAGTGTCAATGCAGTTCAATGGGCAATCCACTAATCCATATGCCTGTAGCATTTCTAAAAATATTAGCGTAATGAATTTTCTGCTGTTCTTTGCTCAGAGAATCAGCTGCACATGAAGAACCTGAGTCATTTACATATTTTGGCCTCTATGTGTTTCAATGTAACAAAATTTTTGCAGTCTTTTAAGTAGGTCATAAAATATAAACTGTGAATGCTGTTTTTTGTGGAAAGGGTTACATATCACAGCAAAGTCAGACTTATATGAGAAACACAGAGAGCTCACTGTCATTGAAAGCATTTGTTGCCTACTTAATTTACTGGTAAAGGAATTTAAACCTTTGAAAAATCAAAACAGAAATTCTGGCTTCTTTAGTAACCAGTTCCTTACTTACCCTGGTCTCTGTTTTTCTCTGTACTCCAGACGGTAATATGTTCCACCAACCTAGAACTTCATCTTTTCTCTTCAGCCCCTAACAATCTGGCTTTTGCTCCAGGATGAATCAAGTCCACTGGAAAAAAGTGGACATAATGACCATTGCCATGTCTTCGTCCTCCTTCAGAAACATATGCTTATGCCCTTATTTGTGCCCTGTCTTGTTTGTCTTTCTGAGATATTATTTTATTCATGTTTTTGGATAACAGACTAGGTTCCCTATTTTGATTACAGATGTTTCATTAGTTTATTGGCCTGTGATCTCACTACTACAACACAAGGGCTGTAACTGTCTACAAAGCCTAATAACTCATCTTTATAGGCTCTATAAGAGTTTACATAGAGCTATTTTTTCATATTTTCTTGGCACAAGTTCTGTGCCAAGAAAATTGGGAATACTCTTGGGAAGACTTTTGGGAATACTCTTGGGAATACATTTGGGAAGACAGAATCAGGACCAGTCTTCCCCTTGGTTTTCCCAGTGGTCCTGCTAAGTCTTTTGAAGAAATAAATGTAAATAAAGGTAGCTTAAACAACATCTGAACATGCCTACCTGGCTGCATCTTATATATATATTTGTGGTGGAGTGCTTCTTCTGTTTTAAATTCAAAATGGTTTGTTCCGGTTGCCCCCCGTGCACATTTGGTTCACCCCAGAGTTGTATCCTCCCATTTCCCTGTCCATCTCCCCAAAGACCAACCCTTTATTCTGGATCCTTCCCTGCCAGGCAGTGAAACCCTGCCCTCCTCCTTTGTCCATCACTGTAGCCCCACCTTTATTCCTAGAATCTTCTATGTCTATTCTGTATCCCTTGAAACCCCATTGGTCTGTTTAAACTCTTCTCCTCCCCTATTGCCTCCCATTGGCTGTCCCAATGTATTCCTCAGCCTGTGTTCCTCCCCAGGCATCCTGCAATTGGTTGAAGTTAATATCCTCCCCTTGTACCCTCCCCCATATTTAAGTTGTTGCAAACTTGTATTTTTTTTATCACTTGTCTTTGGTTCTTGTCAATAATTTAATCTCTGCAGATTTATGGAAGTGTCCCTTTTTATTTCTTTGTCTTGGATTAAAAACAGCAGCTGCAGACAGCAGCCTTGCTGCTTTAGGGTACCAAGCAGCCCTGCTCTCCCCACTACCCAGATTGGTCCTATGGGTGGACAGTGAGTGGCTGCTCTTGGTATGGGCCAGGAGATAGGGCTAGCCAGAGGTAGCTCTTAGTGGCCAAGGTGTCATGTCATACATTCCCTTTGAAACTCTGGGCACATGTGTTTTTATTGTGTGAGCCTGAAAAAGAGAAGGAAGTTTTGAGAACAGAGAAAAAGCAGAAACTTGAGGGTGTTTTTGTGCATTGTACTGTAATTATGACCTTATTCTTCTTGTTTTTAAACTATGGACCCTGTAGTTTCAAATAAAAATTATTTTCTGTATGAATCAATAATAGTTTCAGATAGAATAAAAAAATTCGGAGCTCACAATGTCTGTCCAGGGTTGGTTTTATTTGGAATCCAGGCTTTCTGTTCTTGGCCATGTCAAGAGGCATAGGTGTAGAGATGAAATACATACACTTGCTACAAATGTGTACCCAGAATGTACCTTTGTAGCTTGCATCTCCACAGACTTCTACTTTTCCCACACATTTTCATTATTTCTTTTTTTTTATTGGAACCTGTCTGGGTTATTTTATATTTCATTTCCTCCAAAATTGTGGTTTTTCAGAGCATCATAGAGAGAGATAACTTTAGCCAGGTAACTTCCATTTCAAGATTGCCTTGAGGCATCACTATCATTATTTAAGGATTCAAAGAATAAAACATAATGGGTTTTGGGCACATAATTCCTTTCCTTAATGTCTTACTAATGAGGTCAAGGAAATCCAGGCAAGTCTTCAGTGACATTTATAGATCATGCTTTGAATGCCATCTAGTGGTATATAATGTGCGCAGAACGGGGAGAGAAAAACTTGTCCTACTGTCCCTGAGCTTAAAGAGCATCTCTTGAGCATATCACTTGTGCAAGTCCAGCAACTGGACTGAGAGCTGAAAATACAGCAAAGGCCAACCCAGTTTTCAGTCAAAGCTCGAGGAGCTGTATATTTTCTTTGGTTCAAGCACCAACACAAACAATATGTTTAGCTTCCATCCAGAATCAGGCCCTGTTCCCACCACAGCTTTGCCACCATCTTGAGCTGTCTCTATAATGTGTCCTGGCAGTGCTTGCATGCCTTGATCCAAGGTGTTCTTTTTCAATCCTCAAGGACAAATGGGGGGAAAAAAAAAAAAAATCCCTGTGTTGTGACTGACTCCTTTGTGCTCTCTATAGTGTGTTGAAGAAAAGTGCATTAGATAGGAGAAGGCAATGGAAAGGATTCCAGTTGATAATGGGCAGCCCCAATCACAGGCTGGCTCATTGAACTCAAGTCACTTCTGCTTGAAATTTCCACAAAAGAGAGTGGTATCCAGTTCTAGAAGTCCTCCAAAGGGCAGTGTTGTGTGTGCCAGAGTGCAAAGTGCAGCCTCCAATAGCCTTTACAGCAATACAGAAGAGCCCCTGGATTCTGGCAGGACTTTGAATGAGTGGATGTCAGGGAGAGTCAGAAGAAGCTTCTAAGTGGCTGGGAAGGCCAAAGGAAGACGTGAACTCCAGAGGAAGGAGCATGTGGAGGAAGAGATGTCTCGTGATACGGTCATGAAATCCTTCACTGGTTGAGGATTTCTTGCTTCCCAAATAAAACCAATTAAGCTGCTGCTGGTAGATGAGGAGTGTTTGTTGGACAAGCACGGGATTAAATAATGGCATCTTCTTCCTCTTCACCCTTTCTCCTAGTTCTGGACTGGCATTTGCTTGGGTCCTTCCTGCTGAGCCAAGAGGTGGCAAAGTAGGAAAGGAAAAAGTAGAGAAGTTGTATGTTTCATCTCTGCTTGTGCATGTATTGTTTAAATTTTCATTGTCTTTCTTAAGCCTGCGTTAGGGAACAGAAAGGCCAAACTGGGGCATGGCCGTGTGTGACAGTGGCCCTGTGTGATGCGGGGGCCATAATGAGCAGAGGCCATTGTGATGAGGGACCCCGCCCTGAAAGGGAAGGTATTTAAGGAGCAGAGGTTGCCCAGTCCCAGGAGAGCAGCTCTCTTGTGAGGCAGAGCTCTGCAGGGGGACAGTGACAGGTCTGCGGCACAGGACGCCCCAGGCCAGCATGCAGGAGGAGCGGCCGGCAGCAGACCCGGCCCAGGCGGGCCCCGTGTGTGCATCAGCTTCCCCGAGCAGGGATGCAGATGCAGGGACAGGCCAGCAGCAGCAGGAAGCGTCACAGCAGGAGCGGGCAGGGCTGTCTGTGCTCCTTGAGTGCCAGCAAAGCCCTGGGAGGCACGGACCTGTTTTGAGGGAGGTCGTCGTGTCCTTCACGAGGAGGCCTTCGGAGGAGCCGGGCAGGAGCTGCCAGGCCCATGGCTGGCCGCAGCAGCAGGATGGCCTGGAGGACAGAGAGCCACAGAGGCAAGGACAGGGTTCCTCCCTGAGGTGCCCCGAGGCTCTCGGTGACACACCTGGGCAGGTAAGTGCCAACTCCAGGATAGGACGGCCTGAGACCGGATGGGACAGGAGCACAGGCCTGCCCCGGACGATGGGCTACACGGCACCACAGCAGCCACAGGTGACATGTAGGAGGTTCACTGAGGGCACCACAAACCGTCAGGTGCTACTGGAGCGGCTGGGAGCTGCAAGCAGTGAGCCAGTGTCCTGGACCAAGGACCAAGAGTGTGACTGCACCCTTGATCCAGAGCTGTCTGAGGAAGAGGAGTGGAAAGACGCCCTTGATCGAGAACTGTCCGAGGAAGAGGAGTGGGAAGACGCCCTTGATGTTGAGGTGTCTGAGGGGGAGGGGTGGGAATGCACAATAGGCACAGAGCTGTGCCATGGCACTGGGTCATGTTCTCTCCATCACCTTGTCAAATCCTTGGGCCAGCAGGACAACAAGGGCTCCCAGCCTGGTGCCAAGGTGGGGACTGCCTTCCCCACAGATGAAGCAAGAATAGGAAGTGGCCCACGGGAAGGACCTCAGGACCAGGAATGCCCCCCAGGTGAAGAGCATGAAGGAGAAGGGAGCGCAGCCATTGCCACCCCAGGAGCTGAGGAAGAACCCTCTGTGGTGGGGGAGCAGGCAGCAGCTGTCCCAGATCAAGGCCAGGCCATCACTTACACCATCCCTCTGTCTGCCCTCCTGGACGCCCTGGCTAAGGAGACCCAGATGTCGCGCAGGAAGGCGCTGAGCATCCTGCAGAAGGCCTTAACTGCCCCCCAAGGCAAAGGAGAGCAAAAGAGGCAGCAGCCAACAGGCTGCCAAGAGGCTGTGCCAGAGCCAGCGCAGTCCATGGGGGCTGAGGGCCTGGACAAGGAGCCCCCTGTGAAACAGAGTCCTGGCCAGCAGCTGCTTGAAGCAGAGCCAGGCCTTCAGGTGAGAAACATGTTGGAAACAACAGAAGCAGGAGTACCTGCAGGACCTGCCTTCAGGCCTTCTTCACCCACAGTCATCGATGCTCTGGCTCGAGAGAGACGGACGTCCATTTTCAAGAGTGCCCCAAGGGCTCTGCCCTGGGCCTTCACTGCACTGCCCTGGAGAGGAAGACAGAAACAGCAGCAGCCCCCAGCCTGTGCCCCGGATCTGCCAGACACAGCCCAGAATATCAGCAGGGAGCTTCTGAGCGAGGCTACTCTTGTGATCCAGGGAATCAATCAGACAGAAGAGCAGGAGTGGTTGGAACACAGCACGGATGCAACTCTGGCAGTAAGAGCCAGAGCAGCAGGGGCAGCGAGCCCGGCACATTCCTTGCACAGCCCTACAGCTGATGGCCCTGCTGTGCTGGACACAGCTCTGTACATGACAGACGAGCTCCTGAGCAAAGCTGTAATTGTGATCCACGGATCTGAGGAGCACATGGAAGACCTGGAAGAAGGCACTGGTGAGGGGATGATGGTAACAGCCCCAGCAGAAGGGACAGAGGGGCCCAAACACAGTGTGCACAGTCAAAGAGCTGGTGCTTCACTATTCCTGGACTACAGTGAGTACGGGCAGATGGAGGCAGTTAAGAGTCCTGTGCTTCTGGCCCAGGAACCATTTGAATACCCAGAGGAGCAGCAGGAGCAGGAACTCAACCCAGGGGATTCAACAAGAGCAGAAGGACCTGCAGGCCATGCCCAAAGCCTTCCTGCACTTGCAGTCATGGACCCGGAGAGTCGCCTGAGATGGCTGAAGCTTGTCTCGGAAGCATTGCAGGTCCGGAATGTACTGAGGACTATGTACCCAGACTCTATCACTACCACTACCTTCGTCACAGGAGAGGAGAATCAGCCAGATGTACTTGACACAGCTGAGCATATCAATGTCCAGGATAAGGCTGCACTTGGGATGCAGGCATTCAGCCAGTGGAATGGGGAGCAGCAGGGCATGGAACCCAGTGGGGATTTGTCATCAGAAGTAACAGCCAGTGCAGCAGGGCTAGAGAGGCAAGCACATGAGACACACAGTCCTAGAACTGATGATCGGGAATTCCTGGACTACTATGACTACATCCGGAAAGGGGTGTTTAAGAAGGCTGTGCTTGTCATCCAGAGACCCTTTGACAAGCCAGAAGAACCATGGGAGCAGGAACAAAGTGTAGATGAAGAGATGGGAGCAAAAGCCAGAGCAGCAGAGGAAGAAGGACCAACCTATGTCCCTCAGAGCCCCAGAGCCAATGGCTCGGTTCTCCTGGACACAGCCCAGTACCTGCCAGCCCCAGCAGAAGGGACAGAGAGACCTGGACACAGCATGCATAGTCAAACAGCTGATGCTCCAGTATTCCTGGACTACAATGACTATGTAGGGACGGAGGAGGTTAAGAGGGCTGTGCTTATTGTCCAGAAACCATTTGATTACTCAGAGGAGCAGCAGTAGCAGGAAGGAAGCAAGGGCAGCCAGAGACCCAACACACGCCCTGCACAGCCCTACAGTCCATGACGCACAGTCCATAACATAAGTGGCTTTCCTCTCTTTTTAGTACCTCCTCCTTTTGTAGGGTTTGAATGGATAAAACCCTATACATGTATATATACCCATATATGTACGCGTGTATATACATTTATATATACACCTGTATTTATATACGAAGACCTGGGGGGGCATTCCTTGGTCTAGGGAGAAACTTCCCTCAAAAAGCTCTTAGACTCCATTGGCTCCTTCCCCTGTTCAAAAGTCTGTTCCTGTGTTCCTGAGCCACACCTTTGCTATGCCCTGACTGGCCCTCATCTTTGTACTGCCCCGAGACCAGGGTCAGTCCCCAGGCCCCAGTGGAGAGAAAGCGAGACCCTCTGTGTGTAGGTGCTGGGACCTGAAGATCTCACTGCAAAGCTGAATAAAACATCTGTGGATATTACGCAAAGGTCCTTTTTGCTTCTTTAGCCTGGACTATGCTAGCAACAATTTAGATTGCTACAAATGGTGCCCGAACAGGGACATCTTCTCCTAGAATACATTTGCACTAGACCACCCCGAGAATTTCATTGTCTTACCCCAGTGTGTTGAGCTTGAAATTTTAGTTCCTTCCTCCTCTTACTCTTGGGTGTTGGAAAGAGACTGGGCTAAGATGGAAACAACACTTACCCATGCAGAACAGGAAGTTCACCTCTACCTTAAAAAGTCTTTTCTTCAAGAGCATTTTGGTTTTTCAGAGGGAGAGTTAAAGTGTTTTGTACACTGGTTATTTAAGCATCTTCCTGATATTTCGCGGAACGTAGTTCTAACCAATGACTTTGTGGAACTAATTTGGGAAAAATTAAGACCTGAGAAAAACTGCATAAAGAATTCTATCCTTTTTTGAATATGATAATGATATGCATTCAGAATCTTGAAAAACAGTTAAAAAGTAGTGAACCCCAGCTGAAAACCCCTTCTCCATCTTCTCCCATCCTTACCCCTGCTGCACAGGTTTGCTGTCACTGCATGACGGCGGTCGCATGCTTGCATTCACATGCTCAAGATGACGGAGACCGCATGGCAGGGGCCACAGGGTCTCCCCTTCTGCCCTCTGGTCCCCATGCCTCCTCCCACAGCTTCCATGGTCCCTGGAGTGAGGGAGGGGGGGGGGTCAGAGGAGTGGCCCCTGATTGGCAATATAAAGCTGCACCAGTCTCTTACTATGAAGGGGAAAGAAACCCCACGTGTATTTGCAGTGTTGGAAGGGACAGTAAACAAAAGAATGGACGTGTTTACCTCAGCTGCTGTAGCACCACAAGATGCAGTGTGCCTGGTGAGGGCCATCCCCACTTGCACTGAACAGATGCCTCTGTGGAAAATCCGTGGCCATCCCTCTGCCGCTGCACATGGCCCGGGTGAGCCAGCTGCCTAGCCCGGGTCACGGCAGCCCCCAGCACCGGAGCTGAGGGTGGGCAGGCGAGACCGATGGATGGGCAGCCTTGCTGGGGGATGGCTCAGAACCGCAGTCCTGGCAGAGAAACTCCTGCCCACCCGCGGGGCCCACACCACCGCAACTGCTCTGGAAGCCTCGTGCTGCCAGTGCCCGCGGGCATCAGCCGAGAGAGACCCCGAGAAAAAGCCAGGTCTCAGCACGGCTGCCAGTGCCGGGAACAGAACGAACCCCGCATGGCAGCGCACCAACCTCAACACCAACATGTCCAGCACCAACAACACGTCCCATGTTCCCACAAACTCACTGGCAAAGGTAAAAAAGTCCTTGCCATGAACGTTTTGGGGACAGTGAAATGGATCAATGTAAAAAACAGGTAAGCCTTTATAACCTCGAATGATAATAAAGAAGATGTATTTGTTCGTCAGACTGCTATAAAAAAGAATAACCCCAGGAAATACCTCTGCAGTCTAGGAGATGGAGAAATTGTGGAATTTAATATAATACAAGGATGAAAAGGCCCCCAAGCAGCTGATGTGACAGGACTGGTGAAGTTCCAGTGCAAGGTAATAAACATGCACCAAACTGCAAACCCATGAAATATTACCCATGTAATGGAAGTCCTCCACGCTCCTAACCAAGGAAATAAAACCCAAACCTGACAACCAAGCCCCAGCAACAACCTAAAAGCTGAAAGAGCACAGAACACCAGTGAGCTGTCCTCCATCCAAGAGTCAATCTTCATAATGAAAGAACCTTTCAGTCCGATAAGTCCCACCTCTTCTAATACCCTTCCCCAATTTCTGTGGCCTCCCTGCCCCCATCCCGCTTTCCCCTTTTCCTTTGCATTGTCCTATTACTGTTTTTTTATGTTCCCACAAATTCCTACCACCTTTTCCCCCTTTCCATAGCCTCCCTCCACTAACCCCTTCCCCCGAAGTTTCTTTGTAATACCAGAGGGAGGGTGATTGGGAGAGAAATAAAGGAAAGTCCCCCTAAAATAACCATTCTTTTCTTAATGATTTCTATTTGGAGTTTCCAGCAGACACACCACCACTACACTTCCTCGTACAGAGCCAATTAACAGCCAGCAACACTGCCTCAGGTGGCAGAGAACCAGTCCCTGCTGAAAAAACTCCTGACTCAATTTCCTGGTAAACCATGCTAAGAAAACCCCGTATCCCTCCTGCCAGCTCTAATACACTCCAAGAAATCTGTTGGGACATTGGGAACTCAGAATTGTTTGCATTTTGAAAATTATCTTATGAGTGCTTTTGATTGTTTTTGTCATTTTCTGTTGATTCAGTTGATCCATCAGAAAAGCGTTCTTAATAATATAAAAAACAGGGAATTGTCGAGATGCTGGGGGGGGCATTCCATGGTCTAAGGAGACACAAGAAACCTCCCTCAAAGAGCTGTTAGACCCCATTGACTCCTTCCCCTGTTCCTATGTCTGTTCCTGTGTTCCTGAGCCACACCTTCCCTATGCCCTGACCGGCCCTCATCTTTGTACTGCCCGAGACCAGGGTCAGTCCCCAGGCCCCTGTGGAGAGAATGCGAGACCCTCTGTGTGTAGGTGCTGGGACCTGAAGATCTCACTGCAAAGCTGAATAAAATATCTGTGGATATTATGCAAAGGTCCTTTTTGCTTCTTTAGCCTGGACTATGCTAGCAACAATTTAGATTGCCACATATATATACACACACACAGAGATATACTAATACGTATGTATATATGTTTATATATACACATTGATACCCCTATCTCTGTATCTCTTTATTTATATCCATGTAAACATGTATAGAGCACCCCTAGGAGTTAGTTTCTTACAGCACATAGATTACTTAAGGATCATTTGTGAATATGGCACTGCTGTGTCAGGTTTGTCAACACTGTCTACAGATTTCTCTAGTGCAAAACCAGTATTCTGGTGTAGGGAAAACTTACTTCCTCACCTCCACTCAGCTTCAGGAACGTCCCACACAGCAGAAACACAGCAATAAAGGTGGGTTTTCTGGATGTTCTGAAGTCTGCAGGAACTTTCTTCATCCCAATGAACAAGAACCTGGGTACTTGCTTCGATGACACAGAGGAGAGTGTTTTTAGTATCATTATAATTTTACTTGAGGAGGAAGCCTAGCTGCTGTTCTGGTGCCTTTTCTGAATGGAGCCTCCTCAGTGTTCAATGCAATATGTATCTATAGCAAGGTAAAGGATTTTTCTGGTAAATTTGTAAGGCCAGGATAACAAACCAGGAGACTACCACCTTGCATAATCTCATAGATTTCTACAGAAGAAATAACTGTTTTTTCAATTCTGAATGAATTATTAGATATCAAGGGATAAACCTCTACTTCAATTGATTATTGACTTTGTTTTCCAAGTCTTTGCAGCAATTAACCATACTTAATCCTCATACAGAAATGTGTTTCTTCACACTCTTGTTATGTAGCAAATGAAGCGTCAATCTCTCTCCCGCTCAAATGTGCTTTTGTTTTATATTCCTCACAAAACCCAGAAGAGAATGTGTGGGAGGTAGCTATAGAGAAGACAGGGCAGGAATGCCATGGGAAGATACTGTCGTTGGAGACAGAGTGGGAAGCTGGCACAACTTCCCATGATTCCTTGTTTGGCAATGCAAATACTCTGTTGTCAATCAACAGTTGTTCATTCCCCTGTTCCAGAAGGTTTTTATGCTTTCTGTTGCCCTGTTGGTTCTCCTTGAAAGATCACCCTCTTCCACTCCCTCATTGGTGTAGCCCATGTCACCCCACCTCAACTCCTTCCCCATTGGATAGTTTGTATCCTGACCCTCCTACCTTCCCCTGGTTATATACCCTGGCCCCTCCCTCGTTCTGGGCTCTGCCGCTGATCCCCTTCAGTCGAAGTTGTGTCCTGCTTGTCCGTGTTCCTCTCCTCACCCTTTCTCGATCTGGACCTTCAGACCTACCCTCAGTAAACCCTGCTGGGTCTACTCCATGTCAAGAGCCCTCCTTCAGCTCCTGGTCGCACATGCTTTACCATATCTGGGCCAAGTGCAAGGTAGGCTGGAGGAGCTGGTCTCCCAGACTGGGAGGGGATTGCTCTCGGAAGGGTTACCACCCCAACAGCACCTGCCCAGGGACACCCCGCAAGAATGGAAACATTAACATCACAAAAGCAGCCTTTTAAAATAACTGAGATGGTTTCTTTCATTCATAAATACCATAACCTTATTGGTCTTGGATTGTGTTGGGTCTGTTTCTTTGCTTGTTTTGTTGGTTGGTTGTTTGGTGGTGTGGGTTTCTTTTTCCTCTGTTGTGGCTTAGCACTAAACTGGAGATTTCCTGCATTTAGGCCACCTCTGGAATAATCCCATCCAGTTTCATTAACTGTGAGCTTGGACACTGAGTTTAGAAACAATTTCAACCTGCAGAAAATTCCATCTGGAATCACCATGGCATTAAACTAGGAATCTATTGAAATAATGAATTAAACCTGACTGTTACATTTCTTTGCAGTCAGGGAAGGAAACTTAAGCAAAGAGATTACAGATTCCAAGGCTCAGACTCCCTGAAGCGTTAAAAACCCCTCAATAAATGGCGCTTCGGAAGATGCTTAAATTTTTTAAGTGATAGAGGGAGATGTGAGTGATAAGGTTGATGTGAAGGTAAGGCAGATAATGCTAGAAAAGCATTTAGCTAAACAGATGTCAGAATCCAATACTCTCACACCGAATTCTATCAGGCATTCCACATGTGGAAGGTGCGGTCACTAATAGCAACATTACTCATTTGAAGATAGTAGGTATTACATGGGATTTCTGATTTTACACAGCGGTACAAAAAAACACAACAAAGAGAAAAAATACTATTAGCAAAATATAGCAACGTCAAGACACAGCTGAGATGCGATGCACAGTGTGAGTCTCATTAGTTTTCTCTGTAGCCTACTCACCATTAGAATGCTGAGGGACTTCAGTCTCTGGGAGACAGGCCAGCTGAAAAAATGGGTGAATCCGGGTGATTCCAAGTGAATGCCGTTGCTCTCTTTGAAATTCTTTCCTAGTGTTCTGGATTTTATACTCTGGGTTCGGCTAAGACACACATTCACTCCTCCTGTGTTGGGCAGGCTAATGAGGGAGACACTTATGGCTCATTTAATGAAGGAGAACAACTTACACCACTGACCCCCTCAACTGCAGTAGGCAGAGTTCCTGTTATGCTCAGGAAATCTTGAGTGGAGCCATACAAAAAAAATCTCATAAGAACAAACAGATTTAAGACAAAATCCTTTACTTGAAATCAAGGTCAGGTTTTGGTCAATTTTGTTTTGAGATAAAATGAGGGATTATTTTGTTTTGCAACAGCTGAGGTGCCACAGCCTGCAGTTCTCGCTGAGCTTAAAGAGCATGTCACTTGTACTAGCCTAGCAACTGGACTGAGAGCTGAAAATACAGCTAAGGCCAACCTAGTTTTCAGTCAAAAGGAGGAGCTGTATATTTTGTTTGGTTCAAGCAACAACGCAAGCAATTTGTTTAGCTTCTGTCCAGAATCAGGCCCTGTTCCCACCACAGCTTTGCCACCATCTTGAGCTGTCTCTGTAATGTGTCCTGGCAGTGCTTGCATGCCTTGATCCAAGGTGTTCTTTTTCAATCCTCAAGGACAAATGGGGCAAAAAAAAAAAAAAATCCCTGTGTTGTGACTGACTCCTTTGTGCTCTCTTTAGTGTGTTGAAGAAAAGTGCATTAGATAGGAGAAGGCAATGGGAAGGATTCCAGTTAATTAGAGGCATCCGCAGTCACAGGCTGGCTCATTGAACTCAAGTCACTTCTGCTTGAAATTTCCACAAAAGAGAGTGGTGTCCAGTACCAGAAGTCCTCCAAAGGGCAGCATCGTGTGTGCCAGAGTGCAAAGTGCAGCCTCCAACCGCCTTTACAGCAATACAGAAGAGCCCCTGGATTCTGGCAGGACTTTGAATGAGTGGATGTCAGGGAGAGTCAGAAGAAGCTTCTAAGTGGCTGGGAAGGCCAAAGGAAGACGTGAACTCCAGAGGAAGGAGCATGTGGAGGAAGAGATGTCTCATGACATAGTCATGACATTCTACACTGGTTGAGGATTTCTTGCTTCCCAAATAAAACTAATTAAGCTGCTGCTGGTAGATGAGGAGTGTTTGTTGGGCAAACACGGGATTAAATAATGGCATCTTCTTCCTCTTCACCCTTTCTCCTAGTTCTGGACTGGCATTTGCTTGGGTCCTTCCTGCTGAGCCAAGAGGTGGCAAAGTAGAAAAGGAAAAAGGACAGAAATTGTAAGTTTCAGCTCTCTTTTTTCATGTATTGTTTAAATTTCCATTGTCTTTCTTAAGCCTGCATTAGGGAACAGAAAGGCCAAACTGGGGCATGGCCATGTGTGACAGTGGCCCTGTGTGATGCGGTGGCCATAATGAGCAGAGGCCATTGTGATGAGGGACCCCGCCCTGAAAGGGAAGGTATTTAAGGAGCAGAGGTACCTGGGGTGCCCAGTCCCAGGAGAGCAGCTCTCTTGTGAGGCAGAGCTCTGCAGGGGGACAGTGACAGGTCTGCGGCACAGGACGCCCCAGGCCAGCATGCAGGAGGAGCGGCCGGCAGCAGAGCCGGCCCAGGCGGGCCCCGTGTGTGCATCAGCTTCCCCGAGCAGGGATGCAGATGCAGGGACAGGCCAGGAGCAGCAGGAAGCGTCACAGCAAGAGCGGGCAGGGCTGTCTGTGCTCCTTGAGTGCCAGCAAAGCCCTGGGAGGCACGGACCTGTTTTGAGGGAGGTCGTTGTGTCCTTCACGAGGAGGCCTTCGGAGGAGCCGGGCAGGAGCTGCCAGGCCCATGGCTGGCCGCAGCAGCAGGATGGCCTGGAGGACAGAGAGCCACAGAGGCAAGGACAGGGTTCCTCCCTGAGGTGCCCCGGGGCTCTCGGTGACACACCTGGGCAGGTAAGTGCCAACTCCAGGACAGGACGGCCTGAGACCGGATGGGACAGGAGCACAGGCCTGCCCCGGACGATGGGCTACACGGCACCACAGCAGCCACAGGTGACATGTAGGAGGTTCACTGAGGGCACCACAAACCGTCAGGTGCTACTGGAGCGGCTGGGAGCTGCAAGCAGTGAGCCAGTGTCCTGGACCAAGGACCAAGAGTGTGACTGCACCCTTGATCCAGAGCTGTCTGAGGAAGAGGAGTGGGAAGATGCCCTTGATCGAGAACTGTCCGAGGAAGAGGAGTGGGAAGATGCCCTTGATGTTGAGGTGTCTGAGGGGGAGGGGTGGGAATGCACAACAGGCACAGAGCTGTGCCATGGCACTGGGTCATGTTCTCTCCATCACCTTGTCAAATCCTTGGGCCAGCAGGACAACAAGGTCTCCCAGCCTGGTGCCAAGGTGGGGACTGCCTTCCCCACAGATGAAGCAAGAGTAGGAAGTGGCCCACGGGAAGGACCTCAGGACCAGGAATGCCCCCCAGGTGAAGAGTATGAAGGAGAAGGGAGCGCAGCCATTGCCACCCCAGGAGCTGAGGAAGAACCCTCTGTGGTGGGGGAGCAGGCAGCAGCTGTCCCAGATCAAGGCCAGGCCATCACTTACACCATCCCTTTGTCTGCCCTCCTGGACGCCCTGGCTAAGGAGACCCAGATGTCGCGCAGGAAGGCGCTGAGCATCCTGCAGAAGGCCTTAACTGCCCCCCAAGGCAAAGGAGAGCAAAAGAGGCAGCAGCCAACAGGCTGCCAAGAGGCTGTGCCAGAGCCAGCGCAGTCCATGGGGGCTGAGGGCCTGGACAAGGAGCCCCCTGTGAAACAGAGTCCTGGCCAGCAGCTGCTTGAAGCAGAGCCAGGCCTTCAGGTGAGAAACATGTTGGAAACAACAGAAGCAGGAGTACCTGCAGGACCTGCCTTCAGGCCTTCTTCACCCACAGTCATCGATGCTCTGGCTCGAGAGAGACGGACGTCCATTTTCAAGAGTGCCCCAAGGGCTCTGCCCTGGGCCTTTACTGCAATGCCCTTGAGAGGAGGGCAGGAACAGCAGCAGCCCCCAGCCTGTGCACGGGATCTGCCAGAAACAGGCCAGAATATCAGTAGGGAGCTTCTGAGTGAGGCTACTGTTGTGATCCAGGGAATCAATCAGACAGAAGAGCAGGAGTGGTTGGAACACAGCACGGATGCAACTCTGGCAGTAAGAGCCGGAGCAGCAGGGGCAGCGAGCCCGGCACATTCCTTGCACAGCCCTACAGCTGATGGCCCTGCTGTGCTGGACACAGCTCTGTACATGACAGACGAGCTCCTGAGCAAAGCTGTAATTGTGATCCACGGATCTGAGGAGCACATGGAAGACCTGGAAGAAGGCACTGGTGAGGGGATGATGGTAACAGCCCCAGCAGAAGGGACAGAGGGGCCCAAACACAGTGTGCACAGTCAAAGAGCTGATTCTTCACTATTCCTGGACTACAGTGAGTACGGACAGGTGGAGGCGTTAAAGAGTCCTGTGCTTCTGGCCCAGGAACCATTTGAATACCCAGAGGAGCAGCAGGAGCAGGAACTCAACCCAGGGGATTCAACAAGAGCAGAAGGACCTGCAGGCCATGCCCAAAGCCTTCCTGCACTTGCAGTCATGGACCCGGAGAGTCGCCTGAGATGGCTGAAGCTTGTCTCGGAAGCATTGCAGGTCCGGAATGTACTGAGGGCTATGTACCCAGACTCCTACAGTTGGGGGTATCTAAATCCTACCGAAACCACTCCTGCATCAGCAGTCATCCCAAATGCCGCTCGACAGAGATGGCAGAGGGCAATACGGAGAATACGTCGGGTTGTGCGCTCAGCCTTCACAGGCTCCTCCAGCACAGAAGAGATGCAGCCAAGAGCTGATGCCACGAGTGTGCAGGACACAGCCAGGCATATCCCGAGAGATGTCCAACAGATGTCTACTCTTGAGATGCGTTCCTCCAGCCAGCAGAGTGGGGAAGAGCAAGATTTGGAACACAGTGGGGATGTGGCATTGGCAGTGACACCCACTGCAGCGGGGGCAGAGAGGCCAGCGCACGAGACCCACAGTCCCAGAGCTGATGCTCTGGAATTCCTGGACGACAATGACTCCATCAGGTGTGGAGGTGGTGAAGAACACCGTCGTAACACAGAGAACCTTTGAAGAGCCAGAAGAACAGCAGGAGTAGGAAGGAAGTGTAGACTAGGTCCATGCTTCCACGTAGCAGGCCAGCAGGAGCCCCATCAGGAGAGACAGAGCGCCCTGCACATGCCCTGCACAGCCCCAGAGTCCGTGACATAAGTGGCTTTTCCCTCTTTTCTGTATCTTCTTCTTCTTCTTCTGTTGGGCTTCAATGCATAAAACCCTATATATATAGAAACACTCCTCTATATATTTATATATACACACATATGTACACATACATATTTATGTATACGCACACATGAATACTTATATATAGATACACATATATAACAGCACTAGAAATTAGTTTCTTATAGCACATAGATGATTTAAGGATCACTTGTGAATATGGTAGTGGTATGCCAAGTTTGTGTACACTGTGTACAAACGTGTCTTTTTTTTTAGGGCTCTAATACAGGTGTAAATAAATGTGTATATTCAAATAATATAGGTGCTAGGTGGATGTTATATATATACACAAACATATGTGTTTATATACATAAGTATACATATATACACTGATAGAATATATATAGGTAATACATACATATACATATACACACACACATGTATAAAACATTTACATACATTAGGTATATACTGATAATCACCTAAATATATAGACACACATGTAGGGCTGTAGTGGCCTATGTATATTTGTCTCTCTATAGCTACGTCTATATTGATATCTATGCATTAGACACACTGATACCTATATATTTACATACACCTATATATACACCTATATATGCCTGCCCATATGTATACCTATGTTCATATATACCTACATATGTACACATACATAGCTCTATATGCACATACATGTACGTATGTATTTATACATATGTATATAGCACCTCCAGGAGTTAGTTAGTCTCAGCACTTAGATTATTAAAGGATCATTTTTCACTATGGTAGTGGTATGTCAAATTTTTCTACACTGTACAAATGTGACTTGTTTTGTAGGGCTGTAATGGCCCATATTTATATATAGATGATAAAAGTATACGAAATATAAACAGACAATGACATATGTATATATATACACACACACCTGTCAGGTGTGATAGTGGCATCTCTATCTCTATCATCTCTATTTCTATCTCTACCTGTCTTTTTATGTCTAACATACATATTTGTATCTGTATCTGTTATATAAGCTGTTTAAGACCTCTGTATATGCTCACCTATATATACCTATGTACGTATATTAATATATACTCTCATATGTACAGATACATACATATCTATACAAACACACATATATACAGGTATACATATATATAGCACCCCTACCAGTGAGTCTCAAAACATAGATTATTTAAGGATCATTTGTGAATATGGTACTGCTATGTCAGGTTTGTCTACATTGTCTATGAATTTCTCTAGTGCAAAACCAGTATTCAGATGTAGGGAAAACTCACTTCCTCACCCCCACTCTGCTTCAGGAATTTTTAATGTTAATCTGTTTTGATTAAGAATCGCCTTTCAATATGGAATCTGTTATGCTCGACAATTACATGGTTTCCTTTTAGGAAAATTATGTATTGTGAAGGAAGGGTCTGTTTATCAAGAAGAGAGACCTCTGAACACTCCTGTTCTGGTGTTTGTGGGGTAGTCATTACTCAGGAATGCTGACTAAAGGCAAGCCCATACCCTGGTGGTTAACGTGTTAAATATAAACAAAAGTTTTTATCGAGCAGATAAACTCCAAGTAGATTCTAGGTGGAAGAAGAGATATGGAGAAGTATTTTATCTTTTGTTCCCCTATGCGGGACATGCATTTAAAATAAAACACCGGTCAAAACCAACCTGCTGAATGATGCTGACAATTGCATCATCAGCAAGATTTTCTAATTAAGACGAAGTTAATCAATGAGACACTCGAGCTGTTTCAGAAGCTCCATTAATCCAGTTTCCTTCTCGTTACAAAGAGGATCCAGTGAGAGACCGATTAATTTTCAAATCAGAATGCCTCAACACTGTTTCGATTTTGATTTCGACGCCAATGGTTGGTTATAAAATCTGCTTTTATCGACGTTAGCGGCAAGTACTATAGAAGCTGCACAGATGACGGCAGGCGACACCGGGGGCAGAGAGAGATGCTCTGTTGCTGGGCAGCCCACTCAGGGGGAAGAGAAAGGCTCTGCCTCCGGGGGATTGCTCCAGACGGCCAATCGGGGCAGAAGAGAGCCTCGATCACGGAAAGATCTCTCCAGGCTACCCCGCTGAGCTGCTGCTGGGGAAGAATTTCTCCAGAGGATCCGATGGTTTTTCTCGGACGATAAGACCATGGCAGGGGCAATGCAAAACGGACGGAATTCCGAACCACATCGCCCAGCCCGGTCTGGAGCCCTCGAAACGACCTCAACTCGAAGCTGTTCTCCGTGGCCGCCGAGCCTTGCTGGAGCCTGCTGCAGCTTTGCTGAGCCCTGAGCTGCAGCACCGCAGACGGCCCCGGCCCCGGCCCCGGCCCCGGCCCCGGCCCCGGCCCCGGCCCCGGCCCCGGCCCCGGCCCCGGCCCCGGCCCCGGCCCCGGCCCCGGCCCCGGCCCCGGCCCCGGCCCCGGCCCCGGCCCCGGCCCTCCCGCCCGCTCTTTGCCGCCCCGCCTTGCCCAGCCCGGCAGCCAATCAGGGCACAGAAAGCTGCCGCGAGTGCGCCACGAGCCCGGCGGCATTTCGCTTGGGTTTCCTGGAGGGATCAGGGGCTCACCCCGAGGGTCAGCTTGGCTCCCCGTCCTGCCCTCCCCGGATCGCCTTTTATGCCCTGCGGACCTTCTTCCCAGTCCGCATCTCCCCTGCCTGCCCTGCTTCGCCGTTTCCCCGGGCAGGTCGCCGCCTCGACAGCCTCGTGCTCCCGGGTTACCCCGGCAGAGCAGCTGCTGCCCGCACCCGGCCCGCGGCCATCGCCTGTTGCCCGCAGCGCCAGCCGGCAGTAGCCTGCCCGCTGCAGACTGTGACTGCCATTACTCTTCTCTGTAGCCTATTCACAATTACAATACTGAGGGATTTCAGTCTCTGGCGAGACAGGCCAGCTGAAAAAATGGGTGAATCCAGATGGAGGCCATTGGTCTCTTTGAGAATCTTTCCAAGTTTTCTGAGCTTTATGCTCTGGGTTTGTCTGAGTCACACATTCACTCCTCCTATGCTGGGCTGTCTAATGAGGGAGATACGTTCATTTAATGAACTCAATGAGAAGAATATACATCACAGATCCACTTAAATGCACTAGAGAGTTGATGTTACGCTCAGGAAAGCTGAGTGGAGCCATACAAAAAAAGTAATCACATAAAACCTCACAGATTTAAGTTAGACAAAATCCTTTATATATGAAGTGAAGGTCAGTTTTTCATCCCTTTTGAGACAAAACGAGACTTTTTTTTTGATTTGCAGCACCTAAGTTGCCACCCATTCTGTATTTCCCAGAGCTTAAAGAGCATCTCTTGAGCATATCACTTGTGATATCCAGTGTATTTTCAGTTTTCTCACAGACTGAGAGCTGAAAATACAGCTAAGGCCAACCCAGTTTTCAGTCAAAAGTGGAGGAGCTGTATATTTTGTTTGGTTCAAGCAACAATGCAAACAATTCATTTAGCTTCTGTCCAGAATCAGGCCCTGTTCCCACCACAGCTTTGCCACCATCTTGAGCTGTCTCTGTAATGTGTCCTGGCAGTGCTTGCATGCCTTGATCCAAGGTGTTCTTTTTCAATCCTCAAGGACAAATGGGGCAAAAAAAAAAATCCCCGTGTTGTGACTGACTCCTTTGTGCTCTCTTTAGTGTGTTGAAGAAAAGTGCATGAGATAGGAGAAGGCAGTGGAAAGGATTCCAGTTAATAATGGGCAGCCCCAATCACAGGCTGGCTCATTGACCTCAAGTCACTTCTGCTTGAAATTTCCACAAAAGAGAGTGGTATCCAGTTCTAGAAGTCCTCCAAAAGGCAGTGTTGTGTGTGCCAGAGGGCAGCCTCCAATAGCCTTTACAGCAATACAGAAGAGCCCCTGGATTCTGGCAGGACTTTGAATGAGTGGATGTCAGGGAGAGTCAGAAGAAGCTTCTAAGTGGCTGGGAAGGCCAAAGGAAGACGTGAACTCCAGAGGAAGGAGCATGTGGAGGAAGAGATGTCTCGTGATACGGTCATTACATTCTACACTGGTTGAGGATTTCTTGCTTCCCAAATAAAACCAATTAAGCTGCTGCTGGTAGATGAGGAGTGTTTGTTGGACAAACACGGGATTAAATAATGGCATCTTCTTCCTCTTCACCCTTTCTCCTAGTTCTGGACTGGCATTTGCTTGGGTCCTTCCTGCTGAGCCAAGAGGTGGCAAAGTAGAAAAGGAAAAAGGTATAGAACTTGTATGTTTCATCTCTGCTTGTGCATGTATTGTTTAAATTTTCATTGTCTTTCTTAAACCCGCATTAGGGAACAGAAAGGCCAAACTGGGGCATGGCTGTGTGTGACTGTTAAAACTGAGAAGCTTGACAGGGCCAATATTCAAGCAGCAATCAATTCATGAATTAATATGGTGAAGTATGAGCAAAACAGCTGTGGGTACAGTGGGGGAAGTTTTCCCTCCAACTGCACACCAATAGCTGGGGCTTATAGGTATTTATAGGGGAACTCATAAGCTTTCTCAGCAGTTTCTATTCCCAGTTTTTACTCATCAGCAGTTTCTCTTCCCAATTTTTACATACAATTCTATACAATATTGTGATTTGGTTTTTATCAGGCTGTATCCCAGAAAAGGAGTATCCCAAGTGGTGGTGGTCCGGTTTCTGAAAGAAGGAAGAAGTCTCCCAGATGGTGAGGTCCAGTCTCGAGATGTGGCTCCACCTTTTGATTGCAAGGACTATAAATCTCATAACAGTGATGTCCAGCTTCCCTTGGTCAAGGCTATTAATCCTTGAGTTGATGTTCATCTTCCTTTCTCAAGCTGAATTTTTCCTTTTTATATATTTTAAAGCTGTAGTTTCAAAGATCCTTACTACAAGAAATATTCTAAAATCATACTTCAAAAGGTTACTATTGCAAAACTTTTTCAGGATTAACTACAAGCAGAAGGTTTCTGTCAAAAAACCAACATCCTTAAAGCTTTAATTCAAATGCTCCTAAATCAACTTAAGACTTATAATGGTTGATTGCAAACAAAGGATAGTTTTGTCCTGGTTTAGGGCAAATTTGGGAGAAAACCTCCAAAAGGGGCCCCCTCCAGAAAGCAAACCCACACGGCCCCTCTCCCCAACCAGTTCGGGAAGGATTCCTTGGAGAGTAGTGGAAAGAACCTGTTTCGTTAACAGGCCAAGCATGCCCCAGCACACAAAATGAACAATAGCAGATGACACCGCTCTTTCACCGCTCTGAGAAAGATGACAAATTCAGAAAGTCTCTCTTCGGGATGGTCGCTCTGTTATCAGTCCCTCCAGCGCTGGGGCAGCTGCTGCAGGCCGCAGAGTGCAAACTCTCGGTTTTTAGTCCAGAGCAGGTTCGAGTAGATACAAAAAAGGGAAAAGAGAAACAGTCCAGGAAAAAATTTGGACTGCTTAGCTAAACTTAAAAAACTAATGATAAGAAGCAAAAAGCAAGAGCAAAGAGAAGAAGCAAGAGCAAAGAAGCAAGTGCAAGAGCAAAGCAAAAAGCCAAGCAAAAAGCAAAAACCGCACCATGTACAGCCCCATCTGTGTGTCCCATCAGCCGTGGGGGAGCGGCTGATAGCAAAACCAAAACAAAACATTCACTCTTCAGAGCCAGTCTTGAAGGCACAGAACATAATACCCAGCGTTAACAGAACACACAAATGGGGATACAAGCATCCTGACGTCAGCCTAGGACATTCCACCCCTTATCCCCATATTGTCAACATACTACCACATATCATGCATTTTATTCACATAAAACTTCCATCTGTTCCCCCCAAAATTACAAGCAATACTCATCATGCCCTCATCACGCCCTCATCACATCCCCACACTGGACCACTGAATCCAGGCCCCATTCTACAGAGCTGCAGGATTCCCCACTTTCACTTTATACACTCAAAACTCCATCTTTCACTTACTCAGACCTTCAACACTTACACATTTCCTTCTCCATCTTTTACTTGCTCAGACCTTTGATATTTACATATTTCCTTCTATCTCACGTTTGTATGGTTTAATGTACAGACAACGGCAGTAACATCCCGCAAATAGCAATATTTGCAAATCATTCTCACCCCACAGTCAGATCTCTCTGAGTACACATCGTGTCATTCTATCTCTTTGCATTGTCCACCATGTGCAACCTGGTCCCTGAGCAAAGACAACCCCACAAATGGGTTTGTCTGTACTCGAGGCAGAATTGATCCACACGGTCTTCCCTAACAAGCCTCTGACATGTACCACTGGGACTTTATCTCCATCTGTTATATTCAGGGACTCAGACTGGGCAGGACCTGCTGGGTTGGTGGAACCTCGGGTGTTAACCAACCACGTAGCCTTTGCTAAATGCTGCTCCCAATTTTTGAAAGATCCCCCACCCAAGGCTGTCGACTGGGTTTTTAGTGGTCCACTGTACATCTCTACTTTTCCTGCAGCTGGTGCATGGTAGGGGATATGGTACACCCACTCAGTGCCATGTTCCCTAGCCCAGGTGTTGATAATGCTGTTTTTGAAATGAGTCCCATTGTCTGACTCAATCCTTTCAGGGGTACCATGCCTCCAAAGGACTTGCTTTTCCAGGCCCAGGATGGTGTTCCGGGTAGTAAGATGAGACACAGGGTAGGTTTCCAACCATCCCATGGTGGCTTCTACCATTGTGAGCATGTAGCACTTGCCTTGGTGTGTCTGGGGCAGTGTGATGTAGTCGATCTGCCAGGCCTCCCCATACTTGTACTTGGACCACCACCCACCGTGCCATGGGGGCTTCACTCACTTGGCCTGTTTGATGGCAGCACACGTCTCACAGTCATGGATAACCTGAGAAATACTGTCCATGGTTAGATCCACCCCTCGGTCTCGTGCCCACTTCTAGGTGGCATCCCTGCCCTGATGGCCTGAGGCATCATGGGCCCATCGAGCTAGGAACAACTCTCCCTTGTGTTCCCAATCTAGGTCTATCTTGGACACCCCTATCTTTGCAGCCTGGTCTACCTGCTCATTGTTTTGGTGCTCCTCATTAGCTCTACTCTTGGGGACATGGGCATCTACATGGCAGACCTTCACAGGTAGCCTCCCTACCCTGGTAGCGATGTCTTTCCTCTCATCAGCAGCACAGATTGGTGTTGTCTTAGCACGACTTCTAGGGTTATTATAATGCAAGTGATTTTACATCTCTAGGGCCTCATACCTCCTTGAAGTTCTTTCTCAACGCAGCTCCTCTATGCGCTGCCTGTCCCTGGTCCTTGCAGCAGTCATCTGACTCCTCTTCCTCACAGCCAACATATCCAGCTCGCTTCACAGTGCAGCCAACAAACACCATCTCTCTTCACAGCACAGCCAACAAACTGCAGCTCTCCTCACAGGTAGCTAACCTGCTCTTTTGTAGCACTTGCTCTTATTGGATACAGGTATGGCTTGTTAAGAGCTGGGCCTGTTTCTAATCTCTAGTAATTGGCTCTGCAGCAACTCTTCAGGTGTGAGACTGCCTGCTGCACTATTTTCTTACATTCCATCTCTCCACAATTCCCCCTTTTCTTTTAATTACAAAGTTGCAGCATCTTTAGAACTATATGTTTGAGCAAATTGATAATATAACATTCACAGTATACAAATGCTCAGGCAACACATCACAATAAGAACATACATTCCTAAGTTCTGATTTAGTTTTGCTTTTCACAGTCTAGAACATCAACCTAAGGCTTTTCACAAACTAATGTTTTGTTTACTATGTTTTGCAGGGCCCTTTGCAAAAGATAGTAAACCCAGTACAAACATCTTTTGTGTAATTTATATTTAACTTCAGAATGCCTGTGCACTGACCTTGATTCATTACTCAAACTTACATATTATCAGAAACTCTTATACTTGCACTTCTAGAATAATAACAATATCAATAGCTGTACAACTTTATAAGACAACTCACAAGAACAAGTTAAAGGCTATATATTAGGGTACTAACAAATCAACAGTTACATAATTTTATCAATAACTATACGACCTGAAAAACATTGCTCTAGTGTCCTGGCTGTGGCTCTCTGGCCAAATCCACGGGGAGCTCTGGCTGTCCAGCGCTCTGGCCAAATCCACGGGGAGCTCTGGCTCAATCCACGGGGAGCTCTGGCTTTCCGGCTCTCTGACCAAATCCATGGGGAGCTCTGGCTCTCCGGCCCAATCCACGGGGAGCTCTGGCTCTCCGGCCCAGTCCACGGGGAGCTCTGGCTCTCCAGTTCTCCAGCTTTCTGGCTCAATGCACGGGGAGCTCTGGCTGTGTAGCTCTCCGGCCCAATCCACAGGGAGCTCTGGCTCTCTGGCCCAGTCCAGCTCTCTGCTCTCTCTACAGTTCTCGGCCCAAATCACGATGGGATCACATCAGGGTCACCATTTGTCATCTTAGCACGACTTCTAGGGTCATTATAGTGCAAGGGATCTTATATCTCCAGGGCCTCATACCTCTTTGAAGTTCTTTCTCAATGCAGCTCCTCTATGCGCTGCCTGTCCCTGGTCCTTGCAGCAGTCATCTGACTCCTCTTCCTCACAGCCAACATATCCAGCTCGCTTCACAGTGCAGCCAACAAACACCATCTCTCTTCACAGCTAGCTAGCAAACTGCAGCTCTCCTCACAGGTAGCTAACCTGCTCTTTTGTAGCACTTGCCCTTATTGGATACAGGTATGGCTTGTTAAGAGCTGGGCCTGTTTCTAATCTGTAGTAATTGGCTCTTCAGCAACTCCTCAGGTGTGAGACTACCTGCTGCACTATTTTCTTACATTCCATCTCTCCACAGATTGGTTTTCCTCTATGCTGCCAGTTAGCCTCTTTCCACCTCTCCAGCCATCCGCACAGAGCATTGGCTACCATCCATGAATCAGTGTAAAGGTAGAGCCTTGGCCACTTCCCTCTTTCTGCAATGTCCAGGGCCAGCTGAACAGCTTTGAGTTCAGCAAGTTGGCTTGATCCACCTTCTCCATCAGGAGCTTGTGCAGCCTGTCATGTGGCTGCTCTCCACTTCCGGTTCATCCCTACGATGCGACAGGAACTGTCAGTGAAAAGAGCGTAGCGTGTTTCCTCTGGGGGCAGTTGGTTATATGGAGGAGCCTCTTCAGCCCGTGTCACTGGTTCTTGTTCTTCATTTGTGACACCAAAATTCTCACCTTTGGGCTGCAGCAGGGAACGGTTTTTCCTCTCAGTCCGCGGGGGAAACCCTAGACTGGTGCTGGCAGGACGTCAGAGGGGCGAAGAGTGTGCCCTTGCCCACCAGTGCCACCCCTCAGCCCACCTTCCACCCAGTCCCAGATGGATATGTTCCGCTCACCAGGGTCGAAGGAGGTGACTCAGTCCCGCATAGTTCCAGCCAGTTTATTGAAGGGTCTAAGGAACATAGGAAGGTAGAGGAGAAAAGGTGGTGGGCTAAGAGGAGCAGGTGGAGGAGGGCACCGGAGGGAGAGTCTGGCAGTTATGGGAGGGACCGGAGTATATAAAGGTACAAAGGTAGGAGGGATCGCAACTCAAATGAACCAATGGGGGAAGGCACAGGAGGAGGGGCAAGGATGGGGTGACGGCAAACTCACCAATGGGAGAATGAGGGGGGCGTGGTTCCAAGGGAGCAACCAATGGGAGACTGAAGCATGAGGAAAATTCTAGAAAGGGGTAGGTACAACTTGCACATTAACATAACACATTAAACATAACAGTTTGCAAAGAACCAAGGGAAATTGCTATGGCAACCAGTTTACACAGAGCTCTCCCATGGTATTCCAGTGTCCACCTTTCCATGCCCCTCACCCACATTGGGCCAATTTGTAATTACTTCCAAAATCCCAGGGTGATTAATTTTACCTATACGGGCGCGCTGAATGATAAGAGCAATCCACTTGCTCCGTGTAGCACTGCTGGCATGGTGGGTGGAAGGAACCTTGCCTTTGAACATCCACCCCAGCACCGGTAGCTGGGGTGCCAGGAGGAGTTGTGCTTCTGTACCAATCACCTCTGAGGCGGCTTGGACTACCCTTCATAGGCAGTCAAGATTTCTTTCTCTGTTGGAGTGTAGTTGGCTTCAGAGCCTCTGTAGCTTCGACCCCAAAATCCCAGTGGTCGACCCCGAGTCTCCCCTGGCACCTTCTGCCAAAGGCTCCAGGACAAGCCATGGTTCCAGGTTGCAGCGTAGAGCACGTTCTTCACATCTGGTCCTGTCCTGACCGGGCCAAGGGCTACTGCATGAGCAATTTCCTGCTTGATCTGGGCACAGGCTTGTTGCTGCTCAAGGCCCCAATGGAACTCGTTCTTCTTGCGGGTGACCAGGTAAAGAGGGCTCACGATCTGACTAGACTCGGGAATGTGCATTCTCCAAAAGCCTATGGCACCTAGGAAAGCTTGTGTCTCCTTCTTATGGGTTGGTGGAGACATAGCTGTGATCTTGTTGGTGACATCTGTAGGAACTTGACGCCGTCCATCTTGCCACTTCACTCCTAGGAACTGAATCTCATGAGCTGGTCTCTTTACTTCGCTCTTTTTAATGGCAAAACCAGCTCCCAGGAGGATTTGGATGATTTGCTTTCCTTTCTCAAACACTTTGCAGCTGTGTTCCCCCACACAATGATGTCATCAATATACTGTAGGTGTTCTAGAGCCTCACCCTTTTCTAGTGCAGTCTGGATCAGTCCATGGTTTGATTGTGCTTCCTCCCCTGGGGCAGTCAGTTCCAGGTATACTTCACTCCCCTCCACGTGAAAGCCAACTGAGGCCTGCATTCTGCTGCCAGAGGAATGCAGAAATATGCACTGGCAATCTCAATAGTGGCATGCCACTTTGCTGCCTTGGACTCCAGGTCGTATTGGAGCTCTAATATGTCTGGCACAGCAGCGCTAAGCGGTGGGAGTCACTTCGTTCAATGCACGATAGTCGACAGTCAGTCTCCATTCTCCTTCAGATTTACGCACAGGCCAAATGGGGCTGTTGAAGGGTAAGTGGGTTTTGCTGACCACCCCTTGGCTCTCTGCTGCAGTGTCGGGTTTCTCCGGCCAGGCGAGCTCCTGACACCAACAGCACGAGCGGGCCGCCCCCAGAAGGCTGCCCGGGGTGCGGCTGCAGGGCACGGCTGCTCTACGGCACAGGTGGACTGCAGACTGCGCCAAGGGTAGGGACAAGGACCAGGGAGAGGTCTTCTGTATGGTTTCCAAAGAAGTTTATTCCCGGAGGTTCAGGGACAGAAAGACACACTCAAAAAGCGTACATCAGCTTATAAAGGGGAGGACGTCCCAGGGAAGGACACAATCTTTGACCAATTGGGAGAAATTGGAGATGGAACATAAGGTGGGGAATACAATGATTAAACCAATAGAGGACTACAGGGGAGGAGAAAAGCTTAAACAAACCAGTGGGGTTTCAAAAGATGCAAAATTGATAGGGAAACTTCTAGAGAAAGGGGCAGGCTTGGGGAGGGATTGACATTCAATGAGAGGAGGAACAGGGACAGAGGGACAGGTCTTTGGGGAGATGGACAGCTAGGGCAAAAGCAACAGCACAGGGGTAAAGGAAAAATCCATCAGTAATAAAATATGCTGTAATAGTGCAAAATAGGAAAGATTATAAAACCAACTACTAAAAATGCATTACAATCAAACAACACACTGCTACAGCTCTCCAGCTCTTGTATCATCTTATGGATGGGAATCACAGCATCTCTAGTGGTTCTATACTGTTGATGATGTACTGTGGAAATGGCAATTGGTACCTGTTGCTCTTCTCCCTTCTGAAGTCCTACTGCACATGGATTCTCAGACAGTCCAGGCAAGGTGTTCAATTGCTGGATGCCCTCTGTCACTACAGCTGCTATTCCAAATGCCCACCTGAGTCCTTTTGCGTCTCTGAAATACCCACTTTGGAGGTCATCTACGCCCAAAATACATGGGGCCTCTGGGCCAGTCACAATAGGATGTTACTTCCAGTCATTTCCCAACAGGCTCTATCAGCCTCCACCAAAGTGAAATCCTGGGATCCCCCTGTCACACTAGCAATAGAAACAGATTCTGTCCTCACATGTCTCGATGGGATTAATGTGCATTGTGCACCAGTATCAACCAAGGCTTTATACTCTTGTGGTTCCTATGTGCCAGGCCAATGAAGCCACACAGACCAGAAAACACGATTTTCCCTAGCCTCTACGTGGCTAGAGGCAGGGCCCCTCTAAGCCTGGTCATCCTTCTTTCCCTGGGCATATGTCTTGGATGTTCCTTCAAGGGGATCAGACATATCCTCATCATCATATCAGGCAGTTCGGCTACAGGCAACTGCAGCTGCTTTCCTTTTGGTGGAACTCCCTCTCTGAGCCCTGTCTTCCTTCAATTCATGCACCCGTTGTGCCAGAGCAGCAGTAGGTTTTCCATCCCATCTCCTCATGTTTTCTCCACAATCATGCAGGAAGAACCACAGCTCAGCTCAGGTGGGGTGTACCTTCTCTCTCCATCTCGGGAATGTCTGCGTTGGGCACCAGAACTGGTGATCTGTACCTCTGATCTGTACTGCTGAGATTTGGAGAAGGTCTTCTTTAATGTCCTCTCTGAGCTTCATGTGATTCTCCTCTATCTTGTCCTCTAATTTCTGCAGACGCGTTTCCACTGCTGCGATTCTGGCGTGTGTTGGGCCATGCACAGCATCTGCATACGCTCGGAGCTTCCTTGCCATATCCACCACGGTCTCATCCCTCTCATCCCGCTTCATTATGGCTAAGGCAGAAGCATATTCTTGTGGCCCAAGTCGAACAAGTTTCCGCCTCATCACAGACGTGCATGGTACCAAGTCTGGGTTCCTAGTTGTTACATCATCTGAGAAGATAATCTCTGCCACGGCCATTTCTCTCAGGCGTTGGATCCCTTGCTCTATGGTCTTCCACTGTGTTTGCTGCATATAAAGATCATCTGCACACAGGTATCTTTGTGCAACACTTTCCAAGACCCGTGCCCAGAGGCTGTGTCGACTAGCCCCCCTCATCATTCCCTGGTCGATGACAGGATCATGTGACAGGGATCCCAAATGCCGTGCTTCAGTGCCATCCAGAATTGTAGCCTCGCCTGCAGCATCCCAAAGACGGACTAACCAACTAATTATGGATTCATCAGGTCGCCGGGTGTAATCCTTCCTTTGGCCATGGAGGTCCTTCAGGGAAAAGGACTCAATAGTGGCTTCTGATCTTGCACCTGCTGCTTTGACTCCTGATTTTGTGTCAGGAGGCGTTGAGGGTCCTTCTCCTGCATCATCATCAGCAGCAGCATCATCATCATCATCCACTGGTCGATTGGTCTTGTCCGTGCATTTTCCACTTCTAATGCTGGTAGCAGCAGCCCTTGGTTGAGGCTTATTGTCTAGTTTAGCTGCTGGCTTAGGCTCACTATCTAGTTTGGCTGCTGGCCTGAGGTCTTGGCTGCAGCCTGAGTGACTGGGATAGTTGCTGATTTATCTCCCTGCCCCCCCTGCCT
The DNA here is from genome assembly GCF_963513975.1 of Fringilla coelebs. Classification (NCBI taxonomy): domain Eukaryota; kingdom Metazoa; phylum Chordata; class Aves; order Passeriformes; family Fringillidae; genus Fringilla; species Fringilla coelebs. Next base: position 70,658,539 of record NC_140031.1, on the reverse strand, counting down.
CTGTCTGCTGCCCTACAGTATCTAGCAGAGTGCGATAAGCATATGCTAAGGCCCAGCTCACTGCAATGATCTTTTTCTCCTTAGGGTCATCCTGGTACTCCTCTTTCAGGTATTTCCCCACATCACCTGGGTTCTGAATTTGTTCATGGGGAAGTCCCAGACTATGGGGTCAGAGAATTCCTTCAGGATTTGGCCCATATCTTCCTATTTCCCACACCACTTAGGATTTTCCACACCTGGGTCTACTCCTGGGTCAGGGCTCTCATCAGCCTGTCTAGAAATCTCAGCCCTCATTCTAGAGAAGTTGCAGACTGTATAGAGGAGCTTACCAGATTGAATACCAGAAGGATGGTCTCTTTAACATTCAGGGGAAATGGAACATTCTCCAATAGTGATGTAACAGATTCAGAGTAGAAGAAGAAAAGCAAAGGCTGAAAAGCCTCACCCCCTGCTCCTCCTCTAACAAACTGGATGCATAACCATAGCCACGAACCATTATACCTGGAACAGACCCCAGCATGTTTATGAACTTCTTACACATCATTACCACCAAGCCCAGCAGGATAGCTGTTCTGGTCACTGCCCCTCTGCTGTAAAAACGATGTATTAGGGACAATGCTAGAGCTATTTCTGGATAAGAAAATAAACCTAGGGACCATAGAGGTATTAGGATCTCAAAAAAACGTAGCAACCAGAAATGCATGAAGCCTTCACCCCAGGAGACATTACTGTGGCAATGCATTTTTTGATTGTAATGCATTTTTAGTAGTCAGTTTTATAATCTTTCCTATTTTGCACTGTTACAGCATATTTTATTACTGATGGATTTTTCCTTTACCCCTGTGCTGTTGCTTTTGCCCTAGCTGTCCATCTCCCCAAAGACCTGTCCCTGTGTCCCTGTTCCTCCTCTCATTGAATGTCAATCCCTCCCCAAGCCTGCCCCTTTCTCTAGAAGTTTCCCTATCAATTTTGCATCTTTTGAAACCCCATGGTTTGTTTAAGCTTTTCTCCTCCCCTGTAGTCCTCTATTGGTTTAATCATTGTATTCCCCACCTTATGTTCCATCTCCAATTTCTCCCAATTGGTCAAAGATTGTGTCCTTCCCTGGGACGTCCTCCCCTTTATAAGCTGATGTACGCTTTTTGAGTGTGTCTTTCTGTCCCTGAACCTCCGGGAATAAACTTCTTTGGGAACCATACAGAAGACCTCTCCCTGGTCCTTGTCCCTACCCTTGGCGCAGTCTGCAGTCCACCTGTGCCGTAGAGCAGCTGTGCCCTGCAGCCGCACCCCGGGCAGCCTTCTGGGGGCGGCCCGCTCGTGCTGTTGGTGTCAGGAGCTGGCCTGGCTGGAGAAACCCGACACTGCAGCAATTAGGAATTCAAAAAACATGGCAATTATCGGCTTTATACGAACACAGAGTAATGGCAACCAAAATGCACTCAAAACAGGGTTTTTCCAATCTCTCTGGAGCCCAACGCATTAGGTGCCAAATTTTGTCCTGGTTTAGGGCAAATTTGGGAGAAAACCTCCAAAAGGGGCCCCCTCCAGAAAGCAAACCCACACGGCCCCTCTCCCCAACCAGTTCGGAAGGATTCCTTGGAGAGTAGTGGGAAGAACCTGTTTGATTAACAGGCCAAGCATGCCCCAGCACACAAAATGAACAATAGCAGATGACACCGCTCTTTCACCGCTCTGAGAAAGATGACAAATTCAGAAAGTCTCTCTTTGGGGTGGTCGCTCTGTTACCAGTCCCTCCAGCGGTGGGCTAGCTGCTGCAGGCCACAGAATGCAAACTCTTGGTTTTTCCCAGGTCCCAGTCCACAGCAGGTTCAAGTAGGTCCAAAAAAAGGGAAAGGAGAAACAGTCCAGGAAAAAATTTGGCCTGCTTGGCTAAACTAACTAATGAGAAGAAGCAAAAAGCAAGAGCAAAGCGGGAGCAAAGCAGAAGCAAGAGCAAAGTGAAAAGCCAAGCAAAAAGCAAAAGCAGCACCGTGTACAGCCCCGTCTGTGTGTCCTGCCAGCCGTGGGGGAGCGGCTGATAGCAAAACCAAAACAAAACATTCACTCTTCAGAGCCAGTCTTGAAGGCACAGAACATAAAATCCAGCGTTAACAGAACACATGAATGGGGGTACAAACATCATTACATCACACTAGGACAAGGTTCAAAGGGCTTCTTCCATGCTTTACTTTTCTCAGTTATTATTAGAATTTGTCTTTGTAACTGTCCCATGGTGAGTTTCCACACATATTACAATCACAAATACACACATTGCCTGTATGGGAATGTGTGTATTTGTGATTGTAGTATGTGTGGAAACACAGCTTTGTATTTCACATGTCATTGATCCTGTGTGATGTGATGGCCATAATGAGTAGAGACCATTGCAGTGAGGGACCCCGCCCTGAAAGGGAAGGTATTTAAGGAGCAGAGGTACCTGGGGTGCCCAGTCCCAGGAGAGCAGCTCTCTTGTGAGGCAGAGCTCTGCAGGGGGACAGTGACAGGTCTGCGGCACAGGACGCCCCAGGCCAGCATGCAGGAGGAGCGGCCGGCAGCAGAGCCGGCCCAGGCGGGCCCCGTGTGTGCATCAGCTTCCCCGAGCAGGGATGCAGATGCAGGGACAGGCCAGCAGCAGCAGGAAGTGTCACAGCAGGAGCGGGCAGGGCTGTCTGTGCTCCTTGAGTGCCAGCAAAGCCCTGGGAGGCACGGACCTGTTTTGAGGGAGGTCGTCGTGTCCTTCACGAGGAGGCCTTCGGAGGAGCCGGGCAGGAGCTTCCAGGCCCATGGCTGGCTGCAGCAGCAGGATGGCCTGGAGGACAGAGAGCCACAGAGGCAAGGACAGGGTTCCTCCCTGAGGTGCCCCGGGGCTCTCGGTGACACACCTGGGCAGGTAAGTGCCAACTCCAGGATAGGACGGCCTGAGACCGGATGGGACTGGAGCACAGGCCTGCCCCGGACGATGGGCTACACGGCACCACAGCAGCCACAGGTGACATGTAGGAGGTTCACTGAGGGCACCACAAACCGTCAGGTGCTACTGGAGCGGCTGGGAGCTGCAAGCAGTGAGCCAGTGTCCTGGACCAAGGACCAAGAGTGTGACTGCACCCTTGATCCAGAGCTGTCTGAAGAAGAGGAGTGGGAAGATGCCCTTGATCGAGAACTGTCCGAGGAAGAGGAGTGGGAAGATGCCCTTGATCGAGAAATGTCCGAGGAAGAGGAGTGGGAAGATGCCCTTGATGTTGAGGTGTCTGAGGGGGAGGGGTGTGTGGCATTCACATTCTCTGAACCTGAGAGAAGCAATGAGAGAAGGAAAGTATGATCAAAACAATTTTTATCTTATTCGCTCTGTTGTGCTAAAGTTGAATGCAATATGGAGATTTTTTACCCAAAGCGATGTAGCCCTCTCTGCGGCCACAGGAGCTGGACAAAGCTGCCTAGCTGCTTCTGAAGCTTGGTCGGAGGTGGCCACAAGATTTGCCACTCCTGGGTCCTCCTCATTGACCCTGGTAGTGGTGCCGTCTGTGGTGGGGGTGGCACAGGCGAGAGTGATGCTACAAAGTCCCAAAGTAAGTTAGGAAAGAGTGGACACTTACATGGGTGTCAAGGAGGCTTTATTCCCCGATGGGTCCAGGGGCAAGTGTCGGAGGAGGGGGACTTAGGAGGAATGGAAAAAGGGAGTGGGCATGAAGGGAGGAGAGGCAGAATAACCAATGGGGAGGAATGTAAAACACAGTTGAACCTATGGGGATTACACAGAGGAGGGGAGAAGCCCAGAAGACAAATGATGTAACATGGTAGGGATGATTGATATAGACAATTCTTGAAATAAAGGATGGGTGGTTACCATGACAGACAGGGGGATTGGGCAGCACCATAAGGAGGGGAAGAGACTTATAAGGGCAGAAGGGGAGGAGCAGAGGATCACTCACTTTGAGGGGCAGGCCACTGGTGGGAAAGGAAGGTGATAAAAAACATAAGACAAACCATTGCGAGGGGATCACATAGGGGGAGATGGGGATCAAACAATTTCCAAACAGAGAATGACTAACAGAACCAACATTAACATTCTTTTTAAACACACAACACCAAAAAGTGATGTTTTGTTTCCTTGACCTATCAGGACCAAGTTTTTGTGTGGAGACTGTTGGCTGATTGTTGGCTGATTTTGGGCAGTGCAGTTGAGTTGAGTGCTTGGGAGTTCCAGTTTAGATGTAGTGTAATATAGTATAGAATAATATAGTATAATAAAGTAATTAATTAACTTTCTGAAAAGATGGAGTCAGATGCATAATTTTCTCCCCCTCATCCAGGTTGCCTGCTTTTTCTGTAGGGGTGGGAACACAACAATAGGCACAGAGCTGTGCTATGGCACTGGGTCATGTTCTCTCCATCACCTTGTCAAATCCTTGGGCCAGCAGGACAACAAGGGCTCCCAGCCTGGTGCCAAGGTGGGGACTGCCTTCCCCACAGATGAAGCAAGAATAGGAAGTGGCGCACGGGAAGGACCTCAGGACCAGGAATGCCCCCCAGGTGAAGAGCATGAAGGAGAAGGGAGCACAGCCATTGCCACCCCAGGAGCTGAGGAAGAACCCTCTGTGGTGGGGGAGCAGGCAGCAGCTGTCCCAGATCAAGGCCAGGCCATCACTTACACCATCCCTTTGTCTGCCCTCCTGGACGCCCTGGCTAAGGAGACCCAGATGTCGCGCAGGAAGGCGCTGAGCATCCTGCAGAAGGCCTTAACTGCCCCCCAAGGCAAAGGAGAGCAAAAGAGGCAGCAGCCAACAGGCTGCCAAGAGGCTGTGCCAGAGCCAGTGCAGTCCATGGGGGCTGAGGGCCTGGACAAGGAGCCCCCTATGAAACAGAGTCCTGGCCAGCAGCTGCTTGAAGCAGAGCCAGGCCTTCAGGTGAGAAACATGTTGGAAGCAACAGAAGCAGGAGTACCTGTAGGACCTGCCTTCAGGCCTTCTTCACCCACAGTTATCGATGCTCTGGCTCGAGAGAGACGGATGTCCATTTTCAAGAGTGCCCCAAGGGCTCTGCCCTGGGCCTTCACTGCACTGCCCTGGAGAGGAAGACAGAAACAGCAGCAGCCCCCAGCCTGTGCCCCGGATCTGCCAGAAACAGTCCAGAATACCAGCAGTGAGCTCCCAAATGAGGCTACTGTTGTGATCCAGGGAATCAATCAGACAGAAGAGCAGGAGTGGCTGGAACACAGCACGGATGCAACTCTGGCAGTAAGAGCCGGAGCAGCAGGGGCAGCGAGCCCGGCACATTCCTTGCACAGCCCTACAGCTGATGGCCCTGGTGTGCTGGACACAGCTCTGTACATGACAGACGAGCTCCTGAGCAAAGCTGTAATTGTGATCCACGGATCTGAGGAGCACATGGAAGACCTGGAAGAAGGCACTGGTGAGGGGATGATGGTAACAGCCCCAGCAGAAGGGACAGAGGGGCCCAAACACAGTGTGCAGAGTCAAAGAGCTGATACTCTGCTAGTCCTGGACTGTAATGACATTGGATGGGTGGAGGTGGTTAAGGCTGTGCTTCTGGTTGTAGGACAATTTGAATACCCAGAGGAGCAGCAGAAGCAGGATGAAAGCATGGATGAGGAAGTGCAGCCAGAGAGAACCCTGCACATGCTCCGCACAGCTCCACAGTCCATTACCCACTGTCTATGACATAAGTGGCTTTCCCCTCTTTTCTGTATCTTCTTCTTCTGTATGGTTTCAATGGATAAGAACCTACATATATATGTGTGTGTATATGCACCTATATATATATTTATATATGCATACTTCTATTTATATATACACACATATGTACACGTACATACATATTTACACACATATGTATATACCTATACATAGATCCACATATATAGCACCACTAGAAAATAGTTTCTCACAGTACATAGATGATTTGAGGATAATTTGTGAACGTGGTAGTGGTATGCCAAGTTTGTGTACACTGTGTACAAATGTGTCTGGCTTTTTAGGGCTGTAATATAGATATAAATACATGTGTATGTACATAAAATAGAGGTATATTTTGCATATATATGCATGAATATATATGTGTACATATATACACATATAGATACTTATATACACTGATAAAGTACATTCTGATAATATATACATATATATATTACATTTACATCCAGTAAGTTTATACTGATAATAACCTAAATACATAGACACACATGTAGGGCTGTGCGGGATGTCTTCCTCCCGGACGGGGAATTCCTGGGCTGGCGCGGGCAGAGCGAGTTTCTCGCGATCTGAAAGAGCCGCCTCCCCAGCCCACCTGACGCTCAGTCCCAGATAGATGATCTCTCAGCCAACCAGAAGATGAAGGAGGGCTCCAGACACAGCTGAGGGTCCAACTGGGTTTACTGAGGGCGAGGCAGAGGGTCCAGAAAGGGTAGAGGTGAGGAGAGAGGCAGGAAAACAACCACAGTCGAAGGGAGGCTGGTGATGGAGCCCAGAAAAAGGGTGGGGCCAGGGTTTATAACAGAGGCAATGTGGGTGGGGCCAGGGTACAGGGGACCAATGGGGAGAGGGATCAGAGGAGTCGAGGTGGGGTGATGAGTGGCACACCAACAGGAGTGGGGGGAGAGGGTGGTCTTACAGTATAGTCCAGTGGGGAAGGGAGGAACACAGAACTTGCCAGAACTGGGGAGGGAGCCACGGCTGATTGGCATTCAAACAAGAGTGTCCTCCCAAGGCATCCCTGCCCCATTCTCCTTGGGGTCCCCTCCCACATCTCCCCCTTTTCTGTTTTTTAAAAATGCTTAGTCCATGGTCTTACGAAGGGCTTTCTTGAAGCAGGCGATAGCAGTCGAGATGATCACAAGGATGATAACAATCCACAGGAGATCTCTTAAGATAGAAGCAACCCATTTGGGAACTCCGTAATGCCCAAAGAGTTTGTCCAGCCAGTCGGCCGCCTTTTTCTCAGTCTGAATGTCTTTCACCTGATTTTGAAGTCCCTTGATGTTGCCTTGAATTGATGTGCTGTTGGGAGGACAAGTTGAAGCAGCACAGTCCTTCAAAGTCCTCACACGCATAGCCATGGGCGAGCAGCAGGAAATTGATTGCAGCTTGATTTTGCAGCGTGGCATGTCTGGTGGTCTCCTCACGCGCCAATAGGTCAGATAATGCAGTGGATGTAGCATTGGCCTGCTTACCAAGCCAGCACCCCAGGTGAGAAAGCTCACCGAGGGCCTTTGCAGCGGCACCCAAGGTAGAAAGATGGATACCGTGACCCTCTTGGTTGTTCCCCAATTATAAATTTGGCTATCACAATTTGGGTCAAATTCCTTAAAGGATCTCTTTTGGCGGGCCAGTTTGTTATTCTGCTTCTAATCATGGAAAATGGTGGAATTTGGGGTGAGGGTAGTCAGCTGGCCAAGGCTGCAGGGACCCCCTTTTATCTTGGAGGGGATTCCTGTCCACGCCCTATCACCGCAGATAAGAAACACTCCCCGTGGGAGCACTCTGGGGTATGGCATGGACTCGGTCAGTGTGGTGCTGATGTAATTTGCACAATGTGTTCGGCCACATTGTGATGCTTGTCATTAGGGATGTTACTTTGTGATTTTGTTGTGAAATGCCAATCTGATCTCGCCTTATATTCGAAGTTGACACAGTAACTTGCTTTGGTGGAGCCCAGTACCTCTAATTCCTGGGGCTCCTGTGATGCATGTGGGAAAATCCTCGTCCATTTGTCCCAGATGTCCAGAGGGTTGGGTTTCTTACCTAAGTATGGGTAGTCGTTTTGTGATAGGGCGGTTCCCACCAGACCCATTGAGAGTGGATCGTCCACGCTTCCCATGGCCATGCAAGGGCTGTCTTGCTGCAAGGACTTCGCCAGGGTGACCCACACGTTCTGTTTTGGTTGGGGTATGATCCAGCCAGTGGTCACTTGGATGATCGCAAGGGCACACGTGAAGGCTCTGGCAACGCTTGTGCTGTTTTGGGGACTTCCCGAGGTTGTTACGAGGGGGGTCGTGGTTTTCCCGCTCTCTGCTCACTCCCAGTGTACCTTTCCTTTTGAGAGAAGACATGTCAGTCCTTCAGCTCGCCATCACTCATGGAAAATACACATTCATTGCAAAAGAATGAAAACGTGTCAGTTCTTTCCCCTATGCGTCTCACATCTCTCTGAAACCTCCCCCTTCTTTTTCGGTTGGGAAAGAGGGCAGGCAGGGAAGAAACAAGGGGACAAGGGGAGGAAGGGACACTGAGGTTGGTTTATTGGTAGCAGCATTTCTGGGGGTATGTCTACGTCTGAGGTGGTTGTGAAGTCTGTGGAAGGGACGTATCTGTGCGTTATCAGCACCCTTGCAACAGTGTTCAGATACATCCACTTCCTTTTTCTCCTTCTCCAGGAGAAGGCGGATTCAGGAGCATGCTGGGTGATGAGATGTACTTGTTCGTTGGCTGTGAGGTCATCTGGTGCGCGGTCGAGGTATGGTTTGATGAATTTCCCTGGAATCTACTTTGGTCCAGAACCTGTGGAAACACAAGCAAATCCTCTCCCCCACATAATGAGCGGGTAGGGCCCTTCAATAACTTTAGATTCAGGATCGTGGACGAGCACTGGGGGCTTTTCCTTGAGATGGGCATGTGTGCTGTTATGAAAATGTCTAACAATTGGGGGGTTCGGCTCCTTCTGGGAGCAGTTCATAAAATTCAGCACATACAGAGCTTTGCACAATCTCTCAGGAGGGGAACAAGCGATAGGTGCATCATGTTGCTGTTCTAGCAACTTTTTATTTCTTTATGTGTTCACTCCACGATGGACTGTCCCGTGGGGTTGTGGGTTATGCCAGTGGTATGGGCAATTCCCCATTGCTGTGCGAATTCTCTGAATTGCTTGGAAGTGAAGGCAGGACCATTATCTGTCTGTATGTTCTTGGGAACTTCCGGGGTGGAGAAGGCCATGTAAAAGTGCTTAATAACATCTTTGGCCTTTTCCCCTGCATGCGCTGATACAAACACTGCCCCTGAAAAGTTGTCTATGGAAATATGTACGTATTTCAGCCTCCCGAAGAGGGCATAATGAGTTATGTCCATCTGCCAGAGCTTGAGGGCTCTTGGGTTGACCCCAATCGGCATTGAAGGTAAGGAAAAGGCTTGGCAGCTGGGGCATGTCACCACAATTGCTCTGGCTTGCTTGGCTGAAAGTTTGAACTGCCACCTTAAGGCAGGTGCATTCTGGTGGTAGAAGCAGTGGCTCAGCTGAGCCTGTTGAAAAATGTCTGGTGTAGTGTGTAAAGTGGGAGCGAAATGAACTGACATGGCTAGAAGGTCTGCTCTTCGGTTACCCTTGGTCATGGGGCCAGGCAGATCTGTGTGAGACTGGACGTGCATGTGATATGGTTCCTCTCGGTGGGAAAGTAGCCAAATGAGTTCCGAGAGCAAGTTAAACAATTTTTTGCTTTCAACTTCTTTGAGCAGAGCATGTTCTGCCCACTCGGTTATCCCAGCCACATAAGCCGAATCAGTGACCACATTTAGGGGTTGTTGAAATTTTCTGAACGCTCTCACAACCACAGCAAGTTCTGTGATCTGGGGAGATCCATCAACAGTCTGGACATTGGACTCTCACTTTCCAGTGTCTGCATTTCTCCAAGTGATCACTGACTTGTGGGACTTTCCAGACCTGTCAGTGAACATTGTGAGAGCATCTTTGATTGGTGTGGTGCTTTTAAGTGGTCTTGGAGCTAAATGCAATGAGTCTTTAAAAAATTTGTTTTGGGTAGTGAGTGGAAAGTTGGCTGGGATAGCTGTCTAATGCAAATTGGAAGTGTTCATTAGTTTGTAACAGTGTGTCTAGATAGTCTAAGGTAAATGGCAGGTAAATGCATGCCGGTTCATACCCTGCAAGGGTTCAGAGGTGACCTCTCGCTTTGATTATTAATTGTGCGGCCAGTTCTTGCGGAGGTATTATAGTTTTCTGTGGCTGATGCAGAAGGAACAGCCACTGAATGACAATCAGTGGGTCCTTTGAGCCACTGTCCCACTGAAAGATGAGGGCATGAAAGTGGGGTGCCTTACCTAAGACTGCCACGTCCAAGGGAAGGGACCAGTCCACGCGGTGAGCTTGGCGGGACACCACAGCAGCTGTGACCCTCTCGAGGGCTTTCCAAGCTTCTGGGGTCAGGGCACGAGGAGAGGTGAGGTCGTGGTCTCTCCTTAAGAGGTTGAAGAGTGGGGCTAACTCCTCCGTGGTGAGACCCAGGAAAGGGAGAATCCAAGTGATGATTCCGCAGATCTGCTGCAGGTCATGTAGGGTGCGTGGATCATCTTGGATGGTGAGGCTCTGAGGTGTGATGGTCTTCCCGGTGATGTGGAAGCTGAGGTACTTCCACAGGCTGGAGAGCTGTATTTTGTCTGCCACAATCTGAAGACCTACGCATTTGACGGCAGCCACGGTCTTCTCAAGGGCAGTCTTTAGGAAGCTTCAGTGGGTGCACACACCAGGATATCGTCCATGTAATGATATATAACAGCTTCAGGAAAAAGTTTCCTGATCGGGGAAAGTACTTGCACCACAAAAGTCTGGCAGAGCACAGGGCTGTTCTTCATTCCTTGAGGAAAAGTGACCCTGTGGTATCGCTTGTACGACTCCTTTCAGTTGATGGATGGTACTGAAAAGGCAAACCTGGGAGCGTCTCCTGGGTGCCACAGGATGTTGAAGAAACAGTCCTTGATGTCGAGCATTGTGAGCGGCCAGTCTCTTGGGAGCATAGAGGGAAAGGAGAGGCCAGGTTGAAGGGGGCCCATATCTTGGATTACTTCATTTATTTTACTTAAGTCTTGGAGCAGGCGCCACTTGTCTTTGCCAGGCTTTTTTATGACAAAGACTGGAGTGTTCCAGTGGCTGTCAGATGGGACAATGTACCCCAGGTGCAACCGTTCCTTGACTAAGTCATTGAGTGCCTTTAATTTTTCTTCAGAGAGGGGCTACTGCTCCACCCACACTGGATTGTGGGACTTCCAGGTGAGAGGTGGGGTGGTGCGCTCCACAGTGGCCCATGCTAAAAATCCCAGGTAACATCAGGAATGTCCAGCTGAGCCCCCCATTGCCCTAAAATGTCCCAGCCTAACAAAAGGTCTCACTGTAGTGTTTGCCCCTCAGGTCCCTCTATAGTGATCAAGTGTTTGCTCCTAAGGGACTTGACTGCTCCTCCAATGCCAGAGACAGTGCCACAGGGGGATACCAACTGCCAGTCGCTGAGCCACTTTGCTTTTGGAATGATGGTGACATCAGCTCCTGTATCTGCCATCATACTAGGTTGAAACATTTCTCTTTCAGGGAGATGTGGGCGGAAATGTTGGGTCTTTCCCTGCTCAGTGCTCGAGTGAGGCAGACGTCGTAGTTGGCAGAGTCACGGTCCTGTCCCGGGAGCACATACATCTGCGCAAATGGGGAATGTTTGCACAAGGTGTATGGCGGTGAGGTGCAGGAAATGGTGAGAGTTATTTCGTTGTAGGCATGGATGGTGACGACCTCAGGGATAACAGTTATTTCATAGGGAGTGTGTTTGTTGTCCCCTAAAGGAAGCACTTTGATGGCCCTATCATGGAATGGAGGCATCATGTATCCTGCCAGGACTCTCACGAGGTCTTTGTCTGGCAGCAGGATTTGGATAGAGCTGCAGAGGACCCAGCAAAGGCTTTGTCTAATTGTCCTGTCCGATGGAAGTACCGGAGACCGTCCTTGTGGCTCCGATCCTCGGAAATGATCCGTCTGGGAATTGGCTCTCCTGGATGGTAGGGAGCTGCTGCGGCCTGCCACTTGATGTCATCGTGTGGGGCCGGGGTGCGGTCTGCCATCTGTTTCCTGGACGCCAAGGGGACTGCTGGAACTGCGGAGTACAAGGAGAGGTGGTGGAGCACAGTCTCGTGGAGGGCGCAGGCGCAAAGGATGAGATGTGGCTGTTGGACAGGGGGTAGGGACAGTTGGCGTAAATATGGCCGAACTGCCTGCTGTTAAAACACTGGATGTTATTCAGTGTGACCTTTGCCTCCCCGACACCCTTGCTCACCGCAACTGCGACAGTCTGCTCGATGGAAGTAGCTTTGGTGCAGGTGTTGACCATCTGGGTAATCGAAGGCTCAGGGTCTTGGGGAAGGGCCCTGAGTACGTTCTTGGTGTCGGGGTCAGCGTTGGTCATGGCCATTTTACAGGGCAACTCATCCCTGGCCTCCATGCTGTCAATTTGCCTCTTGATGGCTTCCCTGAGGCAGTCCACAAACTTAATGAAGGGCTCATTGATTGCTTGGTGGATGGCTGAGAAACTCTGCAAGGGGGTGGAGCTGCCTGGGATCTTTAAAAGAGCTATTTTTGCTGCCAACTTAATGTCTGTTAGTACGTCCACTGGCAACGTGGCCTGATCTTCAGGCCTGTTGAAGACCCCGTCACCCGAAAAAGCATTCATTGCCTCCTGCCCCAACCCATCCACCTGATGCTTCTCAACTAAAGGTTTTAACAGTTTTTTCCACTGAGCCTCCCAGAGGAGGAACTTAGTTGGGGACAACAAGGCCGTCATGATGTAAAGCAAGTCATGTGGGGTCAAGGAGCGACCCGTGAATGTCAAGTCCAGGAAGTTTTTAAAGTAAGGTGAACCCCTCCCATAGCCTTTTGCTGCTTTCTGCAGCTCTTTGATCTCCGTATATGGGATCTGCTCCCACCGCGCATCACCATTCCAGTTTAAGATGACAGGAGCAACCAACCGGTCGAGGTTCCTAGCCAACTCCAAATCCCTGTCGCTGACCGCTTCCTCCCTGATCCGCACCAAGCTACTTCCCGGCTTGATGTTATCGCTGGGAGTGCAGCAAACCTTATCCTCCTCGGAGGATGAGACCGTGCAAGCTAGGGTGCAGGGTCTCTGGTTGACTGGTGGGTCCCGGTGACTGGGACCCTGGCAAGCCAAGATGGCTGCCTTCTGGTCAGGCCCACTTCCGGTTCCGGTAGCGTGGGAACAGGAAGGGGCTGGAGACGGAGAGGCATGGCCTCATGGGAGGCCGGCCTCACGCATCGGGGCGGGGCCTTCCTGGGGAATGGATCCACCCACGGAAGACCCAGCCAGGGGAGGAGTGAGAGGGACAGGAGGGGTGGAGCCCGATGCACATGATGTCGATGCAATGGAGAGGGCGGGACCCGGCGCAGGGGCAGAACTCAACGTGGTGAGAGGTGCCAGTGGAAAGGCGGGAAGACTATGGGGAGGTGAAGGGATGTCATTTTGGGGTGCCACAAGGCGCCATCTTGTTAGAATGAACCAGGGTTTGAACTGGGAGCAGGGGTTTTAGGACTGAGGGTGTGGGCAGAGTCCAGTGGCCAGTCCCAGGCTGGGAAAGGGACTGAGTGGGGGAGGAGGCAGCAGGGAGCAGGTGGCAACCCTGTGCCCTGTGTGTGATCTAGGTCCTGTCCCACTCATAGGGGAAGAGGGTTTAGGATCGTGTGGGGAGGAACATGAGGGAGGAGAACCAGGGGCCCCAACTTTTTCCCTTTCTTTTACTGACTTAAAAATTGGATCGAACAAAACATTGTACTTTCCCACCATAAAATTCCCTTTAACTTGTTCCTTTCTAAATGCATTTCCCCACATTCCCCCAAAATGAAAAAGAAAAGGCATCTTCCTGAGAAATCTTGGGAAAATGTTCGAACAAAAATTTAACAAAAGCTTTGAGATCCCTCTTCGAAAAAGAAACATTCCCCAACACAAGGGTCGCCTTAACTTGGGAATAAAACCCCTTCTGGGGACGGGATAATTTGACACCCATCTCCCACTGTCTCCCTGAACGAGGCAAAGGGTATAAAATGAAACAAACGAGCCCAGGTGGGGTGCTCCCTGGCACCAAGTAACTCACAAGTCCAGAAGAAAACCTGGGCAAAATGAAAACACCTCGTGGGGGCTGGTTGGCTCCTGCCAGTCCCTCTGGTTCGCAGATGCTCCCCTGGAGCTGCAGACAAGTCGGATGGGAAGCACAGAGGGGTGTCGACAGGCCAGTTCAAGCAGTCCTTGAAACAACCAAGGCGCAGCTCTTCCTGGGGCTGGATCCGAACGGTGCTTTGCTCCTGACGCTGTTGCTCACAGAGCTGCAGTGCCAAGGAGTCACTCTCCAAGACCTGGACGAGCAGAACTGCCCAGGTCCCTGTTCGGGTGCCAGCTGTGGGATCATCTCCTTCCCTGCTGGGGAGATCCTGGGCAGGTGCGGGCAGAGCAAACTCCTCGGAGCCCTGGAAGAGCTGCCTTCCCAGCACACCTAGCACTCAGTCCTGGAGAGTTGATCTTTTCACCAACCAGATGATGAAGGAGGGCTCCAAGACACAGCGAGGGTCCAGCTGGGTTTATTGAGGACAAGGCAGAGGGTCCAGGAAGGGTAGAGGTGAGAGGCAGAGACACAGCCACAGTCAAAGGGAGACGCTGTAGAGCCCCAAGGAGGGGTGGGGTCAGGGTTTATAACATGGAGAAGGTGGGTGGGGCCAGGGTACAGAGGACCAATGGGGAGAGGGATCAGAGGAGGAGCTGAGGTGGGGTGACCAGGAGTGTACCAATGGGAGTGAGGGAGGAGGGTGAGATTACAGTAGCATCCAATGGGGAAGGGAAGAACACAGAACTCTCTGGAACAGGGGAGGGAGCCGTGGTTGACAGGCATTTAGACAGGAATGTCCTCCCATGGCGTCTTCCCCAGAGTCCCCTACCACACCGACTGTGGCTGTGCAGGTGTGGCACCCTGAGGGAGGACTTGTGCTGCTGCCCACAGCTTGGAAAAAGGCAGGGCCAGGGCTGGGGTGGTTTGTCCCAGCACCACGCCAGCTCTCAGGAGCCCACACACCACACCCACCCTTGCAGCTGCCGGTGCCTGCCTGGGGTTCCACGTGGTTCCACACAGCACTGAAGGCTGGGCAGGGCAGGCTGTCACAGCACTGGCCTGGCAGTCCCCACTGACAGGCTTTGGTTCTCTTTTCCTTTGCAGCGGGAAGCACAAGCGGCAGCAGCAGCAAGATGAGGAGGAGGTGCTGCCCTGGCCCTTTGCTCTCTGACAGGGCACAGTTGGGGCTGCCCCAGGCCAGGAGGGCTCTGGCTGCAGCAGGGCGCTCTTCAGGCAGCCCCTGGCAGCCGTCTGCACAGAGGGTGGCACGCTGCCCCAGCCCATGTAGGGAAGGCAGCCCGCACAGGGCCTGCCCATCCCTGTGTCCAGCTGCTGTGTAGTCAGGGTCCCCACGCGTGTCCCCCAGCCAAGGGCCACTGGGCTCTTCAGCCATGGCTCAGCCTTCTGCTGCCAGCCCCTTGGCAGCAGGAGGCAGGGAGCCCAGGCTGGGGAAGAGCAGAGCTCTGGCCCTGGCCACTGCTCTTGCACCCTCATCACATCCCTGCCCTCCTGCCTCTCCTGCAGGAACTGCTGGCTGTCCTGCACAAGCATCAGCCCACAAAGGGAAGGCATCTTCTGCAGAGCTGAGAGTGCCACTTGGAGAGAGAGGTAATACTTTTTCAGTTTAAATTTCACACTATAAGTTGCAGAAGGCAAAGAACAGAACCCCTTTCAGCACACCTGTATTTGCATTTGAGGGAGAAGGGGAAGGAAGAGCTTATAAAAAATCTCAGGGGAGATAAATTGATAGTGTTTGAAAAAAATAATGAGGCGTAGAGGCAACAGAAAAGAACATCATTTGCACAAGCTTTTGGCTCACATTGGTGTTTCTTATCCTCTTCAATTGCTTTGTCTCTTCAATTTTTGACCTCTCAGGGCACCAGCTAATATGCTGTAAACTGCAAGAGTCTAAAAAGCACCAGTTGCTTTTTGCACTGTTTTGTTTGACATCACTGAGAAAAGGAGAATTATGTGAAATGTTGGTAGAAACAATCAGAGACAATGCAGTTCAAGCATCAATTCTCAGTCTCTTTGGATAATATAGCCCATGGATAATAAGTTATGACGATATGGATTTAACACTAATGCCAATGAGCAAACTCATGTTTCGCATGTTTTGGCAGGAGAAGCAACAGTACAGCTGAAGAAAAGGGTTTGGAGTAGATATAAATATAAATATATATTAAAAAAAATCTCTGTGAAACACAACAAGAGAAACTGAAATTAGTAAATATAGTTTTATATATATTTACAGCTATATATTTATATATTATATACAGTTATATATATATTTATAGTTACGTATTTATTTACAGCACAGGGAGAGTGGAACAGTTATGTAAATTTAAAAAGACTGTAGTTTATAAAGATTTGAAAAATAAGTATTAGAGCAATTAAAGGAACCCAAGCTCACTTGAATGATGAGTTGTTTTTCTATCCTGCATAATTTAAAAATTATGTATGTGTACATGCTTTTGTAACAAGAAGTGTTCATTTACTTTACTTTAAATGCTGTGATATATTCTTCATTTTTTTCCTCAATACATTTATGCACTTTTGGGTCCAAATAAATCCTATTAAAATACAATATTTTAAATCTATTTTTCAGCAAACGTCAAAGAAAGAAATTAACATGACATCTCAGTAACTATGGAAAACAAGATGCTATAAGGATAGAACAGAAGATGTATAGCCATTTATTGATATAGCAAGAGTACAAAAAAGATTTGGAAGTGTCTTGTACTTTTTTTTGCCTTGTGATGAAATCTTCAAATTTACATGAAAAATATCACTGGTACAAGAGGCATTTAACTTTATGTGTTGTAGTTCTATCTTTAGGTATTATGTAATGGTAATTTTCTTATCGAAAAACAACATTAAAAAGTCTAAGATTTCACATATTTTATTTTAAAATTCACAAAAATATAAAGTAGCAACATTCTGTAGTGCATACTATGTTAAAAAAATACTTTTAATTCCAGACAAAAAACAACTGGGCATCCAATTTATCAATGTGAAGGGGACTTCACACTTTTCAGTCAAACAGCTGATTGAGTTGTTAGTAAATTATTCAACAGGCCAAATGAAGGAAACAGATGTTTAAAAGACAGAATAATGTTTAGGAGACCCCCTCCTCTTATCACACCATATTAGCAGCAAAAAAGAAACATTACATACCTACAAGTAAATGGCAATGTTGGTCATAAAGAATGTGGATTGATTGCACTAAGAAAATATATAGAAAAAGCTTTATCTTAACATGTCACAAGGTAGAGAAAGAATAGCCTCTGAAGAAGATCCAAAGAGGTGGGTTTTAAAGCAGTTAAATTTATAATACTTAGTGGAATAAGAACATCCAAAGCTAACAAAGAAAAATAATAATCTAAGGGAAGCTGAAAAAATTGAAGAATATTGTACAACTCAGAAAAAGCAACTTGATAAATAATTTCATATTTTATCTAGCATACTCAAAAGAAATACATTGATATCATCCAGTATAAATACTAGTAAATCACCTGTAATATGTAGGAAGTAAACCCAAGAAAGAAATTAAAACTGTAAAAAAGAAACAGAGCCTCATGTCTCAGCTCTTCAATCAATGCAACATTAACTTTCTGATTACTGAAAGCCAGATACTTTTGGTTAAATTAAACTTTCTAATGGATAGTGGCAAATCAGTAGATATAGTGGAGTAATTCTAGGAGCCTTTGGAATGCCTTTAGCTACTGAAATTGGCAATATTTAAGAATTTGATTTACAAAATCTTGACACTGTAAGGTCTGGTCACTTTAGATAAATTTCAAACCACACATGTTACTTAGAAAAGATAGGCTTTAAATTCTGCATTGTTAAATACAATATTTTATTGAAATTGGGAACAATTAGTGAATAAACGTAGGTATTTCTAAAATTAAGATAATGATCACCATTTTCAGTTTACATATAAACACTTTTGCCAATTTCATACATAAGTAGTCCTAATAGATGGTGAACTGAAAAAAACTTCATTATGAGATCATACAACTACTTCATATCCTAAACCATACTTCTAAAAATAGGATTTTGTTTCCTCAGTATAACAATAGATCACACATTTTTATATTTTAACAACCAGTTTTTTCAGAATCAGTGAGGAGCTCTGACCTTGTTCACTGTGCAGCTGAAGATATTTCTTAAATTGTCAATGACTTTCAGCGATCTCTCTTCCCATTCATTGCTACCAGATTTCCTAGGGATGACCCATGAGTCGCTGTAGCTCTTGTATTCACTCAGTTATCATCAAGAAATGTGATTATTCCCCAGATAAAGAATCACCCTCTTCTGTGGCCACCTATGTAAGCCCGAAGCTCAGTATACCTAGTTTTGAGTGGCTACTGGCTTAATTACAGTCAGCCTTCACAGGGTGGATTCTGGCTGCCCTCAGGGATTGTGTCTTCTGGCTATGTCTCCTCTACAGAGTAGTGCCAGTGCAGTCCCTTTTGATGAAGAGCAAAACCAAAAGGATTCTTCACTAAAGCAAGCTGTTCTGTGAAAATGAAACTAAGAGGGACATCCTGGAAATAGCTTACATGGGGGAGCTTTTCTAAGTATTGTGCCCAGTAAGCTGGACATCCCAACTAACCAGCAATCAAATTCTTGACAAGGTTAGTAATTTCATTATAACTGAATAGCTTTTCAGTATTTTTTAACCAGGTATGTCTCTGCCTATGAAGGAATATACAAGATGATCCCACAACTGGAGATATTGTCTTGTTCTGTAGGTATTTGAATAATCTCAGAACGCAGCCACTGTTCAGTTGGTCAGATTTGCTCTGTGAACTTAAAGGTCATGCTCTTGTATAAGCCCAAATAAACATCAAAGTGTTAATGAGTTTTCTCTGTGATTATGGTCAAACTATTAATCTTGTGTAAGTCTGGTGCAAAGGGCATCAGGAATACCCTGTGTTAAAGAAGCTCATGAAATTATGTGTTAAAGAATGCTCTGTGGTTGGAGAACCCTGGTATGTTGAAAACCTCATTCAGACTAACGTGGTGTCTGATGTGTTGGCTGTCTTATGCATATTCATATAGATGCAAACAATATTCTGCCCTGATGGCTTTCATTTACCTGTGTGAGACTATAAAGCTGTGTAGTCTCCAACATCTAAGATTTTAAAAGCAAGCCTGAATAATGTCCTGAGGAAACTTTGTCTAGCCTCACAGCTGATTAAGTTGGAGTTTGACCTAGAAACATCTTGAAATCCTTTCCAAACTTATCTTTTGGTACCATCATCCTAGGATATTTGTTGATATCAGGTGAATTATCATTAGTTCTCTGGTGAGTTAGCCTCGACTGAGGTTGTCCAGGTGTCCACCCATTTTTTTTCACTCATGCTTCTCAACTGGATAGGGGTAGAAAATATGATGGAAATCTAGTAGGTCAAGGTAAGAACATGGGCATCTTTTACTAATTAGTGTCATGGGCAAAACAGATTTGACTTGGAGCATACTGGTTTAATTATTTGCCAAGTAAAAATAGAGTAGCATGATAAGAAATAAAGACTAAACCTGAAAGCCCTCCCTGACTCTTCCCAGGCTCAACTGCTCTCCTTCAGTGTCAACACTTCTATTTCCTTCTGCCTCCAGCAAGGGACATGAAAAATAGGAGCCAGGGTCAGTCCATAGCAGCTCTTTCATGCTTCTCCTTCCTCCTCACTTTGCTGCTGCAGCAGCATGTCCCTCCTGTGGGATACAGACCTCAATGAACTGCTCCATGTGGGTCCTTGCCACAGGATGCAGATCTTCACTACTGCTCCAGCTGTTCCCTTTCCACAGGGTCAATCCTTCAGGAACAGCTTGCTATGTGGGCTACCCTCCACTGGCAACAGCCCCTCTGGAGTGGGCTCTCCATGGGCTACAGTTTCTTTCCTGGAACCTTCTGCATAATCTGTGTGCGTTCCTCCATGGGTGCAGCCCTGCTCTCTGTCCCCCGTGCCCTCCATGGGCTGCAGGGGCACAGCTGTCCCACCATGGTCTCCTCCAAGGTGAGCAGGGGAGTCCCAGCTCTGGCACTGGAGCACCTCATGCCCCTCCTTCTGCACTGACCTTGGGGTCTGCAGGGCTGTTCCTCAGATTTTTTGTCAGTCTTCCCTCACAGTTATTGTGCAGCTTTTTTGCATGTTGTTAAATGTGTTATTGCAGAGTCAACCACCACCCTGGCTGAGGAATTGGCTGTGCCCCGCAGTGGGTCCTCTGTGGGTCCATGTGTGGGGCTGACCCATCCTCCCTCTCCAGTGGCCATTCCTGCAGCATATCCTGCCAAGACCTGGACACTTGTACCTGGTACAAGTTCTGCTCAACAGCATTCTAAACTTGGTTTCTCCAAGTGCAGAAAGATCACACAGGAAGGAACAAGAAGTGGGTGATTTTTTTACAATGTTTCCCAAAATGGGATCCTTGTCCTGAAATGTCATGCTTATTCTAAGCTGAGTATGCTTTCTTTGAAAGCTTCAAAGTAGTAGATGAGACAATCAATTTAGAAGACCCAAGTGTTTTTCTGAAAAGGTCAATATTGTTTCAGTCAGCTGTCTGCCTCTTCTGCCAGTCCTTACATCTTTTACAAAAGAACTTGGATCACTAGTAATGATTACTATACAGTCAATATTGCCTTCTTGGTTTTCTTCGTATCTCTGTTGAGAGAGCAGTATAAATAAAAGACTTTTTTTTTTTTAATGATACAGACAGCAGCAAACAGAAATACAACATTTATTTTTAACTCATAAAAAAAATTGGTAGCATTACAGTCTGTACAAATACCCATTTAAATATACAAGGAATGGGGCAGAACTTGGTTACAAGCATCAGTTGGGTTAATAGATGTCAAAGTATAAATACAGCCCCATTCAAAATGGTATTTCAGGTATGCTGTTTGGCAATGAATTAAGATCCTAGGAATGCAGACCCTATCAAAACAGCATGAACATGATATAAATACATGTACAAGCAAATTAAAAATTCATCGTGATCATTCAGTGCTAGCAGCAATGGAAATTATCGGTGAACTTGGTATTATGAATATGGAACACTATCAATTTATAAAGAAAAAGCATTTCTGTCGATATATTAATATAGAAGGAATGGCTTAATCTCATTAATCTTCTCTTCACAGACACTGTGTACAGAGCCCTTATATCCTTGGAGCACTGCTGTATCAGTCCCTGGCAATCTGTGCTTTTCTGTAATGTGGTGGGTTTGAGAATATGCATCTATTAGAACAGTACTGCATTTTACATGCTGTGTAAACTGTAGCATTCCTACTTTCATGTCCTAGAAAATAAATTAATGTCCATAGTGTGATCAATTTGTATATAATATTTAGCATGCTAAAAAGTGTACACTTCGATTTATTCACAATCATCTCTAACATCTAATGTGGGACATGTAGTTCTCCCAGGCTGACTAAATCCCATTTTTACTTTCAAGTTATAGAAATGTACTTGGCTTCATGAGCAAATTGCTTCATTTTTTTATGTTCAGGTGCAGGGGAAAAGAACCTCCAAACATTGAAAAACCCCAAAACCATATGATATGAGCAACCTAGAGCATACCTTGATGTTTAATAACCCATGTGATTAGGAGGAGTTACAGTGAGACAGGTTACCATAACCCTGCTGGAAGCACCAGAAGCACACCTTTAAAAATTGTGTTTTACTGTGCAGCAAGGTAGGAAGCCAAGCCAGGAATGCAGCTTGGGTTTCTGAGGAGCACAAGAGGTCTGTGGAAGCAGATGAAGGGGAGGAACACCCATGGCACTTAGACCACATTCCTGTTGCCTTCAAGGCAAAATGTTACATTGGAGGATAAGACCTGTGCAAGCAGCATTTGCACTTCAATTCCATCAAAGCTGTTTACATTTTCATGACCTCATCTGATACTCTCTTTCTGTCCCTGCTTGGCAGACCCAGCTCCTACAGGAGCAGTTCCTGCTTAAAGCATTTTTATAATACTTTCACCCTCTTTTTCAGTTTATATTCTTTTTTCCTCTACTTTTATTTCTGTCTTCTCTGATGTATCTCTCATAGTTGCTTTTATTTTCCTAGCTTTCACCTCTGTATGATGTACGTACTTTTCAGTTCTTTTCATCCCAGCAACAAACAGATGTTCTTTCTCCTCCTCCTCCTCCTCTTTCTCCTGCACTTTTCTTGTATACTCCCTTCTCCTCCCCTATGCTGGAAATTGAATTTTTCCTTTTTTTGTTTCAGCCAGCTGAATGTTAGCATGGCTAAGTAATTTGAACTTAGAAGTGGGGTGGCAGTAAATTAGACTGTTATACAGACTGATGAGGAGCAGAAGTTATAGTTGTACTGTTAAAGCCTGTGTTGGACTCACGCTATGAGAATATGAAAGGCAGCAGTACCAGGGCTTTAAAAATGCTCTGAATCTCTTAATCCCCTCATCCATTTCTTTGAAAAACACTGGGTGCTGATACTTTTTACTCTGAATGCAAGATGAGTTCTGTAATTTCCTTATTCACCTCATCCTTTTTTTCGAAAAACACTGCGTGCTGATAATTTTTACTCTGAATGCAAGTAATAAATTGCTTTATTAAGGGACTTGCTGCCCCATGGAGGTCCCATTTACTTTTTTTTTCCATATGTCTTAAGGAGAGAATCAAACACTAAAAAAGAATACACACAGAAATATGTCAGTCAGGTGTACCCATGCTTAGAAACTCCCAGAGAAGGAGAAAACTTTCCAGATTGCACTGTGGTTCAGCCTGACTTAATAATTCCAGAAAATACCCTATATCAGTTTCTGTCTTCTGCATCAAGGAACATGCCCCATATTGAAGAGAATGTGATGGACACGAAATCAGTTAGACAGTTTAGTGGCCCTGACTGACTTTGAGCTGGAGCAATCCCTCTGCAGGCTCTGCATCACTCAGAATCACAGGCTGATGTAGGAGCTTGAGGGAATCCTTCTCATCCATCTGCTACCAAAAGGAAATTAGAAAGGAAGAGACAGCAGGCTACATGTGGCATGTTTTAGTCTGTATCTTCTCATATTAATTGTTTGAGTCTACAAGATATATGACAATGGTTATTTCCTTAATCAGTTGCTGTTTAAATCAGGGAGCTATTTAAATCTTTTTGCTTTTGAAATCAACATAGATAAGTGTAGTCACTGAAGAAAAGATTTATTTCTTCCAATTTCCTCTAGCATCCCATCACCACCCCATCTCATCATCGCTCACAACAGATGATGTTGTCCAGACAATAACTGCATTTTCTGCTTTTAAGGTTCAGCTAAAGAGCACTGTTTATCCAGAAAGGGCAATTCTTCACACAAATTGTATTAGAAAATCTCTAGATTTTCAGGTTGTCCAAAACTTGAAGTGTTGCTGCATACTACAGCCGATATTATTTTAATATACATCTCAGAATAGTGATAGTAGAAATTGATACTAGCTACATGAGAATGATAGGTTTAAATTAGAAACTGTGTTCAGGATTAGCATTGAAGTTCTCAATTGAGAATGTGGCTGTAATATTCAAACATCAGAGGAGAGAATAAATGAAGATCTAATACCTGTAAAAAAAACCCCAAAAAACTGGACCTGAATTTTTAAAGATTAAGATTCACAGTAGTGAGTTTATTAAACATAAAAGTAGTCAGCTGTTTTCTCCATCAGAACTTCCTACTGATGGCTTGTATATATAAATATTTTCTTTTATGCATGGAAAATGCTTGTCTTAATGGACATCTATGTTATTCTTGGCTAATTGCCTCCCTGACCTGGCTTGGAGTTCTGGCTGGGGAGAGTCCTCTCAGCCTGTGTTTGCTTTGCCTAGATCATTGCTTAGGTTTATTGTGTTCCTGGGTTTATTGCTGTGGCATTTGTAGGCATCTGTCTAATGAATCTCAGTGGAACAGAATTGAGGATCTCCAAAACTTGTATCCAGAAAGTGGCAGAGAGGAAAAGAAGAGGTGATGGTTAAAAACAAACATAGTTTCTGTTGTGTTTGAACAATGTGAGGCACAAAAGGCAGCAGACTGGTTACCTGAGCCCCCTGTCATTTGCCAGCGAGCACAGCCAGCCTGTCCTTGGGATAAAAAATGCTTCACTAAGTGTATTCAAAGCAACTACTTTCTACAAGAATGTCAGAGTATATTGGATGCCTTGGAACAGGCGTAGCACCAGCTCCCTGAGATGTGGGTTTTGGCTTACCATTGTTCATTGTCTTACCCTAAAGATGCATGTCTGGAGCTATTCTAATGGGATAGGAAAAAGTGCAGTAGTGTGGAGACAATAGTCTCCCTTTTGTGCTTAAGCACAGATCTAGTCTGTTGTGCTTTATTAAGAAAAGCAAGTTTATCCACTAGGTAGTATTCTTTGAAAAACTCTTCTCTGCAAGAAGATTACCTCCCAAATATCCACAGTCCTTCACAGCTTCTGTTTTTCTCTCCAGACTGAGGCTACAAGGAACTGGTTCAAATTGTGAGAGCATGACTTGAAGTCAGGTAGAGAATTCTTGGTTTTGTTTCCTCTTGGTGAGTTAGATTGTTACATCTTGCCGCCCAATTACCTTCACTATTAAAACTTATTTAAGTTCTGCCGAGGAAGCTAAGCATAAGCAAAATAAAACAGGATCATCTGGTTCTTCTTTGCATAGGGGTAACTTGTCAAAGTCTTGGCAGAAACTTTGTAAAACCACATCACACACAAAATTAGGTTCAATAAATAGTAGCTAAAACCAGATTTTTTTTCCTTGCCTTGATAAAAGTGTACAGATCTTTCAGATTCTAATTTTAGCTATATGGTTTACAATAAATACCCTGAAAGCTTTATTTTAAATTTTTCTTGGGTGGAGGAGGTATAGTTAATGTCATGTGTTTTTATTAAAAAATCAGAAAGTGAGAGATGCTTATTATTTCCTTGATTGTTAAGTGTGTATTTCCAGTGTTGCAATCTTCCGAGGTCTTGTTAAATGTGTAAAGAAAATCAGGAACTGTTTGTCACTCGGTCCGATGTCAGTTCAGAGGATCTCAAGGCATTTATTGCTATAGAATGAGTAATAAATGTAATCTGTTCAAGTTTACTGTGTGGCTTCCTAAGATTTTTGAAAATGTTTTGTTTGCCTGTGTGGGGTGTTTCTATGTTATCCTTGCACTGTATATCTGAACTTTGGTCTTTCTGTTACATGTTTTGTAATTAAGTGGTCTTAACTGGCATATCTTGCTTTAAGGACTCTAAATGTATTGTGTAGAGCACAATGTCAACATTTTTGCAGGAAATATAAAACTGATGAATATGTGAATAAATTTATTATCACATATTTTACATGCCTAATGTGTAATAGTAAGATAGAATCCAGATAAATCAGTAGCTGACAGCATCCTTGAATATGTTTTAAATAAAGCTTTTCATTAGTGAAATAAGAAATGTCAATTCATGCACCATTGCAACAAACTTTTGCCTCTGAATACTGCAAAACGCTATGTGGAAAGTATTCTTTTTCAAATGCCTGCTTTGCTCCTCTTTTTAGATCCAAGAACCACAAATAAGTAGAGTTCTTAGCAGCACGTTGAAGCTCTGGACAACCCCTTTGTCTGGGCAGGTGGGCAGTGCCAATCCAGAGCAGTGCAGTGCTGCTGGGGAGTTGAGCCTTATTTTCCCTGTAAAGACCAGAGACCCTGCTGGACAATAACTGTTGAACAGTTGTCTCAGTAAGATCTTTTTCTTTAATGGAAAATACATTCAGGATTGTACATGTAGCCCAGAGAGTATGTGCTGTTTCTCTGTTTTCATTTTCATTTTCTTGCATTAGACTTCAGTGCTTTGCCTCTGCTCATTGTTTGAGCAGGGAACTGGGTCCAGGAGACTTGTTTTTACATGTAAAGAAGAAAGAACAGCTCGCTTTGTGCCTCTCTTAAAACTTTTCACTCAGTTGCTGAAAGCCCACATGGATAAGATGCAGGAATTGCATCCCTACATATCAATAGATAATAGTGATAGGTAAATGATACTGATAATAGCTAAAACAACAACTCTTACTATATTATCAACTTCCTGACAGCAAATATTTGTGAGCAAAACTGGGTAAAAATGAGGGAGAAAGCAGATATGCCAACCTGTGTCCTTTGGGCAGTCAAATTGCTGCATGTTGAAATATGGATAAAGGTCACTTCATGTATAGGAGTCTGTGTGGTGCCATTGTGGTGCCTTGTTTATACAACCTCATTGAAAATACTGCATTGCAGCTAAAACTGAACATTTTAATGAGGGTGTATTGGATCACAGAGGCTGTAGTGAGTTCTGCTGGCTACTTCATCAAACAGGCAATAGACAAAAATGCCTTTATGCTCTGGTCCTGTACTTACATGCCTGAGTTAAACATGTCCATAAGTGTTTGTGTGATGAGAGCTTACATCAACAAGTTTTCCCTCTGCAGTGCTTGACCTGTGTTTTTTACTGTAGAGAGAAGTAAAAAGGAGCTCAGTTTCCTAATGGATTTGGAAAACAGATGACTATCTCAGGATTTTCACGAGCTGTGAGCTGGTTCTGATACTTGAAATTCTGAGGCAGGGCTGGTCTTCTTTAACATGGTGCTCCAAGGAAAAACTGGGCCCTACATTTTTGCCTGCTGGTTGTTTTGATTTCCTGAGCTTCTCAGGGCTCATACTCGTTCATAGTCTGGATCCCATCTATTCCATTCTCTCTTCCTCTGCTCCCCTGGCTGATTTTCTCACTTCTGAATTTCAGAATCTCCTCCCAGGCTTTCACCTCAAGTTGCAGGTTCTGGTTCTGCTTCTTTATCAAGTGCTTAGCTGTTGGCAATAGCTGGCTAGGAGACAAATTCATGAATTAACTTCTCTGTGCTCTGAACACTGGCATCAGCTCAACATGACTGTGTATTTTGTATTTTTCCCATGGACCAATCAGCTAATGTGCAGCAGCACAAAATGGATATTCACAAAGAGAAGACATGAAATAGTTCACTTGGACAGCTTATAAGCAACACATAACCCAGAGTAGTATTGATAAAACTGCTCAGATTTGGCATTGTGATTGTAGCTATATGAACACTTAAAATTATCAATAAAGATTTTGAAGCAGCTTTGAGTTCACTAAACCCTCCCTCTCACTTGATTAACCAGTGATTTACACATATATAATGACTTTAACTGACTTAGAGGGTAATTTATATCACAATGTGCATGATAGATGGATCTAAATAGACTAAAGAGAGGGGAAAAGGAACCATTTGATCTCTAGAAAATTGTCTGCTGTCAGAGGGGCTCAAGAACTGTTTGCAAAATGTGTTTAGAAAGCAATTAGTAAATTTCCTAAATTTTCTGTGCTTTCTGGATGGCATTCTCACTGGGTACATATTGCCCAGGGAAAAAGGTTAGGAAGTCGAATTTTTAAACTTTGGCTAGTCTTTGTAAGTCTTTCTAGGTCTTTCAAAAGGCTTTATTTTTATAAACCTACATAGTAGGTTTTGTCCTGATCTTCCCAGTGGTCATGGAATATTGTTTTTTGCAGCTACAGGATGGATATGGAGATTCCAACACCCCAAGGTCCAAGTTCAAACATGAAAATGAGAGTGTCATTACTTGGGAGCAGTAGGGTTATATTTAGGGCAGGTGTTTAAAAGCAGACTTACCTACGTACCCAGTAGGTTTTGTAAACATAATTTCCTTGTGCCCCTCTATTATGCTACGCAAACAAGTTATTGACCATAAGAAAAACACTTCTGCATATTCTTAAATTTATACATGTGAACTTCTTCAGTAGGATGACTCATGCATACAGATTTACGTGAAAGCACAGGCACTCGTGGGATCAGGGCTTAACTTGTAGGATCCCTCTTCTACCTGAGAGGGAAAAATCCTGGAGATGAGGTATGTGCAGCAAAGAAAGGGGACTGTTGTGTGCTCCAGAAACTATAGACAGCAACTGCAAAGGCAGTTGGAGGATCTCTCGTTCCTCCTTTTCTTTGTTGGTTGGATTTTTGTTTCAATTTTTTAAATTGATTTTAAAAAGTGTATCTATTTATTTGTTTTTAATACTGTTGCTTTGCAAATTAAAAATACCTGTACAAAGCTCAGTATTTAACAGCACGATGGAGAACAGACTTCCGATCTAGGGCACTTTCAAAAATTCAACCTCAGCTGGACCCCTTCACTCGTGGTGTCTCCTGAAGCGCTTCTTTGTCAAGTACAGAGACAAAACCCGCTCCCCGATCTGACGCCCGCCGGAGAGGAGCCGGCGCAGCCCGCAGGGGTCAGTGCTGCCACGGAGACCGGGGCCGCGGCCGCAGGGACGGGCAGCGGTGCCCAGCGGCGACGGGGACAACCGAGGGGCGCGGGCCGGGGCAGGGATCATCGCCCCCGCCCCACGGCAGAGGGCAGCGAGAGCCCGGCCTCAGACCTGGAACGCCGGTGGGATGCCGTGCCGTGATGCGGCGCGCTGCCGGTGCCGGGCAGGTGCCGTCCGCCGCTCTCCGCCCCAAAGGCGCCCCGGGGGAGTCCTGCCCGGCGGCCGGCAGGAGGCGGCCGGCGCTGCCCGGCCGCTGGGTCTCTCTTCTCTCCATCCCTCCGCCCCCGACGGGGAGGAGGCGAGCGCTGCCGGCGCCCCCCCGCACGGCCGCGGGCAGCCGGGGGAGCAGCCCAGCGCCGGCCGGGCACGGTCACCGCCCCGCTCCGCCCGCAGGGTCCGCGCCTGGAGGTAACGCGCTGGCCGGGCGGGGACCACCCCCACGCCCCGGCTGCGGCGGCGGAGAGCGCTTCCCCGGCCCCGCTCCTGCACACAAAGGGGAGGCGCGGAGTCGTGCGCGGACGGGGCGGAGGACGAGGCGGGTGGGCGGCTCGGTACCTCCCCGGGGGGCGGCAGCGGCGGGGGAGCCGCCGTGACAGCCGGGCGCGGGCGAGGGCTGTGCCCTGGGATCCTTCCTAAAAAAGCCGCCGGTCTTTTTCCCCCTCTCCCGCAGAGAGAGCCCGTCCAGGCTGTTCCGCGGGATGGCGGCGGGCAGCCCCGCGGGGCTGGGCGCTGCGCCCTAGCAGCCGCCGGGCTCCATCCGCGCAGCCGGGCGCGGAGCCGGGTGCGGCCCAGACCCGGCTGCGCCTCAGCCCCTCTCCGCCGCCGCCCGAGGCTCTTCTCGCCTCCCCGCCCCGTCTTCGGCCATCGCAGCAGGCATGGGCTGTTTCTGCGCGGTGCCGGAGGAATTTTACTGCGAAGTTTTACTCCTGGACGAGTCCAAGCTGACCCTGACCACACAGCAGCAGGGCATCAAGGTAAGGACGCCGGCAGGGCTGCGGAATCGCGATGCGGGAGAGCCCGCGGGGCTGCCCGGCGGCGGCTGCCTCCCGACTGCGCTGCGGTAGCCGGGAAGGGAGCGGCGGCGGAAAAAAGGGGTTTCGGGAGGAATAACGTCGTAACTTTGCTTACGGTCGCGCTAAGGACAGATGGATCAGGGTGACGCGCGCCGGTGGGGCGGACGGTGCTCTGGAAGGCTTTACCTCGAGATAGTGACTTAAAGCGAGCAGGTGCCGACCACCCCGTGGCACTCGGGACGCTCGGCGCAGAGGTATTGTTCTGTACCTGCCAGAGCAAGAAAAGAAAAGGCGGCTGTGTGCACGGTGTGTTGCGCACCCGTGTTGAGTCATTCCTCGCTCCCTCTGCCTTGGGCCGTGCCCGCCCTGGGACGCGCTCTCCCGGGAAAAGGCCGGGGGCAGCGGTGCGGGGCGGGAGCGCAGCAGCTCCTGAGCGCAGGGGCGAAGGTCCAGCCGCCTCCCCAGCCCGGTGTCCCGTCGCCCGGCCGGTGGGAACAGCTCCTGCCCCGCTGCAGCACGCTCGGCGTGGATGAACTCTTCAAAGTAGTCATCTGCCAAGCGCTAATGAGCCCTGACAGAGCTTGTGAAAACGGAGATTTTTCTAAAGGCCCTTAACTTGGTCCTGTTTGGTTAAGTCTGATGACAACTGATAGCATGTGGCAGACACTTGAAGTCCTTGTTCGAAGATCCGGGGACATGAATTTATTAGCAACGTAAGAACGTGGTTTCAGTGTTGGATTGTTGGATCAAAAAAAAAAAAAAAAAACCCAACAAAACCAACAAAAAAACCCCAAACCAACCAACCAACCAACCAACAAAAACAACAAAAAAACCCCAAACAAACAAACCGAAAGAAAACACAATCAAAGAAAGAAATTAATTCTTCTAAAATGTATTGTTGGAAAGGGCTGACCAATTTTACTTAAGACATCCAAAGAATAAAGTTCTGTATGCCTTTGTGCTTTAGCTTGAATGATTGAAGCTTGGTGAAGCAACTGGGGAAAGAGAACCTGAAGGAGCGTAGTGGGGAGAGGGAGTTTATATTTAACAATATATTTTCAACCGTAATCAGTGGTATTACCAGGTCTCCATGTATTCAGAATTATCAAGCTTTACTGAATCAACTGCCTGCAGATAGGCCCATAAATCCATGCTTAGCACAGAGGAATAAGCAAATCAGGTGACACTGGAATTCAGTACCTGTGTAGGGTCTTTGAAGTCTAAGTTTAGACACTTCTGAAAAGCCTTACCTTTCTACGTGCAGATGTGGGTGTGTATATCATGCATGCTTTTGAGCAGTAAACGTGCAGTTGCAGAATTATGTTAAAAGCATAATCTGCAAAGATGGTTAGTCTAATGAATCTAAACCCTGAAAGTGAAGGGTTTGTGCAGTGTCTAATAGAAATTAATGTCCCATGGGAAAGAAAGAGTCTGAAGATGTAACTTCTTTCCAAGAATGCATGACTTGCAGTGTTGGGAACTGTCTAGTTTAATGTGAGGGTGTGTTTTCCTGCCATTCTTAGTGTGATCTGAATGTGGTATAATGCTGAATATTTCATCCCTTCTACCTGCTCCTTCTCTGTCTTGAACCCAGCCACAGAGAAGTCATGGAATCAGTTGGAACAGTCTGTGGATCTGACAAGAAAAGTAGTAGTTCATTAACATTTTGGCACAGGCACTCACATTGCACAGTGGGAAGCCTTAGGGGAAGGGAGAATCTCCCTTTTTGTAGCAGCCTGTTTTCTGTGTTTTCTTCTTCTTCCCTTTGTTTTAAGATATAGTTTGTACCTGAAGCCACACCCCAGTGCTGTAGCTCCATGAGCCTTTGAAAACCCAGTGTGAGGAACTGCAGAGCTCTCTCCCAGGCAGTGGTTCCCACCGTGGTGCCCTCCCTTGCCTTTGTACCCGCAGGAGTGTTTGTGCAGCTGTGCATGAAGAGCAGCTCCTGTCCAGCTGAACAGTGGCCACTGGTTTGCCTTTCTCTGGGTGAGCCTTCAGCTGGACCTTTGTGTCCTGGTCCACTTCACAGCTGGAGGATGGCAGAAACGGCTTTTTCAACTCAGTTCTGGCTGTCATTTTCAACTGCTCAGGGGACATTTGTGTTGTTATTATTCTACGGCTTTCCAGGGGTGTTATATTATCAATTCTTAGTGAAACAGAACATAAAATTTGTCATATTCTGTCATGTTTTGTCATTTAGCACTTTACCTTTGAAATACAAATATTTAATTTTAAATATTTTCAAATGTACACATGTAAATGCAGAGACCTTTTTTTAAATATTTTTTTTTTAATTGGTTTTTCAGCTTTGGCACCTAGGTATAGTTTGTAAAAGTTCATATGGGTTTCATTTTAAGCCAACATCTTAAAAAAAAAAAATGTTTCCTTAGAACTACAGATTCTGGATGGGATCTTCCTTTTGTCATCTTCACTTTTAATTTGGTTCAGAGATACATGGGAAACAAGCTTTTGGTACTCCTTCACGTATCTTGAATTGTTACAGGAGCAGGGTTTTTAAATGGTTACACAAGCAACTTTGTTCTCTTATTTTCCCCCAAGCAGATGCATGGCTTTTAGAAATAAAAACCACAGCTCAACAACTTTTGGCAATCTACGTACTGGCTTGATATTAGTGGATATAAACCTACTTGTTTCGAAGGGTGGAAGGCAGTGCCCTGTAGGAGTCCGAGGCAAGTTTGTTTCCTCAGGAAATTGGATATGAAGTAGATACTTGTGTCTAGAGAGTTTTGAGGATGCATTGCTTAGTTTGTATAGTGGTTCTTTCTGACTTGTTATGCTTGGCAGCAACTCTATGCATCAAAACATTATATGTTTTAATTACAATTTCATTGACACATCCTTCATACTACAGCGGGCTTCAAATTGTACTTCACATGAAACAATGGGCAGAGGTGAAAGACTGAGACTTTGAGTGCAATTTAGGGATACTTTTCTCTGTGGACTTGTTAGGGAACGGAAAAGATTAGTTTTCTTCTCGCTCCCAAGTAGGGAAACTGAGATGGAAAGAGGTCAAGTGGCTTTTTTAAGGAAACAACTTCCCTTTGCTGTTAGGGTTATAGCAACTGACCATTCTGCCATGGGCCATGCTGTCTGGAGGGTTTTGTGAGGAACTCTTCCTCAAACAGATTTTTGCTTCTCAGGTATTTTTGTTGGTTTTTTTTTTTTTGTTTTTTTTTTTTACTGTTGTCAGTGCTGCATTGCCGTTCTCCCTTTCTGTCTTGGTGGTTTAAGGTTAGAGCACTGCTCTATGAAAATGTAGGCTGGGTCTCCAGCACTGAGGCTTACAGGAGGCTGATAAGAGTTAGGTAATCAGGAAAGGCCATCAGGTGTCTCATAATCTCAATTTTTATATTTCTTTATAGTACAGTAACAGAGATATTCTGGAGTGTACATGCTTTGAGATAAAAAAAAAGTGATGGCAGTTGTTAGTCCCAGCAATTTTGGGATGAAAGAGGCTATTCAACACATTCTCATACAGTTTGTGTAGTCAAGGTGTATGGCCTCAAATTGGGACATCTTTTCCTCTTAAAAGGATGTTCAAGTTTCCAGTTAGGAAATGGGTTTTTGCTAAAGATATGGTAAGAATGAGCTGCCAGCTGAAAAAGAATTGCTTTTCCAGCACTGCTATTTTGTCCTCTCTTCACACAGACTAAACAATAACTTAGGCATTTTTATGGTACAGCACCAGTTGTAGCTCATCTGTTGATGTTGCAAGACATGTCAGTGGTCTTTTGACATGATACCTGACTGAGGGGTTGTGTGCATTACATATTTTGGCTCTGTTAAGAACTGGGCTAATCGTCCTTGTAAACAGTGGTGTGCCTCATTGCACAAATTTGTTTTTGGAGGTTAAGGAAAACCTCTGTGGGCCCCTAAAAATAATGCCTTGAAACCTATTGGTGACCAGCTGTTTTCATAAAGAGTGCTCATCTTGTAATGTGTGTTAAGAATCCTTTTTTTCCCCCATTGAAAATAGTATTTAAGGAAGATATTTGTTTTGGTTTTTTCTCTTGAAGAAGCTAAAAATTATATGAGGCATCTGTGTCTCATGTTTGCATCTCTTTCGTTGGAACAAAGATCTCAAAAAAAAATTAGCTCCTTCTGCAGTGAAGAAGCTCTCTAATTAGTCTTATGCCATCTGGTCATTGCACTTTTGAAGTGCTCCTTGAAATTCCTCTCTGAGCACAGTTTTTGTGTTCTCTTTAGATTTACTTGTGTGATGGGCCAAGAGCAGTATTCCATTAGAAGAGAAGTGATGAACAGGAAAGATACACAAGGTCTTCCTGGGAGAAGTATATGTTCTGTAATATTATTTTATTAGGTGGTATCATTTACCACTGGTGGCCAGTGATATTCTGGCCATCATACCATTTACTTGATGATTTACTGAGAATTTAGCAAAAGGATGGTTAAAAAACCCCCAAACCCTCACCTCAAAAAAAACCCCAAACCAAAACAAAAACAACAACAACAACAAAAAAAACACCCCACAAAAAAAAAAAAACAACCCAAAAACCCCCAAAAAAACCCCCCAAACAAACCAAAACCCCAAAAGAACAACAAAGCAAAAAAGAAAACCTGAAATAGAGAGTGGCTGATATTAGGAATTGTGTTAAATAACTGGATATGTAAAAAGCATGAGTGGGTTCATCAGAATATTTTACATATTGTGAAGATACTTATGGAATAATTGACCAAAGGATTCAGTATGATCTATAGAAGTAGGTAAACACACCATTTCTTAGAAAGTTTTCTGTGGATTATTCTGCTATTTTTCCTTTTTTTTTTGTTTGGGTTTTTTTGTTTAGTTTTTTTATTTGTTTTGTTCAGTTTGATTTTTGTTTGGGGTTTTTATTTGTTTGCTTTTTTCTTTGTTTTGTTTGACTTTTTTTTTTTCCCCCAGTTCCCAGTGAACCTAAACAGTTCCAGACTTCCTGTCTTTAAAATACAGTGTATACAGAAAATATGGGGTGCACTTTTACATCAAGCTATATTAGCTGTAGGTACACCAAGGATTAACCCTGGGAATGATAGGGATCTATTTTTTTTCCCAGTGAAAATGCTTAATGAATGCATTTGATAGCAGGAAATAGAATCCTATGAATAGAAAGAACTTATATTGTGCTAATTATTTTAATTGAGAGTTAGCACAAAAATCAAATTGTTAGTAATTTGCTGTGAATGTGGAATGTATTCTTTATGAAAGTGATTTCTGCTGATTTATTCTTCTAATTTGACTAGGAAAGGAAAGCGTCTTTTTTTGTGAGAAATTTAAAAAATTTTCTAGTTACACTACTTCAGAAATTTGAAAAATCTTTTTAAAGGTAGATTGCAGTTGCTTTCTACCTATTTTCACCACCTACAGGAATTACTAAACTGAAATATCAAAGTTCAAGCATATTTAATCATATTTTCCTCTGCCCTCTTTGGTATTGATTAATAAAGAAATAATTTATTGATAAATATTTCAAGGCAGATTCTTCTTGATATTCTACATATTGATTTGAAAAGAACAGGTAATAAAGAGTGAATTGATTAAAAGGATACAATCTCAGTCTCGTTTCAACCTTGTAATATATTTTCTTTATAAAGCAACAGTTCTGTTATGTGTGCATATTTTGCATAGCAGCAGGAAAACTACACAGACAATATCATTAAGTTCCAAGTGTGAATAAATACTAATTTTCTCCTTTAATGCTGTTGACACCATACATCTAAGGATTTTCTGTAGCAAAAGCAACAAAAAAAATGTTAACAAAAAAGCAAGTTATTGATAATCCCTTCCATATCAGAAAGGTGCTGGTGCTTCCTTTATGGGTGTAAAATGGTCATCTGATTGTACACTGGGGACCAGATGGTTTATATGAAATCTTGAACTATTTCAGTCCTCTAAAAATGGACTGAAACAGTGCACAATTCTAGTTTACAGAGAATGAAAGGAACAAAATGGCTTATGAACATTGCTATGAACTGCTCCGCAAAAATTTGTGTCACAAATTTGAAATAGATTACTAATTTCTTACAATATCTTTATAGATGAGGCCAGCGATCTTGAATACCCCATGGAATAACCATAAAATAAATGAACAGTGAGACACTTTATTTTCCCTAGGTTCACTTAATTAATGAAACCAGCAAGACAACAAGAACTAAATCCATTAACTTCTAAATGGACTTATGTCTTAGTCAACACGAGGTTTGAGCAATAATATTGTCAGAGGTGTCTGTTCTTCTGTTTTCCTTGAGCAGTAATTTCATAATAGGACCAGGGTAAACATCAACTGTGGGACTGCTTTTTTTTGTACAGTTTTGGGTTTATGTAACTTGGATCAAGCATTTCTTGATATTGAACACATATGAAGAAAAGAGAAATTAGATATTGGTCATGTTGCATCATTATTAATATCTGTATTTTTGCTAGAAAGATGAGAGATGGCTTGCCAGTCTTTAAAATTATTTTTTTAAAATTTATTTCCCTAAAGGGGATTTAATTTTGTAATGATAGATCAGCTATATTACCTTCACTTTTCCCACAACAGATATATTTGCAAGTGAATAATCACATTTCAGTATCTGGGTACAATTTTGCGAACTGCATTTTTAAGTGCACATTTTAGACGCTGCTTTTTGATCAGATCTTGTGCTTGCTGCATACTGATTTAATTGCTGGGTTTAAAATGAAGGTTGTCATTTCAGTATTGATTGAACTTTTGTTCCCACTTCTTCCGTTGCATCCTGAGTTGTGGATGGCTGAACACTGCAGGCACTAAGGTCAAAAGGACATGCTCGAGGTCAACCCGTGCTATTATTCAGAAGTGGAAAACCAATAGAAACATTGCAAAATGAGAGCTCTGCTCCTTTGGTTTTGCTGCAGCATGAGGAGGGGAACATGCCTGTTTTGCCAAGTGGGAAACCTGCTTTATCTGCTCTCCTTGGCTTGTGACCACAAACATTGATTTCTTTGAAGGGAAGAGACATTTTGTGAATGGTAATTCTAGCAGTACCTTTCCAGAGGCAGGAAAAAGACCCCTCAGAAGTTCCTTTGAATTGATATACAAATCATTTTTATTGAAAGTAACAACCAAAATTTAATATACCCTCACAGTCATTTTTGATCATTCTAGATGATCCCTATTGGGCTGAATGTATCCTTAACCTATGGTACTAGGGTAGTTATGTTAAAGTTTGGTTGTTAGAGGTCTCAGAGGTCTGTAAAGATTCCTTTCTAAGAAGTCTTTCTTTTCTCTTGCCCCTCATGATTTCTTTTTAATTCTGTCTTGGTGTAAAAGAAGTGTATGCAAATGGCAAACTCTCACTCCTGTCGAGAGTTTGCACTAGTAATGCTTGGTAAGAGCAAGCATAGGACTTTATATTCAGTGAAATCCAGCTGCTCCTGCTTACATTTAAAATAAAGTCATTACAGTAATGGGTAGTTACTAATGTGAAGGAAAAGTGGATCTAATTTGTATGGGTGATGTGTTTATTTATTTGCCAATATTTATAGTTTAAACTCTGCAGGGTTACAACTGGTTGTCCATAAAGCAGAGAAGAAGACAATCTATCTTCCTGTAGTTCTTGAAGTTTTGGCTATGTGGGTAAAATCTCTTTGTGGTTGAGTGAGCCAGTTTGATAATAAATCACTCAGCACTTAAATACTTTTCCTGTGTTCTTAGGAGAGTAAGAATTGAGTGAACTGAAGAATAAATTCTCTTGTTTGTGCGAGAGGCAGAATGCCTTTTAGGAATAGGAAGGAAGGACCTTCAGTATCTCAAGTCCATGAAAATAATTTGGAAGGCAGAAAATGGCAGTTTCCATATATAATCAGTGGTAAAATTTGGCATGATTACTAATGTAGGCAAGCACGTGATTTAACACTTTTTAGAACTAAAGGCACTTGATCATCTTGTAGAATTGATCCAGAAGAAAGTTCATCCAAACAAAACCCACTGGATCTGATTTTTGTTTTCCACATACTATATATTTCACTATATATAAAGTTCTCATTTATGTCTGAGAAGAGGTTGTTTGTAGTGTTTTGGAAATTTTTTTTTATCTATAATAATACTCATTTGTGTGTTATATAGAATATCTAGTTTATTTTATTATTAATCTTTTAAATACATCAGATATAGGAAAAAAATTACAGGTCTTGTTTTGGTTCCACAGTTTTATTCAGATCACAGTGTAAAAGAATTTGACAAGCTTTTTTCCTATTTGGTGGGTGAATGGTAGCTGGAAGGAATGTAATGGGGTTTTATTCTTTTCCCCCCTTAGAATACCAGGGCAAGAATTCTCTTTATAAGAGACGGCATTGAGAACCAAAAGGGAAGGTAAATTTTCTTTTTATGCTGTCTGTGAGTACCACAGAAAACTGGTGGAACTAACAGTTCAGAACTATAAAATTGAGGAGGATGAGGAGGAATGCATAGGAGACTAGTGAGGAGTTCAGCCCTGACTCAGGACTTGAAGCAAATGATTCAACACCCCTTGTGAGAAGAGGTAATCCCTCAGTGCTGGTGTGACAGGTAACATGGAAGCAGATTCTCCACATCTCTCTTGGGGGGGTGCCTCGAACTGTCTGCAGAACTCACTGTTTTGAAATGAGTTTTGCTCTGCTTGGCCAGCACCAGATAGAGAAGGATGCTGCACAGGGACCTGCCCCTGCCCTGGTTCCGTGCTGGTGGGGTTTGCTGCGGCGTGGAAGGTGGCTGTTATTTATGCAGTGATGTGATCTGGTCATGGCTGGTGAAAGGAACCCAAGCCACGTGTCAGGACCAAGACTGGAAGGCCATGACTGCCAGCATTTCTTCGGTGTTTGTTCCCACAGAGGAATCCTCAGATCCTCATTCCCTGTGGTTCCTGCGGCCGTGGGAAGTGAGAAGGAGTGCAGAGGAGCTTGTTGCAGCCTGACACATCCACGCTGTGTCACACAGAGCCCGGACCTCCTACACAGGGATCCTTTCAAGTGTGCTTGAGGCTGACAGGCAATCTTTTGTCTGTGTGGTTGGTTTGTTTATTTAATGTGCCAGAACAAAAGAAAGCTGAGTGTCAGGCTCATAATTCTGATTGTCATACCATGACAGTGAGGGGTGGGTGATATGTATCGGGGTGCCTTGGAGGGGACAAGACAGCAAATAATCCTGAAACCTGTGCCTGGATCTCCTTTCAGAGCAAATTAGAACACCTCAGGAGGGACCACGGGAGAGAGGTAGCTTAAGTTCAGTAGAGGTGATCAAGAGAAAAAGTTCCGGGGCAAATGAAGAAGAGTTGCAAATGGGCAGAATGGTCTTGAAACAAACAAACTTTTTTGAATTGCCATTTGCTTTGTGAAAGAAGGGGAGAAAGCCACAAGACTTTGTAGAGGAACCTTTTGATGAGGTGTGTGAATGTCCTGACCTGCCCTCAACTTTTTAGGTTTAATTTCCATTGGCTATTTTGGGTAGGGGAGGAGGAACTGGGGAGGGGAGGAAAAGGAGAGGGGAGGAGGAAAAACATTAAAAATGTTTTTTTAATAATATTTTCAGGATGGAATAAAGCCCTTATGTTCAAAAGATCAAATATTTCCCCCTGCTTTGAAGTTATGTCAGATTCTTCAGCTGTATTCTTCCCTTTATAATTTTTTACTTTCTAAA
The DNA here is from genome assembly GCF_963513975.1 of Fringilla coelebs. Taxonomy (NCBI): domain Eukaryota; kingdom Metazoa; phylum Chordata; class Aves; order Passeriformes; family Fringillidae; genus Fringilla; species Fringilla coelebs. The sequence continues at coordinate 70,619,682 of NC_140031.1, read as the reverse complement.
AGTCCCATCTTTTCTTTTTGTGTACAACACGTAAGTTGGCTGAACACTTCAGTTCTCTTTTCAGCGTGTGTGTCCTTCTTCTGGAACATTGCAAACTCTAAAGCTGCGGGAAACAAAAGCTTCTGGTATCCTTCAAAGGGTATCTACCACATTTATTCTGGGTTACTTTGAGAAGCCTTTTGTTTTTAACAAGTGCATTTCTGTTGACAAATTAAAACGCCTTTAAAATCACCTCTGACTGAACCATCTTTCTCCAAAAATGGGGAGTGTTCTGGAGCTCACTCAGTGCTCAAGGTTGAGATGGATGAGATTCACTAAGAAAATATTCTTGGCCTTGAAGTTCCTTTATCTGCGTCGACAGTGTCTCACAGCAGTTCCTGCAACAGCCAATTCTCTTTCTTGGACCACTATTTAGCAATAATGTTTCTTTTTCTTTTCCTGTGAAAGCAATAGTGAGTTACCACGGTCTTTCCTGGATTGGAGAATACTTGAAATTTTGTACCTGGTTTCAATTCCAATCTTGATGACAGGTTTTGGAATGCTTTGGCACCAACTTCAACAGGAGCCAAATTGACACCAATTTTTCTGTGAGCAGGTTCAATTAATAAATGAAAATTTACTTGAAGGAAAGAGTGTAATTTCTTGGATGAAGGTGACAGATGTTATTCATGTAAAATAAACATAAAAAATTTCTACCTTTTTAGCAGAAGTCAAATCTTTTTCTTAATCATCCTTGGGCTTTCATCAGTATTCAGCTCTTGTATCTGTTTAGAGCATGAAAGCCGTGTTTGTTGTTTCCGTGTCTGAATCTTTATTCTTTTGTTTCTTTTTTCCTACTTTCCTTAAAAAAATCTTCAGATTTCATGAACTGTCTCCTGAAATCTTTGTTTAAAGGAAAACTGCAATGCTGACCATATTTGTTAATGATGTTAATGATGTCTGCTTTGGGAACAGGTGAACAGAAGTCAGAACAAATGATCAGAAAAAATAATAGGTTTAGTTTTGGTATTACATGTGTGTTTGTCTCCAACAGAAATTGGACGGGCCTTGGCAAAATGAAGTTGGTTGGGGAGAGGAATCTATAAAATGTCAAAAACAAGATAGCTCTAAGTCCTGTTGTTTTAAATCTTTCTTTGCACTGTTTGTAGTTTTGTGAAAGCTGAAAACTTTTCCTGTGGCATGGAAAAGCTCCAGAAGTAGGCAGAAGTCCTGCAGGAGAGCTTGACTCCAGCTTGACATATTTTGTTCAGAGGAAGGTTTGACTGGGAGAGAGTTAAACCACTTCCACTGAGTTGGATGAAAATGAATCAAACCCAGTTTCTTGTTATAGATACATTTTCTTTTTCCTGTTGCTTAGTCTATATCTCAGATCATGACACTTTAAATTATCTTGATAGTAATTAATTAATTCATTAGTTTATTTATACTTATTTTTGGTTTTGTTCATGAGTTTTAGAAAGATCAGGGTAGAAGATTTGCAGTAGGGCAGCACACAGAAATACTTCTGCTTCTGTGTGCGACATTCACACATAGATTGCTTCTAGAACACTCCCTCCAAGACTATTTACTTGGAACTTTTCACAGACAAATAATACCCCCAAAGAAACTTCAAAATTGAAAGGATGATTTTTTTCTTCAGTATTAGTTAATCCTACCTTGTGTCTTACCTTGAAGAGAATTCAAACCAGACAGATTTTTATGTGCCTGCTGTACTAAGGTATCAGCATTCACTTGAAAAGTTACAAAAGTACAAGTCAGTGTTCATTTCAGCATTCACCTCTCTGAAAGTTACATAAATGTGTGTGCTGCCCATCTCCATACCCAGCTTGAGGTGATTATACTCTGTTTGTATCTAATCCACCAGTGGATTCATCCAATTCTATTGCAAGTGGCAGAGTTTCCTTGCCTACAGTGGATTAAAGGCTCTTCATCTTAATATGCATTTTTTCCTACCTAATTGTAACCACACAGAGCAGATGGACTTGGTATTATTATCTATAAGATGAAGAGCATCTAACACAATGCTGCTTATTATCTTGTTTTTCAAGTTTGCTGTGATTCATATTCCTTTTCTTGCATACAGAAGGAATATGGGATAAGAAAAATCACTTGAACTGAAAAAATTGCAGTGTAATTGAATTTTGAACATTGATTTCTGAGTGTACAGAAAATGAAGTGAAATAATGTACTTGAGCAGCAAATTACAGGAGGTAGGACAGTGTACAGTGCCTTTAAGAAGCAGGTGTTTGCCAGGAAGTTCACTGTGCATACAAATGTGCTTGCAATTTGAAGTTGGTTAGGAAGAGTTACAGGGGAAGAGGAAACCTGACTGGCCTAATACAGGCTTTTTCTATTCAGTACAGGCTTGAAAAAAGGGGGGCAATTAATAATGTAGGGAAAAGCTGGGTTTTGTTTGCTCTTTAAAGTCTGAAGCAGGGGAGAACCAGAAGTATGATTTAAAGGAAATTGCAGTAGTGGTTGTTGTAAGTACACAGAGAGAAAGCCTTGCATAATTTTCAATCTGGAAGGAGGAACTGAACATATAATTAAACAATGCCTTTGAGTCAATTAGTTTATACTCCAGTATTCTCAGTACATATAGTTTTAGGTTATTTTTCAAGTGTACAGCTGTTTCCTCCTGCATCAGATCTGGGAGGGAGATATACTGTGGTTCCAGGAGCAGAGGGAATGGAAGAAGGTTTCTGGGCCCAAAAATTTTCAGCATCTCTAACTCAAACCTGTGAAGGTAGCATGTCTGACAAAGGCAAACAGGTAATTTCACAGTGAGTACTGACCTTAACAAATTCTACCCAAAATCTATTGAACCCCTTTGATCATCCTATCACCTCTGCCAGACTGCTGAAACCTCAGGAGTTTCTCTGCATGCAGAAATGGTATTTCACTAACTGGATCTGCTTTTGTGGGGAAAATAAAATACAGTCCACCTGTAGTCTGAGTATGCATTGTGATAGTGCTCATGTAACACTGGTTACTCACTTGTGGGCAAAGGAATATGTTGGGCAAGGTTAAAACACCTTGATGCATATTTATTTATATAATTACGCTAAAAATTAGCAGAAACAGTGTTTTGGTGAAATAACAGTCTTATTGAACCCTGTCATAGCAGATGATTGTTGTGATTTTTTTTTCTCCTTGGTCTACCTCATTTAGATAAATGCTGGATCTGCTTAAAAGGACATGTTATTTTAAACAAGGATTTGTTCTGGTTTTTGCTCTTGTTTCAGGGGGGAATGATATCCTCTAATGACACTTGTTTAAGCCAAAATAAGTCAAGCAGTTGTTAGAGTTTAGTCATTTCACACATGTTGTGCTAGAAGAGGAGGAAAGAATACTCTCCTTGTGTTGAATTATCTCAAATTTCATTTCAGCAGTTGTATACCAACGCAAATAAAGTGCAGATCAAACAGAAGAAAATTATGCATAATAAAGAGAAGAAATTGGAAGGATCTGACCTTGGTGAGGAAGAGCCTGCCAGTTTCAGTGGGAGTTATCATGTGTCACATAATCATAGGCAGGATTGCAATTGTGTGCAGAAGACACAGGCATTGGAACTTATTTTCAGAACTGTTTAGGTGCTTGCCTAAGACTCTTTCAAAAGCCTTTTTTCAAGATTGTTCTGGGCACTTGGGCAACTCTGAAAGCCTCTCAGGACTGAATTAGTGGTTGCAGAGTAACTATCAGTACAACAGTGTTGCTTAAATCGAGGTACCTGGTGTATGAGAGCTAGACCCAGGAGCTGAGACTGGGAAGCAGCATCTCAGCCATATGAGCTGGCATTTTCTTACTCAATGCTAGAAACAGAAGATAGAGAATTTTGTGCTGTTGAGGCTGTGGACTTGACAGTTTTAAGGAACAGCTGCTGCTGAGACAAAGAAATGTTTGCCCCATAGCAATTCTTCACACAGAAGAATTGCTTCAAAAGGAAGGTTTGGCTGTCACAGGGTTGTTTAGGTGGTGACGCTGAGCTGAAAGGTCTGTGATTCAGGTCAGTGTGTTGCCCTGTCTGGAATTCAGTTCTCCAGAGGGATTACAGTATCTAAATATTTTACTTCTGTGCAGTATTTGCAGGCCCTGCTGATTCTTGCAAGTTTCTATGGAAAGGTTTGGACATGTGATCAAACTGGTAAGTGTTCAGTCTGGTAGCTGTCCGTATGCATGAATAGCAAATATTTAGTAATTCAGTTTATTTTAGATTGCACTAAGAGGATTTAGTTGCATTACCTTTTATTTGCTGTTGGCTAGGAACCTTCACTCCTTGTGGTGGTTCAGCTTTCGTATCTCGAAGGGCTCTGATTTCTCTGGGAGGTTCAAATCTGCAACGCTTCAGTCTGATTCTTACCGTGGATTTCACTTTGGTGTTTTTGTCAATGCAAAGTCTTGAATTTCTTTCTTGCTTTCATTTGAAATAAACTTTCTGTTGTCATGGTTGCAGAGAGGAGCGCAAAAGCATGAACCCTGCTGACTCCTAAAACCTGTAAGCCTGCATATTTCTATGAGGAAGCTTGGAACTAAAGCAAGTGCTATGATTGTTTTTCCCCTCGAAGGTGAAGTCATCATTTCTCAATGGCCAGAATTGCTTTTGTTCAACTACAGGGACAGGAGGGAATCAGATGAGTAGGATATATAGTCAATGTATAGTGAATTATGTTACATGAGGGCATGGTCACAATTATGTGGCTCATTCTTTACAGGTTCTTTTGGTGTGATCTGTTTTTGAAAACTCCAACTAAAGGAGCCTCCCAGGAGCTCAGCTGCAGTCCTTTGTTACTCTTGTAGTAGAAAGCCTTCCCTGACATCTCGTCAGGGTCAGGTTTTTTTTTTAGTTAATCTGCTTTCATGTTTTCCTGACCAGTAGGTCTGTGCACAGAGTACATTTGATCCTTAACCTTTTTCCACATGCTTTTTAATAGAACATTAGGAGACTTGATGCTAGGAGATGCTGGAAGCTTTGACTTTGAGCAGAGGCAGACACCCAGGCAATTGTCTGACAGCCAGGGTGGAGCAGGTTACCTGAATAGAGAGCATTAAATTGTGTGCCAGCCTCTTCCACCACCATCTCTCCTACTCATGTACCTAAGGAAAATATCAGGATTTGGGTTTGTTTTACCTTAGCTGCTTCTCTCGTGCTCAGTGTTTCTGAGTACCCCCAGGAATCTTTGCTCCTGCAGTATGTCCTCACTGTTTTGCAGTTTCCTCTTGCCTTTCTTGAATAGTTCTTCTTGTTCTGTTGTTTTCCTTGCTGGCAGCATTGGTCTGCTGGCCAAAGGCTTGAGATGGCATGTGAATGAGCAGAGTGCAATTCTTTTTCTACCAGACTTGGGACAATCTGGGCTTTATATCTCTGCACTTCAAAAAAGTGGGAATGGGGAAATGGTTTTTTTGTTTGTTTGGCAGGTTCACTATTATGACTTTATGTTTTGGGAGCCAGGGATTAGTAATTGTATCTTTTACAATCCATGCCACAGGGAACTACAGTACTTTAGCATTCCTTTTTGTGTCTCATCTCTAAATCATGGTGACAGTAATAAAGCAGGAGGGGCAAGTGGCATGAGGGGAAATAAGCACTGCAGTATGAAACATATATTTTAATTAAAATTGATCTTATCAGATATAGGTCCTTCTACCACATTCTACGAGTTCTCATACAGTTCTTTTTTAGAAGATCTGAGAGGACCCTGAAGACTGGAAATGTGTTGAAACAAATATGTGGGATTTTATTTAAATTAAAAGAGTTGACTTAAAACAAGCTCACAAAACAGAAGCAGAGCAAAAAAATATGCAAACAAACCTCACCCACCAGCTCTGCCAACTTCCTGGCCCCTCTCCCCTTAAAAAATGCCTACAGCTGTGGACGGATTTGTCTCTCCAGAATTAATTTTGAAATTTAAGTTTGCTGGCTTATGCATCCAATATTTGTAATTTCCACTACACTGTTGCATCCAGTGTCCCTTCCCATTTTAAAATGCTTATGCGTTTACTTCCCAGAGGTAAACCCCACGATTTTAGAAAGATTTTAGAAAATTCATGGATTTTAGAAAACTCATGATTTTTAGAACATCCCTCTGCTTCCAGGGATCTAGCAGCAGGACAAGAGGACACAGCCTCAAGCTGTCCCAGACTTGGACATGAGGAAGAATTTCTTCATGGAAACATTGTTCAAGCATTGGAATGGGCTGTCCAGGGATGTAGTGGAGTCACCATCCCTGGAGGTGTTCAGGAAATGTCTGGACAGGGCACTAAGTGGCATGATCTAGATTGGTCAGAGTTTGGACTTGATAATGTTGGAGATGTTTTCCAGCCTAAAAGATTCTGTGATTTCAGGAAGTTCCTTCAAGTGAACTCATTGCTATTTGCATTCTGGCCTCAGGCTTTGAAGAAGCCATTTGTGATGGCTTCCTATCAGATTAGTTCTGACCTTTGGTGTTTGAGAAGTGCTTGGGGTCCTTGTGGCTGTCATGCTGTCATTCTGACAGTGAAGCATTAAACAGAAACTGTAAATGATATTAACCACCTTTCTTGCCAACTGCTATGCAGGCAGCAAAATCACAGAAACAGGAAAAGTACATGAAATCAATATTTCCCACTGTGGCTGGGTTCAGTTTTACTGAAGGCCTGTAGAACTTTACTGGAGCAGTTGATGTTTGTCTCCAGTTTGGCACCTGGCTTGCTGAGATTCATGGTGCAAGGACTTCTGGCTCAAGTCAGTGGGTTTTATCAAGGACCTTCTCTAAAGGCCCTCTCAGAACAACTCTGCAGTTTGTTAGTCAGAGATACTAATGTCTCTGCATCTTTTGCAAAAATGTTACTTGGATGAGCAAAATAGGAATATTTCAAAGAAAATTTAGTCGCCCTTATTAATTTACAAAAGATAAATTTATTTTTCATCTTGCTGGAAAGAGTTTTATCATCCTGTTTCACTTAATAGAGTGTATATGAATAGTAAATGCAAGAAATAATTACAGAAAACAGTGTGACATGATAAATTGAGGTCATAATTCATTCAACTCGTTAATTTTTTCTTCTCCCACTCCTCTGCATCAGAAATACTTTAATAATTGCTTTTAGATCTACACTTCTTGCGTCACTCCCTTAATATATGCCACGTTTTTGGGGTTGTTGTTTAAAATGTTTGTGCTGAAGTGTAGGAATTGATTCCTTGTGCACCGTGGAGCTGTTGTTTCTTTAAATAAAAAGGAAAAGGCACATCCATGGATTATATGCTATCATCAATACGTTTTTAGTGTTACTTGCCTGCTTCATGCATTTATTTAACTTTGTGATTTATAGTCAGGCTCACTATTGACTTTCATCTCCCTCGATGTCAGATTTAATGCAACCACACATACATTATGAATTGGGAAGTCATTGCAAGAGTTTACAAATCACAAGCCCTCCAATGCATTGTACCTGTGCTGAGAGCACTGGTTTTTATTACATGGGGAATTATTCCCTGCAGCCTTCTGAACAGGCCTATCATCCATCATAGAGGATGCATCCTGAAATCTGTAATACTGTTTTGACATAATGTCGTCTGATAGCAGAAAAAATATGTTTTATTCTTTTTCCCATATTAATCTTTAACTTCACCTTCTTGTTATCAGCAAGAACAAGTTTCACTTTAAAGTTCAGCAGACTAATTAGTAACAACAACAACAAAAAATCATTATCTCTCTGGTTTATAGAACCTGAGTGGGTTTGAGATTATAGTGAACAAGATTAAATTGCATAGCTGGAAATCTAAAACCTTGAGTAAATATTGACTATAAAAATGAATTTTCAGGATTTTTGAGCGTCTGGATATGTTCTGTGCAAATCACCTGCATAGTTTTGTAACTATTTGATTTTACTGAGTAATTACTGAAAAGATGAGCCTTAAATAGAATAAAAAAAAAAAAAAAAAAGAAAACAAACACACAGTGTAAAAATACCTTTCAAAAAAATGACATCCTTTATACAAAAGAGTATACAGTCCATAAAAAAGATAAATATAATTTATGCTGGGATCTCTCTATCTATATCTCTACCTAAAAAAGTAATTGAAAGACCAGAGCCTTTTTCCAGGAGATTGGTGGCTGAAAAGTGCAAGTGTGCTGAATAACTGCTGAGCTGCCATTCCTAAAAGGCTGCAAGAGGGCTTTGAATCTCTTGTGAAGGAGAAGAAGGTGCTCATAATTTTTGTGAGTTGGTTGCAATGGGAAGAAATTTAAAGATGTGTTGTCCATGTGATGTACACTATCAGTCACCTTTGCTGACTGAGATGGTGTAAATTTAAGGAATTGTTATTGGATCTTTATACAGACAGCTTAGTTAAATCTCACATTTTCCACTGATTTCAAAAGACTAAAGGTCAACTTTAATCATTTTCTCCTCTGTTGAAAAAGACCTTGACAAGGCCCTGGAAAAAATGTGTGTGTGTAATTTTCTCAAGATATTAAAATAATTTAAAAAACAACATAAATGTTCTAGTTGAACAGAAATTGGTGGTAAAAGTTTCAAAACATTGGTGTTCAGTGGAATCTTTTCATTTTAGAGGAGATTTTGCACACACACATTCCATAATGTTTGCTTCATGTCTCAATAGTTTTTGTCAAGAAAACGAATTTGACATGTAAGCATAGTATTAACATAAGCCTCCACAATTTATTATATTATTGATCATGTGAACACACATTTTTAGCCTACATTTTAAAATCATAAAAGTAGTGTGCTTTTTCAGATTTCTGGGTATATTTTTCAGAAAATGTAAGGGCAGGGTTTCCAGGTATATTTCCTGGTGGCATATTTCCTATTTTACATGGTTTTGTAGATTTCCATTGGCTCTGCGTTAAACTTAAGGAGTTTGAAAGTGTTCCAGGAAGTTTTGCCTGAACATGAAGAAGAACTTCTTCACTGTGCAATGACCAAACACTGAAGAGACTGCCCAGAGAGGCTGTGGACTCTCCCTCACTGGGGATATTCCAGAACCTGGGCACAATCCTGGGATGACCCAGCTGGAGCAGGGCAGCTTGACCAGATGGCCCCATTGTGGCTCCTTCCAACCTCACCCTTCTGTGATTCTGTGATTCTGTGATTCCAGCTGTGCATTGTTAATGCTGATCTGCTTGTCCAGGGGTTTCTGCCTGTGGTATGGGACAGAAAATGTATCAGGGAAATCAAATCAGAGTTGATTGTCCCACTGACACAATAGCAGGGAGTAGCAAATCTCCTGTGAACAAAGAGCTCGTTTTATTTTGGTTTCCTGAAGGATGTTTGCAGTGCATTGTCTGAGTAGGGCAGGTGTGGTTTTGTGCTTTGTTCATGTATGGTGCTGTGTTCTGAGCTGAAGTGAGGCCAGACTAGGAATCCTTTGAATACGAACTGAATATTCCCAAAATTTCCACTCGTACAGTGTTTAGAAGTGGGTTTATAGCTGTTGTCTGGACTTTTAAGTAGTTTGTGGACTTGTGAAGAAAATAGCAGAATTACAGTTCTGGTTCATGACAGGTTTTGTGGAGCATCACTGTGGAAATAATCTGTCTTGACACGACTGTGGGGTGCCAGTCATGGTTTCATAAAGCCAGGTATGCTTCTCACAGTGCCACAAACTAACACAGAATTAGCCAGTTTTTAGAGGTGAATAAACAACAAATCTCAACAGCTTGTCTGGGTCTGTTTCAAAGAATTTTGGAGATTATGTGTGGTTACCAGCATGTTAGTAACTTTCTGGCAGAGCAATTAAATGTTTTCCTTTATCCCTACTTGGGCCAACTGGGACTGCTGAAAAGCCTCTGTTTCTAGATCACTTCTCACTAATTACTCTGCCCTGTGTTCTGTTTGTGAAATACTAAGACATCTTATCCTTTCACCTGTGTAACAGCAGAAAGCCTAGGAGTAGGCAGGGACTGCAGAAGGCATGGGATTTTTTGCCTTGTGGGTGATAAATAGTATGATGAGGATATAAAGCCAATCTAGGTTGTGTTCTGTATGCTTCACCTGCCTGGGAGCGTTCTGTAATTAGCCTTACACGCAGTACCCAAGGGGAGGTAAAAATCACGTTTTAAAACCAGATATGGATAAACCTGCGCAATAAATCGATGCCTGACAGGCAATTCTCTGAGCTTTTTAGCAGCGCACTTTGATTGCCTTTTGGTTCCTATTTCATCCTTGCTCTCTTTTTACCTTTTCCCTTTTGCTCTCTTTTATGAGGTGTTTTGAGTGTGGGGTTTTTTTTTTGGTCCTCTTTCTGTAGTTACTTGTACAGGCTTGTTAGGCAGGCTCTTTCTCACCTTGTGCATGATCAGGTGATGGTTCTGCAGAGCCAGCAGCTCACAACTGGAGTCTCACAAGAGGGTGAGAGTGGGCAGATGGGGCACGGGGGACGTGCAAAGCCCATGTGCTGCTCCCTGAAGGCAGGTGTTCGTGCTGCCCTCCCTGCCAGGCAGGAGAAGGTGTTTGTTTCTTTCACAGAGGGCACAGTGTTTGGAGTGCGAGAAAGAAAGGAGCCGTGCTCTCTCTCTTTATAACTGTTTCTGCTTTTATGCTCTGCCTCCATTTAATGCATTTTTGGCTGTCTTCTACCTGGCTGGAGCTCCTGGGACATCCTTCCAGTTGCATCCCTCCAGTTTCTGTTTTGCAGAAAAAAAAAGGCTTGCTTTAAGAAAACAGACTGTAGGGTTGAATTGTTTTTCTTTTTGTTGCTCTACTGTGTTGAAAGCAGACGTTTACTGCTGTGTCTTATGTTGCTTATCAGCACATGAAGTCTAATGCACAACTGCTTTTAGTACAGTTTAGGGATGTTTTGGTCTCAGGCACATGGCTTTGAAGCAAGAGCTCATTTTCTCTCTCACTCAGACAGAGAAATCCAGAAGAAGGGTATTCTTCATCTGAGTCCTTTCAAAATTTGAAAGCAAATTTAGAGCTGATGGCTGTTGACAAAGCCATCCCCACTAATGAATTGAAATAGTATTTGTTGGTTTCTATCCAGTTGGTTTCTATCCAGTTTTAAACAAAATCCATTCTCTTCCAGGGGGTTCTTTCTTCTCTTCACCTCTTCTTGAAAGGAAGAACCACAATGCAGTCGTTAATTATCTACTATACCCATTACCTATTTTTGGTATAGATTGAAATAAATAGGGGAGGAGATCATTCTCCTTTTTAATGCTTTTATCAAAAGTGATCAGCTCAGGTGGAGGAAAAACTGACAGGTCCATGCCGCCTCTGCTCCCAGGAGCGGCTTGGAGAAGGAGGGAAGTGCAGCTTGGCTCACAAGTAGGCAGCGCTGGGAGTTCCCTTGTCAAGAGAGCTCCAGGAATAACTTTTGTTCGCTTTTTTGGTTTGACCTTCAGGGTCCTGTCTCCAGCCGAGGTCCTCCGTGGCTAGGGAAGGAGCAAAAAAGGGTCTCAGCATCTCTGCAGGCTCTGGATTTTGTTCCTCACGTCCAGGCATCACTTTGATCTCTTAAATCTGTATTGGCTGTTTGTTTTTGGGGTCTTTTTGGTAGGTTTGGTGGGCCATGCTGGCTCCGAGGTCATTTGCGAGCCCTCCGATGTCCTCTCCTTTCACTGTCTGAGAAGGGCCATCCACCTGGCAGCAGGCAGGCAGGGTGGTACTGACAAAAAGGGGAATTCTCAACAATGGGGAATTAATGACCGACCCTTAACTGGTGATTTCAACTCGAAGCTAACAAAGAACTCTCCTCTGCCAGCAATCAGCTCAACTTGTAACTCTGCAACCTTTTAAAGAAATGGGTAACCCTTTTTTTACTCATAACATACATAGATCACATCAGTTGTGAAAAGTTAAGTTGCGTGTGTGGCTTGCATATGGAAGTCAAAGTGTGAAGATGCAGCTCTCAGAGTGCTTTGTGTCTGACTTACTAAAATTACCGCGAACAAGGAGTTTCTAGTTTCAGGTAGGACGCAGGTAAATAAATGTGAGTGGAATACAGACACTAGAACTTGTCAGAGAGGATAAAGTATAAGAATATCAGCTCAGAAATTGTGCCTGTTTATTTCATCTAAGTAATTCAGTAATTCCTTTCATTCTTTAAAAAGCAGCATCCATAAGAAGAAAAGGCAGTGCCTTTTATGGCAGATTGTGCCTATTGAAGCAAAACCCACCCATCATCTGTGAAGGAAAAGGATTTTGTTTCTGCTTTAAGTGCTAATTTCAATGCAGCTTCAAATTTGGAGCAATCATTATGTAAAACTGCCCATACTTTAGCTCGTTTTTACTGCCTTATACAGTTTCATAAACCTGCAGAGACAGATATGACAGAGCAGCCTGTCTGGCAAAAGCACAGCAAGAAAGCTAAGTGCTTAAAAGTTGGCATTAATCTTCTTTTAGACAAAATACATTAGAATATTCCTTTTTACCTGAAATGAAATTATTGCTTTCTTGAGCTGCTGTCATGTTTGTGCTATTATTTTACCCTTCACTTGAATCCCAGAGCTTTGGGATTGCTATTGACATAGTGATTGCAGTTGAATATAGAAGTAATTTTTCCAGCCCTTTCACATTGCACTTGCTTGTTTGAGAGCACTTTTTGTCCATCAGTGTTTGAATCCAGTACTGCTTTCTTGCTGTAAACAAAAAGACTAATGAAGGGATGTGTCTTCTTGGAAATAGGGAATGGTATCTGGTATTGAAGTGGCAGAGGGGGAAAAAGGGGTCCTATTTATTGAGTAGCCACCCCTGCTTTGTCTGATATTATGCAATATAGCTGTAAGACAAAGCCTAACAAATGTTTTATGTTTCGTGTAAAATTTAGCTTAAGCTTCTTCATGAGAGAACCGTGGAGGTTTCTGTAGGTTTTGCTGCTGCCTGATACAGTGAGAAAATCTGAGGCAGTACTTTAATTTACAGGGAGTTGAGTTTTACCAGACAGTAGTGTTTTTTCACCTCTCTGGACAGAAAAAGAAAAACAAAAAGAAAAAGAAGTTAACTCTTCCACCACAGGAGTCTTTGGCTTCGAATTGCACGGCCCTGAGTCATCCCCCTCCAACATGATAATTTGGATCCTTAGCATGGCTATTCCTAAGGGAGGATGATGGAGAACTTCAATGGCTGTGAGCCCTTCTGCTGGCAGTGCTCTGAACTGGAAACATGACCATGAGTCAAGTGTCCAGGCTTTGAAAGAGACATTCTTCTGAAGTGTTTGGAGACAGCCACACATCTTTCATTGCATCTGTGACTGGTCACTACAACAGATGTTTAATTTTGGTGATATCCTGTTCACAGTCCTGACCTAGAAATAATTCTGTCTTCCTTAGACGGTGAAAATTTAGATATATGCAGTACTGCCTCTCCAGAAATTTGTGCTCAATTTTTAATAAGGCAGTAATGAGAATGTAAAGTTTAAAATTAAGTGTTACTGTATCACCTTTTCAGTTGTTTGATGTGTTATTTTTGTTATTGTCACTGTTAATTCTTTTTAATATTTACTGCGAATTTGTGTAGATATCTTTTATCCATTTCAGCTTACTCTGCCTCTTGCTCTTAAAAGCCCTCTGTCAGAGGCCTTTCTTGTGTTGGTACTGGGAGGCACAGACCAAATCACCTTTGATCACTTTCTGAAACACCGAATATTTCAACATTGTTTGACCCCTCCCAAATGGCAAGATTTCCAGAGTTTATCTGTTTGTTTTTTAAAAATCCCCATCTGAATGAGTTTTAATTCTTGAAGTACAGAACCAGAAGAGAACTAGATACATTTCTTCACTTAAAGTATTGCCACCTTCCCGCAGGGATACCTGGAACAGAAGTTCATGGGGTTGTATTCTCTCCCTGCCCTTGCTTAATAACTGCATCACTGTGATCTCAGGTTCACTTGCTTATTCCTGGTGATGCCCAAATTCCATTCAGAGCTGCAGCTTGTCAGGACACAAGTCTTAGTTCATAAATTTGGTGTATTTTCGTGCTGTAGATGATCTTGCCCTTTGCAGTTATTAGAAGGCATGTTTTCAGGGAGCTTGTTTTACCAAGAGGCTCAGGTGGTTTTCTCCAATAACTGGCTTTTCTCATTACCTGTCACTTTAGTGACTTTTGGAATGTCTACAAATTGGAATGCTTACAAATGTCTACAAATTTTCCAGAGGGTGCCTTGTATTGCAGGTCATAGAAAAACTGTTGCAAAGCCCTCCTTTGAACTTGGAAGACAGTACTCTACTAAAAATTATACTTTAAGGATGTATAATTCACAACATTTATTTAATTTAATTAATAGCTCATTGGTATTTTTTATAGTATAACTTTTAAATATTATTTGGGGTAGATTTATTTATAACTGCCAGACATCTCCAGTAAAGTGTTGCTGTTACAGCAGGCTCCAAAATTTGAGTGTGTGTGTGGGAAAAACAGACCCCTGCCATAATACACATTTATTTTACACAAAGAAAATTGTTGATTTTATTTTTTTTTTCCTGACTGTGGTTAATTATTTTGGGGAAGGAAATTTTTCACATGATATTTCTGGTGCTGGAGCTGAAATGTTTTGAAACCTATTAGCAGAGCTTTCCCCCCTCCCACCCTCCAGAATAACATCATTATGGAACACTATAATCAGGCTCTCAAAGGCTTATTCTGCAGTCTATTTACACAATCACATTCTGTTTACATGGCAAGGCTTTTGTGGTGGGGTCTGCAGGGGTGGCCTCTGTTAAGGGAATGGGGAGAAGAGGAACGGATGGAGCAGCAGCGAGGGACAACCCCTGCTCCTCATCCCTCTGCCCTGCCTGGGGAGGGGATGCAGGACTCAGAAATGAAGTGAAATTGAGCCTGGCAAGAAGAAATGGAAAGCATTTTAAGTTTTGCTGCTGTTTCTCACCATCCTTCTTGTAATTGTCAACAAATTAAATCACCTTTCCCCAAGCTGAGTCCATTTTGCCTGTGACAGTAACTGATGAAGCAATTTCTCTGTCTGTATCTTGACCCATGAGCTTTTAATCTTGTTTTCTGCCTTTGTCCAGCTGAGGTGGGGAAGTGAGGGAGTGACTGGGTGGGCATCTGGAAGCTAGCCAAGTCTGCTCACTATAACAATAAAGATTTTGGGCACAAAATGTTAGCAGCCTGGTTTCCTTGAATTAGAACAAGAATATGTTATTGTAAAGGGTTATGATAATGCTGCTCATATTCATGAAGAAGGGTATTGGATAAATTGAAATATTAAGAAAATACTAAGTTGTGCTTGGCAATAGTCATGTTGGATGATTGCTCTCCCACTCCTGTTGTAGCACTGGGTTGATACACTCAGTTTTATTCTACACTTGCTGTAGTTCAAAAATATTTAGCTGTATTTTAAAAGGTACTAGTTACAAAAAGTATTTATGCTTGTTTTAGTCATCCTTTGTTTTGTTTTGTGGCTTTTAATGCTTTTTCAAATACAATTCATTTTGGCTGTAGAAGGAGTAGATTTTTGACACTATTGATAATTTAATTGGTTTTGGGTTTTATAAGGCATTTTAGCTTTGGTGTAAAACACTACTCTTTCGTGGTTTTTACTACTGGTGCATATTAATATTAATCTTCCCATAATGAAAATGGAAAAAAAAAAAGAAGAAAGGAGAAAAAAGTCCCTTTATGAAGAGAAGATCTTTGTACTTGTTTCTTACTGCAAGCTCCAGTTTTGAAACAGTATATGATAAAGTAATGTTGATGATGAATTTCTGATAGTTTATTTTGGTATGTGATCAACATGAAAGTTCCAGAATTAAATTGCATATGTGGAGATATGTTCTGCTGCAAAAATTGTACTAATAATTTATAGTGGAAAGACTACTTTATTATTATTGTGTGGATAGAGGGGAGCAGGAGACAACATCTCCAGGTCTCTCCAAGGGGTTTGAGAAACCTGCAGTTGTGAACTTGTTTCTTGCCCCTCAGGACAGTATGGGGTTTTTTTGTATTTTATTTAATATCATGTATGTTGTGTCTCAGGTTGGAGATTTTCTGTTGAAGTGCCCTCCTTGTTAGCAGAAGGAGGTGTGGTATTGTGGCTTTGTTTTCATTCACTGTGGAGACTTTCTGTTTAAAGTACTGTTGTGCAGTTTGAAGGCCAGCAAATTAGGAATCAAACTGGCTTTTACATAATGTTTACTTATTTCTCTAAGAAACTAAAAGTTTTTAATTGAAAAACACATTACTAGGTCCTGGAATCTCCAGTGGTGTGGTTTTTTTTTAAAATTTTTTAAAATAATTTCGAATCAATAAATGGCCTGGGATCAATTCACCAGTCCTTCTGGGTGGATAATGTGAGCAGTGGCTGAAGTTAAGCCAGATGTTGCGCACTAATAGCGAGAATTTATTTTTCTCTGCGTGCAGCAAACTTGTCTGCTGGGATGCCTCAGAACTTCCCATGCCAGAGGATACTGGCAGGCACAGGTCCGTGGGCTTCTCCAGCTGGCAGCAGGTTTGCTGCAAACTCCTCAACCTCAGGTAGCTCTGTGGGGCTGGAGGGTCTGGATGTGAGGACACGGGGACTGGTGTGTCCTGAGGTGCTGCTGAGATGGGAGCCTGTGGACTGGACACCAAAGAATTTGGGGGGCCTGAACGAGACAGCAGCATTGTGTGGATGGATAAGCCAACAATGTTGATGATCTTTGTTAATGGCAGTCTTCGGTATTCTTCCACTGGGTTGGTTTGAAACACTTGGAAATAAGTTCTTGAGTTTAAAATGGGTTGCTCTTGTGGAACCTGTCTGTGGAAAATGGTGTAACTAACAGGTGGCCTTTGCATCCACAGCATAATTTCTTGATTGAGACCTGATTTGGTTCTCCTGTTTTATAGACAAACTGGACCTATGCCTAAGGCAACAGCTTTAAATCAAGATTTTTCTGGCATATCTGTGTGGGGTCCAATTATCACAATATTCCTTTCCAAAACAGAGCCTGGGGCTGCAGTACCACAGATTTGGGCTGAAATTTTGAGTTAATTTATTTTCTTTCCAACAGCTTTATAAAGATAAGAAAATGAAGGACTAGTAGGATAAGTATCTTCTCTTAATGCATTATTAACACAAATGTCTTGCATGCTAATTGAGTGCACTTATTTAAACCAGGGTACAGCTGTAATCTGAAGAAGCCATCAGTTATCTAGATGCCTATATAGTGGAGGTTATGAAATAGTATTTTGCCCTGGGAGACTATCTTAGTGTCTTGAGTTACGAAATTACCTGAGGTCAGAATGTTTTATTTCATTTTTCTGTATAAAACAGCAAAGGTGTTAGAAAAGTTCCCTGAAAAGAATTTAAGTAAAAAGTTTTAAGTAGTATGCTGGCAGGAAAGGAACTTTCCTTTTAAATACTAATCTTACACAGTTCTGATGGTGCCTAGCCCACGATGAGCAAGGACTTTGCTTGTTACTCATAAGAAAAGTTCTTGCTTCTTGCCTTTGAAACAACCAGCTTTTAAAGAATTTGTGCTTGAAAATTTTAATATTAATTAAATTATTTGTTTAATTTAATTAATAGTTCATTGGTATTTTCACAACTATTGTTTTGGAGATTACTTTTGAACTGTGAGATGCTATATAGTCTGCCTGAACTTTATAGGCAGGTAGCACTTGTTTCTCCTGTGCTGGAAGAAAAGGAAAAGAAAAAAGAGAAAAAATCAGATAAAGATGTTTGGAATTTGGTATTCAATGCTGCCTTTTTTTCATACACTGTCTTTCTCATTTCCATATATAAATGAAGAATGAAGTTTAATCTTTAAGAGAAACAAATTGTAGCTGCAGATTTGGCTGTGACCTGCTCGCGTTGAGAAGCTCTAGTAAGAAAACTGACTATGTCTTTTAATTATAAGTTATGTGTAAGAAATGTTTTCCTCTATCAACATAATGTTTCACAAACATAGCAGATTTGACTCTGTGACATAGATGGCAGAAATCCATAAGTTCAGTGCTAAGTTCTGGAATATCAGCTCTACATAATGGCAAGGCTCTGTTTTAATTTTTGCCAGGTCCGTAAGCAGTAATTACTGGAGAGTGAAAGATTGATTTCCAGTTTCTTTTAGGACTGGGCTTCTTTCCTCATCTAGTTGGTAAATGTAAGCAAATTCAGTTTGCTGTTGCCTTTCCCAGAGGAAAGTCAAAGCATTGTCCTGTTACAATAGAGGTGGTTATAGCTGGCCCTGTTTAAGCTGTCCAGATTTTTCTCTTTTCAGCAGTTATAATTCATAGTAGTACATAGAGCTAAGCTGGTTGAATAAAAACCATGAAAGACAAAAGTAAATGTAAGAATTGCAAAGTCAGTCATCTTATGTTATAATTAATGCTAAGCTATCAGATCATGCTGTGACTGGAATGGCTTTGAGTGGGTCACTGAGATGCTTGTGCCATTGTTTCAAAGTGGCCCTGTTAGCAGCCCAGTAATTTATTGAAAATAGTCTGCTTGAACTAAGAGTCTTCTGTTAATAATTACTGAAAAGAACTCATGACAAGTGCTGCTGGCCTCAGGTTTCCAACTATTCTCTTTAGAAATTCCTCAGAGGCTGCATTTCTGGAAATTTTGCTGTAGGTAAACAGAGCTGAGTTGCGTAATGGACTTTATGCATAACCTGTCTTCTGGTGTGTTTGCTTTTAATGGTAAGCTGACTTGGTGGTTAACACTAGAATATCTCACTGCTGTTAGGAGTTGTAGTTAACATCTAAGAGATTTGTGTAACTTCTTTTAATTCTTGCTTTCCTTTTATATAAATATAAGCAGTACAAAAAAGCATTTTGTGGGAATAGTCATGAGAGTGTCTACTATGAATTAATCATATGCTGTCACAATTACATAAAATATTTTTCAGTATCTGTATTTATACCTTCAAAATATTTTTGAAGTTAAAGTGAGTAGCATTTAGATAAACAATACTCTATTGTCTTGGAACAGTAAGTGTACTATTTATAACCATTTCAATAAAAAATACTGATAATGCTTGTTGACTAGATGTCTGTACAAGTTCTGTTAGGAGTTGGGAGTTTTACAGACTACCTCCCATTTCCCCCTCCTTGTTTTTATACTTGTATCAATTATATACATTTATTTTAATAATTTCTGCATGAGAAAGGTTTCTTACAACATCCCTGGAAGCAGAGGATATGTGCACCCCAAACTGCTATTTCCACTTGTTCACATTCAAATCTAATTTCAGACAAATGCAGATAAAGTGATGCAGCACTAATTAGCTCTCTTCTGTGGGCTGTGTTAAGTTGTGTGATAGGATCATTAAAGCTGGAAGGACCCTCTGGAGGTCATGTGGTTTATCTTCCTTCCAAGTTAGAGCAGGAACTTTCCCAGGTGAGTTTTGAGTCTCTCTAATGGCAGAACAAAGTGCTCTGAACTGGGCTGTGGGCAGCCTGTGTCTGTGCTTACTCCCTCTCTAGGGAGGGATTTCCTTGGCTGCATCTTGTGATCCTTTCCTTTTCTTACTGTGCATCTGTGATGAGAGTCTGGCTCTGTTGTTTCTTGCTGTAACTACACCCTGCCTTGAGTTCTCTGCAATGTAGGTAAGTTCTCGGGGATGCTTGGATGTCCATGTGCTGCACCCCGCTAGCAACATTTGCAGCTCTCTGCAGAACTTTATCCTGCTTTATCTTTGTGTGGGACTTGGATAAACTCACCTTTTTACTGAAGGGAGACTTAATCAATGTCATCTAACTCAGGCAACCAGGGGAGAGTGAGGAATAAACTTGAATTTTCTCATGTTTCTCCATAAATAATATAAAAAAGTTGTACTTCATACCAGTTAAGATATGGTGACTATAAATTAATGAGGCTTTTGATGTGTAACTTCTGGTCCTAATTAGCCCAGAACTTTCCCAGGGTGGTAGGAGTGCAAATATACCAGATTGCAACTGATCTTACCTGAAAGCAGGCAAAAATAGGTATTATAATGGTCATAAAATTACTTAGAAGGAAATATTTGCCCCCTTCATAGTCCTAGTGGCAGTGGATTCTGCCTGCTATTTTATGAGCATCTGTTTCTCAAGTAAGCTACTGAAATAGCCTTTTCATTAAACAGAACTCTTAAACTTCCCAGTTTGTTTGTTAGGTCTTAAATTTGTGCTTATTTTGGTAAGTGTTATGTATATAAGCCCTTCTGTGCAGTTTTTCTGCATAGAATTTTGCTTGTGCAGTGAATGGAGGATTAGATCACAATGAGCTGAGTGCTGTCAAAACAGCCATGTCACCAGCTGACTTGTCAAACAGTGAAATATTTGGAGCCTACTTATGCCACTTGGTTTTGACAATGGAGTTGCACACCTTTTCTCCTTTGTGACAGATTTGAGAGCAAATATTTTATAGGGGAACATAGTAAGACCTACAGTATTCTGCTGTTTGGTGAGCCAACAATGTCTTTGACTTTCAACAGCTGTGCATCTAACTTATTCAAACATTTTCTTTAGATTTGTCACCTGGAACAGTGCAGCCAACTCATTTGTAAGTTTGAACACCGGGTGTTTACAGGTCTTGTGAACTGCCCTGTGAACCCACCTGAGGCTCTTCTGCTGGTATCAGCTGAAGATCCTGAAAAGTCTCGAGGCTCTGAGACTTGTTGCACTCTTAAAATTAATCAGATAGAGATTTAAAATTTTTTTTTGCCGTTGTCAAATGTGAAATGCATTTATGATCTCCAGGGAAAGAACTTAAAACTGGGTTTCATCACTAGGATTGTAATTTTTTTCCTTCCAATTTGAAAGAAGGAGCTGTGCAAAAGTTCACTGGTGTACATTTGAAGTGTAGGCTTTTTCAGTAGGATTTTGGTAATTAACCTGTTTTAGACACTTGGATCTTGATGTTGTGTGATGATATTTATTAGGTTTGGGAATAGAATGCTGAAGTTTCCTTGGGCACATCTCAGCTGTATTGATTTTAGTGGCTTTATGCAAAAAAGCAAGAAGAAGTAGATACTTACAAAAATGAGCATTTTAGTAACAGAAAGGATGCATGATCATGCTTGCAAATGTGGAGGTGAAAAATAGAAAAAAATTATTCTTACTGTGGGAATAAGCACAAGAAGACTCTCCTATTAGAACAGGAAGAACATTAATAGTACTAAAAATACTTGTGGACAAAACAAAGTCAACACAAATTTGCAAGCATCTCAATTCTTGATTATTAACATACTTTTGCCTCCTTATATTTAGTGCTAGGTGTAGCCTAGTTTCTGTAAAAACAAGCAGTGAGTTGGTTCTTGCTAGTTGCTAGGGCTTCATTTGAACCAAGATTCAGACCCATAATTATGGACTAAAGTAGAGTGATATAGAGGACATATATGAAGCACTACCTCAGAGCCACAGTAATGAGAAACTACCCTTCTCCTCTCCAAAAATTATTAGCCAGATAATTTGGCCTATGTGGTACCTGTCCCCCTACCCAGGATGGGAGCTCCAGCATTGTTTGGGTTATTGCAGCTCTGAAGGGGATAACAAATGGGTTCCCCTCACCTAGCAAAACAGTAATGTTATTTCTGCTTCAAACAACTCTGAATTGAGCAAAATGTGTTTCTTGGCAGCCTCCATGGACCATTCTCAATCTAGCTGTGCAAGTGGGGGTGATGGTTTCTCTTATTTCACTTGCTTTCAATTGCCTGCACTTGGTTTTCAGACTGTTCTGCTTCTGTGTCAAAATGTGACGTCCCCAAATCCATCAACTGCCTTTCTTGAGGAAATGTCAGCAGCATATTTCAGATTATGACAATATTCAAATCCTGTGTTCAGCTTTGAGTCCCTCACAACAAGGAAGTCAGTGAGGTGCTGGAGCATGTCCAGAGAAGAGAAACTTCTCTGGGAGCTGGGAAAGGGTCTGGAACACAAGTCTGATGAGAGGGGTTGTTTAGTCTGGAGAAAAGGAGGCTCAGGGAAGACCTTATTGCTCTACAACCACAACCACCTGGAAGGAGAGCACTGGTTGCTTGCTCCATGAACGAGTGATAGAACAAGAAGAAATGGCCTCAAGTATTGCTGGGGAGTTTTATATTGGATAATAGGGAAAATTTCTTTATGGAGGGGTTGTCAAACAAAGGAAGACAAAAGGCTGCCCCAGGAAGTGGTTAAGTCATCACCCTGGAAGTATCTAAAAGATGTGGACATGCGGCACCCGGGGACGTGGTTTTGTGTTATGGATTTGGCAGTGCTGGGTCAGTGGTAGGTCTCATGATCTTAAAGGTCTTTTCCAGTTTTGACTTTTCTATGATTCTCTAATGGAGTCAGTGTTACCTTTCTTCTCAGTGTTCCCAGGAGAGGTTTGTGCTCTTGCGGCAGGGAGTGACAGCCAGGTAATAGCTGAGTTTATAGAAGCTGCCAGACAACTGTAAATGAGGGAACAGTTTGAATGTAAAGAAGTGAGAACTACTTCACTCTGGGAGGAAGTCAGGGTGCATAGGACCAGGCAAACCTTCAGCATCTATCTTGAGTATTTTCTGTATTTTCTTAGGTAGCCCGGATAATCTTTGATCATCCTTCTTTCAGTGAGGGTTTATTGCCTGTTCTGTGGTTGTGCTTTTTGTTAAATTGTGTATTAGAATAGAGGGAAGGTACTAGGGTAGTGCTGTCCACTCATCCATGAATGACCTCAGTCACTGGCTTTGGTGGCATGTTGCATGGCAGCAGGTCCAGGCTGGGCATTGGAAATGTCCAAGCCTTAGTTAACTGGATGAATGCCATATTCATCACTGGCACAGTGTTCTAGTCCTCCCAGGCCCAATCCAGATGTAAGTTGTGTATTTTAACAGCATAACTCTGTCTGGGAGATGGCCAATTTGCAGTTAAAATCTCACAAATTTTGCATAACTTGATATACCAAATACCCTTTATCTCAGTGCTGTGGATGGGATAACTGGTCACTACTCCACAACTCCTACAACCTGGGGGACTAGTTCATTTTCATACTGATTGGATACCTGCCTAAAATTCCTAGCAGGTTTCTGACTGAGATGTCAGCAGGCTATGGCAAGTCAAAATCCATTAGATTTGTGAAGTTTACCTGAGAGACCTGCACTATCCAGGTTCCTTTTCATTGAAACCAGATGAGTTATACTCCCAGGAGCAGCTGTGTAGGCTGGCATCCACCCTCTCTTCAGCAGGATAATGGGGATGTCAAGCACCTTTGGCATCTTGGTGAAAGCTGCTGGGTTTGTTATAACTGGGGAGCTGGATGAGACTGTCCTTGAGAGCATTTGTTAAGTTGTGTATTTCATTATATATTCATATAATAGGGCAAATAATTGAAAGCCTTGATCCTTAGTCCTGGCTGAGACATTGTAGTACAACCTGGTGGCTGAGGAGCAGAGCCTGGGAGAAATAGTGCTGGGATGAATCTTTAACATGGTGGATACTGGACCAACCAACACCTGTTAGGTTTAGACTTCTATGGTGGAAAAGATTTACTGAAACCTACTTTGACTTGCACAGAACTGCACCTTTCAGTAGAAGGAGACAATCTTGCAGTTTTAGTGTCTGTCTTCCTTTACTAGCTATCTGGGATGAAGTTTCAAGTCTAACCTTGGCTGGGAAGCATCAGTATTTTGGGGGATGCCCTAAATCATAACACAACCTCCTCCACTTACAAACAAAGATGGTTATTTAAAAATCATTTTAGGTACATGTTGTAACGTACATAGAAAGAGATACATATTCTAATATGGTTTTGGGTGTTGTATCACCTAGCAGTCCTGATGTGGTTATTGTCAGCAGAGAAGTTTTGTGAGCAGGAGTTCATATCACCAGGAAAAAAAAAGGATGCAAAAGTTAAAACCTGATATTTTACAAAGAAGGGTGGTTAGTCATAATTAATTCTGGAAAATGAGAGAGTCACTGACTTTGCAACAAAACTTCAAGAATCATTACTTTTATATATCTCATTAAGCAGCCCATTGAGAAAGGGATGAGTATGGGCATGGTTGAGGTCCACATGAAGTGGCAGACCTTAAAAATTTACAGAATGGTGCCTCTTAACTGAAATGACAGGGGAAGCCTAAGGGCTGTTACTTTATTAACTTCTGCTGAATGTGTTGCTGGTTTTACTCTAAGCAAACCACATTATTTTATCCTCAAGCAATCAGATCAAAACTGAAGGGTGTGAACCTCCTGTCTTTAAGCAAAAGGTTGGTTTTTTGATTGTTTGTTTTTGTTTTGTTTGTTTGTTTGTTTACTTTTGGATTTCAGCGTGACTAGGATTTTGTCCAAATCATCCAGTAAGCTAAATTTACTGTAAACAAAAGTAATGCTGCCAAAAGTCTTGTATTCAACACAGATCAGAGATGGGTAATTTTGCCTTAAAGATTTGGACATAATCAAGTACATTTTGCGCAAATTAAAAATGAAAGTAGTGATCTATTTGAAATGAAATTATCTAGTCTGCAGAATATGTCATGACTTGCCTGCAGTGAAAGAATTGTGTTTGGCATATGCAGTATTTAAAAAAAATCCTTTAAAACATGATTATTTAAGGTTCATGCAGTGCTCTGTGTCAGGGTACAGCTGTAACAGAACTGGAGATTCTCTGCTGGAGACTCCTGACAATACACAAGTGGCTTGCCTGCAAGCTCGGGATTTAAACATAAGAGTTTTTACAATCAGCCTTCAGTTTCATAGTTTATTCTGCTGTTCTTGCAGTCATCAGTTTTCTATTCTGATTATTGGGAGGTAGCTGGGACCTGTGGGCTGTTTGGGTCCAAAGAAAAACGCTGTGAGCACAGTTCCACTGTGTGCAAATTTTAGGCTAAAGGCTTAAAATCTTATTTCTAACATTAATCTAAAATTCTCTGCCTTAAAAGTCAGTAATAAATTTCACATATACATAAATCTGAATGTGTTCTTTTCACATCACCAGTGAAAAATTGAAACAGATTTTTGTTGTCTTCTGGTAATAATCAACTCCTTTTTTTCCCCTAATGTGAAATATGTTTGTGATTTCATGTCCATAGTCAGCAAGCTGTTTTAAAAACTGTTGTCCTTCTTGCTTGAGATGTGTAAGTGGACTCAGAGAGTATAGCAGATAGGAAAGGGTGGTATGCCTGGGGCATTTAATTAACTAACCTCCTTAGTCTGATAATGGAGATGCTGCAAGGATACCTTTTTTCAGTGGAGTCACAATACTGAGACTATGAGCGTTAAGGAGTTAACTGCTTACATCTCTGCAACTTTTGTTAATGCACAGATATATGTGTTGGTTTTGTACTAAATGTAAAGAAAGAAGGATCTGATTCTGCAAAATTATGTGTGCCATGTTTGTGTTTAGATCTTTATACTATACTTATCACTAATCTGCCTATCAGCTGGCAGTAAAGAAATTTATCCAGATTTGCACATGTATGTAATCACTTTATATTCTTCTTCATGGAGATGTATTGTAGAGATGCTAATTAAGGTGAATGTTTTTTTCTTTTTTCTTTTTTTTTTTTTTCATTATATGGAATATTCTTGGTAACTTACATAGGTAAGCTGCCACCATATATAAAAATATAACTCTCATATATGTAAGTATATATCATACATATCATACTACACCATGTATAAAATGCTCCGTTTCTTGAATGCTCCATATCAAAGAATAAAAATCTTCTGCAGGAATAGGTTTCAAGTCAAGATATAGCAGTTAATTGGTTTGTAGCCTCATGTTAAAAACATCTTTCCCCAACAACCTTGGTATGTTAAACATCTCTTAAAAATAAAGAGATTGTGGTCATTTTATTGATGACTGTGTGAACATGCAAATTGTGTTCTCTGGTTTGTTCTCTGTCATTCCCATGTCATATAAAGGCACTTCAAAATATACTACCCATTTTAGGCACCCAATGAAGACTAAGCAGTGAGAAAGTAGTACCCTTGCTTGAATCACTGTGATTAACATCAAGACACTACTTGAGAGGTTTAATTCCTGAAAGAGAAAAAGACTGGAGGTCACAGGGAAAGAAAATCTTCCTAAGGTATGCAATAGTTTCCCTTGAAACCACACAGAATATTTTGTGCTTTACGTTTTCATAGGGAGATAGATATATCACTACAGTTCCTTGCCGAAGAGCTTGTTCAGAGTAATATTGACTTTTTAATGAAATCTCTGAGGAAATAGCTGTAAATTCAGTGTGAGGAGCTTGTGGGACTTTCCTGAAGAGAAGGTGCAAGGGAGAGGGTTGTTAGCCCTACTGGAGTTGGTTGTTCTTTTCGTGGGTTTTCTACTCATCAGTTTTCAAACTCTGCCATGAAAGTTTTGTTCAAATCAGTTTACCTATTTCCAAAAAAAGAAAACCAGGCAACTTTTGTCTGAGAAACTCTTGGAGCAAAGAGATTACAATCGCTGTCAGCATGGTCACCATGCCAGAGATGTGTTGTTCTCCATTTTTTTCTAAAGATATGCCTAGAATAAGCCCATTTAAGATGCTGGAATCTCTCTCAGGAGAGATTTCCTCAGACTTTCTCAGTGTTAGGATGCTATCTCACACTGGCCCTATCAGGTCCCGGTGCTCCTGATGCTTGAGTTTGGGCACCAAAAACGAAAACAATTTTGTTGCATTTGGAGCTGTCAGGTGCGTCTCCGCATTACCTGTCTCACAATATGAAAGTGTGGAGAAATTTCCCGTCTTGATTCACGTGGGGTCCTGGGGGAAGTCGGCAGGGGAGAGTGAGGAAAGGGACGGGAGGCGGGTCGGGGTGGAGGAGGGAGGATTCAGCGCAGTCCGCAGGAGCCGGTGAGGATGTCTGGCGGGGGAAGCAGCAGTGTCTGTGACCAGGGGGTGTGAGCATGCAGGGTGCTGTTCCTGCCCTGTGGAATGAGGCAGCCTGTGGGGAACGGCAGGGAACTGGGAAGCGGTTCGGGAAAGCACACAAACCCCCTGGGTTACACCGCGGGTGGATCTAATTAAGGAGCACAGCACTGGCAGGCAGGGATGAGCAATGATGCCAGGGAGGAGACAGCGATAGTCCTGTGCGAGTTGCAGGGGGAGGGGAAACAACTGGTGGTGACACTGCCACATTTGCACAAAAGAATGAATTAATCCTTGGCAGGTTCTGTCGATGCTTTAAACTTAAATTACGTGTGTTGCTATTTTAACTTAACACTTGCATTTTGTGTTTATTTATGTGCAGGGGTATCATTCTACCAAAAAAAAAAAAAAAAAAAAGGTAAGAAGGTTGGCTTGGATTCTGTTTTATCTGAATATGCAGGACTGGAACCTGCAGCGATTCGGGGGCTGATTGACAGCTGAATGATTCGGGAATTGATTGACAGCTGAATGAGGCGCTCTGGCTGCGGCTGTGGGTGCGAGGGGCCAGGGAGCGCTAGCAGAGGGTGACAAGAGCTGGGAGCTGTGATGGATACTTCCTTTTCATCCCCCGCTGCTGCCGCGGCTCCCTGAGCGTCCTTCCTTTCCCATGCACGGGCTTTTATGTTGGGTTTTTTTTTTCAGTCAAGCCTGTTAAAGTTGAATGCAGCCCAGCCCCAGTAAAATGGTAATATGAGCCCGTGCAGTGTGTGGCACTGGATAGCATCTCTTCAGGACAGCCAGAAATTCTAGAAGGAGAGGGAGAGAATGCAGGTGTATAGAGTTCCCCATTAGCAGCCATTATGGCCTGCTAATGGGTAACTTATTCCTGTCCTGGTGCAAACGTGTTGACTATGGTGGGTTTTTTAATTTTTTTTTTTTTTTTTTTTTTTGGGTGTGTGTGTGTCATTTTTTAATGAGAATATCTGGAAAACTAATTTTAGAACAAAATACTTGCAGTGTATCCTCCATTGCTCTAATGGGAAATGTCTATTGAACAAAAAATGAAGACTTTTAAAAAAAAGTCAATCTTTCTTTTTTTTTTTTTTTTTTTTAAATATGAAATTCCAGATGTTTATTTTGAGAAATTAGGAATTAAGTTTTCAGTTTTCTGGGAAGTGCCATGGCAATCAAATTATCAAAGATGTACAGAAATCATATGTACATTTTTCAGGATAGTATATGTATTCCTTTGCCTTCTGTCTGCCAGCACTGCAGAAATAAGTAACTTGGTAGTGTCAGCCCAAATGAGAATTTGAACTTCATCAAATGGGAAATAACACTTTTAAATATTAAAAATCATAACGTATTTGGGAAAAGCTTTTTGGGATGTGAGCGGCACTGTGGTGGGGCAGGACTCCCTCGGGTTTGTGGTGGAGGAGGAAAGTTCCAAAGATCTGTGTGCTTTGAAAGGCTTGTTGCATGGAGAGGGCTACTATTTTTGTTTTGTATTTCCCCCTCTCTTTCTTCCTTGAGTCACCTGTGCCAGAGCCTGGCTGTGTCGATCAAGAAATATACTTTCTCTTTGTCCTTTCTGTTAGTTTTGCATCTGAGAAGGTTCCGCTGTTTTTCTTGTAACTTTTTCTCTTCTAATATCTCTTGACTGATAATGAGAGAGTTCAATCAACAGAATCAGATGATAAACAAAATCATGCTAGTGCCATTGCTTTTGAAGAAGGCAAATATAAGAAATTATTTTAAAAAAATTAACTGAGCTTGGTAGAGGTTTCTAAGTCTGAGTTGACTTGAAGATTTAAGTCTCTATGCTCTACGTGTTGTAGCCTTACTCCTGAACATGGGGATTTAGAAAGGGTTAAAAAATAAATTGGGAATTTACTTGGGAATTTCCATTATAAGCTGCTGACTTCAAGACCAGAACACTGATGAGACTTTGAGAAATGGAGACTAAAGGAGGAGGAAGAAAAACAGGGATATGACACAGGTAAAAGTCAGAGAGCAGCAGAAATAATTATCTTAAGAAAAGAAGAAGCAACTTGAAGGCAAAGATGTTAACAAGGCTGAGAGCAGGTGGTAAGCAGGACACCAAATTTGGGCTTTGCTGAGGGAGGGAGAGCATGAGAAAGTGGTTTGTTTTTTGCTCAGTCTAGTGGAGCTCTGTACAAACAAGCTCCTGCAGGTACGCTCAGCTCTGACAGTACAGCTATTCATTCTGAATGAAAAAATGGCAAAATAAAGGATTGGCAAGAGGTTCACTGACCTTTTCTCCTTCCCATTCTTCTTGGTCCTAAAGCTTCCCAAACAATCTAACACAGAAAACTTTCTGACTGTTCTGCCAGCTAATAGTTTCAGCCAACTTCTTATAATGAGAATATAACTTCATTACTTCTTTAGCAGCTGAAATGATAGTAAAATCCCTGAGCAGTTTGACAGAGTGAGTGTCTAGTCTTTAATTTTTAACATTCTCTTTCTGGAAGCCTTTTAGAGCTCAACTCTTTACTGACACTCTCCCTTGTCAGTCTTGCACTTAAAGCAGTTAAGCAAAGCAAGTGACATATTTAAATTTTAAGTCCCTGTGGTCTAAAACTGCTGTGCATAATCAGTTTAGTATGCTCCATGAAAATGCATGCAGCACCTAATTTAAAAGAGGTGTTTAAGTGGATGACCAGAGGAAAAGATAGGGTGTTAGAATTGAGGCTTTAGTACCTCAAGTGCCTCCCTTTGGCACAAAGGCAGAAATCACAAAATTACAAATAGGAGGAGTAGAACCAAATGTACCAGGACTAGATGACTGATAAAAAAAGATTATACCTATGTTTTTGTTTCTTAATTGATATTTTGTATGTAAGTTGACAGAACTAGCATGAGAAATATTGCCATAATAAAGCATAACAAATAAAGGAAGAAAAAGAAATAAGGCAAAATAACTAAAAAGGGGACAAAACAGAAACCAAGAATGCCAAAATAAGCAGCAGCAAAAAATAGACTTTTAAAATTGCAAGAAGTTTATATGAGAAAGGTTTCAAGAAAGATTTCAATGACTGCAACAAGAATTGCAGAAACCATGTCATGAAAATCACCTACAAAAACTTTATTGAGAATGAATGTGCCAAAAGTAGGTGCAGCATCCTTTCTCTGCCAGGATAACTCATCCACCAAGTGCT
Organism: Fringilla coelebs; assembly: GCF_963513975.1. NCBI lineage: Eukaryota > Metazoa > Chordata > Aves > Passeriformes > Fringillidae > Fringilla > Fringilla coelebs. The sequence goes on along the minus strand of NC_140031.1, from coordinate 70,589,822 downwards.
CAACCATGGAGCTGCTCACCTTGCAGAGCAAAGGACTGTCTTCTGACACGAAAGTACACCAGGTCACACTGCTGTGAGTGAAGAGTAGTTTCAAAAAGTGGAAAAACAATAGCAACCTACATCTTCACCATTCCCAACGAGTGGTTGTATGCTGTAGTTTTTAATTTCATTATTACTGTTGTAATTCCTTTCTTAAGTGTAGATTTATTCAAAGTACATTAGAATGATGGAAATGTTCATTGGTATTCAGTTCTTCAGAAAAGATCTTTTCTGTGAAAACTTGAAATGCATTATTGTTGGTAGCTTAACTCATCTGTCATACGGTGAATGTAGATGCTAATGAACTGAATAATGTTAATATCAGGGGATAGATTAGTGGATAGATTTAAAATAAAATTTATATGGCTAGAATTCCTCTAAACAGAACCAGTTGCTGCCATTTTGTAAAATATCATTTGTTGCGCAGAAAAGATCAATTTTAAAGCACTAGTAACCAATTATGTTTCCAAAATTTATTTGTCTCCCCATTACTTATTTCTTGTTCTACTTGCCCTTTGTTTTCTTCATTGGGCTTTGATTCCTGCTTAGAGCATTCCTTTTAACACGTGTGCATGTCCAAATTGCATTGCTGTGCCATGTAAACATAACTATACTTGCTTATATCTTTTCCCCACTGAACTGAAGTAATTTTCCAATATTTTTCCCAATTTCCCATAATTTCCCAACATTCCCAAAAAGCCAAACATTTTTAAAGCATAATTTCTTTTTTCTTCTGTGTTTCAAAGTCAAGTAAATTAGTTTACATCTATTGGTGACAGTGCCTCAGAGTGCACTCCAGCCAGTAGTTACAAGGGGAGATGTTTAACTGGCTGGAGTTCAGGAACGTACCCCTCTCTCAAGAAGGTTGCCCCTGAGCAGATGAATTTGTGACAGACACAATAATTGCAAAACCAGAAAAATATGGTGCAGACATTTTTTTAGAATAGCCTTTTCTGACTGAAATGCAATGGATTGACCGCTAGTGAAAGCTAAACTGATTTACAGGTATCTTGATATACAGCACTTAGAATTCTGTGTGATCTGTTGCATCCAGGCAGGTCAGACACAGTGTCAAGTTCTTGGGAACAGTGATAGGGAGGTCTGCCTGTGCCCATAAGTCCAAGGAGTTCTCACACAAAAACCTCTAAAAACATGTTGGCATGTCTGCTGCCAGTGAGATACAAGCAGAGAGGCAGGGATGGATTAGTACATTTTGGATGGTTCATTTTAAAGATGTATACTTAGGGCAGCCTGTGATGTTTCATTTGTATTTGTTAAATTCTCAGTTCCTCAAAGTATTTACTTCTGTTATATGATTGTGCTGGGGAATGCCTTGAATGTATAAAATAACAGTAATATAAATTCTTCTCTGTTTGGACATGCACTCTGGAAATTAAGGTTAAGCTGTTTTGTCTAGGTGAATATTTGTAAATCTTTAGCATTTTTAATTTAAAGACTTTTCTGTGCTTGAACATGTGGTATGCAAATTGAGGCCTGGGTGGCTCTCACACTGCCTTGGGGAAAAGGGGTCCTTAGTCTTCATTGCTAAAAACCAAGAACTTTGATTTCAGAGCTTCATGCCTTGCTGCTTTTGTCAGGGGAAGGTGATGAAAAATGGTGGTGCTGTCTAGTTTTCTCTGAGCTTGAGGTAAGGAGGAAGACTAGACCAAAAAGAAAAGTGAGAAAATGCTGTTTGGAGACACCTATTTCTGCTCTGGGTCTGCTCACTCCCATGCATGATTGTGTGCTGCCTTTGTGCATAATTTTAATTTCTCCTTAGTAACCTCTGCCTAGGGCAAATACTGCAATTCGGTCTCCAAGCTTGCTGCATCTCTGATGGGCATCTCAAAAGGCAAAGTTTATGTTCAACCTAAGTTATAAGCCCTTTTTCTGAGCAAAGGCTCATGAATTCTGCATCTTCCTTAGCTTCTTTTTTTTTTTTTTTTTTGGGTGGTAAGAGGTGGAGTGTGTGGATTGAATTATTTTCACGAGAAAAGCACCATGATGTCTGCTTGATCTAAAAGTGACAATAGCAAGAGCTACACTGCCTATAGCACTTTTCCTTCAGTAGAAGAACTAGCTTCCTACTGGGGCAGAGATTTTGTCTTTAAACTCAGTTAATGTCAGTAATAGTTTTGATGTGGCCTCCACGTTGCTCTGTACAACAGAAGAGAGAAAATTAAAAACTACCCATAAGAGAAACCTCACTGGAGCTAAAAAGCAGTGAGCTGTGTGAAAGATAAGAATTTCTGGTGTCTAAATATAGAGCAATATGAATATGTTAAAACATGGGACTCTATGTACTGCTTTTAAAAGTGTAATTTCAATTTGGTTAAGAAAACTACAGTTAAATCAGCCTTCTCCTGAATGTTCTGGCTGTCATTTTCTTTAGCCAGTGTAAACCTGCCTTTCTGGTTTATGAAGCCACAGTGCTAACATGTAAAGCAAGATGGTATGACTCATTGAAACAATTCTTTGTTCTCTCTTGAAAGCATTGCCGATGGTATTTTCAAATGTACTTGGGTTTACCCCTAAGAATGCAAACCTTTTGCAAGTCCAAGCTTAATGCAATGCAGATTATGTAATTTTTGCAATGCCATATGATGTGAGTGTAATCCTGTTAATGTCTTTGATAGTTTTGGTTTCCAGCTTTGTTGAGTTTTGCTGTAATTTTATCAGGGGAAATAAGATGGCTTCTCTTAGTTTGCAAAACTTTCAGCAAATGCAGAAAAAATCTGTTTCAGGACTGAGGAGTAGTTACTAAGGGATTCATCAGCAAAACTTCTGTCTTGATTTGACTTGAAGGTGCAAATTACTTGCATGAAACCCCGAAATCATGCGGCTAAAACTGAGAACTTCAACTGAAAATGGGTCTGCAGTGGTTTCACCAAGGGTCAGTGTTTTACATGGACCGTGTCCCCAGTGCTGGGAAAATACAAGGTTAAGGAAGGTGAGGTTTGGAGGGTGTGAGGATGGGTCCTGGCTCACATCCTGGCTGTTCCCTTGCAAAGCACTTCTTTGTGTTCAGCAGGCTGTGCTGAAAGATGTGAAAGGGATTGGCAGAGAGGGCTGTGGAGGCTACAACCTGCAGCCTGGTTTTGCTGTGAGTAACCAAAGCACTGAGCACCTTGCTGCTGTAGAGGGGGAGAGCCCCCAGCCATTGTGAGCTGGATGGGTTTGCTCAGCCTTTCCTCACAGCCAGACCACCTGTTTCTGCAGGACCTGCAGTTATTGAAGTGTTAACTGAGCTGCCTCAAAAGAGAATAAATTAACAGGCATTTATGTTTTCTACCTGCCTAGCAGTATAAGCAAAAAGCAGTTTAAAAGCCTGTTGTCTCTGAAAGGAAAGAAAGGCTTTAATTTTAACCAAACCAGGTCTGATACATGCATCTTTCTTGGGGCTAACACACCAATCAGCTTTAGGGTCCTTAGAAGAAAAGCTGCCCCAAAAACTCCTTGTGCAGTCCTCAACTGAGTGAACCAGAAGACTTCTGGCCAAGAAGGGTAGTTGCATTCTAAACTGGTGCAGAGTCATGTAAGTTGAACTCCTGTAAGACTTAAGCTTCTTTGCTTACTCCCAGGATTGTGTACTATTATTGTAAGTGAAATAATAATACTTATATTATTGAAATGGACAGCTTCCTCCTGGTGGCTCAATCACTGTTTCTCAGTGCTGTTAATAAAACCAAGTGACACTGTGAATAATGGTACTGGTCAGACAAGGAGTGGAAAGCTGGTTGAAAGAAAACAGATTTGAATTTCACACAGTCACAGAAGCTGAGCAAGGCTTGGGTGGGCGCCGCTTGATGTGTCCTGTGAGCCATGGTGCAGATACCCCAATTTATACCTTCTGCAAGGGTTTACTGACCTCACTGTGTTTAACTGTGTCAAAAACCATCGACTCTGAGTGGCTGATGTTGGAGATCCTTTAGTCTAGAATGTTCTCTGAATGTTTACTGCCCAGCTGGAAGTGTTGCCAACATTTATCTGCGTGTGCCATTTGGAGTCAGGGCTGCTTGGTTATTTTGAACTTTTCCTGTGGCTGTTTCTGAAGAGGCCTGTCCAGCCCTAGCTTCCCAAGGCATTGCTGTACTGTTTAAATGGTGATGGACATGCTTAACAATGCTGAAGGTAATTTACCTTATATGACACAGTCATAGAACATGCCAACTGGAAGGGGCTCACCAGGACCATCAAGTCCAATACATGAATGATGAGATAACAATGTCCTTTTTTAGTGGGATATCTCCTCTGCTTCTTTTGAATGACAACTAATTTAAAAATAAAATGAGCAAGGACAATTACCACTTCAGTCTTAAATCCCTACTGTCTATTAATCAAACCTGTATTTTTAGTATTTTTAAGGTGTGTTTTGTTTTGCTCCAACTTTTTTTCTGCAGTGCTCCTGATAGTCACTCTGTAGCTTGTCTTGCCTTGTTCTCACAACCTGACTTCAGTTTCTTGTTGATGAAACTGATGATAAAATCACTGTATTGCTCTGCTTTATCCAACTTGATAAATTGAGATGGAGTGAATTTCTGCTTACTTTAATCATGTTTCCCCCCAGATTGCCCTCTGTTTTGTGGCTGATCATTAAGGCTCACTGTACATGCTGAGGGAATATGTAATTGCAGTTGCCTGATGTAAACAACCAGTCTGATGGATTCAGACAAAGAGAACCTTTCAAGTACATCTCCTAATTTAAGCAAATATATAGTAAATCTGGTGAATAGTATGGATATGCTATTTCCAGCCTACCAGAGATGTTTACCTTGTCGTGGCTTGCTTAGTGTGTGAGTGGCCACCTAAAATTGTTGTATTGTCCCTGCTCATGGGATTAGATATGAATCCTGACCAAATGCACCTGCTGAAAAAAACCCAGACCTTCACTGCTGTTATGTGATTGATACTTCATCAGCAGAACTAAATTAAAGAATTTTAAAATTAGTATTATTTGCCATTTTAATTTTGAAATTATCTGTTCACAGGTTAGAAAGTGAAACTGCACAAACAATATCTCACAGCTTCCACTTTCTGTTTCTTTCTCTGTGGTGAATTTACTACAGTTGAGTAGTTTCTAAAATATGAAGCAGCTAAACAAAAACTAATTATTATGAGTTATGTCCATATTTTCTTGTGGAATTTAGGACTGTAATCATCAAAGGCTCTAATTGATTCTGAGAGGGGATCATTCTGTGTAATTATTCTCCATCTTCCTCATCTGTTTGTTGTTGGCTGCCAGGCGAACCAACAAATATGAGGCATTCAGGTGGAAGTGAGCTTTTTATAGAGCATATTGTCCCCTACATTGTTTGCAAATACTGTCGTAGACACTTAATGAAGTGCTATTCAAGAAAACAGTGGGATTATTTCAATTCAGGGTGTTGGACTGTTCTCCCTTCTACTATCAAAAATATTTTACAAGAAAACAAGTAAAACTAACCTTCTTTACAGAGATTAGTAACAGAGAAGTTAATGATGTATAATTTAGGTCTTAAGGGCAGTTTTGCCTCCTGTTCTCCATTGTCAGAGTTTGAGTGACAGGCCTGTACTGGAAGGGTGAGTGGGATTTGAAAAATACTGCATTCACTAGAACTGTGGGGTTTTTGTTTATTTGTTTGTTTTTCTTTTGGTATTATGTAATTACTACCTTGCCAGCTTCCTAATAGTATTTTACAGAATTATTTTTCAAACATGCGTAGTATTATCATCTGTGCTGCTGAATTTTTTTTTTAAAGGCACTGGGAACAGCCTCATTTTTTTATTTTTTTTTAGACAAAGCTAATTGAATGCATGAATGCCACTGCACATAGCTGACAAAGGCAGAGCATCTTTGTGAATAGGCTCTGTAAATTCTTTCCCACAGAAGTCAACGAAAGGGTCGGTTGTCCTGGGCTACGTATTTCGTCACTTAAACCTGGTGGAAATAGATTATTTTGGGCTGCGCTACTGTGACCGAAGTCATCAAACGGTGAGTAAAAGACACAGCAGATTGGATTTGCCATGTATAAAATTCACCCTCTTGTGCTGTTTGCCTGTAAAGCATTAGATTGTCGTACTTCCCCTAACTTTCGCTGTTTCCTTGCTCAGGTTTTCAGTAATAATTTATTTTGTTTATTTCCAATAAAGTCTTGGAATAGCCATTAACATCTTAGATAGAAATGGAATTAAATGCTAAATGTTGTTGAAAACTAAATTAAGAAAGTACAAGTAATAAATATTATTATATGAACACAGGATTGATGTTTTTTCCTCTTTAATACTGTGCCCTGAGGTCAGTGCCTGGTGCTCTGTGCTGCTCAGCCTCACTTGGCCCTGCAGTGCCTGGGAAGCAGCATCCCTGAGTGCATCACAGCCTGCTCCACTTGCTGCAACACCTGCCAAACACCTGCTTCAGGGTGTGTTGGGCAATGCCCTTTTCACTCTGCCTGAACCATCTCTGTGTCCTTGAGCCCGTGTTCTCTAGAGCCTCCTTGGCAGGGACTACCCCACGTCTGGGGCTTTTTCCACTGGGATGTTACCATGCTAAACAGACAAGGAGCTGTTCCAGCCGGGCTGAGATGTTTCAGCCAAAGCAGGCAGTGTTTTGGAGCAGTGCTGTCTGCCCCACCAAAGGCTTTGCAGGATTGCTGCAGGCAGAGGTGAGGAGCAGGGAGTGCTCAGTAAGAGGAACCAGTGCTGTGTACTCAGGGTGCTCTTCATGCTGCCTTAAATTTATGAAGGGAATCCTGCCTGGCCTGTGGTTAAATTAAATCAAGCCATTACGGTTTTGAAGCCAGTGTTTTGTGATGGTAGCACTGCACAAGACCCTGTTTCATCTATATATAGTAATAACTTATTGAATTGGCTAAGTATTTGCTGATTTCTTCTGTTAACCAGAAGCTGATAATGTAAAGACTGAATTTAGAACTGTATCAAGCAGATTGCTGATTGCTACTGAGAGCTACAGACCGCCCCATTCCCTGTATTTTAACTTCTGTGCCATAGTCCAGAAATGTATGAATTCAGTTCCTTGATGAGCTTCTAATCATTTTATTCCATGAAGATGAAAGCCCGATTCACCTGTGAATTAAAGGTAGACTGTTAAAAATGGTGGTTTTGATTTCCTGAGGAATTTGAGGTGTGATTGAAGAGCAGGTAGGTATTTTTTGCTCTCAGAAGTGTTTTCCTTTTAGCTGTGGTTGCAAATAAAATAGAAATGGCCGTTCCTGGGAATATTTCCAGAAACATACGCAGGGTATATTTAGTGGTGTATGTGAAAGATGACTATAAAAATGGATTGCACCTCTATTGTGAAAGGGACGCATAAAAGCACATTTTAGGGCACATCCTTTTGTTCTACCTTTTCTCTCATGTGGTGCTCCAGTGGTGTAAATTTAATGTTAGCTTTGGGCTTTATCCTCTGGCCAGCCCAATGTCAGGAAGCCACTCTGATTCTTGATTTTCCCATGGATTAGGAAGGTGTTTTTCCCACTTCTGTCATTGGCCTGCTCTTACACAAACACTGGCCTTGTCATGTGGATAAGGGACCTCAGCTGTGTGCAAGGCTGTGGAGGGCTCCTGCCCAGCCTTGGAGGTGCTGCCACAGGGACTGCCAAGTGCCTGCTGCTGCTGCCTTTGCTCCTGGGCTGCTCTGTGACAAACCATTGTCAAAGGGCCTGTTGGTGTTGTTTGTCTGGGTAAGGATAGCAAAAAGCTGATGCTCCTTCATCTGAAAAGTTCACAAATGGGCCACACAGTGCTACAGTGTGTGTCTAGCTTTATGTGTTCTATGATGTGCGGTTTGCTATTTTTAGTGAACTCTTGTAAGCTCTTAAGAATGGGCAGTATAAATGGGCAGGAAAGTTTTCACACAACAAACAACACCTTGTGCTTTAGCTGTAAACATATATTTAGTTGCATGCTGACTGTTGCTAAAACTCTCTGGGCTGTTGTGGGAATTAGTTCAGTAATGGCTGGCAAGAAGCCTAGATCTGCATTTTGGATTGGATATTTTTTGGATCGACCACAGTAGATTTCCTAAGGGAAGAGGAAAAAGGTTACCTTGCTAATTAGCTTTAAAACCGTGGTCCTGAGTTAGTCTCAGAGGGAGAAAAGTGTTTGGGGGTTGGGCTACCTATTAATACATTGCTTGTGGTGGGGAAAGTTTTATTATTTGTACTGTCAGGTTTTTTTGTCACACTATAGATTTAACTGAATGACAAACAAAGCAGCACAGACAAAACGATGTGTTTTAAAGAACACAAATCAGTCACAAAAGAAACATTTTTCTTATTAAGGGTTTGAAAGGGATTGTTTGGTTATTTCCCCCATTACTCTTGCATGCCTCAGCACTTCCAGGTGGTCTTTTAAGTGCTGTGTTGGTGAGCTACCTCTTACGTGGGTGGTATCATAATTATTTTAGTACCACCAGTAGGGCTTTAATGAATGAACAAGGTTTCACTGTGCTACGTAGTGTATATGAATGTGTAGCATTAAAATGGTCTCTTCCTGAACAGCCAACAAACTAATTAGCCTGTGAGAACAGCTGGATGCAGCAAACAGATTCACAGAACTGGGTGGTGCTGGCAGGGGCACCAACAGTAGGGTGAAGCATAAATTGGATGATGCTGTCTCTAGGGTAGTAATTTGGTCATATTGCTCAAATTTTGCTTTACTGACATTCCAGGTTTCCCCAAGCTCTCCGCAGTAAAAGGACAGTATTCAAATGGAAAAATCAAGCTCTGGAAGATTACAAGTTGATGTCAGAATAGCATTACCTATAACTACTTAGTGCTCTGAAGAAGACAGGTCTGCAAAGGAACAACAAAATGTATCTTGTAATAATTAGTTAAAATACAACATTGAAGAATGAATTAAAAATTCCATTATGTAAAACTACACCGCAGTGAACAGATAGGTTCAGCCAATGTCTTGTCAGTAGAGTTTCCTAATCTCTTAGTGCCTCTGTTGACAAACTACGTGGTGCTTCTTCTTATGTGGTATTTGAGTACCTTCCTTTGTGCTGCAAGGTCTTTCAAAACAGGCCAATTTTCTTGGAGTGCCACAGGATCCCTAGCTGTCCTCCATCATCTAACCTTCACCTGAGCGTTCTGCATTACTGCAGAGTGCTGGCACCCAAATTAGTGTGAGTTCACACCAGATACTGTCCTCAGGCTTCTCAGGGTGGATATGGTTCTCAGCAGGGTCTTCCTGGAGAGGGCATTTGTGTCTCCTGCCTCATCTCCCAGGACTTTGTGCCCCATCTGCTATTTCTAGGTGAGGCTCAGTCGCCAGAATATGTGCAGCAGAAGCTGAGGGTGGCTTAGGAAACTCTGTCCAGCATCACAGAATCATTAGGTTGGAAGAGACCTCCCAGTCCAACCCCCTGACAAAGGAGAGTCACCTGGAGCAGGTGACACAGGAGCACACATCAGGTTTTAGGATGTCTCCGGAGGGGGAGATTCCACACCCTCCCTGGGCAGTGCTCTGCCACCCTCAATGGGAGGAAGTTCTTCCGTGTATTGAGGTGGAAACTCCTGTGTTTCAGTCTATGCCATTGCTCCTTGTCCTGTTGGTTTGCACCCTTAAAAAGAGTCCAATACCTTCCTCCTGGCACCCACCTTGGAGAGACTGACATTAGTGAGATCCCCTTGCAGTCTTCCCTTCTCCAGACTAAACAGGCCCAGATCCCACCTCTCCTCATAAAAGACAAGCTCCAAAGCCCTCACCATCCCTGTGACCCTTCACTGAACTCTATCCATCAGCTCCTTGTCTCTCCTGCACTAGGGAGCTCAGAACTGGACAAAGTTTTCCAGATGTGCCTCCCTAGGGCTGAGGAGAGGATCGGGATCACCTCCCTGGACCTGCTGGCCACACTTCCCACTGCAGTCTCTCCTTGCTGCAGTATTTGGGGAAGACAGTGGCCCAGGGGTGCCCTTCTGCAGGGGCTGGGTGGACTGGTGCTGGGAGGGCTGTCCTGCCGCTCTCTCTGCTCCTTCCTGCCGTGCTGCAGCTCCCAGGTGCTCTCCCCCAGTGCCTTTATGGCTTTGCCAGGGTGTCCAGGATAGCCAAGCTGGGTACTGGTCTGGAAGAGACCAATATTTTATTGAGGTACACAAAAGGCAGAGATAGCAATAATAATACATTATATATCAGGAAAAGCTGAGCAGAATTTGATGAGGGAAAGGGTCCTCCTGAAGCCCAAAGGTGTTCCCTTTTGCGAAATGCCAAAAGAATCGTGCTATATACAAAAAATAGTACTGCAGTAAGAATATTTACAGCAGTAAATATTGACCTGATAGTGCTCATCTGAGATATTTTAATCAGAATGTATCACATACTGATACCCTCCTAGGGCTCTAAGAGGAGAAATACAAATACAGAAGGACAAATGATGGTATTTATATTGCACCATGCCCCCACCCTGCAAAGTAGATGTGTTTTTCTCCCCTGCTAGGAGGAAGCTCTGTTTGAGCACACAGCAGGTAGGAGGGAACCCATGGCAATACAGGGAATTAATGTCATACAATGTAGAGCATATTTTGTCCTCAAGATCTTAAAAAAAAATTCAAATTGTACTTAGCCTGTGTTTTGTTGAATGGATTTTTTTTAAAATAGATTTTTATACTCATCCCTAGGCATGATATACTAAATTATCTAGGAGGAAATAGAACTGTTTGTGTGTGTTAAATTAGATGTCATAACTACTGGAAAGAAAATGGAGACTGATAATGTTGACTAGAAACAAGACATTTTAGAAGAATATTATTGTATTAAAACAACAGACATGAAGCTGATGGTCAGGTGAGTTACAGGTAGTAAAAATAAACTTTTAGAGTGCAGCATGATGATATCATAATAAATATAATCTATATAACTTCAGATTCTAAAAACAAAATAGTAGCATTAAATACGCATTTATATGTAAGAATTGCCTGAAAATTTTTACAGTTGTTATGTAATAGGGACATCCTGAATTCAGCAGATTGAGTTGAGGTTCTTTGCACTGAACATCTGCAGGAAAAATTGGACTTGGCAATTCCAGTTGTTAGTGTTGTCTTAGGCTGTTGGAAGTCTTGATAATTTCAGATTATAATTGAAAAATGACACATTTTCTCTCCAACATTGTGTTTCTTCCTGGTATAAATGTGATCAAAAACTAACACCTTGATTGTGAGAATCTAATTAAGACAGTCCAACATTTAGTTTGAAGTTGATCTTTCTGTGCCAGACACTTCATTGATTGATACTACAGCAAATATTTCTACCTAGTTAATATTTTTTTTCAGGCAGGTTCATGGAATTTGACCCAAGTTTAACCCTATGCAGATAGAAAAAAATTAAGATTCCAGATTTGTGGTAAAGTTCTTGCAGGTACTTAAAAGGGCTAATTATGAAATACTGCATGCAGCTTGGGTGCATTCAGCTTACATACCTGCCTTGTATGGGAGCCAGGTTTGTAAAAGTACAAAGGACAAAAGAGTCCATTTATTCTTTATGCTGTACTTTAAAATATTTTTTTTAAATGTAGTTTCTACCTAAAACTTAAAAAGGAGTTATTTTCTTTAATAACATTGTACCTTTTTAATCAGTCTTAGTAAATAAAAAATTATTAAAGTAATACTAAATGTGTGTGTAAAGAACAATTAGTAAAGTAGTCCTGCGTAGTTGCATTGGTTAGGACTATTACAAAATGGTTGTATTTTTTCCCCACTTCTCCTGTAAATGTCAAATACTTTTAGATTCACAGTGTTGATCCCTTGCAGCTGGGTGAGGAGGTGCTGGGTCCTCCAGCCCCCTGCAGCAGCGGTGAGCTGCTGGCAAGCCCGGGCAGGGGCACAGGTGGGAGAGCCCTGGGAGTGACACACAGGTGGGAGAGCACTGGGAGTGTCACAGGGGCTGCCAGGAGATGGGAAGGGGGCAGGGAGAGCACTGGGAGTGTCACACAGGTGGGAGAGCACTGGGAATGTCACACAGGTGGGAGAGCCCTGGGAGTGTCACAGGGGCTGCCAGGAGATGGGAAGGGGGCAGGGAGAGCACTGGGAGTGTCACACAGGTGGGAGAGCCCTGGGAATGTCACAGGGGCTGCCAGGAGTTGGGAAGGGTGCAGGGAGAGCACTGGGAGTGTCACACAGGTGGGAGAGCACTGGGAGTGTCACAGGGGCTGCCAGGAGATGGGAAGGGGGCAGGGAGAGCACTGGGAGTGTCACACAGGTGGGAGAGCCCTGGGAGTGTCACAGGGGCTGCCAGGAGATGGGAAGGGGGCAGGGAGAGCACTGGGAGTGTCACAGGGGCTGCCAGGAGATGGGAAGGGGGCAGGGAGAGTCCTGGGAGTGTCACACAGGTGGGAGAGCCCTGGGAGTGTCACACAGGTGGGAGAGCCCTGGGAGTGTCACAGGGGCTGCCAGGAGATGGGAAGGGCGAGGGCAGCAGTCGGAGCTGCCTTGGCATTCACCACGCCGGGGTTTGTTGTCAGCAACTGCTGTGCAAGTGCGCAGGATTAATGAGACACTGGTTTTTTGTTCCACTCTCTCTTGGCACTTCAGCCTATCAGCTTGGTGGTGTAACTATAGCTGACAGTGTTTATCCATCTGCACAAGCATTTAACAAGTATCTAGCAGGCATTACTGCGTAGGTGTGCCTCGGTGTGCACGCTGGTGTTAGGGTTCTTAGACCCCTAAAGGTTCTCATCTTTACTGTCTGACTTTGGCTTGAAAAATGCCTTTGCATTATCCATGAAATTCCACTCATCTTTGGCTTGCAAATAAAATGTTAGAAATCTCCCCCCACCTCCCCCCACCTCTTGCATTCTTCAGAAAAATTTTGGCAGCCTTTGAAATAATAAATAGCTGCGTGGTGATTTTAAGCATGGGTCTGTGCCATGGCCACAGAGCTAAGTGCTCACTGGAGAAATGAAAAGGCAGATGAGATTCTTGTCTCTTCTCCACCATACTGAAGCGTTTAATCTCACCTGTGCTGATCTCAAGACCTGTGGCACTCACAGAAAAACATATTTTCTCATGGCAGCTGATACTTATTTTTACTAGCACAAGCAGCAGCAATCTCTCTTCCTGGGATGAGAGTGCAGTTCCTTCTGTCAGCTCAGTATGAGGGAAGGAGAAGAAAAGGTTAAGTGATATAAATAACCAGTTGTTCTGTGTTAATTTTCAAAGTTAAGTAACTAATTTCCATAATTATCTGTCTCGCAGTACTGGCTGGATCCTGCAAAGACCCTCGCTGAACATAAAGAATTGATAAACAGTAGGTATTTAACTTAAAGGAACGTAAAGAACAAATGTGAAGTAACAATGTTCCATCTACACAGTCGACATAACATTCTAAGTCACAACAGATTTATAGTTCTTAACAAGTTTGCTATTGCAGTTCTTTGCTCTATCAAAATTTCACACATGGATTGCACATGGTATCATTTAACAGTGTCATTATTGTCCAAAGTGCTTAAATTTTGTTTTAGGCTAATAACTGGTGTTATTCTTAATCAGTGTAATTTTATAGTGGCTGTGATGCCTCTGTCATGCTTAGCATACCATAACCATTTGCTGTGTGAATGTAACATTTTTTTTGAAAATTTCAAGTTTCATAAAATGTTAAGATAGGCTTCTTCGTAGCTGTTTTGTAGTCAACTAGTAACAATTAATATCAATTAACAATTCATGACAACTCCCTTTCACACCATTTTTTTTTTCCTGCAGCTGGACCACCATACACTCTGTATTTTGGCATTAAATTTTATGCAGAAGATCCATGTAAACTTAAGGAAGAAATAACAAGGTACAGTATTTAATAAAAGTAGCGTTTGTTGATCTCAGGCTAGCAATACATTTCAACAAGGTGCATATTGTTGTGGTGTGCCTGGGTTGTTTTTTTTCCTTGAACATCTGAATGTTTTTGCTTGAACATTGGTGTGTAGAAAGAAAATTGTGATTAAGTTCACAGTGGTTGATAGTGAGGACTGTTAGGAAGCCCAAGAAGAAAAGATGGTCTCTGGTGCATCAAAAATCAAAGGGCTTTGATGTGCTTTTTTGAGAGTGGTTTTTTTTTCCCCCCATACTTTCAGTAATGCATTGTTACAGCTGCATTTATACTATGCTATAACCAAGTTTAGAGTGTACTTGGATATCAGATATAAATACAGGGAATTTTCTTCTTTATTTGCCATAGCTTAAATTCCAGAACTGTTTTTCAAGGGGATTTCTTTTGGACTTACTAGAAATATGTGAAGGAAATTGAAGAGTTGCATGCCTCTGATTCTTTTACCTAAGCTTGTCCTCTGCAAGGTATGAGGATGAACACAGTAACACATGCACATGCTTGCACAGAGACACACACGTGGTTATCTGAACTCTCTCACAGTTTTGGGGTTATCTGTCTGTTTTATTTATTAAATGTCTTGGACAATTAACTTTAGGTTCAAAAGGAAATTTGAGAATTTGGGTAGGTAGGTGGACAAAATTAGTGTGCTGGCTTGCATTAACAAATTCCAAAATACTTCTTTTGATGTCCTAAGAATGTGGCACATGAGGATTCATTAGAATGCATGCAAGGTTTTTAATTTTCTTAAATCAAAGGTAGCAGCACAGGCAGAATATTTTTCTTACTCCAGAGTGAGAAAATTCTTTTGTTTCCAACTGGCACAACAGGAATGAAAGTCTCCAGCGTAACAAGACTCAGGCTGGCCTGGTAAAAATAAAAAATGCTGTGACTTGGCAGGTAAAGGAACGTAAGCTGGCAGCAATGGCATGCCCCTGTACTACAGAAATTTGGTGCCATTTTCTTGTACTTTCTCAGAAGAGCTTTTAATCCTCCTCATAGGGAAAGCCAGGTGTCCCTGGGAGAGGGAACTTTGGCCACAGAACCTGTTGAGATTGCCTCCCAGGAGGCAGGGTGGAGCCAGGGGGCCAGATTTTCACAAGTTCTTCCTTTGCCCTGTGATAAGGCCAGCCAGTGATCTACACTGCTGATTAGTGTGCAAATCCAGCCAAGAAAGGTTTCAGTGCCATTAGGAAGCCCCTGGTCATAACTTGGCAGTGTTTGGTCATGCAGAACTGGCACCTTGGGGGGTACAGAAGGCCAGCCTAGGAAAGTGATATAATGGTATTGTCAGTCTTTGATGAAAGACATTGGGTAGCCAAATGCCTTCAACATCTTTGAGCACTTATTCCCCTAGGCTCTTAAAACTTGGAAGGAAGGCTTTTTTTTTTTTTTTTTTTTTTTTTTTCCAGGGGGAGAAAAAAAAAAAAATTACCACCATCTCCTTAGAATATTTGGGTTGGAAGAGACTCATAGGTCCTTCTACTTCAGAAGCATTAAAGATCCTCTGTTCCTTTATAATAATAATATTCTGCCTAACAGTGTTATTCCAGTGATGTGTAACTGCTTTGTGCTAATCAATGTGTTTCTTTGGAGCATGTATTTATTACTTTAATGGACATGAGAGCTAGCTCTGTTGTTATTAGATTCTGATGATCTATGCCATTACATGATTACTCTTTGCAAATAATGAAAACCTGTCAAATTTGTAATTGCTTTGCAGCAGAATCTGTCTGGCTTGTCGGCAAAAGCTAACACTGCCGTGTTTGCTGGATATGTTTGCTAGAGAAAACTTGCAATTTGGCACTCTAATATATGCATGACATACATAGGCACACAAGATGAGGCTGCTTTAGCTGCAGGTATGGACAAAAGGCAAGGAGCTCAGTGCCTTCAGTGGGAATTGAGATTGTTCACCTTGCAGGAGCCACTTAAGGAATTAACTGTGCAGGATGCAGGTGTATTTTGAGGGTTCCTATGCTACTTTATTTTGAGACTACAGAAATACAGGTACCTGCTGCAAGGACAATCTATTTCTAGCATCCTCTCCTTACAAACTCTGCTATGTAGAGGCGGAGAAATGCCAACAGAATGGGTGTGCAACAGAAATGCATTTCATGCTGGAAAGATGATGTTGTGTACTCCACAGAGGATGTAAAATCATCTAGGCCATTATCATAATTCATACAGGGAAGATTTGTCTAAGTAGGATTGCAAGCATAAACTAGAAGAAGGACTGAGGTATTGCTTAGAGTGAGGAAACCTTGAGTGTCTGTGCTTTGTGTTGCCCAGAGACATTCCCAGGAAATTCCTATGCTAATGCCATTCCTCTAAAGTAGAGAACATTAACCATTTTTTAGGGAATGGACATTCCTACCATAACATCTGTCACAGTACAAACTCTGGGGGAAATCATTAATCAGAAAGACATGGATATCTTTATTCAGAGGCTCATCTGATAAAGTCTAGAAAATTTGGTTGGACCTTAAGTTCTCTGAGTCAGCTATCGTGTAACCTGCAGCTTGTAAACTTCTCTGAAATCATGTAGGTGCACTTCGAACTGCAGCTTGTAAACTTCTCTGAAATCATGTAGGTGCACTTTGAACTTACAGAGCATTCCGAGGTGCTTTCATAAGTTACTTGTACTAACACAGAATAAATTATTTGCAGAGTAGCTGAATGGCTCTATATAGATAAAATTGAATTAGTGAATAATGGAAAAGCTATGTGCTTGTATGGAAGACCTTTTTTTTCTCTGCAAAAAATTACCTTCATTGTATTTTTACATTTTGTAGGAAATCAGTGCAAGAAATTAACTTAGGATGATGTGAAACACTGCATAAATCTGTTGTAATAAAACCAGACAAAATCCAAATAGCGTTTGAAAGATTTCATATAAATCATTATGGAAAGTTGCAAAACTGCAGATCCTTTATATAATGGCTTGTTATCTTGTCTGTTCCATCTGCTTTGGGCATATTGATTCATTCTAAGTGGTCCCAGCTTTATCAAGTGTAGCAGCAGGTTATGACTTTGAAAATTACATTTTCACCCCTGCTATCACTATTCCAAGCAGGAGAGTACCCTGTGCTATGGCAGGTTCAGTTAGTTGCTGATGGCACACCCATCCATCTTTTTCATGGGCTCCATCAAACTTCCCTGCTGCCTTGTAGTCAATACTCTGGTATGTGGAGAGGAAATATTTGAGCAAGCAAGCATCCAATACCCACTCATCCTTTACACTGATCCCATGACGAGGTTAAACTTTTGCCCTTTGATAGGTTTTTTTGTTCAATTTTTCTGATTCCTATCCCTCTTCCCGGCTTCCTGAGTGCTCTGTGAAAGTCAAAAGAGGGAAATGACATTTTAGGGAGATAAGTAATTGCATCTGCACAATATAAGTGGATTGGAAAATAGGGAGTGCTTCCTTTCCTGGGTTCTTCCACTGGATGAATCTTAGTTGTTACTTCAGGATCAATAGGGGAAGTCATTTAGAGGGGAGTAGAGGCATTTACTGTCACATAGTTATGGCACATGGTATGTGCACTGTTAAAGGGATAATTTGAAATATTCATTTGACTTAAAATAACAACTTTGTTTTGTCTCTGTGTTTTAGGTATCAGTTTTTCTTGCAGGTAAAGCAAGATGTTCTGCAGGGCCGTTTGCCTTGTCCAATCAACACTGCAGCACAGCTGGGAGCATACATAATTCAGTGTAAGTTCTCCTGGCCCTCTGAGAGCTTCTTTCTTTCAATCCTGCATTGTGATTATTTAAAGTGATGACTGAAGACAGCATTAACACTTTATGCATTCACTTCCAAACAGAAGTAGTGTGACTGATTTCACTTCAAGAACTGTAAATAAATGACCATTCTGAATAGATAATGCAGGAGCAATATGGAAATTAGTGTAAAGAAGAAACTTTAAAATGAGTCTGAAGTCTCCGCTTAAGATTATTTGCTTTGCTGGGAAATATTTTCTCAAGTACTCAAGACTTTATGGCTTTGGATTACATGTAGAGTATGACAAAACCTTCATCAGGGGTTTTTCAGATTTCAAAGGCTATTGGTAGCCTCAAATCTGGGAAATAAAGTATTTGAAAAAATAAATTTTATCAATATGAATACAATTTTACTTAATGGGAGGATATGGTTTGACCTGAAGAATTTTCATTTTATTTAGTATTTATCTACATGCATCCATCAGTAGAGATCTTTTCAGGAGTGGATGTTATATGCTGAATGCTTAATAGAACTAGCAATCAATTAGAAAGGAGCTGTTATGATTTTTGCATTACAGCTCAAGATTTATATTCAAACAGAATTGCAACCAAAATTGTGTGAAGTGCCATGCTGGGACCTCCATCTGTAATTTCTCATGTGTTAAATTTAGATTTGTCTAAAGTTATATGTATCAAGGAAAGATTATTTGTATTATTGGTGTTACAAGTGTGACCAACAACACTTAATATAACATAAAAAATAATCCTCCTTTTATATCCATTTTAGAATGACATGGCTGAATAACTTGTCTATGAAATGGGAATTGGCCTAATACAGGATTTTGTGGTGGACTATATGTGTACCCCAAAAGCTACAATTTCAGGCAGTATTTATTTGTGTACAACGATTTTTGAGTTTATTTTGCCATCTAAGAAATATGAGATGTCGTCCTCTGAAAAATTGTTTGCAAAGTTCATTTCACTTTACTGGCAGACACGCCTTCTCTGAAAAATACTTCAAGTGTGAAGGAGGAAAATATGCAATGATGGTAGCATCTTCATTTTATTATGAGAAATGAATAAAAGGAGTATGCCCTTCAGCTATTCTGTAAGGTGGTGAGAGCTGTTGTTTTGGTATGGAGTCCTGTTCCTTTAATTCTAATCTCAAATATTTTGTTGAAAAACAATGAGTTTATGGGAGAGAGAAGAGTTAAAGCATGGCCAAGGTTACATACAGTGAGTTAAAGTTACTCCAGGCACTAGGAGGTATGCATTCCTATGGGCTCTATTAAAAACTTTATCCTTGTATTTGGGGCTTGCAGTTGTTCCAAATATGCAAAGACACCTGAGAAATGTCTGTCTCAGACACTGAACACATAATTTTAATGGAGGTTTTCCAGTGAGACTTCTCAACATCCCTACTGAGCAGCTCACTGTCTTTTTCTAGCAATTTCATTTCAACATTTAGGAAAGAAACATCAGTAGTTAGATGAGTCTTTTCCTTCTTGGCTCTTGAACCCTCCTTTTGGCTGTTTTTGGCTCAGTGGGCATTGGGTAGAAAGCTCCTGTGAAATCTTTCTCAGAGAAACCCAATGTACAGATATTACCCCAGGTTGTGAAAAATTGAAGTACTAACTTCTGCAGAGTTTCTTAGATGCAATTATAGTTAAGATCAGTAGATGTGAATTCTGGCCAAGATGATATTTGTTTTATAATTATGTTACGACATATGAACAGACATGACTAATGTGTACAAATTCAGGGTTGCATCAAAAGAAATTACATTGGCTATTCATCATGTTCTTTTCTTTAAGAAAAGTCTTTTGAAAGCTGTTTTTATTTTAAAAGTGAATTTGATATCCAGGAAATACACTGATATTTTATTGAAAAAGGAAAGCTTGTGATTCTTCAAAAGAAACACCATTAGAAGACCTTCCCTCCAGGACTCACAGGATAATTACCTCCATTCTGGTATTCCCAGTTTATGTTAAAGTCCCAGAAATAATATGGAACTTTTATTGCAGTATATCATGAGAGCATAATATTACAAAACTAGACTTTTCTTCTACACTTGTTTTGCATATGCCAAATAATCAATGTCATTGAATTCAAACTTTGCTGGCTTGGTTAAAACTTTGTCTGGCCTGTAAAAGCAGTAGGTTTCCTGTCAAGGCTTCTAGCTCTTTCTAGTTCCAACTTTCTGTGTATGTTTTAAAATGTTTGAAGACAATCTTTTTCTTGCTATAATGTGTGCTGATGTCAATAGTTCTGTATTCTCTTCCTTCATCCCTTTTTTTCTTATCTGACTGCCGATTAAATTTGCTGTCAGCTGGAGAGGGGTAGCCGGGAACCAGTATATATAATGTATAACACATATATAACACATATATAAAATGCATAACACATTTTTTTGGTTGAAGAGAAGCACAGGTGACCTTTGTTTTCTCCTTGTGTTCTGTAGCTGAGCTGGGGGACTATGACCCGTACAAGCACACTGCAGGCTACGTCTCCGAGTACCGCTTCGTTCCTGACCAGAAGGAAGAGCTGGAGGATGCCATCGAGCGGATACACAAGACTCTGATGTAAGAATTCTGTTCTGTTGGGAGCCTGGCAGGCAACACCAGACTCAGGGATGCTGGGCAGGTGGGGAGGAACAGCCTGTGGAGGTTTCTAGACTTGAGGAAAGGACACAGGGAATCTGGTTATACCTCTCGGAAGCAGAAAAGATTTTACATATTGAAGCTGTTCTCTTGGAAAGTGAGTAGGACAATAGCTGGAAATGTGAGGTGTGTCAGACCTAGGTACGGGTGTTTCAGAGCCAGTGTTTTAATAAAACATATGCCAGAAATTCACATGTAGAGCCAAAATAAACATTTACTTGCTTATCTCCAAGTTCATGTTCCTAGTAAGTGTAAGGAAGCTTGTTCTAACAAATCCGAGTTAGGCGCAGTTGTGATATAACCATTTATGAAGATGAGAGCAGTAAGAGCCCTTTCATGAGGTTGTTCATCGTAGCCTTTGTCAAAGTAATGCCAAGAGAATCAGCTACCCATCTTGTGGTAGATCTAAATTTCTTGGTTCTTTTCCTATAATGAAGCCACAGTCTGGATGAAGGTTAAGTAATTTTTGCCTGTAGCATTGTGTGTTACTGTTGCATGTGTCTTGTTTAATGAGAATAGGTATTAACTCAGGGTCACAGCTGTTCTCTGAAAAGTTTTCCAGTAATTGGAGTCTGTGCCATTTGCCATGTTGACCTGAGCTTTCTCTTCCAGGGAAGAGAGTCTGTTGTCACTAATTATTTCTGTGTGGTTGCATGACAGCCTTATACTAATTGATACTTTTCAGAGAACTTACTACATGTGTTTCTATAAAGTAAAAAAAAAAAATGGTTTTTTTCCATTCCAGAGAGAGGAAACTGAGTCACAGCTCATTAGTTAGGTTCAACATCACAGAAGCGGTTTGTGAGAAATGAGACTTGAGATGACTTGCTGTGAACTAAGCATCCTTCTTTCTCTTTCTCAAGTTTCTGTAGTCATTAGATTCAGGAGCCAGTGGTTGTGAAGGCAGTGAGCGCTGTCAAACACTGACTGATCTGAAGCCCTGGTGCTGTTCTGCAGTTATAGTGTCAGGGATTTAGCAGCATCAGAACAGAGGGGAAAGCCAAGGGGTACTCATTGCTACTTCAGCCCAACCATTACCATCTGCACGGCCAGCTTTGACTTCTGCACAGGTGACCACAGTCTCTTCAGCTAAGAAGTGTGAAGCTATAATGGGTGAGGGCATCCCAAATTGTCTCATTGACCTGAGACATTTTAGGGACAGGTTTGTGATATGGTTTGGAAGAACTATTTTATTCTTTCTGTATCCCAGCAGGGAAACACGGGGGCTTTTTGTCTTTGTTGTTTTGGTTTTTTGTTTGGTTTGTTTTGTTGGGTTTTTTTGTTTTTCAAAACAGCTGTGGCACTGCATATACCTTCCTCCTCCTGGTTATGTCAAGAAAAACTGGTTTTGGTTGAATGTTTCCTCTCAGTTTTTTGAGTTTTTTTACAGAGCACAATAGTTATTTGGAGATTCAGTAAGGATGCAGTTTTTGGAGAAAATTTCTAAAGCAAGGAAGGTGAGGGAGGAAAGTGGAGGGGGTTGCTGACTCTGCAGCCTGCCTACTGTGATTGCAGTACCATCTTTAAACCAACATGACATCTCCAAGGTCAGAGAGCAGTGTGAAGTGACCTGACAGCGCCAGGCACGTCTGAAGGATCAAGCAGTGGCTTGGGAGGAAACGCTTGGTGCTGGAGGGGAGAATCCCTCAGTGCAGGCAGGAGAGCCGGTGTTGTGCTGCTTACTGTGCCCATTTCAGGCTGGGAGATCTGTCACTGGCTGGTGCTTGGTGAGTCAGCTGCTGCTGTGTTTTGAATCAACATTTCACACTGCCAGTGAGGCACAAGCAAAGCAAAAATGCCCTTGATATTTAGCTTTAAAAGCAGCTTTCAGTGTTGCTTAGGGCCAGAAATGGCACTCAGGTGCCCTTTGTCCATCCAAAGGAGTGTGTGTGTGCCAGCCACATGGCTGTCACTTTGCCAGCTCTGCCATTCCCCCTGGCAAAGACTGCTTTAGTTTTGGGATGTGTGATGCTGAGGAGATGTTTTCGCACACAATGAAAATGAAACACTCTTTGTACTAATGGGAGTTCTTTCAGTCCCTGACAGTTCTTCATCCCTTCATGTTCTGGCTTCTCCATCTGCTTTTGGGCCTCTGGCTTCCATCTGCTTCCTTCAGAAGCTCCAGCTCGCATCTTTGCTTCCTTCAATATTTTTGCAAATTCAGTTTCTAAAACACGGCGTATTACTCTGAAAGTATTTATGAAAACACGCTCAAACAATTTATTTGACATTTGAGCTTTTTGGTCCTTTCAGAGGCAGGTGAGAATAGAGGAATAAGTGCATCAGCATTTTTCTAAGCCTGATCAGTAAGGAAAGACTAATAGCAGGGTTTAAATTGGAGTTGTATTCTAGCACTAATTCAGTAATGGGATAATCCATTTGGCTCAGGACTGGTATTTAGCCTGCTTGCAAACTCAGTGAGACAATACAGCCCCTGTGAACATTTTGCTTACATTTCTGAGATATACTTGCAACACTTTAAATTTAAAAATCAAACTGCAGAGTAAATTTTTACAGCAAAAGTGTATAAAAGACGTGGCAGATGTGACATTACTGATGTGCTGAATATCCAGTGTTCTGCACGTTCTGAATACAGATAATGAAGGACACTTCTACTGGGATTTAAAGAAAGGGATTTATCTTACGAGCATCAGGTCTGCTGCTTTTCCAGGAGTCCTTGGAGAGAAGAGCACCTGGAAAAGTGGCAGTGGATAAGATGAGCTGAAGTGGTCCATCTCCCAGATACATTCTGAATGCCTTTAAATATCTATTGCATTAATGCTAGCAGTGCTGCTTCATGTCTTTGACCTTGGAAGTCCTTTTTTCCTTGTCAGCCATAACACAAAGTTGGGAAAACCTGGATGGTAGCTTCTAGGCTGGAGAGAATGGTGACACAGGAAGCAGGAATTGGGTGCCTATTCAGGACTTTTCCAGATCTTTGGTCAAAATGTTGAATGCAGAATGCTCTAATTCACACCTTGAATTTGAAAGGTAGCACATCCAGTGAAGTACTTCCCCAAGAAAACCAACAGGATGAAGCAGGATATGCATATTTTTGAGCTGATGTTTTTACAAGATGTGCTGTACTTCCCCAATAACAGTCCAGTTGCTTTCAGATAAGTATTAAAAAGAAGTGAAAATGAAAACATGGCTTCAACAATTTCAGGCTGACAAAAGAGAATCTTCTTCTTGTATCAGTGACAGATATTAAGCGAAGAGCAAATGAAATTCTGAGGAAAAGGCTTTGAATTTATTTAGTTGTTTTGTTCTTTTTGAAAATAAGTCAATTTTCGGTAATGTCAAATATGTTCCTACCAGCCAGGATATTTCCCTCACCAGTTTTCCCAGTTTTTTCCTGCCAGTGGTACTTTTTTACTGATGGATTGATATCTATAGCTAGGAAGGCAGGCAGGATCTTTGAAATGGCTAATCTCATGAGACAGACTCCAAATCTTGTTTTCAACATAGCAGACCTGGGTGCCACCAGCTGGTGTGACTTACTGTAGGCAAGATTTTTCTCTGAAGTTACCAACCTTGCTTTCAGGAGCTTCAACACTTCTATCAGGAAATAGTACCCCAACCAGTAATACTATTCCTGCTTTTTTAATAATAATGTAATTACTGGGGAAAAAAAAGGTTTTTTTTTTTTCCCCAGTATAATGCATAATGAAGCCTGAAAATGAAATGTGTGAAGTGTGTTTGTGACAGCAATGAAAAGGAAAAAAAAAAAGTATGTATGGTATGTATGTATGTATATTTGCATTAGGCAAACATTGTATATATGATAGCATATATGTCTGTGCTAGGAGACCCCTAGACATCTAGTCTTACCTGGAATAAGAAGTTCAGAACTGAAAAGACCATGAGAGTCTAAAAAATTGGTAAGAAGAGCTGCAAATGTGTCCAGAAAACTATATTTATTAATATGATGTATTTCAATATGTTGATTGGAATGACATGATTCTTAAAAATAATTGTGTTTACAGGGGTCAAGTTCCTGCTGAGGCAGAAGTGAACTACTTAGGTGTGGCCAAATCTTTGGAAATGTATGGGGTGGATCTCCATCCTGTTTATGTAAGTATTAACTGAAAAATAATTACTGCACTAATGTGTGAAACAGTACGTATGTAGTTTTGTTGCCACAGGATAACTGAAAAGGGAACACTACCCAAGAAATGCAAAGGAACACATTTTACAGACAGAGAGGATTCAGTTATTCATACATACAAAAGCTTAATGATTTTCAGATCAAATGCTGTGATTGTGTTACGCCTGTAAAAAACAATCAGTTATACTCTGGATAAAAACAATTCAGATAGAAAAGAAGTAATTTGTGCAAGCGTCAGGAGACATGAGTGAGGGTTATCACCTTTGTCTTTGACAGAAGAATATGCACATTATTTTAGTTTAAATAAGAGCAAATGTGTCCTGAAACCTTTTCAATACTGTTGAAAAAATTAGGGTGGAGTTGCAGTAGCATGTCTGGCTTTTAAAAATACTTTTTGTCAAAGTTTTGCTAAAGATCCAGAGTATGTTTCCTTTTTTTCCCGTGTTGTATCATGCAGCATTGCAAGTTGTCTGTATTGCCTCAGAAAACCCCTCCATTTCTTTTGCCTGTCAGCATTTATGTTGGGATTGGATCCAAGTCATCACCTGGAGGCTATGTACTCCTGGTGGAAACATCATTCTATCTTGTTTGAATCATTCTGCTTGTGGCAGGCATTTTTTTGACTAAAAGAAAATCAGGAGTTCAAATGGGGAGTTGTAGTATAGATAGTTCACTGAATTAGATGTCAGTAGTTTGTAAAATTACTTGAAAGAAAATAAGGAAATCAAGATACTACCTGAAGATTAAATATGTATTTCCTCTGAAAAGTGTGTAGCCTGCAATATAAAGCACCTTTTAATGCACTCTATGGCTTAATTACATTCATATCCCAGGCTTTGTTCCCCTCCCACCAGTGGAAAAATGGGGAGTTACTGGAACAAGATCCAACATGATCCAACAAAATCATGTTAAATTAGTACAGCCTGGAATTTTTTTGCCTCATAACTTGCCTTTGTTGTGCAATGAAATCCCTGCCTGGGTAACCTGTGAACATCATTGTTCCTTCTTAAATCACATCAGCAGCAGAAGCCCTCGTTTGAGACAGAAGCTGCACACATGACGGGATGCAGTTATTTTCCTCCCTTGGTCATATTAAAAGTGAGGTTGCCTTTAGCAGTCAATTCACTGAGGAGCACAGGGAGAGCTTGCCTGGTGTGCTTGACCTCTGCTAGCCCTGTAATCACACAGGACACTTTTTCAGTGTCCCAAGTCAGTGCCTCTCACAGTTGATAATTCTGCTGCTCACGCTCCGCTGGTTTAGACTCGCAGGGCTCTTCCTCATTGCCTCAAGTAGGCAGGTGAGTGAGCTCTTCCAGCTGACTTTATTTTAACCTCATGCACTAGGGTTTGCACTCTTTCAGCTGTAAGCTGCTTCTGGTTTTGGTTATTGACTGTTAACTGGGGAGGTGGGGGGCTTCTGAAAGCAGCAGGGCTTTCACCCTGTTCTCTCCCAGTGCAGTTGGAGATTTGTCTCCTGACTCCAGGAGCGGTTTCCTTCCTAGGAGCTGATGCATGTGGCTGTTCCCTGCATACCATTGCCCTTTCTGAACAACAAAAAAGAAGCTTGACTCTCCCAAGGGAGCTACTTCACTTGGAGGCAGAAGCAGCTGCCACTATTTTAGGAGGGAGAAGGCAGCTGTGTGGTTGTATTGTAGGTCAGAAAATTACTGTTTACTTTCAGCTGGAAGTTGGGATATCTGGTGCATTCATGCCTGAATAAGGAGTTCAGTTTCTGAGTTTTGGCCATTTGCCAAATAGCAAAAATTAATTCAGTAAGAAAACAGAAAAAGAAGGTATTTTTGTTTTTCACCATGGTGTGAAATTCTCTTTTTTTCCCTCACTGCCATTCTTTCTTGCCACTTTTCCCTCAGAACTACAAATTTTCATATAGAAGCTTTCATAACTAGATTGAGTACTATTTTCCCATTTGTACAGAGTGAAACAGTATATTTATGTGACCAGGATGAATTTCTCACTGGATCTCACTGATGCTGTGATTCTACTTGTATGAATGACATAGGTTTTTATTTTCTAGGGTGAAAACAAATCTGAATACTTTTTAGGATTAACACCCATAGGAGTTGTTGTCTACAAGAATAAAAAACAAGTAGGAAAGTATTTCTGGTATGTACTATTTAAATGTGCAATATGCACTAAAACAATAACAATGTTGTATGGATGTCTACAATTTGTGGTATCTATTTGAAAGTTTAATCATAGCAATATAAAAAATTTTACATAGAATTCTTACTATTTCTTTGGATGATGCATATTTTTAATCCTTTAATATTCCAGGTGATAGATCCCTTTCACCATACTCACGCTGAAATGTTTATATATCACTGATTGTCTGCTGACATCTAGGGCGTACCTGAAAAATAAATCTACCTGTGAATATTTTTTTTGTCTTTGTATGCAAATGTATACAACTTTATATCTTATTACACATGAAATTAAAGGGTCATGAAGTTTGGTCTGTCTTTTTTTCTTAATATTACAGGCCTAGAATTACGAAAGTTCACTTCAAGGAAACACAGTTTGAACTTCGAGTCCTGGGAAAAGATGTAAGTTTTCATTAAGGCCTGAAAAGATCAAAAAAAATAATTTTAGGTCTAATGAAGGTGGAAATTTAGTGTGTATGTTGAAGTCTAATTGGTTTTATTGAAATTTACTGTATGAAACCAAATGTAGGTGAAGGGAATCTCACAAGGCTGTCAGGCACAAAACAGGCAGCCACGTTCTATAGCTTGAAACCCATTTGCCAGAGCTTAACATCACTTTGCACTTAGACCATTTGAGAGAAAGCAATGTTGGTTCCAGTGGGGCAAGGACAGCAGGTTGATAGGAAGAGAGGAGTTTTTAAGATGCAGTAAGTAAAAAAAAAAAATTATCCCCTACAAAGCATGTGGAATAGGGAGAGGAGGAAACTGTTGAGAATTAAAAAACATAGTTGCAGTCAGTTTGTGATTTTTGCTGTCTGGTTTAGTTATAAGTTTAGTTAGCTGAATATGTTTTTTTGTATGTCTTTTTGGAACATGAAGGTTTTTGTAAATAGTATTAACTTGCTTAGTATTAAGGGCAAAAATCCCCTTTACTGTTTATCTATGTGTTTTTGTTCATCCTTGTAATGGTTGTCAGTCTCATCCACGGTTTTTCCATAAGGACATTTCTCTTGCTCCTGTTGTGGACAGCATTTCTGGTGTCTTTGCAGATGTCTTGGCAAATCTCTCTTTTGTTACTCCCAAGTGGCTTGTTTATATTTGGTGTAGTAATCTATGGGAATTTTATTTCTGAAGGTGTGTTTGTTGAAATAGGAGAGTTATTTAAAGAATGGGGGAAGGTTGGGAAAACTTTTCACCATGTTTCATGTGAAGGGTGAGTGATAGTTCATGTATAAACAAGTCTGAGTTTGACTTGGAGTGAATTGCTTGGAAGTGAAGCTGTAGCTTCTCTTTGATGCCACAATTCCACAGTTTTATTTTAACCGTGTGGAATTGCAAAGGCTTAACATGCTGCGTGGAAAACCTGGAAGGTTTTGGAAAAGTTGAGGCTGTGAATATTGGTGGCTGGTGAACCCTTACCACTGTGATCATAAGGCAAACATTTTGACAGAACTTGGTAGTTTCAAGCCTTGACAGGTATTTCTAGGAAATTGTTGGGTAGAACAGTAAGTACAGGGGTGTGTACCTTCACAAAATTCGCCTTTGCAACTAATACTAATCTGAAGTATTTCTACAGCACTTCATATCCTAAGAAGATCAGGAAGGGCCAAAATGGCACACAGAGAAATCTTCTTTTTCCTTTTTTTAACAATCTGGGGGTACTTTGAACAAAATTATATATTGGAATAAGCAGACAGTAACCTCAGTCTCTGGATTAAAGTTGTCATAACAATTTATGCTCTTCTGCACAGAGGAGGAAAAGCTCATCAGTGTATTTGTGTATGTTCCAATACTCCTAAAAAATCTGATTAAAAATTTTTTTTTATTCCTCTTGTGATTTTTTTAATAAATGCTATCACTTTGTCCTCCCATGTGACACATGAGTGTATTATAGGAGAGTAAATATGCCATTTTCACTCCATCCTGCCTCCTGTAATATCATTTTACAGCCCAGGGAATTCATACTTTCCTTGTATCAGATGTGGTATACCAAGTCTGGCATGTCTGTTCCAGTTAGTCGTAGAGATTCAGGAGGAGTAAAAATAATGGGGGCTTTCCCATGTCTTTAAATTGAACTTTATGGCATAAAGTGAAGGAGCTAACACCATATAACAGAGCAGATTACTTCTGGGTGAACCAAGTGATGTTCCCTTTCCATATGTTGTAAACACTCTCTGCAGGGTGGGTTTTGATCCATGTTTCCACACACCAGCTCCCCTTATTCACACTGACAGTCACCTTTCCCTGCTCATAAAGAGGAAGCTGTTGGTGCCTTTAGTACCAGCAATGCTCTTCCCCTGGATGGAGTTACTTAGGCTAACCTCCTCGTTGTTGCTTGCTGAGATTGGTGTGAAGTTTTTTCAACCATGCCAGAAGGATGTGTGTATTTCCCACTAGGTGGGTGGAAATGGACATCTGATCTTCTTGACAGTCCAAATGTACAAGAGTACCTGAACCCTGCTGTTGTGTCTGTGTCAGCCAAACCTATGGCTGCTCATTTTCTTGTTTACATTGCTTCACTTTTCATAAACTTGGTGTTCACTGAGCAGAAGACGTTATTGCTTAGTGTCTTATAATAAAGTAAGCTGCTTTGGCTTTTCTGTTTTGTAGTGTAACCTCTTGTACTTTTTCATATCTCTTCCAGGAGAATAATTCCTGTATATTTAGCTGCCTGATATTTTTTTCCTGCACACCTGTTACTATTCTGTACGAGCATGACTGTCAGTACTTTGGTTCTATCTTTCACTACTTTGCTTGTATTATATGTTTTCTCCCTTAGGTCATTGCCCCTTCATAAACAAAATATTGTCTTTACTATTTGGCCATCCATGGACGTATGAGACTGAAGCGCTTTTTCAGTGGTGTTAATGACTGAATCAGCATTTAATTGTCCCCCTGTATGAATCCATGCTGTGAATTCTGAGCTATAAAGGCCTTAGGTCCTCCCTGGCACCTTTAAGCATCAGCATGAAATTAGGAACCCTTCCCCTGCAAGGGCTTCGCATGTTCACATTCCCTGAACATGACATAAAATGACCAAGAACTTTTGAAGATTAAAGAAGTTTGATTCTTAGAAAATTGAGAAATTAATCTAATGCCTGTGCACAGTTCCTGGCAGTGTGTCTGTGGAGCAACCTTGCTGGAAACAATCCAGTAACACAGGTGGCTGCCAAAGCCCTCCCTCTCCACCAGCAAAACAGAGCTTGGTCACAATGGATGCTCTTTGTGGAAGTGAGGAGTGTAAGGGGTGCCCAGCACACCTCCTGGGTTTCCCCATGTGAGGAGCATGGCCTGCTTCCCAGATTTCTCTCTCAACTAAGGACATGAAAGGAAACAGAGGAAAACATGCTTTGATAGACTGTGTAGGCTGGGAATGTAAATGTGATAATAATAGGCAGGAGTGAGAGGTGTGGAGTTTTTTTGCCTGTAGGTACCAAGAAGGTTTGTGCTGTTCCCTGCACCCCGGTGCTGTTTGGTGTAACTGAGCCTTTCACTTTAGTTGCTCTGTGTCTGAACATGCACGTGAATGATTTCACTCCCTAGCAGGGTTTATGCAAAACTTCTGTTCTTACTTTTCCTGTTTCACAAAACAGAGAGAATTCAATGTGCAAAACACTTGCTTTCATCATTTTTCCTGTAAGAGAAAGGCCTTTTTGAATTCTGAAATTTTTATTTCAAGAGATCTTGAAATTTGGGTATTTTTGAGTCAGAACAATCTCCCAGTCTGTGCAGTTAAAGATTATTTCCACATTTTTGTGTGTTCCTCCGCAGTCTTCCATATTCAGATGAATTCACAAGGCAAAATGGGTAATGACTCTTTAGAAACAATACCAACGACTGATGCAAGTCCAAAGTACATAATCCTCCCCATTTTGTGTGGCTGAAACGTGTATAAATACAATATTTTTCTTTGTTATTTTAAATAGTCCAGAAAACACTGTAAATATGCTTTGTCTTTTTAATCTGCTTTTCATAAGTGTCATTAGTCTGAAAAAAAATTATGTTAATAAGGTGGTTCAGCTGTACCCCTTCTTTTCCTATCAAATGCTGTATTCTGTCTTGAGTTTCAAATTCCAGCCAGGAACTTCTAATTTGATTTATTGTTCCTGCAGCTTCTCGGGAACAGGATTAGAAGATACATTACTCTCAGTCTTAAGTCCAGTTTATTGTATGTGTAGTTTCCAGACAAAAATAGCAGTTTGATCTTTCTTATGGTTTAAGAATTACAAATGACTTTTGCATCATTTGCATTTGCACCCACTTAACTCAGAGTGATAGTAAAGGTGATATTAATATGTCATATTAAACAGTCTTGGCTTATTTTGGTTGCTTGGGGGTTTTCCTGTCATTTCTTCATTGCTTTCTGAGCCATCATGGAAGGACGATAGGATCGGTTCAAGGCCTGCACAAAATTAAATTCGCTGACACTAAGGTGGTACTGTGAGCTTTCTTTTTTCTTAATTCTTCCTTGGTGTTTTTGAATTGCTGTAATTGCTGTAAGGCTGAGATGTGTTTGCTTCAATGTTGACACGCAACTGGCACAGTTTTATCAATTTTAATTGCCAACTTGGTGTAATTTTCCTAAAGACCGACCTTGTGTAACCAGTAATAGTACATTGTTACATAAGCTGTGATTTGTCTGCATATGTCAATATATAAAGACAGAATACTTCCTATTGGAATTTAGAGCAGATGGCACCCAGGTATGTGCCTAAGAATAATTATTCTGGCAAAGGATAATGTTCTGGAGCAGTACCTTCGGAGCCAGCCTTAATAATTCTGTTCCACCTGCGGGTGTAGTGTGTGTATGTGCAGTGTGCCCTGCACAGGGCAAGGTCCCTCCTTGTGGAGCACGAGCACTCACTGTGGCTGGGAGGAGTGCTGTGTGTGCTGGCACGGCTCCTGGTGTGGTTTTGAGGTTTTCTGAGCCTGCATTGCTGGGAGCCCCTAAATGTCTTGTAAATCAAGGTAGCTAAAGCCTGCTCTGAATCAAACGGCCCCTTATCCTGGGAGTAATCCATGAACTCCAAGAACAAGGGAATCTTCTGGCCCTCAGAGAGAAGAGCTGTCATTTTAGGTGTGTGCCTTCTCTCCGAGCTGGAGCTGAGCTTGCCCTGCCTGGGAGCTGAGCTAGCTGGGCACAAACACCTCTGAGCCTGACAGCTGTGTAGTCAGGCTGGCGAGGCAAAGCAGGCAGGGAGCTGTTTGCCAAGCACTCCTGCACTTGTCTGCTAGTTCCAGAGGTGCTCTGTGCTTAGGCAGAGCGATGACCCCTCTGACTTGTCTCCTTTGAAGGGTTTTGTAACAAGCTTTTGATCTTTCACCTGAGAGGTGTGGGTATTAGGGTGCAGCACTGTTCCAGCTCCCACCTCTCCAGTGGAGATCTTGGAGGCCCTGCCAGATCAGTCTTCTGGCTGCTCTGGGAGACAGCATAAAACAGGGAAGGGCTGCAGTGTGTAAGCTGAATGTCTACGAGCTTGTAACGTAGACAAGCTATCTGCATCCACTGTGCTAGTCCCTCTCTCCTCCTGTGGCTAAAAAAGGTGGTGAGGTACTAGCAGGTGCTATGTTTTGGGGACTGTGGGACAAGTTTTCAGAGCTCCTAAAAGGAGAGGGATATGTAATGCTCGTCCTCACACTTTTTAGTGTGTCCCTTTGTCAGGGTTAGGAGGAGGCAGTCCCACAGCTCGGTTACTGCTGCCAGGGTCCTTCTGCATCTTCTGGTCCCATCATCCTGCCCCTCCCTTGCTTCTGCAAGTCACAGATGGGGTTGAAAATAACCACACAAAAATAAGTGGTGTTCTACTTGTTTGATCAGCAAAATGGGCTTCCTGAAAGAACAGACAAAGACCAAGATGGCTCAAAGGAGAGAGATCTCCAGAGAGTGCAGAGAGCCAGGACTGCTCTGGGAGCAGTTCTTGATTTACAGTGCCTCACCTTTAGTACACTGGGCACTCTGAAAGCAGCAGGATGCGTAGCCAGGAGAAGCTTGTGTTGCACCAAAGAGTACTGAATGACTTTGGAAGTGTCATTTCCTATAAATCATTAGCGAAATTACAATAGGTCTTTGTTTCTTTTGGTTCAGATATGAGGAAAATAAGCAAAACATCCAGCTGACACTAACTACCTGTAGGAAATTGCTGTGTTCAAAATGCTAAAAATGTTGTCTTTCATTGGGAACAAAAGGTCATGGTCTTAACAGGAAAGGCCATCCTTGCTTTACCTATACAAATCAATTAATTCCCTTGGGGGAGAAATGTTAATCCTGAAAGGTACTGCTGTTTTCAGTACTGCTTACTTTTTATATAGGCATTTATCAATTGTCAGGGTTATCACTACTCTTACAAGCCTTAAATAGTCCTAAAAGTAATATGGAGGCTGTCCTAAACCTGGCTGTGCTCTAAGCAGTGTCATACTGGACTTGGTTGCACTAAGTTACAGAATCCTTCCCAGATAAGCTGAGAAATGGTGAAAGAATCATGAATTGTTTCTCCTTTGATGAGGATGAGTGTTTTAGGCTCCTTTTTCTCTCAATAGCACAATTTTGTTGTGCTATAGAGTTATAGCAAGCATCAGTTTTGAGACCATAGTTTTCAGACATATGATTTTCCTTCAAATTCAAATAAATAAGCCTGGTTGTTTTGTCAGAAGGCTTGCTGGTCTGTCCCATGACTTTTAGGCAATTGTTTCTTTTTCAGATCTGAATTCCATAAAGTTTTGGTAAATTGGATCTGTAGGGTTATTATCCTTCTCTCACCTCCCCCCCTCCCCTTTTATTTTTTGTCCTCCCTGAGTGCCATTGATTGCTGAAGACTAAGTTTAGATGTTTCAGCATCATCAACATTTTTCTTACCAGCTAGGGTGAACTTTCTCTACCTTAGAAAATAATACCTTCATATGATGGAATCAGTAATTTTTGCTGGTCAGATCTTTCTATGATATGGCAGTGTAACTGTATGGTCCCTCTTATTGTCACTTACTGATTTTAATGTGTTTTCCTGCTGTTTGTTCTGTGTATGGGAAAGTTCTAAAACTATAACTTAAAGAAGACAAAAGAGATAATCAGAAGTTTTCCCCCAACTTTTCCCCCCTGTTGTTGAATGCCAGTGGCTTTCAAACTGGTCTAACAGTAAGATATGGCAGAAACACCTTATTTTAAAAATTCTCTTTAAATTAAAAAAAAAAATCATCATGTCTGTCTTCTCTCTGCCCCTCCCTTCCCGCATACCAGAAACTCCTTCCTTTGAGATTATGCAATTAAATAAATTTAAGTGCAACAGAGGATTCTTTGCCTAAAAGTAGGAGTGAACAAAGAAGGAGCAAGATCTTGCATATTAAAAGTGAGTCATTGAGTTATTTCCTAACAGAAGCTAAACTGACTCATCATATTGCATCAAGTTTGCCA
The DNA here is from genome assembly GCF_963513975.1 of Fringilla coelebs. NCBI lineage: Eukaryota > Metazoa > Chordata > Aves > Passeriformes > Fringillidae > Fringilla > Fringilla coelebs. Next base: position 70,555,916 of record NC_140031.1, on the reverse strand, counting down.
TACTACAATCCAGTTTGATATTATCCTTTTCAAGATGAGTATAGTTGTGTGGGTTTATATGAAATCATACTAGATGACAGTCTAATACAGAAATTGTAATTTAAATCAAATAATGAAATCCAAAGCTGTTTTTCTGCTATGTGCAAAGTAAGCAAACACCAAGCACCACTTTACATGTTTTCTTTAAAAGTTTTACAATGTAAAATACGTTATGATTTTTCAGTGGGTAGCCATTTTTTTGGTGTTTCTAGCCATCAGAGGGGAAAGAGCAATGTTGCTACTCTGGAAGAGTCCAAGATAAATTGATTTTTCTCCTTGACTATTTTCAAGATTTTTTGCAGGAAGCCTTTACTTTTCATGAATTAAATTTATTTTGTCTATAGGTTAAACTACTTGTGAATCCCGCAGAGAGATGATGATCCCTATCAAACCTGAGGGACTTTGGGAATGTATTTATGGGACCAATGTACTACAAAGTAATTTTATGATAGACACAGCAGTATCAGATGAATCCTGGGTTCCAACATTCTTGGTGGTCATTGTCTTACTGTACTGCCTGTATTCTTCTCTCTTGCCATGGAGAGTAAAATGTGCTTTTGATGGAAGACCAGACAATTATTTTAATTCCATGCCTGTTCCATGGCACTGTTCCAGCCAGACATTTAACTAAAATAAGGCATGAGAGAAAATAAACTCATGTATAACTTTTTTTTTTGTTCAGGGAATGAAATCTCTATTAGTCTAACCACAGGTGCAAAATTCTTTTGTTTTACTGTTATTTGTTTCAAGGTGAAGGAAAAGCTACTGGAGGAGGTAGTTTGTGGCTTTGTGAGGCTGCTTGACAGCTGTTAACAGGGATTTAACTGTATTTTTGTTATAGGTGAAATTTTGAATTCTAGAGAACACAGAGAATTCACTCACAATTTGCAAGGTGCTTGCAGATAATAATAAACAACAATAAATGAAGAGAGGGAGAAACTTGCCTGGGCTCTTCACTTGTGTATGCATGGCACTGCCAAAGGAGCAAGGACACAGATTGTTTAAAATCAGCTGCTGAAGCTCCCTGGTAACTCACCCCTTGCTGAAATGGTTCGAGACTCAGTTTTGTTGCAGGGGGTGTCATCCACGCTGGGCTCTCACATTGACCACTGGGGTTGCTCATTCTTTGTGCAAATCACAGCTGAAACACCAGGCTTGAGTTCACCAAGTAAAAATAGATGGAAGGGTATTTTTTGTGAACACACCTGAGGGTTTAGCTTGTTGGAAACAAGCACTGTGATGTGGCTGTTGCTTCTCCTTTTCTGTTGGAAGTATTTCATAGTTTGTATGTGTCCCACTTCTCTTTTCTCTGCCAGTTTGCAGAGACTGGCTTTTAAGCTTTGTATATGCTTTTGTTCTGGCTGCTGTTGTCTTCCTTAAGAGATTTTACTTTGGGTTTTAGGACTTTCGACTTTTTCTTAGCAATTTGAATTATTCTGAAGTTAGCTTTCTTTAAAAAAGAAAACCCTTCCCTTCCTCAGGTTTTTTTTTCCCCCCTCAGGTTTACCTTGGCCTGTTTTGTGTGTTTCCTCTGTCATTTCTTCATAATAGTTTATAACAGATCTTGAGCTCCTTTCTTTCTTTCTTTCACTTATTCTTGCCTTTTTTATACTGGTAATCAATATTTTTGATTGACATCTGAGCTGCCGTTTCAGAAAAAATCAGAAAAATAATTTTTGAAAAAAATCCCAAAAACTTCTGTGTTTTATTTAGGAAAGAAGCTGATGTATATGAACAAAGGAACATAAGTGTTTCAATAATCTCTTTTCTCTGTTTTTCAAAAAGAAAACCACTTTTAAATGAAGAATTCTACAGGACTATAGAACCTGCTTTTCTTTGTGCTGATTTCTTTTCTGCCATGGGCTGACCTGTGATGTCTGGTTCTTGTGTTCAGCAAATGAGATTCACTCCAATGGCAGGATCCCCCATAAGAACATTCTTTTGTTTTGTTTTGTCTTCAGTGCAATGAAACTTCCTTCTTTTTTGAAGCTCGTAACAAAGTCACATGCAAACACCTCTGGAAATGCTGTGTAGAGCATCACACGTTTTTCAGGTGAGTGATGCAGAAGTTAGGCTGTGTTTTCCACAGGGGCACTGAGTGGGAGCCTTGTTATACCTGCAGAGTGGTGTTACAAAGGCTTGCTGCCTGGAAACACGTTTGTGCTCTTGGTTATAGAATGCTTTTAAAAGCCAACACCTTTTCTTACAGTGATGTGAATCAATGTTTTTTAAAATTGGGTAGTTGGGTGGGTTTTTTTGTCTCAGCATTCTTTTCTAAACAACTTCAGGTTGTGTAGAGCAGGGTTTATCAGAAGGATGGCAGGATTTAAGTTGCCAGATAGATTTGGATGTATTTAATAATCTGATTTTCTGTAGCAGCATTGGCTTGAGGGAGGTCTTTGGAATTCAGACATTACTATTTTCTACAGGGCACAAATATATATATATATTTTAATAGAATTTCTGTAACAGTTTGCTTACTTACTGAGGTGTATAAAATCTTCTCAGTACTGCACATCTCAAAACACTTGATTTTACTGGTGCAAAAAACACCAAGAGAAATGTGCTAAGGTGTCTAAACTGGGAACAGGTGGATGGAATCCTCCAGGCTGCCTTGAGCAGTGCTGTAAATTAGTCAATTGAGGATCCCTCCTGCAGTCTCCCTACTGTGGGAGGTTGGGTTTGCTCTCTCCCAAAATTAGGTGAAAGGCTGCTGGTGCCAGCAATTTACACTTGACTCTGAAATAAACAGGTGTGTAGTCAAAATAGGGGGGACAAACAGGTGGCTTTGGGAGGCTCTCAACACGAAAAGAATCTGTCCAGAGGTAGGGATGAAAAGGAACTTGCAGGAAAAAATTTTTTTTTTGAGACCAAATCTGTATTCTTTTTTCTTGACTTGGGAAGGGGACTATAATTCAAACCTACCTATGCAACTTACTCTGTTATTTTATTTTTCAAACTACACAGGGTGCCAGAGAATGAATCAAACTCTCTGTCGAGAAAAGTCAGCAAGTTTGGATCCATAGGTTATAAACATCGGTACAGGTGAATTTTTTTGATTGTTTAAACTTCAGTTCATTCCTTCTTCATTCCTTTTCTCCTCTTTCCTTCCAATGAAAGAAAACCACCACCCAGAATATGACCCAGTATAGTTCTGAAGGCGAAAGATGAATCAGGGCCATTTTAACAGACTGTCTTTGGGAGCCTGGCAGTTTTGGGACAAATGTTTCTTCTCCAGATCCCCAGAATAGGTTGAGGCTTGCGATAGTCTGTATTCAAAGTGGGAGCAGCTTTGACAATTCTTTAAATCATTATCTCCTTATAAGTCCTGAAATTATGTTCATGTCCTAAAGAGGTTTTCTTGACAGCTGGGGAATGCCAAAATGAGGGTGTATCTTTTCTGACGTGGATAGGGGACAACACTGGATGAATGGTTAATGCTCTAAACCTTGAAAGATGCTGTAACTTGAAATTAAGGGTGGATAAGGAGCACTGTTTCCACTATCATGCAAGAAATAAAGGGATCATAATGAGTAAGGTTGAGCATCATTAGTTAGGCAGATCTTTGTCATTTTGCCTATTTCCTAATCCAGACTGAGTTATCACACTCTCTATCATGATCCAGATTCTCCTTGCTGTGGACAGCAGGGCAATGATTGTCCTGCCCTTTGTGTTTGAAGTGGATCTTGCCCTGCAATACCCATCTGGGATAATGGGTAGGAGCTCACTGATTCCTGCCAGAGTGCCACAGATGAGTTTTTTCTGTTGGATCACTGCAGCAGACTGGAGCAGGGCACTGGTCCTGGGGAGGGGAAAGCTTTGTACTGGCAAGAACTTTCCAATCAATTGAAAAAAACAGGACAAGGACTTTCCAATCAATTGAAAAAAACATGCCATGAAGCAGTTAACTATGTCTGAGCAATTGCTGTTGGTGGTGCAGTTCAGTTTGTCTTCCTTTTTTAATTAATATCATGGGTGATATGTGATCAGGCCTGCCATGCTGGGATGTTGGCCATGACTGACAGCTTTGGTTGTCTTCCCTTTTTGTCTTTGGTCCCCATTGTGGCACCAAAAGCAGTGACAGTGATGTGTATCTGTAGACATCATTAGCTCAGAGCACAAACCCTAATCCCACTGTTTTTCTGGGTAGGTGTGGGGACCATATTTTCATTTGTCTTGTGGTGTTGTGTTTTTAATGTTCTGTTTGTTGGGTTGGTTGGTTTTGTTTTGTTTTGTTTTTTTAAATTAAATCTTTGAGGTACTTCTCATTGTGTGTCAGGCAGTTTTCAGGAAGGCCATTTTCTTCTCTTTAGATAGGATGGTTTGGAGGTGTTAGTGGGGGTGGAAGGTCCTATTCTCAGATGTTTTGTTAAAATTGCTTCTGGAATTTGCAGGACTGTCATGGCTGCCAAACTGAAAAGTTGAGCAGAAGAGTTTTCTGGCTAACTTGGGAGCATGCTATAAACTAACTACAAAAAACAAAACAAAAACACCCCCACATTACTGTGATGTAGGGTTAGGATTTGAGATTTTTTTTTTGTCCTTCAATTCTTTTATAATTTTGAAAACATTTTAATTCTGCACTGCTGACTATCTGTGAAGGGCTACTGGTGAAAATACTATCAGTATTTCATGGAGTCTATTCACATAATTCAGGAAATCTACATAACTAATTCCTGTATAGCTGCTTACTACTTTCTAGCACAATCATTTCACTTCACAATGATATAGCTTCAGGTGCTAAGGAATTAATAGTGACAATTGCTTCTCTTGTGTAGCAAGTTTCTAGGTACAAATAGGAAATTTTGGGAAGGAATATGAATTTTAGATTTTTGTTATTACCACTATATTCTGTTTATCACACTGAGAGGAACCTTAAAATGAGTCTGCAATAATTTATTTAAACTTAATAATTTACTTCAATTGTGCAGTGAAGAAAAACCTTACTGTAAACAAGAATCAAGACTTTTACTCAGTTTGTTGTCATCTGGGGCTGTGCTAGTAAGAGTCCTTTATTACAGTTTGTTTTGCAGTCTTTTAGGCTGTCTTTCCACATGCCAGAGGAGTAGCCCCTGACTAACTGGAACTGAACAATATTAAATATGTTTAAACAATATTAAACATGTTTTCCTGGGAGGAAACTTACAGAAAAAGTTCAGGAAGAAATAATTTTACTTAAGAAAGTTGTACGTTAGAATATTCTACGTTAGAAAAGGTCATGCTATCTTAAGCTATTCATAACAAAACCCACTTTGTTTTAGTGGCCTATCACCACTTGGAAATGCCAAACATAGGAGCAGTTGGCACAATCTGTTGATGATTTTGCCAGGGACTGATTCAAAATTCAGGGTAGTGCCCCCCAACAGGAGAACAAGAGGTGTGATGACAAGTTAACAGCATGGGTTTTTTTTCAGTCTAAGGATCCTGTTGGATAACTTTCCCAAGTGTTTTCTCATGATTTTATTGTGTTCTGAAGCGGCAAAACATCTTTGCGAATGACCAGAGACCCTTCCGTGCAGCTTCCGCGGCCCGACCAGAGCATCGAGAGAAGTCGCAGCAAGACTTACCCCAAAAGAACACAGCAGACAGGTGGGTCCTTCTCTGCTGGCCTGGGGCAGATGTCTCCTTTTTTGGTTCGTTTTGTCATCACGAGGTGACTCAGAACTGCTGCAGTGTCCTTGGGGATCTCTCGGAATGGATCCTGTGTTCTGCTTTCAGTCAGTGTTTGTATCTAAGGTTAACAGGATATGGAACCTCCAGCTTTCCACATAAAATAAAAGAGTTGCTGTGGATTGAAGATGATAAGCCCCCATGTGTGTAGGTCTAATGTAAGGTTGAAACGGAAGTTTGAAAACAGGCAGTGTGAATATTTTTTTTTTTCCTCTGGAGACCTGTCTCTTGCAAATGAATTTTATACCTGTGTTTCTTGGTTAGTATCCCATTGTTCAGCCTGTTTGATCCAGGATGCCACTTTTTGCACCCTCTTCCCATTTCAAGGATTTTCCCTTTATTTTGATATTAAGTGGAACAGAAGTCAGTGCGATTCAATTTTAACGTGCTTCAGACGTGTGAGCTGGAAATCTGTTCTGCATGCAGAAGCTGTCATGGCAAGCTGAAAGTTTTCACAGGTGTTAGAGGAGATAGGATGAAGGCTTGGGTCAGAGAAGTCATGCCCTAGATAATGGATGCTTCCTGAAATTTGGTAATAGAGATGTCAAGCTCCAAGTCCACATGTGATTACATGGGTATTGCTTAGCTTCATCTGTGACAAGAATTGAGTCACACACTCGAGTCAAACCTGTGCCTGGAGTAAAGTGTGTGTGTGTGTGTATGTGTGTGTGTGCTTGCTGTTTGAGAGAAAACTTCTCTGGGCTTTAAAATGTAAATAGTATCTCTCTTTTATTGTTGTTCAATATGCCACTGTGGAATTTGAGAACCTATTTTTAAAAAGAGAGCAGATATGTACCTCTGGAAACCTCCAGTGGTTATCCTGAGTGTGGTATTTTGATTTAGAAACAAAACTAAAAGGCAGGTGTGCTCTGCCTTTTAGCTGTGGTGGTTCTTGGAATGTAACATAATTAAAAGTGCAGCCTTGGAAAACAGAGGCAGTTTACATAATTTTTTAAAATTAAATCTTATTTTATTTTATTTTAATTATTTTATTTAGTGTAAAAAGAGAATAATTGATTTGCTTTCTGATCCTGATATATTTCATTGTGTGTGCAGTTTTAAGTGGGTGTCTGAGAGGACAAGTACCTAATGACCCTTGAACCTAATGAGTTAAACTTTTTGTTCAGCTGGACTGTCCTGTTCTTGGGGCAGCAGTTCAAGCCAAACAGCATTTCCTACCTCATTAGTCCCTGGTTCTGTTTCAGGAAATTTGTGTGGCTATTTGTCAGCTAAAATTCAGCTCTTGGTTTAAAATAATGTTAGCCTTAGCCCAGGCAGAGAAGGTTGGTCTGTGCTGCTGCGAGGCTGTGCTTACGTTGTGTTTGTTCATTTTGTTTTCAGTCGCTTTGGCTGGAAATCTGAGGAAAAACTGAAACTTTTCTGTAGCCTCTTCTGCTGATGCAATTGGAATCAGAATTCTCTGGGCAACATGTGTTTGCTATTTTGATGGATTTAAACACTTTCTCCCACTTTAAAATAAAATATCTGCTTTTTCACCATTTTACTTACATCTAGTTGTGTAATCTCTATCACCATCTGTTTTCTTTTCAAATTCAGCTTAATTGATTACCCAAGTATTCCAAATGTGCAGTCATATCACTGGGACAAATGTATTTACTTAGATGATATTAATATTAAATTAATTTGTTTAATTTCCAGCTCAAAATATGGGCCTAGGGAAGAGAGCTATGTCTTTCAAATGCCATCTTGCCCTGTGAATAAGCATATTTTCTCCTTTGTAAAAAAATTCTGTCTTTGCTATTCACAGTGATAAACATTGAATACTCTTCCTCCATTTAAACAGGATTTCAGAAGAAGAATGAAGACTAATGATGCTTTTCCTCGCTGTGTCAGGCAACATGTGATAGTCTATTGCATTAAATAAATCTGCCTCTTTTTACATAACACTGTTCTTAGAGATAACAAAGTACATTTCACACAATGAAAAAAAGCTATTTGGAATATTTTAAGCATCATTTACTTAAATATATTATCCTAACTTATAGATTTTTAATGCATTTGTAGATTTTATTTTGTAGACTATCTTTCATCTTGCAAATTAATCTGGCAGTCTAATAAGTTTTACAGGTTATGTAAAAGTTTCCCTCACTAAAATATTTGAGAAAATTAAATTACATTTCTTCTTAAAATAAATATTCCTTTTGCATAGTAACATCATGCAGATGGTCATCATTGATGGCCAGTCCTTTGTTCTTCATTTTCTGTTTGAAATATGGTATATTAAGGCTATATATTACTTGTCCAACATTTTACACAGGGTTATTTCAGTTACCATATATTAGATCATAAAATATTTTCTGTCAAATACACCTTTAATTAGGATCTGGCTAGATGAAGTCTTATAATTTAATTTTTTTGAGATGAAAGGCAGGTTTCCATTTACTTCACCAAATCCAACAACAGGTCACAAATAGCTCGTATGAAATATCTTCCTTTAGCCTTTTCTGAGTTCAGCATCTTTCCTCATCTCCTTCTTTCCCTTTTTATCTTTTCTTAAGGCTGCAAAGTGAAATGTATTAAAGGCTTCATTTTTGCACTCACTGCAATTAGCCATTTTGATTTTGTTTAATATTTTTTTTAATCTATTAGTGCCAGGGATGGGACCAGCCCCAGCAGTGGCTTTGGGGACAGTTAGAACTAAGTGCATGACTGCAGCATATAACATTGGCATTGCCTCCATCAGATAAGTGTCTGTGAGTGCTAAAACCTCTAACCTCTGACATCTAATTAAAACCCTTCCCCTTGTTGCTTCTTTTTGTGTACATGTTCTGGAGTGATAAACGTAGTATGTGCTTTTTATATATTTTTTCTGTCCCCTGAAGGTAGAGCTTAGTTATCACTAGCAGAGCTGAGCAATAATGTTTCTTTGTCTCCTTGGTCCACTGAAGTATGCTGAAGTCCTTAGGACTGCACACACTTTGTGAACTCTGGGTTAAGAGCTGGAGCAGGTGCCAGCCAAGACAATGATAGAAAATATTATTTCTGTTTTCAGTAAAAATATTTGTGGTTTAACATCAAGATTGAAGGAGACGATACTGTCAACAGAGAGAAACTATTTTTGTGTATACAAGCCACTGCCATTGATTGCTTCCCCTGATAGGATGAACAATGCAGACCTTTTGGCTTTAGCATGGCAGATTATATTCCTAGAATAGGGATTGCAGTGGTTTAAAGTGTAGTAACCTCCATTTTGCCACTTGTTTGATACATTTCATATCTCCGTTGTGCTAGGGCTAGTGCAAAAATCATATCAGGAAACTTTAATGGCTATGATTTTATATAAGATCTAGACTGTGTTTTTATAGTAGTGCATGGGGGGTTTTTTGCTGTATGTTTAGGCTGGTATTCAAGTTGGTGTTCATTTAGAGAAAGAGGTTTTATTTTGTTTTGTTCTGTCAAGTCTTGTGAGTGAGATAAGCGTAACTTCATTGATTTGCTTGTTTTTCCCCTTTCATCTGAAATGAGAATTCATCTGAATGAGAATTACAGTGGCATTTTGCTCTGCTTGCAAATAACAGACTCAAATGTGGAACAGGATCTCTTGCTGTCCTGTCTTACTGTCTTAGGGCGTGACTGATAATGTCCAGTGTTCACAACATACGGTGAAAGTGCTCATTATTCTTTTGGCTGAGTGCTGAACGTGAAAAGCTCCTTGGGAACATCCTCTCAGGACAAACATTGATGTGACCAGACCTGCTGCTGTGGGTCTGGGTTTATTCAGCAGTGGAAAACACATTGCTTAGGGTTTGTTGTGGTTTGGTAGCTGAGGACTCGGTTTGTCCCTGCCTTGGCACGCGGGGTAGTTGTATAAACCAGTGTAAAATGAGTGCTTAGGAGTCAGGTGGAGAACAGGGTGTGGGTATTACAATTACAGTACTGTCTGTGTTGTGATATTCCCCAAGCAATCACATTTTGCCACAGATGCCTGTCACTACCCTGCTGGTAGCTGTGGTAGGTAGAACAGTTGATCTGGCCCAGTTAAAGTCTTTCACCAGAGAATCGTAGGATTGGATTTGAAAGTCAGATTTTTGAGAAAATGGATCTTGGGGTGATTTTACCTGTTTCCTCACTTATGTACTTGGAGCTTTATACTTTAAAGTTTATTTAAAATCCAATGTTTGGTAAAAGAATGGGTGTGACCGCTTCCGCATTTCAGTCACGGGGCGTGAGATGAACAAACTCTTGAGGCTGCAGGCTTAGAAACTAGTAAGAAAAACAGTCCTTATCACAGAGTAGGCTGGGCTGGTGTAGACATATGAAAGTCCATTCGTTTTTGTAGGCTCACAGTAGCCCAGGGCGCAAAGAAGGAGCTCTTACTGCGTGTTTTCCATTGGGTCGCACTATCTGCTGCTCTCCTGACTTGGGTTAAACACAAACATTGCTTCCAGATAATGTCAGTTAAGTGGCTTTACCTGATAAGAAACAGGCATGACAAGCTAACTAACTTGCCAGGCTGATATGTTTTTGGACACTTGAGTTTTTAAAAATGTAATGGTTGGCTTGAGTTGAATGGACAGATCAGCGTCAATATGGCTGTAGAAAGGAATTAAGTGTGTGCATTCACTTCATTGGAAAAGTTCAGGGCAGTGCACTCAGTCCTGAGAGCACCTTATCCAGCCAAACCTAAACAACCAGGGAAACTGGCCACGAATGAGATGTTCAGGATTTCTGCCTAAGGTATTTTTGAGAGGCCTGTTGCCTTGGCAAGCAATTGCAAGCTTTTGCAATGATTTTAGTGTTTGGACAGTGTTTTTGGAGTCTGCTCTATTATGTTAGATAATTATATCATACAGAGGTATAAGTTGATAGAACAGTACTGTAGTCAGTAAAAATACACCAGGTGGAACATACTTGGAGACAATCATTGCAGTTTCTGTAAGTGTGGACAGAAAACTCTGATTAACCCACCACGGCCTGACACCCAGAGGTGACTGGGCACCTGCAGAATGGTCAGGATATTGCCAAACACAGCAAATCTAGCACTTCTGGAGGTGTCTATTACTTTTATATCATCTGACCCTTGGCTGTTTTTCTGGCAGTTGTTTCACTGCCATGATATGTTTTGGAGCACAAGTTTTTGTTACTCCATTAAGTGACAAGGACTTTCTGTGACTTAATCGAAAACTGCCTCACAGAGGAATATGTGAAGTACTGAGATCAATTCCTTTGTTTGAAAGAGTAATATATTTGCTGATTTCTGCAGAAAACTGGCAAATCTAAACTGTAAGAGAACCAACTGCTGAGCAGACAAAAGGCATCAGAAAATCTCAAGTATTTGTGTTGAGCTAGGGTCTAGAGACTTTGTATGCCAAAGGGGTGGAATGGGAAGCTGAGGGAGATTGTGAAGAAATCCTTTCTTTGAGGCTGAGGGGAAAACTTATGATGCAATATCTTTTCACAGCTTGAATTAAGACATCACATTTTTGTTTTAGCCAGTCAAAATGGCTTGGGGTTTGTACCACTAGATGAACAACTTTGTGATGCTGTTGCTTGTGTCCAGGGGACATCGTATTATAATCTTCAATCTATTAATTTATCTTCAATGAACATGCTCAGAATCCTGTCCAGAGGAGGTCTACATCTATAATGATATTGTTCTATTGTTCTACTTGACATCTGTTTCTATAGATGGTAACAATTTTGTAAATAATGTCTGAAATTGCCAATTAGGTGGAAACACAATGTGTGAACTGAAGGGAAATTACAGATTGATATTAATGCATAGCATGGAAACTGAAATCATAACACCAGCAGGAACCAAACTGTGTTCTCCTCACACCTTTATTCTCATTGTTGACTAAGCAGGGAATTTCCTCCTGTTGACAGTGGCAGAGTATGCCTTTGAGAACAACAACTTCAGACTTCTCTGTCTTATGTGGAAGAGTGATGAATGTGCTTCATGTTAAACTTTATAGTGCCCTGGTAGAACTAGAAATAAGGCTAAGACACAAAGGTGTCATCCTTACAGACCTTTAACAAGAAGAGCCCGCACCAGATATTTTGTGTGTCATTTTATCTCTTATGCTGCCCTGTAGGTGATTTTGCTGACTAGGTGTGCAAACATTTATGCTACAGGATTCAACTGTTTGGGCTTTTTTTCCCCCCAGGTTCTAAGAACATGAGCCAGATTACAACAAATGGGGAAAATGAAGGAACTACCAAAATTATTGCACCTTCTCCAGTAAAAAGGTATGTAGACCCACAGTTTCCTTACAGCTTTCAAGAGGTTGTACAATGCATTGGATAGAGGAACACATTTAGTAATCAATAATATTAATTTATCCTGCCCTTGAGTTCAGGACCACCTGATCATTTGCTGACAAAGGTCAGATAGTGTTGCCAAGTATTTAATTTTATGAAACCCTGATCTTCCAATCAATGCAGAACAGAGATTTCAGGTGACACATGGTTTGAAAACCCATAAATCAGCACAAGTTAATGGGAAGGCAGGCAGTCTCAGGTTTAAATAGGTAAAAACCAAGTAATGACCCAAAGTGCACTGGTCAGGATAGTCCTGTGAAGTCCTGTTATCCTCCCCCTGGGAGCTGTGGGCTGGCTGTCAGAGCTCTCAGGTCATGGGCTTTCTGTGTCTGAACAGGGCAAGCTTGGGGAGTGCAGCAGGGAGGGGCTGGGCATGGGCTCTCTCCCAGTAGGTTTGTCACTCTTGCAATGCTTGCCCATTACACTGTTCAAATTCTAGTAAAACTCAGGTAAAAATCATGTTTATTCCTGAACTGTAGGAGTAGTGAATTGCCAGGGCTCCCCTGCACTTGTGTTGTCTGCTGTGTCTAGTGTATCCCTGTTGAAGTGCACTCTGGTTATTAAGCCTATCTGAAAGGAAGAGGTAAGGCTCAGATTCAGAAAGGGGTTTGTATCCCCACCCCTAATTTTAGGTGGAATTTATGTGCCTGAATCAGAAAAAGAGTGATCTTACAAAAGAATGAGTCAAAACCACTGTACTTAACTTTTGTTTAATTGCCTAGGTATCTGTCTCTGCATGCTTGGCAATCCTGACAGTTGGGATTTTTTCATGACTGAGTAACCCTTAACTGGGCTTACCTATGTGTTGAGGCTGTGGGCTTCACAAACTAGGTATCTGGACTGAACTCTGAGAAAGGATCTGAAAGATGTACTGCAAATACTCGATGGATAGTGTTCTCTATTGCCTAACATTTAGAACAGTTGACCTCCAAAAGAAAAGCTGAGCTAAATTGCTTTCTCATTTTGAGGGAAATTGAATCCATATTCTAGCTCTTAGAAAATAATGCTAATTGTGTGTTAAAAAAAGCTTATGATTGCCACTTGGTCATGCTGAAGCTAAACCATCAAGTAGAAAACAGTACAGAGGTAAAAAAATACATGAAGGGAAGGCACAAAGAGGATGGATCCAGGCTCTTTACAGTGGTGCCCAGTGACAGGACCAGGTGGGCACACATTGAAACACAGGAGATTCCCTCTGAATGTCAGGGAACAATTTTTCCCTGTGCAGGTGACTGAGCACTGGCAAAGGTTGTCCAGGAATGTGGTGGTGTCTCCATCCTTGGAGATAATTCCACAGCTGTCTGGGAATAGTTCTGGGTAACTGAGTCTGGGTCACCCTGCTGGAGCTGGCAGCTGGACTAGATGACATCCAGAGGACCCTGATGGCCCCACCATTGTGTGGTTCTGTGATTTGTTAGGAGAAAGAAAGATATAAAACAAAAGGTGACATTATTCCACAGTGCAGAGATCATTGTTTTAGGAGGCATGGGAATCCTTTACTACAGAATTTTTAACAATGAGCTGTTAAAAAGAAATGGATAGACAGGTTTTAGACAAAGAACCAGAATAAGTGGCTCTCAATATGACAGCTTCAAGGTTTCTGGGTTTACTTTCTTACCTTGACAGATTAAAAGCAGTTCACAGGCAGATTCTTACTGAGTCATGTTTTAGACAGTGTTAGTCACTTCCAGAAAAAAAAAAAAAAAGGTGTTGGAAATTGTTTTCCCATTTTGTATTTGATTGTTTTTTCTCTGTGTCTCTATCTGCACGTGAAAAACACCTTTTGGGTCTGCCAGGCTTCGTGGATGTGAGAGACAGCACACAAAATTTGTGTAGCACTTACAGTTTGGAAGTTTGCTCCATGCTGTGTAATTCTTGCATTAGTTGTTACTCATGCTTGCAGAGCCTCTTTCAGTAGTGTTCACAAGCTGGGTTTTCATATTTAACATCTAATTCACTGTTGAGATCTGTAGTTAATCTCTTCTGTGTAAGTGGTAAAAACTCAAATCATAAAAACCCCCCAATGAAATCTCACATGAAATTCAGATCCTAACCCTTTCACATTCTGTGAATGAAATGAGTACATTTTACAACTGCATTCCTGGAGGTACTGCTGGTATTTGACGAGCCGCCACGCTCTAGCTTTCTGTCTGTAAAGTGTGTGTCTGCTCAAAATGAATAATGACTCGGGAATTTAATGCAGTACATTCACCTCCCAGGTACATTTTCTTTCTCCTTTTAAGATCTGAAAACAGTATTCACAGTAAACAGTTGTTTCAGTTCAGCCTAGGTATCATTCAGTAGCGCATGCTGTGCGAATCAATTCCTTTTTGCAATATGGGACAGAAAATTATTTATCTGAGTTACTTGCACATATTTTTAAGCCTGGGAATAGATTGCATGCACCCATGAGTCAATAATTAATGGGTGCAGTATTAAGAAAATTATTTACCTGATAAGGTGTAATTTATTTCTTTTCTTGCTGACTTACTGTAGCTTTGCATTTTGTTCACTCCGCGACAATTAAATGATTAACTCAGTGACCTGTAGTAACCAAAGGCTGAGGTTAAAAATGGATTAGTGAGTTAAGTAGCCACGATTCCTTCATAAAGCTGAGTCTGTCACCTCCTGCTCTAGGGAAAGAACTCCAAGCTTATATCCTCCTCTCCGTAAGCAACTATAAAGCTTTTATTTTTCCTGCTTGAGTTGCACTTTATGGCTATACGTTGTGGTAATGACTGTACGGGGTTGCTGTCAGTAGTACTTGATGACCTTAATGGAAATCAATGTGGCTGCCTTGTTCTGTCTCAGGTGAACTGCAGGAAAAGAGCTCTAGAGATGGTGCTGCAGGAAAAGCTCTCCCGAGCCTTTGGACAGGGGTGTGCTTCAGCTAAAAGCCACTTCCCAGCATTTGAAGTGGCAATTATCTGGGAGCTTTAATGGGTCAGAAGCTGTAAAACCTGACACTGTGAGAATGATAGGAACAAAGGAATAATTGGAGCACGCTGCTTTTTCCCCCCATCCCCATAGGTATGGTGGGAGACTGGTTGCAAATGCTGATGTATCTCTCAGGCCAGGTGTCTGTCCTGTTACTTTGCCTCGCAGCAGTCAGTGAAGTCAGCTCTTTCACCAAGCTGTCTTTCTGGCAAAAATAAAACCCAAGGCTTTACTGGGGAGAGTATGAGGAGGATATGCTACTCTGTGAACCTATGAACCTGTGATCTG
The DNA here is from genome assembly GCF_963513975.1 of Fringilla coelebs. Taxonomy (NCBI): domain Eukaryota; kingdom Metazoa; phylum Chordata; class Aves; order Passeriformes; family Fringillidae; genus Fringilla; species Fringilla coelebs. The sequence continues at coordinate 70,540,700 of NC_140031.1, read as the reverse complement.
TCATGCTTTGAATAGTTTTCATCACCCCTGACTTTGTTGCTCCCATTTTAAAGTACGTACTGTACACCTGGAAAAATGGTAGAGAAATACAATAAGGATAATCTGAGGTATGTGGTGACTCCTGCACGGGGAGAGATTAAGTAGTCTGTGGTTCTTTCACTTGGAAAAGGAATTAGACAGTTAAAAATGTGTAAAAAAATTTAAGGGGTGGAGTTTTTGATTTAGGGAGCCATTGTTCATAGCTGTTTGTTTTTCCTTATTTCTTTCTGTAATCACAGAAACAGTCAAGAAAAGGGGATTGAAGTTTTGAACCAGGTGGAATTTTTGAGATAACATTAAATAATTGTTTATGTCATAGCCAGATACTGGAATATTCTCCTATTAAGCACTATTTTTTAATGACAAAAATTAAAAAATGTTCTAAAGGTATTTAAGTAAACCCATGGAAGAAAATTTCCATTTAGAGCTTTGTAAAATAAAAAGGAGGTAAAGCCTCTGATTCAATAATCTTTTAACTGCACATTATGGATGACTATGAGATCATCCTGTATGTTTGTCCTACTGTTAGACTTCTTGCTTAAGTATCTGTTCATCTTTATTTGGAGACACGATTACCTGTTTTTCTGACTCAGTGCTGCTACAATTATGAGGTTGCGAGCTGATTTTTCTCTCTCTTTTTTTTTTTTTTTTTTTTGGCTTGGTTTGGGGTTTTTTTTGGGTTTGTTTTTTTTTTTTTTTTTACTTCTTCTTTCTCATTCCCCTTATGTTTGCTCTTTATAGGAGAGATTTTTCAACATAGGAGCTCTTTGCCCTCTTTCACATAACAAATAAGTAACTACATGCCACAGTGGATCTCTCTAATGACTGTATGCCTTTAAAATTAAATTCTAAGTGGTCAGCATAACAGAAAATGTGATCTGTGTACAATGTTTTGGGGTTTTAAAAAATATACAAATACAAGTGTATTTATCTCATGTACTCTTATTTAGCTTTAAAAAGATGAAAAATGAAAACAGTCCAGAAACACAAAGAAGTAAAACAAGTGCTCCGTGGGAGGAAAATGGCCCACAAAGGTAAGGCAAGATTTGATGTCTTAGGTATTGTGCAATAATAAATATCATACCATAGCAGAAGGTTGAAGGTTATTAATATAATATATTAATGTGTTATTTGATTCATAATAGGTGTGTATTGCAGGTAAGCAGATAGGCTGCTGGATGGATAAATGAACAGCAGATAGCAGATGGATAAATGAACAGTTAAAAATTAAGAAAGTATGTGTAAGAGGAGGTAGCCAGTGGTTGAAGGTCAGCAGTGGCTTTTTACAGAGATCTGCTCATAGACCACTGATATTTAGAATATGTGTCAAAGAACTTGAAAAAGGGGTAATAAAGTTTAGTGATGATACAAAATTGTTTAGGATAGTGAGAAATTTGTCTGTGAAGAGTGGCAGAAAGACTCCTAATGTGACTGATGGGTAGATTCTGTTGAGTCAAAAAATGTAAAGAGAGGTACAGAAGGACAAAAAAAAACCCCTAGATTTCTGGTTAAAATGAAGTGCTATGAAATTATGATGGATAACAAAGAAAACATCAGCTGTGTAGCAGTCAGAGAAACAATTAGCAATTATTAATAAAGCAAGAGAATTATGCCATTATATAAGTTGGTGGATCACATTTTGGAAGCAGTTCTGATGTTCTTATCTCAGGAAAAGGAATAGGCTTTGAGAGGAGCAAAGGTGATCAAAAATGTGAAAGGCTCTGCAGTAAATCTGTACAAGGAGCAAGGGCAGAGGCAGAAAGGAATCTTCCTTCAGACTGTAAAAGAGGGAATTTCAGGGGATGACACATAGAAAATCAAGATTCATACTGAGAAAAGAGAAAATGACCAGGACCCTGTTTTTCCTGTGAAAGAACTAAGGATCTTCAGGTGAAGCTGTTCAGAGTGGTTTGAAAGGCAGTCGGTAGTGACTCACCATGAGTGGGAGACCTGTGGTCCTCCTTTGAAAGGAGGTGAATTCCTGGGGGAAGCTGGGTGAATCATGGAACAAAAATCCTGAAGGGCTTGTGAAGACAGAGGGGCAGCAGCTGGCTCAGTAAATCCCCTGGGAATGGTGGGGGACTCAGGGAGCACTGGGGAGCTGCCTTCAGGGTTTTGCTCCCTGTAGCTGGTTGTTTACAGCTGCTGTTGGAAACAGGCTACTGAACCAGACAGTGTGTAAAGTGTAATCCAGAATGGTCCTGCCTTTCTGTGACAATTCAGATCTATACCTGATGTCTCATTTGGGGTACCCTGATGATTTACCCCAGGTGCTCCTTCTGTAGTTTCTAGAGCAGGAACAAAGCAGTCAGCAAATATTCTTTTGCTACAGTAATTTCTTTGGTTATATTTAGAAAAGTGGTGTCATCTTGTCACTTTATGTCTCCAGTGTTTAAAATTGCTCTCATGACAGCAGGAGGTTTGATCTTGCAGAAGCCAAACAATTGGCTTGAGGTAGGATTGAGCTTTTGCAAAACTATTAATTCTAAAGCACTATGTAGGTTTAGACACACAAGCAGGCTGGATGTTGCACAGAGGCTTTCACAGCTCTTAATAATTCCCATTGAGATGAGCTGTGGGAACTTTTCACCTGTGCAGAGCAGTAATCAGCTGTCTGCAGAGGCAGGTGAAGAAGAATGGATTCAGTTTGAAGGCCAGAGGCTTTTAGGAAAGCAGAAAGAAAGCTGGAGCTTGGAACACCTCCACACCATTGGCAGAGGTTTGCGTGGATGAACAGGAGAGAAATGGAGACAGAATTGTTTCATGTTCCCAAGCATCAGCTCTGTGATGAAGACAAATGTTGTGACAAAACATGGGATGTTTTCATGCTTACATCCATGGAAAACATGAAGAACACCTAGCTCTGGGTTGGATATGCCATATTAAAGCACAGAAATTTTATTATGGTAAAATAATATTAATAAACTAAAATCTATAATTTTTAAGCTTCGAGTTGTTGACCTGGCAATGCTAAGAGGTCTCTCTCCTGCATTTCAAGGTTCAGTGTGAAAAAATTATCGTTAGAAAGCAGCACTATCTGCATTTACATAGAACACCCACTAACCCCCAGAGAAGCACACACAGCCGAATGCTCACCTGTACATGAGTGTGTGTGTGCGTGCATGGATATTTTCATTTTTGTGAGCTGAATCTCAGCTGGCCTAACTGCCCTGGAAATTTTAAAGCTGACTCCTTGCTCTCCCTTTTTAACCTTAGTGGACTGTATAATTCTGCCAGTGACCGCAATAAATCGCCAAAGTTTCCTTACTCTCGCCGAAGGAACCTGTCTGGTGGCAGTGAGAATGAGTCTGGGCAGCCAGTTCGGAGGAGGTAAGAGCCTCAGCATTAACTAGTGTCAGCTTTTCTGTGGAGGAGCTGGAGGTCCTGCATGCTCAGTGCTCAGCTTGTGGAGGCACAGCTGGGTCCTGGCAAAGGGGCTGTTCCAGGGGCCAGGAAAAAACCCCACCTGCTAGTAAAAAAACACCCGAGCAAGAACGTCACAGCTGCTTTTGGAAAGGAAGCTTTGGTCAGGTTATTTGCTTGTGTGCTGTTGTGGGAAAATGATGTTAAAAATGTGAGAAGCTGCATTATTGGCATGGGCAAGATTCCTTTAGTTACTGGAGCTCTTTTTGCCTGGTGAGTGAAAGCACTGATGGATTTGCTTGCTTGACAGTGAGCTCCCCAAGCAGTGTTATAGGTACAGTTCCTTACTTTAACTGGCCCAAGGATTACACAAATGAGCCATAAAGCTGTCTTCAACAGTCCCATGTATGAACCACTTTGCATTAGAGAGGACGCCAGCAAAAATACAATTAATGACAATTTCAATTGGTACAAGCTGAATTGAATGACTTAGAGGAGTAAAATAGAATGGGTGGAGATTCTGTGCTGTGTGTCCTTGAGCATGTCCAAAAAGCAAATGACAGGAACAGTTCTGAAGCAATAGAGTGTTGAGAAGACTGTGTGTTACCTGGGATGATTTGTCCTGCTGAGCAGCTGTTTTCATCCCTGGTGCTGTTTTCATCACTGTCCTGCCTGGTGCTGTGATCTGTTATGAAGTAAAAACAAGCACAGATGCTGTGCCATATTCCTTGCAGTCTTCTAGAACTGCCTTAGGAGCCAGCGCCTGAGAGTTACATCTCTTTCTGACAGCTCTGAAATGAGTGCCTTGTTTGACCTTCAAAGCCAGAGCTGGCAAAGGGGTCTCTGACAATGCAGCTGTATTGATGAGGAAATCCAATTTGATGTGGAGCTTTTATCCTTGTCAGGTTTCTGAACTGGTTCAGACCTTTTATCTGCCGTTAGCTGTCTGGGACAGGAGAGAGGAAACTCACCCATAGTGCATGCTTAGTGACCTCAAATACATCAGTGTAACTCTCAGGCAGTGGAGCTAGGTTTATTTGCTCTGTTAGAGAGAGCCCTTGTAGGTGCTAACAGTAATGTGTTTCCTGAATGGGTTTTGTCATGTTTTAACCTCAGCCAAATCCCAGGCAGCCCCTTACTCACTCTCCTGCCAGCAGGGAGAGAATCAGAAGGGTAGGAGATAGAAACCTTGTGAGCTGAGAAACACAGCAAAAGCCAGGCAGCCAAGCAAAGCAAACCAAGGAATGAGTTCCCTGCTTCCCACTGCTGAGCAGGTGTTCAGCCAGTTCCAGCAGAGCACAGCCCATCACATAAGTAAGGGTGACTTGGGAGGACAAACACCATCAGCCCAAACATCCCCTCCTTCCTCCTCCTTCCCCCACTGTTCACACTGAGCCTGATGTCACAAGGTCTGGGATATCCCTTTGGTCAGTTTGGGTCACCTGTCCTGGCTGTGTCCCCTCCCAGCCTCCCATGTATCCCCAGCCTCCTGCCCAGTGTGACCTTGGCTCTGTGCAGTCCCTGCCCAGCAATAACAAAAGCATATCTGTATTATTGACCCTGCACAACCCCAAACACAGCCTCATGCCTGCTGCTGTGAAGAAACCTAACTCCACTGCAGACAAAACCGGCGCAGGTTTTCTGGTGCCTTGCTAGCTTAGCTGTCAGAAGGGCTCTTCTGGCCATGTAAAAACAAAAGAGTGGAGATGTGCATGGCAAAGCTCTTTCATATCAAGAAAAGAAAAGTGTTTGTGCACTGTGCAGCTGGGAATTGTTTTATCATCTGGGATGTGGACTGGACTGATCTAGTCAGTGGACAGACAGTCATGCCAATAGCAAGTTTTCTCTTGAGCTACCACATGAACAAAATGTTTTTTAAAGTTTTATCTCATATGTGAGACTGTGAAGACTGACAATAGTAGGTAGATTTTAACCTAATTATGCCTTCCTGAGGCTTGGTTTTATTCATGCACTTTCCTTTTCCAACTGTTAATAACAATAGCTGTGCTGTTTATGCACCCTTTTCTGGAGTAAAGAGGAAACCACCACGCTCTCCTTTGTTGGAAACAGTGGGAAACTCTAAAGGGCAGCGTGCTCTGCTTAATTTTGCAAGTCAGGGGTTTGCAATGAGAGCTTGAATGGAATCATGCCTTCAAAGCTTGTTGTAAAGGTGTCCTGAAGGGTTTAAAGCAAGACTGCCTGATGTCATACTGGGAAAAAAAATCCATCAAAAAACTAAAAAACTTTGGGTTTTTTATGGGTAGTTCTGTGTATTTGTATTAAGTAACTCTATGATGCTTCATTAAAACTTCCTCAATATCACAGGAAAAATCAAAACAGTGGTGAAGATTCAGATTTAAAGCAAAGGAGAAGGTAAATATATTATCTATAGCAGTTATGAAATGGTACTGAAGGTACTGGTCATATTTTGGTTCCCTTCTTGCATTCCCTTTTTTCTTTCCTTCTCCCTCATCTTCCTGAATGTATAAAATGTTTGTTTTATTATGACCTTTTTTATTTCTTATCTTTTGCTAACATGCTCTGTGGCATAGCCTCATCACAGCAGTCTTGCAGCACATTGTTCCTACCCATGTCAGAAGCAGCTTGTGAAAGTTTCCTAAGGGCTTATCTGCAACCTTAAACTCAGTTCTGGAACTTTTAGCTTTTGGATTTTGAATCTGCAGATTTGTTTTTACTTCTCCAGCCTCCCTACCCACTTTTAATTAATCTGTTTTGCAAACAAGTGTGCTATCATCTGAGATGAATTGTCCTGCCAGAGGTAAGTGCAAAGGGATATGTAACTCCTGATGGTCCTCTTGCTGTCTTGTACATTTTTTGTCAATTTTGTCTTAAGCTTCTCCTCCCTGCCCCCATCTCCCGTGTCAGACTTGACTAGTTATCACATTTCAAATAAAATGCAGGTATGAATTTGGGTGTGACCTTCACACAACTTCAGCTTTTGACAGATTTTTGCCACATCTGCTTGTCATGACTCTGTTTAGTGCTCCTCCTTGCTCCTGTGCTCCTGCTTGCACTGCTGGAATAAGGAGACAGTGGAGTGCATTTCAATGTCAGAGGCTCCTGGAGCTTGGGAAGGCGAGGAGGCACTCCCAGGATCTGAATCACTGCAGCAGCACAGGAAAGGAGCTCTGGCAGAGACACAAACATCTCGGGACAATCACAGGAAGCCAGAGAAAGTGCTCATGTACTTTGTACTTACTATGAGATAACAGAATATTCTTTGGAAGGATGTTAACATTACAAGCTGCCAGTGGTAGTCCTGTGATAGATGTCCAGCACAAAAAACTGAGAACATTTAGTTAAGAGTCTCAGGTGGAAAGCCTCAGTGCTCAGAAGGGACCTCTTACCACATGTTGGTTATTGTGCATGGCAAAAGGCCTTCTCCACTTCCTCACAGTTTGGCTATTCTCCTCTCATTTCAACCAGAAAAAGACTGTGCCAGAATGCGAGCTTTCCTCAGCCCTCCAAGCCCCCTCCTAGGCAGTATTTGTTGTGTCTCTTGTAAAACTGACTATGACTTCTTTCCAGCTCCTTATGCCAGAGTATATAGGTATTCTACCTGCAAAATATCAAATATATTGCATGACAAGGAAAACAGGGGAATGAAGGACAAAAGATACCTTAAAATTGTCAGAGATAGGGATGATCTCATGTGTTCTTGCACCTGATTTAGGAAACAATCTTTTTTTTCTACCCATTTTTGGTATTTTATTCAGTTCAGTAAAAGATGATAGTTAATATTCAGTGAAAGATAATATTCTGACAACAAGCATGAGCAGCTGCCACTCAGCTGACAGCTCAGGAGCCCTTCTGTCTCCCCACAAATGCTTTCCTGACAAGGAACACAAAGTAATTCAATGGGCAATATCCAAAAGGTGAATCAGATTTTCATTCCTGAAAAGTTAGAGAAAGGGTTATCCTGAGCTTGATCAATTCGGATGTTTTATCTTGTACTTTGCCTGCCACGCTGTGATTTTTGGCTGTTTTGGTACCTTTTGAGATAAATTACTTAAATCACATGAAGGAACTTCTTGTCATACTGAAAAATGTAGAAGAGTCATGTTAATGACCTGGAAGTGGGAAAGAACAGTGTTGGTCAAACAACTTATTGATATTGATGTTAGTGGTATATTTATTAAACAGCTGATAAGACTGGGCTGGGGAAAGGTATACTTTTGGTTGTGTAAGGGCTGCTGCAGTTCTAGAGCATTTATTGCTCTTAACTTTTCCATAGTGCTTGAGTGACTCTTTTGACATCATCTTTTAATCTTCCTTCTTCCTTTGGGGTTACAATTTTCTGTATTAACAAACATATTTTTTATTCCTACTTTGAGCTTCATCCAGAAAAGTGTAGTTTTAGCTGGCAGCATGGATAACCTGGCTTTAAATTATGAACATGAAGTTCGAGGATGTCACTGAACCTGTGGGAAAAACAAAAAAAAAAACAACCCAACAATATTTTTACTATTAGAGAATCCAGGCATTACTTTATTCTGGTTAGGATGTTGTTCTGACCAGGATGTCAAGAGAACAACAGAAATAATTTCATCCTCACGTAGCCTCAATGTGCAGAGGAAATAACTTCATGACACATATATTTTACCAGATTTTTCACTAACTTTATACACTCAAAACCCAAAGAGAGTCACTGGTTCATGTTCATTGGTTCCAAGTTACATAGTTTGCAGTATTTGGTTTTCTATTGGATATGAATTTGTTTGCCTCCAATGCTAATTTGGTCCTCATTCCTATCTTTCCTTTCCCGGGCCAGGTGTCTCTCACCCTGCCAGGGCTGATGTTTAGAGCTGATGGCCATTAATGGTCGTTGATGCTCATTGTCTTTTGTGCTTCTTCTGTGCTACTCCCAGTCTGTTTAGATGTTAAGTTTATCAGGCCTTTCCTAGTGGAACAATGCCCTGAAAAAAACTTGAATTCCCTTCCCCAAGGGCAAAGGTGAACAAACCTGACTAAAGCTATAAAATGAAAAAAAAAAATTAAACTTGGTATCTTTTCCCCACTCCTTCTCTGGGGGAATTCACTTTGCCAAATTTATTTCTCACAGGCAATCTGGGTTTAACTGATTTTCCTAGACTTTAACTGATTTTAACTGATTTTCCTAGACTTTAGCTGTCCTATTATTTTAAGACATTTTTGTTTGAATGGGAGCTATTTGAGCTAATGATTTCCTAATTTAGAAGAGAGGAGAGAACTGACTCCATAGACCAAAGGATTTAAAGGCTCAGCAATTTGTTGGAGGCAACTGTAATTCACTGGTATTAGGGAGAATTTCATGAGGCTCTCAGGTGTGTCAGAATGACATCTGCATCAGTGTCCTGGTTATTTAGTCCTAGTCCTCTAGAAAGCAGAGTGGCGTGTGCCTGACCAGATAGAAGAGCTTCATGCTCCATCTGTGCTGTTCCCTGCAAACAATCTTCTCTCATCCTGTTTGGGCTCTTCTTCCTAAACCATTAGAACCATGCAGTGAGCAGGAGCTAGTCAGGAGCTTCCTACCTTGTCATTAAATGCTTCCCCCTACCTGTTACTCACACCTAAGGAACTGCTTTCTCTCCTTGGCTTGTTTGAGGTGTAGTTTAACAATTCTGTCCTCTTACAAATGTCAACTACCAAAGAGTGAAAGAAAAGCCAGGAGGCATAAGGAAATATGTATCTCTACCAGCATCACCAGGACTTATCCCCTTCTAGCTCCTATTTCATAGCCAGAGACCTCAGAAGAAAGATTCTGTTTTCCTTTGAAGCAAAAGTGTCACCAATTCCAACTCCAGACAGCCTAAATGCTTGTAGACCAGCTCCTGTTAACACCAGTCAGCTTCCTCATTAATCAGCACGTCCGTCTTTGGAATCACAGAAATGTTCAGGTTGGGAAGGACCCTTTCCAGATCATCAAATCCACCCATTCCCAAGCCATCCTCACACTAAAGAACAAATAGTCCAAACCAGATCGTGATGAGAGTGCCAGTTTTAGCCAGTGGTAGAGTGGCAGAGTCCTGGATTCTAGGAGCAAAGCCCTGACAGCTGTTCTGTGTGCTCCGAAATGCAGTCACAGAGTTAAGGGTCTCAGGTGTAGAGGGGAGTTTGCCTTCTTTTTTCCATAAAGAGCAGCAGAATCCTAGTGCTACTGGTGTTTCACCATGCTGCCTAACATTCCCTTCAGACAAGCTGGGTTGACCTGATTTTTCTGGACTGCAGCTGTCCTGTTCTTCTAACACATTTTTACTTGAGTGGGAGACATTTGAACTAATGATTTGCTAATTTAGCATAGAGAGTAGAATCCATAGACTGAGGACTTAAGAACTTACAGGATGGGAGTTGAGGGGCATAGAATACATAGATCTGAGAGCATTTTGTTTTGCCTGCAACCCGAGAATTCTGAGTAATTTCTGCTGGGTGTACCAGAATCTGCAAGAAGAAAAGAACTGTACAGATTAGAGACGAAACATTTCACACCTCCAAGAAACAAAGTTATGTGGCACTCACAAAAAGAATGCTGAACAATAAAATAATACAAATTTTAAAAAATAAATGAAACAGTGAAATTATTCAAAATGAAATCAGCACTCACCTGATACTGCAGTCTGGGTGCACTACTTTTGGAGGAGTTCTTCCCAATCAATTAATAAGAAAAAGATACTACGACTTGCAGGTATGGACAAGCACTCCAGGGTCTTTTAATTCTGGTTTTCTGAGTAATGTCTTTAAGTGTTGTTCTTTCCTCATTTAACACTGCAATAATTTTGGTGTTAGTAGATACATTCATCCTGAGATGTTGCTTTTCTCCTCTCCAGGTCACGGTCCCGTTGTAACACCAGCAGTGGCAGTGAATCCGAAAATTCCAACAGAGAGCATCGGAAGAAGAGAAACAGGTGACAATATATTAAGTATTTTAGACAGGAATACCTGAAGAATTTAATGTCTTTGGGAAGACATGAAACAGACAAATGGAGATGGACTTTTCTCAGATAAACCTAGTAAGAAGGGATCTAACATATTTTATGAGTATAGAGTCCTCCTGAGGCAGCTCAAGACCCTTTTCTGAATAAGAAGAGTGATTATTGCCAGAATACATCATTATAGTTGTATGCAATGAATGCCTGCTCTCCTCTTCCTTGGGAAGAGCTCAGTAATGAACCACAAGATCAAGCACAGGGCACACTTACTAAAGACTTGTGGTAAAAATGCAAATAAAGTGGATAATATCTCGATAATGATATTCTCAGCATATACTTTTACCTCACAAATTCAAGTGCAGATTTTTTCAAGTAGAAAATAAGCTGTTAAGAAGTAGAAATATTTTTAGTGGCTGTGAATGTCAATGGTGTTTTTAAATTCCTGTATTTAATTTTATAAAGATTTTGTTTTCCAAAATGTCTGGTGTGGGCCCAAACCCCAAATGTGTACAGCATCAAGTTTCAATAGGGCTGCAATAGTTCATATCAAGTGATGCTAACAAGTCCTGTATTATATATTCTATTTTCCCTGTTGCTGGTATGAGAAAGATGATGTAACTACTGATTTCCTATAAATTCTCTTCAAAGCTGTATATTTTATGTTGCACTGGAGATGACAACATCCTGGAGGTATTTCTGAAAATATACTTTTTAAAAGCACATAGAATTTCCTGGTATTACATAAACACAGTGCAAAAGAAATGTAACTAGACAAAAGAGGAACTGTTTTAAGGCAAAGTTTCTAAGTTACTGTCTGCATGAGCTGCCATCATTTCTTCATGTCTTATATTCAGTGATAAATGATTTCCAGATCTCTGGAAGCTCTGAGAAATAATTGCATGCTAGATAGTGCAGCAGGAGTATGCAGTATAATTACATTTTCAGCATGACTTGCAGTAGTTAAAGAAATGTTAAAAACCATTGTGACACTCACATGGGATGGCATAAAGCACATTTGAGACATGAGATTTCTTTGAAGCTTACCTAAATTAGAGCACAGTCTTGTAGGGTACTTGGCTAACAATAACCTAGTGTGCATGGAAGGTTTGTTTTCCAGCTGAAGTTTAAATGACATGCTGAGTGTAGTTTCAGTGATCATCAGTAAATGGTATTTTGTATCCCTTTCTCCCAGAACACTCTTGCCAGGTTTTTTTCCTCTTGTGAAACTCCTCCTGCAGGGAGCTCCACAAGCAAGAGAAAGAAATTAGAGAGTGACCACAAGAATGTTTGTAAGAACTCCTGGCAATATAAAGACTGGATTGTAAGAAGGATTAAGTACTGCTTATCATTTTTTTGAAGAATGAAAGGGCTTTTACTCACACTTCCTCACTTCATGAAAAAAATTTAAAAAGAAAAAGAAAAAAAATCTTTTTTTTTTTTTGTTTCTAAGTTTTTCACGTTTTCAGAAATGGAAGATACAACAAAAATGTTAATGTCTGAGCATCTGTTGTTCTTAGGTGATCACTTGAAATCTGACCAGAAAAAAAATCATTACCAGTGTGAGATTAAACAAGTACTAAATGAGCTGGAAGTCCAAGACTTGTTCCTTGCAAGCAGGTGCAGGAAAACAATCGGTCATAATAAATTTCTGCACTTTCTTAGCAGCCATAGCAGGAATATAACAAGCTGGAAGGTCAGAGGCTTCCTGTTTTCAGACATGAGGCAGCACTAGCAGGGTTAAATAGGACATTATAATGAGGCTTGCAACTGCTGTTACCCAAATTTCTGCTGTTACACAGACTAATACAGTTTATTTCCCAGTACAATAATCAGGTCCCTGACACAACCAGAAACAAAAGTGGTTTATTTTATTGAAAAAAAAAGAGAGTGAATAGTCACATTAACCAAAGAAGTCTGCTTCTGGTCACAGTAGAGTAGAATACGTTGTTCACATGACAGGAGATCACTGCAAATTGTTTGCCAGAAGAAAACAAATTATCAGAGAAAACCAGAAACATAGGTGAGAGCTTCTGAAGGTAGAAAACTAGAAAAATCTTGGGGAAAATCTTTTTACCTGATCTCAATCTTTGAGGCTTCATGCCATTATATAAATGTTTTCTCCTGAGCAGATGTTCATATGAAAGAGAGGAAGAACCTGAGCATATTTCAATCACAGAAGAAATTAATTTGCATTTTCAATCCTGTGGTCAAAATTTATTGTGTCGATAAAAATAGATTAAAGGAGCAGACAGTGCATACTGAAGCATACTGAAGCATACTTTCCTTCCTGGCTACATTTAGAAGATGCATCTGATTGGAATCAGAGAGTGACTGAATGGCTGAGGCTGGCAGGGACCTCCAGGTGTCATCTGGTCCAACCACTGCTCCAGCAGGGCCACCAAGAGCTGGCAGTCCAGGATCACTCCCACACAGCTTTTCAGTATCTCCACGGATAGAGACACCACCATCCCTCTGGGCAGCCTGTGCTGGTGCTCAGTGAAAAGTTTGAAAGGAAAACTGTTATAGGCTTTCAGTACAAGGGCAATGGTTTTTATTCAAAAGCACCTTTAAACAGAAATTTAGGATTTGAGCTAAATTTCTTTCAGCATTTTTTTGTCATTTTTGTCACTTCTGTCAACCAAAACCCTAAAAGATTTGCCCCAAAATTATTAGAATTTGAACAATGCATTCAAATAACGTATCCAATGCAGAGATTGTGGTACCTTGGTCATCTTTTACCTTGTTAAATGTGAGCATACTACCTTTCTTTGCAACTGCAAATGTATGTTCTTCATGTCCCCATCTAGTAGAGTTCTGCGGTGGTGCAACAGTACTTTGAGTTTGCTCGTTTTAATAGCTGCAATGCTAACTTTATATATTTAGATTTTCAGTATTTTTGTACAAGTGACTGCCACGTGTGGGAGGCAGTTGGTGGTATCTATGCCATATGGGATGATTGCTGTTTGCACAAATTGGATTATTTAGGATGAAAATCACAACTCATTACTTGTTGCTGTGTGAGTCTTTCTACTAAATCCTTAGATAGAAGTTTATGTTAATACCTGTCAGCAGATTACAGATTTAAAAAGATTTGCTTAGAAATCAAAACCTGAGGTTGCAGTCTTCTCCAGATGCTTCATACCATTTGGTAGAGTTGTGTCTGTTTACAGTAGTTGGGGATTGAGCTCAAAATTCATTATGCATGTGAGAGAAGATCTGATTAAAGGAAAAGCAGAAGCCTGTGTAGCTGGTTTAGCCTGATACAATTCAAAACTCAAAGAGAAAAGTACATCTGAAGTGAAGAGCAACAACAACATACTTTGCATTGCCTACGTCTCCAGTCTCCAGTGTAATCCCTTTATCTCTGTTGGCTTCTTTGTTTGTTGTACCTGTCAGTCTTCTGGTTTCTCCAGTATCCCAGTCATGCCATCCGATCAGACAATCCCCCCTTGGGAGAAATTTTCCAGGGATGTTTTGAAATCCCGGCTGAATTTTAAATTCACTGCTGTGACCAAGCATATCCATTTGCTCCACCACCTTAGCACTTCATCCCAGCAGTCAAATGTGCAACCTCAAAACTGTGGGAAGCCTCTCTGGAACTTTGGTCAAGCGCTGCCTGGAGGGCTGTGGCATTGTGGAATTACTGCAGCCTGCTAACAAACGTGCTGAGTTGACAGGATTTCGATGTTTGGCTCAATCTGTAATGCATTCCATCAATGAATTAATGGATTTTAAACTAACCAACTTAAAAAAAGAAGGAATAAATGGCATAGCATGTCATTTACATCCACACAAGCCATGACAGGGACCAAACCCTCAGGGGATGGTGCAGAAGGAGTGCCATGGAGATCTGCGTGCATCCTGGGCTTTGTTGCAGGTTAGGATCAAAGGATGATTCTTCTGAGTGGGACTCAGGGAGCAGATTTTTCCCTGGATCCTAGGAAGGTGCATGCTGCAGTAAAGTGCTTCTGAAAGCTGTAGTAGTAGAACCTAGTAGTGATGTGGGTCTCCCATTTGGTGCAGATGAGGTAGAGTGGAATATGTAAACAGGGAAAAATTCCAGATGTTTGGCCTGGACTGGGAAGAAGAATGCAAGTTGTGGGCCTGTCCTTAAAGGCATGGATTGTTACATTTTTGGCTCATGCTGTTTGTAAATAACAAACCACCGAGTTTTCTTTTATATAGTTCTTACACTTTAATCCAGTTTGGGAGTATTAGTTAAAATTTAGCGCAATGAAAGGTTAAGTACAGCATTGCAGGAGCTGGATTTTTGGAGGGGGAGGGTGGGTGGAAATGCCCCATTGCTGCTCAGAGCATCCTGCCCTGAGAGCCCTCGGACTAAACTCTCGGTGCCTCTTTCGCAGATTGCGGCAGGAGAATGAAATGGTTGACTCGGCTCCTCAGTGGGAAGCTGTGCTGCGGCGGCAGAAAGGGAAAACCCAGGCAGATCCAAACTACCGGCGATCCAGGCACAGATCCCGATCGTACGTAACCCTTGCACCCTTTGATGTGTAAATTAAGGCTGCTGAACCGTGTTAAAGATCGGGATGAATACCTGCAGTGTGGCAGCGGCTCTCAGCTGCTGAGGAGCAGAGATTTTCACGCGGCATGCTCCCACGTTAGCAGACTTGTGTTTGTGGCCAAATTGCCTTTGTTTACTGATTTGAATTTTAGGGCACAAATGACAAAGAGAGGGCTTTATAACGAAGCTGCTGAGAAACTCTGTCTATCACCTGGGAAGAAGACCGGGATGGTTCTGTGGCTCATTGAACATTAGTTCTGTAATGAGTAGAGTGATTCCTCTTTTCTGGGCAGCAGCAGAAGAATTGAGATTTTACTTGACAGCTGCAAACATTTGTATGGAATACATGCACACCTGTTTAATCATATAATATCTGCAGTGGTGTTCCAGATGAAAGCAGCTGCCCATGTTTCCATGTCAAATTATCCCTGACAAGCAGCAGTCAGTGATATATTGCATCCCAGTGTCAGGATTTCCATGATGGAGCCTTACTGCCAGGCTCTGCTGTTCCTGCTTACAACCTGTTCTGACCTGGTGAAGTTATCAGCTTTTGAAATTAGTTTTCTCAGGCTAATGAAAATGTTGGTTTCCTTTCATTTATATTTTTCTTCTAAAATGATCTGGTTTTGGGGCATAGACACACGGTTTGGTATCACTGAAATCATAGTCAGCTCTGAAATTTCCAGCATTAAAATCCCATTGAGTTCTATTTTCCGCTGCCCATGTTGCTAGACCTCATTGCTGTCTCCAGTTTTGTAGTGCAGAGTTTTATTTCTTTATGAGGAACAGAATTTACCTTTAAAGGTCCAAATATTAGAATTTCTTCTTTAACAGGCTTTGTACAGACTTGTTCACTTTCAGCTGCACAAAAGTCTTGGGTTATTAGGTGTACTTGTACAACGATATATTACTAAACCATTAAAGAATATTAAAGCTTACTTGTATGGAATCCAGCAAATACAGTTCATTAAATTTGATTTTGGTTTATTGTATACAGAAAGTGCTATAAATTAGGAAATGTACTCAGTTAATAATGGTTACATTAAATTTGTAGCCAACTTTTCTTTTTTACCCACAGGCCAGGTAAATCTCATTTTTTGGACAGCACGGGTTCCCTCTTGTGGTTAACTTAACTTATGAAATGGCTTTGATTTTCCAGCACAGTGACATTCTGAGTTATATTTCATTTAAACTACTTTTAACAAAAATGCATACTTGTTAAGCATCTAACTTGGAAAACAAAAATCCTAGAGGAAGCAAAGAAATGAGGAAGTTCTGATGATTTTGGGAGGCTTCTCATTTCCTTTTGCTATTCTTTTAGTTATTCATTAGTTTCTCCTTTTTATCACACTCTCTAGTTAAAAAAACTCACAAAAACAAACCCACAATGAAACAAGCCCAAACTAACTTTTGAAAATAAATTAGTAAAGGCATTTAACTGTTAACATGTAGTACATTATAAGAGAATGTATTTAGTTTGGCTCAGCTGGACTCTAGTTTGGCTTGGCTGGACACAGTTCAGAAGAAAAGGAAACATTATTCCATAGGTTATGGTTGTTTTGGTTTTAAATGTTGTCAAATGGTCATTTCAACTTGCCCATTCAAAAATTGATACAAACTCTTAAATTTAGTAGAACAGGTAATTTTTTCACAGTAAGTCCATTATTGCATTTGTAAATGGAGCTTCCCACATATGAAGTATTATCTGAAGTGTTTGTTACTGTGCCTGGCATAGTGCATTTCATTTGCTTGATAATGAGTAATATTAATAATTCGTGGTGGCAAGGTAGTGTCTCCTTGGTCTTGGGAGTAAAAGTATTTGACAGGAATTTGACCTTTCTTTCTCCTCAAGGAATAAGCAAATGCAGAGAGCTCCCAATTCTAGTTCCACAGGGTTTATTTTCAGGAGTTCATGTAAAACATCTGTGTAGCCAAAGGGCTTTTTCTAATTAAGAAGAATGGCCATAAAATTCCATGGCTATTTAAATTTACCATTTGTGACTCAAACTGAAATATTAATAAGGGTGCAGATGCAGGCACAAAAAATAATGTAGACCTTATTAATGTGTAGAGCTGTTCCAGCTTGTGCAAACGAAAAAAAAATAAACAAAACCCCCCCATGAGATTCATCACTTACTGGGGAGTCCCATTAGGTTTCTTGTGCATTAGAGAAACTGATTAGCATGCAAATTGTCCAGAAGGTATTGATTCAGATACTGAGATAGGACAATCTGAGTCCTATATATCAAACCAGTGAGTTTAAAAAAAATTCACAGTAAGAAGATGAAAACAAAGTAAAAAAGGGATTGTGATCTAGCTTTAAAGATTTAACAGAAGAATTGCTTTGTTGTGGGCTCTTAAGAACCCTACAAACATGAATGTCCTATGCAGTATACGCAATACCTACATTTCATCTTACATTTCACTTTTCTTTTTGTAAGCTTTCCATCGTCTTGCTTTCAAAGGAAGGGAGAACAGGCCTTGGGAAAGAAAATGCCTTAATTAAGTTACTTCATCTGCATCATATTTCTTTACACTCTTTGGTGGAGAGCTAACCTGAATAAATGCTGTAAGGTTATCCCAGTATGGTAACATTTCTTAAACAGATGGAAAATAACTAGTTGTAGGATGTGAAGTCTAAGAGAAGTTTGGTCTGAGGAATCATTGCATTTAGCCCTTTTTCCCCTTTTTTCCCATGGTATGCCCTACTGCTAAATTGGTATTGTACAGCAAAGTCTTTATTATTAGTGTAATTGCAGGGATGGAAAGAAGGAAAGTGGCAGAGATCACAGAGCAAAATACCTGGAGCTGGTCACAGAAAGCAGGAAGCACAGTTCCTAGAAAGTGGAGAAATGGAGATGTCTTCCCATACAACCATTCTCGTTCCATGCTGCCCCACAAATTAATATTTCTTACCGCTGGTGAGGCCTCACACGATGCTTTGTGATACTTGAGACTTTAGCCCAGGTCCTGAACTGCTGTATTTCCATGAATAAGTAAAAGCCATGAGCTGATCAAATGGGTCAGTGGTGGCACAATACCCTGCTTTGTGCTGTCCTGGGTTAGGGAGCAACCTTGGGGCTTTGCTTCCTGGGGCAAACTAGGGCTTGTAAGCATGACAAAGCCTCCCTGGAGAAGCTGGCATTTTCCAGGGAGCTTTCACATCCCCCACTGTCTGATTATTCAGCCTCATAGAGGATGCCTATCTTTCCACCCCCAGGGTGATCGCAGGGTTTGCAGCTGCTATTTTGTGAGCAGGAAGCTACATGGGGGCAGAAATCAGTTCAAAACTGAGGGGTGAAATAGGCTCTTAAATGCCACTGACTTTACTGCATCAGGGAGCTAAAAGCAGCATGGACAGATGATGCAATAAAGAGAAGTAAATACAAGAAGGGTGAAGGAGCATTAGGAGTATGGTACTTAGCCCTTTTTTATTTTTATTTTTTCCCATGGGATGCCATACTGCTGAATTGCATTGTACAGCAAAGTCTTTATTATTAGTGTAATTGCAGGGATGGAAAGAGGGGAAAATTGCAGAGATCACAGAGAAAAACACCTGGGGCTGGTCACAGAAAGCAGGAGGCGCAGATAGAAGTGAAAATCAGAGAAAACTAAATGCATTATAATAAACAGAAACACAAAAATCTTTAAAAAACTCTGAACACAGACAACAAATGGACTGTAAGCCACCCATGCTGTAGCTGTTGCCATCATGAGAACCTGAAGAGCTGGAATGGACAGCAGTTTGTCAAGGATGGGAATCATCCTGCCTGGAAAGTCTTGGAGCCTGAGGTGGTTATGGATTAATTAATTTTAACCCTACTAGGGAAACCCAAATGCTAGGTTGTTTTTCACCCTTTGGTCATTCTCTGGTGTTTATAAACCAGTCAAGTAGGATCTCCTAGTACTTCTGCTCCTTTAAAATCTTAAAAGTATCCCAAAACATCACTATTCCAAAATATTCTGCCTGTACATCAGCTGTTGCAATATAGATGTCTCGGAACATTATTCCTAGGCTGAAATCTGGAAATAAGCCAAACATGGTAATGGTGAGAGCCCATTTAGAGGTGCAAAAATGCAGATCTCTGCTGTCCTCCTTGATCTGCATCTAAATTTGGATTATATGCCTCCTAAAGCATCTTTGAATATGTTAGGCTTTTTTCTAAGAGAAAAAAAATCAGGCTGTATGACCTGATGGTGTAAGGCTTATTATTTGAGAAACTTTGGGTGTATTTAGGTGTGCTGTATGTGTCTAAAAGTTGCATCCCTCACATCTTAGATAGTGTGGAACAGTCTAGCTGTTGACACTGAGCTTATATAATGACAAGGAAAAGAGTTACCTGATCTCTCCATGCAAATGTAGTCCTTGCCACTGCCTAAAATCTTTACTTAATCTAATGAATGGGTTTGGGTGAATTCCAGGTGCAGCTTAAACAACAGCGGTGGTTTTGCACTTACCTTGCAATAGAGAAGGAAAAGAAAAGTAAAAATAAAGGGGTTCTAGTTAGAAGCATCTATTCTGTGATTTAGTAGAAAATGCAAAATCTGCCCCTCAGGCTTGCTTTGCTCCATCTCTATGTCTGCAACAGGGAGATTACCATTTTTGGTTAAGTGCTTTGTGCCTGAATTGAATACTTGCTAAAATACTTAGGTGCATAAGTAGTAGGCATAATTGCTGGTTTGATTAGTTTGTTGGTGAGTTGTTGGTGTTTTTTTTTTTGTATTGGGCACCAAAAATACATAAATTGTGCAGACGACCAAAAAGAGAAAGGCTGCACTGTGATTGCAGTGGAGTTGTTTCATTCAGGTCTTTACTGGTGTCCACTGGGAATGTCTGGGATTACTGATCTGTGGCCTGTGCCTCCTTCTGCCCACCAAGGGCTCTGTGGGCCACAGCACATTTCTGAGGACCTTCTTCAGAAGTGTTATTCCAAAACATGTTGTCCTTGGAGGGATAAGGGTTGGCAGCAACTGGGCAGTGATTTGGCTTGGGGAATTCTGCTGCTGTTTATATTTTATGTACACTCTTGCTGAAGGCTGGTGGAACTGGAATTGTGATTGAGAGCCTGTCATTCAAGACATGACTTTTCTCAGTTGAAATAAAGCAATGAAGTTTAACGAGTTTTCTGAGATAACAAACCTTAAAACTGAAGTCACTGGTGGATTACACTTACCATGATTTCTGTGCAGGGTCTGTGCTCTTAAAAGTTATTTGTACAGCAACATGGTCAGATGATGGCTTTCACAGTTTTTTGCCTGTTGTCACAGCCTTTGTTGTCTTTGTTGATATTTATAGGAGAAGCCCAGATGTACAAGCTAAAGAAGAACTGTGGAAACATATTCAGTAAGTATGGTCCTTGTAGGGCCTGAGAGATGCTTTGTTTGCCTTTAATGCAGTTATTCAAAGCCCCTCCACTGTGGCACTACACTGATGTAGTTTCAGTAAATGATGTATGTTAATGACCTCCCATGTGTAGAAGATACTGCAGGTCACTGAGTGCACTGAATAAAGATGACCACTGTATGTAAATGAATTTTTAAAGAACAATACATCATTTTAGGGATTTATTCCTGTGTGGCTTCCAAAATGTCAATATCGACACTTTTAGTATGGACACCCCATTAGCCCTTAGGAAGATATCTAGCAATTCCAAATCATATTCACTCTTCAGCAAACAAAATGTTCATGATATTGTGAAGCAACAAGATCAGATTTGCAGGGAGGTGAGAAGAAGGTGGAACAGGATGAGACATGCAGTTGAAGCAATCAAGGTGAAGTTACACTTATTTCAAAATAAGTGTCCTATTTTGATGTCAAGATAGCTTCAGGGCTGACAACAGCTTGTTTTAGTATATCTTTTTAGCCCAATATAATAAAAACTTTTGCACTTCATATTTACTGTTACATTTTTTACTTATCCTTTATAGGAAGGAGCTTGTGGATCCATCTGGCCTATCTGAGGAACAACTGAAAGAAATTCCATACACTAAAGTCGAGTGAGTTTGTGTCAGAATTTATTTTTTTGAATATAAAAGCCCACTTTTCTTACTTTACTGTGAACTCTGTCCTACTGAAATAGGAATGGGTTTACATATAATCTATAAGCTCATATCTATTCCAGATACTCCCCTAGGATGGGTTGGGTGGGGATACTTAATAATCTTAAAATCAAATATTTTTCCTTTTCAAAATAAGAAAAAAAACCCATCTTAATCTCTCAGTCTCTCCCACACACTCATGAACCTGTCTGTATGTTCTGTATGTCTCCCTATGCTAGCAAGGAAACTTATATTATAAACTGCAGAACCAGAAAGAAATGAATGCAAACAAGAAAATAAATTTTTTCTTAAACTTCTTTGATTTAAATATCCCAATCATTCAAGGCACTCTTTAATCTCTGCAACCCCTTCCCTGGCTTTCCATGGGCAGCTGCCAGGGCATAGCTATTTCCTTAAGAACCAACATCCATTTCACTGCAATAATTGCCCATTTGGGATTCCAAGTACCAGTGCAAGCAGCTTAAATGTGGCACAAATGGGATCCTGGGTTGCATTATAATGTACTTCCAAACACTACTAGGCAGAAAAGGCTGATGTTAAGGACATATAAATTAATGCATTCTTTATTAAAGTTCCATTCTCAAATATGGCCATGCCAGTTTGTGACCCCTGCTCTCTTAAAGCATTGAATTCCAAGTCCAGACTTCTAAAAAGAAGCATCAGCCCTTTAAATTCAGCCAGTGCAAGAAGCCATCTGTTACACTTCAGTACGAAATGGGAAGACTCTCAGTCTGCAGCTGAATTTGTGTTTTGTGCCAAGGATCTGGTTTACCAACCCCCTGTTATGAATTCTGTGTCTCTCTCAGGACTCAAGGTGACCCCATCCGCATCCGGCACTCGCACTCCCCTCGCAGCTACCGGCAGTACCGGCGGTCCCAGTGCTCTGATGGGGAGAGATCTGTCCTGTCTGAAGTGAAGTATGTGAACGTGGTTATTAGCACTGAACTAGTCTAGTGCAGCCCAAAAGTTGTTAGAGATCATGGTGGTAAGAAGCCGCATAAATGTGGCTGGTTGGGGGCACAGGGTTCAGGCGACCCCCTGAATAGTATGTCTTCAGAGCTAAACATGAATGAAACAACTCCAAAAACACTTATGGTTTGTTCTCAGCCACAGGGGCTTTCTTGATCCATTTGGAAGGAGGAAAAACTGAAAAGGCTCAAATAAACCGGTATTGGTCTTTAGTGGTAGGTCATAAAGTTGCTTAGGGGATGAGAATCCATGAGTTGCTTCATCCTTGATAGAGTTAAGATGTTATCAGTGTTAGGTCTGTAATTTTTTTCATGGGAACTCTAGTACAACCCCCTTCATCAATCGGTGGATCAGTCTTTCCTAGAAGACTGAAGAGTACTTATGAATGGAAAAGCAACAGTCCCGTTCTCAGCTGCAGCAAAGCCATAAAAATATGAAAAGCAGTCCCCAACTGGAAGGCTGGTTTTAGCTGAATAGCACCCTGAAGGAGGTGTGGCACACCCATGATTTCATGTGAGACTTTGCCATGAGGGTGACTGGGCCCTGGCAGAGGTTGCCCAGAGAAGCTGTGGCTGCCCCATCCCTAGAAATGCCCAAGACCAGGCTGGAGGGAACTCTGAGCAACCTGGGATAGTGGAATGTATCCAGGCCTATAGCAGGAGGTAGAACTGGATGATCTTTATGGTCCCTCCCAAACAAAACCATTCTGTCATTCACTGATGTTGTATCAATTTAGGCTGCTTCCAAAGACCAAGAAAAGACAGGAATGGGATGGGATGGGCTATGCCCTGGAAGTGCCCACAAAGGATCAGCATGACAGCTTTCAGGTGTCCCAAGTCAAGTGATAGAAGCCTTTCAGATCAATAGAGCAGTCTCTGTCAGTTTCACTGTTCTTCCTCTGCACAGTTATAGTTTACCTCACTAAAGCAATATCCACTTTGTGATATCATAATTCCAGTGTCAAAACTGATCTGGTCCCTCCACTGCCTGTTACACGATCTTCTGATGGGAAAGTTCCCAGCATCCAGCTGACTCAACAGGTTAGTGATTGTACATCCTTTTCAATTTTACTTTTTATTGGAGGGAGAAGTGGGGCTCTGGTGCTTTATTTAAGATAGTCTTTGTTTTTCAGTGAAAAATAAAGATGAGATTTTTTTTCAGCAGCAGTGTGAGTTGAATTTTTGTATTTTACCTACACTTTGTTCGTATTCCAAAATGCATGTAGTTCTGTAGCATATACCACTCTTTGTGCTGTTGGAGAACTCTTTACCAATCTGATGCATTCCTAAGATGCACCTCTGCTTGAAGGAAAACTGACTTTTACCACTTGAATTATGCAGATGTGGTTGTGATGCAGTTGTAATCACATCATTTATTAATCTCTTTTAGAGGTTGTCTGAAGAGTTTTGTTGCTTGGGCTTGAAACAGCGTGCTTCTTTTATTTTCCTTTCTCTTTTATTCCCCCCCCCCCCCCCAACCACTGAATTTTTTTTAGGCTATCTAAAAGGAACAGAACTTGCCTTTTGTTAATCTAACTGAATCACTGTCTTTCATCATATATTACACTACCATATCTCTCAGTTTTGATAGTTTTATTGAGCTCAGAATGTGCAAAGCAAATTCTATTTAAAAGCACTCACAAGTCTTTTGTACAAACACACAAAAGGAGAACCAAAATATGAAGGGAGAATTCCAGACACCTAACTTACCACACCAGTAATGTTAAAATGTTCAGTGTGTACAAACACCTCTCTTTTCCCTCTGCCCCAGCCTCCCTCATGACAGTGGATATTAATTCCTTTTGAGTGTTTACATGCAATGTTTTGCTAAATATCAAATAATTAATCATGGCATTTCCTGAAGAGGCAAAAGCACAAAGGGGCAGCAGCTGGCAGGAGGCAAGAGGGGAAAAAAGTTCTGTTTGATCAAATAAATGCAGAGACTTTATTCCTGATGCATGTAGAGACATATTCCTGATGCATGTATATATACATATATGTGAATTGCCATACCATAGCCTAAGGCTTTCATAGCAAGTTAGCAAAATAGTGTTTAAATTCTGCTGTATCTTTTCAACAACATGTTTAATTTATTCTCTTCAGAGGCAGAATGGATCTAAGGACAGCCTAATAGAAGAACCATCTCTGATATCCACTAATAATGTTGATGGAAAACCCAACACTAAGATTGTAAAAACTGTACAGGTGTCACGCTTCAAGGTGGAGACTTGACTGATGAATTGATGATGGTGAATGGATTTCGGTCTTTGGAAAGGGAGAATTTGTTTAAGTGTGCAAGGGAAGGAACTGAAGTTGACATGGTGGCCTTTCCTTCAGGACACCTGGCAGTGCAGCCTGCTTGTTGGGAAGACCAAGCAATGGTTTTATCACCAACACCATTCTAGTGGTGTGACTGATTGAGGACAAGCTGCCTGATAGACAACCAAAACCAAATGTCTTTGCAAAACTGAAAGATCAGCAGTTACATTTCCAAAAAATGAACAACAACAAAAAAATTGCTGCAACGAAAGAGGCTTCATGGTCTGCTCTGTAACTGAATAGCCTTGTTCCAAGAAGTGACTGTTAACTGACATGATCAGGACCAGATGCTTCAAGATAAGTAAAACAGTCATATTTTTGGTCAATTGTGCAATACAGTGTGATATGGGGAAATTATCTTCACAATTTATATGGGGATCAACTTATGTTCTGAGACATAAGGACAGACAGCTCTTACAAGGGTTATTTTAACCTAGCACAATAACAGACACTTGTGTTGTTGATACAAATTCTGACTCAACCCATTTTAGCTCAAAAACATTAGACTCTGTAACATGCTGTAGCAGTGCATTCCAGAGGTGATACAGACTTACTTTGCTTTGGGCAGGTTTAAGTGTTCTAAATTTTTAATGTCCTTTTGTGTAGAGGGACAATTTAAATACATTTACCAACTTGTAGTAAAAGCACACTGGAAACTGGGGAATATAAATTGACCCACTGTGTTAAGACTGCTTAACAAGGCACTTCAGTGCTGGTTAAATGAAACTTGTGGAGTAATATTTAAAACAGCTAGAAAATAGCGCCTTTTTTTAAAAAATCTAGATTAGCAAAATCTGTCTTAATATGTCATATAAAATAATCCGACACTTTTCTCTGAGCCATTTCTACTATGTTAAAATGACAAAGCAGTATTTCAGGTATGAGAACTATAATTTTTTTTTCTATTGTCATGGTAGGAATACTAAGTTTTAATGATGCTGCACATTGAGTGGGTTATCTTCTAATATATATCTGAAGTGATGCCTGGCTTTCCTCTTCTCCTGTCACTTCTTACAAATACCAGAAAATCACTCTCTGCCTCCCATTTATCCACAGTCAGCACACAGATGAACCTTTAGGTGTTGCTGACTTGCTAGAGAGCTTAGCAAAGTCTTTGTGTCGTGGAAGTAATTTTTTGCTAAGTGTAATCATTGAACTAAGTACTGAGTTTGTCCAACAGTGTCGCAAACAGCTGCAGGAGCTCACGTGCCTTTCTACATCTGTCCTCTCAACAACTCACAAACCACAACAGCGATTTGCAGTGATCCTGTCTTTTCCAGTCCAACACCAGGGAACTGCAGCCCTGTCAGAAATGCAACACTGCTTGAGAACTGGAGTTAAAATAAGATGTTTAGGTTTCACTTTACAAGAGGCATTGGATTACTAATACACATTTTAACTGACTAAGCTGGTAAGCAAAATGTTGTACAATGTGTTTTATTTTCCACTTTATTTTTCCATTCTTCATTGTTTCATGATCTGAGGTGGTCAGGTGGATGTTACTAGCCAGGGTGGCAGCCACACAGTTTATATATTCCTATCACAGTATGAAGTGGTCTCTAGGTTGCGAAGTGCTGCAGGGAAGGCAGATTCACTTAACAAATACTTTTCTTTGGTCATTTACTTGTAACAGCTCTGCTTCTACTGCTTGGGTGAACAAATCTAAGGGAAGGAAAGAGCAAGATAAAAAAAAAAATCATGTTGTAAAATGAATGTAGTAAAAATTCAGTTTTCATGGAGGTTCTTTAGAATTTTTTGAATTTCCTGGGGATTTAATTCTAGGACATTGTTGGGCTTGGCTTAAAGTATTTGCTCAGCTTTGTAAGTTTGTGAAATGGTTTCATTGTCATTGCTCCAATTTAAAGTGATCCTTTAGGATCTGTTTATGA
Source organism: Fringilla coelebs (assembly GCF_963513975.1). Taxonomy (NCBI): domain Eukaryota; kingdom Metazoa; phylum Chordata; class Aves; order Passeriformes; family Fringillidae; genus Fringilla; species Fringilla coelebs. Next base: position 70,514,614 of record NC_140031.1, on the reverse strand, counting down.
CCTTGTGTAGTACTGGCAAGAACAACAACAAAAAAAACCCAAACAAAAACAAAACCAAAAAAACCCCAAAACAAACCAAAATGGAAAAAAAATTCCATACCCAAACAACAAAAACCTCTGATCAATCCCTAGCAAAAAAAAAAATCACCATGGCAAAATGACTTAATGGAGAGCACCACAATCTTTTGGAAGACAACTGAAAAATTACAAAGTATACAAGAACTGGTTAGTGTCAGCAATGAAAGCTACTCCTTGTTCCTTTGAGAAGGTATTCCAGCTTGAAGCATTACACATTTTCTTATAGTTTTCTGCTTTCTAATCATTACCATTAGTTTGCTATCCTTACCCAGGCACAGGTAAGTAGCACATATCTACTGCTGCAGGAAGATTTGTGTTATTGAGAATTATCTGTACATAGTGCACCTATCTTGCCAATCTTTAAATATTGATCAAGAAGGTTTATATTGAACCTCATGTTTTCCTGTATGCTATCATCTTCCTGTGGGCCTTTTATGCGTTATTGCTGGATACCCTCAGCCAAGTGCATGGTATTTTACTCACTGCACTACATCAGAAAATAGCTTCTGTATAGTCTAGAAGTGAAAGGCTTAAATTCTCAAGTCACTGGAGAGTTGTTTTTGTGATCAAGCCAACTTTCCTGCCTTGAGATGAAAAGTTTACAGAGAGAGCCCTAGATTTGAATTAGTGATCTTCTCCCTGATGAGACTATGTAGGAAGCAGGTTTTTAGCAAGTCTGATGTTAGCCTGGGCCACTACAATCCAGTTTTGTGTCCACAAAAGACTAAAGATATAATGCCTCTATTACACATTTTCCAAATGTTTTGTTGTGCCAAAACAAGGCAAAACTTGTAACAAGGACATCACTGTCACCTAATAATACAGAAAAGCAAATTTCTTTTATATATGTGATCCTCCTTTCCCTTCAAACTTCTTTTCCTCAATCATTTGAGGAAAAGCATTTTTTTTATTAGAGATACACACCAGTGATCAATCACTGAAAACACTTACTGTGTCACAGCTATGCCTTCTACACCTAAACCAGCTCTACATGTCAAAGTGACTATTATCTTACAGCTCTGAGCTATTCCTTGCCCTCTCCACTGTTGCTACCCTTCCCCAGCTCTCCTGGGGCGTTCACTGCCTAGAGGCAGTTGCATTTTCAGAACTGGAGTCTGGATGTCAGTCTAAAGTACTTGTACATCCTGATGAATCAGGCAGAAGACATGAGATACATAACAGTGTCAGAAGTTTACCGTGGGGTTGAATGCCATATACAGACCCCTGCTCACTTGGACAAAGGACTGGTATTTGAGGCCTTCTCATCCTAATTCTCCTGAACTTATCTCAGGCCAATGATTTTAACTTTGTGCCTCTTCCTTTACCTCTTCTGAGACTTCTGTAAGTGCTAAGCATTGGTAAGGTATAGAACTCTCACTAATTAGCAACAATTACAACGTATTTGTACAACCTTTTGCAAAACATGTATTTTATACAATAAAGAGGGCTTGCTAACCACAGCACAAAAGCACTGTTCTGTATCCTGTACTGGTTCCCTTGCTTGGTTGGCTGGTTTCTTTCATTTGGAACTAGCCTGGACCTGCTGTTTTCTACACTGCACCTCTTACCAGTATCACTAACTCTGCAACTTGTATTCTAATCAAGCTCATTATATTGATGATGTTTGTGGCAAAGTCATTACCATTTAAGTTGCCAAATTCATTCCCTTTATACAGGTGGATATTGAACTGAAGAGATAGCATGTTTTCTTTCGGGAAGATTTGTTTAATTCAGAACTCCCTAGAAAGACAACAAACGTTGTTTGAAGACAACATACATGAACATACCAATGTGATACATTTGTTCCATGTACATTAGGTATTCATGAAGCAACTGTGTGCTTTATTTTAAAATGAGTTTGATAGATGGCTGTGTCAATACATGTGTCCAGGTTATTTAAAACTCAAGTAAAACTTGAATTTTTAGAGCATTGCATGGTTGCTTGTGTGTCTTATTTACATTACACTAAGGAGCAAAGCCTTCAGAAACACGGATTCATTTGACACCACCATCTGGTAAAAACAGGTGTAGTACCAATTAAAATCCACTTGAGGATACAGCTCCTCCAGATTAAGTATTTTATCTTGTAGCAGGAAGTTGTCAGTGTAAGCTTTGCATTTCCAGTGCACATCTATACCAGTTTCCTTTCTCATCTAAAAATCACCAGAGAGCAACAGCAGACTATGTAAGCTGTCAAAGCAAACACACAGATACAGAGCCAGTGTGGCAGACACTCTCTCCTTCATGTGTCTGATTTTATTCCTGTATTTGTTCTCCTCAGTAAGAGCTGTGGTGTGTTGACCTTGGCAGGACACCAGGTGCCCACCAAGCTGTTCTATCACTCCCCTCCTTAACAGGATGGGCCACATGCTGTCCACCCAGGTCCTGCAAAGTAGGGCTTCAGTACATGTAGTAGGTTGTTCCTGAATATGAATATCTTATCCCTTCTCTTCGGTTTTTATTGCTGAGCAGATCTTGTAGTCTCATGTTTTTTTCAAGTGTGCAATTGAGTTACCCAGTCATACAAAATAAAAGGCAGTCCTAATGTTTAACATTGTACTTCACATTTCACTACCAGCATTATTATTTAAGTAATCTGTGACCCTTGCACGCACCTATTGCTCCCTGTACCTCACTTTTCCCTTGTTCTACCCCACTATAACACCTGTATTACACATTAAAGCTTGGGTTCTACATCTTTTTTAGCTGAAAGGAAGTTTACTCTGGAGTTGATACCAATGAAATATCTAACCCTGGGGGGGTTAGGTACCAATCATCAAATCCTGTCACTAGCTGTTGCTCTTGAGATTTTTTTTTTTTTAAGTTTTAAAAAGCTACTCCTCTTGGTCTTATACTTCAAGAACAAAGGCCCATGAGCAGAACTCCTGAACAGATGGTATCTTCAGGGAATGTAATCCCAATAAAAACCCTAAACTTTCAAGTACATCCCATAATTACAAGCTGGATCTCTTGAAAATTAATTACTCTTGTGTAAACCTCCTTCTCTCTTGATGAACTAAAAACAACCTTACACTTCGAATAAGTAACATGCTTACATTCAGTACTGAAAAATCACACAATGAAACATACACAATTTAAGCATTTGTTCCTCTGATAAACCATGTTAAGTCTTCCTAGAAACAGAAGCAGCAATCCCAATTACCTCAGGAGTATTTCACTCCAAGTTCTGCTGAAGTACCGCATGATGTAGCTGGTCAAGGTAATAATAAACCAAGCTTGCTGTTCTCCATGTTGGATAAACACCTTTCCTGCTATTTTTAAACCCAAGTTTGCTGAATTTCTACTTTTTAAATTTCCACTTTTGCTCACCACAATACAAATCTCAGCCAACCCTATCTGCAAATACTACAGATTTAAGTCATTACATCCCAACTCACTCCTAGGCTTTGTTTCACCCAAAGAGAGCATTGGTTTCTCAACAATAACACAAAGAACTCTGAACTCTGAAACAGAAGCAATTGTTACTAAAGCTCGGAAAAGATGGAAATTCTGAGAACAGAGATATAAATCTTTATTTTTTTATCTATATAATCATTACCAGACACTGCCACAATGCAGTTAAATGCACTTTGTCTTACTACATGGAGACTTAGTAGTCCATTATTTAAACAGTTTTTTGTTTCTTAGGCAGGAGTGTTTCAACAGCCAGGCATTGCTCTCACGCTGGTTCTAACAGTTCTTCCTAAGGAAAAAATAAAACAGTGTGAGACTGGACGCATCTAGCACACAGCTCTTTTCAGTAACAGCCTCTAAATCCCCAACACTAATACAAAATTACAAAGATGAGCTTCCTCTCATCCCTTGGACAAAAAGGTAAAATTTGCAAATCTAATTTTTAGGCAGTCTACCTGTAAGAGAGATCTTTTGCCCACCTAAGCAAAAATTCAGATGGTAACTACAAGCTGGTGGCAGTAGTAACACTTTCTGGCTAGTGGAAATCAACAGAAATTTCTACAATACTAACTCAAGCACATGACTGTGCATTAAAAAACACTCTGGGAACAGTAAACCAATAATACACGTGATTTAATATTTTTATGTTGGAAAACAAGCAGCAGCCCTGTTACTGGACACATTACTAATAATGGATTACACAAACTTTTCTCTTCCCAGAGAGATTCATGCACAGAGTGCCACCTTACTCTTCAGCCCTGCAGAAGTCCCCAGTGCCTGGGCTGCAGAAGGTGTGGATGGGTTTCACAGGCTCACTTCTTACCAGCAGCAATGGTAAAGGATTCAGTGCATGTCTGTCGCTCAAGCAGACTCTCACATTTTGTTGATAAAACTTTCTGATTTTATTACTTTCAAGAGCATTATGGCCAACCCAGAGGAGTTTCATCACTTCACTGAAGATCAGTTATATTTTCTCCGGAAAAAAAAACCCAACCAAAACTAAATCTATAATGATGTAGCACAGGATCATTCTTACACCAGATTTCCAGTATTGACCTAGAAGTTCCTGGCTTCAGAGACTTGGATTACGTGTCACACCCTTGGTATGCAGGTCAGACAAAAGACATGACAGTGCATGCAATTTTTATTAATACCCTGTTTTTACTAATGAAATTTGGACTGACTTGCACTACTCAGCTTTCCAGTAGCGTTGGCTTTTCCAAGAGTTTACAGTGAAGCAGTATCTGGCATATGAGATTCCAAGCTCTCTTTCATATTTTGCCAGTCTTTTTAACATTTTCAATCCTTGTGTTCTGAACTGTTCCACAATATCACACACCTAAAAGCAAACATGAGAAACCTTGTCTCGGACACACTGGCAGCCACATGCTGACTTAACAAGCCACCCACACAAAATTTTAATTTTGCAGTTTTCACTTTGCTCTTTTTGATAAGAATATAGCCATCAGGCTGATCTCACTCTCACTGTTTCAGATCTGATTTCTGCTCCGAAGTCATTGTGCCTAAGCTCATTCTCAGCAGAAAGCCTGCTTCATTGTAACAGCAGGCTACAGGACAGAGTTGCACAAGGAATCACTGTTACTCACAGCTCTGCAATCAGCACGTGGTGGCTTCTTCCACATGTCCTTCTCAAGCTCAAGGGCTTTCACCACACAGGGCTATCTCTGGGAGATCCTGAACTTCCAGCAAAACACACTAGAAACCTGTAAGAAGCATTCCTAGCATTAAGCATTCTCTCAGGAATCTGACAATATCAAAGAGCACTTTATACGTTCAAAAGAGCATCATGGAAATCCCAACAAAACAGCAGATAACATATTATTCAATACTGAATAACAGACCCACAAACCTACAAAAACAAAACGCAATTTTTCCCGTTTAAGAAGATTTTAATCTTTCCTATGCATGAGTATTGAGTTGTAAATGTCTTTTTACAACAGAAAAACAGGAGGCCCCTGCTGGAAGCCTAGAAAGTTATGTACTAATTACCTGCAGATGTAATGATAGACAGGAGAGCTACACAATGGTAAAAGTGGCCAGTATAATTTTAGCTTTTCCTCTTTTAATAACTGTCAGATTCTCCATTTTAAAAGACTGAAGAATAAAATCTACTACATATCTACTCAACCATACTATTTCCGCATGTTGTTTGGGGTTTTTTGTCCTTGCAAAAACAGAGAGGAAGAAGGTACATAACCAGCTCCCTAAACCAGTATGAGCAAGAATTCCTGTTTGCCTTTTTTGACACCACATCCATTCTGGACAGGAATGAATGGGCAACACAAAGGCCAAAACTTAAGTATGGGAACTCTTTACCTCTAAAATTAAATTTACAGCTTATGAAAAAGAAAAATGAATCAGTTGAAAAATATTTTAAAATTCACAACTAAGCAACATTTTATACAGAACAAACATCTAATAAGAAAAGGCAAGAATACCATGCTCCTGGGACATCTTTTGGTCATGTTGGTGCATGCTCCGGCAACTGACCAACTTCCATTGCTTTCATCTGGGAAAAAAAAAGGAGAAGACATATTTTGAAGAGCGACGGAGACACACGAACAGTATAAGGAGTCTAAAAGGATGCACTAGAGGTAAGTGCCCGATTTCGAAGACAAGCAGCGCCCATTACCACAGCTCCCTCAGCACCCGCGGCCGCCGCGCTGCTCCCGGCGTGCCTCCCGCGGGGCGAACCATCCCTCCCGAAAGGAGGGGCGCAAGCCGTGCGTCGCCTCCTCCTCATCCCGCAGCGCAGCGGCCGCGTATTCAGTGTGGGGCAGACGCGAGGCTCCAGACTCGGCCATCCACGCAGAAGGAGTTCTGAGCAGGAGACACCGCCCCGGAAAGGCGCCGGGTTGCGGACCGGCATCGGCTCTCCCCCTGTCTCACGGAGGCGATGGAGGCGCCTCAGAGAGGGAGACAGGGTCTCAGCCAGCCGTGTGCGCATGCGCAGTGCCGCGCCCGCCGAGGCGTGTGGGGCTGCGGAGGGGAAGTTGCCGGTGCTTCCTCTTCCTTGTGGCAGCTCCCGGCGTTCCCGGGCCCTTTGTGGGGGCTCCCTGTGTTCCCTGTGCTCTCGCGGCGACGAGGCTGCGGCGGGCAAGTTCCCGGGGTTTCCTTTGCCTTTACGGGTGCAGATCACGGTGAGGTGACTGCACATAACACCCCATCCCGTGTACCGCTCGCTTGAGGTTGCGATGCTTTTAGGTTGAATTGTGTGGGCCCAGGCCGGATTCTCCTCGGCTTTTGTAAACATAACCAGTCCCCTCAGATAAGATACAGTAGAAGTTGGTTAATAAAGAAAAGGGGTGTGTTTGAAGAATTGCGCAAGGTTGCATCACAGGAATAAACATGCATTAGGTGGGCCGAGGATGTTTTGCTGTGTGAAAGCTGTCACCTTTTACCCTTCGGCATGCTTGATTTTTGGAAACCTCCCCTTTGCTCCCTTGCAGAATAAGCAACGTTTCTTTTCTAAACTTAGCTCTGTCTGTGTTCAGAGAGCCAAAATGGGCCACATCCATCCCAGCAGTGTCCTGCTGTTTGCTCCGCCGGGAGCACATGGAGAGAGGAGCCAGCCTCGGTGCACACTGCAAGTTGAGATCTCGAGTCCTTGATGTTAAAGGCTTGAATGCTGGCAGAAGCTCTGCTCTGAGTGCGCATTTTCCACATTTCCTCACCTTGTGTTCACACATTTGAAATCCTGTGAGAAGGGGGAATCAGAGCAGGCAGGTACACCTGGAGCATAAACTGGCAGTGTTTCTAGGGAAGAGCAGGATGGGCCTGGTGCCAGCTATTGGGAAACCTGTACAGCTCTTCTACCTGCCTTGCTCTGGTGGATTAAGCAACACTACTGATTCCCACATTTAAGAATCCCAAAGTTCACAATTTTCTGTGGGTGAAACACAAGATATCAGGTGCAAGTTGGAATCTCTACACTTCACATCTGTGTGCCTGCTTCTTTGTTTGTGGTCAGCGTTTCCTTGCACTCTATAGGGTTTTACGTTCTTTGCTGGAATCTTGCAAAGATTCCTTGCTCTGCTTCCTGGGTCTGCTGTGGTCTGCTTGCTTCTTTTGGCTCCTCCTTACCTGGGAATATCAGAGGAAGCACTTAGTGTCTGGAAGGCAGATTTGCCAAGTCACTTCTGCAGAACAGCCTGGAGTGTGTTCTGCAGGTGTGTGTTTGCCTTAGCTAAATTACAGGAGGTTATGAGAAGGCTGCCTAATGCCCAGGCAAAGAGACATGATTCATTGCGGCCAAGACAGAAGGAATAAAGATAACTGAAAGAAAAAGTTAAGGCGCAAGCAGATATCATCACTTAGAGCTTCTGGGAAAGTCGTCGTACTTGCAGGGGTGCAACATTAGTTTGCTTTCCAGAAATTAGCTTTTGCGTCATTTTGCTTAGACATGTGTAAGACAGGGTATATTTGTGCTCTGTTTATAGCACAATCTAAAATAACATCAACACTACTTTTAAACAGATTCACCTCTAATAGCTTTGGCTTGTCATTTGAAATTCTTCTTTGCACATGAGGAACCTTGTCTTAGGCGTTGCCTCAAGCCAAACTTATGCATGCATAAAGGTCAGCACTTTGAGTAAAGTGATACTTATAATTCACAAGTAGTGGTCTTGGAGGGACATGGATGAGATTGTTGGTGACAGTCGAGCTATTAAATCCGTGGAGATCTGTTACTCTGTGTTGCTGATACAGTCAAGTGTTGATTCGCTGCTCAGGGACAGCTGCCTGGACAGAAGTTTAAGTCAGATATAACTAGGTTTTGATTATCTAAGTGAACAGTATAGTGAGGAAAAAGCTTTAAATGTCTGTGACATTTATTATTTATGCCTGGGGATACAGGAGAACTTGAATAGCTAAATGAAAAAATGTTCCATCTATAGAACAGTAACTGACTGTATGAATGACGTAGTCACTTCAGGTGAACCCAGAAATTGTTACTGAGTCACAGCATCACAGAATGGCTTGGGTTGGAAGGGACCTGCTAGTCCAAGCTCTGTGCCATTGGCAAGGGCATCTTTCACTAGACCAGGTTGCACAAAGACACCCCACCAACCTGGCTTTGAAGACTTCCAGTACTGGGGACATTCACAGCTTCCCTGGGCAATCTGACTCTATCCTCAGAGTACAGAATTTCTTATGTCCAATTCTAATGTCTAAATTTCTCGTTTAGTTTCAGACCATTGTTCATTGTTCTGTCACTACAGGCAATGGTAAAAAGCCTGCCTATATCTTTCTGATAAGCTCCCTTTAAGTATTGAAAGGCTGCTACAGGCAGACCTGTAGCCTTCTCTTCTCCAAGCTGAGCAACCCCAAGTCTTATGAACCCACCCCTCAAACCTCTTGAGGCCTCTTTGAAGAGAATCTCTTCTGTCAAGCCTTTCAGTTTGATGCCATCTGTAAGCTTGCTGAAGCAATCATATACCATGAGAAAACAGTGATCAAAGCTTTTCAGATCATAAACAGGTTAGGGACATTGATCACATATCCTGTTTTTCTTTTCTTACAGAACAAATTTGAAGACAGTAAAAATAGTCAGTGGCACAATTTATAAAAGACAGGAGATGATACTGCGCAGCTGGATTTATTTACTCTTTCAAACTGATTCATTTAGTCCTATCAGGGTTAGAATTTTCTGGAAAGTGGCAACATAATTCAAATTGGAATGACTTAATGTGCCTCTCTTCTAGATCACAGTGAATCTGAATTCCTAATCTCTGAATCTGTGATCATATTATTTGTTACAAATATTCCCACAAAACAAGGACATGCTAGATTGAAGGCATAACTAACAATAATTCTTAGTTACCTAGTAGATAAGAACAATCTCTTGAGGTGGAAACAGATACCACATTTAAATATGTGGGAGGCTTAACAGAAGGTTAAAGTGTGAGTCCTGCTTTGCCAGGTCAGGACACTTCTGCTGTCCCAGCAGTTGGCTCTGTTGTTCAGATTATTTATTGTACATTTCACATAGTTAGCAGCTGTGAATTATCTGCTCTGGTACAAAGCCCTATTGTAGCTTTGTGGCCTCTTATGTGGAATCTGAGTTAAACCACTGTCCAGCAGCATGCAGTGGTTGATGTATTCCAGCTTGTCAACACAGCCACAGGGCACAAGAGGACAATTTGACCCTACAGTGATTAAGAAAGAAAACCTGAACCTAACTAGTGAAAGGCATAAGACAGGCTTTTTGTCTTTGAAGCTAATCGTGAGGTACTGCTTTCTCTTTTGTTTCCTAAGCATGTGATCAATTATTTAATCACTGGAATTATTTCAATGTTATTGGCAATATTTTTAAAGCCAAATTATAAAAGGGCTAAAGAATATAAATTTCTTGAAGGTTTTCTGAAAAGTCATCATTTGGCTGGCTGAAAGTGCTGTGTGCACTGCATGTCATCCTGCCAGATGGAGAAGGCACGGGAGGGAGCAAAGATCATGACTACATTTGCTGGTGTATTCATTCTTTTGCACAAATTTCTTTTCAGTATGTTTAATCAGCTTGCAAGTGGCACTGCAGACTTCCAGCAGCAAGGTACCTGTGTCTCTGAGTATGGGTGGACAGCATTTTGTGTTTTCAAGGTATGCTGAGCTGCTTCAAACCCAGCACTTAAGTGAGTCTGCTGTTAACAGCTACATAAGCTGAGATTTTTCCTGTCTGTTAAAATATTCTTGGGCACTTCCTGAACTTGCACAAAAGGCCTTTTCTTTTTACTGATGCGTTTTGTCAGACCTGAGAATATTTCCGACGAGTTAGTACTGAAAGAGCCTATTAGGCTTTAAATGACATTAACTTTAGTTTTAAAAGTACTGCATATTATAAATTATCTCTTCATTCACTCTTACTTCTTATTTTCAGAGTAGAATTCAACAGCTGGCAACTGACGGTCAAAAGGGGGCTCCCTGCACCACCACTCCCTAGGAAATATAATGTCAAACTAAGTTTTTTATAAATTTATCACTATGGGCAAGGGAGAGTGAATATTCAGTCTTACTTTACAAGTGGAGTAAGCACAGTTCTGACTCCTCATTCTTTCCAGTAGTCATTGATTTCCTGTGAATGCTAATAAGTAGTCAAAATCTGAATCTGCAATAAACATCTTGTTTTGTTCCATTCTGTCTGGGTGTGTCCTTAGTTTTCCTGACTGAATTCCAACACTAACTTGTAAGGCTAAAATTCCCTGTTGTGCTTTCTTCAGCAAGAAAACCAGTTCCTGCCCTTCCTGGCTTGCGGCCTCATTTCAGTTCCCAACATCAATTAACTGCTCCATGAGTTTTGTCAGTGCTGGTATTTGTGACAGCATGCCACAAAACCGGTCACTGAAACGGTCAGACTCCTAAAAACATGCAATTTGCCTTCAGGCACACTAAAATGTGCAATAGAAGATAATAAAATAAATAAATATAGTTAAATATAGCCTGAGAAGAGTCAAGAAAGGTTAAACATATGTACTTCAGTTTGAGATGTATGTTGCAGAGACAGCTTGCATATCCACCTATTATTTGCTTCCTTTTCTTCATAAAGATTAAGGGGCCACTACGTGCACAATATTTTAGTGGTGTTACAGGAAATCCTAACACAACACAGTAGGCTATTTGGAGGGAGTAAAAGCTGAAATATCTCTAAAGTGATTTGTGAACAGCAAGGCATTAGTGTGGCATTGCGCCTATTGGGCTGCCTTGGGGCACTTTAAAAGTCAGACTTTCTGTGTGCCCTCGCTGAACTCCCACCGAAGTTGCTGGGTATGATTTCCTTGGCTTTTTATCCACATTAATTCTCGACGTCTTGTTTTCCTGCAGCCCACCAGAGGTCAGTATAATGCCAAGAATAATGAGCAATACGGCCAGGACAGTAATGCCAGGTTGCTGGGGTCATAGGAGTGTAGCAGCGATCTGTCAGAGGCGTACCTTGTCTTTTTGTCAGTACCATCTGAGTTAGGGGAAGGGTATGGAGCTGGCAGTGGGTCAGTGTGAAGTCACCCGTAGGTAGTGAGCTTGCCTACAGAAGCATGAAGCTGGCTATATCTTTGAAAGCGTGGTAATGTCAATTAGCAGGTTTTCAGATATTCTGGAGAGCCAAAGAGTAGCCTAATCTTATTAAGCTCTTGCCTCAATGGCTCATTCCCTTAGTTACTCTTGAATTAGGAAGAAAACTTGAAACTAGTGCAGGAAAATGACACGTTAGTCCTTGGCATAGCGTCCATCGTTCTGCTCAGCAGATATGAGCTGCTCAGCTGCTCTGTGGGGATGGTGGATGAACCTGCCCCAGATTCTGATTGTGAGAGTTTCTCTGTTAAGTCAAACAGTCTTAGTTTTTGAGTTGGTGGACTGATTATTTGCAAAGAAGGGTGGTTTTGTATGTATATTGGCACTGTCTTGCACTGTAGATGGTATATACACTACACTTGTTTTGGAAAAATTAACTCTAATTCCTGATACCTTCAAATAGTCTAGAAATAGCTTTTATTTTCAAAGCATTTATTAACATAAACATACACTTATGTGTATTCTTACTTCATTCTTACCATCATTGTTAAGGGTTTAAACTGTTTATTTGTTGTTGAGAAGCTCAGTCAAGGTTGGCATGGAGTAAAAATGGTGACTATTTGTTTGTCTAAATTACCACCATGTAGTAGTGGTAGTGCTGGTAGCTTTTTAGGGTGGTTTGTGAAAGTATTTTTTTTTCTTTCCATTAGAAGTTATTATGGCACTTTGCACATTAGCCAGGAGTAGTGTGTTCTGTTAATTTGATGCTGGGCACTCTTGAATATGGCTTCCAGGTTTAGTTGAATATTTTCTTCAGTTTCTTGGAACAAAGTTCTTTCAGTCCGGTGGAAATGGGCAGAACAATAGTCACAAAGATTATAGTGTCCTTGCTTTTCTTCAGGATGTGTTCTCTTCATAGAGTCCCTTGGACTGGTCCCAGGCTCTCTCCTTGTTCCCTGTTCTTTAATTTCTAGTGGAAAGGAGTAGAAGAGATTCAACAACATTTGTTGTACAGAAAAGGGCTTGTTTATTCTTGTCCAGATTATCAGGAGCTGCCACCTAGGTACTTAAATTACCAATACATTTTCTTTGTAAAAATATTCTGTAGCTGCAACTTCTCTGGCTTTGTAAGAATGGAGCCCATGGCTGTGTTGCAGAGTGATGCATCACTGTTCTGGCTTTCACTTCTATATAGGTTTAAGAAGCTGTAACAATTCCCTGTGCACTGACTGTGTTGGCAGCATTTCTCACTCTGAAAAGGGTGCTGGCATATCATTATTGTAAGTGCTGCTGTCTGTATACAAATGACATATCTTGAAAATCACCGTGTCTCTGGGTCACTGGGAAGCAGGGGAACTGGAAGGAGAGAGATGTGCTGACAAAGTTTCTGGTGAGAGGAGTGTTTAAAAGTGGCCATCTCTGAAAAAGTTAACCACTGATGTCTTTCATCTGGCCTTTTCTGTAGTGATCTGACATTTCTGTGTCCCTGCTAGAAGTTCCTAGTCCTGATATGCTTAGGAATTGCCTAATTTGGACTAGTAAAGAAAAAGTGATGCCCTTTTAAGAGTATTTTGACACATATCTATCTTTGCCCATATTTTCTAGGTGGTCATATTTTCTGGTCAGTGAGCGGTGTTGTTTTACCTGATGGTAACAGTGGGCTCTACTTTTCCCCTAACTGGAAAAGTGGTTATGAATATAGTACAGTTCTGTCCTGCTTAAATGGTAGATCTGAGGCTTCCTAGAAACATGGAATAATTAGTGACAAATCTTGAGGGACCCTTTGAAGGGAGGCAGCTAGGTGCAAGCTAGGTGAAGATTATGTGACAATTCATGCACCTTGTGACTTGCTTCCAGAGAGTCCTCAGGAAAAAGGGCATTTGGAAGGAAACTGTAGGCCGGAAAATTGGCTTGCCTTGCTGCAAACTGACCGCAGAACTGGAAATCAGTTCAATCCATGTGCTTTTCTGCCTTTACCCATCTGCTTCTTCTGCTATGCACTTCTCTAGTATTATTTGATGACCGTTGATCTTTTGCATGGTTCAGGTTTTTTAAATATATCTTTTCTGAGCAGGATGTAAAATTCCAGGAGATTTTTCTTTTGAAATGACAGCACAGTGTGATTCAGAGAATTAAATACTCAGTTGTGAGACTGTGCTCATAGTTGAGAAATAATGCTATCTGCTAGTGTTAATATGCAGAATTAACATTATTTTACACTAATGCTGCTCATTAACCCTCAACATTGTAGTTTCACTGGAAAATGTGTTGGCTTGACATAGGCTAAGATAATCAGAGCTTTTCTTTCATTCTGTGATTGCACACATCCTCTTTAATTAGGAAATTGCAGAGTAGAAGATCCTTTCAGGCTGCAATGTGAAAAATGTCAGTATTAATCTACAATATTTGTCCCATTCACTATGAGCAATTAGGAGTGATGAATTATAAATGATAAATTATACACTGTGGTATTCATTTGTACTGCAACACGAATAGGTTTGCAGTTCTTGTCCCATGCATAAGAAAACCCCCATGGCTTTATTCACGATGAAAATGGGATACAAGTTTTCACTTCTCCTCAGAGAGCTATTAGCTTTAAGTTGGACTAGAATATCTGCTGGTCACAGGTGTCCATTCCCTAGGAGAAGTTTGTGTTCAGGGTCCACTGAGGACATTCCCAGCTGCAATGGCACAGATGCACACTGGTTGCAGACCAGGCTGAGCCAACTGAGGCACTGGATACCTCACATACCCGTTCCTCCTTGCAGACTTGCCTTCTCACTGGGGTAAATGCAATGCCAAACTGTGGAAAGGAAAGAGGGAGGCTTTGGTAGCAAGCTTTCTGTTGACCCTTACAGGTAGCACTTGGTCGTTCATGTTAGCCATGCAGGTGCAGGGCAGGTTTTTCCTCCTGCGAGTGGCAGGGTAATTAAAAGAGAGCTCTAGGGAGCATGGCACAGCTCTGAGAGTGTGGCATGGCTGTTTGTGTGGCAGTTCGCACAGGCAGGGTTGCAGGTTTCCTCCTCCTGGTGAGGTTTTTTGTTTCTTGTTTCTTCTGGTTGATTGGTTTTTGTTTTTTGTGGTTTTTTTTTTTTTTTTGTTATAATGGTTTTTACATGATCAAAAACTTGTAATTAGTAAAAGTGTATGTTGCCAAGTAGAACCCTCCAAAAGGATGCGTCTGTCCAGACCATTCCTGTGCAGAGTGTTTGAGCTTGAAAGGATCTTCTACTCTGCAATTTCCTAATTAAAGAGGATGTGTGCAATCACAGAATGGAAGAAAAGCTCTGATTATCTTAGCCTATGTCAAGCCAACACATTTCCCAGTGGTTCTAGGGGGCATTGCAGAAGAAGCCTGCCTGTGGTGTGAACAGGTGAATGATCTCCTTTCACTGGTGGCCAAGCTTAAGGAGGAAGTTGAAAGACCAAGGAGTACCAGGGGAAGTGAAAGGGAAATAGACTGGTGCAGTTCAGCCTTTCCGTCCTTGAGGGAGACCCATCAGGAGTCAGAAGGCTGCCCCATCTCCCACTGCTAATAGGAGGCAATAGGAGGACACCTGGTGGATGAAGGGGAGTGGAAATGGGTCCCTACTTGGGGAGGTAATAAAAACTCTTCCCCACCCCATCACCTACCCAGGTGCCACTTCAGGCCTGGATCTGTGAGGCCCTGGATCTGAAGGCTCAACCTCTAGACGTAGAAGAAAATTATCTGCCCAGTGAGCTTCCTAATTACACTTTGTATCTCGGACAGAACACCACTTCTGACATTAAAAAGAAAAGAAGGGTCATAGTAGGTGATTCCCTTCTGAGGGGAACAGATGGCCCCATTTGGCAACCAGACCCATCCCAGAGGGAGATCTGCTGCCTCCCTGGGGCCTGGATACGGGATATTACCGAGAGACTCCCCGGGCAGATTTGACCCTCCGATTGTTACACACTCCTCATACTCCAGGCAGACAGTGATGAGATTGAGAAGAGGATTGTCAGGGCAATAAAAAGGGACTTTAGGGCACTGGGTCAAGTGGTTGATAGGGCAGGAGCACAGGTAGTGTTCTGCTCAGTCCCTTTGGTGGTGGAGGAAAACATTGAAAGGAACAGGAGAACCCATGTTATTAACAAATGGCTCAAAGCAGAATTTTGGGTTCCTTGATTATGGGGCAACTTTTTTGGCACCTGGCCTACTGGAACTGAATTGGCTCCATCTCTCTGTTAAGGGTAGAAGGATTTTAGCTCATGAACTGGCAGAACACATTGAGGGGGTTTTAAACTAGGTTTGAAGGGGGAAGGGGAGGCACCTTTGCTATCTGGAAGCAGGCCCAAGTGTGGTAAGCCTGAGTTAGGGGTGAAATCAGCAGCCCAGCTGAGGTGTATGTACACTAATGCATGCAGCAGGGGTAACAAACAAGAAGAGCTGGAGGCCTTGGTTCAGCAGCAGAGCTATGATGTAATTGCCATCACAGAAATGTGGTGGGATAACTCACATGGCTGGAATGCCACACTGGATGGCTACAAGCTCTTCAGGAGAGACAGGAAAAGGGGAAGAGGTGGAGGGGTGACCCTTTATATTAGGGAGGGTTTTGATGCCATGGATATTGAAACTAATGATGCTGAAGTTGAATGCCTATGGGTAAGAATTAGGGGGAAGACCAACAAGGCTGACATCCTACTGGGAGTCTGTTAGCGTGCACCCAACCAGGAAGAGGAGGTGGACAACTCATTCTACAAGCCGCTGGAGAATGTTTCAGGATCACCAGCCCTTGCTCTTGGAGGTGATTTTAACCTACCAGACATCTGCTGGGGACTTAATACAGCAGAAAAGAGGCGGTCCAGGAGTTTTTAGAGTGTGTGGAGGACAGTGTTTTGTCACAGTTGGTGAGTGAGCCCACCAGGGGAGGGACTATGTTAGACCTGTTGTCTGCAAATAGAGATGGGCTGGTGGGAGATGTGGTGGTTGGAGGCTGCTTGGGCCATAGCGATCATGAAATTATAGAGTTCTCGATGTTTGGTGAAATTGGGAGGAACGTCAAACATCAAGACTTTTATATCAGATTTCTGGAAGGCAGACTTTGGCCATTTTAGGAGACTTATTCAGAGAGTTCCCTGGGAAGTAGCCCTTAAAAATGAAGGAGTCCAGGAAAGGTGGGCGTGCTTCAACACAGAGATCTTGAGGGCACAGGGACAGATTGTCCCTGTGTACTGAAAGATGAGTCAACGAGGAAAACAAGCAGCTTGGATAGGTAATGAGGTTTTGAAGGAACTTAGGAATAAAAAGAGGAGGTATCATCTTTGGAGGGAGGAAGGAAGTATTTAAGGAAATTGCTAGGGCATTTGCTAGGTAGGAAAAAAATTAGGGAGGCCAAAGCTCAGTTTGAACTTAATTTGGCAATTTTTGTAAAGGATAATAAAAAATGTTTTTACAAATATATTAATGGTAAAATGAAGGGTACCAACCTTTGTTCTCTATTGGATGTGAGAGGGAACTTAGTAACTGCAGATGAGGAGAAGGTGGAAGTGCTTCTATGCCTTCTTTAGTGGGAAGATAGCTTGTCCTCAGGACAGCTGTCCTCCTGGGTTGGCAGATTGTGTCAGGGAGCAGAATGGTCCCCCTGTTATCCAGGAGGAGGCTGTCAGAGCCTGCTTACTCACTTGGATGTTCATAAATCAGTGGGACCAATGATGCATCCCAGGGTGATGAGGGAGCTGGCAGATGAGCTTGTGAAGCCACTCTCCATCATTTACCAACAGTCCTGGCTCACTGGTGAGGTTCCAGATGACTGGAAGCTGGCCAATGTGACGCCCATTCACAAAAAGGGTGGGAAAGAGGATCCTGGTAATTATAGACCAGTTAGCCTGACCTCAGTACCAGGTAAGGTAAACCCTCAGCATGGCTTTAGGAGGGGTAGGTCATGTTTGACCAGCCTGGTCTCCTGTTATAACCCTCCTGGTGGATGCAGGGAAGGCTGTGGGTGTTGTCTGTTTGACTTCAGCAAAGCCTTTGACACTGTCTCCCACAGCATACTCCTGGAAAAGCTGCAGCCCATGGCTTGGAGAGGAGCACTCTGTGCTGGGCTGAGGACTGGCTGGACGGCTGGCCCAGAGAGTGGTGGTGAACAGCGCTGCATCCAGCTGGGGCCAGGCACCAGTGGTGTCCCTCAGGGCTCTGTGCTGGGGCCACTTCTGTTTTATATTTTTATTGATGGCATGGATGAGGGGATTGATTCTTTTAGTAAATTTGTGGATGATGCTAAGCTGGGAGCTGTATTCATCTGTTGGAAGGTAGGAGGGCTCTGCAGAGAGATTTGGAATGGTTGGATGGATGGGCAGAATCCAATAGGATGAAGTTTAAGAAGTCCAAGTTCTGAGTCCTGCACTTTGGCCACAATGACCCCTGCAGTGTTACAGGCTGGGGATGCTGTGGCTGGACAGTGCCCAGGTGGATACGGACCTGGGGGTGCTGGTCCACAGCTGGCTGAACATGAGCCACCGTGTGCCCTGGAGGCCAAGAAGGCCAAGGGCATCCTGGGCTGTGTCAGGAATAGAACAGTGTGCTCAGCAGGAGGAGGGAGGTCACTCTGCCCCTGTACTCGGCACTGCACCAGTGCAGTATACTTGAGGCTGTACCTTGACTTGAATGTGTCTAGAGAAGAGTGACAAGGCTGGAGAGGGGCTTGGAACACAAGCCCTGTGAGGAATGACTGAGGGAGCTGGGGCTGTTTAGCCTGGAGAAAAGGAGACTCAGAGGTGACCTTATCACTCTTTACAACTCCCTGAAAGGTGGGTGTAGTCAGGTGGGGGTTGGTCTCTTTATCCAGGCAGCAACTGACAGAACCAGAGGGCACAGTCTCAAGCTGTGTCAAGGGAAATATGGGATGGATATTAGGATAAATAGTTGGATAAAAAGTTTTTTACAGAAAGGGTGATAAAGTACTGGAATGGTCTGCCCGGGCAGTGGTGGAGTCACCATCCCTGGATGTGTTTAAAACAAGACTGGATGTGGCACTCGGTGCCATGGTCTAGTTGAGGTGTTAGGGCATGGGTTGGACTCGATGATCTTAAAGGTCTCTTCAGCCTAGTGATTCTGTGTGTGTGATTCTGTGTGAAAATACTGGATTTTTTTCCTCATGCTTGTTCTGAAATATTGAGCTCTCTCTTTGTAGGGTAGAGAGAGATAGACTTTAAAGCCAAGGCAACATGGGATCACCATAGTACTCTCAGGACTGTGGTGCTTATATTCCTCTATGGATCTGATCCCAGAGCAGCCAAGTCTTGGTTGTGTACTGCAGTACATATGAGTCAATATGGGCATGAAGGCAGAAGCCTTTCAGAGCACCCTGATATTCATTTAAAAACAGTTTTCAAACATAGATGTCACTATTTCACTGTGCTCATTGTCTGTTTGTTGCTGTGTAGTGCTGGCTTTGCGTACCAATATATACTTGCTGTTTCACTCAGACTTCTAAATGCAAGACTCTGCTGCTACCTGGCCAGGTTCAAATTTGTCTTTTAGGCGCCTCGAATAAATGCAGATTTTCAAATTCAACACGTAACTCCCTACTGTTTAACATCTCAACTAGTTAAAATCCAGAATACATTCAGCTTCTCTAGAAGTTGCCATTAGACTGGCAACCAGGTATGATTTTGTCTAAATTTCATTTACTTAGAACTTAAAAACTGCTCTGTGTCAGGAAGTGACTACAGGAAAAGCTTTTGTTTCTCAACGGGTCTGCTCACTGGATTCAGGAGGACAAGATAAACTAGTATTAACTACCTTTTCCTCCTGTTATCCTTAGAGTTCACTCATCTAAAAGGAATACACTGAGTCTTCTTTTTGTATATTTTTCATGAAGTTGCTTACTGAATGCCAACTTCTTTATGTCCTTTGAAAACAATGGGTTTCCCTGTTCCTGCTGAATGTTCTCACGATCATATGCAAACAGGAATTAACTCATCTTGACTTTCAAATCCCATGCTAAATTTGGGCTTGTCAGAAAGTACTTCATTTTAATTTGAACATACTGATATGAAGGTTCCAGAAGAATAATAAATGCAGAATGCCCAAAAGACCTGCCTAAGAGACATCAGTATATCAGTTAAAAAAAAAAGTTTTTGTTTTAATATGAAGGTAGAGAATACAAATTGGAGCGTCTTAGTTACAACTGACACACTTCAGCTGTGGGTGCTTTTACCAGCCATGGATGCCAGTTGTGCTTCTTTGTGACATGTTTGAACCCCACATGTTGCCTTAGTGTACTTCTCAGGTTCCTCCTGCTGAATTCAGTCTGTCACCCTGGCAATTGTGAACTCATGGTGCCCTTTCTTCCTACCAACAGAGTTTGGCATACATGTCACTGGGAGTGGTGTGAGAGGAGCATATGGTATTGCTGCAACTGAGGAGGGATTCCTTGCGGAAGCTTGAGTACTGGAAGTTTTACGTCACCTGGAAGCTTCTTTGTTCTTGACAATTGTTACTTTTGCTTTATTGAAATGGACATGTCTGTCCATAAGCAGGCACCTTGCCACTGCAACAGATGGCGGGAACATAAGTAGCCAGGAGAATAGATCTGTATGCCTCTCAGATGTGTAATGGTCTGACTCTCAGAAAGCTGTCACTCTGGTTCTTCATAGGGAACTTCCTTGGCATATGGCTAAAGAGAGATAGTCTGTTATTAGTCAGTTACTTAAAAACTCCCAAACTATCAAATGTAATGCGCTGTGTTCCCCTCTCTGATAAATAGGGAGCAGAATGTCCCAAGATAACAAAAAAATCTCCAGGTTTCTTTGTTTGTGTGAAGAAAAGAGTCTAAGAACAGCAAGGCTTGAAACCTCTATCTGTGTGTGCTAATGTGTGGTAAACAGTAGTTGGTAGTCCCGTGTTCCATGAAGGGTTTACAACCCAGAAGCAGGCAATGGGTTACTGGTGCTTGAGCAATCAAGCAGCTGGGACACAGGTACAGCTAACACAGAGAAAGGATACTACAGTGTCTACAGTAGTATGTTTTCTTCCATCTTAGTATTATAGATTAGATAGTACAGGTTAGTATTATAGATTTTACACTTAAAATAATTATTTTTTCAGAAACTTTCCTCCTATAGATCTAATGAAAACTACTGCCTCTTCAGAAGCAAAAGCTGTCATGGAAAGAAATAACACAGGCAGCTCAGGTGTTAGATATTGTGTTCGGCAGCACATTAACCAGCTGGGAGCTGGATGTTAGCAGCTGCATGTTCTATTTCTTGCCTTTGTGAGGGTGTTCTCTAAAGGTTGAGAACAAAGGACACAACCCTAAGAAGCCTGCTTCTTAGTTCTGCTACCCACAGAACACCTTGTAATACTTTCACTTTCAGGTAATGAGAAAATTGGTATTTTCAAAACAGAAATTGATCCAATGAGAAATGTAAAATAGGATCTTTCCTCAGGACTGCTGGTTTATGGGACTGGTCAGATCTACATGCGGAACATTAGAGAACATTAAAACAGAACAATTAGTAATATTCAATTATAACAAAGTAGAACATTCTTTAGTGTTATAGGGGAAGAGAAGGTTGTTTATGAGTCTTGGCTTCCTACTTCCATGCACATCTAGAGGAAGGTATGACCTCCACTCAAGCAGACACCTGCAAGGTGTTGTTAAATGGGGCCATTCAGGCATGAACAGTAATGTATCTTTAGCAACATGCAGCACTGCAGAACCCAGCTGCACAAGGGTTTATTTCTGGGACAGACTGAACACAACTCCACCCTGCTGCAATTGTAGTTAACCCTGGAAGGCTTGCTTTGGTCACCTCCAGGAAAACTTAGACAGCATGGTAGAGATGCCACTGCCCACTGCACACAGCCCTAAAAGTGGGTGTTAGATAATTTACTTGCCCTTAAAAGGGAGGCATCAGAGTGTGTGTGTGTGAGCCCTGCAAAATGATAAGCATTGATGCTGAAGCCTAGCCAAATGTTCTCTGGCACAGCCTAATGCTCAGGCTGGATATGCTTTTCCAAATCCTAAATTGCTCCTGGAAAGGGTTTCCTATTTTTGAATCTAATCTCCTTTTTCCTTCTTTACAGATAAGCCAAGTAACGTGCAGGGTCCAAATTGCAATCACTTGTTAAGTCTAGGCTTTTTTCATAGATCCCAGTATATACCTCTTCATTTCCAGTAGTGCTCAGAAGACCACTCAGTAGACTCAAAAAATAATGGAACCCTACTGTCCCAGATGTGAATAAAAACCTTAAAATTATAATTTTCAACCTTGAGAACTTGTTTTCTGAAAACCTGATCTGTAGTGAAGAGCTAGTGAAAACAATGTTATCAAGATTACTGGAATTCCTGCAGGGCAGCAGAGCCATTAATTATATGCTTAAGGTTAAATGCATATAAATACAATAAAGATCTGGGCCTAAGAAATTAAGTGATTTGAAAATAGAGAGAGACAATTAATTCTGCATTTTAAATGTAAACTGGAAACGTGTCCACATACTTTTGTGTCCTTTATATTGCTGTTACATAGCTGTTTAAAAATTGAAAGCAAAGGCAGATTTCATTTTGCCTGGGAGTGAAAAGCACTTAGATATAAGACAAGTTTGTTACTGAAAGAAAAACTAAATACTCAAATATGGATTTTAAAGTAGAGAAAAAAGTATCTTCTAAAGAAAGGCTATAAGCTATGTGACTGCTAGAAAGATTGCATAATGCAGGCAAAAAAAGCTGTGTTCTGACCATCTCCAGAAAAATGCACTTGAAAACAGATAGAACCAGGACATAATTTTATTAGTTCTTTAGCATCTTTCCTGTCTTTCTCAGAGTTGTTGCTTCTGGTTGTTTGGTTGATTGGTTTGGTTTGTTTATGTAGAGCAATGCATCTGAGCAAACATTGAAGCCATGACTTGAGGAATTTTAGAGGGATAGCTGTATTTTAGGCCTGGGTTAAAAAAAAAGTCAGAGAAAGCAATGCTTCTAGTCAAGGAATATTTTTAAACTTATGTCATTCTGCCTATGGGATAACTTCACTGAACTCAGATTCAAAGCTGCAGATTTGCACAAATATTGTCATCTCAGAAACTCTGCATTTGTTTATTATAATTACCTGAAGCTAGAAGGATAAACATTTTTGTTAAATATGGGCCATGGCAGGTCAGGATTGCAGAAAACTTAATTTATTCAGCCCAAAAAGCAAGGACTAGCCACTTAAAATTCCATGTGATTAAGGTGACTCATTCTTGGCTGTAACATACTACACCAGAATGGAAAATCATCTTGATTTGTAATACTAAACAGAAGCTCATATATACCATAAGATGAGAATGAGTATATGAGAAGAACTTATGTGTATTGGTTCAAGTGAATTCAAAATTTGGACACATGTTTTTGCTTGCTCTGAAATTATCTGGGAGAAGTTCACAAACACTTTCTATGCTGTTTTATAGACCAAACTGTATTTTTGCATCACAAAATAGTGTTCTTGCATGTGCCTTTTTATGCAATGTCATTCCATCTTGGTGTGTTTTGATTTAAGTGAAACGTTGCACAACTTCTTGAATGGAGCTGTGATTTAAGAAGAAGAAAAAGACACAACTCCATGAAATTAATTTTACTAGACAAGTGCCTTCTTTGTCATATATGCTAACAGATGGTAAAGATACTGGAGATGATATGGAGGGCTTGATATTAAGACATACATACATATATATATATATATATATATATATATATATATATATATATATACATATATATATATATATATATATATATATATATATATATATACATATATATATATATATATATATATATATATATATATATATATATATATATATATATATATATATATGTTTGGGAAGGTTCATAGTGTGGGGGAGTAATGGAGTTTTTCCCATAAATGATGGAATCCTTAAAGATTCTTCCTTCTCTTTGTTTTTGTCTCTATGCAAACACCTACAGCTTTATACAGAATATATTTTTAAAGTAGCTTGTGAAATGATTTTGTTTTGTTTTAATATAAGACTTGCTGTATTCAGAGTGGAAGAGAATAAAATTAAATATGTGCAGAGCCAGACCTCTTCACTTTTATGCTGAAGACAGCCTTTATTTAGACAGAATTTTTAAACAGTAATGATGCCCAGGCTTGCAGACTTTTTTGCTACAGTTCACTATGGTTCACGGAATTATTTTCACAAAATGGAGCTAGTGGGACTGTTCACTGAAGTTTAGTTGTTCGTCTGCTTTGCTGTACAGATAAGACACAAAAATCATGCCTTTCTTTAAAGGAAGATAGTCACCATGTGTTTATCTCATTAAGGTCTTGATAAAAATGTCACTTGCAGGAAGTGCATTTAGGTCTTCTTCCAAAGGGTGGCATATACAGGTAATGAGCATTACAAGTGTCCTTGTAATTCTCTGGATTTTTAATATTGGTAAACACACCCTTGGAAGTTTTTTTACAAAGTTGTATAATTCCATAAAATACAAATGGACCATTGTGTTATGGAAAAGAGAATAACATTCTTGTTTGCACCTGTCATGCTTGTATGGTGCTGCAGTATTGAGGAGTTTTTCAGGTAAAGCCTAAACAGAGAGACTGGCCCATGCTCCAGTCCATGTCTCCTACATACATATTTATATGAATGCAAGATTAGTAATCTGTCTCACCCCCTACAATTTATCTGGTGACTGTGGTCATGATAATGTGCAGTTCCTATTAATTTATCACCTGCAAGATTTATTCCAAATTTTGAAACCTCTAAACACAACAAATGATTACAGGAGGAAGAGAGCATGACAAGAAAACGTTTTCTTCACTTTTCTAAAATTAGTTATGTAGGAGTCTTTTATTTCAAAAATAGCCTATGTTCATGAGCCATTATTAATGTAATTTAATCTAATATTTGTTCTAGCTTTGGATTTTTAAACCAAAGATTTGCCTTAAAACCACAACATTTAATATATTTGACAACTGTAATATCTTAAAAGACTAAAAACATCAAATCCGTAACTTTTTTAAGGAAAGGCAGCTTGTATAATTTATTGATGGCCTTAAAATTTGTCTATTAATTTGAACACGAGATGCACAAGAATAAACTCTGTAAGAGAAAAGAATTGCAGATGCTATACAGCATTGTCATATTTTAGTGTTCACAAATTCTATTTTTATACATATGGTGTGTGTAGTATATAGAAGGAATTATACAAGACCTCAGCTGCTGTTTTTTAGTAATATTTAGTAGTATTCCTAATATTTTTATCTTTCTTCCCCAGAAATTACCATTGATACAACTGTGTATGTGACAGAAGAAAACTGACAACTGAGCTTGCCTTTAAAATACTAGAATTGGCTATTCAGGACTCAACTGTTCTCTCTGTTTTCTTCATACTGTTTTCTTTTGTTGACATTAGTCAACACAGTTCTGAATTGGGATTTCATCTCACACTTGTGACTTTGACTCATGTGAGTGAATCAGCCATTCTAAACATCACTTTAGGAATCCTCTGTGTAGACTATCAAGCACAGTACTTCTGCCGTACAAATGTGATGTGACAAACATACATTTTATCTTAGATTCTAGATTCTTAGCATCTTAATATCTCTGGGAGAAGGACAAAAGTTAACAGAAACTTGTTAAATGTACTTAAAAATGCATTATTTCACAAGTAAGTGACAGGCAATGATTGAATGCATTCGTCAGGCAAACACTCTGAAACACTTCAAGTGAGCATTTCTCTGCAACAGATTGAAGTAGCTCCTGGTGACAGTCTTTTGTGAGTAAATATTATTAGCACAAGGTGACAGAAAACAGATTGCCTATGCAGGTACAGAAAGCAAAGGAGTAGGGCTATGCACAAGACCTTTGTCATAGAGCAAAACGTTACTGACAAATAAAGGGCAGAAATATTTGCACATGAGCTGTATTTTCAGTGTCTCAGTGGGATGAGAAGTCTCACTACAATTGGTGGGAGATGTGGAGTGATGCTCCAGGGCAGTGAAGACACTACTTTTCTGGGAAGAGCTGCCCGTGTTCTTCACCTTGCAGATCCTCTAAAAAGCACTCTGGTAGATGTGCCTTTTATTCTCAGCCTTAGTCTGTTGAGACTAGGCCTGGTTTTCACAGTTAAAAATAAAGCATGAAACCTTTGATTGAAAACCAGTGACCATGGCCAGTCTTTTCAAATGTGAACTCAGTAAACTCAGATGAAGAGTTCTGTTCCTGGGATTTGATGTAGCTGATGCTTAAATTTAGGCAGCTCTAAATCACATGCTGAGCTTAAAAAATTTCTGACAAGAGGAACGAGCATCTGAAGCTGAAATACTGGTTCTGAGTGCCATTTTTATGGACAGACACAAAAAGTGAATACATTTCCTCTGACTATACTTAAGGTTTCCTGGAACTGGGCCAGCTTTGGCCTGCTGATCATATAGCTACATTACCATGACACTGAGCCTGAGTTAATAAGCTGTGCTGAGCAAGCTCGGGTGTCTCTGCACCTGTCTCCAGACCTCCTTGAGGTGGTAGAAAAAGATACGTATCCTTTGGGAAAAGCTGAATACTTCTTTTGTAACAATTGCAAATTCTGTCTTTTAAACTTGCCCTATTAATTCTATGGCGTTTTCAAACTGATGAACACAGAGAATGGATCTTGTGTAATAAGAATTTATCTTGAAAAAGAAATCCAGCTAATTAATTTATGTGGTAATCCTCCTTGCTTCCTTTTTTTTTAATCTTGACATCCTCAAAAATTGGAGATGTATTGAATTTTTGAATACAAAGGTACCCCCAAATGATAATTTGATTTAAGCTAATTTGATGACATCACAGTCACTGGAAGGTACTTCACCATAATTGTCCTTCCATTTAACACTTCATTGACATGAGAAACTTGCTCTTTCTACTGCTGGTTATTCAGATAGTGATACTTTGAAGTTAACAGGAGTTTGATTTCCTGCACAATTTTCATGATGAAACCTAGTAAATGTAGAGACACTTCAGTTGCAAGCAAAGCTTGTTCCTACTTAAAATAAATTTGACTAGCCTCGTTTATGGTAATTAAATATTTTGTAAGCATAGGCTTTCAGTATGTGCCACTATGGCTAGCAGTCAGGAGTTTAAATTGAAATAATTACCATCACATCACCGTTGTGGACTCTTTTGTAGTGCACACTCAGGTATTTTGTAAAATGAATGTAATAAGCATGTATTTTCTGTTCTCTTTACTAGGGATCTTGCTTAATAAGCTCAAATAAAATGTAGAATACATTTGAATCATACTTTGGTACTACTTCAAACCTGCTATTCATGAGTAAAGAAAAGTTGTCATGGAAACTTGAACTGTGAGATGCAAGACAATAATTTTATTCAAATCCTTTATTCAATGAATATGTTCCCTTGCTGTTAATTAAGTGTGAATTACTTACAGTTTCCTTGTATTTTTCTGCTATTTGAAATAAGTTGCTAAGCAATTTCTGTTAATGTAATTTCTGAGTACTTCTTTGCACATATTTAATATACAACATTGAAAAGGTTTATTAGTTTTGGTTGAGAAAAGTAGTCACTTGATAGGGTGTGTTGCTTTTCCCAAAGCATCAGATATGTTTCCCTTAAAAAATATCCTTTTTTTCTTAAATTCATGGTTTTGATCTGAAAATTTCTATTTTTTGGACGTTCACTTAACAGACCATCTTCAGGGAGACATTCCTGTCTCTCCACACATTTATTATAATAGTTGTTGAATATACAAAGGCAAAAGGTATTGACTTTTGTCACTTGGGCATACTGTAGTAGGCTTTCTTGGAGAACTTTTTCCCAGGCAGATTGATTAGTTAGGAAGCAATTTATCTGACAATATATAACCTTAGTGCTTCAAACAGGATCTATGCAGTGAAGTACTTTTCTGTCATGAGTAGAATATTGTACATTTGGGAATAGTCATTAAGTTGGGAATTGGTTTTTCCCTAGTCAATTTAAAAATTGTAAGCAATGTTTACAGTGTATTTTGTTAATACTTTTTTTACAGGTAGGTGTAAAAATTTTTCTGGTATATGAACAAGGTACTGTACAAGTGGCTGTTTTTATTAAGACTGAAGCTGAAATACAGCCAGGTATTTTTTATAAATTTATGAAATGTGGTTAGTTCAGGCTGCTTGGTTTTGTAGTCTGTTTTCATGACCATAGCAATGTGCTTAATATTATATTTAAAAACTTAAACTTATTTTTATTTCCTAACAATTAGTAAGTATCAAATATACTGGACTGAAAATCATGGAAACTAAATTTCTCTGTGAATTCATGGTTTTCATCTAGGCTGCAGATTCACTTCTCCAAGTGAATTTCTTCAAACTGAACTATTTTCATGGACAAGTTACATGGGCAAGTTACATTTAAGAGTGGAAATGCCTGTTTCTTCTCCACACAGCTCTGCACTTGCTGCTGTGTCTAACTTTTTATGTGACTTTGTGCCATTTACTCCCCTATTCAGCTGTTTTTTCTTCCCCTGTATCCACTGTTCTAATTTACCTGAATTTTTGAAAAGCTTTTCTGCTAGGGCTGTTCCTTGGTGTTGACATCCTTGATGTTGACATCGATTGTACCAAGTCAGTGGTGTTAGGTGTGGTGTAAGTTGGCTCTGAAGAAGTGTGGCTGACAAGTAGCTGGGTGGCTCTGGCCACCAATAGCCTGACTGCCTTTTCAGCAGTTTCAAACTCCTGGGAGATGGGTTGATTTTAGTAGTTCCCATTCCTGCACAAGGCATTCTGGAAATAGGACCAATAGAATGATTTTGCCAGTATAATGTTAATGAGTAGCTGAGTCAAAAGATTTTCCTAACAGAGCTGCAACTTTATATGCAAATTTACTAATGCCCACTAGCAAAAGCCTTGTAATCTTCCTGTTGTTGTTTTGGTTTGGGTTTTTTGCCTTGGTGAGGTATGTCTCTCACAATTTTTGACACCCTGATGCTGATCAGCATTTCTGGACATGTTGTTGCAGGGCTAACAGCAACGGGCTTGAACAGTTGCAGTTCAAGAGATGGAAGTGGAGATGCTGCCTGATAAGCAAAAGTTAATGACAGGGAATGTCTTTTCTCTTCCTTTTCTCTCCCTGATGTGCCTTTCAGTGATACAGGCTTTATCTGCTTAGATGAACTGCTGCTGTTCACTTTTTTACTGCCCCAAGACTGAGGCAAAAAATCGTGTTGTTTCAGTTGCTATAAACATGAATAAAACTTTCCTTCTTATACAAAAACCTTGTCTATCCTTCATTTTATGGCTGTGCTTTCTTACCACAGCAAGATGTGACTTGACTTCAGAATCATACAAGTAATTTCTTATTGATTCTTTCTAATTTTTTGGCAGGTGATCTGTGAAACTCGTAGTTCAATCCCTACCTTATTGTAAGCTTTGTGAAAATCACTGTTTGTGCTTAGACAGATTTTGAAAACCATTTTCTAAAAAAGATCTCATTCAGACAGCATTTCAGATCCTGAAAAAGCTCATAGCACAAACAAAATAAATATATTTTCTTTTTCAGAACCTGATGTTTGAGAGACCTTGCTTAGAAGATAAGTAGTTTGTGCTTAAGAAAAGGTAGTGTAAAGTGAGAGAAAATGACCTTCTCCAGAGGCTTTGCTTTACTTGTTTAGAAGACTAGCAACAACATGTTAAAATGGACTACATAAAAACTCTGTTTAGTAAGAAGAATCCAGGGCACTTGTAAGGAAGAAAGGAAGAATTAGTTCTCATTGTTTCTTTGTAGGACTTATTTGTGCAAGAAGAGAAAAACTTTATGAAATATCTTGTAATAAATTTTGTCCAGCTAGAGTACTCAATAGGACAACTGGTCTTCTTAAAATAAAAAGAAATTACCACGGTAAGCCATATGTACAGTTACCTGGGCAGACCAAAAGAAATGGTGCATGGTGTACTACACCTTTCACACTGCTAGCAAAAATCAGTGTCCAATTTTCTAGTGTTTGTTCAGAGAAAAGTAGCATTTCAGTCTAACCAAACATCATCATTAAACTAGTGAAAAGTCCAATGTTTGATCCACTTTCTAACTCAAGGCTATTTTGGACATAACCATTATCTTATGCATGCTGTGAGGGGTTGGAAGCTTGAGGTTAGAACAGCCTTTTGAAATAATAAGACTTCCATGTTTCATGGCTTAAGTGTTTGTGATACTAGATTTGGACATCTACATTTATTCTGCTCATCAAATGACCTCTGTGGAGGTATTATATTTATCATTTGTTTTATAATCTTTTTAAAGGGGTGATAGCATAGGTTTTATTTCAGCTAGGCTGTACACAAAACCAAGGTTTTGGCCTGTTTGGAACCTGTACACCTGTAGGAACAAGTATTAAGTACTAGCAGCATGGTGATTAAGATGGACATTGTGTATGGAAGATGGGCTTCATTAGCCAGAATTCATTTACCATTCATTATTCACTTTCTACACTTATGAGGCCACATCTGGAGTACTGTATCCCTTTATGGGACCCCAGTATGGGTTTTTTGGGCTCAGTTTTGAAAAGACTTAATTCTTCAGCTGTGGAGTGAGGGCTGTTTGCAAGATGAAACCCCACTGCTCCCAGGGGTGTGAGCTTGATGGACAAAAGGCAACAGTCCCAACTTGTAGAAAAAGTGATTCCAAGTAGGTATAAGGCAAAAACCTGTTAATTGTGGGAGTGATTTGGCACAGGTGCCCTGTGAAAATATTTAATGTTGATCTCTGGAGATTTCTCATTGTAGGCCAGACATAGAGCAACCTAATCCAACTTGGAGACTCTTTGGAGACCTGTTTTGGGTAGAGCTTGGACCAGACAACACACAGGGACAACTTAAGTGATTCCACTTAAATAAAGGATAATATGGACAAGATGAGTAGACAGGCATATAAAAAAATTCCAACTGCTAATCACTTTCTATAGGTTTTGAGTTGTTAAAGTATTTTTCTTGTATTTGTTAGTGCTAAAGATCAAGTGTTTTAAGTGGTACTTTGGATAAAACCTAGTTCCATCAATAATGGATGACTTTGAAGAAAAGCTCAAAGCTCAATTTTTGAGATTTTAAGTTTTCTCTTTTTTTCCCTATAAGTAGATAGAATATATTGAAGTAAAACTTCAATACATCAATGTAACATTTCATGTCTTGTCATCTGTTTATTGCATTTCAGACCATCCATTGCAATTATCACAACATTTGAGTCTGGAAACGTTAGTGATAAACAATTAAACTTATTAGTTAGCTAGCTCTAAAAATAGACTTCATTCTCTGTCTTTATCAGTCAACAACACCTGTGATGGAATTCTAGTTTCATTTCCCCCTTCAAGTGCAGAAACCATGAAATTACCCAGAAGAGTAAGATACAGAGAAGAAAGTTTATCATGATAAATAAAAGCTGGAAAGTGTAAGACAATTGTGTTCCATGCACCATCTATAGTAATTATATCCTTGGCTCTCCCCTCCTGTAAGAAAGGAAGAGGCTCTTTTGTTGACACTAAACAGGTGGCCAACCCACCATGTGTGGAGATAAGATCGATGGAGATGAATCAAAGTATCATTTTGATAATGACAATTGTATTTATTTTTAAACAAAGATGTTTAGTTTCAAACAGGTCAGGTAGGAGTCAATAATGGACAATGCAGAAAGCTAAAATAATGTTCAAGCTTTTTCTGTAAAGTTCTTTTAATTATGTTTGATTTATTTTTCCTTTGAATTTGGACCCTGAATTTATTTGCAACACAGTTTCATGTGGAGGTGTGTTGAAGAGAGAAAGCTTTTGGTCTTTTGGATGGACTATAAAACATGCTGTCTTGTTCATTTCCTCCCTGCTTTTCTTTTGTAAAAAGCTTCCAGCTGTTTCCAAGTAATGATTAGGTGTTGGTTATGGTAAGAGAGATGGAAAATTCAGATAATTCAAGAAAAGCTATGATTGGGGTCAAGTTATGGAATGCCACTCATCTCCTGAGAGGTGGGGAAAAAAAGAGAAAGAAAATGGGAGAAAAATAAAACACCTGACTAATATTGTTCCATGTGCAGCTATGCTGTTTCTTTTTTCTATCCATTTCCAGATCTAGACCCTACAATTACTTGAGAATTAAATAATTTAGCAATTATTTAAATAACAAATTATGTAAAGCTTAATTAACCATAATACACCCATCAGAAACATGAACAAATGTAGAACAGCAGGGAATAGATCTACCCACACAAATTCTCTTTCTTCCCAAAAGACCTAGCACAGATAATTGCCTTCCTCTTGGTCCAAGTGACTAGAAAACATTTAGGGCTTTTAAGGATATTCCAGTGAGGAAAAGAGACCAAGCAGAGAGCTGATTTAGTTTGTTCTAGTGTGTTTGTTTGCAATAACACTGAAAATTTGGATTTTTTTTTTTTTTTTGAGCAGAAGAGTAATCAAATAATATCCTCCTCACAGTCTTTTAGTTTAGGACCAACCATGGTTTTGTACCTCTTTCTATGCCCAAGCAAATCTGATTTTTTTGTCTTGCTCCATCAGCATCTCACTTTTTCCTAACTTAAGCACCCAGCATCCATTCAAACTTCAAATAAAAACATATAAAATCCCTTTTACCTATAGCAACAGAATTCCTTTGCCTGCTTGGTGAGGGGAGATATCTGAACCAGGTTCAATGAGATTCAATTCAGTGTCTGACACTACCCATTGCACTCGTCTGAAAATCCCAGGCAGGTTTTATTGAAAGATGATGTCCTGGAGCTAGGCCATAGAAGAAAATGCCTTCCATCACTCCCTTTCTTTTATTTTTCGGAGTTCCAGGTGGACCAGCACCTTTGGCAGATGCATTAACACTGTCCCAGGAGGAAAGAGTAATTTTTCCAGATGGGCAGCTCTCAAAGAATTCAGATCAGAGCTTATGCTGTTAAATGTCACCTAGAATCCAACAGACAACTTGTTAAGGCCAAAGAGTGTCAGTAACCACACACTCTCTGGAAGGGGTATGATAATCAAATCCATTGTCACCTTTTCAAGTCTGGAAGAGGAAACCTTATTAAGATCACACTGGAGTACAATAAGGTGAGTAAATGTTGGTAACAACAGAGAGGTCTAAACTCAAAATCTGTGTCCTTGGACCATGCCCAGAATTGGATAGGAAGGAGCTGCCTTGGCTATTGAAGCAATATGATCATCTTAACCAATTGGGAAACTAGCTAAGGTATTTTTAACAAGATAAAGAAGCATAAAAATGTGAGAAGGCATTATTGCTAAGTGGGAGTGGAATTCAATTGAATAGATGAGTTTTTTCTAGGCGGGCTGGAACAGCAAGTGTGAGTCCCAGTGTTGAAATCATATTGCCACCCCCTTTTCCCCAGCTTTCCCCTCCTGGAGATCACCAGCTTCTGGATGATGACTAGTGAAGGCACTTTGGCCACTGCTGTTTCCAGCCCATCACAGCAGCAATATAAAATTTGGTCCACATTCATCTCCTGTTCCAGTTGGTGAGCTGCAGTGATCGCCCGTTGAAGTGGCTGCACTCAGTCTTAAAATCCATACCCACACCAGGTGGAGGGTGGCTGAGCAGATAGAGGAGGATGAAGCAGGGCTGCAATGGAATAATAGTTTGCAACAACACCAAGCTTAGCTGTCAGAAAGTCATAAAAATTCTATCAAATATCTGGAAAGATGAAATGGAAGCTTGCCAAGACATAACCTGTCAAGGGCCTGGAGAATTCAAATGATTTGTTTTTACAAACCTGCATAGCCACTACACAGGTTTTTGTGAATTTCACCAAAGCTGGAAATAAATGATTTTTTCATTACCCTCATCCATGTGGAAACCTTGTATATCATGGGAAATGTTCTTGGAGAATGCAGCACTGACGTAACCTGTATTAAAATTGTGCTTTATATCAAATGGAAGGGAGAGCAAAATGAATGAAATACAGATTGTAAAGAAAGCAGGTGTCATTTGATGTGATCTAGTTCAAACTCGTAGTTTCTTTACCCCTGTACAAAATTTTAGCAGAGGCCTTCAGGATTAATACAAACCCAAATGCTGAGATATTTTTATTGTCTTAATAATCTTCTTTCTAAGTGATGGCTGAGACCCTTAGTATACATAAACCAAAATATTTGTACTGTGTTCATGCCTGCAGTATAACTATCTAATTACTATTTTTACACTGCTTTGGTGACGATGAGTAAAAATTGGCTAAAACCAATGCTGTTTTGTTGATGTTGTGTTTGGTTTTGTTGCTTTGTGGTTTTGATTTTTGTTTTGGCATGGTGGGGCTTTTTAAAGGTGCTTCTGACAAGAGTCTTGTCAGTTGTATTTTGGCCTAATAACAATCCCACAACAAATCCATATTGCAGGTTTGTGTTCAGGGTACTAAAAATAAAAGTCAGGAGAACAGATGTTGGAAAGGTGTCTTTTATTGTGTGTGCATTTCTTTGAGATAATATAAAGGGATATTTAAATATTTGCCTGCAAACCAGCCCTTGCAGTATTCTAAGATAGGTCTAACAGTAGGAATATGGCTATCTGAGCTCTTACTCAGGCTCCCTTTTGGTTTTAGCTGGTCTAGATGCAGAAGTTTCTGTCAGAAATCTTGTAAGAGATGGTCCTGTACTGCAGCTGTTAGCACCCCAAATTCTTACCTGATCAAATCAAAGTTCTGGATGTGAACTGCTGTTGCTGAAGTGGGACATGCTGCTTTTTTTGCCACTGTTGCTTGGTGACAGCAGAGTCATCAGTTTTTAAACTGTGACATCCAACATTGGCAATGTCCGTGAGTCAGCGTGTTTAGCACAGCACGTGCATAGCACCGTGCCCCATGGGTTCTTGAGATGACCCTTATGGCTTGCCAGATCATGGTTTTAATTACAGCAAATCCAGAGCTGTGCACACAAGTCCTGCACCGCTCTTTCTATATATTGCACACATTTATGCTTTTATTTCTGGAGTTAGATCTGAGGAAATCAGTGTGCTTAGCCCTTCTCAGAGCACAGTGGGGCATTGCTTAAACTGAGTGATGTCTTGCACGTGAATAGTGAACAAAGGTCAGATAAACCCAATGTATGAATGCAATGCCCCTGTTTAAGCAAAGAACTCAGGCAGCCCAGGCTTGATAATTTATCTAGTACAGCATTTTTGCTGGCAGCACAGCTCTGTCTCTGCTGAGTGCGTTGTCATCAGTGCCTTTGTCCATATAATCATTATTAACATTATAAAAGCCCCATGAGGCCCCAGTCTCCTCAGCACTTTACCAATGCCACTCTACAGTCTAGAGCCCTGTCCTGGAGAGCAGTCAGGGTATGTGGGGTACAATACTTCCTTTGTCTAGATTCAATAGCCCAGCAGAACCAAGAAGATTCACATGTGCTTGTGTGAGAGGAGAAACCTTGGACTGGTCACAGCCAGTCTGATGTGCTTTTATTCCTCTTATTTGCCTGCTTTGTTTTGACTTGTTTTATAGGTGCAACTGAATTCTCAAGCAGGATTGAGTTTTTATGCCTGAAATTGTTTGTTATACATTTATACTGAAGTAATACATCTACATACTGCTGTTGTAAACAGCATTGTTTTGTGTCATATGGAAATTTGTGAACTTGCTTTATTGGCTCTTGTCTCTGGCATAATAAAATCCATCTGTACTTGGAGCGAAGAGATAAGGCTTAGCTGACTACAGGACTATTCCTTTTTGTAAATTTTTACTCTCTTTCCATGAATTAAAAGTTGTTCTCTACTCCTCTCTGTTATCTTGTCTCCATGGTCTGGATAAGTTTTTGGAATGTAAGAATTCAGTCAACATTAACTTGGTTCCTCTGCTTTGCTCAGTTTAAGATTGTTTTTGTGACAGCAGGAAATGAATTTTTTGGAGAAAAGTATTTGGCTCTGGAGGTTTTCTTGAAGATCCATTGTTATCTTCCATAAAATGAGAGCAAATACAATCAATTATTTTGTTGAACCTTTCTGTACTGCAATTCTGTTCACATATGTATAGTTACTGTCTAATCATATGCACTTGTCCTCCAGACAGACCAAACATGGTCTGGTTTCAGACAGACCAAACAATGCATTGCTATGTCCACAAATGAAGTGTTATGTTTTGCTTTGTATCAGACTTATTTCATGTCAGGATGTATATCAATAAACAGCTAGTCATACATAAATGTATAAAAAATTGCAGAAATTAAACTCTTTAAACTCTTCCCCACAGGGGAAGGATGAAGAGGGGGCAGGATGAAGTCTCACATGATTTCTGGTAAGTCACACTGAGCAGCAGCTAACAGTGCAGCATCCATTGTACACTTAATTTCTTTGTCTCTACAGTTGACCCTGCTCTAGATGAGACAATGTTGATCACAGAAGAAAACAGGCCCACAGTCTGTTTCTTAAGTACAGCTCTGCAGTGAAAAGGATAGGATTTTCTGGCTTACCTTGGTGTTTGAGTTGCTGAGGTACTGACAGCACTATCCATAATTCAGTGATAAAAGCTGTAGCACTATACACATAAATGGCTGCTGTTCAAATACCGGGACATCCTCAGGCTAGACCACTGATATCAACAAATATTTTTATCCCCATCTGAATGATTCTGAAATTGAACAAGTGACTATCTCACCTCAAGTCACACTGCAAGTTAGAAAGCACCCATGAGTGCCTAATATATGTTATATAATATTTTGTATAATTTAGCACATGTATTTAATATATATTAAACATTCACTGGTAGTTTCTAACTTGCTGTGCGATTCACAACTGTGCAAATCCCTCCTTCAGTTTCTGAATATATAAATAGTAAACCCATCAGTGTTTATATTTTAATATTTTGTCCTTCTTGTATTTTTTCTATTCTGCCCTCTGGCTGTTCTTTTCCATGCAGCTGGTAGCTGCCATGCTTTAAAAGGTACCTTCTTTAGCTCCATCAACCTGTCTGCTGTGGGCACTTAGGAAATAAATTTCTGAGAATTTCTGAAAATCATCTGTAAGTTGTACTTGAAATTACAGTACCTTTAGATTTGATCTATGAATTGAGTAAAACATTTTAATCTATAGTTTAATCAGAAGCCTATGATCCTTTAAGCCTAGGGCTTATATTTTATTCTGGGAATTATAAACATATAACAAAGAAGCCACTAAAACCAAATAGCTAGCAAAATGCCAGTACTCATTCTTTCTGAAAGAATTATACCACAAATGTAAACAGATCAGAGGATGTTTAATTTTTTAGGTTTAGATTTCAGGTGGGACATATCCAAAGTAAAATGTGAATACAAGAATAACTTGTTTGCATCTTTGAAAACAAGGCCTACAGAGTCAGGCATAACACATTTATTTACCACGAGGAGGGAGAATATTTGTTTCTAACTAATTTATAAAATTCTTCCCTTCAGCAATATGGAAGTAATTTTGTGGTCAGTGGGATCTGTTGGATGTCCTTTCCTAGTTTAAGTGTTAGATATTGTATGTGAGGCATGCAGTTCTGTGTGTAATGTACTCCATCTGTTACAAGACTGAAAGGCACATTTGGTGCACGCGCCTGCCAAATGAACTGCTGCGAGCTGCCAAAAGTGTAAGATGTTAAAAGGGAGAGAAGGTTGAATTTCCTGATTGTCTAATGCCTGCAAATGTAGCAACTGGAAAATAATTTCTAGTGTGGCATACAGTGGAAGAATACAAAATTATTTATATTCCACTGTCTTTGGTGTTTCCAGTAATTTCCCTACCTTCCTCCCTTGTCCACAGTTGTCTCTCTCAGCAGTGAGCGGAGGTTTACTGCCACCAGGCATTACTCAGTCTCTCCCTGAGGTGCACAATCAGGCATCCTGTTTTTCCCTTGGAATCTCCTTTCCTTCTGTTTCAAAAATATCACTTCTCTGCTAGAAGTCATGGCTACCCAGCAGAGCTGGGATTTTTTAAGCCTAGGAACCAGACCAATAAGAAGATTCTGGGTGCATGATGCATCCAGTTAAATCAAAGCAAACTTGAAACAACTCCAAGCTCCCTACCCTGATGAGGTAGAAAGTGTGCCCAAGTCACAGAAGAATGCATCTCTATGCTTTTCCTCCATTCCTCCTGTTCTGTGCAAGGGTGACTTGCAGCAGACAGAGGGATGTGGCACTCAGACAGACAACTGCAGGCTGCTGGTGCATTGCCAGGTTGTGTTACCCCTGCTCAACTCAGAGCCCTGTTCTTGCTGCTTTCCTCTGCAGAGGAGTTATCCTTGGCCAGTGAAGGAGAGGACAGAAGGATTTCCAGGCATGGCTTGGTCTCAGTTTCCTCCTGTGGCCTGTAGGGCATAAAAGATTCTCCCCTTCTCACCCTCGCAATAAGGAGAGGGCTGTGGAAGACTTGTAGCCTCTGAATTGTGCAGTCTGGGTGCTGCCTGCATCAGCATTGTGCAGGACTGACATTATAATGCTCAAACTAAACAAAAGTAGACTGACCTAAAACCCTGTGTCCCCACAGTCTGTGGAAAAGAGGTCTAAATCTTGAGTGGAAACCTGCTTCTGTCCAGTGGTGGGGCCGTGCACATAGCGAGTGCGTGTACGGTGCAAGGGACTGACCATTTGCAAATCTGAATATCTGATATTTAGAATGCTTTGCTATTTGATTCCCTGAGGATCATGTTTGTGAACAGAGGACATACGGTGATGGATAATAGATGCTAAAGGACAAAACACACTGATGTCAGCGAAACAGCAGCAGGGAGTGAGTAGGTGTACAATGAAATC
Organism: Fringilla coelebs; assembly: GCF_963513975.1. Lineage (NCBI taxonomy): Eukaryota > Metazoa > Chordata > Aves > Passeriformes > Fringillidae > Fringilla > Fringilla coelebs. Next base: position 70,476,404 of record NC_140031.1, on the reverse strand, counting down.
TGCCACGGCGAGATCATCTCTCTTTTCTGCTCTCTCAGTTTCTTCCATGAATAAAAGATAAGTTTGTTAAGGCTATGGTCTAGACTGCATATTGGAGCAATTTCTGCTGAAACAATGGGACCAGAAAACAGATTGCATTGAAACTTGAAGGTTTTAACAGGTTTTAAATTCTGGTTTCCCTTTGGAGAATGTTTGCTTTTGGGACATTCTGCTTGAATGGGTAGCTCTTGGATGTGTTGAAAGGGTTGAGGTTTCCTCTTGCCTGTGCAAACAAAGCTGAAAGCTCTGATTTAGACAGAACTATTGTGTGCATTAATTTAATTGAGCAAACACAATCAGCTATAATGAAAGAAAAGTATTTCTGTGCTGTACTGCAGGCGGGTGTTGCACTTCTCAGGGATGGATTATCATGTTGACAGGACCTGCCCTAACAGAGTGTGGTACTGTCTTTCTTTTTGCTGCTTTTCATGGAGATTCATGGTGGTAAAAAAACCCTAATCAGCATTACAAAACCAAGAGAAAGCAATGATGCATAAAATATAACAACGGGGCAGAATTACATTTGACCCAAAAGTCTTCCTAGATGGTCAGTGGGGTCACTTGTAAGTAATGGTGGCAAAGCTGAGGAAATTATGTAGGCAAGTAGACCAGAAATTTTTTGTAGGTAGTCCAGTTCAAACTCAATTTCAGGTACCAGTTCTGTCCCTGAGTGCTCAGTTTGCTGCATGGCAAAGCTGTTGACAGGTAGTTTCACCTGAGTCTTCTCTCTCAACTGCTTCTGGATGGAAGGCACAGCATGGGAAAGGACTGCAGCATTAGAGCAGCTCCCAGCTGCTTGGAAAGCTGCACAGCAGCTGTTGAAAGTCAGATAATTTAACATCAGCAGTAATGGTGATCCACCTTGGGCAAAGAAGGAGACTGGCTGCAGGGTTGGCTGACCCCCCTCTAGCTCAAGTCCTGTGAGATACAGAGTATGAGTAATCCCAGGGATCCAGAGACAACAGTAGCTGTTTGAGGATTATCAGTGCATCTTTTCGGTATCTAGTGATGAAACCAACTTGCACGCCCTAGCCAAGAAATGTGAGGCCGTGCTGTTATTAGCTGCTCCTTTTATTGCAGATCTGTTCATGAGTGGGAGAATCAGGATGACACATGCAGGTGTCTCACATAAGGACCTGACACCAAAAATGACAGGGCAAAGGAAGAATTTTTCCAGTTGATAAAACAGGAATAATTCACTTAGGTTCAGACAGGAGCTGAAAGCACAATTAGTATCATAAAACCAGAAAAAGTAAGAACTTGTCTAAATCCAAAATGTTAATGAAAACCATAAAATGTAAACTCACAGGTGTAGTCCAAGAATTTGTCTAAATTTCATGTTGTAGAAGTATTTTTCAGCTAAGCACAAGATATCAACTCCATGCTTCCATCGTGTCAACCCTTAAATGTTTATTCAAGACTCCCAGGAGATTCATCAGGAGCTAACCCTCTGGTTATTAGGCTCCTGGACCCAGATGCCAAGCTCTGCACATTGAAATAACTGCAATTGCCTCGGCAACCATGTGGTGTGGAAGAGATCTTTCAGGATATGCTGCCTGGGGACAAGAATTATTAATACTGCAGTAAGCAATGGTGCAATATTCTGCAGCACATCATGAACAAAAAAACCCCAGACTTTGAAATAAAGTGGATTTCACTGTAAACTGGAATAAATGAGCTATGTTTACCTATATAGTCAGTGACAGATGAGTTGAAAGTAGAAGAAAAGACTAGACAACTGTGCAAATGGCAAGGCTTCTTCAGTTGCGACTCCCTGAAAATTGAACCTGTACACAGACTCCTTTGCAGAGGACTAGGACAAATAAATAGATATCATTTTTCTCGGTGCAGTTTATGTGCTGAGATGTAGAGGGGTGTATATTTCTCGGGTTCAGAAGGCACTGACAAGAGTGGAAAGAGGAAAACCTGGGGAAGTTAAGAATTAAGTGCCCTTTATTTCTAGAAGCACTCCTAGAAATACTGAGAGCAATAAACAATCCATAACCATGGCCATTGCAGGAGAGTAGGGTGAAGGGTGATTTAAGTACTGAGTAGCCTCAGAAGAGTTAATTCCAGAAAGAAAGAGACAAGTGAAGGAAAGCTATAGGCAGAAAGTGGTGGCAAGCCCTTTGATTAACACCCCTTTGTAAAGTCTCCTCTGTGTAGAGATGGTGCCTGACCTTAAGCTGCTGGGAGCCCCTGGCTGAGTGAGGAGGAGGCTCACCCAGCCAGCCCTGGCTGCTCAGTGTGGTTGGCTTCCTGCAGCCCGTCCCCTTTCCCCCAGGACGATGAGCTCATAGCAGATACTCTTCCACTTGGCTGTGTGCCACAGATTGAAGTGGATTTGGAATGTGATCTGTATTAGCAAGAAGCTTGTGCTATACTGAGGCAGCTCTTGGTATATTGCTTGTGCTGTAATGCTTCTCAAATAATTATGATTTAATTGTGATACAGTCATTCAGGCTAACGTATGCCTGCATTATCTCATACTTTTTTGTGGGCAGATTTTACTCAGCCTGTTTGGCAACTGTCTCAGGAACAGGACATGTTAAATTTCTTCTTCCATTTGTCTGTTCACATTATATTCCTGTCTGATAGTATAACATTACACATGGTTCTCAAAAGGTCATGCCAACCTTTTTGCTCTGTACTTTCTGTAATCCTACCTGCTTCCATCTCAAGCAGCACTGAAGCATACATACCTCCTTTGCACCAAACCACATACTTCAATGTGACCAAAACATGCAAACATTTCCTTCCCTGATGGTAAATAACTTTTCTCTTTGTGGATGTGCTGTACGTGCTGCATACAAAATGCAGACCAAAACAACAACTGAGATGCAATGATGAGAGAGAAAAAAGCAAAATGAATTCTCATATTATGGCCTAGTAAAACTCTTTGCCCATTATAGAAAGCTGCAGGTGGGATTGTCTGGGAGCCAGAGTGTGGGCTGTCCTCATACTTCTGTGGCAGACACAAACACAGTCCGCACTCCTGTTTTCACACTCAGAGTGCAGCAAGGACTGTAGCAGCACATGATAAAAAAGAGTAAAATTTAAGTGTAGAAATTTGCCCTAAGTAGTAATCACTGCTGGCTAGCTTTGTAAGAAAAAGAAAGATTTATTCAAGCCCATGGTTACAGTTGTACAGATACTCAAATACAACTACAGATGTTTGCTACCCACTAGGAAAGCTGTTGTTAAGAGTGGGATTGTTGAAATTAGGCTGCAAGAGGCATTTTGTGTAGAGATTGCTGCTGCCAACTTAGTGGAGTACATACTGAGTGGTTCTTAAAATGCCTTTCAATCAATAATACAATTGTAATGCAGGCACACATTTATAAGTGTATGTGAAAATTCTGTAAGTCAACAAGAACAAATGAATAATGCAGGTGCAGATTAGAGACTTTGTTGAAGCAATGGCCTCTGACAATTTAGGTGGCATCAGAAAAGCCACAAATGGCAAGATAGAAACCAACGATTTTATATTGGCTGCAGTGGTAAGTAATGGAAGGAAATCTTCCTGTCCTTCTCTGACATTAATTTCCACCCTAGATTAAATTTTGTTCCCTGCTATTCTGACTATTTAAATTATTATCCTCCAGCAAGGTCACCTGACACAGCTATAGATTTACTATGTGCAATGGGGTTCAAGGACAGGCAGTGTACATCATAGCAGCATCTCCTGCTCTAGTCCCAGTACAATTGTGGGTGGCAAATCCACAGAAAAAGGTACATGAGGAGGAGATATACTGTTATTTGCTGTGACCCAGAGCTTTTAGGAAACCTTGTTATACACAATTTCCAGGTACTGCATTAATTTTCTAGAACATATTTTTTCCAAATATGTTGCTCCCTTCATTATTTCAGAGACATGATACTCTTTACCCAAATTCAGCAAACACATAATAGGGAAAAAAATAAGATAAAGTTTTATAATTGAAAAAAACTTAACAGAAACAGTCCTTGGTTTTTTTTTTTATTTTGTTGTGTCAAGGCCTGAGGAGATGGATAGAAGTATATTGCCATAAGGGTGCATTTGTAAGTGTTTTTGTACTTTAACTAGAAAAGAGGCTTCTACCAGCCTCATTGAATCAAATATTTTCACTTTGACAGAGAGGACGAATTTTCAGAAATCAGGTAACATGTCAACACCTTGGCCTAAGTCTCTGTAATGGGCCCAGGGTTTTGCCTTGAGCTTCAGGAAAGTGGAAGATTAATTTTCAGTGAATGCAATAAGCCTGAGTCTTAGACCTTAGATCAACTGTTGAGTGCATGCTTTCCTTTCTGTGTTTGGTTTTTTTGGTCTTGTTTTGTTTTATTTGTTTATTTGTGGGGTTTTTGGTTTTTGTTTTGTTTTTGTTTTTTTTTGTTTGTTTTTTGTTTGTTTTATTGTTGTTGTTTTAAAAATTTGTTTATTTATTCCTTTAGAATTCCCCACCTTTCTCTTTGCATTGTTTCTGCCATCCCATCCTGGTTTTGGCATTTCTCAGGCTCACTACTGGAAGAGGAATTTATGTGACAGAAAGAGTAGAAGACAACTATCTACAGTTAAAATTCACTTTCACTAAAACTAGAATTCGCTTTCACTAAAAAATTCACTAAAACTTTAAATTGCTAATTTCAGCATTAGAAAGAAACAGCAATATATTTGCAGATTGCAGTGGAACTGAATTTTGTAATTTGTATTTGTTTGTTATTTAGAAGTGCACATTAAGTCCCGAACAGTGCTGCAACCTAAGTATACAAGACAGTAATAAACCTAGAGCATGTCAGGAACATCCTTCAGGACTTTACAAGCAAATTCAATCTACTCACATCAGACACATCCAACTGGAATAAAAAGGAATATTGGAGGGAACAGAGAAAGTCTTCATAGTAGAAATGTTTTAATCATCGTTTGAGAAGCACAGCGAAAGGTTTTTGACTTGGAGGAGCCAGATTTGAGGGGAAAATGACTCACATGTAATGTATAGGAGCATGAAGGGATAGTTTGAAGTGAGTTAAACACGAAAAGAGAAACCTCATTTTCCAGCTACTTGTTCTTGGGCATGTCAAGGGGCAGCAGGAAAGAGAGCAGGAGAGGCCAACACAGAAATGGGATTGTGTTAATTGCAGGGGTCTACACCAAGTGGGGCAGCCAGATACTGCCCCAGATACTTCTGGAAATGTGTGAAGGTGTGGGGAAGGTGGAGAAGCATGACTGTAGGAGCAAGATCAAGCGGCAAACCATGGAAGAACAGAGATGGCAAGTAGGAAAGGTAGGAAAATGTGCCAAAGATTGAGTAAGACAAATGGCCAGGAGAAAGCAAGAAAATTTGCCTTGGAGTAGAGAGGAAGGACAGGAAGATGGTGGGAATAGTGCTGTGAGAAAGAGACAAGGAACTATAGCAGGAATGAGGTGAGGAGGAAGATACAATAAAGACAGCAAAAGGTAGTGCAAGCCACTAGGAGGAAGAAGGATGGGGCAAAGTTGTGAAAGAATGGTGGAACAGTGGAGAAATGATGCCCAACAAGCACTGAATCACTTGGGGAAGAAGAAAATAGCACAGATAGTAACAACTGAAAACAGGAGGTGAACTGTCTGCCAGAAGAAAGCCTGGGCATACAGCCAGTGAGGTGCTGAGTATCAGGTTCATGAACAATTTAGAGTAGAGGAACAGCTGGCTGCTGTGCCTGTGGCTGGCCCTGCGAGTCTGACAGCTGCCAGCCAAAAAGTGGGCTACTGGCAAGCCTCTCATCCATGCTTGTATGAACTATGACAGAGTGTGGCTATGTGTAAATATGTTTAAGGATGAGGGCTAAACTGGTCTGATTCTGATCTTAGGAATGGGTTATGTGTGGGCCAGCACTCCAGCCTGATTGACACCCTGGGGAAAACCAAGGAAGGAGAATTCAGAACTGTTGTTTCAGCTGTTTTTATGTCCCTAGTGTAGGAAGTTCCTGGTGAGCAAGGGCAGGGGTAGGCAGTTTGGTAGCAGAGCATTATTCTGCTATTCAAAATTTCTAGAAGGTATCAGCATCCAGTTATGCTCTCTTTTAATCCTTTGCCTAGTCTCTCTCAAGTTGAAAATGAAGACCCCAAAGTGCATACCACATTTTCTGGTATCAAAAATGGTTTAGCTTTCAGTAGCAATGTAATGTGAGGAACTGATTCAAAAGATTTGACTGAAGCAGTGGTTATTTAGACACAGCCCCAAATTTAAACTAGCCTGCAAACTATCTGCACTTACTTATCAGCACAAGGCATCAAGTCAGGGATGAATTTATCTTAATCAGAGTATTTATGGAGACTTGATTAGAAAGGGTGACTAAAAAATGCAAATATTAGATTTGAAATGTCATAACATCAACCTAATATACTTCTAAATTATTCATTGGGACAGTGCAGTACTGGTAGATGATGTTTAAATTATTAAAAACATAATTTTTCACTTCACAAGCAAAACAGTTTTTACAGGAACCTTCCCATTTAGTGTGATAAGGCTGAATGCATTTGTTAAGACCTCCAAACAGTTCATTGTAGTATGGTGTGTATTAAACAAAAACAAACAGAGGTGTTATTCCACAATTTACCCAAGATGTTATAGTTCCTGGGCTTTATTTTTTTTTTAAGAAAGGGAGTAAGACAGTACTTGTGCCACATTTTTTGTGTGATTTTTCTTTTTTTCAGTTAGTTAGTGGTAATTGCCAGAAGTGCATTACTTATACAGTACCCCAAAACCACATGACTATACCAGATCCTATGCCGAAGGATGTGTCACTTCAATGAAACAGATACAGGCATAATATTTTGCATCTCAAAATCCTCATTTCTGTCTGCCTACCTCTGCTTAGTTACTTGATTTATTTACCACACATATTTTTAATGCTTGCATGACTGTAGTATCTGGCCAGCCTACGAATGGATGATATTCCACATTTCTTTGTCATTTCGAAATAGATCAGGCCCTGTAACTATAGTGATGTTCAGTGTTGGACAACATGCCAGATTGATTGCAGCATGCATACATGGATATTTCATACTGCTTTTCACAGTAAAAGCCAGTTCCACCAGGAAATGTCCTGACTGCCCTTCCAGACACTTGTCCAAAGCGCCCTCAGAAGCCGTCTAGATTTGCCATCAGGATGGGCTGCAAAGGGATGTCATCCAGTGGGTAAATTTTTCTGACACTGACCCTGAGTCCTAATCTGCTGATGGGTGCAAAGCACAGGCTGGTGTCACAATGTGCCCTGTCAGGCCCCTTTGGGATGCTCCACTGACATGGCATGCCAGGGCATCACACAGCTCCCCCATCACTGTCCCCTGAAGGACACCACACCCTCCCCAGCACCAGGACCTCACTGCTTTGGGATTTTGGCTTCAAACACAGGTGGAGATCACCAGTAACAGGAAGCCTCACGGAATCTGGCAGCTACTGAGTAACCTGAAGAAAAGTGAATTTCATCACCTTCCCCCAGTGAGAAGTGTTTTCATGCTGTAAGATTCACCCATAGTGCTTTTTCAGCTGCCTGCTTGGGAGTGGTAGATGAGAAATCAATTAAGGCACTGGCCCTGAAAATGTTTCATAATCCAACATTCCCACTCAGATAATTTCTGTGAGGTTTTTTCCAGTCAGGTATCTGTTGGCCCAGAGCCTGAGATGCCAGAGATTGTCCTTTCAGCTTGTGGGCCAAGTTAGATTTTAGAGAGGAAAGCTGAGCAACCTCTATGGCTTTAACACTTCTGGAGGGTGAGCAATATCTGAGCAATGGCTCTCAGACTCTAACATTAACAGTTGATAGCCATGAATTAATTTGAAATTTCTGATTTGTGCCCATTCACTATGCCTTTAACAAAATCAAACCTATTGTGCCAAGTAGGATGGTGCATAAATAAATAACTAACTCATAGCAGCTGTGAAGTTAGTGCTTGCCAGAACTGTATATAGCAGTTCCCAGAGACCATTGGGAAGTGGTAGAGGAAGACCACTTTTAAAATAACATTTTTAAGTACAATTTTAAATCAAACTAATAACTTACAGTGTAACTGCATCTGTGGACTTGTTTAAGTAGAATAAATGTGGAATAAATGGAATATTGACATCGACTACACATATAATGGGATTGATGAGAAGTACACTCTTCTCCACACTATCCATCTTCTAAACACTAAAGATCTGGGGAAGTGATTCAGACATCATTCTGCTCCTTAAAATTTAATACAAATTCATTTCCACCGCATTCGTGATTTGTAACATGAAGGATTGTGAATCATGGGATCGTGAGCCTTGCTAAAGCAAAAGAAATTATTGACTTTTGAGTACTGTGCGCTTAATATTTTGAAGAAGTGAAAATATGCAATACTGAATGCTTTAAATTCCCATTGCAATTACCAGTTTAGGGCCTTTTTAAAAATTCTCATTGTTTACCAGTTTCCACTGTGACCCTACTGACTGGACACCCAAGAACTTTGTGCTTGATACATCTGTCTATTCCAAAAACCTGTCCTTAGGTGTGGAAGCTAAGAAGTTTCGGAAGTCTGTCCATCTTTTCAGTTGTTGAACTTATCTCATAACTGAACATGGAATAAGAAAAGAGTCACATATTTCTTTAAAAATACTAATGAGTCCTAAGGAGACCACCAAGGTGATCAGAGGGAGGAGCGCTGCTCCTATGAGAAAAGAGTGAGAGATTTGGGATTGTTCAGCCTGGAGAAGAGAATGCTTTGGCCTTCCAGTGCCTGAAGAGAGCCTACAAGGAGGATGAAGAGGAATTTGTGAGGACATGTAATGACCAGATTAGGGGGAATGGCTTCAAACTGGTTTCAAAGAGTAGGTTCAGATCAGATATTAGAGGAAGCTCTTTGCTGTGAGGGTGGTGAGGCTCTGGCACAGGTTGCCCAGGGAAGTTGTGGCTGCCCCATCTCCAGAGGTGCTCAAGTCCAGGTTGGAAGGGGCCCTGAGCAATTGGTCTTGTGGAAGGTGTTGCTACTGATGGCAGAGGAGGTGGGAACTGGAAGATCTTTACAATTCCTTTTAACCCAAACCATTCTGTGAATCTATGATCACTCCACCCACTTCCAGACTCTCATACCTGCTTTGTGAGGCACCAAACCTATTTGCTAATTGCTGGTCTTCAGGAGGAGCAGGAGCCCTCTTCCTTGTGACCTGCTTCCAGCTCACATTCAACAGACTCTTGCCTTACTGCTTGAAATGGCACAGAGTCCACCTGCACCATGGTGGGACGAGACTCCTGAGCCTGCAGGGTCTCTGAGAAGATCCCACCACTGTCTCCCTCATCCTCCTCCGTGTGGCACAGCCTGTCATGTCCTCACATGGGAAACTGGTGGGAGACAATTTGATTTTAAGCAACATCATTTGATTTATTTTATGTTATTGAACATGGTAATAAAAATAAGCTAATTTGATATCCAAAAGTAACTTGTACATCTGAGTTGTGGATTCAAACCTTGTGTCCCTCACTCTTGATAATTTTAAAGGGAGTTGTTTAGGCAGTGAAGTCTTCTTAATGCATCTAAACTTGACACACAAAAAATGTAGTCAAATTTGAAAATCTCTACCCCTTAATAAGGCAAGTAGTACACACAATGCTAATGAAATGGCAAAATATTGAAACAATCTGGGCCAATTTGCTTAAAGAGGAAATAATTATAAATTTTACTAATAATTTAAAAAATATTTACAATTCAGATGATATAGCCATTAACATGTGATTGTGATGTAGGAATGTTTTTGTGATCTTCTGAAACCAAGAAAGAAAATAGTTCTGCAAAGATGCAGGTATCACAGTACATGAAATGAGTGATTGAGTGGGGCTCCTAAGCTGGTATGTAAAGCTACTGGAGTTCTTGTAAATGAATAATAGCAGCTAAATGACCTCATACCATTTGACCTCAAAACGGTAAATGACCATTTTTTCTTTGTAGCATACAAATTAAATACAAAAAATATTTTGATTCATTGGATTAAGTTGTCCCATTAGTTATAATTGTGCATTTCCTGATTATAATTGTACAGCTCCTCAGAGTAGCTGAAGTGATGGAGAGCAGAACTGACCTTTAGCTTCTGATTTAAAGTCCCAGTTTTAGAATAAGTGAAAGATCTGTGTCTGAATTAATTATTATATAGTAATCAGATAAGCTATAGATTTGCTTTTCATTAGCACTACAGAATATTAGTTATTCAGTACAGTCTGCCATGTGTAGTAGTCATTCCTTAGTGACTAATTACAGGGATGATTCTTGTGATATTTAACATGCTGATCTCACTGTTCATCATTGCCATGAAACGTGGATAATTTAATGTACAGTTTTTATAGTGGTACTGAATGCTGTGTCATGTAAATATGTCACAGCCTAGTACTTTCTGATTGTCACAGCCTAGTACTTTCTGATCCTCTTTATGGCAGAGTCTTTGAAATATTTGTTTGTAAGTTATTACTGTCATTGATTATCAGTGGATATTCCTCAACTCTTTTTATTAGCTCAATAATTTATATGTGTAATTTGTTTGTGAAACTGAAGGAAGACAACATTTTTCCATAAAAAGCTGTAATGACTGATGGAAATTTGGGAGACAGGGAATAAGAATTCAGTTGGTGGATAGTTGTAATAGCCATTGGAAAACCAAGTTCTCATTTTTAGAGGTCCAGATCTGTGGGTTTTTTTCAGAATATAATTTTGAAAGACAAAACATCTGTCCAGACCTCGTGGTGGTAGTACATTTTTTATCCTTTCTGAAGCCAACGAAAATACTTCATGTATCGTAAAAGACTGTTGTAAACTACTTATTTTAGAAGCTGTGTACCTTAATCTTGGCAAGTGACATCAAAATATGCCGGTAGACACCTCCTGGGTGTGCTGCTGTTAGACACACATGCTGTTATCAGCTCTGCTGTTATCAGCTTTCTCCTGGCTGGCTGCAGTTTTGAACGAGTGGTTGGGGTGCGTTGGGTGAGATTTGTCAATGCCTGCTAAAATCCCTGAGGTGGGGAGCATCCTTGGGCCTTGAAGGACCTCACTGGTAGTGAATTCAGCAGAGGCTTTTCTGAGTCACATCTGCACAGATGCTGAGCTGGACAAGATGCTCCCATTAAACTGTCTGCCTCTGACCTGAGGAATCTCCAAGATTTACTCAGCACTGTGGTTAGACAGAGGTCACAAGGCTTGAATGTTTTGACTGAAGTCCTGCTGGTGATTTATTTCAGAGATCTAAATCCTTTCATGTGTCTGAGTCATAGGCTTGGATCTGTAACATGAAAGCTGAGAGCAGACTCCTGTGTCTTTATGGGGACAAGGCTCTGGACTGACACTCATTTTCAGATTCAAGGCTTGTCAGTCTCTGGTGGGAAGGGTTAAATATTAGCTTAGTGCTAACTGCCTGCTCTGTGGACTAAAATGTGGCTTAGGTCTGGAGTAGATCCTCCTCCCCCCTCCTCCCCACCCATGAAGATGAATTTCACCCGCAGGAATTGGGAGCTCACTGAGAACCAGCAATGGTATTACTCATTTTCTAATGTGAGCTCAGACCAACCTTTCTCCTGTGTTACACAAGGAAAGAAAGCTATTTATAGTGAATCAGAGAACGAAATAAATGTCATGGGTATAAACAAAGTAAATAATCATGCAAAGGATGGCAAACATTTTATACTTTTCAGACAACAAATACAGAGAAATTAGTGAGGGACTTGTTTGTCATCCACATTGTATTCTGCTGGTCTTTTTTTTTTTTTCTGTTAGTTTAAGCAGTGACATTTACTCACAAGTTTATACTAAATGAATAAATGGTATTCATGAGTTGTTGAGCTTAGTGTGGTACTGGCAATGAAAACATAGTTCTTATCAACACCAGTCTTCAAGTAAGAAAAGGCACTAGCCAAGCTAGATGGCTTCAGTTGTCTTTGAGCAAATAATAACAGGAAAAGATGCACAACCTAATTAAGCAAATATAAGAAAATATGTACAAGAATAAACACACATCATAAACACCTGCTATTTTGTAATTGCTATGTAACACCAGACTCTTTGCCAGAGGGCTGAAAACCAGACTACAACATGTGTCTCATTTTGTGAAAAACATGTGATAGAAGGAAACAGTAGAAAGAGAGAAAGCTCTTGTACACAAATCTTGCACAGTCTGTATGAGGCAGGGTGTTTGCAGTACCCTTAGGGCAGGTCAGAAAGACAGGTTCATTATCCACTATCTCTTATGCCATTTGGCACATCTAGAGTATTCTTTCTGTGGTCACACCTGTAAGCACAACCCAGCAGGTTCCCTTCATCTCTGGGGTGGTCTGCAAGACCCATTCTTTGTGTAGCTCACAGCCCTGAGCTGGTGGGCGTTGGGCAGAAAGAGCCAAAGTGAAAGAAAGGTTGAAACTTTCCACACCTTGGTCCTCTCTGCTCAGGGGACTTGCAGTCACACACACCTTGGATTCCATGGCTTTATCTATGTCATGCTTTGTGAGGGGTGCCAGAAAAAGCTGTGAGCAGCATTAGGATTGGCTTCTCTTCCTAATCCACAGCACTGCTGCAATGACTGCCCACAGGCAGGCCATGGGGAGCCTGTCAGCTCTGAGGTGCATGTTAACACATCCAGCCAGCAGCCAAGGCTTTGGACACACCTGGGCATGTGGTGTGTTTCATCATTTGGCCTCTTAAAGTGGCTCTACTTTCTGTTTGTATGAGTCGTGCACTTGGTCTTGAACCTTGCCTTGGGACACCTCTCACATATGCAGGGTACAAATAACTTTTGTGCCTGCAGGTGGAAGATAAGGGCTATTGCCACAGAGCAGCAGAGGTCTGCACTTTGCACAGCTGCATTTTATGAAATGTATAAATAAATAATCACATGTATAAATATTTTCATTTGAGACTAGCATATTCGTCATGAAGGATACTTAAAATCCTGTACCTTTTTTTTTTTTTCTGTTCCATAAGTAATACAGTGGAAGAAATCAGAATCTAATATAAGAAAGCCCACATGATTTCTCTGCTTAAGATGATCTACAGATCTTTTGTGGTATGAAAATACTCTATTTTTACATTCTTTTTCTTTTTTTCCTTTTTTGTTATAGTGTTCTTAACCGACTTTATCTTGGCCCAGGATCAGTGTTTTTAGGACATGCAGTATTACATATTTATGGAACTTAAGTACTAAAGATGTACAATTTGTTCTTTAAAATTTGGCTCCCCTTGTAGTCTTCACTTATAAACCCAGATAAATAAAAGAGCACATGCCTGGCTGAAATGCACAATCCTTGCAGTTCTGACTAATAGCTTCCTCATTGCAGTCCTCTTTCAACACCCCCCGCTTCTGGTTTTGTTTCAAGACTGTGAAGACATTTTTGCCTGCTTCCATGTTCAGCAGAAGATTGAAGGCAATTGCTAGATAAACTTGGTTACCACTCTAGGAGCCTATAAGACCAATGGCTACCAGGCTTCTGCATGATGCCAACACAAGAACTGGACCAGAACAAATCGTGTTTCCATTAAGCCCAATCTTTTATGTGGAACATTTTTGATAAATCAGTAGGAGAAAAACAGAAAGGGTTTTTGCATTTTAAGTAACTCACTCAAACTCTCCTGGCCAAGAATCTGGGGGGTGATTTGTTCAAGGCCAAATGGCAGGCTTATGCAGGTAGGCTAGCATGCTTACCAGAGGAGGAAAATGCTGAAGCAGCAGTTACAGGCATTGCCGGCAGTGGGATATGCCTGCACTAGCACTATTTTTGGAGACAGATATATGGCAACTATCAAACTTTTCCAAGAGATGGGAATCAGTCTTATTAACTATCAGAGAACGTGGTAAATTACTTTCTTATAGTTTTGATTTATTAACTTCTACTCTGAAGCTTAAAAATCTGAACCAGTAGCATATCCTACTCGCGTGTGAATATGCTTGTTCTAAAGTACTGCCTTCAAATGCTCATGCTCTGGCCATGCCAAAAGAATTTTGTCTGGATGACAACTTCAGAAATACAGAGAGCCTATCCAATTTTATCTGAAAGGTGACTTTTAAAACATAGAAGTCTAGGGAATTTAGCAAGAAAAGGTTGAACTTTAGCCTGTGTTTGTTTACATAAGGAGTGCTTTCCTGGTATGTAGACGCCTAGGTGTTGTATATTAGCAGTAGAACTATAAAGGCAAAGATTTCCAGTTTACACATATAGCAATGCCACCGTGGCCTCCCACTCACCTGCCCCTGGGGGAAACAAGCTATTATTCTGAAAAAATGTTGTTTTTCCAGTAAGGTCTTTTGTCAGTACAGCTGTGTTGGGTAGGGCTTTGTATTGTCCTTAGCTTCACATTATTCTCAAACAAATTCCTTGTAGTGTAAACCTAGATGAGTATTGGATCTTTATTAGTAATATCTGCAGTTGGAGGTCATTTTCTTGTGTCAGACTTGAGCACCTTAAGGAAACTTTGCTGTCTGAGCACCCAGGGGCTGCTCTGTCGGCCACACTGGCACCTCCTGCCTGGGACCAAAGCCCCTCTGCGGCCACGGCCCCAGGGAGGTGATGGATGCCCTACTCAGCTCCCTGCACACCCCACACACTCAGACCACTTCCCTTACTGCCTCGATTTCAGGTGTCCCACAGCAGAGTCTCACACATCTGAGTCCTTAAAATAATGTAATCATTGTGCAGCAGGAGAAGAACACCTCAGGCTGGAGGAGGAAGGACCCCCAAAAAGGGACCTTTGTGCTTTTATACTCTGTCAGTCTGCATGGGGACATGTGGGGTGTCCCTGCTGAGTCCCTGTCTCCTGCAGTGTCCCTCACCTGGCTGTGCCAGAGGTGCCTCTGCATTTGTTACGCAAAAGGTTGGGAGTTCACGGACGCTTCCCTCGGGCTCTGCCACCCAGACCTCAATCTGCACAGTGAGCTACCTGCACTAAATATATTCCTCAACATCTGAGACATTCTTCTTCCTAGCTTTGTAGCAAATGCTCATCTCTGAGTATGACCTTTTGGTTCAAATTGCCTGCTGTAATGCTTTATTCAAACTGATTTCTTTCTTCTCTTCATCTAGTCAATTACAAAATTTCTGGAAAACTCCTGCCACAGATAATATCATATTGTGAAGGGAAACTGCCTAAAATATTTTATTAATACAATATGACTCATCATTTGCTTGATATTGCACTGGTTGCTATACAATTGCCTGCTAGAATGAATTCTTGGCTGTTTCTAATAGTCTGTCTCATTGCTTACTAGCCATGGCACTTAAATGAACTTTGGCTGTGCGCTGAGGTTGGCACCATGGCATGGAAATCCAGGTGGGAGATGGAATAAAACCCTTTGGATACGCCTCTGAAGAATGATAGGAGTGAGAAGGTTTTGCTGAGCACATCGTACACAAGGCTCTTTTTCAGGTTGTGAACCAGCCCATTTTTTTTGTCTCAAGCTGAAGTTGCCCATGCAGCCTTTTAGGAGACTCCTCAACAAAACTTTGGTGAACACTGAGTTTCCTTGACAAGTTCTGGAAGCAGTTTGTGAGTCTAGGGATTGTTCCAAGTGCACAGGGCGGCCTTTTAGAGGCGAGGAGGAGGAGAAGGGCGGATGAAGAGCTCGGCACTGATTTGTTCAGCAGTACAAAGGTACTGAGGACTGGGTTTGTCTAGGCAAGACCTTTCATTGCCTTGATTCTGATGGCTAGCAGCATTTCATCTCTCCTGAGGGAGGTATTTGTGCTCACTCACACATGGATCTGCTGGTAGACCAGACCCTGGTCAAAATGGAGCTTTGACCTCCCCCTTTTTGTTCAGTGAATGACATCCTGGATACAGATGCTGGTAGCACATGCCAGGCAACTTGCTGAGCAGCTGTGTGGAGTGTTTTTTGGGTGGAGGTAGCCAAATCAGCTCCTGGTTCTCCTGGCCTGAATTACGAGTGCTGCAATGTTGAGCTGGTCTGCAAAGCAAAAAAATCTTGTTTTGCCTAATCTGCTAAAAAACGTGAACAGGCTTTGGTCAGGAGAGAGGCTGGGACTGGAGGGTAGCGTGGACTTGAAGTTTATCTACACTTTTGCTTCCTGGTTGGTAACATTTTGGTAAAGACAGGTAGTAAAATAAAAAAATATGTAGAAAAGTGAGTGTAAACATGGTTGGAGAATATTTGTGTAGAAAATGTTGGCTTCATTAAAAATCCACAAGACAGTTTTGGCAGGTTCTCCTGAGATCATCTAGTCCAGTTTCATACCCAAGCTGGATGAAGTCACTCAGGGCCTGGCCTGGCAGAGGACAAGACATCTCCTCCAAGGATGGAGTATCTTCTTGGGGCACCTGTGCTGGTGCTTAACCCTTCCCACAGAGAACATTTTCTCCAGAAATCTAGTCAGAATTGCTTTTGCTGCAAGCTGGGACAGTTGGCTCTTTTTTTCCTCACTGTGCATAAGAGAAGAGTCTGTCTCCATTTTTCCTGTAGTCCTCTCTATTTTAGTGATGAACATTCTCTGTACTCTAGCATAGTCTAGTTCCCAGGATGCAGGTTAGGAGTTAGGCATCTCCAATAGCAAAATTGCCCATGGTGGCTGCGGTTTTTCTGCAGCTTTTGCAATTGGATGGATGACAAAATCAGAGCACGTAGAATTCAGTTTAGCTTGTGCTGTCCCTAGCTCATACAGGCTGATCTTAATTCAGCCTGTGACTGATGACACATACTGAATATTTCTATAAGGCAAATACAGTTCCATTGCTCTGGTAGTGATGTCACCTATTTGAAGTGACTGAATTATTATTTTAAGCTAATACTACATTGTAGAAAATTACTGTGGGCCTTTTTACTATTTCCAGCTCCATTCTCCACACTGGTAGAGCTCAGTAGGATCTCCATATCCAGGCAGGAATGGGGCAGGCCTAGGAGCTGTCTGCTTTGTTCAGCATTTTCTTTGCAAAACCTACAGGAAGCCAAGGCAATCTGCCTGCAAGGCTTCTTATTACATATTATCTCGTGTGGTTTCCCTATGGAAAGTGTATGGCTGGAAGGAATGTCATGTGTTGAACCACTAGAATGTGAAGAATTTGGGAATCTGTTTTTCTTACATAACTCTATACTCACTCTTCAAAAGAAAAGAGACAGAAAGGAAAGCTCTTTGCCATATCCTGAGGTTATTATCTCCTTTATTCACTATTTACTGCGGGAGGTTGTGACAGCCTTATGCTGTTCTAAAGGTTATTTTAGTCTGGCAGAAAGATGGAAGAAGTGGGAAAAATAGGCAAGAGAGGAAGGGAGTGAGTGGTCATACCAAGGGGAATTTACTATTAGATTCTAGTAGAAAGAAGCAAAGAGAGCAAAGCAAAGGATGACATAGTTTCATCCAATTTAATGGAATGGATTTTGCTAGCAGTGTAACTATCTCCATCAGTGAGAGGTAAATAGTGATGCTGAGAAGAAATTTTGATGTACATGGCTCACTTTGCTCTTTTGCATGTGGCAGTTCCTAATGGTATTCCTTTCAGATTTCAGTGATCTCCAGTGATCTACTGCTTATATTTGGGTTACAAAACTGTATCCCAACACTGTAGTCTTCAAATATTCCATGAGTTTTCAGTAGTTTTTCATGAGAAAGGAATTGCTGTAGAATATGAATGTCAAAATGAAAACTTCCATGTAAATAGAGTCTATTTTGTAAATGATGTTTTTAAAAAATTTTTAACATCATGAAAAGATGACATTTTCATTCTTACATTTGATAATGTAATGGTGTACATGGAGGTCACAAGGGATTGAAGAGAAAACCAGTGAAATAATTAATCTCCCAATTTAAATTAGTTTTATGATTCTGAAATTGAATTTAACATTTTGACTTAGTTTACACTCTGAATTCTTCTGCAAATCCTTAATTCTTCATCCTAGGAAACTAAAAATGTCTGACAAGACCATGACTGAAATTTACAAACAATAAATAATACGGTTTCAAAATACAGTCTCTAAGGAAAGTACATACTTGAATTAGAAGGATATTAGAATTCTTTCCCAGTGGTTCTGTACTTTGGCAAGATATTTTCTTGGATGCTGGAAACCAGCAATTACAGATGGACTGAAACAGTCAAAGAGGGAACATACGAAATGATTTTTTACACATTGCTGTAAGTCCCTCTTCTGTTTTAAATTAGTAAGATCTAAAACATCATGGTAACAGATGTTGGTATCTGAGGGTAAACATTTCAGAATGGAAATCTCTCCGTGTGAGAGATTTCCATTTCTCCTGCTCTGTATACATAATATTAACAACCTACAAACATATCTAAGAAAAGTTTTCACCTACCTTAAATAGTTGGCTTAGTTAAACAAAAGCTAATAATCTTAAAAGGATTAATAATCTTCTTGTGCCTGACTGGAGTAAATACTAAGGGCTTATGAATATGTATGAAGTTAAAAGAATAATTCTTTTTTTTTTTTTTTTTGCTATCCATACTCCTTTTAAGAGAGAAACATGACATCCTTTGGACAAAATCTTATTTTTGCATGAAAACCTAGGTTTCACAAAATGTAGGCCATGATAACAGGATCAGGGGAAGTGAATGCTGGAAGATATACACATTAAAATTAGTAGATTTGATGTTTATTGCAGACAGGAGATCTTTCAAAGGTTCAAAGGGTATCGATTATTAGATTATTAGAGAAGATTACTTCTATCTCAACAACACAAAATATACTGCTTTTATAATTGAGTTGTCTTTCTTAATTTGTCCTGAGCATTGAAAATAATCCCTTTATCCCACTGCCAAATCTAATATATTTTGTGTGTAGGATCACATAAAAACACTTTGAATTTCCAAAAAGAGCTTGTACTCCCCTCAGGTAAGGTGAGTTTAGTGCCTGGTAGTGGCATTTAATAGTGATTAAAAACGGTAAGCGATTAAACTTATCACAAGATTAAGCTTCTCATTTGCCAATTAGAAATTAACCAGAACTGTTAATCAGACCCACGATCTTAATTTTCTCTGTTCTAGAAATTTAGAACAGATCTTGCATTTTCTAAAGATGAAGTAAGAAACTGGAAAACACCAAACAGAAGCATCCATGGATGAATCCTTCCCTTCCCTTCCCTTCCCTTCCCTTCCCTTCCCTTCCCTTCCCTTCCCTTCCCTTCCCTTCCCTTCCCTTCCCTTCCCTTCCCTTCCCTTCCCTTCCCTTCCCTTCCCTTCCCTTCCCTTCCCTTCCCTTCCCTTCCCTTCCCTTCCCTTCCCTTCCCTTCCCTTCCCTTCCCTTCCCTTCCCTTCCCTTCCCTTCCCTTCCCTTCCCTTCCCTTCCCTTCCCTTCCCTTCCCTTCCCTTCCCTTCCCTTCCCTTCCCTTCCCTTCCCTTCCCTTCCCTTCCCTTCCCTTCCCTTCCCTTCCCTTCCCTTCCCTTCCCTTCCCTTCCCTTCCCTTCCCTTCCCTTCCCTCCATAGCTGATGATAGTTTGCTGTTTCCAGCCCAGGTGTTTCGCTGGTGTGCGCAATCCTGAGGATTACTGGGAACAACAGAAGAAGTTACACACGTTTTTAAAAATTGGAATAAAATGTTCATGTTTTATGTGTCTGGATACATAAAAAACAGGAGGAAGTTGTAAAATTTCTTCCATGATGTAGCATTCATTCTTAGAGGTTTGTTTCTCTTAATACCTGTTTGTACTTTTTTGACATCTTGTCCACGTTTTCATCTCTTCTAATACTAGAAGCACTTCACTGGAGACTGAGTCCCTCCATCTTTTTCCCTATCCTTTCCAGCTGCACATAAGTGTCTTTGAATCATCCCAGTAGGAATCTGGCTGTATCATGCATCTCATTGCCCTCTCCTCCATTCCTGTGATGATCCCTTCAGAGACATGCCCACATTTTTCATCTTGGCAGACAGCCCACTCTCCCATTCTGTGAATGGCCCATAAAATTCTTCTAAAGGAGAATGTAAACCCACTTATTTTGCTGTTCATATGGAATTCCTACCCTGCATTTTCCTCCTGTCTGCCTAAAATTCTGTGATTTGGCTCGATTTTACATTTTATTTCTGTCTATCATCCTTATGCCACATTCTATTTTTGTTATTTCTTCTTCTCCACCCCTTTTTGGGAAAAGCTGCTTCATGGTTCCTATTTTCTGTTTTCCCTTAGGTGCAGCCAAACCCTTCCTTGGGAATATCTTTGCTCTGGGAGCTTTCTTCCTCCCTTTCTTCTGTCCTCACATCCTTCCACAGGCAACCCATCTAAAACAGTATTCTTCTGCTACTTTTCTCTGTGATGTTCCTCTCAGTCGTGGGTTACCTACCAATTTTCTGCTCCATCACCATGATGAATCTCTATCAAGCTCTGTTATTCTCTGCAGTTTCATTGGAATCTGAGCTCTCATAATCTGTTGCCTTCATCAGGCCAGACCTTGTGCTGCAATGGTTTGTGCCAGGTCGGCCTCTGCTGAGAGACATTCCTCTGCCTCTGCACCTTCTCATTTACGTCATGCCAAGCCTTCAGTCATTTCCAGCTGTGCCTCTCTGTGTTTTATCACTGACAGCATTTTCCATTTCACTGGCCTTAAGAGAGAAAGAACAGTATCTCTCAACATGTCTGTTACGGTATTTGCTTTATTACTGTGCTGGGTTGATGCTGTGACTGGATGCCTGGCACCCATCAAAGCCACTCTGTCACTCCCCTCCACAGCTGGACAGAGGAGAGAAAATATCATGAATGCTTAGGAGTTGAGACAAAAACAGGGAGAGATCACTCAGTGATTACCATCAGAGGCAAAACAGACCCAACTTGGGGAAATTAGTTGAATTTATTACCAACAAAAATCAGAGCAGGATAATAAGAAGTAAAAAAGCCCATTAAAAACAGCTTTCCCCCACCCCTGCCTCCTTTCCAGGCTCTACCTCCTCTCCCAGAGGCCCATGGAGAGAGGGAATGGTGGTTATGGTCAGTTCATCACACTTGGCTGGTGGTGCTGCTCATGAAGAGGCGTACATCCTCTGTTCCAGCGTGGATACCCTCTCAAAGGAGACAGTTCTCCGTGAACTTCTCCAGCATGCATCCTTCCCATGGGCTATGATTCCTCAATAACTGCTCCAGCACAGGGTGCAGTGCTTCAGGAACAGCCTGCTCCAGCTTGGGTTCCCACAGAGTCGGAAGCCCTTCCAGGAAACCTGCTCCAGTGTGGGCCCTATCCCCACAGTGCCTCAGGTCCTGCCAGGAGCCTGGTCCAGCTTCCCATGGCATCACAGACCTTCTCGGCATCCTCCTCCTCCCCTCAGGGTCCTCCACAGGCTCCAGGCGATCTCTGCCTCTCTGTGGCTCTCCATGGGCTGCAGAGGCACAGGGTCTTCACTGCAGGCTGCACCTTGGGCTGCAGGGGAATCTCAGATCCGGCACCTGGAGCACTTCCTGGCACTCCTTTTCCACTGACCCAGGAGTCTGCAGGGTTGTTCCTCTCACATGTTCTCACCCCTTGTCTTCTTCTTCTCTGAGCACAATTACACCTGCTCAATAACTCCTCTTCTTCCTTGCATCTGTTATCACAGAAGGTGTTGCCACCACTGCTGATGGACTTGGCCCTGGCCAGCGGTGGATCCGTCCTGGAGCCAGCTGGCACTGCCTGTGTTGGCCGTGGGGGGACCTTCTGGCAGATCCTCACAGAAGCCACCCAGGAACCCACCACTGACAAAACCTGGCCAGAGAAACCCAATACAACCAGTCACTTTTCATAAAGTGGAGGATGAATGTCATAATTATGAAACTCATGCTTCTTTCCTCCTGCATAATGGAAGTGGCTGAATTCCTGCTTTAAATGTGAAATTTGTTGGTGTTAACTGTGGAAACTCAAGCTGTATAATTTGTTGGCAATCTTTGCAAAATTAAGAGCAAGTGTACGGGATTATATGTAAAAGTCAGTTACTGCTTCTATTTCAATGCTGTATTGTAGTGGAACAAAAGGAGAAGGGTGGATTCAGAAAGATCCACAGCTAGGTAGCACTGATTAGTGCAATTCCACTGCTAGGGAAATGTTCCTCTACTCAGGACATTACCATTAGAATTAGAAAGACTTTTTGAGAAGCAGCAGGTTGAGTCCTCAGCAATATCTAAATGTTTTCAAATGCAAACACCTGTAACCATTAAAACAGAAAGACTTAGAAGAGAAGGAAAAGGACAGTTGATAGTTTTCAGGATGTTCCAGTTTCTGCCCTTTAACTACCAAAGAAGTTCAGATTTTTGGGGAGGCTCATCCAAACTCAGCATCTGACAGCTCCCTGTGACAGGACACTACTTCATCCTCATTGAATCTGGATAAAAGAGGTGTTGTGTATTAGGCCAGACAGAAATTGGTGATCCAGAAATAATGTTTATAAATTGGTGATCCAGAAATAATGTTTATAAACCACAAGTTTATATATTTATGTCTGGTTTGGTGGAAGTCAAAGACCCAGATTTTCACACAGTCACCCTGATTTGAAAGCAAATTCAAAATGGTAATTCCAGGTGTCACTTCTCATACTGAATTTTAAACCAGATAATCCAAAATAACCACCCTTAGAAGGCAGGTAAAGTAGCTGTTTTTTTCCTGTTAATTGTTAGAACTCAGCTGCATGATTTGTTTCAACTGATCAGTTCTACAACTGCTCAATAATAGCAGCATTGGAACAGGCTCCCCAGGGCAGTGGTCACACCACCAGCCTGACTGAGCTCAATGAGCCTTTGGACAACACTTCCAGGGAACGTGGGGTGACTCTTAGGGGTGCCCTGCACAGGGCCAGGAGTTGGACTTGATGATCCTGGTGGGTACTTTCAAACTCAGCTTTTTCTATGATTCCATAATTCTACAAACTGTTAAACTGCATTCCAACTACTAAGCAACAGAATTTTTTGTGCTCCTCTTATTGAAAATCATGCAGTTTACGGCTTCAAACTGCTCTCTTTTCAGTTCTATTGCAGTGAGACATGTGGCTCTCTTTGTGGGAAGTGGAGAATTTGCAATTTTATGACTGAATGTGAAAATTGTTATCCCTCTCTGTTTTGCCTGTTTTCTTCTTGTCTTGCTGAGCAGCCTGCTCCTGCCGCTGCAGGGAGCTCTCTTGTGTCCACCTTGTGTTTGACCTTACAGCACAGGTCACACATACCAACCAGGAATTCTTCTGTGGATGGCTGTTCAAGCTGTAAATTAATTTTGCTTTTTAAATCATCCCCGAAGCATCTCACAAAGATCCCTGCACTGATGAAAGAGGGGGTGTACATTTGCTAGTGAGTAAGCAGAATGGTAAAGTCTCTGAGCCACTCGTGCTGCTCATGGGAAGGAGAGGCTGTGTTGCTGGATGAGGTGTTGACCTTGGTGACTGGGCATAGTTTTCAGATCACATTTCTAGCAAAATTATGTTCTTTCTTCTTCCTTCCCTTTTCTAGCATTTCTGTCTCCTTCATCCAGGGAAGAAATTCAGACATTTCCTGGGTTGCTACACAAGAACTTTCACATTTATCTTCTTCTCCTCTGTGAGCTTTTTCCCTTGGAATACAATTTTAAGAGGAATTTAGAGGAGACAGGGCTGCTGTGAAGCAAGGTGCTAATTGGCACGGGCACTGATGACAGGGCTAGGTCTTTCAGTGAGGTTTCTGGCTTGTTCATCCACAGACTGATACAGAAATTCTCTTGGATTCACGGATGGTACAGATGGAAAAGTCATATTTGGTCATCTTGTTCATCCATCTCGGAGCACAGGGTTATTCAGCAGGACATATGTTTCTAATATTTTGTCCAACCTATTTTTATAGGCTGGGTCACAAATCATGGGCTTACACCATCCCCAAAGGACCAGTATTCTATGTCTAATCAAATTTAAGTGCTGGGAAGATTTTTTTTTCTGCTATAGGTTTTCAATCTGTTAATTTTATTTTATTTTATACTTGCTTATCTCTTCTAAACACTTCCTCTCATTTTTCATATTTGAGTTCTTCATCTGTATCTTTGCTCCTATCAGATCATGGTATTTTCAACAGGGCAACTTGTTGAAGCCTATCTTTATTTTTGCCTGGCAAGTTGCCTTATAAAACCCTCCGTACATTAATGTATCATTAAATCTTCAGACATTTTGGAAAGTTCAGCCATATCCAAAGACTGTATGAGGCAAAAATACCCATGCTCCCTTCTGTGTTAATATAAGCAATGTAGTCTCTGTGTTAATATAAGCAATGTAGTCATTCAGTGGAAGCTCTGTACGCCCATGTTTTGAAGCGGGGCTGGGAGATTTGGCAGGAAGGGTGGCTGCTTACAACCAAAATGCGTCTCTTGACATCACTGAAAAATGTATTTTAGACAGATGATGAGTCCAAAAAAAGAACTCATCTCTCAGGAGTGCAGTGGGAACTTGTCAGAGCCTGGCTGCTGGCTTCTGAGCGTGGAAGAGCCTCTGTCCAGCTGTGGCTGCTGTGGGATGAGGGCATTGTGACTGTGCCAGCTCTTTGCCCTGGTGCTGGGCTGAGAAGCCCCCAGCAGGCAGGACCCCACCTTGCTTAAGGACATGGGGAACCCTTTCTGGTGCTGGCACAAAGCTGACACCAGGGAAGCAGGAGAAGAAAGGAAGTATAAAAATAGACCTGAAGAGAAAAAAGTCTGGGAAGAAGAGGTGAGAGCAGTCAAGGAAAACCGTACACACTAAGGATAGGAGGGAGTACAAGATTCCCTGTCATAGGGCGCTCTGCAGAACTGGGTGTATGACAACAGGTAGAAAGGCATCTATTTCTGTATCCTATATAAGCACCTGTATTTTCAGTCCTAGTTTTACAGACTTAGTTTTTATTTCCAGGCTCTTTTCTTGCCTGACCAGACCCTTACGTAGCTCAATTCCCATTTCTCACCTCCTGTCCCATGTTCTCCTAAACACCTTTCTACCCAAAGGCAGCCCCCTGTTTTCCCCATTTCCTAGATCTCCATCTTCCCAGCTTGCACTCCACTTCCTTTCCACAGTAGCCAATAGTATATGTTGCCAAATTTAGGGCTGTATTCTTTTATTAGGTAGTATGAAGTGCAGTGAAATATGCAGGATTACTGATTTGTACATAGTGATAGGAATCATGTCTACTGTCATTTCAGTAACTGTGAACACAGCATGAAGAATCTCTCAACAAAAAATACCATCTAACCCTTCTTATTTCAACAGCCATTTCAGTGTTATATTTAATAGTAGTTCTGGGTTTTGATAAAAATCAAGTTTTTATCAGACTATGTAAACAAATATTCTCTTGACCTAGGTGAGATGAAGGAAAAATAAACATTGGTTTATGCTTTAAGAGGTAAAGTTAGTTTAGCCTCCAGGGATTTTCCTTCAGTAAGAGGCAAAAAGGCTGCCAGATACTAAGGACAAAGTAGTGAATTACAATATTGGAGTAACTTTCTCTGCATTGAGCATTACTAGGCCAGTCATAAAGCAATATGAATTTGCATTTATTAGTCTCCTTGCTATCAGTATCAAAGCTGCTTTTTGAGATCATGGCTTAGGAACTGACATCACTGGAAAATCATCTACTGCATCATAAAGAAACATTCTTTTACTGAACTAGGGATGTTTATGCTACTGCAAGTAGAGATGGCATGTAGGGAAATATACTTGGTGCTTTTGGGGCTCTTAACAGTTTATTATCTAATGCCTAATATATGAAATTATTCTACTGTTTGATTTCTTTCCAATACATGTATTCTTTCACTCCTTTACATGCAGTCATTTCAAGGAACAAATGTTGCTAACATCACCACGAAAAGTAAAGATAAACCAGTTGCTACTGGTTACCCAGTTCCAAATCCAGACTATTGTATCTTCTTTAATATGATTTACTTTGTTTTCTGAATACAAACCAGATTTGTTGTCTTGCTAATGAATGAATAGAAGACTTTGCAGAAAATATTATATTTAACCAGATGTGTTTCAGAATTTAATGGGCCAGGAATTATTTTGACCTATCACTTACTAAGCTATTTGTGATTGTGTCAAATACAAGGTGTACATTTCAAAAAGAAGCTCTACATAGTGATCTGGTGTTAAGGAGAAACTTGAGTCCTTTAAAATATTCGAGAGTATTCTGTTCAAGATCTATTCATAGTAAAATAATGTTAAGAAAATGGTTAATGACAAAGCTATAGGTTTCTTTTCAGAATTTATTTGAAAATAATATATTTTTATATTGAACTTTCGAAATCACATTTGCCAAAAAAAAAAAAGTTATACTGCCAGATGTCTTCGTGAATTTCTTTTGCTATTGTGGTAGATTTGTGTAGCTACCATTATATTAGTGTTGAAAATTTTAATAAATTAAAAAATTGGATGAATTATTTTTTTATATTTATGAGAACTAAATAAACTTATTCTTGCTGAAATTACAAACAGATAAACTCCTTTCACCTCTACTTACCCTTGAAGGAAGTACTGCAGTTAATTATCTCTCACATGCACGGCAACATATATTGTACACATTCATTTACTGAAGCAATTCAACTGTGTGTAAAAAGACAAAAAGAGATTTCTACTCGTAGCCGGAATTTAGAGTGACAATTCTTTCTTCCTCATGCAGCCCAGCAATCTCTGCAGCACAGGAATGCCAGCCCTCCTTGTTTTGGGCCCTCAGGGTGCTGAAAGCTGTGTGCTGAGGAATGAAGTGGACATGGTGCATGAGTGAATTAATCATTACCAAGTGCACAAAGATTCCCTTGAATGGCTGCAGCATCTTGAAGTAAACTATACTTCACCTTACATTGAGTAATGACATAAAAGCCACCATCTAATGCTAATTACACAGGCTGAGTCACTGCAACTGCACAATCCTACCCACTTGTTTTCCCTCCCTGTTCCTCCTGCTTGTGACTTGTTTGAAGTAAATAACAAGTACCTCTGGACAAGACTGTCTGCTCTGATTGTTTCATTAACTAATGCAATATGGTTCGGTCTTCATTTGGGAGGCTGGTAAGCACTGGGATGCTACTGGGAAATTAAAGGAGAACGTTAATTACAGAGGAGGGACTCTCCGTGCAAGAAATCTGTCAAAAGAATATGCCACTGCCAATATGACTGCATTAGACTTCAGAATGTGCAGTCTGGGATGGGACCTGGTAAAGTAATTTACAGCTGCATTGGATAGTATGATTTGGCTAAAGGACTGGTCAGAGATTAATAGACACCTGCAAAGTCCTCTGGTGATTTGTATAAACCTTTATAGCTTATATTTTCTTGCCTCTAAAACATTGGGACTGTCCAGAATGAACTTGTTTTATCATTACATCTTCCTTCTCGAACAGGAGCGAGAAACCAGCAGGAATGTGTTGTTTAATTTAAGGGTTAAGCAGGAATTACATCATGCCTTTTCAGCTCTGGTGGTCTCTCATTCCTTTGGAAAGACAGCACAGCCTTGGGCTGGCTGCAGTGCACATGGCTAAGTCTCAAAATCTGTATCCCTGGAGTTCAGTTTAAAGAGGATGACCTGGTTAGATATCACCTGTCAGAGTGGATAAGCAGGTCAGTCTAGAAGCCAAGACTGGAGAAAAGAATGTAGAAGGCTCTGGAAGGCCATTCACACAAGAGTCAAGAGCAGCTGGGTAAGGAACTGGTCAGACTGAGGAGCCTTGAGAGCTGCTACTGATCCTTAGGTTTGGGGCCAGAAAAGCTGCTTGATGGATATTCTTGGTGGAAAGAACAGATGGAACAGTAAGATGACTATTCAGTTCCTTTGTCCATCCAGAGCCTTCCATGAACTTTTAAAGGTGATTCTTCAGTCTGAAAATCTTGCAAAGGTTAAGATGACTGTAGTGCAGCTAGATAAAACTGTAGGTACTCAAATTCAAAACTGCACTCCTGTAAGCCCTCCTTGTGGTCTCTTTCTTCATGTCCTCCACCTTGTAAGAGTTTGCTTCTTTACAGATAGACAGGAGCCCCAGATTGTCACAGCAGATTAACTCTATGCCTAGCTCATACCTACTCATGCATACCATTGGTTTAGATTTTTGGTTGGACCAGTGTGCCTAAACTTCCTGAGATCCTGGTCCCAGGGATACTTGGAAAGACATTTCTGCACAGATCACTGCTGAAAGATCTTCACCACAGATGGCAACGGACATGAGAGCTGCCCTGTTTCTAACCAGACCTGGCCAGAAATTCAGTCCTGACAGAGACATACATGGACACTTCTTGATTGAGATCCTGCATTCACTGATGAGAAAGTGACCACTGAGGTTTGGAGATGCCTATGCACGGAAAGACTGCATAAGAACTTTGATTTTTGATCCTGATGTTTATAACAGCAAAGGAAGACGTTCAGTGTCATGAGTACTACACCTCTGGACCCCGAGCAGACTCAGGCTGTCTCATTAAAAATGCAGTATTATTTTCATTTGCAGTATTATTTAATGCTAGTCAACTAGCACTGGTGATCTCAAAAAACATGCTGTTTAACAGATAGGTTAATTTGCAATCAACGTATGGATAAACCAAACCACCTAGTTGCTGACTAATAAACAAAGAAGTAGTACTTTTTTAGTCTTTGTTACCTCAGGTTTCCTGTCATGTTCTCCAGCTGCTACTTCAAAAATTTTCTTGTGTTATTACCAAATTGCATATTTTAAAAAGTCATCATGCAAAAGCTGGCTGATTAAAAGCAAGTTACTCATCCAACTCATTACAGCTTTCATGAGTATCTATCTCATAGCAGCCGGAAGAGTTATTTTGCTATAGTGGCATTTTCATTAAATCTTCAATTTTAATTTCTATTTATCAAGCCTCATTTCTACAAGGATCAGATGTCTTATAAATGTATCCAATATTCTTTTGATTTTGCCAACCAATTTCTTTGAGGGAGGAGGTGTAGTATGAAAACTCTACTAATGACCACCAACTTGTCCCTTTAAAATTCATATTTAATTTCTGAGTTTTCACAGCATAGATTTGCACTCTTACTGATCAAAAACCCCTTCCTTTTGTACTTGATTTGCCAGAGCAATTAATTCTCTCTAACACATTGCTATTCGACTTGTTTTTGATATTTGACTTTCTTTCTTTTCCACTTATCTATAACTATGAAAATCTGTCATAGTCCTGAAAGAAAGAGTATTGAAATGTTGTTTTGAAAGTAGATGCTCAAAGTTTCCATGCTTTTTCTTTGTGATGAAACAAAGCCCACAGATCATCCCTGACCTGTGAATTGTGGAAGATTTAATCTATTTTGGGGGCCTCAGAAGACTTTTGAAACTACAGTTACAATTGACACTCCTCTTTTCTATAAGTATTCACTATCAATGGAGTGGATGAACAGAAAATTCTCTTTTGACAGCTCCAGAATAAGTTCTTTGTATCAGTAAAGGGAGTTATTTTTAGAACATTAAACTGATATTGTCAGCCTTCTGTTTTTGTTTTGAGAAAAATACAATAATCTTTCCAGAGAAAGATGGCACAGTGCTGTCAAAATGGTAATAAACTTTGACATATGTAGTATGTTCTTGATCAGTGTTATCAAGATTGGAGACAGTATAAGTAATCACAACAAATTAAAATAATACCATTTAGTTTGTTCTTTAAATCTTTGATCAACACAAAAAAGGCTTATCTGCAAACAAATCTAGTCTTATTTTAGCATAGCACTGGGATGGACCGTTTGAAGTGAGTGGGGGTTACATCTTCAGCAACATTGTTCACCTTCCTTTTTAACTTTTCCAAATTAGATTTTTTCCATAAACCTAAATAAGTTTGAGAATCTCTGATGGACTATTTTCAGCTGCAAAATACCACTGTGTACCTCTGATACGATCAGATAACTGCAATCCAGATGTAAAATAATAATCTCCAAGAAGGAGGCCGAGACAGAACAGACATCCTGATAGCAACAAGGGAATTATTTTCACTCCCAAATACTTTCCTTCACAGATTATTAGGAAAAGCAGTTGTCATCTAGTATTCATGTGGAAACTAGAAATCCATTTTCATTAAGGGGATCTATCTTTTCTATTAAAATGACACTGGATACAAGTTCTCCAATTTTGAGTTTTGTAAGCAAGCTAAGAAGAAGGTAAGAAGAGCAGTCTGTCACTACTGCAGAGCTGCTTACATTTTGGGTGCCCAGCATCCAGACTGCAAACAAGACAAAATTTTCTAGAAAAAGAAAAAGAAACAAAAGAAACAAACTGTGTTCATTCTTTGTCTGCTGGGTCTCCCTTACAATGGCAAACCTTTTAATCAGTCCTTTTCCAGTTCCAGCAAACTGCGGGACTCAGTGGAAGTGCTAGAATAGCACAGGTCTTTGCACTCAAGATGGGGGAAACCACAAATAGCAAAACTCTGCTACTTTCTTTCAGCTGTGAAAGCTGAATCCTTGGCCACTCTGTCTTCTCTGTCACAGAGATCATGGTCACTACATACATGCCAAAGATTTTCTGTATTACTGAGAGGATTACAAAGGAGTACGTGGCTCTAGCAGGGGTAAAACACTCTTTCCTTTCAACTCAGTCCAGACAAAGGCATTGGTCAGAAGGAGCTTTTGAACTTGAGGCACCAATAATTTCTCAGTCATTTGTACCCTCTGGTTACTTAAGGAAAAGAACACAGGATGGAAACAAGGCCCAACTTCCTTTCACTCAGTGGCAGACTGGTCATCACAAGATGCATTTGTCCTCTCTAGGGCACCCATGGACCGTGGCTGTGCCCAGACCACAGTGAATTGCAGGGAAATTCCAATAAACATGATGCAACAGAGGCAAAACTGGTGGTAGAAACAAGGCAGTTAGCCACAATTTCCAGTAAAAAAAAAAAAAGCTATAGAGTTTGATAAAGATCCATCAAGTATGAAATGGATGAAATCAGCCAGTTTTCTTTGCAGCAAAAATCACTATGATTATTTTACGCTGACTGGTTGTTTTGTTTTCTGTTTCCTTTTGAAAGTAACAGTTGTATATAGTAGTGTTTCCAGCTGTTTCATGGGATTAATAATCAGAAATAGTCCTTGATAGAGAAGTTTTCAAACTGTGACATGTTTAATCGAACTGGGGCAGACTTAAAAGAGACAAAGTCAGAAGTTCCATAGCAGCTGAACAGGTACTAGATTATTTATTTCTGAAGCAAAAATAGCTCAGATTTTCTCATACAAATCAATGTTAAAGTATTTATTTTCCTTTACCTCAAATTAACTTTTCAGGTTCACCACCAGAACACAGACAAGCACAGACAATATGCTAAGCATGCAGTTAAATACTGAAGATAGTCCTTAATCAGCCCAAAAACAACCAGAGAGAGACTGAGATGGAAGCTCTTATGGTCATTTGCATTTTTAATACTTTAGAAATATCACTGCCAATCTGTTGTTACATAGTGCAAAATAATAAATATATTGTTAGTCATTAAAATGAATGAAACCCATTCAGATCAGGTATGCCACAGAATGCAACTACTTTAGTTAGGCTTGGTTACATTAAATTTTTTTAGTTTCCTGGTCTCTTCTGCAAAAACTTCTAAGACTTATTTTTGTTGTTTTCCTTTTTCTGGTTGCTGCTGTTGGACTTTTTTGTGCATGTGCATGAAGTCAACCTATGTCTGTATAAAATTTAATAATTGCTGCCTCTAAAGGAAACAAGGAATTCTATATTCAAAGCTGGGGCTGCTTTTCTTCACTGAAACAAACGTTCCAAGCATCAGACTAATTTAATCATTCCTCTGCTCACTCTTTCTTGCTATTATATTTGAATTAATATATTCATGCAACTCATGAAAAATATTTAGAAATTGAGGTTCCAGTGTAAAGGAAAAGTGAATGCTTTTCTCTATTTTGATGTTTCCAAGTGGATCCCCAAATGCAGATAACCTGCTGCTCAGAAGAAAATGATACCCCATGTCCCAGGACAACAAAATAAACAAAATTCTTCTGCCTGAAGATGGTATCCTAAACGTCTCCCATTCACAACTTCCTCATCATCTTTTTACAGTGGCAGTGGGACCATATGGTCTGAAATGCATTTTGTCTGTGACTTAGAGCTGGTTCTGGATTTATATCTAGCAGATCAATCTACAGAGTGCCATGCCCATGGATATGCTGTGCTTGCATGGGAATTGCCATTTCAGAGCCTGCTACAGGCACGTGCAGGAAAAGGGATAATTTCTGTAGGGAAACTGAAACCTCAGAACCTTGCCATGCTGTCTGAAGTGCAGCAGCGATGCTGGAGCCCCTGTGATAACCCCCAGCCCCTCCTCTGCCAGACAAAGCAATCGGACAGCGCTCGGCTCTCCCACTCCCAGTCTGTGTTCTGGACACAGCCCTGCTCTGCCCCACAGTCAGCTGGTAAATTCGGTTTTATCTTCCCTGTTGATGGTTTCATGATGGCTTTGTTTTAATGTAAGTCAGTGTACACAGGAGATTTAGAAGGATCTATCTGCTCTCTCTTAGCTGAGGTAGAAAGAAGTACTCAATGTCTTTATCTGCCTTTAGGCGGCATCGCTTCCAGCGGCAGGAAACCTTGGGGTCTCTGAGTTACAGAAGAAGAGCAGCAAGAAGTATATTTAGTTATTAAGTAATAGCTCTCAAATTACTTTGGAAGTAAAAACACGTGAGAATGAAACAGAAAAGAAAAGAAGATAAAATCATTATTAAAAAGCCCTTTATTTGGAATGGTAGTATTCCAGAAAGTTTTTTCTTGCTATCTCTTGTGATTGCAACATTAGTTTTGCATCATATTTTTCTTATTTTTTCTTATAGAGCAAGGTGCTGAGGTCAATGCAACAGGTTTTTTTTTTCATAAGGCATTTTTTAAGGAAGTCGGTGTAGAGGGTAAACAAATAAAGGGTGTACATGAGGTTTAATAATTGTCAGCTAATACTTTTACAGCCTGAAAAAAATCATTCTGCAGAATAGGATTTTGAGTTCTCAAGGAATCCAAGTCTTCAGATTTCAAGTCAAAACTGAGATAAAGCATTTATTTTTTGTTTCAAGATGAGGCATTGCTATCTGTGTTTAGGGAACCACTTAGAAAGTGCCAACTTGAGGGAGTAGTGGAAAACACATTTTCTTTGAGTTCTTTTGACCAAAGTAGACTCCAAAGACATCTTAACTTCCTAGACTTCCTGTGCAAATTTTATGCACACAGGAAGTGCAATCACATGTCATATTGCTTTTACCACTGAAAGATCTTTATTGAGCAATTTTATTTCGGTTTGTATTTCCTTATTCCTTCTATGAGATATTTAGTGGGTACTTCTGGGGCACAGTCATCCTAGGGGTATTCCCAGTTGATGTCACTGTAATGACACCACGAGTGCTACTATTTTTCTGTATCAGGGCATTTCTTCCTCTAACAGCAAAAGCCACATAAATTTATTTGTCATGGACTGTGAAACATTAAGATTTTGACTTGCAATCACAGAATCACAGTAACTGTGATCTGAAGTGATGTGCCCTTTCTTATTAAAAAAAATTTGGGCAAATTGTGGTAGTCATAAGCAGAGGCTAAAAAGGAATTAATTTTACTACAATATTATCAAAGACTTCAAAAAACCCCAGCTTCTTAAGGACATCCTCCAGTGAAGTGTTTCTAAAGGGGTGGTCTCTGTGTTTGTGCTGTCTGCTGGTTTTCAGCAAGTTGCCACTTTGTTTTCCACTGTGCAGCCTGGATAACGTGAGTCACAGTGGAAAGGATTAAATTAGTTGATTTACTTCTTTATGCATTGCTTGTCATGCCTTACTTTACAACATTCAACATGCATCAATAAACAACATGCTTCTATGTCTTTTAAAGTGCAGTGTGTGCACTTTGCAAATGTTCCAGTTCAGAGACATTTTCTTTTCACATTAGCAGGTACTTAAAAAATGAAAAGAGTATTCTATTCTCTTATTGAACCAGATGTTGCTATAACTTCTTATGTCTTCATGAACAAGCATTCAGGATTTCACTATAAAGGCTCTAATTATTCCATCTGCACTTACACTTACATAACCTTCATTTGTAATTAAAATCTATTTCTGTCTTAATTGTGGACTTGATTTTCTTAACTGGTGATATCAATGCAAATACCATTTTATGCACTCAGCCACATGGTGCTAAAGCTATACATACATACATGACTAAGCACTCATAACCACAGATCAGAAGAAACTTGGTATGATGTTTTTTCTTCTCATAACTTCAAGACAACCTTATGAAAATCTCTCTGTTAATCCTTTTCCTATATTCTGACAATATATCTGCAATTTCTGGCTTCTAATTTCACTGAACACTGCAATAATGTGAATTAGATGTAAATTCAACAAAAACCAATTAATGGTGGAAAGAAAAGTACACCTCATAATTCAAGCCATATTTTCTCTGTTCCCTCAAAGACATAAAGCATAATTTTGAAAACAGCTGTTTAGATTGTAGACTAATCAGTTAATCAGACTCATCCAAAAGTTTAATCATCTCAGCTCATCTACTCCTGACGAGATCACATTTAGGATGGCTAACACCTGAGCATGGAATATGTCACCTCGACAGTGCACTTCTGTTGCCTTGGTGACAGAGTTGACTAAAGAAGGGCTTAATGTCATGAAGTACCTTGATAGCCTGTCAAGTGTCTCATGATAATTGTGATAATTCATGTGATGTAGAGCTGAGACAAGAGGTCTTCTGAAAGAGCACAGGGTGGTCAAAGCTTTCTGCTGTTGTGCACAACTGCACAGCCATAGATGGTTCTTCAACTTGTCCTTTGGCCCATGGCAAAATCTGGCACACATTTGCTCTTTTTACATTTGCAAGGATTATTTGTGCAGAGGCAGCTGGTACAAGAACATTGCTTTCCCAAATTCCCCTGATTATTTTATAATAACTGCAGTACTTCAGTCAGCCTGCATGTCAGCACAGGCATTTAGAAAAAAATAATCAGAGAGCAGCAAATTTTCTGGAATGGCCTTTGTAGAACAATATATGGGCACATAAAGGAATGGAAACCCTTATCTTTTCTTTAACAGTTGTGCCACCCTGCTTTTGGTCACACTGGCACTTAGTAGGCAAAGACATTGATCTTATAGAAGAAGAGCACTGTCCTTCAGCCTGCAAGTGCTCGTCCAGCAGCCAGCCTGCCACTCCTGACTATGCTATTACACTTCTGCCAGGGGATCTTTTTTTAATGAGTAAAATAGCAGGTGTTATTAGAGGGCAAATGTGGTTTTCTAAAATGTAGGAGACAGCACGTATTAAAGTGGGAAATGTCTTGGGTGTAAATAAGAGCTCTGCCTCTCTAAAGAGGTAAATGGAAAATCTGTGCCCCACCTTGATACCTTGGTACCTGCATTTATGTGAGTCTGGCTCTGTAATCAAGGACTTTGGACTTGCTTCCCCTGTGGCTCCTGCATTTCTTGTGATAAGGAGAATACAGGTATGACCATCAATGCGCCCAATGGTCCACAGCTGCCTGAAAGGGCCGTTCTCTTGAGCCACTTTCCATCTCAACCATTAATGGTTATACTGATTAGTGCTGATTAATGCTCACCACTGTTGTAAAACACTGCTAGGACTAGCAGCTGACATTCCAAAGCAAAGGGCGTGCACTTATTGGGGCTGCCCAGCTTTGGAAAGCAGTAACAGTGTGGGAAGGAGTCACTTTCCTTCTTAGCACTTAAGGGCCAGGAAGAGGACCCTTACTTTTAATATGTAAGTTTTTCAACTATCCTTCATAGATTCAGATCTGAGAGAGTATGATGTCCTCCTCACTCTGCCTCCAGGGAACTAGTTAAATTGGCTAGAATAATTCTGAAATGAAGGTGTGGCAGTGCTGTGGACCTGGGGACCACAGCATGTGTCTGCCTTGTCCTGTGTCCAGCCACTGTGTCTGAGGGGGCAGGGGATGGCCAGGTCATGTGTGGGAGCCCAGATCCCCTCTGCTCTACAGTGATGCCTTCAGAGAGAGCTGATAGAGTGCCCTTTATAAGAAAAGGCTGACTGATGCAACCAATGGCTAATGCAACCCAGTTTGGATTCCAAAGTGAGATGGGCAGCAGCTATAAAACACTAAGCCACGATGTTTCTTGAGTCTTAAGTTGAAATAAACCCCTGTTCCCAAAATGTTTTCTTCACTGAAGGAGTCTTGAGATCATTGATGAAAAGGTTAATAGTTTCCCACTTGCTTCTAAGAGACATGCAGCTGTTGAGGCTGCTGGAACACCCAGGAGCCATGCGAAATGGCCCTGAGATGGCAGAGGTATCAGCACACACCTGAAGGACAGACTGAACTGTGGCTGCTCTGTGTGGCTGGAAGACACATAAAGGAGTAATCCTGAAAGTTTTGTGACTCACAGGAGCTGTACTGTGAGCATCTTTTAGAAGCTGTGTTGCTGCAACACTTTATTCTGTTGCAATGCTGTGTGCTGGCCTGTGCTGTTCATCCCCTGTTTATATCGAGCATGACCTGTGACTCAGCTCTGGAAAATCTACTTTTAGAGGAAAACTGAGAGAGCTTTAGCAGCAAATTCTTCACAAATGAAAAACTTTTTATTTCAAGTAGCCCACTTCTACACAGCCAAGGAAAAAGATCTTGAAAATATATGATATGAACCACTGTCTTACTCAATCTTAAAAAGGCTTCCAGGGAAATCTAAAGTAAACAGCAGGTGTCTATTTCATAAATAAAAAAAATATGTTAGAGAAACCCTCCAGCTACTCTGGCACATTACTCTATATGCAACCACTAAGAAAATTCTTCAAATACAAAAATGCAGTCATACCTTTGACCCAAGCACCAGAATAATGATGCAAATGAAAAGAGCTTCCTTTATCCACCGAAGAGTCCTCAAGAAACCAGATTTATTTCTGGCTTCTGTGGCAGTCTGTCTTTGCTTCCTAACAATTTTTTCTTTTTTTTCAGACTGAAGTTGTTTATGAAAATACTGCAATATTGGAGAAGAATACTGTTGGGAGTTTACAAGATTGTATTTGGAACATGTACTTTTGAAAAGACAGGAAAAAAAGAAAGAAACAATACCAAAAATAGGTATTAATTTTCTGAGGGATCTTTGCCCTGAAGCTGTGTTATTTCTATACACAGAGATAAAGGAAACTGCTGGAAGCCAGAAGTACAATTTGAAATTTTTGGTAACACCAGGAAATTTTCAGCTTCTCCTTCAAAAGTTTGCTCTGCTTCTCCAGTAATTATAACATTTCAGAGGGGAGAAACAAACAGAGTTAAAAATAGAGTGAAAATCTCAATGGGGGAAAAAAGGATAATTTTATCACTCTTTCTTCAAGAGCTCTGTAGTACTCTCATCAAGTTCTTTGTAATATTAGCCAACATTCTGACTTTATTTTTAGGCTGGACTTACAAAAGATACAGTGTCTAAGGCGAAAATGAATATGTAGTAAATGAGTTTCAGTTTCCCGTTCCTTCAGCATTGCTGTGGGTGGCTATGTATGCACTTTGGTTCACATTTTTCTCTTTTGTGAATAGTTCCTCATAGCCACATTCATGGTGGCAGCAAGTGCAGAACTAGTGGTAGGATGTGAATTAGGTCGCTTCTGGAGGTGCCTCCTAGTCCTGTCTTCCTGGATTTGTATGATTTTTATGTTTCTGCAGCACTTTGCCT
The DNA here is from genome assembly GCF_963513975.1 of Fringilla coelebs. Classification (NCBI taxonomy): domain Eukaryota; kingdom Metazoa; phylum Chordata; class Aves; order Passeriformes; family Fringillidae; genus Fringilla; species Fringilla coelebs. The sequence continues at coordinate 70,438,843 of NC_140031.1, read as the reverse complement.
CCTAGGGTGGTTTCCAGCACTAATGAGACTTGTTCCTTCTGCCTTCTTTCAGGCAGACAGCAGTGAGGAGAAGAGTCCCCCTGTCCCAGCCAGCGTTGCAGATGAATCAGAGCACCATCCCAGACAGCTTGTGCTCAGTCCCCTGCTACTGAATCAGTCTTGCTTCTGGCAAAATTGAAGGTTTGTTTGGCTACATCACACGATACAGATGATGGCTTGTTGGACAGAGTCTTCTTGGCAAATTGCTCCACCCAAGTAGGTCAGCAAATCAAACTGCTGCAGTATGTCCAGAAAAAAAGTAAGCCTTGGCTGTCTCCTGAAATGGGAGCAGGCGGTCTGGAAGCCCTTTCCATCCATTAGCTCCTACTGCTTTGCTTATCTCAGGATGTTCTGTAAACTTCAACCTAGCTCTTGTCAAGCAGCACTGCTTGGCAGAGGATTTTCTGTAACCTCTTACACGTTTTCTTTCTCAGTAGAGATGCTAGGAGTTTTATAACTATGTTTTTTTTGCATCAGGGATGGTCTACTTCTGCCATCAGAGTCACATCCGTTTACTTTTCCCAAGCTTCCTCCACTATAAACTTTCACAGTTGTATCTTCTGCATTCATCTCTTTCATTATCCTTTTTTTTAAAATTTAAGCCTTATAAAGGGCGCTAACAATAGAATGTTGTCATTAAGGTACAGATTACTGCCGGAGAAGAAGAACATTCTTTTTTCATATTTTTTCTGCCATTTCTGCCACTTTGAGCCATTAAAAACACAGCTTAGAATAAGAACAAATTTAACTGATCATCACACGGCAGCTACTTTACCTTTTTTCATGATTAGATATATTTATTCATGTAAGACCCATCTCCAGGTGGGACTTTTTTGTCCAAGTAACACACAGAGGCCAAGGTGGTTCAATAACACAGAGGGGGAATGATCATCACCCCATCCAGTCTGTGGCTGAGCTGAAGACAGGTGTCCTTTTAAAGGACACAGCTTCACCCACACCACTCCTGAGGGCTGGGGCTGTAGAGAAGCAGAATGTGGGATGCCTGCTGAAGTGATATCCCAGCCCCCTGTGTTAAAGCACAGGGTCACTCAGTGACTACTCTGTGGCCAGCCTTTTGGTCAACAGTGGGTCTGTAGCCTCTCTGCCCCTGATATTTCAAACACTTCAAATGGATAATTGAAGATTTGTGGCTCCTCTCTTTGCTAGCTTCTCCTGTCTTCTGGTGTGAATTTAGATGAAATCAGGGGTTCACACTGCCTGTCAGTACAGGTGATTTTTGTTTTCTTTCTCCAGTATTAAAAGAAGGTGTTAGGATGCTCAGAAAAGCACAGAAGTTTTGCGCAGAGAAGAAACTTCAGCTCATAAAAATTTGTACATTAATCTCCTCATTGCAAACATATAGAAGATTTGTTAAAAATCTTCCATAGCTACTCTCCCAGGCCTACAGCAGGACTGTAAACACCCTGCTGAAGAGATTAGCAGCTAACTTCTAACCAGGCATATTTTTCTGGCAGGGAAGGCAGATGTGTGCATGCCTGGCTCTGGGCCCATCTCCTGTCGCAGGCAATCACTGGTGAGTGTTGTCTTTACTGCTTCTTACCTAAATAACACATGGCTACTTTTTTTTCTGTTGTTTGTTTGTTTCCAGTCTATCCATGGCTGTAGAATGCTTAAGAATAAGACCACACATACCATATTGTGGTGTTTTTCTCCTACCTCTTTTGAGTGTTTGAAGCAAACAGAGTCACATTGCTGCCATCACCCCAGAGCAACTCAGGAGCATTATGAATATGAGTCAGATTCCTTCATGCTGCTATCTGACAGGATCAAATTTTTGCAACAATTCAGCAGAAAAACACCAACTGTGCCTGTTCAGCTGGACTGCTCCATGAGTCAGGACAGCAGAGCCAAGGTTTCACTCTGACCTTACACAACTCCTTCTGTGGGGAATACAAGTGATAAGCCGGCTTTTGTTTTCAGATTATGCTTTTTTTTTTCAGATCCATTAAACCAGGCTGTAGTGATTCAAGGGTTGAAATGTGATTATTTTCTTCTGTTGGCAAACAGTCCTTTTGTATCTAATTAGTTAATTACATGCATGGTCTTACTGGTGCTTAGATATGTGCTTTTGGTGGGACAATGACTCTGCTAATAAGCAATGAAATATTATTTAACTGGAAAGACCTGAAGTGAGAGGGCTGTGGCATAACCTGTCAGAGCCATCAAGTGGTAAAATGACAGTTTTGCTGATGGGAGCTAAATACGCAGTACTGTACTAATTCCTTTTCGTTATGATCTTTTAAACCAAATTTTAAGAGGATAACTAAGTTAATTCAACCTGCTCAAGCTTGAGTGTCGACCATTTCCAGACTTGAAGTTTTTGGTATATGTTAATTCTTTTGTTTTAGCTCAGATTCAGTGTTTCTATTGTCAACAGTTTATTCATCAGCCTGACTGTGGACTAAATCAATTCAGGTCTAAATTAAATGGTGTCTCTCATATTGTTTGAGACAAGCTAGCCTAGTGCTTACTACAGTGAGAAAAGAAAATAATTTTCTTCTGTGTGATAATTCACTGACATCATCTTCCACACTGTTAGGGAAAGATACATGATAAGAATGGCCAGTCAAAAAAATCAACATTCTTTTTTGGAAACTGACTACCTACAAAAATATTTTACTGTTGGCAAGATATTTTCTGCTGAAAGCTTTCTGTTTTACAATTTAAGTACAAAAAGCCAAAGTAACAAAGCCGGTTTTCAACGCATAAAACCTGGGCAAAATTTTTCATTCTCCATAGTTTAATGGAATAAAGAACTTCAAGAAATTATGACTAAATTAAAATATTCACACAAGTTATTATTCCCTTGACAGGCCCCCCTGCTCCCATCGTTTAATGGATGCTTTGACTAGCCCTGCTTTTGGGGAGCTTTTTGAATAAATTGAAGGGGAAAAGAATCAAAAAAAGAAGGAATATCAGTATTCCTTCCAGATACATTGTTGTTATAATAAAATAACAACTTAATAAAATAAAATTTTACTTAATAAAAGTAAACCTTTTATTAAGTGTCCATTTTATGTAAATCTTTGGCTCCTATTTTATCAATCTGCAGATAAAAGGATAAAGAGGCCACAGGCATCAGAGATTTTGGGCAGAGGTTTTCCAAAGACACATGCTTGCTTTCAGTAGGACACTAAAGTCTGGTAGATGCACCTTCTCTCCATGAAATGTAGTTGTGTAAAAGTTGGGGTTTGGAAAGCACAAATAAAGATAAAAAACCAAAATTCTTGCAGTAATTTTGCTGGGGTGTACCTTTTAGAGATCACTCCCTGGGAAAGCCTACCAGGCATTCATTTGTACAATCTGCCAAGAGCTGATAACCTCACCTTACCTATCCAAAGGATGTCTCTAAATATTCATTTTGCATTTAGATTGATAGGATTGTTTTCACCCTCATTAGAGTGGATCTCAATCAATGATGTACAGAGCTCTCTGCTCTCCAATCTGCCAGCAGCAGGGGGGAGGTTTAGATTTTTTCCAGGTGTTGCCTCCATCATGTTTAATTCACAGTGTTAGAAACCTTTGAATGTAAAATATGATTCAGGCAGTTGATAAATGAGTACTCTGGGAAGGGTGCTGTGTCAAGGCGAACAATGAAGAAGCAATTGTCCCAAAAATTGTCCCTGGTTGACACCTTGCTTTAATGTTGTCTGGACACTTGGATAATCAAGAAAGTGGCAAATAAGACCATTTCTTTTCAGAGTGAGAACTAGCCAGTCTGAAGGGATTCTCAGCATCGGGGCAGCAACCAGTTAATAAATTTGCACAGTAACTGTTGTTCAATGTATGCAAGTGAAGGTGCTTATTGTACCCAGCCTAGGTGTGTACAATAAGGTGTGCTTATTGTACACAGCCTACTCACTGTGCTTGGCTTGTTCATAGCCACTACCCTGCACTCATCTTTAAAAACTGAGACGTTCACCATAGCAACAGAGATGTCTGGCCAGGTTTTGCCACCATCAGGGGTGGTTTTTGTGGTTGATGCTCCCCCTTCTCATCTGCCAGTAGAAGCAGGGGAATAAATACAACGATGGCCTGGATTCAGGTTATCCCAAAGAAAAACAAGAATGAGAGGTGGAAGATCTGAAGGTATAGGAGTCATGGCTCTCCTCCACTTAAAGGAGATTGACTTTCTTCATCAAGGTTATTTCAACAGCAGTGCAGTTGGCCTTGATGCACAGGCCCAGACTCTGGCTGTCACAGAGCAGTGCTGGAGCTTTGCACCTGAAATTTGTTTCAGGATTAGGTGTTTGAAATGGGACATTGTGTGAGAGTGCTGCAGATACTGGACTGGATGTAGAAAATGGGCAGGGTGCAGCCAGAGTCGCGAGAGACCTTGTTAGATCTTGTCCTGCACTGATGAAGCTGCTTCTTGCTTAAGCTCACCAAAGACACATCACAATGCAGGTATCTTAATATTGTTTTTCTCCATAGGTAATAGTGAGGCAGATCTTGGAAAGATACACACTGTTTTGCTTAGAATTAAAGTGGTGATTAGAGGCTTGGGATTAGAGGCTTCATCCTTTTGTAAATTTCTCTCCAGTTGTTTAGCCTGCGGCCAGGGGGTCGGGTGGGAAGGAAAGTAGACACAAATTTGGTGTAAGACACTCAGTGCAGTGAGCTGCGAGCCTACATCTTGTTTTTTAAAGTGTCTATGCATTTGGGAACTTACATCTAGACATTTCAACATTTCTGAAGTTTTTATAGTCTTTCTGTCAGTAGTAAGGTTTGTGAACCTATTTAGTTAGATTAATTACAAATTCCTTGACTGACTATCAATATATCTTTTTTTTCCCTCTCATTCTCTTCTCTCCCCACCCTCCCATTAAAAATGGTGTAGTAGAGTTTACCGAATCAACTTTGGTTGTAGTGTGAATCATATTTAAACTGAGGAAATAGGATAGTCACTATCAGATGTTTTGATAAGGCTTTCCATTGCTGAATGACTAGAGACAATTAAACCAAATTGCTTAATTTTAATGGCTATCCTTTGTTAAACCTCACCTAAATCTGCAGTGGCAGTGTTTGGGGACTGTTCTTTTGTTATATTTCATTAGGCATGAGCTTGATAACAGCAAAATATATTTTAAAGAAAATGCTAAACTCTGATTATGACTGTTTTGACTGTCACTGATGAATAACATTCATACAGCATGGTTCTGCCTGGCCTGATATTAGCATAAGAACATTGGGCAAAACTCTGTTAGAATGCTAACATATATTTAAAAGCTACTAAGTTGAACGTGTTATGTAAATACAAATCCATCCACTTCACATCATCATCATCTGTAGCTACTGTTCCATTTGCCAAGGTAATTTGTTCATTTATACCTGTTTTGTGCAGCTTCAAGCCATAATTTTTGCCAGGTATTGTAGCTACTATATAAAAATGACAGGAAGTGGGATCAGTTTGCCTGGAAGATTCTACTTGGCTTGGGACATGCTGTACTCAGTGTTCTCCTCTAAATAACTGGACACCAGTTCTCTTGTGAAGACTTTTGTCAGGCTCTGGATGACTAACCCTTCTTTGCAGCCAGGCACTGCATTAGAAGGACCCTCCACCCATTATTTTACATTGTTTCTGAAAGGGTTCATGTCCCAAGAATGGAAACTGGGTGACCCTGGAGTCAAATGAGGAAAACTGGTAGTGACTCATGAGGCTGATAAAATTCAGATTTCCCCAGTCTGAGAGAAATTCAGCTGGACTTAGATCCACTAAATGAGTCAAAGACAGTTGTGTCCAAAATGTTATTTCTTAACTGAATTTAATGCTTATGGGGAAAAAGTACACCTTAAGCTCTAGAGGCTGTGTAAGCAATGGAAACTTCCTTGCATGAGAGGAACAGATTTCTACTTTTCATCTGCCTTCATTTTTCTCACTGGTAGATCTGGACAAGGGAGGTAAACCTGACAGGAATATTAGATATGTTCTTTTATGTCAGCTTGGTTGCTGACATAAAAGACCTCCTCCTAACTTTGTGGCTCCGTTATGACCTGCTCAAGAACAAAATGTCTGGACTTTTGGCTTTGTTTGAAACTACATTTTCAATGTACCAGAATGTCTCACTCCAGTCTTGTAGACAGTTATTCCTCAGTCAGGATTCTCATGAGTGTGTCTGGTTTTGCAGCTTTTTATTCTGCATCTGTGCAGCTCCAGATGCAGTGGGCTGTAGTAACCGAGCAGAGCATGAATCATGGTAGCAAGGCTCTGGTCCAAGAGGAAATGACACAGAGTTTTTGGCTTAAAGATAGAGGCAGGCATTTCTTGCCACTGTTGCTGTTGATGTGCTCCTGTGCAGTAGCTGGCCTGACACACACATGCTCCCTATTGCCCCATTAATGAGAAAAAAAGTAAGTTCTGCTTCCTGACTAGCTCCCTGACATTCCTTCTCTTCATGCCAGCACCAGTTCTGGCCTGTTTGAGGCCAGTTTCAGGTGGCTGCTTGGTGTGCACGTGAGGTCAGTGCAGTGCTGGGGTGATGATTCTGGCTAAGAACCATGATTCTGATGCTGTCCTAATCCAGTGCTGAGTTCCTGGTGGAGTCCATCATGTCATGAAGTGCCCAATGTATCAGAATCACAGAATGGGCTGGGTTGAAGGGACCTGACAGATGATCTGGCTCCAACCCCTCTTGCCATGGGCAGGCATGCCTTCCACTATCCCAGGCTGCTCCAAGCCCCATCCAGCCCAGCCCTGAACACTCCCAGGCGTGGGGCAGCCACAGCTTCCCTGGGCAACCTGTGCCAGGGCCTCACCACCCTGGCAGAAAAGACATTCCTCCTAATATCTGATCTGAACCTGCTCTTTCAGTTTGAAGATATTCCCCCTTGTCCCCCTTACACTCCAAACTCTTGTAAGAAGTCCCTCTCCATCTTTCTTGAGAGCTCTGTTCAGTACTGGAAGGCCACAATTAGGTCAGCCCAAAGCTTTCTCTTCTCCAGGCTGAACAAGCCCCCTTCTCTCAGCCTTCCCTCCCAGCAGAGGTGCTCCATCCCTCTGATCCCCTTGGTGCCTCCTCTGCACTCTCTCCAGCAGCTCCGTGTCCCTCCTGTGCTGGGAATGTTTTGTTGTAACTTAGGCAGTGAAGTCCTTCAGTTTGAGTAAACATGTATCACAAATAATCCATTTATTTTTTCAGTGCAATTGTTTTTTATTTTACTGGGTATATGGAATTGTTAGATTTGTACTGAGCTTCCCCACAGACCCTACTGGATGTCAAGTTTTGAGAACCAAACAGTTGGGAAAAAAATGTGCAGTAATTTTACCCAGTTACAGCAGTTAAAAGAGTGCTTTTGTGATTTTATACATATAAAGAATCTGATTCTGTGTATGTAAAATTACAGTCTATTATTATATGTGTTAGTATAATGAGCTTTTGTCATGCAATTGTTACCCATGTAAATATTTTAGTGCAAACATTCTGAAGAGTTTAGAAATACGGCTGACCTCAGGCAGAAATAAATGTTATTCTTATCCTTTGTAAAAAAAGACAGTATTAGTATCTTTGCTATAATAAAATTGGTCTGCTGCTGCATTTCAAGAGCTGCTGCTGGGAAGCTCAAGCCAGCCAAGACTGCCATGACAGAGAGAGATAGCTCATACCACAGCTGCCCTCTGGCTTGATGCACTTTTCCCCATTCACTTCCCTCAGATGTATGCTCCTGGATGGCATACAACAGGAAAGGAAAAAAGGGGGATGGCCTGGGCTGCATTCCCATTTACCACCCTTATGTCACACACAAACAGGGACACACAGAGAAGGGATGCTTGAGAGCAGTCAGATGTGAATAGCAAGGCAGTGCTGAGACAGCTTTTCTTCTGGCACCATCAGGCAGGCTACAACAGAGACTTGTGGAGTAGTTTAGGGACCATGTCACTATTGTTCCACTTGTTGACACTGCTAGACTGTGGTGGAGATGGTAATTTGTTCCTTATAACATAAAAAAGTCCCCTATGAGGGCAGGCTGAGAGAGTTGGGGCTGTTCAGCCTAGAGAAGGCTCTAGAAATAACAGAGTCCCTTCTAGCACATGAAGTGGGTGTACATGAAGACTGGAGCCTCAGATTAGTTATTGGGAACTAATTCTTTACTATAAGGACGTTCAGGCACTGGGACAGATTACCCAGAGAGATCATGAAATCATGAACTCCCCATCTCTGGAGGTGCTCAAGCCCAGGTTGGATAGAACTCTGAGTAGCCTGTTCTAGGGAAAGATGTCCCTACCCTTAAAGACCTCTAAAGTCCCTTCAACCCTTCATTCTGTGACTGCATAAATTTTTCCCTGCAGAAAAGAGCACTCAGCCTGCACACAGCTCACCAGGCAAAAAAAAAAAAAAAAAAAAAAAAAAAAAAAAAAAAAAAAAGAAAAAAAGTACCACCCACTTCATATTTGAGCAATAATTTGATAGCAAGTCTTTATGAAGCTTTTGTCAAAATAGAAGCTCAACCTCCAGGGCTAACTGCCTGCCCCTTTGATCCTGTTAATCATGCTGCAGATGAAGAACAGCACTTAATCTACTGTACAAATGGTCATACTGAAGAACTGCAGTCACCCTCACCCTGCTCTGGTCTTCTTTTGTGGATCACCAGTGTCTTCAAATTAATGCAGAGCAAATAATCTAAGAAAGAAAAATGCTTGACATGTTATTTAAAGACCCAGAGGGCAGATACTGTCAGGGTTTATTACGGATGGCCCTGTCATAGTTCCCTGGAGGGCCAAAATTCCAGTAAATATGATGGAAAACCAAGAAAGTCAATTTGACTAAACAGGAGACTCTGTTCTAATGGAGAGGCAACAGAAGTAAGAAAGAGGAAGTATGGGTGTTCATGGACTGGTGCTATTGTGATGGCCTGAAGGAAAAGAGAGCAGGAAAGATAAATTCTAGGTGGAAAGAGAGACTTATTAAATGAGAGAATGAAAGGATTCAAACCCTAGGCTGGCCAGGGATTTTGCTGAAGAAACATAGAAGGAAACTGGAGAGAAGGGGTGTCTTTTGAAAATTGAATTACAACTCTGAAGGCAGAGGCACCCTGACAAACCCTAAACAGGAAACTGAAAGTGCATCAGAGAACAGTGGTTTTGTACTAAGAGCTGTGCAGGTTACATTCTAGCCCACCACTAACTTCCCATTAAGCTTTTCCAGTTTTTTCTACCAAGTTTTATGTACAAAGAATGTTCTCTTTTCTTTAAACCACACATTCCCTAAACTATGATATTTTTTGTCCTGATGTTAAAAACTTGGATGGCTTTTCTTTCCAGCTGAGCAGCATCAGTGAGGTTGTTTCACCTCTGTTTCCAAAGACTACCAATAGGAATAGAAGCATTATTTATCTCTCACTACTCTTTGACAGATGATACTCCTTTGTGTGATTTTTGGGGGTTTATTTTACTCTTGCAAACAGCACCAGGCAGCCTTGACCCACAGCCCCTGGGAAAGAGCCATGCCAGAGCTTGAGTGTTTATGCCTAAGTGCAATCCCCATCAGCCTAAACAATCCTTTGCAATGGGTCTGTGGTAAGACCAGGTGAAAGCCTTGGGTGGAAAGTCTGGATCCATAAGGGAATGCATTTAAGGATCAAATATTCATCGTTTCAGCCCAGAGGAATAAGGGGTCCCGCAGGCATAGCACTCAAAAGCTTAGATAAGCACCAGTAGCTCCTCAAGGAAAAGGTGTTTCTACAGCAATTTCATTCCCATTTGCTTTTTGAGCCTGATAGTTTGTATTACATTGGCTGCTGACTGGTGACCATGAATTGTCCATCTTTGGTCACCTACCTGAGAGTGACAGTAGAATAAGTAAATGACCCATAGTAATCTGATGAGTTAAGTAGCACATTTTCACTATCACATGCAAAAGGGGTACTACCCATTTTTGATCACATCCATGAAGTGACCTCCTCAATTCTTAGCACACCAGTCTGAAAAAAAATACCACAAGTTGTTTCAGAGCTGCACAGAAAAACTTGTTGAACTCAAGTTTTCATTACTTCCCAAATACCCACAGGGGCAACATTTTATCTCAGCAAGCTTAGCAGCATATCAAGTGACCAAATTAATTTCTGAACAAGGTACAACATTTTCTGAAGACCCACACTGAAAGTGAAATTGTTTTAAGAGTAAAAAGCAAATACTGCCCCCCCAAAAACCAGCTTCTCTGTTCATGGGTGACATTTTTACTCTAGGTTCACTTTTTTATTATCTTCACTGTTACCCTTTCCAGCATATAGATCTCTATTTTGGTTGTTAAAGGGCAGTCTCCAATCTAAATGCTTACTTGCATTTCATAGTGCTTGATTGATGTAGGTATTCGTGTTGTTGTCTACATCCTATCTTTGTTAATCCTTACCCAGCTACTGAAAAATAGATATCCCTTTGTACTCTTGAAGTCTAAAATGACTTCACAATTGTTTTCAAATGCTTACGAAGAAAGGAATAATGGAAGATTGCTTGCCTGCCCTTTTCCAAAACTTTGTGTGGCAAGACTTAGGGCAAATGCATCAGTTGATTCTTGAAAATGGATGTTAAATGGAGAAGTTGACAGGCCATGAGCTGCACAATCTGACTTAAACTGTCTGTAATTTCATATATTTTCTCAGTGTGTAGGGTGTCTTGTTCTCTTTTCTCCCTAACCCAAAATGACAGGTCTGCTACACATATTTATGCTAAGTGCCTTAATGGATTTAGACAACCCCTTCCTGATTTTTAAGATGCAGCCACTAGACGGTTGGAAGCAGGTGCTGTTTATGGCTTGAGCTCTGCTTCCCTCTCTCTGCTGTTAACGTTTCCATCTCTGCTATTGATTAACAGTGAGGGGTTTGAATGACACCAGGGCAGTGTCACAGCCACACTGCCATGGAGACTGCTTTCATACTCGCCCGTCTCTCCATCAGGGCTCTGAAAAGAAGGGAGAGGCACATGTTTATATAGCCATTAAGCCAATATTTGCTTTCAGTTATTTTGCAATTTACTTGCTTACAGACTTTCCCTGCAGGTTGATCTCTGTGCCACCTGTCTCTCCTTGTATTCTCACAACACTCTGGTGTTTCTTCCTGATATGAGGGGGCCAGTGACTGAAACAAGAGACCTGGAGAACCTGAGAAAGTGCTGCCAGCACCCATTGCTGCTATCCATTTTCTTTGCTCACGATATCCCTAAGTGATCAAGAGCAGAGACTGGTGGACAATCCCAGTTCAGCATGCAGCTGATTCCACCACACCTGCAGTGTTTCCTCACATCCCTGGGCAGGAACTGTGAGAGAGTGCCCAGCTGTGTGCTACAAGGTGATGCTTGGCCTTGCAGACTGATGTGTCTGATGCAGAGAGGTCTGAGCTCTGAAAAGCTTTTGTTTAGCACTTCCCAAACCTGTGCCTGCACTTGCACCTGCTGGAAAAAAGGTAGGAAAGGCGCCAGGTGGCATGGGAGGTGTGGCTGCAGGTTTATATTGGACAGGTGCTGATGTGAGGGCTCCATATGTTGCCTTGCTGCCCAGCAAATGAGATGCCTTGCAGCAGTCCTCCTGCACCTGAGGTGTGCAAGCAGATGGCCTGATGGCACTGCAAGGCACTGCTGACAGCATTGTCCTTTCCCAGCCACCGAGACTGGAGCAAGGACACAGCTTGATCCACAGCACCCAGGGTCCTCCCCTTCTGCATCCATCGAATTTCACTACTTTGAGTTGCTGTCTCCAGAAGTAGATAAAGCAGGAATTAATTTTGCCCCTTCTTTTAAATTTATGAACGTTTCTCTAGGAAAACATTGTCACAGCACCTACAAATGGAATTATACTTATTAGGATTCGCTAACATTTAAAATTGACACGTTGACTGTTCAGTCTTGTAATTTAACATTTCTGAAATGAAAATAGATGGAAATGAAAATAGGCATGAATGAAAATGAATGTGTTTACAACACATTTACAGAAATAATTTACTTTACTTGTAATACAGCTATGAAGTAAATTACTGAAGTAATGATTAGGGCAGTGCATATAGCAAATGTGTAATAGAGGTATATGGTAAATGTGGACTTTAGTTAGCAGAGAGATAATAGAATAAAACCTTTTTCAACAACCTTACTTGTTCAGTAATTCTTTGATTTCCATTTTGCATCAAGGACAATTGAGTAGAGGAAAAGCAACGTGTGGCAAAGATGCCAAGTCCTAAGGGTAGTCGAGGGAAGCCTTGAAGAATCTGTGGGTTTCACAGTGAAGTTGCTATGTCAAACATTTTAATTTGGTCCATTGTTAAGAGTGTTTGTGAGAACTCACAATAATCAGCAAACGAACAGGATTCCAGTAAAATTTCAAATGAGAGAGGATATTGTTTGGAAGGACATTTTATAAATTATTTTATAGAAATCTGGCCATTTCATCAAGATTTATGGAAAGTACTGACACCACAGGAGAAGGAGCTCATGGATTTGTCAGTATGTCCTTTGGTATAATATCCTGATACAGCTGCTCCTACTGTCTACTCTATTAACAGGATTTTTTTTTAGCAGGAGACCAACAGATCCAAAAATTTTCCCTCCCCATCCACCATTCTTCTGGACACACATACATCACTGTGATGGAACCCAGGAAATGGAAAAGACTTGGAGAAATATGTGCTGTTTCCCAGTTTTGGCTCATTTCACCACAGCATCATTGGTGAGCACAGGCTTTGAAGGAGAATATTAGAGACAATGAAGAATTAAGAATTATGGCCATAGGACATTCTGAAAGAATTATTTTAACACCTTTTCCCCCCTCAGCTGTAGATGTAAAACAACCTGGTTTTGTAGTTAAAGCATTCCTCAAAATATGCTGGATTTAGTCAGAAATAGGAGTGAGAAGAATATTTTCAGATCTATTTTTTTCTAAAGCCCACAAAAAATAATGTGGAAATGGGTGTCTTCCAAGTTCTTGTTGAAACAAGAAAACCAGATGCATACCACATTAAAATGAGGGTGAATTCTCTTATCTATATCCAAAAAAATGTTGAATGAAGAAGTGCCTTGGAAAAAACATACTGGTATATGCAGCAGACTTTTACAAGCTCTGCATCCTTCTGCAGGCTGCATAATTATTCTCTAGAGTAGCCAGCAATCATTTGGAAAAGTGACATTTCTCCCTATGAAGTTCATTCCTGGAAAAGACATGACCAGAAAATTTGGCCTTCTGTTATTTTTGCAGGCCTATCTTTTAGTTTAAAAATGAAGATCAGGGCTGAGCTCTCCCTGTGTGCTGCTCTAGTAAAAAATCCTGATAGGTGCAGGTGTCATGGAACAAGGTCCAGTAATACCATACTAGTACTCTTGAAAAGAATATCCTTGACATTCATCAGGACTTGAACACAAGGGCCAAGAGACAGCTTGGACTGAAGGGGATGTTCCCTGTGAGAAACTTGCTGAACTTTTGGGTTGGCCAGAATGAGACAGGTGCAGACCAAAGGGGCAGCACTGTGCCTTGTACGATGATTCTTGGGCTTGCATTTGCAAGCAAGACAAGTGAGAAATGTGATAACAAGGGAGAATAGAATGGCATTGCAACAGTGAGAAATGGGGAAGGTCAGGCACGGGGATTGGCCTGCAAGAATATCAGTCTCACAAAGTAAAACAGGAGAAGAAACATTGAGGCAAAACAATATTTCAAGAAGATGGCTGACTTTTCACAAAGCTTTCTGATAAATGAAGACAGGGTGTGAGCTTTCAAGGAAAACCTTGAAAGTGATATGTGCCTCGTGTGTAGGGTCTGCCTAAGCAGTGCAGATGAGAAATTGATTAATCTGATCCTAAAGCACACACTGATCTGTGGTGAGATTAATTACTTTCAACAGCCTCTCTACAGACCAGGACTTCACTGATTGTCACAGGTATGTGCATACCCAGCTCACAGACCTGCATCAATTATGACCAAACACAGAGCCATGAGCCCCACTCTAGTTACCCCATGTGTGTGTGAGAAGATCAACTTAAAATCAACTTCTACAGGCATTTTTTTGCAAACTCATTGTCATGCATGCTGCAAAGAAGCACAGGCAATATATGCCAGATCCACTGGAATTTGCTCACACTAGAATACATTTAGCTCTTTATTGTCCATCTGCTCTGCACTAGGACAGCCTCACCCCGAGTCCTGGGTCAGTTTTGGGTATCACAATATAAAAAAGGAGTTAAGCTCTCAGAGAATGTCCAAAGGGGGCCACGAGGATGGTGAATGGCTTGAGGTGAAGCCATATGAGGGGTGGCTGAAGGCACTTGGTCTGTTCAGCCTGGAGAAAAGGAGACTGAGGGAAGATCCCATTGGGGTCTGCAACTTCCACATCAGGGGAGGAGGAGGGCAGACACTGACTCTTCTCTGGGGTGACCATTGACAGGACCCAAGGGAGTGGCCTTAAGTTCTGCCAGGGGAGATTTAGGCTGGACATCAGGAACAGATTTCTCTCCTGGAGAGTGTTAGGGCACTGGAATAGGCTCTCCAAGGCAGTGGTCACAGCACCAGCCTGACAGAGCTCAGGCAGGACAACACCCTCAGGCACATCCTGTGTCTCCTGGGGTGTCCTGTGCAGGGCCAGGAGTTGGACTGGATGATCCTGATGTGTCCCTTCCAACTCAGCTCATTCCATGATTCTGTGAATAAAGTGAGGGGCATCCAGGGATCCAGACTGTCATCTGTGTTAAGTGGAGCTCCTGCTTTCTTCTGCAATTTATTGAGTTCGAGCTTTTTCCTACATCTTCACAAATAACTCACTTTTGGTGGGTGAAGACAGAAGAGACATAAGAGGACGACTACTTGCACACACACGTTCCTCTGCATATCATGGGTGTAGTTAGTTTGTACAAATTAGTGGCTTTGTTTTCTAGGGTGTTCAGTAACAACAGCTGGATAAGAACTTTCAGGCACCCAATTAATCTGGAAATCAAGTCACTCATTTGTGTTGCTAAGTATGATTTCAGGCCTTCTATTTTGAAATATTCACAGCTCCTTTTAAATGCCACTGAAAGAGAATAGTGTGACTGTGTTTTAACAGGCACAGCTGCTTTACTGCTCTCCTCAATGCATTAGATCAGTGCAGAAAACACCCCACTGCCTTCAAAATGCACAGAAAAGGGGAGTAGATCTCACGCTCATGATTCAGATGTTTGGCTTCAGGTGTCAGTCTGTTCAGGATTTGCATCAAGCCCATTGAAAGGGTGTTAGATCATCCAAGTAGTATCTGCTCATTCATGTCCTACAGAAGAATTGGACTTTCATGCATTTAGCTGAATTGGCATCTGACCAAGCCACCTCTTTCATGGGTGAACGGGGAACTGGGTTCTCTCAGAGCACTTAAGCTGAACTTTTTGCGTACAAAACACTTAGATTTACTTTCTTTCGTAATTTACACTTCTGGCATCCATGTGAGCCTGCGAAATTCAAGTGTGTTAGGTTTATCTCAGCCAATTTATTTTTGTCTGGTTCTGCCCTGAGCAAATGCTGACATTAGACATAACAATAACACACAGTGCTGTGCCTCCAACAGAGGGTAAACACAATCTGTGTAGTTCATTTATGAGGAATAATAATGGCAAGTAACCCAGTACCGGCGAAATCCAGGTCAGGACAATTTCAAGGTCCTGCAGTGCTCCAAGACCTCAGCAGATACTTGTGCACACAGTATTGATAAAGACCAATAATTTAAAGTTGCATGACAATGCTCTTATTTACCTTATGTTACTTCACTGCAGGAGTGGACCCACTGAAAATCTTTCTGTCAAAGATCAAGTGAAAACATCAGAACCTTTCCTTTTGTTGTCAAATTTTAAAAACTGCTTAGCCTGTGGACTACATCTGTCTGCAGCTTTAGTACTTAAAAGGGAATAATTTTAGATAGCAAAGTTTTTCAGCTTTCTGATACAGTAACTCTTAAGGGATACCTCTGAGGAATTCATAAAAGACAGTTTAAGACGGTGAAGTTATCGTCAATAGTGTTCTGTTTTTAGGAGAACCACAAATTGAAGAAAGCTTGAAGAAAGTTAAAAAAAAAAAAAAAAAAAAGCACTTGTATTTGTATCCTTACCTGGCAGAAAAAAGATGGAAAATAACAATGCATGAATCATAGGTGTGTGTGGGACAAACCCAAATTTGACCGGTGCATTGTGTATATTTGGTGGCAATGAATTCTCAGACTAAACAAACACATGGACAATGTATAAAGATGTGCTCCACCCTGTCAGATTCAGTGATAATAAGTTGTGTTATCATGTCAATGAGCCCTTCAGTGCCAGGCTCAGAGAGTTAACTATAGAAAACCTCATTCAGTCCTTCCTCAGGCAAAATTCCATTTGCTCAGCAGGAGTTTGTCTGGGTAAAGAGTTTGGGATTTGACAGGCAATATTTATGAGTTGTACAGGAAAACTAGCTGAAATAGCAGTCTTTCCAGCCCTTCCTAATGGATTAACAGGTTTTTTTTTTCCCAAGCACCTGGAGGATTTTCTATAATCCCTCTGAGTCCTTAATAACAGTTTTACAATTATGTCTTCTAATAAATGATGGAAATTTCTTTAATTTTACCTCCTCAGCCAGGTGCCCTAATGAGTTCTTCTGGGGAGTTCACACAAGTTACAACAGGAGCTGGGAGCACAACCACTGTTCTAGGCACAGAACAGCTGCTTACAGATGGTTTGTGGTGAAGAACCACACCCAAAATCTGAGGAGACTCCACGTCCAGGGCAGGGTTCTTCCAGGTAGAACACTGTCCCTATTCTTTCATGTCTCCCTCAACATGCCTTGCCTGCCTGCCTCCTCAGCAAGGATGGAAAGGGGGTTCAGGCACTTCATCTGCTGCTGGTGGGGCTGAGATGCCTGAATATGTGATCTGTACTGAAAACCTGTTTTAGAAATTACAGACTGAATAGGAGATTTTCTCTTGCGTAGTTTTGTACTGCCTACTACAAGAAACAGAAGACAGTTTCCTTCCTAGAATATGCTTGTGTGTTTTCATGAGGTTGTTTTCCTTATTAAGAGGTTTAAGGTCTAGAAGTCTAGAAACATTTGTACAATTTTATTCTAGTTTGGGAAAAAAAGCCCTTTCTTCCTTTATCATAAAAATCACGGTGTAGTATTTTTAATACTCAGCTTTCAAAGTGCTGAATGTTTTCTCCTTTTCTGTGGCTACTGTGATACATCACATCTTCTGAAGACATAATTTTTTTCTCAAAAATTTGCTTTTATTTGTTATTTATATGGACAAACTGAACCATGGTCTGATACCTAGTCTATGGTTCAGGTATTTTTTATTTAGAATTACATAAAAACAGTATAGAAAAGAATGCTTAATGCAGTTAATTTCTGTAGTGCTTTATTTAAAAAAAAAAAAAACTATTGGGGTATAAAATGCCACTGTTTATTTGGAACAACTGACAATCCAGATCAAGGCAGATTACTGCCCATGTGGCAGTAGGAAGAATGGTGTAGGCAGGTATCTTTTCCAACATCTGTTTGGCATGGAGCTTGGGGCTTCTGTCTGGCTTGATGAAGGGATAGGGTGATCTTACCTGACTGTTATGAACTGTATCAGCTTGCTAGTAAAAGATGCTTTCTCTCCTGCAAAGCCTACCTTTTTACAATAGGCATACACGTTCGTCGTCTGCATAATAAATGTGCACTCTATTACACAACAGACACTCACACTGATGTCTAATAAATTCCTTGCAAATTTGCCTTGGTGAGCCCTTTATTTTATGGACAATTACGGTGTCATAACAGCAAAAATGTTCTGAATTTTTGTTCCAGTCAATGGAGCTGATACAATTTTTACAAAACACAGGAGAGCAGGAGATAGCCAAGAGCTGTGTCACAGTTGTGGCCACAACAAAGTCCACAAGAAGTCAGGGAGCACAATCTACTGGTTCACCATCAAATTTGTCACCACTTGACAGCCTCCCAGGGGAATGCCCCCCCATCTCCAAGGCAGAATGCCTGTTTTCCAGATATGTACCTGGCAGCATCGTATTTTCAAGGCTTTCCTTGCACTATCTTCTCCGGGGGAAAGGAGAACAACAAGACTAAATATTAGCACTGCTTGTTCTGCTGGTAATAATATTGTGAGGAATCAATACATTTACAGGCCTGCCTTTCTCTGACTCCTTGGCAACCCAGAGCATTAGTATTAGGGTGATAACTTACAAGAAGTCCTGGAACAAGAACTGCTCCATTTAGTGCATTTTGCTGCTTTTATATTACTCTTTTTTCTTCATACTTTTATCTGGATCTTTTGGGAGAAAATGAAGGGACCTTTGCCTGTACTCTGTGGCTGTTTCACTAAGGGAGTAATTTTTACAGCCATATACTATGAGTTCATGCTTTCTATCTGGAGGATCCTCGGGAAATTTCTCGCTTTGATCCTGTTTGAACAATTAACTTTTACTGTGTTATTGTCTTTATCTGACATTTCCCATCTCTCAACCATGTCTGGGAAATCAGTGTGATAGAGACCAGTGATTGCACCATGCATTAATTTTGGGAATGTGAGGAGTGTCTCAGAGATGAAAGAACAGACCCCTGATCCCCACACTCAGATTCTGTGCCCCTGCTTCACTCCCAGGGAGCAGCTGCAGTGCAATGGCAGCGCAATCCCATGGCAGCGCAATCTTGCATAGCGGCCTCTGAGCTGCTGCACTTTGGGAAAGAGCTTTTTCTTTTTGATCTTCCCTTTGTATCTTGCTCAACTTTGATTCTGAGGTTCTGTGATGGTTTTGGCTGGTGTAGAGATAACTTTCTTCCCAGTGGCAAGCATGGGGCCGTGTTTCGTATTTTTGCTGAACGCAGGATTGATACTTCAGAGATGTTTTTGTTATTGCTGAGCAGGGATTGCACAGAGCCAAGGCCTTTCCTGCTTTTCACACCACTCCACTGGGGAAAGGGCTGGGGGTGCCTGGGAAGCTGGGAAAAGACACAGCCAGGACAGGTGACCCCAAACTGACCAAAGGGATATTCCAGACCTTGTGACATCAGGCTCTGTGTATAAAGTGGGGAGAAGAAGGAGGTAGGGGGGCTGTTTGGAGTGATGGGGTTTTTCTTCTGAAGTGACATTAGTATGATGGGGCCCTGCTTTCCTGGGGATGGCTGAAACACCTGCCCAGCCACAGGAAGCAGTGAATTAATTCCTTATTTTGTTTTGCTTGTATGTGTGGCTTTTGCTTTCCCTATTAAACTGTCTGGATCTCAACCAATGTGTTTTGTAGCTTTTGCCTTCCTGATGCTCTTCCCAGTCCTGCTCATGGAGGAGCATCTCCGTGGGGCTTGGCTCCTGGCTGGGGTTAAACCACAACAAAAGAAATCTGAGAGGGGAAAAAACCCCATGTGGCTGTCGCTGGAAACGTGATCCATTATTTGCAGTTGTGTTCTTGGACATCTGCATTAGGGCAGGACTCAACACAAGGCTTTCTACCAGCATCTGAATTCTCTGAATGCAATTATCCTCCCTGTAAAGCCGAATCAAAATTGTTCCCTAAGACTGTATCTTGTCACACCTAGGATTCCCCTAGAAAAGGTCCAATTCCCTGTGAACTTCACAAGTCCAATTGAAGCTAAACAAAGATTTAGCAGTAATGGTCACTCTTGTTGACAATATCAGTAGTAATAGAGAGTAAACTGAACACCTGGGAATGATTTGGCTAAATAAGAGCTGAAGTTTATTGCTGCCTGGGGAATTGTTTCTGCCTGGGGATTTAGAGGTACACTGCTTCTCCCTAGAGAGTGGGTGTCAGACAGCACATTTCACAGTCACTGCATTTACCTGTCTTCAAGATATTTAGGCTAGCTCTGCCCCCTAGACCCATTAAATTTACACCAAGCTGAGACCATCATGGTCCTGTCACTCCATTTTTTGAACACCATGTATGTTTTGATTACTGAGGCTCTATCTGAACCACTGGCTGAACTGATCTGTTCTGACCTCTGTTTGCCAACTAACCAAAGCATAAAGTCCCCTCTGCAAATATCTTTATTAGATCAAGCTATTGATAAAAAGCTCTGTTCTGAATGCATGAGTTCTGACAAGCCTAGATTTCTGACCTGGTCTGAGGGAGTGAAGACTTTTTGTTTCTTCAGCAAAACAAGAGGTAAGCATTCATACCTTCACTATTTCTCACTAGTCTTGTGCTCCTGAAAGCCACATTTTTCTTATTATCCAAAGGGGAGAAACCCTCCATTGTTATGGTACCACAAACTAGCCCTAAATATCACTGTTCCACAGAAGTTCAGACACTGATGATTTTTCCTGGGATGTCATTTAATAGAGGGAAAGAAGGAAAGAAATAGCAGAATTTATGCAAGAATGTAGATGTCAGTGTGTCACTGTAGGATGGAAGACTGGCAAAAATATACTCCAAACGGTCTCCTCTTCCCTTGATTGTGTTTCCAGTGACAATGAAATGATCCAGAACTCCCTTACAGATGATCTCATTGTCAGCTTCTTTTACACAGGGTTACAAAATTAGCTTCAAGAGGAGAATGTAAGGGATGTTCTTATGGATGTGTGGAGCTGCTCATAAATTCTCTACTGAGATTCACGATTAAAGAAGTGCAGCATAGAAAGTAATGAATGACTGAAGCTGAGTAAGAAAAAGCTGGCAGTTCTGCAGTGCATGAAAATTTAAAGCCTAATGGGGTGCCCTCCAGCAAGGATTCATGACAGCCACCCTGGATTCAAGGCTCTGTTGCTTAAGCTGACATTCTGCTCTGGCAGCAACCCTACTGCAATCTGGAACTCTTTGCTGAGAAACTGTTTTCCACTAAAGACTGGATCAGGCAGTACCATGTCAGTGTTGCAGATAAGAGCATGTACTGGCAATATAATTCACAGACGACTGCTTTCTTTCTTAGATTCATTTTATGGACTGTGACAAAAAGAAAAGCCCCCCCCCCCCCCCCGCCCCAAATCAAACCAAAACAAAATTCAAAACAAACAAACAAACAAAGAAACAAGCCCCACAAACAAAAAAACCCCCAACCTCACTAGATTAGTTCAAGCAAGAATTGGTGTTGCACTCCTGGGTCTGCCTATTCACATGGTGACTGTGTGGGGCCATGTACATTAAGCTACAGAATTAGGAATTTGACAGACAAAAGTCAAATACAGCTGAGGGACAATAGTCTTTGAAAGTTATAAGCCCTCCTGTACCTCCTGCTTGTTATAACAATGAAATGAAAATGAGGAACAGGGGGCCCAGCAGCAGAGAACAACTCTGACAACCTCTCACTTTCAGCAAGAATTGGTGAAGCACAATGATGAATCCCCAGCACAATTGTTGCATATAGAATAGAAAATGATGTACTTGTATCTACTGGAAGATAAGTTCAACGGTAAATGTGTGTTCATTTGACACTCTTACAAATGAATAGTCTCTCCATGACAGAGAAGTTTTGAACTGGTGTAATGTGGTTCTTACACTAAGGTATGATAATATCTCTGAGCCTTACATTCAGCTACCACTTAAGGCTCTAACCTAGGTCTAACAAGATCAAAAGCATTTTCCTCTCTGTCATATTGCTCATTTTTAGGACTTTTCATTGCAATCTATCACCAGAACACAATTTTTTCAGTTAAAACCACTGTCTGAAATTTGCAGATGGTTTCATACTACTGGACATTATCAAAGTGTCCCTGAAGACACCTAGAAATCTTCTAAGTGGGTGGCAGTCACCTTTGGGTGTTTTCTTAGGGACCTGTATATTTCAGTAAAGGTAGGAAAGGCTTTACTTAAGATACATTTCTGTGTCGGAAAGAATCTCAGTGTATTTAGAGGTCACAGCTCAAGTATGATTTTTCCCTAAAGAACCAAGAGTGCAGGGAGGGGAGCAAATAAAGCGAGTTTTTTTCCTCAGTGCAGCAGCTGGCACGCATCCTCTATGGTGCAACCCACACTGGGCCCCCAAATAGAAAGACTGAGAGTGCTGCTATGAAGTCCCTGTCAGCCACACCACTCTGCCAAAAGACAGAACGAGCACGATGTCTGTCTGCACAGACAATCCGATCCCGTGTCTGCAAGACTTAGAGGGCAGGATTCCAGTGAGAGAATTAACACTTAGCTAAAGTTTCAGGTGAAAAAAGTTGGTGGTTTTTTTTTTTTTTTTTTTTTTGGCTGCAAGAATCCCTGCAACTGCTCTTTAGAAAAAGACATGCAGGACCTCATCTCCTCGTGGTTCTCTCAGGGTGTGCAGATCTGCCTGTGGAGTTTCATTTCTTGCTGCAGAGGTGAAAGATGCTGCTGCTTCCAGGCCAGAGAGGGAGGTCTTCATCAAGCTGATTGCTCATGGTAGCCTGGCCCTTTCTGTCCTTTTTTATGATTGAAGTTATGAATCCAGTTGTTTCTTTTGCACAATGAAATAAGGTGCGAAAACTTGGCAGCAAACACTGTTGTGTTGTGTTTGTTTCATCTACTGTGCCCCCCTGACAAAAAGGTCAGTGAAATATGGCTTGTGCCCTTTCTGGAAATCAAATACACAGAAGTTTCTGTAGCACAGGGAGAACAGACTGGAAGAGAAGAATGCTGCTTGACCAGCCTTTGACACCCTCCTTTCCTAGGCCATCTGCCCTCTGTCTCTCCCTACACTCACGTATTCAAGATTCCCTACATGTTCAATCTCAGCTTTGACACCAGTGCCTTTCATTAACATTAGACAACATGCAGTCAGACCTGAGTGCTGGTGAAATGTCATTGTTAGGGGTGCAGGGTACTGAGGGTACACTCCAGAACAGCACTTCTCTGAGTTGCATTTCTCCTCTCTGCATCCAGCTCTGTGGTTTTTGCTACAAGGAAGAGACAGACCTGTGCCAAGGGCTCCAGAGGAGGGACACAGAGGTCATCAGAGGTCTGAAACAGCTCTGCCATGAACACAGGCTGAGACAGTGGGGTGTTCAACCTGAGAAGAGAATGCTCTGGAAAGACATTAATGTGCCCTTTGGAAACACTGAGGGGCAGACAAGAAAGAGAGAAAATGTTTTACCAGGGTGTCTAGGGATAGGACAAGGGGTGATGGTTTTAATGTAAAAGAGGGTAGACTTATTTTAAATATAAGTAAGAAATTCTTTACTGTGAGGTTGGTGAGGACTGGCAGAGGTTGCCCAGAGAAGCTGTGGATGGATACCCCATTCCTGGGAAGTGTAAAGCAAGGCTGAATGGGCTATTAAGCTACCTGCTCTGGATGAAGGTGTCCCTGCCCATGAAAAGGGGATTAAATGAGATAAAACTTAGAGGTCTCTTCCAACACAAACTATTCTGTTACTCTATGGCAGAAATAAACAAATGTATAAATGACATTCTTTGTGCCTTTAGAGCAGTTTAATAAGAAAAAAGTACATTTTAATTTCTTAGGACTCCCTTTGCATCATACTAGGGCAAAGCATTCCCTGCACTATTTTTTTTTTTGTTTTTAATGCAAATCTGAAGGTGGTTTCATTCTATTGATATTATTCCTTTTGGGAACATTAAGATCCTATTGGTTTCATCTCTGGCTGCTTCTACAATAAAGAAAAAGGTCTCTATTAGTTTAATTTCCTCCTATTAGAGTTATTTTAGATCTTCTTGAAATGATAAATCTGTCTGAATTTTAATACACATTATTCTGTGGTCAACTGTTAAAGATATTCAAATCTGACAGAGACACTCAAATCCCTTCTGAGAGAAAAAGGCTAAAAAGTAAAATATTTCACTTTCTAAAGTAAAGCCAGTTTGTGGTTAATTACTTGGTCTATAATAACACTACTGATCAGATCTTACTACTCAGGAACATGATTTATCATTTTTGGTTTTAAGGATACTTAATTTTCGCCCATGAAAAACTAGCTTAGTGAATAGGAACTCCATTTTTCTCAGAGAATGTGTTCAATTTCTCTGTGAGTTTTGAAAATAAAATGGTACCCCATAACTACCCACAACAGTAAACATAACAACCCAGGAAAAACTGGGAGCACTCATGATTCCCTTCCTGAAGCCCAGTCAGATCCACCAGCCATTACTTAATATTTTACTCTGTTTTAATGTTTTACTCATGGTTCAACGAATCTTTCCTTTGCCAGTTCTCCCTTCCTTCCACAAATACTGTGCTGAAAGGCCAAACTGCTACTAATGCTGCAGACACAAATCCATACAAACACAAAAAGACCTGTCACAGCAGATTTCAAATAGCAATTTTTAAAAAACCCTATTAAAAATTCATTATGTAAGGACCAAATTCCACATTTTAGATGCAACCTTCATGCTCCTAAGTCAGAGTGAGATAAATTATCAGATTCTGTGTCGCAGCATGATTTTGTCTCCCAGTCTGATAGCAGATAGAGATTACTGTACATCAAAGAACATTGTATAACAAGGCTGCCACTGATTTGGAATGAGGACAAACTGCCATGCTTTATTAATGAACGCTGCTGAAACCGAAATAGAAGTATAAAAGCCAGATTCTACCCCAAGTGCTTAGTTTACCCTCACAAGCAACACACCAGAAGGGTTTCTCAACCTATGGGTTCAAAGGAGGAATATTTAAACTTCAGCTCATTCTTCTCCAAGGAATATTGCAGTGGAAGCATGAGGAGACAAAAGACCATGGTGTTCCTGGGGGGGCTGGAGGCCTTTAGGCAGAGATTTTCTTATGTATGTATTTAATGGACTTTATTTAATACAGTTAGGGCTGAGATGGAATTTGGCTGGCAGGTGAGGATGCCACAGGTGCCAGTTCCAGTGTGTGACATCAGTGGAACTGCAGCACACTCTGGAGCTGTGTTTGCCACAGCTCTTGGCAGCCCTCAGCCTGGGACACCGGGTACAGGCAGCTACAGCTGCCTTCGTGTGTGTAGGATAAACTGTACCCCAAAAATTCACAGGTGCTACAGGGGCAGCTGCAGCTAAACACCGAACAAAACGGGTTTCTGCTTTCAGCTGCACAGCCCTGTCTCTCTTTCCCAGGATTTGTCAGGCTGCACCCTGAGCCCAAAGAATCTGAGCCCTGGAAATTCTGCAGGTCTCCACCTTAGGGCAGAAACAGATCCTGTTTCTGTTACTAGTTAGTCACAACCCAGTGGCATCCACACCAAGCAGGGCTGTGCTACTGCAGCTGGCAAAAGCAGGACATGTTGAGTTTTTACAGTTTTCATGGCTGAGTTTACAACTGAGAATTGTTCTGTCAAGCTGAGCACAACAGAGGCGTGGATGAGAAACTGCAAAAAGTTGACTGAAGCAAGAAATCATTGTCCAAAAAACTGCTTTAAATACTTTGTGTTCATGCTCAGGATTGTCAGTAAAAATACACAGGTGGGCCAAATCCTTATCCCACCAAAAAAAAAAAAGTATGCTAATAAAAAAGCACTTGTGACTTTTATCAAGACAACTTTATCAGCATTTACTTGATAAAGCTGTGCACCAGAGAAATTTTCAAGGCATGCTACACTCCTTTCTTCCTTCATGAAGTCACTCAGCACAGCAGCTGTTTTAGTGATTCTTTCTAGATGGGGTCTGGCGAGATGAAAGCAGCAGTAAGTGCATCAAGAAGAATAATAACAGCAAATGTACAACCGCATGCCAGAAAAGCTGCCCAGACAAACAAGATGCTAGCTTGAAAATTCTTTGCAAACATTACAAAGCTTTGTCCACTAAGGCAAGCAACGTGAAAAAAAAAAAAAGGTTCTGCAGAAATAAAAGTTAATCACCTTTTTATAAGCAGAAGCGTTGAAGCAGAGTGGTTGTTCATTTGGTGGTTTTTTAAAAAAAATTGTAAAGCTTTGAAAACACTGAGGTTTTTTGGGAATTATGAAATTATGACAAGGAACTGAAGAAAAATAAAAGTTCTACTGTGTTGCTGTAGACCTCTGCAGTGTGTTTGATTTCCCTGATTTATAATAAAAAATTTTAATAAGCTCTTGTGTTTCCTTTTAAAATATGCAAACTATTTGTCTTTTTGCATCTCTTCAGCAAATGTAATTTCCTCATTAAAGAGTGCAGTGATTACAATTCCTGCAACCTTACTGTGCAATCAAATGTATAATAGTGGTGGCTTTATTATTCATGGAGTTATTACAATTCACAGCAGTTATTACAATTCACATTTCATGTCATATGAAACAAAGATATATTTATTAATTGATGTTTAACACACATACTCTCTAGCACTCCTTCATCAGTCCAGTTGAGAATTATGTTCTCCTAATATTCTGAAGCAAATGCTTCAATCCAGTTTGGATCCAGAAGCTCCAGTGCAGAGTGACATCAGGATCAGAGCACAGGCAGCATCAGCCATGGGCAGCTCTCCTGCATGTCTGGCAGCCTCATGAGAGAAGGAGCTGACAGTAGATTTTGGGCATCTGGACATCATTTCTGTTTAGAAAAACAATAAACTTTCTGGAGCATCTCTCTGTATAATAGACATCATTCTTCCGGTATTTGAATTGTGCCTCTTCATCTGCACTTTTTGCCAAAGAGTATCCTGAATAGTTTGTCTGCCTGAGAAACAGAACTGATGCTAAACATTAAACACAAAAATCATATTCCAGCAGTGAGTTTCATCCTTTATTGAACACAGATGGTAATTTTCCTAGGGGCAATACTAACACTGAGATAAAATCCTCACTCATATACAATCTCTTCTACATTATATCAATTATTGGGATTCGTCAGCAGTCTGGCCTCCTGATGGAAAATATTAAGCTCTTACAAGTAATGCTTCAGCTTAGGCACTTGATGTCTCAGGAAGATATTTTGTTCTCCCAGGAGCATTTAAACAAAGGAAACTCAAGGAGTTTAAGCAGGAGCCTAGCAACAGTACCCTCATATACGCTGCTGCTCTCATTAAGCTTGTCTTGGGCTTAATTGCTAACCCAAATAACACTGGGTTTTAGACAATTAAAGCATTTTCAAAGAGCTACAAGTAATTAATTTGACTGCAGGAGAGTGACTTGTATCATGTGGACACTTTTAAGACTTTTGAAGAGCAGTAAGTATGCAAGAGATGTTCTTTAGACCAAACAATTGCAATGATTAGTACAGTACCATAAACAGATGGTCAAAGTCCAACCCTCACTGACACCTAGGCTGGAATAGTCCTGATGTGACATCTCAATAATGGGGATCTTCTGGGTAGGACAGGTTGATATAAAATAAATATTCAGCTGTGTGCTGGACATTTTGTCCAGAGGGATCCTGTGAGAGACAGGGCCAAAATGTTTACTGAAATCCAGAATGATGCCATCGATGGCCTTCTCTTCATCAGCTATGTGGGTAACCTCGGTATGAACAGAAATAAGGTTGGATAAGCAGGAATTTCCTGTCATGAAGCTGTGCTGGCTGACCAGTGACTGTGCTGTCCTTCAGGTGTTTTTTAATACCTCCCCAAATAATTCTCCGTAATTTTGCAAGGCACTGAAGTGAGACTGACAGGCCTGTATTTTCCAGGGTCCTCCTTGTCCTTCTTGAAAAGTGGGACATCGTTTGCCAGACTACAGTTGAGACTGTAGTTGTACTTTTCAACTCTAAAATACAATATGTAGGTGTTTTGCTTACCTTTTCCTCCTATTTATGGGACGAATGGAAGTGCTGCAAGAATATCCCTTTTTGGAATGATCAGATGCTCCAATTTGAATTGTGCTGAGCCAAGAACATGGAAGGACATTATGTAACTCTGCTGATGTTGGGTTGGGATACTGGGATGCAACATATGACCACCATATTATCTGTGACCATGGACTTGAGATGGCTGCAAAATGGGCAGTGGACATATGGTCACCAAATACTGTTCTTGTTAAAAACTGTCCCTTTCAATCTTTCCTCTCCACCTACTCAATCTGTTTCAGAAAGTGCAAACTGCATCCCCTCATCCTGTACAGACAAAAAACAGAGTCAACAGTGGGAGCTGCCTGCAATGTTCCCACAGGGAGGGTATTTTCTCATGGATTCAGTAACTCTCTGGCTAGACAAGGTGGTACTGAGAATAAGCTGAATATGTATCTCTACCAACAATCTCTAGCTGTCTTCTCTTCAATGAGAGATGCTCTCTTTCTGAGCAGTTCTGGCAACAAATCGTCCCCACAACACCGAATCAAGGTGTTGGCACCACGAGCACCTGTAAAACTCATCTCTGGCTTTTCTCAAACAGACTCAGAGCCTGTTTGCCACCAGACCTTGTTCCTGAATTGAGTCTGAACAGCTCTGTATTTCTTTGTCACTTAGTGACAGCTGGAAGGTCGGTGCCTGTCTTCCAGAAGAACTTCTAAGTGTTATTTTGAAATGGCTTTGGGAGAATCTGCTTGTATCATGCACAGGAAAGGGGGAAGGATCCCTGTTAAGATGCTCTTCCACTGTGAAATACGGATTTAGCAGTGTGAATGAAAAATGCTGAAAATATGCTTTCCTTTGGTTGCATGAATGAAGTGGCTTCTCTTGGTCTACCCAGGCTCAGTTGCTCCACTGTCCCCGTGGTGGAGCTTTCATTCCACTCTCCCTTTCCAAGGGGTCTCCCATGACAGGGATATGGACAGTGCTGGGGTGCTTTACTCTGTTTCCCCAGGGTCCAACCACCAGATCTGAATCACAGCTAAGGCTTTCCTCAGGTCCTCTCTAAGACCTGCTGGCCTGGGTCTGACTCAGACACATCACTCCTCCCTGTAGGAAATGTGAAATGGCTTTCTGCCCCTGAGAAATGCCTTTGTTCTGCAGGAGCCTGCGGGTGGTGCTGGCCCCTTACTCAGTTAAATCAGAAATCAGTCTGAAGTTCTTTCATGCAAGTCTATAAATGTGTGTGCCCTGAGTGAGGAACACATCTTAACACCCCACCCCAGGAAAGACCTCCAGAACTAAGAATTCTCATGTAAAATGTGGTCACTTCTGAGGTGCTTTTACTCCTTTACTCACTCCTTTTCTCTTGCCTCTCCTCCTTTCACCCCACCTTCTGCACACCTGGCTGCTAAAACCAGACACACATAAGCACAGATATGTTTAATGCTGTCTAGACAAGCAGCCTATTAGGCTGGGCTGGGGCACCTGTTGCCATAGCAATGAACAAATACGGTTTTGTAGCTGAAAATGAGGTGGCAGGAGATTCATACTTTCTTCACAATATAGTGGCAATGTCACAGTGAAATTGCAGCGTGAGAAAACAACTCTGTGTTACCTGTTAGCAAAAGAGTAATAAATAGGAAGTGATGTGCTGGTTAAGGGCTAGACTCTTCTATTCATTACGAAGGTGAAAAACTGAGTTTTGAAATAGCCTCAAAACTACTCCTAAATGGAACGAAGGTCACAAAACATTTGCGGTATTTCAGTTTTTGTTTGGTATAAAGCATAACTTTCTATCTTACAATGCTTTAACATTTGAAGTTCATGCTGAAGTTTTAGCTTAACAGGTGGAAGTTTTCCAGTGTTAGAGGGGCCCAGAAAATTCTTTCTACTTTTTGCACCATTTCCCACTGAAGCAGTGTTGCCAGGGAATTGCTGAGGCAGGCTGAGGGAGAAACCACAAGATTATTTTCACTGCTACAAAGATTCAAAGGAAAAAGCTTTTCTCTTTTTACCTGTATTGCATAATACAAAGTCAAAGACACCTCTCACTTCATTTACTAGGCACAGTTGTATTAGGTCAAAGGTTGGACGTGATGACATGAAGGTCTTTTCCAACCTTAATGATTCTGTGATTATGTAATTAAGGTTGGATAAGAAGTTCATCAGGTCCAACCATTAACCCAGCTCTCCAAGTCCACTGTTAAACCATATCTCTAATTACCACATCTACACATGTTCTTGAACACTTCCAGAGACATTGCTCACTTCCAGTTCCCTGGGGCTTCTGGTTAGCCAGGACTGCTGGACAATAATGGGAAATGGCTCAAAGATCACTTCCAGGAGCTCTCTTAGTACATTTGGCATGTTGAAGTGGAGCAGCAGAGCACTGACTCTTTCCTCCTGGATCACGGGGCTCTCTTGTTTCCCAGCAGAACAAGGGCCAGACCCTACAGGTGCTCTTGAGCTGCTTGTGGAGTATTTCACCTGCCCCTTCATCTGGTTGGGTGGCCTTTAACAGGGATATCTGCCTTGTTGGCCTTTCCCCTAACTCTCACCCATAAAAATTCAGCCTTCATCATTACAATCCTAAATCTCTCGGCAGTCAAAAGACTCAGGGCTTCCCCGCTGCCTCTCTTCCTTGCCTGTCCCCTCTGAAGGGTTTGCACCAGCCACTGCAGCACGCCTGAGCCACCCCAACACACCTCAGATCCCCTTCTGCACAGCTTCCTCAGCTTCCACTTGAGGGCTGCCAGGAGGGAGGGCAGGTGTCCTCGGAGCAGCAGCACACGGTGACAGCTCTCACTGCCCAGCTGCCCTGCCCACAGCTCTGCTGCAGCCCCCACGGCTCACATCCCCTCCTGCTCCACGCACCCTGGCATGGGGACCGCTATAAACCCTTCTGGTTACAGAGGAAGCCAAGAATTATGCCCACATGGCCTGTTAAAAAAAGTGGTTTTATTTTCTTCTGATGCTCCTGAAGTATGTTTAATGGGAAAGTATTGCAGCAGAATTGTGCTTGGAGGTAATAAAGCAAGGAAGAGGCATTTCAGATGGTATTATGGCCTGATTAGGAGTCCTTTTTCCCTTATCCCTTTTGCATAGTTTTTATATCACACTATTAGATGCAGCTAAGCTGTATATTTTAATATATGTGCTAATGTACACAAACCTGTGAGCTGTAAGATGTGGGAAAAGTATTTTCCTAATAGAATAATAATAGAATAATAGAATATTTTCCTAATAGAATAACTTGAAACAAATACACAACACTTATTCTCAGCCCCAAATTTTTCATCCATATAATGTAACTTTTCTCCATTTCAAAGATAGGCAGATAAAGGCTCAAAGATTTCTGTGAGCAAAAATACACAGATGTCTCAAGCTTTTCTGCTTGGTCTATGCTTGACTTCAGTGCTGCTTGCTTACTTCAAAAGGAGGTGAATAAGCTGACAGTTTCTAGAAGGCTCACTTCAAAAGGGGAATCACAGGGGTCATAAATCATCTGAAAATTCCAGGTAACAGACTGACAAATAGACTGGGCTAGACCATTTATTCATAATTTTCTTTAAAAATTATTTATAGCTAAGAGATTAAAAATTAGTAAAATAGTGAAGATGCGTTTTGCTACAAATTGCTATAACCCCATTATTTTTCCAGTCACAAATCTAGTTTCATTAATGTTTGGTTGCTGACTGGGGTGAGAAGCATAATAAATGAATGGCTTGACTTGATGATAGAGAGCTTTTCCAACCCTAATAACTGTATGATTCTATGATTCCATTAGGGATTACTTTTTCTACCCATCCCTTGGCTTGTAGGAAGAGTGAGCTGTGTAGGAAGCAGGCTACCTGGTGTTAGTACAGACAGCATTTTTGCCAGCATACCCTAAATCAGGCTTCTAAGGAGTACAGTTTGTATCCCTGAAAGAACTTTTGCAACAGGACAGCTGAATGTGTGAAGCCCTTCTGTTGCCACAGCACTGTTGGTGAGATGTGAGCGTTTTCCTGGGCTCCTTCCCAAGGAAATGGCCTGGCTAAGGTTTGCTGCCTCGGCCCACATCTCAAAACTGCAGAAAGAACCAAGACTCAGCTGTTCTGCTCAGACACACTGCAGCACAGTTAGGCAAAGCAGGAAGTTAAGGACTTTTTTTTTTTCCAGGAGTATGTAAATAAATTATTGTTGGTGCTTCTACTGAACTGTAAAAGCCCAGGTAGGTAACTTCGTAATGTATGTCCCTCTTGTAGCTACTTATTCTCTGGAGTAACAACACTGAGCTTTTGCAAAGACATATTCAGTCTGTATAAACAACTCTGAAAATTGTCTTTCTATTTTTCCTTTTCAGAGGTGACCAAAGCTATCTGTTGTTGTTCATTTAGCACAGCTTGAGGTTTTATATTTCATCCAGACAAGGTCCAGAAAGATCAGTTCTCTCTTCTGACATTAAAACCAGAGTCTGACTCTTCTGCAGTGTGCTGGTTTTGTTGAACTCCACAGTCTTAGAACAACACAAATAACTGAAAGTCCTAAAATTGACTAAAAATGCCCACAAATCACATAGCTTTTGGATAACATGAGTTAGAATAAACTGAGTGATAGAATTTATGGCATGCTGTAATATTGCTTGAAATTTTTTTTTCATTTTTCACTTGATAGAAGTGTGAGTTCTGCT
This sequence comes from Fringilla coelebs, assembly GCF_963513975.1. Taxonomy (NCBI): domain Eukaryota; kingdom Metazoa; phylum Chordata; class Aves; order Passeriformes; family Fringillidae; genus Fringilla; species Fringilla coelebs. The sequence continues at coordinate 70,406,609 of NC_140031.1, read as the reverse complement.
GCTGCTACCACACAGGAATGATGATTCTGACACTGCTGGTTTCGTTTGCCCATTATAAAATGTGTAATGATGTCTTAGGGCTGAGTAAACAATCAAGTAAGCAGTTCCCATACACTTAGTGGTATATGGGAAGAGGATCAAAGATAATGGACATGAGGTGAAATGTGTGGTTCAAATTGGATGGAAAAAAAGTTTCCCTATGAGGACAGTAAATCAGTGACAGAACTTATGCAGAGGCTAGGTAGTGTCTGTCCTTGCACAGTTTCAAGCCTTGACTGGAAAAAGCCCTTTGAAAAACTATCTGACCTCAGATGTTGACCCTTCTTTGAGCAGAGGGATGGAGTAGAGATCTCCTGATATTCTTTCCAGCCTGAATTATTTGCATTTATGTGATCAGATACAAAAATAGTGACAGAGGTTGCCACAATTTCATAGACAGGAAGGAGTCACCTGCTGCCATCAAACACATCCTCCCTCCCTGCCAGGCTGGCAAGATAAATATTTCATTAGAGGTGCCTCTCACTGTGCCCTGATGGACAGGCTATGGAGGTTTGATCCAGATGTGAAGTAAAACATTTTGCAGGACATCACCATTCTGTCATGAACAGACACACAATGTCCTTGTGAGTACAAGCATGCCTTGGTCATCATTCTAAGAAACATGGAGGCAAGGGAAAGTTTCTACAGAAATCAAAACTTGCAGAAAGTCAGGCCTTGTTGAAAGGTGGATTTGTGAATTATAATTTGCAGGCGGAAATACAGACCACCAAATCTAAGGAGTGGAGAAAGCCAAAGTTCACTCCAGGTAAGAGGTTAACTACTGCAGTAAACAGTGTCTGAAGCCTTCAGGTCTTTTCAAAACCAAATAAATGTCGAAACAGATTGGAGTTCAACGAGCCAGAGCTGCAGAAGTGCACCAAGGTGACCATTTCTGGATAGGCAGTCACCTGGCTCATAAATACGGTGAAGTACTGAGAGCCACCACGGCTGCCCTCAAATTCAAGGTACAGTTACTTTTCCAGTAAAATCCTTCAAACCACTCTGAGATAAGAGTAATGAGCCATTCATCAGTTGGGCACAGAGATTCCACTGCTGCTGAGATTCCGCTGCTACTTCAGGTAGCAGGACTTCCAGTGCACATAGTGTGAAGCTGATCTTAGCAAATGTGTGAGCAGTGTGAATTTGCAGCTGATCTCCTGCCATTCTCAGGCAGCTGGAGGGGCAGGCACCTTGAGTTGTCTTTTTGCTGGAGGCCTTCTTGCTAAAGGCTTGATTAGAAGCCCCAGCTTTTAATTCAGCTGATGCTGAATCGGGCTGCATCATGGGTGTCACTATAATGAAAAGTACAGCAGGTCAAACCAGCCAGTGCTTTTCTCACAGCCAGATATTTAAATCCAGATTAAATGAGGAATGTGAGGGATGCATTTGTGATATATGTCTGTACTAGGTCAGTATAAGCTTTGATGTGTTTTGGTAAAAATACGCTCTTATGATGTGTTATCTTATATGGTTGCAACCTGTAAGGAGAAAAATTAGATGGAAAAGCTGAGTTAATTTGGTTAAAAATATAAGTATTAAGATATTCTTTACTGTTTCTTTTTTCGGATGTGAGATACCACAAATAAAAATTGACATTTGGGAACTTGTTTTTTTGGTTTGGAATTTTAAATACAAATTTACAACTTTTAAAAATATTACCCAGAACTTCTGAGCAATCCTAAAAAGAACATGTCTTTCATAAAAATGTAACTATACTGTTACTACTTTCAAGCTGAACTTAGAAAATACACAGATTGCAACTCACTTTTAACTTGGGATCTGAAGTAAATAAATTGTAATTTTTATATTGCAATAGGTTTGAATTTTTGGTGTTCCTTATAAATATGTGACTTAACATGCTATTTCTCTTGGTCATCCTGAAGATGTTTAACACGGTTGCTAAACAGACAAAATGAGATTTTAATTTATACAATCTGTCTTTAAATTGCTGTTGTGTGGGAGTACAAATTCTGAACTTCACCATTAGCAATATACACGGCAACAGACTATGAAACTCAAATTCAGAGTTATGACTTTACTAAAGGATCAGGCAGCAGACTCTGAACAGCTATGGAAAGCATTTATTTAAAAGCAAATATTAGCCACAACATGAAAAGGAAACATACAGCACTATGTATCCTCTGCCTAATTTAAAGTTTGGAACCAATTCCTTTATTGTGATCATACAATATTTCATGATATATAGTGGAGCAACAGAAAAGGGCAACTAGACAGTAAGGACACTTATTGAAAGACAATGGGAAAGCCAAAGGCACAGGGTTACATGTCCCTCCAAACAGCTGCTGTCCCAATGTCACAGCACTGACCTGAAGGGACTTTCTCAATTTATCTGCAGTGATTTTTAGTCCACCACCTTCTTACTGTGTCAGGAAATGAGAATGCCAGTTATCCCTGAGCGCAAGCATTGCGTGAAATAATACCAATTATGAACTAAGCTGATCAACCAAGTTTTTCACACACAGTGGTTAACCTTGTGTCAGATGATAGTCTGGATAGATTCAAGAAGAGTAATCTACTGAAGACCTCCATAACGTATAATTAAATATTGCACTTTGCTGCTTGGTTGATTTTTTTCCCTCCCTTCTCTCTTTCTTTAAGTTCCTTGCCTTTCAAACGCCCTTTTTTTTTTTTTCTTTTTTCCCCCAGGGAGCAAGGAATTTCCTTTAAAATATGTCTTTTTTTTTTTTTCCTTAGATAAAACATAACTAAATGCAGATAAGCAGTTAATTTCTTCTAAGCCAAAAAAAAAAAAAAAAAAGCACACGTGTATGTTCTTACCCGCCTGTACTGAACTCTTCTGCCCGTGCCCATTCCCTGTGGTCCTGCTGGGAAGATCCTTGCACTGTCCTCCTTGCACTGTCCTCCCTGCAGGTATTTATAGTTTACATGCATTGCTGAGAGGCCCAGCTGATGTCCCTTCCACAGGAAACAGTTCCCTGCAATGTGGGTCACCCTTCCCAAGGCACAGTCCTTCAGGCACAGCCGGCTTCAGAGCAGGTCCCTCCTGGGGCCGCGATTCCTGCCAGGAAACCTGCTCCAGGTGAGCATCTCCCCGCCAGGAGCTGGCTGCCCAGGAAACCTGCTCCAGGTCAGCAGCTCCCCACCAGGAGCCTGCTCCGGGGCAGGTTTCCCGCAGGTTGACAGCCCTCCCTCTCCACTGCCCTGCTGCAGCATCCCTGGGCTACCCCAGGGCTGCGGGGCAATCTCAGCCCTGCTCTCCTTCTCCACTGCCCTGGCTCTGCCTGCAGAGCAGCTCCTCTCATGTGCTCTCACCCCCCTCTCCTCTGGCTTCAACTACAGCTGCACATTAACTTCTATTTTTCTTATTCTTAAATATGTTATCACAGAAGTACAACAACCACTGCTGATGGGTTTGGCCTTACCCAGGGACGGATCCATCCTGGAGCAGCTGGCACTGGCTCTGCCAGACACGGACCAAACTTCCAGCACTGTCTGGGCTGGCTGTTGTTTGTCTCTGCCCAGACAAGGGTGAGATGGTTCGTTCAGATCGGGCTCCAAAGGATGAGGCTGGACTCTCAGGTTCGGTCTTCAAGGTTGTTTATTATTTCTTATCTACAAAGTTTTCTCTCTGCCCAGCTGGGGTCTGACCAGCAAGGCAGCCAAAGGCACTCTGACCACCCACGGGGCAATCGTGTCTTTTTATAGTAAAACCTACATAAATCATATTCACCTTTTATCCCCAATACCTTTCACCCTTGTTAGCAAGTGTACCCTCACCAAGAACCAATCCACAAGTGCCAACATCACATAGAAAATGGATGACAAGAAGAAGGAAGAAGAACCATGAGGCATCTTGTCTCCATAACCCCCCTGTACCAAAACCTTAAAACCTGTGTTTCACCTTGCAAATATACTGTTTTACACCATTTAAACCCCAGTGATTCTCATATCCTCATATGCAGGTGGCACATGTCTAGAGGGATCAAAGTCAAGCCACCAAGTGCTTTTGGCAACATTCCAAGACCTCTGAGCCCCCCAAGGTTCTCTGGGTAGCTCTGGACATCCGGAGCGATGCGCTGAGTTCCCACACAGCACCTCCTCGCAGAAGCCACCCCTGTATCACCCCCCCCCCCCAGCAAAACCTGGCCACACAAACCCTCAGAGCTTGTCCTGCTCTGCACAAGCCCCGAAGGAGAGGCTGGTGACAGCCATGCCCATCGCCTCTGGCAGCTCTCTGCCTCTCCAGGTCCCTGAGTGCTGCCTCTGTACTTCAGAGGCAGCACAGGGATCAGGAAAGAGCCTTTAGACTACCCAGGAAAATCCTCAGCAAAGAACTTCCATTCTTAATTGCCAGCTTGCCTCTCTGTGATTCTGCCTTTGTTTTTAAAATATCAATTATGATTAAAGCCAGACATTTACAAAACCAGAAGGAAAGCATAGCTTCACGGAGTCCACAGCTGCACTGAAAATTCTGCAGTCAACATCTTGGAGGAGATTAGTAATTATTTTTCATGACAAGCCTGATGTTGACTTCACTACCCTTGTTCTTGATTCTCATGTTCAGTCTCTGACCCAAGATGCATTTCCCCAAGAAATGTTGGAAATAAACTTGAAAATATGTTTTAGAGATTTAGTAGTTTGAAGGGAAATATGTTTTTTGTTTGGGAGAAAGTAGAATATTTTTTATGGCTTTTTTTTAAAAGGGCTTAGTTTTCAAATCTGTTTCATATTAGTTGTTCATAAAAATAACACTCAGAAGAACTTTAAAATTCTGGACCTCTGCACTATTGCTGCCAGAGAGAGTTCTCTGAGTACAAATTTCTGCAAATGATGCAAACTCTGTAATGTGATCATGGAGTGTTCACGAGGACAGAACATTAGTCAGACATGCTTCGTGTGAATGACGGAGCGGGGCCAAAGGAGGAAATTTAACATCATTAACATAGATCATTTAACTTGAATCTCTCCTACTGCTTGTCAAATATTATTCCACAGTTCTGCATCTGTTCCTCTGCATTTCTGCCCCAAACTTTCTTATAGAGGCGTTCTGGGTTTTGTTTTTAAGGTGGAATTTCCCGTCAGCTGTGTGAGTTTTTTATAGTGGTGATCAATAAAGTGTGAGCACTCATCAGAGCTCTAGATCTGCTTCTAGAATGGCCCTACAAAATGGTGAAGCATACTTGTGGGTTAAAAAGGCAACACCAAGAGGGCAATCGTGAACGAAGCTGTTTTTTAACAGTGGCAGATACAAACCAAGAAAGCTTCCACTAAAAGCCACTTAAAATGCATTACTGACTTCCTAGCAGCCAGCAGCCATTGCCATCTGCAGAGGTGAGTACTCTCTGGATTGTGACATGCAGCTGCTCAGTCTCCCATCTGCCCACGTTTGAATACTTCAGTCGCAGCTGTTCCATACGGGAAGTTCGGAAGTTCTAGTTTAAAGAACTAACCACAATTTCCCTGGATTTAAAAATTAAAAAAAAAAAAAAAAAAGGAAAAAAAGCCCTCTAGTGTCATTAAAAACAAGGCAGTAGACTGAAGGAAGCAGACACTGTAGACACTGTATGGTTATGGCTGTATTATAAGCTAGGAATGAAAAACTGATTGCGGCCTTTTGGTCCCAGAAGAAAACTCCATTGAACCCAAAGTAGGTTGGGATGACAATGACTGTGCAAGAAAAGCATGTCTGACATCTTACATGGAATAAACGGCAGGTAGGAAGTGGGGTGACTACCTCTCCAGCCAAGAACTGGATTTTCATTATTCAGTGTAAAATAAAGCATAACTAAACTAATCTGATAAATCTAGGAAGGAGTCTGTAATTTGGAACTAAGTTATTTTTTTAAAATACACAATTACTTTTTCATGCTGGAATTGCTGGATTGCAGGCTTCAGCATAAGTGGTAAAATACAAAGTGCTCTGTGAACACACACACAGACACACAGACACACAGACACACAGACATATGTCTATAATAAAGAAGCCCTGTTCATCATTCAAAAGGGATCTTTTAACTTTTTCTTCTAACTTTAATCTTTTACTGCCTGTTCTTTGGCCACTGTTATGATAAATACCAGGAAAAAGAAAGAGTCATTGGATGAAGGATAATGGACTGAAGCTTAGGCTCTTCCAAATGAATGGGAGATGTGTTGGTGAACAGTCATGACTGTTTTCAGATATACCCTGCAGGCAGAAAAAGTAAATGATGATGCAATTTGTGAGAGGTATCATAGTGCAATGCTTTGAAAAAACTGAAAAAAGGAGAATTTTGAGGCAAGAAGATTCTGACCATGTCTTTCCATAGTGAGGAATTTATAAGTCAATTTGGTTAAAGGGAAAGTTTGGTGGGGTGTTTTGGTTTTAACCATATGAAGGTAACAAAAAATTTGTAATTAATTCTGTACACATCACTTGCACAACTTCCCATTCTTGTAGGACTGGTCCTGAAACACTCTAAAGGAAATGCTATAACATATTATACAGCATTAAGGGGTCCCTGAGCTGTGACAGTTTAACTTTTTCCCTATATATAGTTGGGTATATTAACTGATTCTTTTCCCCTTTACATGTTCCCCAAACGCAAATATTTATGTTCCTGTCTGACCCAAACTCTGTCCTTTTTATGATTACTTTCAAGAACCCTGCTGGGTCCAGGTATGGATGTGGAAATTTAAGGGATATTTGTTTTCTAATACAATCACAATTGTTGTAATATAGTGTACTCAGATCATCAACACTTTCAGCATCATTGACAGCGTGAACCTGAGTGGCTTTGTACCCAATCTAGAATGAGTTTTCCTTGACTGAATTTATTTATTTACATTGTGGTGAAAAAAAATAATCAAAATCCAGACATTTGAAAATAAGCTGACAGAATTGATTTAAATCAAACTGCTATCTTCTATTCCTGCTTTTCCAGAAGTGGTGAACTAGCAACAATTCATCCTCTGGTCTTGCATCCCAGAGAAATTAAATTTAACCCTAAACTCTGCTTTATGGACAAATTTAAGTTTGACTTAAATTCATGAAATGTTGACTGCAGGTTTTCACTGGATTGCAGAGAATAATTGAATGCATGGCCCATAATAGAAAAACTGTAGTGTGCATTTTTAATTAAACAAATTCTCATGAATTTAAATTAAGCATACTGCATTTAGTAGATCGACTTGACTTGAACTGAAAGTCTCATCTCTTGAACTATTGCTTGGAACAGCAATTAACACATCTGTGCAGTCACTAGTGCGAGTAAATGCTACTTCAGAAGTGAAGGTTTAAGAGTTGCCCTCACACTCATGTCTCTTAAACATCCCAAGCACGGCAGCATTGCAAGTATATATAAATATACATGAGAGTGAGTGTGCTCTTGTACACACACACACACTCTCATATACATATAAATCAGAATGACATTCACAAAGTCTGTCAATGTAATTAGGAGAGGTCTCATGTTGGTTTGAGCAAAGTACACGCCTGCTTTGTGTGTAATTTTGGTTGGTAGTTATCAAAAGCAAATCCTGTGATCTGTATTTTAACTTTTCTTCTGAAGTTTGATAACGCCTAAGGCTTTCTCCTCTGCCTGTTCTCCATCTCTCTCTCTCCAGGGAACACCTGCCAATTCTTTATCCCAACTGGCAGAACTAGCCACTCTTAGTCAGAATGAAATGTTTTCCCACTGTTTTTCACACCAAAGTACCTGAGTTTGCAAGGAGTCTAGCCTACACTGTACTTCCCACCTCAGTTTCTGAATCTTTCTGTCTTCTTCAAGTAATTTATCATCATTTCCTTACAAGAAAATTAGGCATTGCTCCATGCTCCAGCAAACTTCATTTAATGGTGTCTCTGTAACACTCAGGCACCAGAGTGGCAATGTCATGCAGCAAAGCAAGCCCTGTTCTTGAGACTGACCACCCTTTGGGGTCTCCAGGGAACTCAGGACTTCAGGAGATTCCCTGTTCCCTACATGCAGATACTGCTTTAAATATTCTGGCAATCAGGCAGCACAGCTTGAAGCACTTATTTAGTTTATAGAAAAATACAAGGTCAAGGTCAAGCCAAGTCCTAAACATTTAGTTATGAAATTGTTAGTTAATATGCAAGGTTTCTGCAAAACATAAAATCACAAATAGGCCTTTTGATCTACTAGTGCGTAGTATTTTGGTACAAATATTTGTATTATTGGAACTGATACCAACTATATCACTGTCCTGGAAGTAACATGCACATGCTCTGAAAGGCTAAGTTAGAGAGACCAACAGGTTCTAGGTTTAGTTACATGAATCACTAGTTTAGATATGTCCATTCCTGCTTTTCTGGGTCTGACTCTACAAAAGAAACCCTAACTTCCTGTAAAACCCATGGGAACCCTGATTGGAGAATCATTGTTCTGTTTTACTCCAACATAAGAATTAGGAGATAATCAGTTGATTTTTCAGGGAGGCTATAAAAAATGAGACAAAGCATTTTTCTCCATATAGTAAAAACTGACAAAATTTTTAAGAGCCAGTGATCAATGGACCACAACTGAATTAAGATCCAGGAAGAGCACAAGCAGGGTAACAGCATCCAGAAAGCAAGACAATATAGCTGCTCTTTTCTGCTTCTTTTGCAAGTCCAAAGAAGGACTTCCCCTGAACTCTTGGGCACTTAGTGGTACTGTGGCTGCTGTTTCCCAGGGACAAAACTGCAAAGGTGGGCATCATGAACTAGTATGGACTGGGACAAAATAAAGACTGTGTCCTTTCCTGCCCTCCAAGAGCAGCTCTTTGAGCCATTTACTGTTACTTGTGGAGCTCTACTCTCTTCACTGTGTCTCAGGACAGAAATTTCCTCAATTTTTTTCCCTCTAAAGACCCTGAATCATACAGCTTTTTCTCCTATAATGCTCTTAAATTATTTTTCTGTCTGGTCTAAGGGAAAAACTTACTTAATTTCAGTTCATAACAAAGTTCCCTTGAATTTTAGTAGATATAGAATTTCACTTTAATTTGTATATGCTTAACTTTTGCAGGGTACTTAACTCTGTGCCTGCAGGTAGCTTCAAAGCACTCAAGGAAACAAATCTAACTGTCCAGGCCTTGCCACAGTTTCCTTTCCTTTGCTAATTATCTAAGTGCTCTGCATATTTCAGCTCACAGCTTGCTGTCAAGTGTCCAGTGTCACTCACCATTGCAGAGGAACTACAACAGGTTAAACCAAGAATTCACTCTGGAAATGTGAAGAACTTCAGGTTGTTAAATGTGAACCTGTTTGTATGGCAGCTGATGTGTGGTCCTTCCATTCCAAGCTGTCCTTATTTGGAAATTTTCCAGAAAATGTGGTTTCTTCTGTTATTATGCCTACCTCATTTTGTTTAGTAATAAAAATAAATGAAAACAAAACATTCATAAATTTGGAGGTTATGGACGAAAAACTAACCCACTGAACCCAGCTCCCAGAAAATGAAGCTGAAAGTACAACCCACAGTTTGTGTCTTCTTAAAGCATCAGCTAACAGCCAGTCTTCCGCTCTGACTTCCATCTTGTTGCCACAAAAAACAACACACATCATTTCTCATACCTAGTTGATAATCCACATTGCCCCCTCTATGGCTTTTTAAATCTTTCCAAGTTTTTTTAATGCACTGTCTTCCTCAGATTTATATGTTGATGAATAGAACTTAAGAATAGGAATAGCACAAGTGACTGAAGAGTTTGAAAGAAAGGAAAGAGGAAAACTGTCAATACATGTTTTATCTTTTCACCCACGTGGTGAGTTTCTTTGTGATGCTTTTAGGACTTGTCCATGTAAGTAATGGAGCAATGCACATACCATTAATGGAAACTGCATATTCACAAAAGCCACAAGCAAATATAACTGAATTTTGGGGTTTGGATGGGTTTACAATTAGTTGTGTGCATGATCTGGCCCCATTTGCCCAGATGTCACCTGTACCCAGAATCGTGTGCACCTTCTAACCACCTCCCTTCTTCAGGTGCTCCAGGCAATTCCAAACCAATTCATCACAGGGCCAGGCAGCTCCCAACCACCTCTAGCAGGCTTGAGTCTGATGGATTTCCAGACCAGCATCTTGCCAGTGTTGTGTGCTGTGCCCAGTGATGGAATTGGATGGCTGAAGGACAGAGGTAAGAAGACTGGGAATTACAGCCCACAGTTTCTCTGTTTCCTGTCAGAATTGGAAAGGACAACTTCAGAGTGATTTTCTGGTGACTTTTTTAGGTCTATTCATTGCAAGCCATGGAGTTTCTCAGCTGCTTTGTAACAGTAAATTTTTGTTCTGCTGCTTTTACCTTTTCCTCAGCCACAACGGCCTGTTCTGCTCTGTCCACTTTGCAGGCTCATTTTAGGTTATTTGTATAACAGCAATTCTTTGTAGGTCAGGACTCTATCAATTTTAGGGATTATAAATCAGAACAATGATAGAAATAAAGAGAAAAGGAATCAAAAGGAATTGTCAAAGGTGAGAGACAGTAAAAGAAGTGAACTTTTTCTCCATATTGATAATTGACTGCAGAACAAAGTCAGACTGGTTTTGGTAACCACAGGGTATAACAATCAGGCTTGAGGTTAAACCTATTTTCCTGAGGACAGCAGGCCAATCTACCTGAGTGTCCCATTTGTAATAATGAAGTTTTAGAGGAGTGATTAAAGACTAAAAGAGCATTGAAATGTTGCTATTGGATTCCCAGCCAGGCTGAAGGCCAGAACTGCAGGTGCAAAAAGATTTCCACTTCATCGCAACAGAGCATTTTAGAAAGGGCAACACTTTCCCCTAATAGGCTGCTCAGCTATTGGGTGTTTCTCAGCATCCTAATGTTCTTGCCACTTTGACAAAGGCCTAATATAAAAAACTTACTTCTTGACTAATAATTTCAGTAAAGTGGTTTTTTTTTTTCAAAGATATTTTAGTTCAATATTAGCAGTTTGCCTGAATTGGTTCTTAACCTCTCTTGGTTTCTACCTCATTGTCTGGGGTCCACGTTAGGCTTCTGTGTTCCTAAACTTGGAAATGTAATTGCATTTCCAAAACTCTTCCTGCCTCCCAATGAGGCCAAACTGCCCCCTTCTGTTCTCCCACGCAGGCTCTCGCCCTCGGACTCCTCTTCACAGCTCAACCTTTGCTTCCAGTTTCCATCAGAGCTGCTGAGGGAAGCTGGCTAAGAAAAATGAAACTGCAGACACTAAAGCCAAGCTAGAGAGTGCAGACTTGGGGCGGATCCTATTGACACAGCTTGTCCCAGGCAGCAGCCAGGTGTAACTTTCCACATGCAGTCACATACACACAGCACAGCAAAGCAGGTTGCTTACCCAGCCTACAAAACCAGGTCATTGGAAAGGAGAGGAAGGCTAAAAGGGCTCAGAAGGATGTTTGCACCTATCCACAGCCATTCTTGGTGGCTCCAGAAGGAATTTTAGGATGTGAATAGGTTCTCAAATGGGTTGCAGAGGATGGACTACAGATAGACTGTGGAAACTGGGCACATGTGGTTTTGAGGTAGCAGGAAATGGAGAAAGACACAAGCAGCTTTTCAGGACATTATCTGCAGAGGGTCCAGGTGAATAGAAATTACAAGTTAAATTAGGATCTAGGTGATTAAAAATGTTAAGTTAATCTGTATTAGAAATTGTGTACTACATGACTTATTGATTGCAATAAATTTTCTGGTACGAGAGGCATAATATAGAATTTATCTTTATTCTTCTGAGAATAAAACCTTCAGCTGCAACTATGACTTAGTGCAACCATAATTCTGCCATGGATCCCTAAAAGAATCTGTTCATCCCCTCCTCCGTGCTGTAGAACAGCATTGTCCACTTCAGCCTCTTGGGGGCTTCATCAGCACAAGCTTCCCACCTTCCACAGTCAGGTCTCTGGTGTCTAGCTCCACTCCACGGTGCCAAATCTCTACCAGTGGTGAATCCCTGACATTTCACTAGCTAGGACACATATTCTACAGGTTGGAAGATGCACCAAAGGCAAAGGGGAACCCCTTGCTCATACCTGGGCAAGTGCCATGAGGGCCTGCTACCTGCACTGGACCCATAGTTCATAGTTTCCTGTTATTCAGGATGGCCCCACCCCCAAACAATTAAATCATTCTCTCCAGATAAAGTTTAAACATTCAAGCTCTGATGTGTTTCAGTCTTAACAGCTGATGGGTGAAATCTGTGGAGGAGGTAGGCAGCTGAACAGACATGAGCAGTAGTAACTGTATTTTTAAGGCAAATGATCTGATCCTAATGCACTAAACTTAGAATTATTATCACAGCTTACAAGTTTAAATATCAGGGACTGTTTATGTCCCATATTTCTCCCTTCCAGCTGCTGAATTTTCTTGAAGCTGGCAGGCCTGCAAAGCGTTCACAGAGATGTAGTAGCTGCTCAGGAAGGGGCAGAGACAGGCTAGCCAACTGCTTGCACTCAACAAATGGAAATGCTGTATGGAGCACAGAATAAAGCAGTTTTCTGGGGAGTTAAATACCGGTGGGTTTGAAAAACAAGGATAGTTGCTTAACCTAGGCCTGACAGAGAAGGCTTAATCTTCTATTAGCCTGCATCACGAATGATTTCACACCATTTTAATCTCTCTTGCCATGGACATTAACTCTGAGGAAGATACCTTCACACGCTGCGGGCTATCAGGGAATCTGCCTCTTTCCACGTGTTTTTCTGATTTTTTGGCTGTATTCTTTCTCTGATTTTTTGGCTGTATTTTTTCTCAGATTTTTTGGCTTGTACAGCCTTTGCGGGAGAGACCCCGTGGAGCAGCGCACTGCCTTGTGTCCCTCCATCGGCCCGCTGTCTCTGTCCGCCCCTGCACAGCGGGAGCCTCCGCAGAGTCCCCGTGTCGCTGTCGCACCCTGCTCGTCTGTCCCTGTCCCTGTCGCCCGTCCCTGCGCGCAGCGCTGCGGAGCGCTGCGCACGCTTTGCCACAAGGCGCGACCCCGCTGCTGCAATCCCAGTGCGACCCTTCGGTGACAGCCCCGGTGACAGCCCCGGTGACAGCCCCGGTGACAGCCCCGCCACGCCGCGCCTCCCCTCCCGTCCCGCACCCGCTGCCGGCCCCGCTGCCCGCCCGGTCACGGCGCTCCGCGGCCTCCCCGCCCACCGCCTTCTCCCCTCCCAGACGGGCACGGCCGAGGCAAAGCGGCGGGCGGGCGGCTGCCTCCGCCTCCCTCCCTTCTCCTCAGATGCCCTTTGCAGGGTTATTATTACAGTTCGTGGCTGCGCTCTGCCTGCCCCCCCGCCGCCCGCCCCTCCGCGCTGCGCAGCGCGCTGGCCGCGCTCCCCGCCCGGGCTGGCCGCCGCCCAGGGGTGCGGGATCCCCGCGGCACGGAGCCAGCGCGCCCCGCAGCATCGCCCCCGGCATCGCCCCCAGCATCGCCCCAGCATCGCCCCCGGCATCGCCCCCGGCATCGCCCCCAGCATCGCCCCGCTCCCCGCAGCCGCTCCCGCAGCGGCGCTGCCCCGGCGGGGCTCGGCCGGCGGCGGGGCGGGCGCTGCCCTGGGGCTCCCAGACAGCGGGGGGAACGCGGGGCTGCGGATTATTGCAGACTAAGCAGTCTGGCGCTGCAGCATCGTGCGGGGGGAGGCGGGCGGGCAGGGGGAGTGTGTGTGTGTGTGCGTGCGTGTGTGTGTGTGTGTGTGTGTGTGTGTAAAGGGGGGATGGAGCTGGCAGCTGGCCAGCTACCGTCAGAATTAGCTCATTGTTCAATATAACCAGCGCTGGCAAGCAAAACCCAGCCCGAGAGAGGGAACGGGCGGGAGAGGGGGGGTGCGGGGGGGAGAGAGCGAGAGAGCGAGAGAGAGACTTTCCCCCAGCCACCCCCACCCCTTTTTTTCTTTTTTTTTCTCCGAGGCTGCACTTTGGAAGAGGTGCAGTCATTCTTACCCACACCCCCTACCCTCTCTCCACTCCCCCAACTATAAATTCCCTTCTGTAGCATGCTGCCCTTTTGTAATCCACATTTGTGTTTCAGATCATGTAGAAAGGACAGAAAGTGAGCAGGGAGCGGGGGCTTTTGTCTGTAAGTATATACAATTCCAATCCACAGAATTTAATTTTTTTTTAGTTAATCCCCTTTCTCTCTCTCTGTCCCTCCCTTTCCTCCCTTTCTGCTTTCTTCTCTCTGTGTTTCTCTGTTTCTTTTCATTTCTTTTTGATTTCTTTCTGTCCTTAGCCGGACTTTGCTGCAGCTTGGCTTTCCCCTCTCGGTGCACATTTCCAAACAGGCTTTTTAAAAGAAAATGAGAAAACGTGCAGTATATGTGTCTAACTCTTTGTCTTTGTGATTTAAGGCTGGATTTCTAGGCTGAGGATTTTTCTGCACACATGCAAGGGGAGATGAGAAGTGATTTTCTAAAATGTTTTCCTTTTTCTGGGTTTTGCACTACGCAAACACCAAAATGCATTTTTGAACCTAATGCACTTGGCTTTGTTAGAATGCGTGCAAGGCTCTAGGACAGGTTTATCATCTCCTTTCTTCTCCCTTGTAAAACGAATCTCCCTCTTCTCCGCCCTGACACTGGATTCCTCTCAGGCTGCTGGGGTTTATTTTTAGAAAGCAGTCATTCTTGCAACAGCCTTCTGCATTTTTGCATGTGCAGCAGTTAAATTTTGGGTGGTTCTTTTGAGAAAAAAAAAAAAAAGGCAACAAAACAACAAAGCCAAAACAAACCATGTTTTGCTGAACATGTAGTGACATGCTACTTCTTTCAGACATTTCTGTGTATATTTATGGATATATGAATTTGCACTTTTAAATCCAATATGTATGTGTGTGTTTGTGTAAACATATGACTCATACCTAATTATATTTCATACATAGATGCTATAGGTGAGAAATATGTAATCAATAGAAGAGAACTTTTAATTTTTGTTTCTATAAAGAATGCTGATAAAGGAGATATGCTACAAATTCAGTCCATTAAGAGCGTGATAATTTAAGGTAAATGAGGTAGGACCTACTCTTCTTTTTTTTCTCTCCCTGTTTGAAATAGGGGGTGTGTGTGGAACAGAGAGAGAGGGAGAAAACTGGAGGTTATGTAATGCAGTGCCATTTCCAAAAATACCTACTCTCTGGGCTGTTACATTGTGTTATACTTGTTCCTTGATTGCAAAAACCCACACTTAGTAGTATGCCTGGGAACAATGGACCACAAATTACAGTAAACATAGACTGACAGGTTTTTGTCCTCTTGACTGATTTTTACCTGTGCTAACCATTACGTATGGGGCTCTTCAGAAATATACCCAGTGCTAAGAATAGCACAGGGTTCTGCAAATCCAGGTAGCAGGGATTCCTTTGTCCTATATTTAAGCCTATAGACCACTGAAGTGCAGAGATGCATGATATATAAGCATATGTGTGGTTAGAATAATTTGCATGACTTTAATCTTAACCACTGAAGCTTATACTTGGTTCACTCACTGTTATGCTGGCAAAAAATACCTTTTAACTACTGTGACAGTTGGAATTACTTCTTTTTTTCATTTTTAATTTTTTTAAAATTGTTTTCAGATTGTTCCCCTTGTGCTACTTGAGAGAAACTGCAATCCCAAGATTTATCAGAACCCAAAAATGGTAAGAATTAATTGCTTTAGCAGAGTATCAATAATTTTTTTGTGTCACTACAAACCTTATTTCCCTCTTCCCAATACTCATTTATAAATAGGACCTTCATGCGACATAGTTTTTGGGGCTAAGGGGACTTGTCATACAATAACTGATGTACTCTGAAAAGTTCCTTATGTTGCATCTTTTATTTTCTTGCATTTTTGAATAAAAATCTGAAATCCGTCTCTGTGCAGTAAGGCTTATTTAATTGAAACAAGAAATATTTAACTTATTGTGAAAAATACACATCATAGCACATGTAGCAATACATGCAGACAAAACAATATCCAGTAATGCCAACACTGACACCTTCCTCCCAAAATGAAGAAATAGGTCATTGCACTTTGTAAGTGAAAGAGATTTAATGTTAGTCTGTCAGGGAAGTACATAAGGTGCAACCTAAATTTTCTTATTAGGTTAACCTCCTGAAAACACTACCATTCTTTGTGACACATAAAAAAAATGTTTAGGCCTCAAACCTGACTGAACTTACAGGCACTTGTTTGGAATGTGTTTAATAAACAACGACCTCTTTCCTTCAGTGCTAATTGTGTTTCTATTTCTATTGATTAAAGCCCATTTTTTATATTCTGAGATACCACCGCTAACAAACTCCTGATTTTAAGGATATGCATGTAAAAATGGTATTCTCTGAGAAGGACTGTCTCAGACTCAGGAGGACAAAGGTAACAGTATTTTTTTTAAAAAATGCTCAAAGTAGGCAGATTTTGTTCAGACAGTTTTTTATCCTATAGCATTCTTAGCAGAGGATGCAGCTACCTCAGAATCATATCCAAATAAATGTACTGGCAAAAAAGTGATATATTTTGGATGCTACAGGATAAAATCATGATCAATGATGTTAATGTTAATTAGTACTGAGCAATGCTTTAAGTAACATTGCATAGGGTGTACATTAGCAGAGAATATTTTCCCCAGTATGAGGTTCTGAGGGACATGCTCTTATGAAGATTGGGCTAATTGCATTAATATTATCCCTGTCTGGTTCTTTGGGGTTGTTTTGATATGGGGGAGGAGTGATGATCAAAGAATGATTAAAATAAGCAAATACATGCTCTGTTATAAAGGCTTTGTTTTTGTTTTTGGCTCCTTGTTTTATATCATTCCTATCTGCAAAAATAAACTTGCAAATTCTGGAGTTTTAGTCTATTCTGGAACCTACTTTCATCAAAGTGCTTTGCTCATCTGTGTATAAGTGAATAGAAGGGGGTGGGGAATTAAAAGGGAAATGATTCACTTAAACTGTGAATAGAAATCATGCTAAAATACATGTTGTTCACACAACTGTGGAATATTGGATAAGGCAACTGTTTTCCTACCAACACCAAGGTGACAATCAGCCCACATTTTAGATGCTATGCAGGCTGCTCTGTGCAATGTATGCCTATTACGGAACAAAAGATTATTTTAAGTTTAGTTAGGCATAAAATAGCCACTGATTTCTACCAGCAGATGGTTCTATAAATCTAGCAAGGTTCTTGTAGTAGTCAATGAAATCAGTTTTATAAAGCCAGTCTCTGGGCCGGAACACAAAATACAACTTAAAGCTAGCTATCCAAATGCAAAAAATAAAATGCTGTTACCCACATGTCTAGTCCCACTGTTTGCTTTGCAGTGTAACATAAATACAAACCTCATTTAGCTGGTTTTAAAAGTTCCCCTTCTCTTTTGTGATAAAAATTAAAATGTACTGTTAGGTTTTACCCCAGCTTGCAAGGATGTTTAAGATGTGATACTTGGCAGAATCTCTTCTTCTACCACCACCCTTTCCCCCCCCCTTTTTTTCACTTCTGGCACACTAACACTGAATGTAATTCTAAGTCAGACCAGTGACATACTTTCCTTGCAGTAGTGGACACGCTTGTCTTTGGCATATTTCTTCTTGTATTTACTGCAAGTATCGCTCTAACCATTCTAATTTACAGGAAATACTCTTCTTTGCATATTAACACTTTCTACACACTGAAATACATGACAGTGAAAGTGCTTACTTTGTTTTAATATCACAGTGTATGCAAAGGCTCTACCCTGCTCTCACTGGTCAGTTAAAATTTAGCTACTGTGTTTCAGTAGACTGAAATAGATGTTAAAAAATGGGTAAAAATGGCCTTCTTATTCCTTTGCCAGTCTGAAAGTTCATTAATTATTTAGCTAAGCTTACAGTAAGATTTGAAATTACTAGAATAAACTTGTTCAGTGAGAACAAATGAGTTCTTGGTTTAACTTCACTGTCTTACTCTCTTAGTTTCTTAATTTTCTTTTCTCATAAAATGTTTCTTAACATTTTAAACAGTAAAAGCAAGTTATTTTACACATTCGTTTTCAATGCTGCTTCTCCTTTTCCTGGACTTGGAATTAGAATTACCTAATTAATTAATCAGTCTTTCTTGCACCTATTTAATAATAATATCCTCAATTTTAAGAGGAACAGAAAAACAGAAGAGTGCACTTTCTATTATTCTTACGATTTTAACTCATGAACATTTTAAGCCATTTTACACAATAATATTTGCCATTTGAAGATCTGTCCTTACTTCTGCATAACACATTTCCTTTAAGTGCCTACCTGAAGGAGGAAAGAGCCTTTTATATTTATGTACAATGTATAAAATCCTGAGGTGACTTAAGTGGTCTTTTAATTTGAAATGCTAGAACTTCTATATACTACCTTCATGGCAAGTGCTGAGTGTTATGAAATGCAAACTAAAATTTTACTTAATACTGACTAAAATTTTGGCTGACAAGGGGGAAAAACCAGTTCTAACTAAAAAAGAATTTAAAAAAGGAATTTGTTTTAATTTTTTTTCTGCCACCTCCAATCATTGAAAGTGATCCAATAATTTAAATAAAGGAACATGTTAGAAGAGTAGGAGTAAGGAAGTCTTAATTCCAGGTTTCTGTGATCTCAAAGAAGGCTCCTACCAAAACAAGGAAAGGGTTGGGTTTCGTGTTGTTTGTTTTTGTTATGGTAAATATTAGTTTTTAAATAAAGAAATCAGATCATCATTTTAGACAGTTAGAGAAGTGGTCTGTTTATTTGCTTTCAAAGCACTCAGGTGTGTCCTTTTCTCCTTCTTGTGGATTTTAAGTGAAGTTCTGGGTGTTAAGTTAAGCTCACAGCGATGCTGCTTAAAGAATTTAAACTAACAATGCTAATAAATGTGTATATCAGTAAACAGATCCTTGAGAATTCAATTTCGACTTTTCTGAAAGTAAACAGAAGATAATGTAGAGCCAATCATTCATTTTCTCCTGACTTACCACAATGAGATGTCTTTCTTGTCAGCATTTCTCACTGGTGTGGAGTCCCTGGGCTGGCTGTTGTACAGTATAGCTGTGTCATCGCAGAGCAAAGGGCTCTGGAAGTAGGTCATTCGGGCTGAATGCTTCCTGTCCTGCATCCTTGCCTGAACTGCATCACTTCTGAGGTTATTCTGTCCTATTTTGCCATTTACATTCCCTGCATTTTTTAGTCTTACTTGGAGGAAAAGAGAAATAGGGGATGATGACCTTTAGGAGTGAGAACAGTTTGGAGAAAAGCCCTTCTTTTTTAAGTCAGAGGGAAAGAAAAGACAGCCTGCATCTGGCTGAAAAGAATCACCCTCCCATTTAGTCTTTTGTTTGTGTGGGGATTTTTCTTCTAGTTTGTGGAGAAATTTATAATATCATTTACATGAGGTGAAGATATTTCTGAAGAAAATTTTGTGTTTAAAATTTCATCCCAGTTTAACCATTACTAACCTTTTTTCAGGGAGTTACATGCAGGTGTCTTTACACATCCTGTAATTTTCTGTGCCCCTGGGCTGGAACAGCTTTTCATAATTTTAGGATTATTGTGGAGAATGGAGTCTAGAATTGGTCTGGCAGAAAAAGGCATTATTTGGAAGCTTTTATGTGCTCTGAGGAAAAGGGAAAAAAAAAAGGCAAAAAAACAAAGCAAAAGGAAAAAAAAGCAAAAGCCAAAAAAAAAAAAAAAAAAGGCAAGGTAATGAAATGAGACATTATGTCCAGCCTATTACTAGATGCACATTGGACAAAAGCAGCTCTTGGTCTGGCATGAGAAAACTCATACCTGGTTGATTATTACCAAGCCTGGTACTGGAACTGGGATTGGAGTCTCCTTTATGGTAAGTCAGAGCCACAGAACCTGCAGGACTGTCAGACCCTCTTCTGTTCCTGTATAGCATGGGCAGAATTTGGTCAAGAGAAGTAATTGTGAGGGTTGAAACCTAAATAGTTTTGGCTATCTGAACGTGTATATTGTGCTTTTTTATTATGCTTATGTAATGTGCATGTTATACATTGTGTGCATTTTGCATAGGGGTACTGGATTGCTGAAAACTCAGGGAGAATTAATGCTTTTCCAGATTACAAAGGTTATAAGCAGAAATACAAACCAGTTTTTGCAATACTTCTGTCAAGCCACCTGTTCAGCTGAGCAGAAAGCAAACCTTTACTTGTTTATGGGTAGAAAAGCAGAGTTTTTAAAAAAAGTAATTTTTGCCCAAAGCTATGGATACTGTGGATATTTCAGTGGTAGAGCTCATATGCACATGAAAAGACAAAAGCTTTTTATATACTTTTTTCTACTCAGTCAGAAACATGCTCTGGATGCTAAAATTTTGCTACTCTGCCCCAGCATACTCTATCTGAAATGAACAGTGTTGACTCATGGAATGGAAGGTTTATGTAATACTAAGTCCAGGAAAAATCTTTACTAATTTTTTTCTCAAAGGCAGA
Organism: Fringilla coelebs; assembly: GCF_963513975.1. Classification (NCBI taxonomy): domain Eukaryota; kingdom Metazoa; phylum Chordata; class Aves; order Passeriformes; family Fringillidae; genus Fringilla; species Fringilla coelebs. The sequence continues at coordinate 70,386,211 of NC_140031.1, read as the reverse complement.
AATTTTGGAAAATCAGAAATAATATACACCTAGTAACACTACAGATATAACATTGGTTTTTTAAGGCTTGGGATCTAGTGCCATCACTAACAATATTTTTGCTTTTTTTCTGGCTTTGCTATACTGCTGCTTTATAACTGAATTCTGATCCTTGTATATGCTGAAGAGATGGGGAAAGGGGGTCACTTAATAGTTCTAGAACAACTTTATAAACATAATTCAGTTGGCATCATTGACCAGGGCAGGATATTTTAATAAAAATAGTTTTATCTATTTGTATTTTGGTTTTATTTCAAATATTTATTCACCTAATTAAAACATATTAATTGAGGGCACAATCTTCAAAGGTGAAAAAAAAATTATTTCTAAATGTTTAATGTAGAATGATAGTATGAATCATTGTTTGAGTGTTACAGGCAATTCTATTTGGACTTCTGGTCTGGCCAATTCACAGAAGCAGTACTGAATGAATCCTTGTGTACCTGTTGCTGGGAGGATTCCTGATGTTTCCTTCTGTAAATACTGCATTAAAATAAACAAACAAACAAGTAAAAACAACCCACCCTCAGAATAAATAGAATTTTCTTATCCTGCAGGAAGAAGTGTCTCTGGAATAATTTTGTAAACAGTAACCTGATTATCTCTACTAGGTTGGCATACTTAGGTGGGAAGAAAGTTAAAAAAAGTTCTAAGAAATCTGGGCATCCTCGCTGGAGGTGGTAACTGCCTTGGCTTATTATCAGAACACATGATCAGAAAGAACCCCTGGCCTCTTCCAGCACTGATGTTTAGAAGGCACACACTGACACCTCGTAGCTACCTTAGAAAGGTCAAGTTAGAGAGGAACAAATCTTCTTCTTTGCTTTAAAATGACTGCGTGTCTGTGATAAATCTCCATCACAAAAGAGTATGAGTTTACACAGCTCCTTAGATGAATCCCAGAACCCACAGCTATTTTATTACTTTTAGCCTCCAGAACATCCATTTTCTGCTTTTGTGTCTGGAGTAGCACTTAGTTGCACTACTATCTGTCCAATAGAGGCTGGTAATAGGGAGGCTGCAGGTAAATGTGCCACAGTGCTCTCAAGCACTTGTTAACAATCAGCTGCCCTCATTACATCTCTTTTAATGAGGTAAGTAAGGACTGGCTCTGCAAGGTGGTTGTCTCTCCCATTTCCAAGAGTATGGCTGGGGCTTTTTAAGACTTGCCTGCAAAATGCTGCTTGGGCAAGGGAAGGAAGGGCTCTGCGCTTTGGGAAATGCATCCCTGGTTGGATTTCTGCTCATCTTTTTGGTGTTTGGGAGAAAAAATGTTGTGGTCCAAAGCAGCCGATTGAGCCTTCAGTAAGTTACAGCATTCAGGCCATTATTGAGAAAATGTGTAGGAAGTTTTAAGAAATAAACACTTATTCTGGGAGACTGCTTGGTGTGTGCATTTTGTACACCCCAAGTGTGAAGGGCCAGGTCTCAGGGGGCACACAGGAGAGGTGTTATTCTGGTCTATCTCTGTCCCTATTCTTGACAATTCACTACTGGCTGCTGTTCTTGCTGGATTTTCCCTTAAAGTCAAAACTTGATAAAATGAGGACACTGGACGAAATAGACTTTTTGGTCAGCCTCTGACCATGCTCCTTTTCTTCCTCCTCGGTAGCTCAAGTAATTTGCCCACGTTATGTATGAAACTACTGAAAAACTACTATGCATCCTTTGGTTCAGAATTTTTGTTGCCAATTTTTTGTTGTGTATCCAGCCGAGCTTATAACAAGAGACTTTCTTATGCATCTTGTTCTGCAGTTACCATTAGATGTAGGTGCAAATAGTTACTAATTAAGCTCTACCTTATTGCACTTGAGGAGCAAATTACAAACTCCTATGTAATTAACTAAGAACTAGAGTATTATTTCAGCTCTCAGCCTTGTTGTTGTTTTTTCTGTCTGTTGCATGTTAAGTGAAACAAAAAGAAAAATACTGTGGTACAGAGGCAAACAAAATAAATATGTAGGGTTGTACTGGGTTCTGAGTTAGGTTTTCTGGATGGCTGATTTGCTTATTTTGATTTCTCTGATGTTTTGCAGTTTTGGAGAAAGACAGAAATTTACTGGAGGAACAAAGTAATTTGCAACCATTTTATTGCTTGGTGGAACTTTCCACATAACATACATTTGTTTTTTATTTTTTCTGAAATAAATGTATTCTTTCTCTTTCAAGGAGTGCAATACTCTGGTAATAGTTTACTCTTAGTAAAATTCATTAATTCAGTAAGAAATTGGAGGAGCATTTATGACCATGTTCACAATGTACTGTTTAATGTTTTTTCTCTTAGTCTTTGTATGCATGGTAAATATTAGCAATGTTTTGCAATGACTTTTGTGTATTAATGAAGTAAAAAAGCAGCATGACACTTGTAGCACACAAGTGGGACCGATCCTAACTGGTACAGAAAAGTGAAAATTGATCTTTCTTCCTAAAAATTGCATTCAGGTGGCGTTGGGTGGATTTCTTCCCAGGGAAAGTTAGAAAGTGTTTTCTAGAACTAACCTCATTCAATCACCTATGTTAGAATACAGCTAAAGCTTCTGTAGAGGGGTTCTTATTGGATAAAGAATTGTGCAGAAGTCTTATTTGTAAATACACATATAAAACGTGCAGCCTGTATATGGATGAGGATAGGAATGAGTCCCTTGAAGAAGCTGATACAGATAAGCCAGGGTAGGAGACTGCACAGGAGCAGATGCTTCACTGTGACCTCAAGAATAGATGCTTAAGAACAGCAAAGGAAACAACAGATGACAATGGGTTTACAGGAGAAGCTTTTCAAGGTCGCTTCCTTGTGCTGTGTAGGGAAGGAGTAAATGACATCCTATTCTGTGAAATCTACAGAAATTGCAGAAGAGATGCAAAAGGACTACAAAAATCACCAAGCACCTAATAGATAAACTTTGTAATTCATTGCAGTGTGGAGAGGGGGATGCAAGGAAAAGCATACTCGTCTCATTTAGGCCTTTTCATCTCTATGTGGTTTTGAGTTTGAGTCATCAGATGGGGAGGAATAAAAAGCAGCAGCAATATCTTCCCCGTGAAAAGGCAAAGACATCAAAAGATGCTGATGCAGAGAAGTCAAAGGCAAATTCAGGTGTACAGCTGTCTTGCCATGTTCTGCTGATATACTGCCAAGTATTAATTATCATTGCAATGGCAGATAAAGTCTCACAAAGGTGTGCCACTTGGAGCAATCCCAGCTGCAGAATCATGATGTGACTCTTCATCAGTTCTCTCAAACCATTCATCTAACCTTTACTTTGTGGAACTAACCAAGTGAAATAAATGTAAATTATTGGTTTTCCCCACTGTTTTTTTGATGTTCATAGCACTGATGTGAAAACCAGGGATGACAAAAAATCTGCTGCTCTGACAGGATACAGAAATCATGAAGTCAGGTTATTTGGGATGGCTGTTGCTGCACCTCAGGCAGAGGCTCAGACTCGTGATGCAGAGACACTCAAAAATGCAAACAAGTTCACAAAATTGTTAAGCCTCACATCTGCTAAATCACACATTCACAGCATTTTTAAATTATTAAGCTAAGGTAATGAAGTTGCAGTTTAACTTGGGCAAGTTTGGTTTCTGCTGTTTCTGTAGGGAACTCTTCCTCAGTGAGCCTGTTCCAGAATCAGCCTATGGCAACAGCAGCCTCCCATTTCATCATGAGTACAGCTTCTTAAATATAACAAAGGCTCATCAAAACTTCAAGGACTCACTGAAATAAGGAGTAATGATGAGTACTCTTGATGTAGCTTTGTCCTTGCCCTCTCCAGAAGATCTAGAAAATAAAAGCTGTGACTGATAGAGTTCTTCTGTCCAACTAAACTCTCAAAAAAGCAGCGATCACTCAGCTGACAGTTGCTGTATGTATTAAATCTTACATGCTAGGTTAGGAACACAGTGGATATTTGTATTTTGTACATTCATAATGTTCCCCTCATAGTCTTAAAAATAAATTACTGAGGATGGGAGCATTAGTTTACCCCTAGTACTGAAGCAAAGGCTTTGATCCTAGCACAAGCTCTCCCTCCAGTTTGGTTTAAAAAGAATTAGTGAGGTTTTCATTCACAAAATTATTTATTTAGTGTTTGAGCAGTGGTGCAGTAAGATGGTTTGTGCATTTGGACTGTGATTGTGGGATGTTGGTTAGAAAGAAAATGTTTTACTGCAGTGGGAGGCATTTGGGGGAATTGAAAAGTACATGGTAGGATGTGCTGTGAAACGTTCATCTACAGCTCAAACTAGCTGGCAACTAAGAAATTTTAAAGAAATGTGGGTACAAAAATGAGAAGCAGTGTTCCTTTTTGCTTGCACAGCCCACTCTCAGGAGGAGGGTGGCCTCTCTCCCTTTCTCTGTTCTGGATTAGGCACACGGGGCACTCAGTCCTCACAGCTGCACACTCTCATTTTAGTGCTGCAGAGAGAACCTGCCTACCTCTTTCTTTCTGTCTTTCTCACACACACCTCTTATCATTCTACTCCCATGTTCCTCAGCATGTAGCCATGTGTGTCTGCTATTACACTGCTAATCCAAATAGTAAATATTTTTCTGATCATTTTTTTTTCCCTCTCCTAGGTAGGTTACTGCAGAATTATTGGACATGGTCTCCTTTTATTTGGAATTATGATCTACCGCACTTGTCATCATTTCCTTTTTGTTTTCATTTCCCCCTGCCTCAAAATTGTTTTATAAGACAAAGAGGTTACCTGAAGCTTCTCTAAAAGGTGGTTGCTGATTTCCTCAGAGCAGTTGCTCTTCAAAAAACTTTTAGTTAAGAAATCAAGAGTGCAGTTGAATACCATTCTACATCCTGAATAAGACTTGATTACAAGAATTCAGTTGTGGTTCACATGGGAGAAAAAAAAGGGGGAAAAAAATAGAAAAATAATTACAAGGGTTTTCTCAATTGTTTCTTAACTATAAAAACCTTGTGAATGCTTAAGAGGAGTATACTCATTTTAGTAAGTTTAGCATGCCATAAATCTGGGGGTTTTTTGCTCTTGATGGATTTATGTGAATGTTTGAAAGATGCTCTTAGTGAATAGGAATAAAGAGTGGGTACCAAATCAATTTTAGCATTTTGATGTGACTATTAGAGTATGTTAAGCTCAGCTCTGTTAAAATTATTTTATGTATCTGTTTTAAGGCTTGGCAAAAGATTGCAGTCCCCTACCATTGTTCTTTAAGAAAGCATGGCTTAAAGTGAAGAAAAATCCAGGAATTAGAATTTTGAAATGTTGGTAAAACAAAGCAAGATCAAAAGAGTTTCTCAGTCAGTCTGTTGGCCAAAGGAATAAAGTAGAATCTGCTGGTTTTTAATCCTCCTGGTTTGAGAAAACCCGAGCTGAAACAACCCAAAAAACTATCAGTAGTTCTGGAATCAGCAAGATCTGGTAAACAGACTAGGCATTTATTTCCCCCCACTTTTGCTCTTCTTTAACATTAAATTACATTATTTGTATCTTTTCAGGAGACTGGTGGCTACAAAATTGAAAATATACTCATAGACATCCCATAATTCCAAGTTTTCAAGTTGGCCTCAATGTTTAAGGCAGAATTGCGTGTTGTTGTGTCTCAGGTAGCTCTTCCCACATCTGATGGTTCATGGATGGAGCTTCCTGGCTTTCCTGTCTGGCTAATGAGGATCAAACAGTGAGGCTATCAATGTGAGTCAGCATCATGCAGACTTGTAGAAACTGTGCTTTTCAATCCACCCTGAAGCTCAGTAATTCTGTTCTGAATCCTGATACTTTGGTTATTTAAGCCAAGCCTGCACTTGCATAAGAGTTACACAGGAAGTACTAGGAAATGAAAATTTGGTGTGTATCAATGGAAGCATTTATTTCAAAGTGTTTGCTTCATGCTAGAAGCTGTAATGTTGTAACCCTTACATCCTACTCTGTAATGGAGCGTTGCTTTCCTTCCTCATAGCTCATCTTGCAGTGCCTATATCAGTACTTTTGAGCTGCCCAACTGAATTAATGTTCTATGTGTTTTTCTAATACCCTAGTTATCAGTATATTTGAACTTCTAAGGAGCTTCTGCATTCATAAAGCACAGCAAGATGTCATGGTTTGTTTTATATCCATTTTTTCCCCTCCTTCTGGTGAATTACAGTCAATCTAAAGCAGACTTCTCTACATCAGCATCTTTTTTTCCATTCCAGACTCTTCCTCCACTTGGCCAGATTCCAAGCCATGATTCTCCAGCCTATCAGCATTGCTCCCAAGGCAGATACCTAAAGTCCTTTGTCCATTCAGGACTCTGGTACAGGCATAGCAGAACAGTAACTCCATGTGAAATAGGTCCATGTGATTATTATCTACCAATATGGGCCACAGTATTTGTTTTTGAAGAAGAGAAAAGGATATTATTGAATTCATTTATTTTTTTGACAGAGAATTACTGTGGAAGATGGTTTGGGGGTTATGTGGGGTGTTCTGCAGGTGGTGGTGGGTTTTGGGGTTTGTTTTTCTAAACCCTGGAGCATAGTTGTGAGCTCATCTTACACTTTGCACCTTTTTCCTCCTGCCTCATTCCCAAAATCCACCCGCGAACTGCAATTCCTCCAAGTTTTTATGAATTTAATTTGAGGAATCCTTTCTTTTTCATCTAACTTCAGGTGCTTATTTTATTCCTACCAGGTTGTTAATAGGGATAACACGGCCCATAGTCTAAATACATCTCAGACTCCATGGAAAATATAGAAGTTTGTATCACGATAATGACTAATTCAGTATTCTGATGCTTATGTGATCCTCCCATATACATTTTGTATACTTTGCTGGTGTGAACAGCATGTCCTGTGGTAGAGCTGAACTCCTACTGCTATTTCCCACCACGAGTTTTCACAGAGAAAGTATGACTACACAATAAAATCAAGACATAATTGCAGAATGAATAACAAGTGATTATAAATAGCAACAGAAAAGCTCAGAGGTTACTTGGTATCTTTCATACAAGTGTTCAAATATTCAGAGTGAGCATTAACTGAATTCACAGAGTGCCCTGTGCTACACATTGGTTATTTTATGTCAAACACACCCAGAGAGCTGAACTGACTTGTCTGAGACCTCAGATACGAAAAAAATCTGTTGCTTTAATCCGTAGAAAGTACTGTTTGTACTGCAGAAAAGCACAGGAGATTGTACAAAGCTGCCTTGAACTCTGTGTTTTAAATTTCTCTCCTCTGTGTTTTTCTCCTCTGCATTATAGAAGAGTTCAGTATTTTCTGTTGGGAAGAGGATTTAAATACTCTTCCAATATTTTCTCCAGGATAGAACTAGTCCAGTTTTGACAGCTGATAGTCAACATGCACCTCCCCAGAAATGAAAACTTTTCTTATGTTTCAATATAAGCACAGGAGCAAGAGAGTGAGTGAAACTGGCCCAGTACTTACTTAACTGACAATGAAAGTTTTGATTTCTAAAGTGCAAACAAACCTGAATGGTGCAATTTATAATGGCTAGCTCAAAACACTGACAGCTGGACATCCTGTCATCATGCAGAAAGAGTTCGATTCACCCAACACCAGGAGCCCAGGAGAAAGACCCAGCAGTAAAATAAATTTAAGAATTTCAGCATTGTGTGTAACTTGTACCTGACCACTTCAGTATTTCTGAGACTGAGATGAAGAGACATTCCAATCTTCATCTTGAACCTGGGAGGCATTATGTTGGTATTTATTCTCTTATTCCACTGTGGTCAGTGCCCAGCTTTGGATCTTCCCCATCTTACACATAAAAATTTTCATGTGGATGTTGTAGGACAGCACCTTAACTGCTAAATCCTGCTGGCAGCTACTTTATTGTATGTGTTTCATAATGTGTTGGAATTTCTTTTACGTGGAAAATGCAGGGAGCTAACACGGAATTCTAATTGTTTCAATGATCTTACAAAGTTATACATTCTATTTCACCAGTTGTTGGGAAAGGAAATCAAAGGTGTGGTGCTCTTGTCACCTACAGTCATCAGCAGAGATAATGAATTTCATTAAGCAGCCCTTTGCCCGTGACCCGTGGCAAAAGGGAATGGACAGGTTTTCTTACAATATCCTCTGCAAGTTCATTAGTACAGACATTCTCTATAAAAAAATTATTAGAGATATTAAATATATGTATATATCCTATACTCTTTTAATTTTTTTTTTCAGTACCTGCTGAATGTAGATAAACATAAAACAATATAGTTGGAATGCTCTAGAGACAGATGTTGCCATGGGTACAAAATATATGTACTAAACATTAAACACCCTGGGCCAAGTTCTACTGACATTAGACTTGTTTTAGTGACATGGTCTGTCACATGGACACCACTGCTTTTAATGAATCTCTCTTTGTTGGTAAGATCTTGTATATGTTTATGTCCCTACAGGTTTATCAGCCAGGTTCAATGATTTGGATAAGCCAGAAGATCTTTCCAACCAGCTGTGGGGATGGGGGATTTCCAAAGGTAAAGTTATTTATGTAATTTCCTTCGTATAATAAATAGTTTGCTAAGATGAAAGTTTTTGGGAAAAAGAAATTAAAATTGAAAGTTCAATGGATTTTATTTTACAACTATTTCAAGAAAGTAGCCAGCTCTCCTGGTTTCATCACGAGTCTCATGTTGCTCTGTTTTTCTTAAAGCCTTGGCTCCTTGCACCATGTAGTTAACTGAAGAGCTCAATTTTCATTTTGTAATTATGTTTTTAGCCTTCAGGCTTGCAGAAAACATGGAGTTTTGTTGGCTGCACACCAGAAGGAAAACATACTAATTTTCAAAGGCTCATATTTCTTAAGCCTGTCTCTTGATTTTACAAGCTTGACTTCTGAGTTTTGAAGGCTTGATTTTGGCAATGCTTTCCTAGCAATGCAGATGAAAAAGTCAATGATAATGCAGCAGGAGGAACTGGGTAGTGTTGCTTATCTTTTATTAAGTGTCTTGCTTGTGGGTTGCCTGGCTTGAGTAACAAGCATACAAAGCATGGCAGTTTTCATCTGAGTTTGACAAGAAGTGCCACATCCAAAGGCAGAAGATGTGGCTCATCAGACAGCATTAATAAGATTTTATTCTGTTACCATTTCTGGTTTAAAAATGTGAAACTGGACATGAAATTTCAGTAGTGAAAGATAAAGATTATGCAGAACCACAGGATGTACATGTTTCATTTCATATTCCCTTTCAATTACTGGCTCAAGCAGGTAAGTAAAGAAGACAACACATGGAAAAATGTTTTGATGAAGTTTCAGTTAATAACTAGGCTCCTGCTCATTGTTAACAAAACTGCTACTGTTCCATATGGATAGCACTATATTTTCCTCTACTCTTTTTCCTCTAAAAGGAAACTTCTAAAGTTTATAGGTGGGGTATTTGCAGCCTCATATGCCTGCCTGCCAGTCTTTAAACTAGGATATATGGCAGTACTGTGATTCTTAGCATTCACAGTATTCCAAAAGTTCAGCTGAGAAAGCTGGTGGCAGTGCCAGAGCCTGCTTAATGTGCTCTGCAGGGTCAATCTTACATCAAATGGATTTGCTAATTTTATGAATCAGCGGTGTGTTAACTAGATGATTTTTATTCAAAATGTTAAGTTAGAAGCTTTCAGTAAGTTGTCATTCATCATTAAACAAAGTTTCTCCCAAAGCACAGGAATGAAACTGTGCACTATGTGCAGCATAGCAACAATGCTGCATTATATTGGATTTATGAATAGCTGTGGGTTTATGCTCTACACAGTTTAAAATAAAATGTTCTCAGGGATAATGGTTTCTCAACTAGCCAAAACATATTATAAATTTTTTCCCCTTTAAAGTTACTGGATTCCTGCTTTTTTAATATAATTTTTGTCCTAGCCTTTATGCGGTTCTTCAGAAGATATTTGGCATGTGCTGGTACAACCACCACTTTGTAGAACTAGCTCCAAATTTTATTTCACAATTGACATTCAAAAGCAACTTCAATATTAATTGCACATAGTCCAGCTTCCAGCAGAGAATCATCTTTAACAGAAACTGTGCATCTTTGGAAATTTTTTTCATTTATACTATAAAATTAATTAGGATAAATTGGTGAAAAAAACTGCAGAAAGTTTTCAGTCCTCCAGATGAGCACTTTTATCTACTCAATGCTAAATAGCTTGAACTTCTGAAAGAATAAAGTAAAATACAAAGATTTTTTTAAAACTATTATTTGAGATAAAAGTTTTTTGTTTTGTTTTGGTTTTGTTTTTTTTTTTAATTTTATTTTCATGCAACAAACAAATATAAAAGGCTTCAGTTCTTAATGACAGTTTATTTCCAGACGTAGAAGGGTCACATGGGACTTTATATCTCATGATTGTATGGCAGGATTTCAGGACTGAGATTGTTTTCACAGCTGAAAAGGAACTGCTCGACACAATGCTTTTGGAAATTTGCCCAGACCTTTGGTCTGTGTGGTGTGCCTGTTTGCATGTGTAAGTTTCTAGTTTTCCCTTTGTATCCTGTAGTGATACACAAGTAGCAAATTTAGTAAAACAAAAATAAGTAAAAATATAATCATGAGGATGGAATTTTCCAGAGTACTGTGAGGAAATACATTTGTGCAGTCACTAAAATTTAAATGTTATTTTCTCATTTTGAAATTCTTGCAAAATACCCATATTGGCTCTAGCAAGTACACCTTACAACTCCTTACCCTTCTGCATACGTTCTGACCAAATTCTGCTCCTTTCCTCCATTTCTTGATGCCCCAAAGGAGCTGGTCACCAGCTATCCTCTGGAAGGGATTTTGCTCTGTGCTCAGCCTGAAAACTGCTCCTGTGTGCAGTGTGGAACCCCATGGGGAGTTCCTCTACCTAAAAGCAGAATTTATCCTATACACTGTGATAAAGACAGCGGGAGAGCCATGGGCTTCATTCCCAGCACAAGTAAATGTAGCAAGTATGAACATCCCAGTGAAAATTCTGGGTTTGAAGAAAGGAAAATTGCTGAAAATTGCACTTTATTTATGATTGGGAAATTGCCATGTGTTTAATTGCTAATTCAGAAATTCACATCAGAAAAAAAATGAGCTTGGAGAAGATAATTTTGATTTCTCAAACAAAGAGAGATATTGAGCTTATGTGACAAACACATCCCAAACAATATGAGCAATAAAACACCTTTACAATTTTCACCACTTAAACACAAAAATCACAGATTTTCTTTTTCCTTATCTTAAGCTAAACAAAATGTTTCAGGTCCCATAGTGACATATAATCAGCAACGTACTTTAGGCATGTTCTTAGCCTCTAGGCTTCATTTTGAGGCTTAAAATGAAACACATATTTAAATGCTGTTTAAAAACTTTGCTGAATGGGCACAATTAAAATGCGTGGTTAACAAAGATCTATCTGAGGCAGCTGGCTCATATGGCAAACCACTTCCTTACCTGCTCAGAACAAGAAAACACTGCAGTGGTTTTAGTGTGCTCTTTTTGGTGGATTAATATAGGGAAGTGACTTAGTAGTGTATGTTGGTTGCTTAATTAGTAAAGTTTTTTAAAAAGGAGAGGTCTAACCTGGAAAAAGTTCCCGTAACATTAAAATGATCTTTCATAAATAAAATGCACTTTTATGTTGGCCCTTTTGCATTTTTTACTGCTAGGACACATTCGTTCATGACCACGTGAAATGTTTTTCTCGGATGCTGCAAGAACTTCCTGGTTTTCAAACAGCCCTTTGTTCTCTGTGGCATCAGGCGCCTCAGCCATGTTCAGCAGATGAACTAAAGCTGGTGAACTCTGGAAACTTTAGGGCGAGAGAAGGGAGCACCCCACCGAACAAAGCACAGCTAATGCCACTTTTCCTCTCCACAGGGAAATCTCCCCATCTCCAAGGAAGTGAACCGCAAGAAAAGTGAGGCGGAGGGGGCGCGCCTGGCTCCAGCGAGTGGCTATGGACAACATTTCACCAAAATCAATTACCTCTACTCTTTTTAAACATAATTTCTCCATTCGTATTACATATGATGTATGGGTTTGATGAGGTCATGGTGTCATATATTGGAAATTGTTTCTGTGTAAATCATCAAGTGTAAGAAGAAACTATGGGACTCTGAGCCTTGCTTTAGAGAATAACAGTGGACAAACGTGTACCATAAAAACTAGTTTTTAACATTCTAACTCAAGCGAAAGCTCTCAGAATTTCACACTGTGAATCCATGTTTACAAACATTACAGGTGGGCCCTCAGGCCTGGTTCTACCACAGCAATGTCTTTCACTACTCAAACTCCACAGCTCACACACAACCGGTAAACCACTCTCTCCATTTCCACCAACCCAAACTGCTTCTTGCAGAGGCTGAGAGTCCCCCTTTTTTTTCATTTAGATGTAACAAGCCTAGTAGTTTATTTTCATCGATTGTCTGTATATCTCTATATTTTATCCATGTACTCTTTTGATGTATAGAAGTAGTATGAAACTCATGGTTTCCTTGTGGTAAGTGATCGTGATGCTGCCACGGGATTTGAGACACTGATGAATGGTGCTATTTTGGACTTTAAATATGCTCCTTGGCAAGGTAGCTCTGATGGAGTTATTTTTTATTTCCATGTTCTGAGAGGGTGTTGGTACTTTGTTTTTCTGAATGTTGTTCTTTAGACTGGACTGACTTGTTTACTTGTGTCTTCAGTGTGGCTTTCTTATTCAGTGCTGTAGGTGAGTAACTACTTATAGTGTACAAGTGAGGAACTGATTCCCTATCAGTGTCCACTCACAAACATGCAGTTATAGTGGGAGCAATCACAAAACTGTAATTTTCGTAAAATCTCCCTTCTGACTCCTATCCACCTTATGGAGAAAGATGAGCAATAATTTTCCACCAACTTCTCAAAATCTCTTGATTTTTGTCTTTTTTTCTTACAAGCCTTTTTTAAAGAAGGGACAAGTTTTAATGTCCTCTTCAAATCCATAAACTAGGGGATATAGTAAGAAAAATACAGCAAATTTCTGGGAAGAGAAGTCCTAAAGGGGAAAGAGTACATTTCCACAGTACTGTCAACATGTGGAATTTACATTTTTGTTCTTGCTCCCAAACTACTATAAATACAAAATAACACAAACCACAAAACTAAGCAGTATCATCTACTCATGGAGTGTTGTTGTGTTAGACACAGTCTGAAAGCCCACCTTAATTTTTTATATAATTCTGTCTTTTAGCTATTCCTTTTACAGGGCAGGCCTTGTTCTGAACTGTCTTAGCTTCTGACTGTTAAATACCAATGCATGCACTGCACTTCTAGATTTCTTTCCTTTCCCTACCTTCTGCATCCCTTCCCTTGTACACTCACTTTATTTTCCAATAGAATAGATATGTCTGCTGTGCTGTATATAGAGCAAGAAGTAATATTCAGCAGTTGTGGCATTTATGTATAGTTGCAGTTGTGTACTGCTGAAAATGCAGGCTTTTGTAACAATGTGATCTTTAATAATGCAAGTACCCAATGTATTTTAGCTATTTTAGTAGGATTTGTTCAATAAATATGCAAGCTCTAAGGGTGGCTGTGATGTGTCTCATTCCTTATACAACAGGGGCAGGGCTCCCGTTACCAATTGTTTTCACCTGTTCTTTTCCTGAATCCTGAGGTTTGTTTCAGGACTATCTGGTGAAGTAAAAGGTAATTCCTTTTTCTGCTTGCTAAACAATAGCTATGAGGATAACTTAAATGCCAGACCTGGATCTGGGAAATGATAGCTTGCTGGACAATGGCAGCCACGTACGTGGCTTCCCACACTGCTGAGTGGCTGGCTCAGATGTGACACTCAGTGCCATTTTTAGTAGCCCCAGGAGGACACTCTGGGGCTGTGCATGGCAAATACAATATGTTTCATTTTCTACTTCTGGTAAACTGAATGAAAAGATAATTTCCCTTGTGTGGTAATTTGGTTTAAAATAGTGTTGGTAGAGTCCTCTCTTAAACACACTTCTTAATTTATTTTTTTTTTAATTGGTGGAAAAGTAGCACACCCATTGCTAAGTTTTAGAGCATATATTGGTTTCATGATAGTACAGATATAGTAGAGACAAAGGTTATTTAGTATGCACTGTGATTAATAGAAGCTTCCAGAAAAAGCAAGGATGGCATACACTTCTGCGTCTGCAATAGTGGTTCTGGCACACACATAGTATCAGCTTCATAAGGTTTAAAAAAAATGAAAAAAAGTTATAGTTATTATGCATTAAATAACAAAAAAAGCATATGGCCATTTTAAAGAATGCCCCTCAGATTGCATACATGTATTTTCACATTTGGGATGAAGTATAAAATTATATAAATGGAATTACTGGGGAAAAAAGCACAGTGTATATGTCTCACAGTCAGTTGTTGCAGAACACCATGACCAGCTACTTTTTTACCTACCTCATTAAATAATCATTTCTGAAATAGACTAGTAAGAGTATTTCGAAAGCATTATGGTCAAATAAATTGATTCAGGAAACACTGGTTCCAACTTCAGACCTTTTTATAACATACCAATGAGAATCTGGCAAATCAATATTTGTCCCTCAGCAAATCAAGCAAAAAATAAAACCCCGAAGATGAATTCTGAAAAATAGAAATAGTAATGAATTCTTGCTTTCATAAAGCATTTTAAGCTACACAGACAAAATCACTGATTAGGAACTAACTGTTTATACCACTGGGCACCATATTTTAAATGAAGAGTATGGCATAATGGTATGTGTTATCACTGAAATTCCAAAACTAAAAAAGCTGCATCATTAATTACCAAATGCAGAATACATTAATCCTTACACTTAAGAGTTTGTGCCACTAACAGCATCCTGAGGATGTGTATTAAAAAATCTCCTTCTTATTAATAATTTTATTCATTGAAAGCTAAATGCTATCTGCAAGGATATAACACGTATGGAAACAATAATAAAAAATTTAAATAGTACTTTAGGGGCCAGATTCCAATTAAATTTCTACTATTAAAGGTGTACTACCATATTACAAAAGATAAAAAATAAAATCAATATTCTAGAAAAAAAGTTCAAACAGAAGAAGGAAATTTAAATAGAATGTTTAAATCTCAGATTTGTCTCATCACAGCATTACATTCTTGCGAGTGTAAAAAAGAACATGAGTATAACCAGGAAGCCAAGTGAGGTAATGGTTTAAGACCACTCAGCAGTAGCCCATGATCTTTGTGCTAAAGCACAAGACCCCTTTCTGTGGCCCTTCACATCCCTGTGCACTGAAGTTCATCTTGAGTTCTGGTGAAGTAAGAGGCAGAAATGCAGGAGCTTTGGGCTTTGCTGCTGCAGCCATGAAAACGTGGGTAACTTACATTCTAGTGCAGAGAAAAGAAAGACCAGGAGGAGGAAAAAGAGGGGGGGAAAAAAAGAAGGAAAGAAACATGGAGAGAAATACAGCAAGCACTTAAGGAAAAATAAGAAATTCAGAACTTGAGCCTGTCTGGAGCCTGTCTCAACTGGAGCTCCAAGGTTTGCAGAGAGAAAACACAAGAGTCACATTCCAGTTTGGAACAGCTATTTTCCTTCACAGATACAGACCCTGTTGAAAACATGCAGGAATAAACCCTGGCTTTATGAAACTGTTGTTAATGGGGTTTTTTTCCCCGTGAAATTTTGTGAGTGAGGAGCTGCCAGAGAGGGGGCAGGCTGGCATCCTCCCTGGAAAAAGATGTGGCAGGACAAGAGAGTCTTGGCCAGCGGTGTCAGGGGTAGGGTGCAGGCTTATCCCAGCTTGGATCTTGAAACTTTAGCACTTTTTCTGCCCAGGGACATGCCTGGCAAATTTGAGACAGTGGCCCCCACACTTAGAGCCTGTGTCTGGCTCTAAGTGGACTTAGATGAGGTAGAGGAACATGGTATAACAGAGCAGGCACGCTGCAGCTTGTATCACCCTGAAGAAAGAGCCCAGTATTTGGATACTCAAATGCTACCTGCTTATGCTTCAGGAAAAAAAAAAAAAAAGAAAGAAAAACAAAAGAAAAAAAAAAAAAAGAAGAAAATACATCCTGCTTAATAGTTCAACTGGTATGTAAACATAACCTAGAATCTTCAAGTACCCTATTAGCAATCCTGCCGGCCTGCACCTATCCATCCGAACTATTTTGTAAGTGCATCCAGATCTACCATCTGTCTGTCAGGGTATGGCCAGAGCACAAAGTGCTGCGTAGGCTGGTGTAAATTATCTCAGGAAGCAGAGTAACTGCAAAATCAGCACTGCCTGGGGAAAAAAATAGTCAGAAAAGGATGCTCGTGCTCTTTGTGTATTCATTTCTATCTTGCCATTCCTGATGCTGCCTGGGCAACTTAGCTTGAACTCACCAATCAATTTGTAACATTTCAGAGCAGCTTAACTCTATTCCTGCTCTGAGGGCTCTGATTTGGTGTTTTAAGTTGTGGGTTTAGAGCTTTCACCCTGTATGTCACTTGGTGTGTGCTGCTTTTCAGGGCTCTCAGATTCTTGTGACTCATGTAATATTTTCCAGCTGGTGATTCCAGAGGAAGAGATATGACCCAACAGCTGATGTTTTATACAAAGAAAGAGTATCCTGTTTGCACAGCACTGTTTCAAATTCATATTGCACGTGTCCAAAGTTAAACCCATGAATCTGTCCAGACAGATAATCGTTTCACTGGGAATTTTATTTTGTGTAACTTAAAACAGATCTTGAAGGTTGCAAAAAGTCACAGCACCTGTGACTTCTATTTTCCAGGACACAGCCTCAAGATGAAACGGTTGTACAGGTTTCTTGTGCATTTTTTGCAGTCTCAAGTCTCTAGTTGATCTCAACAGACTTCTACTGAGAAATATAACTGCAGAAAGGTCTTTGTGATATAATTTCTCCATTCAACACCGCATCTTCCCCAAAGCTGCTTTTATCAGCGGCAGATTTTACTGCGTGTTCCTCATAAAACTCTCTGTACCCATCCATTCAAGACTCACCACAGACCATCCAGCTTTCTCCAACAAAATTACTGGACAGCAAGCCCTAAAGGCTGCTATGTTCTCAGCTGGGCTGACACAGGTTTTGCAGCTACCTCTGGGTTTGCTTTCCCACCAGTTATGCAATGCTTCTGCCCGCTGGCCGGAGCGAGGTGTGTCAGCAGGCTGCCCGGGCAGCCCGAGCTCCCCGTGAGTCACTTTGGCTCGGTCACTGCTCCCCACTGGTGCCACTGGCTCGGAGGTGAGCTCCTGCCCGTGACTCATCCGCATGGCTGCAGAGCCCTGTCTGCTCAGGTCCCCTGGGAGGCCCAGGAGCCGGAATGTTTCCGGCACAGGCTCGGCTCAGCCGATCAAAACCACCTGCAGCCTCTAACAAATTCACGGTCCGCTCGCTCTCTTTTCAAGTCCGACAAATTCTCGGTGTTTCCTTGGTAGCCCACCCAAGCTGGCAGCGCTGCTCGCAGGAAGGTTGCATGAGGACAGGACTGCATGTGGCAAAAACACCCTTCAAAAAAAAAAAAAAAAAAGAGAATAGAAAGGGGAGGGAGGGTACAAAAAAGGATGTCTGAACACAGTGTTTGTAAATAAACAGCAGTAAGTTATCAGTAACTTAACTGTAGCAGCAGGAAACAGTTCTGTCATATTCTGGAAAGCCAGCCACGGCAGGAAATTGTTACGTAAAGTGCAAAACTGCTACTATTTAAAAGTGTACTTTGATCAAAAAAGGGAGAAAAGATGCATTTCATGCTTTTCGCTCTGAAATACATCAATATGAGCAATTTGAGGTAGCTCTTTTCAGTGGGGAACCTCAAGTTAGCAGACTTGCAATGCACTGTAACTGTTGAAGCTGACAGCATTGGCAGGTCACACATGAGAGCAGAGGAAAGAAAGTGGGCATTGTTCCCCACGTTTCATCTGTCACTGAAGGACCTGAACCTCTGAAGCCAGAAAAGAGGAGCTGGACACTGGCAAGGGGGTGCAAAGCTGGGCACCCCACCTCCCACCTCTGCAGAGCCCCAGTGTTCTCTGCAGGTCTCTGCTCCATTTTCCTTTGCCCAAAGGGTGACAGAGAAGCCAATTTCAGCCAGAAAAGCCCCAGCCTATCTCCTGTGAGTCAAGAAACTTATCTACAGCCCCCCAGGTGTATTTGACAATCCATGATAATACAGCACACATGTCCAGAGGCTGGGGAGAAGCTTGCTGAAGAGAAATGAGAGGAGGGGGATGGATTACCCCAGTCCTGGAAAGCAAGATGATCGAATACCTGGAAAGTAAGGAATGAATCCCAGTGATAGAAAAGAGGTCTCTTGATCTAAGCCTTTTCTATGATTAGTGGTATCTATCCTAATTTCCAAGAAATTCAGTAGAAGGAGAATCCAAGGACACTGTGTGCCTAAATCACATGCCAAACCCGGGGATTTTGAAGTAGTAAACCATCCATCTGACCTCACACAGTGGTAAATGCTGAGCTATTCCACTGGAATTACCAGGCTGAATAAGCAAGATCAAAGCCAGGTTCATGGGGATGACCCAAAACTTTTGATGCACTTGTGAGGCACACATTCCAGCTGGGTAAAGAAAACTGCAGACCTCAGCTCTTATAGCCCAGACAGTGTCACTGACATTGTCTTACAGACAGGCAGAGTTTGAGCAGAAGGGCATAACTCTGCTTGGGGCAGGCAAATCCCCCTCAGGTGGGCTTTGCCCATGCACACCACCTCTCTGCCTTTCTACCCACCCTGGGGTGCTGAAAGGCAAACCTCAGGTTTTCTCTCCTTTCAGGGGGGCTTGGCTGCTCCTGATCAGAAGCTGAAGCTCTCCATGCGTTTTAAGTCCACCACTCTGTGGATGGGTTTCCTTTATTATCAAGGCAATTGTTTTGTGATGCTCCCTCCTGATGGGCTGAACTACTCTGATGTGGAGGAATGACATAAGCCAGAGCTCACTTTCTACTGGGAAGCTTTAGGACCTGCTGAAACAACACTTAATCAGCTACAAGGCATTTTTTGGGTAGTGAATAATTTTGTGCTGATTTAGGTATTACAGGCCTCAGAAAGGATCCAGAACAGAGGTTCCCTGAAAATTCAGATTTCTCCAGATGCTCTGCATTGCTCTAATGTGCTTGAAAGGTAAAGATAACCTGGGACTGGCATCAAGAACAGGTCTTGCTGGGCCATAAGGAAGGCACAAGTTGTACACAACTCTCTTCTCTTGCATTAATTCCTGTACTGCAAAGCCAGTACACTTTTATTTTATGTCCCCACATATTGGTTGTGTAAACACTCATATCAGAAATGTGACCAGCAATTAAAGTTACAGATTGTAATGGAACAAACATCTTGTTCGTGGATAGTGCAGCAATGTTCTGTCCAGTGGCAGGTAAGGCAAGGTTTGCTCCTACTTCTGAAACCCATATGTGCTTTGTGCTTATTTCAGACTGGTACAGGTGGACCCACTTCAGAAAGCTGGGCTTCTTGTGCTTCTTGGAATGAAGTACTGACCCTGTTCCCGCACAGCCCATCAGCAAACCATCCCCATAAGCATAAACTCTCTTTTGAGAGGATAGAGTGCTGTTAAGGAAATGGATTTTTGAAGGCTGAGAGAATAATTACCCATGTCCTTTATTTTTTTTTTCCCTTTGGAGGAGAACATAATGTTTTCTGGTTAACCTTAAAGTCTTGAACTCTAGAAAACATTATGTAATGTGTTATATTAGGAATATCATGCAAAACCAAGAGAAATAGTTCTCCAGAGGCTTCACAGCAATAACAAACTATAAGGGATAGGCAAAAATTATAATTTCAGAGCATCTCATTTCAGTGCTGTTAACCTACATAAGAGTTTCTGACTCTATAATGAACAAAACTATCTCTACTCAGGGTGGTAGGTAGATCTAAAAACATAATAAATATTTAAATTAGGTCATATTGCTACTTTTTTTGTAGATAATTTTTAGCACCAATATTTTTAAAGCAAACTGCCAGAACTAGGCTGGTGAACATCACACCAGCACTTCAGGAAACCCCCTCTGGAGCAATGGAGAGAACAGGCCTGAGTTTTGCTGGATTATAAATAACCAGATTTGGCCTGGCTCTCTTGTGGATTATGCAAATTCAGTGTGGAAGAGGAAAACAGATTAGGGGCCTCTTGTTGCCTATTTCTGAGCCACGAGGTTCCTTTTACAGTACAGGCAGGGAGCAAAGGAGAAGGACAGGAATAGTTGCTGTCCCCCTGGGAATGGGCAGATAAGTGAATGGCACATCTCCCCACTTCCTCTGCATCACAAAGCAACTCCTGTACCATGGAACAGATGTATTTGGCTAGTTTAGCATCTTAGAGGGCACCAACCAGACTGCTGGGTCCTCAGTTTGTCAGTGTGCCAAAGTAACTCAAGGCCAGAATAGGTGTTTTTTCTTTGAGCCCAAGAGCTGGCTCTGGGCAGCAATCAGCTTACAGCATGTTGGAGGTGTGTGTTCATGGCTAATTGGGACTGCACCACTCACCTTTGAGCTGGCAGGTCTCAACTAGCATTTCCTCAAAGTACACTGCTTCTATGCCAAGCCTGTGCCACTGACTGATTTTCTATTTCATTTGTGTTTCCAGAATGATATACAGGTGCTACTGAAAAGAAAACGAATAAAAAGAAAGCAGTAGGTCAGGGAAACTACTTTATCCAATGCTCATGACTTGCTTGTCTTCTACTAGTTGCTATAAATATTTTTCTTTCCCCGCCAGGATACAAAAATACATATATCAATGTCTTGGGAGTATGCACCTCACAACGCCAGTCTGAACAGTCATGGATGTCCCGTGCTGTGCTATTTTCTTGATTTACTGCTGATTCCCTGGCACTCATAAGACAAAGCAGAGAGAAAATCTAACAGTGAATGTGCTGTGTGTCCTAACTTGGTACCAACCCACACAGCACACTCTCTGAGCACTCGCTAAACTTACTGACTCTAATAAAAGCAGGCAGTTGTAAAAGGAGAGCTGAAATCCCCAAGGCAGAAAGGTTAATGTCTGCACCAGAAAAGCCTGCTCCCCAGGGCCAGCATGCCTGTGCTGCTGGATGCAGGAGAGCAGGAGGATGCATGGCAGGATGCCCTGGAGCAGCAGGAGGCTCCCCTGGGAACAGCTGCAGTCCTTAAAAGAGGTGGTATCTCTAAGCCCTTCTAAGTCACGGGTCCTGATATACCAGCTGCTTTTGAAAAAGTAACTTTAAGTTATCCCTGGCTTCTTTTTAGAGGTGTAAGAGAAAATACCACTGATGATTAGGTTTTGGAATGTGAGGCGGTGCAGAAAACCCTGAGAGCGAGTTAAAAGTGTGCATTGAAAATAGCCCAAAGACCAAAGTGTGACCCTATAAAAAATATGAGAAACTAGTCATGTTCATTGATTTCTTACACCAACTACTGCAAGTCACTCTGTGTCAGACCCAAAAAATTCAAAACCAATCAACCGTAACAACAATAAAACCAACAACAACAACAAGAGAAAAACAAAAGAAACCAACTATGGGTTCCATGTTGGAGTGTACTTTTGGCACTCCAGTTGTGTAACCTACCCCCACTTCCTTGCCCATTTTCACCAGAACTTCTCTATAAAACATGACCTTCTTCCTTCCCCAGCAGCGCTGCAGGGACAGCCCAGTCACTCTGAAATACTAAAAGCGTGGTGGTCTGATACATGGAATTATGAAAGCTACATGCAGCGGTTGTCACTATTTCTTTCTAAACAATATTGCTACCCTGGCTCAAATGACAGATTGCTGACCCTTCAGGACTCCACAAATTCAAAATACCTGCTCTAGCTAACCTGCCTCAACACACAGGCTTTCCCTCAGGTATATTCCTGTACTCTAGCAGCAACATTTTTTGGGCTTAAAATAGTTGTTACCTCTCTCTGTATATTCAGCCCTGATTTACTTGTGAGGAACATTTACACGCTTGCTGTATCCGTTTGGGGTTTTCTTGTTCAGTTGAGTCTTGATGTAAGTTTTTGAGTTTAAGTTACTCATGGCTTTCCAAAAATCCTGTTATATCTTTTAATAACAAAAGTCACTGTTGATATTCACAACTCAAATTACACTGACCAATGTAACCGAGTTTTTCTAAGCCCTTGTAATTCACCTTGGCTTGCTAAGGCCATAAGGGTCTACTCATTGCTGATCATAAGGTATGGGATTTGGCCATTATTTTATCCTATGCCTAGGAATATATTCCTTAAAATCATTTGGATAGTCTCCTTCTCCTCTAGAGTCAGCAATGCCTTGCAACAGAAATTTCCAAATCCTTCTCTACACCGTGGGGTATTACACATAGGCCACTACTTTCATCTGTTTAAGATAACAGAAGCTTGCCTTAGCCAATTAAATTAATTGATTACAAAGGTTTTGAGACAGAATACCAAAGGTTTGAAAGTTTGAAACAAAGCCAATATTACACAAACTGTTTTTTTAGCAGTCAGCAAGGATTTGATGAGAACAAAATTGCATCCAACCAATCCCATTTCCTTTATGGAAGATTATAATGAAGTAAAAGGCTTGTGAATAAACAATAGGAGCTATAAATCTTGTCTTTCATTATGTTTTTGACATTGGCTGATGTGATCTTTTTATAAATAAATTAGGCAAACCAAGACTGGATGAAATACATTTGTGTAGGAACAAAATGGAGAAACATACCAGAAAAGTGCCCAGCCATGCTACAAAAACACAGTTGTGAATTAAGTCCTTATCTTTTTTCCAAATCAATATTTCCAGCAGCTAGGATATTGAACTAGGAAGAAACCCAACTGAAATTCAGGGACTGAGGTAAAAGTACGGTCAGTGCCAGTGCTGAAAACCAGGAACACTTGACATTTTCATGACAAACTGACATTTTTTTTCTTTTCAAGAGAGTATTACTCAAGAGGAGGGCAATGTCACCCAGTGCTTCGACAGCCAAGTTTTTGGGCAATACTTCTGTGGAACACTATCTGGGAGTCACAATGAATCTGTAGGTGGGAGGAGTTATTCTGCTGCTGTTGCTAGAAAAGCTAACACTCTGCCAGATCACACAAGCAGAAGCATTGACTACAGGGCTCATGCAGAACTCATTCCACTCCTGTCAGCATTTGCTAAGCCTCAGATGAACAGCTGTGTATCTGGTTCTGGGCAAGGCACTTCCTGCAAGGTGGGGAGAAGCTGGAGGATGCCTGGGAGAGAGCAATGAGAGCAGCCAAGGGTTTGAAATCAGACTGTTTAATCTAACACGAGGGAAGCACAACACAAAAGGCAGCTGCAAAGGGAAAGAGGAAAAACTTTGTTTCTTGGTCCATGAGAGTCAGAGGAGGATGCAAAGAGCTTAAATTCTGGTAGGAAGCATTAGGTCTAATGTTTGACAGTGGTCTCCTAACAGTTTGGCCTCTGCTGCAGGGCATCTTAGAAAACTGCACCGTTTTTTGCAATCTATGAAAAATTTCACAACCATGCAGGTAGTTCATGCTGCTGAAGAAGGCTGAAGATCTCAGAGACCTTTCCAGGCAAGCCTGGCCAGGGAGAGGCAGGTAAAGCTGTTCTGAGGGTGGTGGTAGTGTTCCTCTGGCTCTGGTGGAAATGTTCTGCCCCACAAAAGGTGCTGCCTTTGATGCCTACTCCCCCTTGCCTTTGTTGTCTCAAACCAGGTCTTGCAGGCTAGTTGCAAAAGCAATCTCCCAGTACCTAAATGAGGATCACATCATTGTAATAAAACAAAGACTTCAGTGCTCTATACTTCCAGTTTTTTTTTCCTTTCTCTCTTTCTGTACCCCACTTAAAACATTTAATATGTGTTTAAGTGTGCTGGTTTCCATGGGTGTAAGCAGACCAATACATAAAACTCTGAACCTTGACTGCCCTCTTGTTACACTCTGATGAGGCTGTGCTTAAACTACTGGTTTCATGGCTGCATGTAATCAAATAACCAGCAGAAGCAGCAGTTGCAGTCTGTAGCCCCTGGCCTAATGACCCTATGCTTTAATTGAATATATGATGCATCTACCACAGAAAATGTGAGGAGGAAGACAAACAGAGAGTGAAACACAAGTTTCACTTCATCCAGTTTTCTATTATTTCTACCACCTATATTTATGTTGTTCCAAAAATTATTTTTAATTTTCACTTTATCTCACTGCCTTAAGAAAACAATGAAAAACAGGGAGATTGGTTTCTTTTAAGACACCTACTCAGATAATAAGCCAGTTTTCCCCTCAAATCATCCATCCCACTGATGTGGTGCTAAGAAGAGCAAGCAGTTCCCCCCCTTCACCCTTCAACCAGGACCATCAGGTGCTGCTTCCAAGAGGATGAGCATGGACCCAACTGCAGCTCATGGTGCTGGATTGAGCAGAACAAGGTCACCTGCTCCAGGTGCCCTCTAGTCCACCCTGCTCCCACCAGCTTGCATAGGTGCCTAGAGAAAGCCAGATTTTAATGTATTTCTAATTATTTCTGCCTCACAGGCAATGCAGTAGCTTGGGCTACTGACATGGGCAGGAGCTCCCTGGGCATGGGCTGGGTGCTCATGATGGATCACTGTGCAGATCCACCTGTGTTTTCTGCTGTGAGGCTGCTGAGGGGTCCCACAGACAACTTAGGTTGTCCCCACCAGCTGCCAAAACCTGCACTAGACCAACCTTTAGGCACTGAAAATCCAGACACATGCAATTTATGCATAAAAACTATTGTTTCTGTTGAAGCTAGAGGTCTGATCTACTTGACTCCTGGAAATAACCTTCACCTTCCTGAAATCTACAAGGTGGCACAGACTGCTGAAGAAGCTGCCTATTGCAGCACTCCCCTTGAGGAAGATATACCAGAGCAGATTAGTGTCTGCAAACCTGCTCCTCACACACAGCAGGGCACTTCAAGGTTAAAGCCTGTTTCCCTGGGCTCATCTGGTAACACCCAAGCTGCCTCAAGCTTTGTCTAGGCACACCTGACCACCAGGATACTTCTCTGTCCAAAAGCAAGTTTTGATTTCATGTTAGCATTAGGTCTGCCCTCAGAAGTGTGCCTGTAGCACCTGTATTCTGCTCATTAACTCTGGCACATCATCTGCTTAACATCATTATCCTCCACGGGATTATGAGGTACTTCATGTCCCTTTAAAAGGCAAAAATTCATTATGCATTGTACTGAATATACAAGTGAAAAGTTGTTTCTGAGACTGACTCTTGCTTCATCCTAAAGACTGATACTACAGTAAGTTTATGGGGTTTGTCAGAACTAGACAGTCAAAAATGTGAAATTGTACAATCAAATGTACAATTGTACAATGAAATTAAATAAAAGATGTTCTTTATACTAGTTAAGAAATAAAGAGTTTGGTAATTTTTTTGCAAACTAACTCTAAGAAAATTTGACACGAAGAATTATTTGTGTTTTCTATATTACATGACAGCAATTTATGTCAATTACTTCACTTCTTGCCTTTTTGCAGATTTTGAAGTGCTTAGATTACTTTGTGTATTTTTTCTCATTTTTGAATGAACACAGCTGTTAGCAAAGCTCATTAAAGAAAGCTTTGTACCCACTCTTTTTCAGAGCTGAAGCCAAGACTTTAGGAAGGTTTACAGAGGTGACTTTCATGCAGATAAGAGGACCACCATCAAACAGTGTCTCTTTAAATTTTAACTTCATGAGTTCAGCTACTTTGCTATTGGAGATAAAAGGAAAGATCTAATGTAGCACAAAAAATTTCTTCCTACCAGCTGAATTTTCAGCTACCAAATGCTTCTGCATGGGCTCTCTAAGAGATGGGGAACTCAACTGATTAGGCCTCAGATCTGATTTAGTACCTGCACATTAACATCAAACTAAACTTATTGGCCTCTGCAGCAATGTGAATGAATTGCTAAAAAAAGCAATGTGTAATTATGAAGAGAATTCTCTAAATTCTCATACAGTTAATTTTCATGAATGCTCCAATAGCCTGAAGGTATTTGATCCCAACAGTCTGGAATACAAAATAAGGTTGTAAGAGAAACTTTCCACGTGGTATTTCCTTTGTAATAGATAGTAATAATATATTGGGGTTTAGTACAATTATTTGAATTAAATCTGAACTGACAAGACCTGGAAGAATGTCTGACTGGTTTCCTTCACCTGCAACTTAGATCACTTTGTACACCGTTGTAGCCAGCCTCTCAACTTCATGTTTTCCCAGCAATTACACCCAGGTCACACCAAAGGACAAAATGAATATTATTTTCATTTCTGCAATTAATAGATTATTTGCCTCACTTTGTTCAATGCCAGTGTGTTTACAGAGAATAGTGTAAAGATTGAAAGGGTCTGCAAGAGAGACATTTGAGAGAGAAAGTGAGGAAGGTATGGAGGAAGTAGATCTGTCTTGAATTTCTAACAGACTTTCCTTTAACTTCTGCATGCTGCTCATCCTAGGAATATAATTAGCCTGGTGTTTAAAGCTATCTCAGACTAAATGTGAAATTTTTCAGCAAGATGGCAAATGCAAAGGTCAATTATAACTCGTGTAATTTATTGCATAATAGGTTCTTGCTCCCTAGTTGTGTTTGTGGGACTGCTTTTATTCTGAGGCTGCTACCAAATTTGACCCTCTCCTGCAAATAATTTCGAGTCTGCTGAGAACTCATGAAGACCAGGAAAAGAGGGAGATTCATCCAGTCCTGAAATGGTCTGTCTCACTTAACTTGCCTCTGGGGAGCTTCTGAAGCAAGGCCATAACATGTGGCATGTGTGACAATTTATCAGATCGTGTCATTCACGGGGCCTGGCCTGCGTACTTCAAAAGGCAATAATTTTCCCAGGGGGTGGTTTCCACAAACTAATTATTTTTTGTTTTTAACTGAATGTCTGTGCTACACATTGCCTCCATATTTATGCTCTCTCACATCTTCCCTACACCATTGTTAGCAATGACAATTTTAATAGGATGAGGGAAGCCACCTTCAGCTGAGAAGTACAAATCTGATGATACTGTTCCACTATATTGAAGAGCATGTTCATAGTCTGCCAGGGAGATAATTTGGAGTTAATGTGGCAACCTGGGCTTTTGCCCACAAACTTTAGGGAGTTTATTGACTGCCTTCCCAGTCTGAGTTCAGAGAAAAGCAAAGCCAGCTTTAAAACTTCTACCATAGGTAAACATAAAGTGAAATTATTGGGACAGCCTCAGAACAGCAGCACTGTAATTCTGCAGCACTGTGGTGATCTGGGAGAGCAGTTAGTGTGCAAGCACAGAGTACCTTCTCAAAGCCATAAAGTGAACTAAAGAGGGTTTTTTGGTTTTGGGTTTTTTGGTTTTGGTTTGTTGGGGTTTTTTTGTTTTGTTTTGTTTGTTTGTTTGTTTTGGTTTTTTGCCAGAATTCTCAAAAATTCAAGAATTCAAGTTGGTACTTTTCTAAGCAAGTTGGTACTCTCTGTTTTCAATCCAAATCTCAGCATCTCTTAAACAAGCATTTTAAATAATTTTGCCAAAACCTAAGAACACCACAGTTTCTGGACACTGTTGTGTAAACAGTTTCTCCTCCACCCAGAAATCTAAGTCTGAAAAAAACAACAACCCTAACCTTAAAAGAGAAAACATAAAAGAAACACCAATACCTACCCTAGAACTTTCTATTCCTTATTTTATTTTGTACTTTTCATGTACAGCAATGCCACTGCTCTTTGAAACACACACTTTTCTTGCAATTCAATTAATTATAATTAACTGGGTTGTTACTGCACTCTTCTATGCAATGCACAAATGCGTGGGACAGAAAGCAGCCAGCTAAGAACAAATCCAGTGGTCAGGTAAGGAAAGAAGTGCAGAGGAAAGGAGAGGTTTGTCTTCCATCAAATATGCTAATAGGAGAGTAGGCAGAGCCCTGTTCCCTTGCCTTTGCTGGGACTATTCATGTGCATAAATGCATACATGCATTCATGTTTTGACAGTCTGAGATTTTAAAAAGGAGATCAAAGAAGCTGTGGGAGGGAGTGGAGAGGAGGTTTAAAATTCTCAAATTCATTCAAGTGAGTTTTTGCCTGTGAGCCTGAATTTGGCTCAGTGCTGCGGATCAATCACTCTGCTGTATGGGCAGGCTGGGGTGGGAAACACACACACAGACACACAGACACACACAGACACACAGACACACATGCACATGTGTGTACACACACATGAACACAGGGCTCTGTAGGGGGCCAAACTTACATTATACAGTGAGATAGTAGAGACACTTCACACCGGCAAAATATACTGACTAGCAAGGCACAAAAAAGCCCTTCTTATCTTTTTAGGTTGATTGGAACTTGATGTGATTAAAGAGACGTGGTGTCTTCCTCAGTGGAGGAAGAAAAAAGTGGAGCAATTCCTCTCTTTTTGTTTGGTTCCCATTCTTTTCCCCTTTCTCTGTGTTTCTGTTCTTCTAGGATTGTGAGAATTCTTGACACTTCCCTGTTTTCTCCTGTGTTTTTACCACATATGAGATTTTTACATCTGGTAGACTTATTTCCTATTCTTTGTTGTGCCTGCTGACCAGTTGTGATTTGTGATTTCACCCTCAGCCTCCTGTTACTCCCTCTGCCTATCTCTTCACAGCCTCTGCCATAATTTTCTGCTAGCTTTTGAGGACCTCTGAGGTGTCTCAAAAGGTGACACCTCTTGAGGATCTCTGCCACACAGTAGGATGATTCCAAAGCTGTATTATCAGAAACTCCATTTTGAGCCCCAACATTTCTGCAGTGTGTAAATATTTGGGAGGTTTAAAAGACAATTCTAGAGTGCCTATTTCCTCAATGTAAATATGGATGTGTAGCAGGTAGAGGGGCATGTAGGTATTACTGCCTTTCACTGTCTCCAGCAGGGTTTCTATTTCATCAGAAGCATGCTTCCATCATATCTGTGGTCCTTAGCCAGACCTCTATGAGAAGTAGGACACAGCCTTCTTATGTAATAATAAATACTGTAAAACACAGAAAAACCCTTCTGCCTGACCTTCAAACACTTTCCAAGAAATCATTTAAGCATTTTCCAAAGAAGGCAGCAGTTATGTAGGAAGCTGCCCAGCTTGGCAAGCATGTGAGAAAGAGATGCCAAAAGTCCAATCTCATTTGCCAACCTCAAGAGTATAGTATCTATCTGCAAGTTTCTACTTGGTAAATCAGAAACAAGCATTAGCTCCTCCTCTACCAGTATTCATTAACAAGTCCTGAAATGAAAGCTAAGCGAAAGTCAGAGGTTTTGAATATTAGAGTTGGAATAATTGCTCCAGCTTTTTGTCTCACTTCTAGCAAATTTTCCTAGCCACAGAGATGTTTTTTCCTAGATTTTTTTTCAAATCTTGATTTATGATGGGAAAATAAAAGTAGATGATGCAAAAATACGTAGTTTGAGGACTTACAACCCTCCTGGCTATCTTGATGCTCCAAAATAAGTATGCATGGCTCATTTCAAATTTCATTTGTTTTCAAGTTTTCCTACCTACCTACCTACCTACCTACCTACCTACCTACCTACCTACCTACCTACCTACCTACCTACCTATATGCAATGTGATTTAGAGGTGGCTGCATTCCAAGCACTGTGCTAGCAAAGCACCCCAATACTTCAGGGCATTCTGGTTGATAGTATTTTTCCAAATCAAAAATACCACAGACAGTTATGTTAGCAGATATTTTTTAAAATAGGAGAGTAACTTTGCTCTCAGAAAGAAAGACTTTTTTGATCCACTGCTAAAAACAAACTAATCATATGTTTAAGATGACCACAAGTGGTCAAAAGAACATGGAATTTTTTTTGTTTAACATCTTATTTAAAATTTAGGCATGTTTCCACACGAAGATCTCAATCAGTTCTCAAAAAACTCTCATAAAGATACAAGACAGCTATTGGTTGCTTCTTATGCAGCAACTTGATTGTACTACAAACCTGCTGCACAGCTGACACGTTTTTGAATTAGACAAAATATCAAACCAAAGAGAACAGGGGCTGAGCTCTGTAATGCTTCAAGTGTCCTGGTCACAGTCCAGTGAAGCACTGGCTCACCATTTAAAATAACCAGTTCTGCTGCAGACTGCTCACTTGCAGAAAGTCTGGCAGTTCAGCTCTGCTACTGTAGTGTTTGCCAGATAAAGGTCCCACCTATGGAAAAATTGGCTTCAGGTACCTTTCCCTGTAGCAAACAGACCTTAGGTCAAAGAGAAAATAAAAAGGGGAAAAGTCATGTTGCAACCTGAAGCTTTGTTATCTACCCAAATAACTAGCAATCCAAAAAGTGCATCTAGGTCTGCCACATTTTCAACATGGCTTTGCATATGTGATTTTTCGTGCTTGGAAGGCATGCCTAGGGACAGGAGTGGATTTTGTTCTTCTAGGTGGGAGATCAGACTATCTGGTTGGAGCACAAGCTACAGGTTCCCAGAACACCTGGGCAAATATCTTGCATGCATATTATGCAGCTCCTAGCAGCCAAACTGTAATGATGTTGTGAGGGAAGACACTAAAACTACAAATTAACCATTTTCTGTAGAGTGTTCACTGCTGCAACTTGTTTTATCTACTCTTGCTCCAATGGCTCAAGGCTAAGAAAACCAAACTACACAAAATCACATTAAACACACAAAATGTAAAACCAATCAGGAGTACCATCATTAGAAACAGTAACTTAATTTAATGTGTACAGGACAGACAATGTAAGAAGCAACATCTTCCTCTGCCACACAGCCCACACTTGGTGTTGAGGTGTAAGGGCCGAAAATAAAGTTAATGGTGAATGAATTTTCCAGTCAGTACAGGCAGCCTAATAAACAACACACAAAATAGGAACAGACTTGAGTCTCACTCATCCTGCTGACATCACTTTTACTGAATGTTTTACTAGTTCAAAGGGCTTCTGTATAAACTTTTTGTGCTCTGGTTTAAGGCAGACATAAATCAGAAGTGTTAAGCTAGAGCAATTATGACACTTACTGGCCATAGATAACCTGTTACTTAACTGGAAATTTTAACCAGTTGAAAAGCATTTTCTGCTATTATTAAAATATATTTTATACCACTGCAGAAAGTCAGGTGTTTATACACCAATGCAGATGAGAAGGTGCTGAAATTTATGTACAGCATTAGTCACCCATCCTGTTTTTTAAAGTGTTTATTTAAACAGACAATTTCTGTTGGTACTGTAACAATTGTATGGAGTTTATAAATGCAGATACACAATATTATGGCTGAAAGAAACTTCTCCAGGTAGACAATTTTAAACATTTCAGGTTGTGTCCATAGCTGAGGGCCACATTCTTACTTGTGATATGCAGTGTGAATAAGGCTGAAAGAACCACTCTTTGCAGGAAAATAAGGCTTCTGAGAGGCATTATTCAAATCTTAAAATCTGCCTCAAGTCCTATTTAGGACAAATACTCTGCTGGTGAAAAATACAGAAGATCAACTAAAATAAATACAGAAAATATTTCAAGGTCAGTTCTGTAAGTTAAGTTTTGCTGAAATATAATATATTATCTTTAGTTTTTGGAAAAAAAAGAATGCAGCACCGGTTTGCAGGTAAACAATAAAAATCTCTTCATGTCAATACAACATTGCAAAATGTTAAGTGTTATCTGAGTAGTATTTGGTTTAGAATGCACTAGAGGGTGAAGAGAATATTTCTGCTTACTAACAAGGTAATGTTTGAACTGATTATCCAGTAACTACTGCTGATAAACCTGAACCAAATATAGGCTGATTTATTTCTTATCTGATACTAGCACTAAAAAATATCCCCAATTTTAACCCTGCAGTATTGCTTAAGTTGGAGCAAAACATTTGCCCCATTTTTGTGTTTTCTATAAATTAGTATTTTGCAATCTTTTTTGTTTTGTTCTGTGGGGGTTATTTTTGGTGTTTTGTTTTGGGTTTTTTTTGTATTTGTAGTTACAAATATTCTTCTCTCTGAGAACTATGAGGCCTCTAGGATTTCAGCTTCTGTAAGGCACCTCCAAAACAGACATCGTAAAGCCTTTAACCAACAAGGCAATTCAAGGGTTCAGGTCATACTCCCTTCAAGTCAGTGGTGAGACCATGAAGGGCAATCCACAGAGCTAATTTGTCTGACAGGACGGATCAAGAGCTGCACAAGCAGACACACTGCAGCGAGTTTAGTCTGCCTAAATTTGTAGTGTAAGTGCTAAAGCTTTAGAAAAAACCCTGTAACTTCCAAAGGCACCTGAAAAATCATTTGTTTCAGTTCCTTGATGACTAAACACATTCTCTTGTGCTTTGCTTTGGCATCCTTTAACTTGCATATGGACTTGGAAAGTACTCAGCTGCTGGGTCAATTAAAGGATAAGGCACTGCCCCAGATCATGAGACACAATCTGTAGGACCTAAGGTCTCAGTTCCCAGCAAGAATCCTCTCACATCTACACAAAGATCTTGTTAAACCTCCCTTCCTTCCCTGTTCTTCCACAGGCTAATAATCCCATAAAAAGACCAAGTAGAAAGTGAGAGCAGCCTAGCGATAGGAACAATTTAGCAGGGTTGAGGAGGTTCTGGGATCTCCCAGGACTGTTTGCACTTTTGGTACTGACCAAGAGCAACCCAAAGAGCAGCACAGATTGACCTGAGGAAGGTCAAGAAAGCAAGCCAGGTTTGAGAGCAGCACAGTCTCCGCATCACAGTTACAGCACCATGGCACTGAGCACCTTCTTCTGAACCAAACAAAATTATCCCAGATAAACAGCTCTTTTGCAACCAGACTAAGCGTTTGTGTCTTCTCTTTTGTAGTGCCACTGTAGAAGGGAGAGGACAGCAAGGGGCCAATGCTGAAAATCTTTGCATTTCAACTTCTCTCCAAAAGAGGAGAGAAAATCTTTGCATTTCAACTTCTCCCCAAAAGAGGAGAGAAAATCTTTGTATTTCAAATTCCCCCCATGCAGTAGGGAGTGGCAGCCATCAGCTCTGGCAGCTTTACTACAGGGGCAGTGCTGGCATGTGCACGGTCCTGTCGCTGTCCAACAGGTCCAACCTGCGCTGTCTGAGGACACTCCTCGTGGTCAGTGTGGATGGGGCTGGCTGTATCTGCACCCAGCTGTGAGATCTTCCCTGTGCACTTAGACAGGATGTCCTCTGACTGGCATCCAGGAGCAGACAGATGTCTGTAGCTGTCACTTGCTGAGCCAAGCAACCATCATTAGCTAAGCCAAACACGGAGCAAAAGGCACAAATGGACTTGAGCAGCAAGGGCCTGGGGTGCAGGAGGCAGGGTCCTACACATGGAAGAGAGTAATTCTCCTTTGTATACTGGTGAATTTCACTGTAATGGTGGAACTCAAAGCTTGTTCACCCATGGGAGGTGTCCCAGAACTGTAAATAAAATATGAGGTTGGATCTGGAATCCCATGTCAGTAGGCTGCAACACCTAATCTCATTAGCCCTTGGAGCAAGGCTCCTTAGCTCAAGATCAGACCAAGGCTGACAGGGTTATGACCTCTCAGGGACATAATTATTTGGCAGCACCTAACAGCTTTTTACAATGCTTTTTTCTTTGTCCACTAGACACGTCCTAACTCAAAAACGGCAGAGCAAACAGAAAAACCCTATAACAGTCAGTGTCAGAGGGTCAGCCAAGTGTCACCCGTTCAGTTTCCATAAGCAAGAAGAAAAGGACCTTCCACTGAAGAAACAGAAGTAAACAATTTAGAATCAGGAGGAGAAATTTAATTACGTGCTGAACTAAATAATAAACAGAGTACCTTCTATCTCATTCTATCAGAAAAACAAGGAAAAGAGGTTAAATGGACAAAAAGTAATTAAAAATATCTAACATATTCTTCATAAATGAGATGTTATTTGCTGTTAAATTAACCAGAATTAGAGTTAATACAGAATAGATTTATGGTTCATGTCAGAATTCATGACTGCAAGGGCTGTGCTGGGAACAAATTTTTCCTCTTGGCATAAACTGTATAATTGGATTTGTGAAGGTCCTACATGTGTTCTTGAAGCTCATAATCTGATCAAAGTCAAAGTCACTGCTTAGCATTGCAAGGTTTGTGCTTTTCTGTACCTATCTGTTTTCTACTAATTAGAACATTAAATTTGAGGGTGAAGACAAAGGAGAAATGTTACAAAGTTGCACAAAGCAAATTTATTGTACAATTTCTGCCTTTATCATGGAGAATACATCACATAACAGTACTCTGAAGCAAGTGCAGAATATGTGACTTGGTAAGATGAAATAATTTTTCCACCATGTGTGAGTGGTTACGCACTACAACAGCTAATTAGTCTCTGCACTAATTCTTTCAGAAAAGGCAGTGGATAATTCTTTTCCACAGTGAGTAGATTAGAGGGAAGACTAATGCACACATTATGTATTCGACTTATGATCTGATGGCTTTCTGGCCAACATTTGCATTGTTGTTATAATTGCCTTCTTATTTGCCATCTCGACCTCCCTGTTAGACAAATCGTAACTTAGAACTGCCCTCAGTGAAACACAAATCTTTGGAGGGGGCTAAAAGGAAAAATAAAAACTTTGACCTGAGGAAGTATCTCAAACCCTGACTATCCATGAGAAGCTGTTTGAGCACACTGCCACCGTGCCACCTGCAGACCTGCAGGAGCAGCACAGAGGGTCGTGGTGTCCTCATGGCCACGGCGCTGGCTTGCGGTGCCGCGCTCGCATTCTTGCTGCCATTGGCAGAAGCATTTTATGTATGGTACAGCCTTCCACCATCTCTACCAAGGGAAATTAAGAAAAAAATCTACCATCTCTACCAAGGGAAATTAAGAAAAAATCTGATGTAGGAACAGCCAAGGAAGAAAGCCAAATTACAGTGAGACAGCTCAAAGTGTTGTTCGCGTACACCATGCCAGAAAAGCTCTTTCACTCTTTTTCTATAGAACAGCCTCATTAAGAAGATCTACAATAGCAGAGGAAAAATAGTGTAGTTGGGACTGAAGTTCTCAACTGCTCCAATGCTATTTCTGATTGTGACTCCTGAGAGTAAGATGTGTGAACAGCTAGTTTTGGTATTTAATATAATGTCTGCATTTTGCTGTGCCTCAAACATTTATCATCAAACATCTGGTTGCAAAGGTGTCGACAGCTCTGAGGCCTGTGGGAAGCCAAAGCCCATTCCAGAAATAAAACCCTTCTCGAAAAAGGGCTGAAGGAACCATGGTCTCAGCTATTGTATAGTACACTCTAACCAACAAACTTTCCTCTGAAGAGCAGTCTCCCTTCCTACTGGGCTGGCACAGGCAGAGCTGGGCCCACAAGCTCAGTTGTGTGCAGAGTGATCACAGGCTCCTTTTGCCTAGCAATAGAGAGCAGTCTTTGGAGCACAGAGAGAAAAAAGAGGTTCCCTCTCATCTGACCTCTCACTGAAATGAGATAATCACAAGAGCAGATTGAATCTTCATTCTGCTTAATTTTTTTCCTGGCTTTTTCCATCCTTGTTCCAAAGGAGTTGAACAGCAGGAAATGCTCTCACTGTAGAATCTCGTGGCCTACAAGTTTAGTCAATCTCATGGTGATATGGATGACAAACCCATTCACGCAGAAAATAGCAAAAGGATGTACTATCACCCCCACCTCAGTTAGCCTGTGTCCTGAGTAGATGTGGGAGGACTTCTGTCTGGATTTCTGTACCCACAGTGAAAGAGACACGCTGAAGTAGTTGGCAATCATTTTGTGTTACAGTTCTAGTCCCCTGAAAAATATCAGTGTAGAAGGAAGATTCTGCATTGGGTGGATGGGATACTCACTGTCACCATGCTGCAGAGCTCCAGTCCACCTGGCATTGCTTGTCCCCAAGTTCCCCAGGGCACAATTTCCTTGGAGATCAGTGCTCCAGCAGGAGCAACCTTGCTGTCTGCACACCTGCCTTCCTCCCCCAGGGCTCTAGTTCTATTGCTACAATGGTGACCTCATTTTCTTCCTATCAGGAATTTTAATGCTTATCTCCTTACCTCATCACCCCTGGCTTTCTTATTCTAGTGAATACAGGAAACTTCATCTGTAACCCATGAATAGTTTTAGTCTTTTGATTTCCCATTTATCCATCAGTTCAATCCAGAACATTCTGCCTACTTTCAGTATTTTCCCCTTTAGACCAGTTAATAAGTAAACGATCCTTTTAAAATTTATTTAAGATGTCCACATAAGAAACTTTAAATTTAGTTAAGAGAACCATCAACAGCTTGCATAATGATCTGCAAAAAATTCTAAAAGGAGTAAAAATAGATAAATAACCATCTAAAGATGCAGTATAATGAAACAGGAATCAAAATTACCATAAATCCTGCCAGCATTTTCAGTGCTGCAGTTATTATAACATTACCATATTAATGACAGTCAACCTGGCAGTGGGGATCTTGGAAGTGACACTGGAGTCATGCATATGTTTGTACACACACACACAGTGCATTGAATATGCCCACAATCTAAAGCAGAAGTGTAAAAACACAGAGAACAGGAAAATTTTTGGCAACTTTAGTCTACTTAAAGCCTGCATCACCAGCATTGCCAATGCTTTGGCCTGGGCTGGCTATCCTTGCCCTGTGCAAGCTTCATGCACCCAAACCTGGCCAATCTTATCTCTTTTTTTGGCACCAAAACAACTGGGCCTTGCTATTTCGGCAGAGCACATCTCCATATGCTGCAGTCACAGATGACTGCCATGCAGACACTCTGTAGGCACCAACCAGCCTTTGAACACCAGGCTTGTGTGCTGCTGCCACCAAACGTGAGCTGCACATGATGTTTTCCAGTACCTTGTTGTATCCTCACGCTCATGGCAAAGGAATCTTTCCATTATGGTAAAAAAGCAGTGTAAGAAACTAGAAAAAAAAAACAGACGAAATGTTGGGATAATACTACTATTCAAAGCAGTAGTTAATTTGGCTGTTGAAGAATAAGAATTTGATAGGTAAAAAATGTATTGCAAGTACCACATCTTTGTCTTTCTCCCATAAATTCTGTGCAGGGCCTCCCTTCAAGAATGAAAGTTACCTAGACAGTAATTAGCAAATTAGGTTTTTCAATGCAGTAAGTTTTTCTGGGGTTTTTTGTTTGCTTTTTTTTGTTTTGCTTTGTTTTTTTTCAGATGAAGAATAATACTTTTTCTGGGTTTTGCAACTCTTCTTTGGCATAGCTATGGGAACCCAAATTAATCCAAAGTTTTTTACTAGGGGCTACAAGACTCACTGTGCAAAGTTCAAGCTTGTGAATGTTAACATCAAACTGCTTCACAAAGAAATACACACATTCAGTGTCATTTATGCTACCTTTAAATGTGAGGATGGGAGTGAAAACTAAGCATTTGGTAAAAAGGGAGCCACATTTGAACTGTATGAAAGAGGTAAAATAGTATCTGTTCTGAGGGTATGAACACACACACACAGAGCCCTCTACAAAATACTTGCTGTTCTTCTTACAAAAACTGCATGAAAAAAAGAAATAATTAGGATTTTGGGACATCCTGCCCTTTCTTGGATGGTGTTTTAATGGTCTGAAAGACCAATCTTCACTGATAGTATGTAGAAAACAAAATAGTCATGTGTTATTTCCTGTTAAACCAGTTAGGCATACTCAGTATATAAGTGGACTCAAATCACCAACAGTCAAAATCAGGCATGAGAAAATTACTCAATGAATGTTAGTGCTTTTAAAAGCCATTAGGTAGCATCAAGATGAGCCAAGTGGTTTCTAAACTACAATGAGGACCTCTTCACATTGGAGGAGTTCTACCTAGAAAATAGCAAACATTTAGGCTAGGAAGAAACATTATAAAGCACATATCAACATAATTACTGCTGTTTGTTAGAGTCACAATCACATGTGAAAAAAACCTAAACCTCTTAAATGAATGGGAACATAAATAAATAAAAGAGCGAAAGAAGGGTAAGGTTTCTAGTGGTCCTTTTACCACATTTCTGGGAAAATGCATGAAAGATTTCACTATCTTAGCACGTAATTGTGTAGGCAAGTAAATTGTTTATTACCTGGAAAGGGTCAGGTCAATAAACAAGTGAATTGGGGAGAAGAAGACAGAGAAGCAGAAAAGGTTTTGAAGAGCATGTGTTTACCATCCCTGAATATTTCAGAATAACCATTCTGTGTGCTCTCTGTTTAATTAATTATCCAGCTTATTAAAGATATTGCAGCAAATTGGACTCTGTCCCAGTGAAAATTGCTCTTACCATGAAAATTTTCTTTTTTTTCTTTACAAGCTGAATTCCCTCCTGGTGCAACTTGTACTCATTGTCCCTTGTCTTGTCCTTGTGAAGAGACAAGCTCTGTCCTCTCTGTAGCTAGCCTTTAAATACTGAAAAAATTGTAGTCACTTTGCCCCTCAGCCTTCTCTTCTCTAGGGTGAAAAGACTGAACTCCTTCAGTTGTTCCTCGCAGCGCAGGGCAGGTTCTCTGTCCCTTTCAAAGTCTGGGAACTTTCTGCTATAGTCTGCAGAAAGCAGTTGTTGAAGTAACTCGAACCAAGTACACCTTCAAGATGAGTGAATCTTCAGGACTCACTGACAACTAAACCAAGACTTTAACATGTTATATAAATGTGATTGTCCAGCTGTGCCCTGCACTAGTGCAGCCACCTGAGATATTGTGTGCAGTTTGGGGCACCACAACAAAAAAAATGTATTAAACTATTAGAGAGTGTCCAAAGGAGGGCGGTGAAAATTATGAAGGGCCTTGAGGGGAAATCACGTGAGAAACAGCTGAGGGTAGTTCATCTGTTCAGCCTGGAGAAGAGGGGAC
The DNA here is from genome assembly GCF_963513975.1 of Fringilla coelebs. Taxonomy (NCBI): domain Eukaryota; kingdom Metazoa; phylum Chordata; class Aves; order Passeriformes; family Fringillidae; genus Fringilla; species Fringilla coelebs. The sequence goes on along the minus strand of NC_140031.1, from coordinate 70,347,495 downwards.
TGAGGGGAGACCTCACTGGGGGCTGCAACTTCCTTGTGAGGGGAAGAGGAGGGGCAGACACTGATCTCTTCTCTGGGGTGACCTGTGACAGGACTGGAGGGAATGGCTTAAATTTGTGTCCAGGGAGCTTTACCTTAGATATCAGGAAAATGTTCTTTTCTCTGAGGGTGTTTGGGCACTGAACAGGCTCCCTGGGGCAGCCATCACAGCACCAAGCCTGACAGAGCTCAAGAATCTTTTGGACAATACTCTTATGGTGTGACTCTTGGGAATGGTGCTGTGCAGGGCTGGGAGCTGGACCTGATCATCCTTGCGGGTCCCTTCCAGCTCAGCTTACTCTGTGATTCTGTGATTCTGTAATTTGCATCCACAGTAATAAGAAATTCTTTCTTCTATTTACAGTGTATCCATGGATACCCTGTGTATACAGATCCAGTGATTTGTGCTAGTCAACAACTGTTATTTGTAAACTCGAAAGATGATAAGGTGTTTTGGTTCAATCCCAGCCAGCAACTAAATACACACAGCTGCTGGCTCACTCCCACCCCTGGTGAGACTGGGAGGCGAATCACAAAAAACACATGGCCTGAGATAAGAACAGATTAATAGCTGAAATAAAGAAAATCAATAGTAATACAATAGTAGCGAGAGGTGAGAAAGAGAACTAAAACACAAGGGAGACAAGTGATGCACAATAGAGTGGCTCACCACACATTGACTGATGCCCAGGCAGCAATTGTTTCCTGCCAGCCAACTCCCCCAGTTTACCTTTTGGACATGGCCTCCCATGGTATGGAATATCCCTTTGGCCACACTGGGTTACCCATCCCAATGATCCCTCCCAGTTTCTTGCAACAGCTCCTTACTGGCAGACCATGAGGCACTGCAAAGTCCTTGATTTAAGATAAGCACTGCTCAGCAACAACAAAAACAGTGTCTTATCAGTATTATTCCCACACTGAATCCAAATTACAGCACCAACAGCTGCTGGGAAGAAAATTCTCTCTACTCCAGCTGAAACTAAGAGAGTAGGCACTCCATATTCCATACAATTTCTATAATGCCAGATCCCACTTCCCAAAACCCCATCAGTTTCCTCTCTTTTGATACATATACACACACAGATAAAATGCCCTTAGATCATGGACCATCCCTGTAAAAGCCCACTGAGCTCACTGAATGCATGAACCCGGGCTCCATCTGTCAGAACCAGTTTTCAGGCAGAAGAGGTGTGTGGTGTTGGACTCTTGTATGTGGAAAGCAGTTCTGAATCCATCACTGCTGTGCTCATGGCTCCATCCAAATTCATTCTTCATTAACGTGTGATCAAGAGGGAGTTGGGGTCGGATTCCCAAGTGAAAGCCAACTGTGGCCTGCACCCTGCTTTCGAAAGGATTGACAAAAATACATCAGTGATACCCACTGTGGTACCACTGGTCTGCCTCAGACTCTAGTTCATACTGAAGTTCCAGCATGGCCAGCACAGCAGCAGTGATGGTGTGACTTCACTCAACCAAAGCCTCCCTTCATTCAACTAGTCTCCCTTTTCCTCAAACTTTCACACTGGCCATGGGACTGATAAAGGATGAACAAGTCCTGCTGAGCACTCCTTGTTTCCGCAGGTGATAAATCACCCAGTGGATGGGTACCAGGGAATCTTCCCCATCAGCTGTGGAAGTGATTGGCAGCTGTTGTTCTTTGACCTCCTGCAGCTCCACAGCAGAAGGGTCCTCTGAGAGACCAGGTGAAGTAGAAAGCTGCTTCATTTCCTCTGTCCCCAAGGCAGAGCTGAAAGCCCACTGCCTTTGGGTCTTTGAAATACCTTTTCCACATGGGTAACTTGTTATCTTCTGTCCTTCCACATGAGGTGAAGGGCGGTGTAGCAGAGCACATACACCTCTGACAAAACTTCATTTTTTGGTAAAAAGTGGGAAGTCTTCTAGAATTAAGCTGGAGGACAGAAACGGATGTCCTGAATAACCAGAAAGATTTACATTAAAAAAATTCCCAAACACTGAATTCCAGATAATCTGTGTGTGAAGTAGTAACAAAAATTTCAAAAGGGGAAAGTGGTCACTGATTAGGGAAGAATTTGGTTTTAGAGTGATTCATAAGGAAAATTTATAGGTCTGTGATGCAGTGCCAGTGCTAAAACAAAAATACCTAGTAGAAACATTAGTGTATTGGCCAGTTTAAGAATGAAAACCCATACTCTGCACTTATTGCAGAGAATTAAAATACACTGGGTGAGTTTTTACTCTGAATTGAGCACTCACTGCTTGAAGGTCTCACATCATCTTTCCTTTCCATTTTTTTTTTTTTGTCCTCTGAGAGCTTTTCACTGTCTTTTATTATCATTTCAATTTATAATAATAACTGCAAATCAAACTCCCCACAGCCCCCTTGCAAAGGACTCTTGGGCTCCTTCCCCAGAGGCAGTACTGCTGCCTCCTGCACAAGGCACTACAGGGTATATTTGTATGAATGGTCAAGATTCCTGGGAGGTCTTGCATCAATAGCAGCATTTCCCCCATCTCTAAAAGAGGGCTGACAACATGAAGAAATGTACAGAACTTCGTGGCAAGTTTTACACTGTGGGCAGTAAAAGATCCAAGCGGCACTAGCCCCTGGAACAGACAAAGTGGCATGCCATGAAGAAGCTGAGAGGATCATTAACATCCTCAGTGAAGAATGCCTAGTTTTGAGTTATGAAGGATGCACCAGTATAGTATTATTCAGACTGGTGTCAATATCGTCCACAACTCTCAGTGAGCACAGCAAGAGCTCACAACAGAATTATTTAATCTGCAGAGTAAAAGCTAAAAAAATTGTCAGGGTTAAACCAGGACATCATATTTAATCTCAAGCATAATGCTACTGTTGTCATTGTCTTAGGCAGGAGGGAAAAAAAGGAGACCAAAAATTCCTCAGGAATTTACTGAAATGGCTGCAGTAAGACCGAGCAAGAAGATTTTAATGGAGAGCAGTGAAACTCACGAAGCGCCCCTTTTTTTTCTGTTCTCACTCAAAACCACACAAAATCATTGAGAAGTAATGAAATATCATTTATCCTATGCCAGCACAAACAACTCCTCCATGTTAGGCAAAGAAAACACCATCTGTCATCTTTTCTCTTTAAGTTATAGAATAAAGAACTGACTAAAATATTTTGGGGCATAATTTCAAGAGAAACTTTACCATGGTCTATGAGTAACCAATGGCACAAAACCAGTACCCCCAGCTCTGGAAAGGGTCTCTGAGCAGCTCCTGGCTGAACAGAACTGGTCAATGAGCAAACCCTACTCTCTGTAATCAGCAATCAAAGTTTAGCTCACAGATGTTAGCCTGCTTTCACCTAATGTACAAATGTTAAGGCACCTGAAACATGTAGCAAGATATGTGATCTATTTGTCTAGCAGATGTAACCTAAATAAATTACTTTTTTTTCCCCCCCAACAGTTAGAAGCATTACTCCAAGCAGAGGCACTGGCATATTTTATGCACGTCTGACTGAGAGGACACAGAACTGCAAAAGGCTAAGAGAAAAGCAAAGAACATGGCCCAGATGTCTATAATTCCTTCTGCACAACAAATATTGATGTGAAGACTCTTCAGTGAAGATTCCTAAGAGAGGAGTCTTCAGTCTGAAAAAAGAGAGACAACTGAATGAGGTCCGTAACAGATGTCAATAAAGCCCAAGTACACAGAGATATTGAATAGGGATTAACTGTTCACTGTGTTCCAGCACCAGAGCTGGGGAGGGCATCACATAAAAGTAACAGAAGGCAGATAGAAAACAAGCAAAAGGAGATGGTTTTCCTTGCAGCATATGGCAAATTTTTGGACAGTATTATTTTACACAGGTTTGAAAAGTGAGGAGGCAAATTCATAGGAGAAAAATCCATAGCCAGTCATTAATTTAATGAAATCCTATAAAAATATCTATCTGCAAATGATCAAAAGGTGAGAGAGGGTATGTGTGAAAATTAATTTGTGGTTAATTTTTTATATTCTTCTACAGGTAGCTGCCCTTGGCCACTGAAAGAGACATTCTTATGTTCTTTGCAGTGTATTATGAAACTGAAAATTATTATGGACTTCTTACACACTACTATAAATGTTTTACAGAAGTAGACTATACTGCTTTAGCAATTTAACGAACATTATGCCATAAATGGCACATTTCCTTTGTGTCATGAGTTGCCCACTTCTTTTTACTTTCTCCTAAAGATAACAGGATTTATGCAGCAGGTGAAATAACATTCTATACTTGCAGTCTCCTTTTCTGGTTGCTTAGACTATTTCAAAAAGAATGCAAACCTCATTCTTAAACTCAAACATGTTTCAATCCATGTGATTAGATCTAAGGAAAAGATCCATACTGATATTGCATTTTTTTTCATGACTTCCAATCTTGAACAGAAATCAGTCTCACAAATATTCTGGATCTTTCCCAGAGTAACTTCTACTTCCTAAAAAACACCACCAAAACACAGAAATTCAAAAGTATTGTGGGATATCAGTGAATATGTAATGATATTTTTTCTTCCGTTAAGCAGCACCAGGGAAAAAAAACCCAATAATCAAAACCACAATCAACCTAAAGCCAAAGAAAAAAACCAAAATGGAACAAATGCCAGAAATATAAAATGAGCATAAACGAAATAATTGAAGAAAAGGGTAATGGTGGTATAGGAAAAGAAGAAAATTAAAAATTCACTTATCAACCCCTCATATTTCCTGTTAAAATGAATAGATATAATTTCATCTACTGGCCTGCGTGAAGTGTGAAGTTCATTATTAAAAGGCTAGATCATGTGGGGTAGTAAACTCAGTTTGCTGGGTGCCTTTAAATGCTAAACCCCTTTCTCTATAACTAACTTAAACTGCCATCTGTTGTGTTGCCAGACACTTTCTGCAGTAATCAAGAGTTTCAAAACTAGAAATTTCAAGATTTCTCTAGTTTGACATGGCTTGAGCTGTCTTTAAATACACAAAAAACCAATCTGGAGACGAGCAAGAGCTCAGACAGATGCAGGCAGAGCACAAAAACGCACGACATGTGCACAGGTAATCACAGCCTGCCGCACGGTGGACACAGGCACACAGAGCACTCCACAAACACAGCACAACCAGCAACATCCTGCTCCCTCCTCTGGCTGAGCAGGACAGTGAGGATGTAGTCACGGCAGCTGTCCCTGGATCCCAGCCTCCCGAGTTGTTGGCACTGGATATAGGAGCACCCAAGGAACAGGACCTCAGACAGAGACAACACTGAGACAGCCACATTGAGGTCTCACACAGTCACAGCACCTGCCTTTGCCCTTGACCCCCAGACCCTGACATCTCTCCAGCAGCTGGGACTCCTCTGGACCCCCAGGAGAGAGCTCCTCCCTAAACCCAGGGAAAAACAAAGGGTTAGTAATTTATATGATGAGAAGATAGGTCAGATTCTGCTAACTGCACATACGGCAAAGCAGACAAGCATAATTATTAGGGAAACAACCAGCCCTTTCTGTCATCTTCTCCCTCTGTTTTCCTTCACTTGTTCCTCCCCAAATCATCTAAATTCTTTTCCTTTCCCATCTTTGGTATTTCCCAAATTATAAATCCTCTGCAATCCTAAAATGTTCTTCCCCGAACATATCCTAAGCCTCTCAGCAGAAACCCCCTCAGTTCAAAAGCTGCTCCAGCCTTGAGTTTTTATTATAACGGGTGTCACAGCCGTGCCATGGGGTGGTGGGTTCCCTGGGAGAGTTCTGGGAAGAGCCTGGACAGGGCACAGTTCCCACCTGGCTTTGGGCTCCTGTGTTGCTCTGGCTGTGTTGAGGTGGGCTCTGAGGGGCTGGTGGCTCCTTGGCAGCAGCCAGGGCTGGGTGTTCCTGGGCCCTTCCATGTGCCACTGGCTCCCTGTGCTCCACTGGGGGGGTGAGCAAGGGAGCATTTTAAGATCACAGACATGGTCATGGAATGCACAGATTCCCTTGAGTCCCTTTGTGTCTGGGACCCGTCCCAGGTTCTCAAAATACAACTGAGATTATGTAACCAAAGCTCTCATGAGTATCTGGAGGTATCAGCATGAACCTAGCTCAGAGCTACTTGCCCTGTTCACCTCCCTGAGGTGCCAGTTTTATTCAGCTGCCAAACAATGTAGCTGGAAATAGGGAATGAGAGGCTGGAGAGCAGCACCGTGGAAAGGGACTTGGGGATCCTGGTCCATGGCAAGTTGAACGTGAGCCAGCAGTGCCCTGGCAGCCAGGAGGGACATCCCTGTCCTGGGGGCACCAGGGCCAGCATGCCCAGCTGGGCAAGGAAGGGGATTGTGCCACTCTGCCTCCGGTGCTGGGGGCAGTTTGGGAGACCACAATGTAAAAAAGCTCTAAAGCTATTAGAGAGTGTCCAAAGAAGGGACACAGAGCTGGTGAAGGGCCTTGAGGAGAAGCCTTGTGAGGAGAGGCTGCGGGCCCTTGGTCTGTTCAGCCTGGAGGAGACTGAGAGGAGATCTACTTGGAGTCTCCAGCTTCCTCCTGAGGGAAAAAGGAGGGGCAGGCACTGATCTCTTCTCTGCGATGCTCAGAGGTTCGGGAAAAGGCATCGACAGGACATAAGGGAATGGCCTGAAGTTTTGTCGGGGTATCAGGAAAAGATTCTTCCCCCATTTGAGGGGGATGACTAATTTTAAAATGAAAATGTCTCAAGTTGTTTGGATTTTATTCTGAACTGTTGTGTGAAAATGTGGTTTACTAACGTTAAATATAAGAGTACTAGAATAGCCACACACGCCTTGTCAGTGACACGTGCCCAGAGAGAACGAGCACCCGTGGCTCGGCAGGAGGAGGAGGTCAGAGAGGCTCTGTCGCTAGGATGACTTCCCCGAGCAACCCCCTTGGAGCCCCCCTCGGGGCGGGGGGGAGGCTCCGCGCTAGGGTTAACTCCTCCAGACCACCCAATGATTCCTCCGGACGATCGGACTGTGGGAGGGGCCACGCTGTATATAAGGAATTATGAACGGCACCGCAGCGCCCAGCCCCTAGCCTGGAGCCCTAAGTACTACCTCAGCTCGCTGCTGCCCTGCCGCCGCCGCTGCCGCTGCCGCCGCTGCCCCGCCGGTGTCCTGCTCGCCGCCGCCCCGCTGCCGCCCGCCCGCCGCCGCCGCCGCTGCCCGGCCGCTGCCCGCCGCTGCCCTGCCTCGAGGCGCGATGATCCCGATGCTGGCCCTCTCCGCCCGGCACATGCTGCGATTCTCTGAGCAAACACGGGTCTTCCATGCCGACAAGCTATGGGATGAAGGGAAGAGCAGAAGGGGAAAGAGAAGGAACCGGAGGCTGTCCCGATCGAGAGGATGCAGAGAGAAGATGTGTGAAAATCAAAGAAGCAATACAGGACAGTTAGAATGTTATTGATGCTTGTTGTACTTTGTTAAAATAAAGAAAGAAATATGTAAATCCTGTATCCATTAGGAAGACTTTCCAGAATTCCAAACCGTTTCTCAAGAAAACAGTCACATTTCAGCGCAGGCTTTTGGCATGCTCTTGATTAATGTTAACCTAAAAGACAAAAGTTAATATTCTCCAGGTACAGATAACATTGTAAAAGTTTTCCAACACTAAGTGTCAGTTATCCATTTTAAGAAATTGAACTTTCGTTGTTTCCTAGGAAAGTTGTTTTGTTTGTTTGTTTTAGACTGTTAGAATTGTTGTTGTTCTGCTGACTTTCACTTGAAATAAACCCACGAGAGTTATTACTATCCTATTCTCTTTGCCATCACTTCACAACTGTAGTCATAGAAAATTTAAACCACAATTACTACCTTAAACTATTTAACACCAATCAAAAACTTTGTCAGCTGCTACTGAGTACATAAAATGTCCAATGTTACCCCAAAAATAAATGACAATAAAAAATATTTTCCCAATAAAATAAATGAGTTAATTTTATTAAAAAGAAATACACCTCTGGATTGTATTAAAGAAAATTGTATAGGCAACTTTTAAAATTCTCTGATATAGAAAGATGAAGCCACTAAGCTATATGATACTGGGCCACTGGGCAAGATGTATCCTTAAAAGAGAATATACAAATCCACACCACATATTATGGTATATGCAGAGTCAATGAATCCACTTACTTCCTCCTACTTTAATCTGAATTAATTGAAAACCAAACTATTGTAAATTGCTTCTCTGTAGGCTATCTATCTGATCATTTTCTGCCACAGAAATACAGCAGAGAATTTTTCTATGAAAAACATGCATTAACACACAGTTTATTTTCCCGAACCTCTTATGCAGAGAAGAGGTCACTCAGGCCTTCTAATGCATCTTGCAATTTAAAATACTGTGTTGTGAAGAATATTGCTCTCTTGACCCAATTTCAGCCTCTTATTTCCAGAGCACTGCATAAAAGCTTGTGTCAGAGCATCCTTCAAACATATTAAAGCTGCTTGAACTCTGACAGAGCTGTATTCAAGTTCCTCTTGCTGTACACACAGGCAGTTGATGTGAATGAAGCCCCTTAAAAGTTTTGCTGTTATTTGAAACCACACAGTCCCTCTCTGGCCCCTGTTGTGCAGCCTTTGTTACTACCCAACAGAATTACATCCTTGTCCTTTTATCAGCTGAACTACCCTCCCCAAATCATCAGCCTCCTACTTCTATGTGGCTACATGCATGGTTTCCTTGAACTCCAACCTTGTTTTGACTCTGCATAAACCTGGTACTTTACATACTTTCCTATAAATTCTCTGCTATGTCTTAGCAGAGAAGTTTTGGTTGTTTTGGTTTTTTGTTTTGTTTTTGGTTTTTTGGGGGGGGGAGGTGGGTTTGGTTTTTTTGGTTTTTTTTGTGGTGACCTTTCAGGATCCCATCCTCATACAAAGGTGCTCCTCATCCAGGAAATGAATTCTTTCCTAAAAATGTTCTACTAGTCATCTTTATCTCATTTAAGGACTCCTCAAGGAGTCCCTCCATAGTGAAAAAAAATTTGACAACAATAGCATGCAACGAGTTTTAAACTGTGTTATGAATTTTGTTGCCCATACTGTTGTTCTCCTCACACATCAAACCCTGGAGCACATTGTAATAAGAATCATCTGAAAAGACAATGACGTGCCTCCATAGTACAGAGGAAGAACTGTTATATTCACACCATTGGTTCTTACCAAAGCTAAAAAAACAAGAGGTCATAGGGTTAAAGAAGGCTTTTAAGACAATCAGGTTCAGTCTTCTGCCGCTGTCACATCTGAAAAATATCTTAGGTTTCCTTTCTGCGACTGCAATCCTCAACCAGAACAATGCTGCCTATGTTAGTCTATTCACTTAATACTCCAAATACTACATTTGTAACCAGGATGAAGATGTAATCCAAGATATCAAGTCTGTTCTGGACTGGGTGAGAAAACTGAGGCATTCCTTATGTCCATATAATTAGCTGATTAGGACAGAATGTGTGTTAAAACAATGATATCATGTTCTGTTCATTAGTCAAAAAGGCTTATTTGCAACTCCTAATGCTATTTTCTGAAAGGAAACACCTCAGACATCCATGATAAATGCGTCTTCACTGAAAAATTGCCAAACATACTTTAAGATCTTAGAAGCTCCTGGAAGTATTCTAACTAGTTTCTATTTTATATGGATGACAAGAAGGGTACTTTTCTAAGAAAAAATGTCATCTAGGAGGACTGTGTGCCATAATGTTCTGCCACCACTCAGATAAAAAAATAAAAAAAACCTGCATCCACCTACAAAATAATTTCTGCGAAGAGAAGGTAACAGTTATTTCAGAGAATATATGGTACAAAAGGCAATTACTAAGTTAAGCATTTCCATCAAGCCTGGAGATCACAGAGATCAAAAGAGGTCTTGTTTTTCTTGACAGTGACCATGACTCACACAAAATATTTTGGTGATGATGGCAGTCCTATACCTACGTACACTTAAAATGGTAAAAGGGTCAGCAAATTTTATATATTCAAATTGACTTACAAAATAATATAAACAGTGTAGCAGCAAATATATCAGCAACATGGTTTCCAGATCTGCTAAAGTCAGGGCAATACCAAAGCAGAGCAATGTGTGGCCACAGGGGCTTTCAGCATATATTTATAGGAAAATAGTACAGAAGCCTACAGTGCTGCCAAGGGGCATGGTAAATTAAATAATTAAAAGAAAAATTCACAGGAAAAGTGGATCTGGTGTTTACTTGTCATTGTTTCTTTTTTTGTTTTTTTTGGCCATGATTTCCTCAAAACTACAGCAGCTGAAGTTGTGAGCAGCTTGAGTGGGCAGAGTGAGACTGGCACAGCTCGGCTACTGGTGTAAGACCACTAGGAGTAAATTCAGCTTCAGTGTTTGTCTGCAGCAACCAGCTCCATTAATCTTGTTGTCTCACTTTGGGTGAAGGGAGAAAAAAGGAAACACGCAGAGACTAAGATTTTGAAAGTGTTGTTGCAGAAATCACAACACACTGTGTAGCTACAACAATCCCGAAGTTATAAATCAGTGGATAGGTGGCAAGAAGTTTTCAGTGCAGCACATTTCTAAAAAGCCATTAAACATTAGCCTTCTAAACAAAGAATGGTAATTATTCTGTGGTTCTTCCAGGCAAAGTGCAATAGCATGGCATCTTAATGTGTAGTACAGAGCCCCTGCTTTGAGCCAAGATCCACCTTTCAAAGATCTGTAATCTCAACTTTCTATTCTTGTTTTCTCATTGCTGTAATTAAAGATCTGGTTTCCTAAACCTGAATGTGATCTTCTGCCTATGACCTGAGAAATAAGTGTTTCAAGGAACATTTGAAAACTTGGCACATTTTATGACTGACACAAAGAAGTCAATTTTGGTACTTATTTAAATTGGGAATTCCTCACCATGACTGAGATAATGAGTTAGAACAGGCATATATCCAACAGCTACACCTTACTGATATTACTCTCTCTTAGCAGCACAAGCATGGACAATTCAAAGAAAAGACAATGAAATTACTGCTTTAAAAGAAAACATTGCTTTGGGGTTGCTGCCTGAGTCTTTCAGGGATCAAAATTGCTATAAGGGACAGCTATGAATTTATCATAAGCCAACATTTTAGTACCAGAAGATGTGGGACCAGTAGTTCTCACAAATAAGTGTATTGTATGTATAAACCAGGAGTTACCAACACAGCAATTTTTCAGTTCTACTTTTTTCCTTTTATTAGCAGGGCAACTACAAATTCACAAATGAACTATGACTGTTTAACTTCATGGCAAAGCCATTGGCAATATTCTTCATTTCTTGTCAGTGATAAAGTTCTGTACACTGCCTCATGGCCCACAGTCTGTGCTTCTGACCCCCTTGGCCGAGGCACTGCTATCACAGAATGGTACCCTCCTTGACCAGCTCAGCAGAGACCTGCTCTGTCATTGGCACATCCCCAGGGCTGTCTCTTGGAGAAGAAAAAGGTGCCCCTGTTAGAAGCACTAAATGAGAACAATAGGGATGGAAAGAGGTAATAAGTTCCCAAACAGATGAAACTACAGAAAGACCTTGAGGGTGTCACTGAAGTCTGTCCAAATCAAGTTCAACAACTTTTTTTGAGATAATAAAGGCATTTTGGTGAACAGCTTCCAGGTTCACTATGATGAAATGACTGCAGAGAGGCCACAGACAAGTGTATCCAGGAACCCAGATAAGGCCAGAGGTTAAAACTCCATCTGTCATTGGACATAGGTCTTTTACTACACTCAGCTTGCTGCAGTCAGGAAAACATTTAAGACACCCTAAACATTATTAATTATGGTAGGCAACGTATTCTCTGGGTTGCAATCAGCATTACAGGGCATTTAGAGTGTTTGCAGGACAAGACTATCCAACAACTGGGAACTGCTTGTGAGACTCCATGCACACCACTCTTACAGACACTATTGCCATGTACTGCTATGGTGCACTATTGCTACTTAGGCAGTACTAAAAATGACAGTGTGACCACTGATTTTGAAAAAGGAACTAAAATATTTCAGAAGCCATTCTCTTTAAAATTCCCCTGATGGGATATGGCAGGAGAGGAACAGAATCCAGTCATTTGGAATTCTTTCATAGAAAGTTACAGCACTTTTCTTAATATCAGATGACAGAGGCAAATAACTACAGAGATAATTTTAAGGCACTACGTCTTTTACTCTTCAAATCAAGAAGAATCAGCTCATCATCTAAATCTCCTACATGGCTTTGCAGTCTGCTTTGAGAATAATGTGAAGGTAGATTTTTTTTTTTTCAAGGGTAGAATGAGAAGGTATACTATGTAAGATAGAGGAACCAAGGACTAATCACTGTTCAGAGAAATCACGGTTCTCCTTCCAGATACAAAGAGACTTTATTCTGAATTTAATTTTGTTACACACCATATTACACTGGGAACCAAAATTGAAATAAGCAGTTCTAACTTTTTTACTTCCTGCCCATAGGGAAATAGTTAGATATTTGTCCAGAGACATAAAACAGCAGATAAGAGAAAGATGGTTTAGCGTAAATCACAGTTAGATAGAATTAATTAAAGGGATATCGAACATATTTTAAAACTTTATAAGACTTTAGCAACACTTTCATGAGGAAAATTTGCCCCCTTCTTGACAGTATTTGGTTTTAGATGTAACTTTCAAGTGCAGCTGCTTCATAAAATAATATTTATTTTGTTTTCCTGCCATCTCGTGGCTTAACCGCAAAATGCACTTAAAAAAAAAGAGGTACAATTGCTGGTCTGTGAAGTGATTGCTTTTGGAATACTGTTTGGCCTAAGCTGTGCTCCAGACCATCACCCCCTCTTCCCTAAACAACACTGCAGCTTGCAACGGCATGGACCTGCAGTCCAATGAATTCCTGCAACAGCTAGATTCCATGGAAGGAAATTGAGGCAGCTAGCCCAGGTCTCGCCAGAGGGGGGATGGCCCATTCTCTCTTCCAGACTGTTCCCTTGACCCACATCTGCCTGAGCCAGTGAATTCTTATTGCATTCCTGTTTCTTAGTTAAATACATTAGTTTGAATGATTATGTGAGAAGTGAACTGAATTCTAGTCTGGCTCACTCACAAACTGAGGCAAACCCTACCAGAGCTATGTAACTGAAGCATGCAATATTATTAGTTACACTTCTCACCATCTGGAAAGTTGCATTTGGCAGTATGTATGAGTGCTAAGAATCCAGCTGTAGCCTTTTGGGATTTTTTGGCATTTACAGGGAATGGTCAAGCTATCTGATTTAATACAGCTCATTTTAAGCAAACATGAAATCCTAATGCCATTTCTGTCATTTTATGTGGGCCAACTGTAGAAAATAAAGACTTGCTTTCTATCACACTATGATTGAAAGGCATCACATTGTACGTTTCCCTAATCCAGCCTAAGTTAATTGAAGATCAGACATGAAAAATATTAGAGATTTTCTACAAAGTTTAGAGGTTTTTTTGTTTGGTTGGTTTGTTTTGTTTTTTGCTGTGGCCCACTTTTTAACTGCTCAACAGCAAAACAAAGTTATTTGTTTTCTTCATGCCTGTGACATATTTGTATGAAAAAAATTTTGCCCATGCTGCATTTGAAAGAGCCTCCTACCAAAGATGTATAATCAGTTAGATTTAGTGGCTCATGTGACAGTTTGTGGGTGAACACTACATGTGCATGTTTTTAGCAAGAGGTGGCCTCTCAAGATTTCATTGGCTGGACTTTCTAGAAAGTCAGACTCCTCCAGCAGTTGTCCTGCCAGCTGAAATGCTATGCTAGTCTGACTGAATATACCACGAGTGGTTAAGTGCAAAACACTTTTGCTAGTCTATGATTTAGCAAGAAATTTTCTGTACCATATAATTCCAGGTGAGCCAGTAGAAGGTTTCAACCCAAAATTGTTTTAGTTAAATATCAGTTCTCCTGTGCCACTTGCAGAATGCTCTTTCCAGTTCATTCCAAGACTGTGGTTTTCCAGGGCAGGTTTTTCTCTAACTTCAACTTTCAACTGTTCTACTTACACCTGAGTTGCAAACCTGGATGCTTGTATTTTATTTTATTGACAGATAACATAAACTGGGTAGTTAGAAAGGTGTGTGTGGGGGGGGGGAATCTTAGAAGTCAGCTGCAGAAGGAAAGCAATTGCAGGATTTCTCACAAGATCCTCATAAAGAAGTTGACACACCAGCTGGAGGACCAGATAGTGAGGGAGGTGATGGCCAGGCACAAAGCCTGGTGGGAGCAGTGTGACCCAGGGGTCAATTTACTGGGTCTGAACCTCTTTCACCTTCATTAATGTTCCAGACCATGGGGCAGGCATCTGCACCCTCCACAAATTTGCTGATGGCACCAAATGGAGGGGGCGGGGGGGCTGATACACCCGACAGTCGTGGTGCCATTCAGAGGGACCCAGACAGCCTGGAGAAAGGGGCTGATAGAAACCTCATCCAGATCAGAGGACACTGAGATCCCGGCCGGCTTCAACCATCCAGTCCCTGGGTCTGCACTGAAGAACAGCTTTAAAGGACTACACAGCCCATGTGTTTTGTGCAACACAGAAGGCGTGGGTCTAGAAAGTCTGGATTTTACCGCAAAACTGATGCCTGTGCAAAGACCACAAACTTGCAGAACTCTGACATATGTGGAGGGCTTTCTACTTTTCACAGTTAAAAGTAACTTAAGTTTATACTTAAAAAAACCCCCAAACCAAAACCAAAAACTCAACAATGCTTTGAATTGTATTGTCAGTTATGAGTATTTTTCACTGCTTGAAATTGCTCGGATCTGCAGCACTGATCAGATTCATGTAGATTTGAGTGCAATGTCCTGGTAACACCGAGCACAATGACCAGCTAAAAAACTGAGTAGTCAGAAGAGGGTAATGATAAACAGACTGCTCATGAGCAAATTAAGCACAGCTCTAGGAAGAGATCAATTGGTCAATCAACCAGTCATATCACTCTCCTATAGAATTACAAATCTAGAAAAAAAACCAAAATTCATTATTGATATGTCAAATAGAACTGTATTACAGAACACGTATTGGCACAGACCTTGTAGTTACTTTTCATAAGTTCATAACTGCTAAAAAAGACTAAGGCTCATAATAAATATATTGGGCTCCCTTGGTAATCACATCCCCTGGCCCACTGTAGCTTATTCATGATAAAATAAATACTTTAAAAAAATCTAGTAAGAAAAGGCTGCTTTTTCCTCAAACAGTAACAAACAGTGACAATTCTTGAAAAGCTGTCTAATGGCTCTTGTCAACCCATCAGCCAAAGGGATGTAGATGCCCCAAAGAATGAAGGACGTCATCATCGCCACCCTTCTGCACTGGAACTATCTGACACCTCTAATTGCTCAAGCCTACATTAATGCTTGTAGAAAGAAGAAAGCTTCTAATGAGGCAGAAAACTAGGAGAAAAATCCCAGCTTTTCAACTTATCTGTAGCTATTGATTACTTGGGAAAAAGAAGTGAGAAAACAGAAAGCCTGGTAACATGGATCTTGGATTTGGGTTTTCATTTCCAAAATTCAGATTTGATTCTGAAGAGCTGTATTAATTTAATTCTAAATGGAGATACTGTATCTCCATATGATCAAGTCAGCTCAACCAGCAAAGAACAGTCTTGGCAGGATAAAATATGATGGGTTTTTTCGAGTCCTCTGTGTGACACAAGTTCAGACTATATTTTACTTTGAGAATATCAAATACATTATTATTAATGGCAGCCTGCTGAGCTTTAGATATAATACTTGCCAGAGAGATCAAGGATATCTTTTTTTATCTGGAAAGGGCACTAAATGCATCTAAATTTAAGAGAAAAAAATTGGTCAGAAAAACTTTAATGAGGTAACTGTATGCCACTGATCTTCTCCCAACAGCTGGAGTTAAGGTTTCATCCAGTTAAATACTTTGGGTACTTTTCTTGGTTGGAACCAGCGTGCTGAGTGTCATATATGAGTGAGCACATTATGTATTAGTGGTTCTATAACTTTTTCTACAAAATCAGAACTTGGTCCAATATGTTTGGTAAACTGCAGGCATTTTGCTGATGTGCAAGACATTAGGATTAAATGTCTACAGTTCCTTGTGTCTGAAAAGCAGGCAAGATTGTACAGAGAAGCATCTTCAGTGATCAAAGTTATTGCCAAGCACTGGTAAACTAAAATTAAATACCAGTAGTTAATCTCCCATTTTTCCAAACAACAGGATTTCTAGTATGAAATATCAGGCATTCTAAGCATTCTAAGCATTCCTCTTCATGGAGGTGAATGCAGATGTTTCCAGAAAGAAAATTATTTTATCTAGTTACTTACCAGTCGGGGGATAGAGGTATTTTAGGCTTTTTGACAGTGTTTGTGGGTCTCACCCATTCTGGTAATCAAAATTCACCCGTGCAAGGTGTTATGTAACAAGAGGAACAGATGTTCTTCCACAGCAATACAGCATACCTCAGGCATGACACAGCTGTGGTGTATTTTGGGAGTGGTTCAGGAGTTACTGTGCAGAGATGGGCCAGAGAGACCAGCAGGAAGGAGCAGCAAAAGCTCAGCTCTGGTATTGTTAGCAGTATTTAACTTTCATCTCCTCACAGCAGTTTTCTCACATAGGCACAAGCTGGTGGCATTGTGGGTATTACTGTAACTCATGAAGGAATGTAAGACAGGAAAAATATTCAGCATCACATCTCACATGCTTCACTGACACTGTGCTCTGCACAGCTGGGAAACCAGAAGGTATGGAAATACTTCACTGTGAGCAAGAACCAGTTTATAAATCCTGAAAGCACCCTGTGGGCTCATATAATAAAATTAATGTAAATATGAGAATACAGAGTATCTACAGTCTATAAGACTACTTTGCAGAAATCTTACAGATCTCCTAAACTTGAGAAACTTGATGTACAAGTTTCCAGAGAAGCTTTAAAAAACCCAAATCTTCTGTTATAATCCACCCAGTCCAAGGAAACATAAAACATTCATACAAATAAGGTTTTATTAAAAAATCAGCATTTTCCTATGCAAACTTACCAATTCCCCCCTTCAAGAAAAAGAAATTTCCCTCTTAAAAAATGAAAAACCTACACTGGTGGTTTGAACTAGTAACAACCCCCGGGGAAGGAATGTCATGCTCAAAGGCATGAAAGCACTGGACTTCAAGGAGTGTAACAGGGCAAGGAAGAGGGGAGAAAGCAGCCAGGGACTGGCCAAATGTACATCTTTTCACTCAGAGAGATGTAATAGACAGCAATCTGAAGTAAGATGAATGAAGCATGTTCCTGTACAGTCACTATGCTTTCAACTCAAAACTTCTCTCTTGATTCTGTAATTTGCAAAATTTTAAGGATTGCATGGAAAATATCATCATTTTTTGTTTAGTATGTGCTAGCATGACCTTTTTTTAGAGAGCCATTTTCAATTAGGGAAAAATGAGCAAGAGTTGTAAATTGCAAAGGGGACTAGGGACAGCCCAAAAGGTTTGGTGTAAAGCCCTGTATTGAAAACAAAACCATGCTCAAAACACTCATTTTGGGAGCCAGCATTGGCCAAAATGAGCAACATATCACCACACAACATATCACACACTACTCTAATCATCTGCTTTTTAATCAATTTATCTTCCTGTCTTTACAGGTCACTATCCAATGTGTTTGCTGGACTGAATGATGCCCTGTGAACAGTGCAAGCCTGCAGGAAGCAAGCACTTATACACTTTTGAAGTTTGCTTCAGCTGTGGGCTGGCCGTAGGCGCTGCCATTTCCTAGGACAGGAATCCGGCCTGCTTGCCACTTCACGGAGCAAAGAGAAACTTCAACACTTCCTCGGCATCTTGCTGAGTTGTGTTGCAAGCACTGCTGACTGGACCAGGAGTGTCTCAGTCTTTCTCACCTCAGTGTGTCACTCACCATGCTCTGCAGCACCTTAGGCTCTTTGTGGCTGGACAAATATGATGTTTTCAGTTTCAGGTGCTGTGACAAAAGCCACAGCTAACAGCCACCTGGAGATGTTGACCCAGGGAATCTTCCTTCACTACTCCTGCCCACCACATTGGAACTTATAGGACATGCTTCAGCTGAACAGCAAACACACAGGACTCTGGAAAGCTGCAGCCCTGTGTAAACCTTTATATGGCCACTGTAAAGAAGCCCTGTTGTCCCCAAATCTGTTCTTGCACACGGTGTGCAGGAGGCCAATCCATACACAGAACAGCGATAACTGATTTATTTACATACCTGTGCAGCAATGGGGGCTTGGTGGCAAATCCACAGAGCCAGCACCATGACTCCCAGAATTTTTACTATTTATACATTTTAGCAAAAATATGAACTAATGTTCATTGGCTAAAAGTTGCATGGTTCTCTTATTATTTAGTAGCCTATCTTCTACAGGTTAAGTCACTCCCTTCTTATGTTAATTAGTCTGCATGCTCAGCCTTTCTTTACTTTTGGGCCAGTGGTTGCATCTCCTGCTGCTGCAATTACTTTTTACCCACTCATACCTTGTGGAAACCCAGGGAACAGGGAATATTTCTCTGTCTGTTCTGGGGTGCCCTGACCCCCAGGGGAGCACTGACTTTGACCCTCATTCATGGAGAAAGCTTCCGAGACTTCAAGATAGACTGGAACCCACAAAAGTGTGAAATAGATTATAGAGAGCAGTGTAGGTGTATCACCTGGGTGAGAAATTTAGGTTTTAGGATTTTTAGTATGTTGTGGATGGAAGCAAGACGGAGGGCACAGGATGTTGTCCTGAGATCTTTATGCTTCTTCCTTCTTCTTCATGGATTTGGGTGGTATTCTGTAATTGGGCAGAAAAGTCTGCATTGCGGGCTCTGTGGGATCAGTTATTGGGTTAAAAGGGAAAAAATCTAGGTGTCCTTTCTTAATTGGATAGTTTAGTCTTAAAAGACCTTGTAACAAGACATTGTAAGCCATTTTTGTGGTGCTTTTCCAGCGTGCTGTACCTGGTGTGGACAGCGTGCAAAACTTTAGATAAGATAATAAACAGGAACCTGAAGACTGAAAAAGTCCAGTGCGTCTCTCTTTTCTGACAGAAAACTGCTCCAGAAGGGTCTCCCCCAACAGGGGAGTCCCCAGGGAGGGCACAGGCTGAGGCCCAGAAATCGAGAAATCAATAATACCTGATTCAGCACAATTGCTGAGTTCCTTTATTAGTTTCTTCCCTTTCTTGGGGATTCTGTCAGATATTCTTGTGGCTTGTAAATTCTGCATTCTTTGTGTCCACCATCAGTGGTACATCCTTCTCCCCAAGCTTTGCAAACCTCCCATAGGTCTGAGATCACTGATGTCTGCCAAGCCCTAAATCTTAATAAGAAAATTCTGCCAAAAACTAGTTTGTTTTTCTAACATCACTTAGAGCTTGTTGGCTACTTTCTGTTTCAGGGATTAAATCTTTCTTGTTGTTGAAAGTATAAAAAGGTAATACATTAAAGAACATCCCTTCTTAAAAAATTTTTACATCTTCCACATTTTGTAACAGTACATTCTTCTTCTAGGCATTGTCAACCTCCCCCGAGGTCTGAGCATTGAACCTCCCCCTAAGTCATGACAATGAAGCACATTGAGTCCTAAACCTTAACAAGGCCATTCTACTTACACGTAATTGATCTTTTAAACACCTGGATAAACATATAATGAGTGAGCAACTGGCTCACCAGTCAGGCACAAAGGGTTACAGTGACTGGGGTGACACCAAACTGGGGACCTGTCACTAGCAGGGCTCTGCAGGGCTCCGTCCTCGGCCCTGTGCTCTTCAACACCTTCATGTATGATCTGGACACAGGACTGCAAAGTGCACGTAGGAGTTTGCTGATGACAGGAAACTGAAGGAGCTGCTGATCCCTCCAAGGCAGGGAGGCCCTGCAGAGACCTCGATGAATCAAAGGACAGCTCAACGAGGAAACATGCTGGACTCTGCACCTGGGATGGGGCAACCCTGGATGTATGGAGAGACTGGGGAATGAGAGGCTGGAGAGCAGCACCGTGGAAAAGGACCTGGAGGTCCTGGTCCATGGCAAGTTGAACGTGAGCCAGCAGTGCCCTGGCAGCCAGGAGGGACATCCCTGTCCTGGGGGCACCAGGCACAGCATGCCCAGCTGGGCAAGGAAGGGGATTGTGCCACTCTGCCCTGGGCTGGGGCGGCCTCACCTCCAGTGCTGGGGGCAGTTTGGGAGACCACAATGTAAAAAAGCTTTAAAGCTATTAGAGAGTGTCCAAAGAAGGGACACAGAGCTGGTGAAGGGCCTTGAGGAGCAGCCTTGTGAGGAGAGGCTGCGGGCCCTTGGTCTATTCAGCCTGGGGGAGACTGAGAGGAGATCTCACTGGGGTCTGAAACTTCCTCATGGAAGGGGGAGAGGAGGGGCAGACCCTGATCTCTCCTCTGGGGTGCACAGCGACAGGGAATGGCCTGAAGTTGTGTCAGGGGAGGTTTAGGCAGACATCGGGTAAAGGTTCTTGCCCCAGAGGGCGTTTGGGCACTGGAACAGAGTGCCCAGGGCAGGGGGCGCAGCACCAGCCTGACCGAGTGCAAGAAGCGTTTGGACAATGCTCTCGGGCATTCTGTGACTCTTGAAGTGTCCTGTGCAGGACAGGAGTTGGGACTCCATGATCCTGGTGCGTCCCTTTCAATTCAGCTGATTCTGTGACTCCCTGCGATCAGTACATGAGCACAGCAGCCCTGGCGCTGTCCCAGCGAGGCGGAGCCGCGCTGTCCCTGCAGATGCCGGGGCCGGGCGCGGGTGCCAGTCCCCGCCCTCCCTCACACCACCCCCGCCATTCCCAATCCGGCCCAAGGCTCCGCCCCTGGCTCATGACGTCACGGTCGCGACACATCGCGAGGTCGCGTGACGCGAAGGGGCGGTCCCCCCCGCCCCCGCGCCTGGCGGATCGCGCCACCATTGGCTGCACCGGCGGGGCGGTCGCTTTCTGATTGGCTGCCGGTGTCGCGCGCTGTCGGGCCGGCCGCGGGTGAGCGCGGAGCCGGGGGGCGGCGCGGCCGTGAGGGGAGCGCGCCTGTCCCGCGTTCCCGGCGGATCCCGGGACGGGGCTGGGGTGGCGGCTGCTGGCTGCTGGTCCTCGGCCTCGAGCCCCTGACCGTCGGCCTGCGCCCCTGGCAGCCGCTGTCTGCCACCTGAGCCCGGCTGGGAGATGTGCGGGTGTGCGGGCGGCGGCGTTTTCCGCATCCTCCGTTCGGGTTTGGAAGATCCGCGCTGTTGCTGGCATCCCTGACTCCGTGCCGTGTTCTGCTCTGTGTCTGTGTGATTAGGCATCTTCGCGCGGGAGGGAAGCAAATGGATCCCCTGCCCAATCCCGTGCCCCTGGCCTCGAAGCTGCGGAACACGCTGGTTCGGTACCACAGCATCGGAGACGGCGAGTGGCGGGTGGCGAAAAAAACCGTGAGTGCTCGGGGCGGCTTCCCGGTTCTGCTCCACAGGAAGCTGTGGGTCACCGGTGGGGCGGTGTGCCATGCCACACGGCTTAGAAACACTTGGCCGCGCCCTGCAGGACTTGAAACTGATAGACGCTGTGAAACCATCCCTCTAGAATATCTTTAGATGGCAGGAGGTGTTTTTCCCGTTCTCAGGCATACTCTGTCATTTCTTCTACCCATTTTCCGGGGTGTATCTCACGGAAGAACCTGTGTAGGATTATAGGCTTGACTTACAACAAGATGTCAAGTAGTTAGCATTAATAGTGTTGCGAGCGGCTCACGTGTACTTCCAGCGAAGCAGACGCAGCCTGCTGGCATCTGGAATCTCTTGTCAATAAACAGTTCATCATGCTTCAGGTTTCAAATGTCTTCCTCTTAGAAATGAGATAATTCTCAAGGCTTCCTCTCATACTGTTTGACCTTTCTGTTCTTTAGAGACTGCACATTATCCTAAGTTTCCTTCCCTGAAAGGGAATACAGTTCCTGCTTTCTCCAAGCAGTTTGCCATCCTCTTCTTTTGAGCTGCCTGGGTTTTTTGAGTTTGAGACAAGCTAAATAGCCTTTCCTTGTGCATCAGTCCTAGGCTGGGTGAATACTTTTTAGTGCTGTCCTCCACAGAAAGTAAAGTGTAGCAATATGGTAGGACTAGTGTAGTAAAAGTCTATCTCTGTCTTTTTATTATAGTGGTTTTGAGTACTGCTTTTATTTTTTTCTTCCATCATGAGCAGATACTGATAAGACAGAGGCAACTGATCCAAGTGTAACTTAATATTTGCAAAATTAATAAATTTGCTGTTTGGAGAGGGATGAGTGGAGCATCCAAGCCTTTCACTCTTGCAATACACCTATACCACCCCTACTCTACTAAGTGTGTTGTTATATTAAGTACTACTGTATTCCTTTAAAAAGTTACCTTCATCCTTGTGTTCCAAATCCTCAGATTTTACCCCTCTCTCCAGCCTTTCCTTCCTCTCTCCTTTCTTTCCTCCCTCCCTTTTTTCCATTTTGATATTTTGCCATGTAAAAGAAATTCAGAGCTTTACCTACCACAAGGAGATGTGTTGTGCCCCAAAATACCTTAAATGATTCTGGATGTAGTACTTAACAGTACTGTTCTTTGGGACATTTGGTCCTTTGTGCTTGTGTAATCGTGATTCCAAATAAAGTGGTGCCATATGGTACTCTTCAACACCAAAATTCAGACATTTAGTACAGAGGTTCCATGTCATAGTTACCTAAAAATCAGAAGATACTGGTTTCTCTATTTTCTCTGCGTAAGTTTAAGATAAATAGACTACTGCTTGCACGACTCTTCTAGTCAGGCATCTAGGAGAGAAAGGTAATTGAACTTTCTTGCCTGCACCTGCAGCTCATGCACACTTCTGTAACTGTGTTACAGGAGTGCAAGCAGAAGTAGTGTGGTCTTCCTGTCTGAGTAATATCCGGCTGTTGGCTTTCCAGTGGCCTTGCAATTGGAAGGCTTTCCCTGCTAATGTTGTTCCTTTATTCTGTGTGTTTTCACAGTAAACTGACTTGGCCTACCAAGCCCTCCTTCTGCACAGACCTCTAGTGTTTCACTCTGAGAAAGCAAATTTTCTGTTTTTTTTTTTTAATAATAGAAAATTACAAGTAAAAGATATCTGAAAATTCTGAGGAAAATTGGGCAGTGGTGACCAGGTGAACCATGGCTAATTATAAATTTGGCTATTATATATTATCTGCTTTTCTTCAAGGAACTTGAAGCATTTTCTGGACTTCTTGCAATTATATCCAAGTGACAATTAACATTGTGTCTTTTTTTTTTTTTTTTTTCAGAAAGATGCAACCGTGTGGCGTAAACCATCAGAGGAATTCAGTGGATACCTGTAAGTTTGCCTGCACAAGAGATATATTTTTAATGTTCCTCAGATGTGTTCTGTAGAATTTAGAAATTAAGGCTGTGAGTTCTACAGCCCTCAGCTACACACATCCTTCAGAGGGGAAGCTAAATAGGTTACCTATTGTGGCTGTACTATTCCTTTCTAGTTTTTCAGTTTGACACTTTAGCATTGCATGGTGTCTGGAACAACACTGAAGTCCTGTGGAACACACCACAGGACTCCCATTAGCTGAAGTGGCAACGGCATCTGCCTAGATGATGTCCTGTAAGGCTCAGAATCAAGCCTGGGTTCAGTAGTTATGAGGGATCACTGGGTGACAGCTCATTCGGTCCTTGGACTCTTGCAGTGACTGTGCAACTTCAAAATACCAAGTTGTGGGGTTGTTTGTGTGACAAGAAGGCCCTTCCTGTGTGAGTCTCTGTCGCTGGGTTCTGTTGGTATCTGTAGGGTTAGGTAGAGAAATAGTTACTAAAAACCAGCACTCTGAGGAAACAAAGGTCCTGTGAAAAGGTAGTGTTTAAAATTATCTCAAAGACTGATACATCCCACGGAATTTAAGTCCTGTTGAATCTGCAAGAGCTGATGGCCCCAGACACCAAGGGTTCCATGGCCCCGCCGGCATAGCAGGTTGTGTTGTTGAGCCATTGCCAGGGGGACAGTGGCTGCTGTGTGCAGGTGAAGACCCCAGGATTGTTTAAGCACCTGGAGAACTAAAGAGCACCTTGAAAAGCTTTCCAGACACCTGCCTGCCAGCCACTGACATATTCATGTGGTCTTCCTGTTCCAAGTATACTGCTGAGATGGGCTCCATACAGGTGATTATGAGTGAATATGGGTGAACTGCACAAATGAAGAGGTCAATCTGTTGCTTGATTATTTACTATAAATAAGAACATCTTAATGAATAGAAAGTATTTTTAAAATAATAATTTTGATGGATTCTTCCCCTTCAGGATTTGGAAGCCCAGTAACTCAAGAAAACAAAATTTCTGGTATCTACTAAAATATCAAATTAAAAATGAACATTCTGTAATATCATGTACCAAATTATTTTATTTGGTAATCATATGCCACTAAAGCATAATATAGTTTCTCATCAACTTGGTTCTACTCCTGTGTTATGATCTGCTCTAATCACAGAGGAGTAAAGAGAACTAACTGTGAATAAAGCAGAATGAACCCAAAAACATTCAGATATTCCCCAGAATTTGATTAAAAGCAGACAAGGCTAGATCTTGATACTGAAAATTGATACATTTTATTTCGTAGTAAAAGAGGCAAAGAAAAAGAAAGAAATAGAAAAAGGGAGGTATGTTTGGGGGGACAGGGAAAGTGACAGAGGTAGGTTAAGTAGAAACGTGTTACCCCTCTGTGGGTCTCACTGCTCCCCTCAATCTAGTCTTCTTGGTGGTGAGGGTCCCCCATCCAAAAGTATAGAGTCCCATGGATTAATATAGGTTTGGGCAGGTGGGAATGCCCAGATGCCTCCCCTGAGGGAGGCAAGTTTGACACTGTCCCTTGCATGACTCTGGATCTGTTATGTCATTTTGCATCATGTGCAGCTCTAGTGCAGGGTCTGGGGACCCCTTTAGGAGGGCCCTTTAATAGGCCGTGACAGCCCCTCTGCTGTCCCTTATGTGGATGTCCCTTAGATGTGGCTTTGCCCGGGTGAGGAGGCCCACAGCTGAGTTGGTGTGCACTGCAGAGCATGGGCTTTCACTGCCTCTGAGCAGAGGCCTTTTCACCACACCCACAAAATGTCTTCTCTTCCCCCTTTTGGTGGGAGGGTCTCTTCCAGCCTGACCGCAGATTAAACTGGGGCTGTTGCCTCCACCCCCAAGGTGCTGGGTTTAATCGTGTGAAAGTATTTTTCTCCCTCAGCCTAGGCCTGAGTCACTTTATCTTATCTCAAATCAATTTACAGTCCAGAGTTTCAGGAGGCCCATTGAGGGTGCTTCTGTGCAGCTTTTGTTACACAGTTTTGCTATAATAGGCAAAAGTCCTTCATAAAACTGTTAAAGCCGTAAACCATAGCATTTCAATCTCCAAATCCTGTTACTTCTGCTTTATGAAAAATGTTTTTCCCATTATATTCCTGATCTCCTTTTTACTTTAGGTTTACTTACCTGTGGTGAACTCCCTTGCTAGCCAAGCAATAGGAGTAAAATGACATATTGTTAAAGTTGTTGAAGAAATAAAAGGGATAATTTTTATCCATGGAAGAAATTTGCCATATATAAAATACTAACTGTGTAAAAAGAGACAATTTTTTCAGAAGAAAGTTTCTTGCAGAGAAGAAGAGATGGACCCATAGGTGTTCTCCTGTACTGTTTCTCTGATGCAATTGTCCCCTGACTGTACTTTCTGGTATCAAGGTGTTCTTGTAAGTGTACTGTTGAAAATTAATGGAATATAAAGAATTTCTTACTAAATGTAATCACATTTTTCTAGTTACAAAGCTCAAGGAGTGGTGGAAGATGTTACTAACAGAATAGTGGATCATATTCGGCCTGGACCTTACAGGCTGGACTGGGACAGCCTTATGACTTCAATGGACATCATGGAAACATTTGAAGAGGTGAAAACTTGTTTAGATTCTTCAGGGAAATGTGCATTGATGAATACATGAATTCAACATTCATGGCTTTAATGTTCATGTAGAGCAGAGCAATTCCAACAGATACGAACTTTTCTCAGCATTCTTTTTTGCATGCATGATCAGCATTGTGCATACATGTGACCACAGATCAGGCTCTCTAGCAGCACAGTCCTATTCTGAAGCTTGAAATTCATCTGTCCATTAATGCTAAAAATAAAGGAGTCAGTCACAATTCTCTTGGACCTGGGAGCTCTGGTAGCCTCTGACAAAATTTACATGCAGAAGGCTACGGTGTGATACTATGTATGCCAAAGCCATTTCATACAGCTTACTTTCTTCCATTCCACAGCAAACAATCATATTAGTCCACACATATGTAATCTGCAACCTCCCCCTCTTCCTGAAGGGCTGACTTGTGTAGCATGACTTTATGCTGACACACAAAATAGTTCATGAGGGTCAGGACTTGATAAAAGAAAGGTAGGTTTGAAGCTGGTTACAGAACAGCTAGTAGCCTTCCTTTGGTTAATGCAGGCATTCAGTAGGAATTCAACATCTGGACACCTGGCTTGAACAGAGATTGTCATTTGCTC
Source organism: Fringilla coelebs (assembly GCF_963513975.1). Classification (NCBI taxonomy): domain Eukaryota; kingdom Metazoa; phylum Chordata; class Aves; order Passeriformes; family Fringillidae; genus Fringilla; species Fringilla coelebs. Next base: position 70,320,994 of record NC_140031.1, on the reverse strand, counting down.
TGTCTCTGAGGGAAGATTTATATGACAAGGTATTTTGTCTGTATAACATATATACAGCCTCTGCTGTATTTATTATAAGAAAGCCTGTTTTGAAGAATTGTTCACATTCCATTTTATTTTTCACTTAGTGGATTAAAAGTATTTGATAGAGTATCTTGAGTACCAAGAGATTCCTCTTGAAGTTTGTTCATGGTCCCTTTTGACTTCTCAAGTGCTCTTTGGCAACATAAGAGCCATGTGCCTTTTAGTTGTCAGGCATGCCAAAGTTCTCTTGCTTTAGATTTTTAAATCTTTATGGTGCCAGATATTCTCTGCTTTCACAACTCTCACTTGTAGCCACAAGTCCTTAAAACTTCCAGCTTTTAGACTGAGATTGGCACAGCCATTCAGACCTCACTGAATTTGCAGTGTAGTTGACAGGCTGTGACCTTTGTGATGTTAGCTGCCTGCAAGCATTATGTTTCTCTGTATTCAATATACTAAGATATATATTTTTTTTTTGCCCTTATAATTCTGTCACTCAACAAGAACTGCTGTGTGATGCGCTATACAACTGCTGGCCAGCTCTGGAACATCATAGCACCAAGGGAGTTTGTTGATTTCTCTTACACTACAAGCTATGAAGATGGGCTTCTAACATGTGGTAAGCCATCACCTGCCTCTGTAAATTCTAACTTTGCAACAGTTGTTTGGCTTCAGATTTAGTACTGGTTTACCCATGAACCATTCCTTTTTGTCAGGTTTCACTCATGTCAGCTGGGGGGCAGGAGAGTTAGAGACAAGTTGAGTCCTTCAGCTCAAGTCTTAGAACAAAGTGTGATGAGTAACAACTTGCTTCTTGTAAATGGGGGGAATGTCCTCTTTTAACATTTGATTTTTTGCTTATCAGAGTTTGGATGAACAGCAAACTTTTCCATGCATGAAAGTACCCAGAAACTCACAGTGTGCCTGTCACTACTACTAAATTCCCCAACCAGAAGCTTATATATTACAGATCTACTGCACATTCATTTCTTTTTAACCTTTTTCAAATTAATTTCCTTTTCTGTTTGTTTATTTTATTTTCCTTGACAGGCATAAGCCTGGACTATGGAGAGGTGAGACCAAACTTTGTCCGTGGATTCAATCACCCTTGCGGTTGGTTCTGCGTCCCTCTCAAGGACTCTCCTGGGCACAGTCTTTTGACAGGCTACATCCAGACTGAACTGCGAGGGATGCTACCACAGTCTGCAGTAGACACTGCCATGTCTAGTACCCTGGCCAATTTCTACTCTGACCTCAAAAAGGCACTCAAAGCGTAGACAAACAGAGACTTAAAAGCCAGTTCATTCCTTGCAATCAGATTATGTTGTTTAGCTTATCATAGGTTACCTACTGAATTGAGGTAACACTCTTCCTGAATGACACCCAAACCTTTGTGTTGAGGATCCAAGCAACTTTAGCAAGTGCTTTTTGATGTAATAATTAGCATACATTCCCAGTGCACAGTGTGAGGTGCTTTTTTGCTGCTCAGCACTCTGCAGCTTTGTGAGGAATAGCCTGAATCTCTAAACTGCCAACTTCCTCAGTAGAAAGCACAAGATGTGTGTGTGGGCTTGAAAAATGCAGTATGAGCTCAGCTCTCTCCAGCAGTTTTGGGAGCCAGGTGCTCAGGATTTTGATGGTGCAGGTTGCTGTACAGGCAGCATCTCATTGAAGATGTAATTTTGTAATATATATATTTATATTTACCTAAATTTTAATTTATTTTTTAAAGTTCAGCTGCATCTGTAATTTGTTTTTAAAATTTGCTTTGATTTATCATAGGGATATTATATAGCTAAGTTGTTAAATGATACTATTCATAAGAAAGCTATTTGTACTTGAGAGCAAAAGTGTTCATTATTGGCATTTCTTTGATGTTGTAACTGTAACTTATTTGCTGTTGTATATAACAGTCTCAGTACATAAAGAAATGCCCTTACAGCTGATCCAAAGCTCATTTAGATCATCAGGTGTCTTTCCATAGGTTTTTTTGGTGGGCTTTTAATCACACAATTGTCAAAATAGCAAACCCCCAATGGATCTTCAGTGATACCCTGTACTTCTAAGGAGTTTTTTACTTAAACTTGGATGTAATAGTGTGTGTGGGGATTTCATTTGGTTGGGCTTTTGGGGGGTTTTCTTTCCACGTATGTTTCTTTAACTGCAAACCCTGGAATTACAAAAGCAGCAGAAAGAGGCACTCATTTGCTTCAGAGATAGGTGTTGCTGTAGCCACAACAGCACAGACTTGCCAGTGTTCTGGTGCTGGGAGTGCTCTGTGTTACTTCCCCTAGATTGATCTTTGCAATAAATTAACATCTTGAAACACGAGCAACTAGAGGCCAAAGCTCAAGCTGCAGAATTGCTGAGATCTGCTGAAGGATACAGGGTCTTTTTTTAAGATGCAAATTTCAAGGATATTCAGCAATCTGCATCTGTGATTCTGACAGATACATAGCAGCAGCATTTAAAAAATGACTCCCTCCCTGGTAGGAACATGAATTCTATTTAAAATCTGATGTTAAGCCTTTGATGTTGGTATGTGTCATTTCCTCAGGTGACACTGTAGTTTAACCCCATGTTTTGCCAGTGCTCACAGTTGCAAGTTTAGCTGTGTAGGAGTTTGGGAAGGTATCTTGGATCCCTGATATTGTGGAGTTGTATACATACAATCCAGGGAGGGGTAATGGACCGTCAAAAAACCAAAAATTCAGATAAAAGTCCCCAGTAATATTGGCTTTTTTGACAGTGGCCACTGTAACTGAACTCCGAATAGTGAGGACTTTCCTTTCTCATTGCTCAGTCAGAGAGGTAGAAAAAACATAATACCAAATATAGTGGGGGCTTCTTCAACCTGCTTCATGTTTTAAGGTATTTAGTACTATTTAAGACTGTTAAAAACAATGCATGAAACAGCCTTTGGGTCTTCATGGGCAGAAAATGTTAATTCCTTTTTAGGTTTTATGTATTCTGCATTTCCCTTTAAACCCCTCGATGAGTCTTCCCATTTTTTTCCTACCTTCCTTGTGTCTGCCAAAGTACTGCAAGCTCATAAGGTGATCTTCTACTGCCAAGGACACCAAGGAATTGCTGCCAGAATCCTATCCTTTCTAATACTGGTACAGAGGTAATTATGAAATCTCTGGCAGTGCTGCTCCATGGGATTGGGATGAATGATGACATGATTGTAGAGGAAACTGTTTGAAGTGTATCCTGTTTTTTCTTCCCAGTTACAAAGATTACATGTGCAGTGAATCTGCATATTCATGTCTTCTCTTTTTAGAGCTGCGGGAACTGACTAATGGAGGGGTTGTGATACAGATGTACATAGAGAAAAATATTGCCCAGTTTAAATCTGCACAGAGGCACTTCAGTGCTGGAGAAATGGATCAGAAAGAGCACAAGACACTTGCCAGGAGGATGTTTGTAGAATATCAGGCGGGCAAAAGTAATTGTTCCAAACACCCATTTTAGTGGCTCTGACACACATACAGTATCTATCCATATTTAGTATCCAGTGAAACGGCTTTTTCACTTTTTGGTAGAGACAAGATGGTGAAGCACAGAGCGGCTGAAGAAAAAAGAACTTGAGCTAAAATAAGAAAATTGCTAGTGTATTTTTGTATATTGATACTTCTAATGAAAATTTCAGCTACTGATTAATACAGAACTAGAAAAAAGATGTCCAATTGCAAATGTATTTATTTGAACCTGAAATTTATATTATTTTTATATAGCTATAGATGGAGAGGGAAGAAGGATTGTTCTTTAACCCAGAGTACCTCAGAATCAAGAAAGCCACGATATCAGAGCCTCTTCTCCCACTGTTGCGTTCTCCTGAGTTACTGGACAATCTAGGAGGAGCCAAGAGGGTTAAAACAGGAAAGCAGTGCCAAGGACAAAGTGCAGGAACCTATGTTTTGATTATGCAGAAGAAATGGGAAGCAAAATAAATGCTTAGTACAGATTTCTATCACTTAGGAATATAGTTATCTAGAAGTGACTTCTGAACAAATTGCCCAGGAATAGCAGAGATCTGGCTTTGCTACACAAATAGCATGTATATAGACACGTCAAAATTATTTTTATATGGCTAATAATTTTTTTTTAAAACTTACTTTTTTTTAGAGATTTGGGCAATGTGATGCTGTACACTTTGGCACTTTAACTAGGTACTTTGTAGGTGTGTGGGAAACATGAGTGAAGATATGACAATTTTCATGTTTGGGTTCTGTTCCTCATCTAAAACCTCCAGCATTAAACCTTGCCTGTGATGTGCAGAAGATGCAGATCTGGGGTTAAGCTCAATTTAGAGGCAGTCAAAGTAATTTACCAAATCTGGCTGGGAGGTGGACTAGGACTTCAGAGATATATTCTGTGCACAGGCCCTGATCTCAAATTTGATGAATTTATAAATGTGAAACATGATGAAACATGCTTATAAAACACAGCATACGTAATTCCTCCAGTAATCGTAAGTAGCCAGAACATGATGGTGTGGCCTGGCTGTTTAACCTAGGAGGTTCACTGTTGTAAAAATAGCCCTAATTCTATAGAAACCACTCAAGTTGTGCCTGTGAAAGTCAAAGTCTGTTTTAACAGTGGGTTTAACTTACTGTGTTCGCATTTAAGCGGTTGTATTTGTATTTTGAGTGCAAATGCAGAATAAATAAGATTCCAACAGGCTTGTGATGTAGTTTCTTCAATACTTGTGCAGCCATATGTAGCATTTTTGGGGAGTTATGTCTGATGGTGTGGTTCATCTTCAGCTACATGGTGATCTCAAATGATACCAGTTTGTCTCAGTAAATTTGAAAGCCAAAAACCTGCCTTCACTTAGAAACTTGATTTAGACTGAGGAAAATGCCCAACTGAAATGTCTTGAAAGCTGTACAAGTAGGACTTTCTCAAGGCTTCAGTTCTAAAAATGTGTATGCAGGAGTGTTTGTATGATGGCCCCATGACTGTTGTGGAAGAACTTTATTATTTTGGCTTTGTATTATTTACCTTTTTGTATGTTTAAGAAGTAATCTATTAACCATTAATTTTAAGTTAATCTGAAACGCATGAGCATATAGCACCTGGCAGAAGGTATATAGATGTATGTTAGGTGTGTAAAACAAGCTGCAACATGTATATTGGCATGTATTTAATTAGCACCTACAGAAACTAAGAAAATCCCTGTATCTTCTCTAGAGCCTTCCCTTGTTTCTCTTGCAAAGCTGGCATAAGGGCAGTGGAGTTCAGTAGCATTTGACTTCAGTGGACAGAGGTGTAGCCTTCCTCTTGCTGACAAAAGGAACTGTTACCTCTGAGAAACAGCACACTCTTGTAGGGCATGTATCATGTCACCTTCTGCAAAGTGTGGTAGGGATAGGTATAGAGGCCACTTGGGATCTTTGGATAATCCTTAAGGACATTAATTAGAATTGTTAAAACATTGGTATTCAAACCCATTTCCTGGTGAAAGAGAGATTTTAAACCTACACTAAATATTAAATGTTCTCTAGAAAATAATATACCCTGAAGTTCTAAACCGCAATTTAAACTTTGTAACACATCCTGCCTTTTCCAGTCCTCATTGGGCTGTGCTGGTGACTCAGTTTTACAGTTCAGGTAGGGACTGCTTATCATGGAGTTAACCTTCCTTGGAATTGTGCCACTAGCAGGGAGAAAGCAGACAGAGATGGTAACAGCATATGGCAGGAGATACCTGTGCATATTTCATAGCTGACCCACATGATAAGAAATGCCAGATGTGGATTAAGGAGCCTCAAATAACAACACATTACCCAGAACTTCCTTCTCCAGAGTTACTTTCTTTAAAACATTTCTTTCAGTGTGCCAAGACACTGGGAGAAGCTAATAATCCTCAGAAGTTTTTCTTTGATACAGGTAACCTAAGTGGAACTCTTAGATGATCAGTTACTGCCTGAAGTGGAACCAGGAACTGACCTTGGTCAGGCCCTCACTGGACCAGTTTGGCTCTGCCCTGGGATGCACATGGGTAGAAATCACTTCCTGAGCTCTGTACCTGAGCCTTGCTGACCTGCCTGCCAGCAGAGACCCCTCTCTGAGGCAGTTTATAACCCTGGAGAGAAAATTATTATGCCAAGATTCCATGACTGTCTCAGCCTGCATTTTGGGCTCCAGTCAGGGAGCATTGCTGCTGAGGCATTGGTGTCACTAATTCCAGCTCCGGGGTGCACTGGGGAGGCAGGGCAATGCTCAAGCATTGGTCAACCCATGTTATTTGGGTGCCATACAACTCCTCCTAGTCTGTATGCCTAACAGGATTTCAAGCTCCTCACAGTTTGAAGGGGGAAGGAAAGAAATCACAGCAGGCCTTTTCGCTGGAGCATAAGCCATGTCTCCAGAAACCGCCCTCTCTTCTGCATACAGGATTTAGGATGCAGCCTCTATGTGCACAGCCATATCTGCAGAATTTAATGGTCTCTCTGTTTCAATCAGCTAAATAAAAATAAAATTTTGTATATGCTCAACATGGGCAAAACATACTTCTGTTCTGCTGTGTGCCTTCCAGCCCACACCATGGGAATAGAGCTTCAGTGGAAATGAAATTGAGAAAATCTGATGACCACCACAAGTACCAAAGAAGTAAGGAAGCAGGAAGAGACCCTTCATTCTCTTTTTTTTTAATGTCAAATGAATTCACCATGAATGTAAAAATATTGAATCACTTCTCAAAACCCCTACATCATTGGATATTTAAAACATAATTTCTGCAATATGTACAACGTTGAGGGAAAGAAATGCCTGAACTGCTGAGAAGGACATCATAACTCCAAAAGCCCTGGACTTTTTAAAGAAGACTGCACCAGACATCAACAGAAATGCAGAAATGTGATAGTTTTGAGGCAGGATCATTATGTTTAACTCCCCAGCTATCCTAACTCATGAAAAGTTCCTCTGACTTGTTAGTTCTTCCTCATTTCCCATTTCCTTATTTGTCTCAGGTTCACTATAAAACCAGTGTAATGTTGTGCTGTATCATGAGCTCCAACTCGGCTGTTTGATGTGCTGTTTTTAAGAGGTCAGCCAAAAGCAAACAACCCTTGAGCTCCAGGGGGAGCTCGAAGCCAGCTCGATACTTGCCCTCTCCTTTGGTCTTCCCACTGCCCTTTCCCATTCTGTTATGGAGGTGTGACCAAGATGATTTCATGGAACTGCAGTAAGAATGTATGCCTTGCATTAGCTTGGAAAAAGATTCAGCAACATCCATGGAAGTGCCAAATTAGACTATTTTTTTTTTCTGGAGCACTGTTTCCATGCAAAATGTCTTGTAGAGCTTATAATAATTTATTTCTTACATTGCTCCAGGATGGATGATTTTTTTTTTTTTTGTAAAATCATCTCCCACAAAAGGGTATGAAGGAACTTTACATTCAAGCAGTTTGCAAGACTAAGAAGTTGTAGGTGGTAAGAATAACAAGATGCACCAGTACCAGGCAAGAGGGAACACCACTGAGTGTGACAGATGTGGGAACAAAGCAGAGAAATTTAAAAAAAAGTCCTTTCAACATGTCAGTCTTGCAGTGTTCTCCATTCAGGTACCATGTGCAGCTTTTGACAACATAGCTCAAGAAAAGAGTAGTCAACTAAAGGCAGAAAATCCATATTCCAGCAAGAAGAGGAGTGTAAGACCTCTGGGGTAAAGGATTTGTTCTCTGCTGAGAGAAGAAGATGCTGAATGAAGGAGCACGTTAATAACCTTTGGATTAGGTTACAGAAAACGAATCATTGGGAAATGGCTGCAGAAAAACAAATCATTGTGATAGGCAAACTTCTAGGCAACAAAAAGACTTGGGACTTTGTAAAATACTTCCCAGTTAGAAGCAGAACTAGAGTGTACAAGGAGGTGGTCATTTCCTAATTGCTGGAAGTAATTAACAAAAAGGGACACAAGCATCTCTATCACATAACCCACCTTGGGACACAGAGGAAGTCTGGGTAGCCCCTAGTTTTGTACTCCACCACTAATAACAGATTTTGTTTGTTATTCAGCTGCTAACTTTTGAGGAAAGAGGAGCAGGGGAAATGCTGCGCCAGGCTGGAATTCAATATAACCAGTTAATACCCATGATGACTCCATGTAAGGATGGATATTGTTCCTTGCTCTACATTGAGCATTAGCTGTCAGCAAATAATAGATGCAACCCTTTCTAGATTTACTAGTTAATTTAGCACCAGATCAGTTATGCAAGACAGCTACTAAAAATAGACATCCCAGCACTGGAGCATTTTCTCATGGCTTATCAGCATTCCCAAGCAAACACACAAGGAGGTATACACTGGTCCCACACACAATACATGGAAATAACAAAATGGTCATTTTTTTTTCTGGTTCAAATTTCCCTCTGGTTCACTTGCACAGTATAAGAAAATTTACTACACAAATAGGCTTAAGCAGAAACAAAAGTGTAAAGTTAAACAAGCAGACTATAAACTGCTATTTAGTTGCTTACATCTTTGCTAGTATAAGAAAACAGTGTTGACAGTACAGGATTTCTTGCACATTAAGCAGTAAAATAAGGAGTCAGGAATACAGGACATGGAGCTAATTTGAGAGAATCTTTTATATATAATTACAATATGCTTCATTGTTATTAGTTGGAGTCCAGCCTCCACTGTTCTGAGATCAACGAGCTTCTGTAACAGGCTTATAAAATATTTTGTCTTATTAATCGAAGGCACCATTTTTTCTGTTTGTCTTAGAAACATCAGCACATACCCAACCATCCAGCATACGGTATTCTTGAATTAACAAAAGCACAAAATTCCCTCCTTATGGTCCTCATTCAGCCAGGAGCCTCCAAACCAGGGCCAAGCCAGATATGTACCCTTCATGTATCACACTTCTGGTTAAAATCAGTTTAGGCTGGTGAGCTCCTTACTGTGGGTGGGGAGCAGCCAGGCTGCCTCTGCTTGGTACTCCCTGGTCTTGCAAGGGTGTGGTGGAATAGCTCCTGGGGACCAACAGACTTCCTTCTCCAGGCCAGAGGGCCTCAATGGATCTTTCCTTCTCCTGCTCCCTGACAAGCTGGAACAGCCACCACCACTGCTTCACTGCAAGAACATCCTGTTCATGGTGGACTTGGCAGTGCTGGGTGAACAGTTGGACTGCATGATCTTTCCCAACCAATCTCTTCCAAAGGTCTTTCCCAGCCTGGATTGTTCTATGGTTCTATGACTGGGGCTCACCCCCACCTCTCCATCTTTCCTTCTCCCTGAGCAACCATTTCAGAGGTAATTTTCTCATGAGCATAGGCCACTCATCTCCGTGTATTCTAAAAACTAAAGCCAAAAAAACCCCAAAGAACAACCAGACTTGAAAACAATGTCCTTTATGGAACATTAAGTAAGATTTCTGCTGTTTAATCAGAAGTGTTAGTGTGACATCTCATGAGGATGTGGTGTGAACAAGGAAGTGGTTCTTGTGCTCAACAGCACAAAGAAACTGTTTGGGTTAGTTCTCACTAGTTAGTAGTTGTAACTGTCCTTGTTTCTAATTACGTTCAGTAAAAAGTATCTTAATTTGTAATTATTGTCTCCCTTCAACCAAGGTGTTAATGATTTGAGCAGAGCAAACAAGGCACCTATCACTGCGCTGGAGGTAGCACACTGATGATGGAACCAGCCTTGGATGCTCTGCAGGGTCCTTGTCATTCCCGAAGAAAATACTTCTCAGGGAGGACACTGCTGCAGCAGGATTTCAAAGGTATTTTTGTCTAAATATACATACAGTCCATTTGCTTTATTTCATTATATGTTTCTTGACAAACTTCAGTTTTCTGTAAAAGACTGCTTCAGGCCCCCTTGGCCAGCTGAGGGAGAGATGACTGAGGGACATATTAATAGTACAAACAATACAACTTCAATGTCTTACAAATGAAGGGTAGGGTCAGTGGTGATGTTTTTTCTAGCTGGAAGAGGCTGTCATTGGATAGGTATGTTTGCACTGCTTCCAGAAACATGGCTGGTGGGCATGTCAGGAAAATAACAAAAGTCAAGAAAATTGAGACATCAGAATGTACATATATAGACACTTTTCACATTATCCTTTGTTAAGCTAAACAGGAAAAAGCTAAAAAGGAGCTCCTTTTAGTGTGTTCTGCAGCAGACTTCTCTCGTGTGTTTGTTGTGGGTGGTTATTGTGCAGTGTTATTTGGGGATTTGTGTAGCCATGCTCATTCATGCAAATTTCACATTTGTAAGTAACATCATCATGTTTTGGGACCTGAGGGCTGATAGGATAGTGCAGACCCCTATGCACAGTTCTGTGGGTGAATAAATGCGACTCAGTGGCTCCTAGAACATACTGGACAGATCACATGCCATTTGCAGCTGTAAATCAAACACAATGGTTTGTCCTCAGCTTTCAAGTGACCAGAATAGCTGCTTCAACTAATTTGAAATAATAATTTCAATTAGAAGAGCTACCCCAGATCCACCCAACACAGGGATAAGAATTACAGTCTTTTTTCTTGTTGATGGACTTTCCCTCTGTGTACTTTTGAAGGTACAATGATTGGCTCCAGAGTTTTGTATTACAAAGCAGATCATTATTTACAGTTCCAGGCTACATATGGGACCTCATGCTCCAAACTGACTTTGCCGCTTCTTGTGCCAACACTGTAAGTGGCAATGTTGCATAAAATATGATTCTGAGTGTATCAACTCATATTATGCAAACAATATTAAGAAGGTCACTGGTCGCAGAACACATATTTTTCAGAATTCCCAGGCCTGACTTGTCTCTTTGGATTGACCTAAACAATGTCTTCCACAGAAGGAAAAAGGTGCTGTTGGCAAAGGAGCTTCCTGGTGCTGAGGAGCAGAACCTGGCACAGTGCTGTTCTTGTGCCTCTTTGCTCTGAGCCCTTCACCCTGTGCCTACAGCAGCTCAGGTGCCTTCATTTTCTTTTGGGAAAATAACCCAAGAAGCTGAGTTATTTTCTGTGCCTGTCTGGCATTTGTTGCACACCACTGAGCTATTTCTGTCAGCCAGATAGAGGCTCTTAAGAAAGGAATCTGAAGGTGCCAGGAAACAGCATGAGTCTGGGAACTGGAGAGGGAAAGTAGAAATACCTCTCCCTGGGTACCTGCTGGCAGCAGGGGTGGCTCACAGAGAAATACATGTATCGACTGATGAAACCCAGACTCTTCTGGGAGCACAAGAGCAGGAGTGAAACCATCTGACGGAACCAAGGGCAACAGCAGATTTGTCAGGGCAGAAAAGCTGAAACCTGCCAGGTGTCAGATGGCTCTTCACCCACTGACTGGCAGCTGACAGCTGCTCCTGGATGCCCCTGGGCCAGGAAAAAAAAAAAGATGAAGCACAAAGGGAAAGTATAACAATAAGCCCTTTAGCCATTAATGTTAACACATGTTAACAGAAACTCTGAAGCCAGAGTTTCAAACAGAAAAAAAAATTATCTCTTTATTTTAAGCTTTGCTCTTTATGTATCTTCCTATAGGAAGAACTCTGTGCTACTTCACAGGGGCAAACACATGCTGTTTAATATACCTTGGCCAATAAACATCTTCCTGATATACAAATATAGGGCCAGACTGTTCTCAGTGACACATGCTGTGGATGGAGCATCACTGGGCAGGGCTTCTGTGCAGTTTGGGGCAGCTCCAACTCCTCACAAAATGCCATGCTTGTGTTGTCACTCCTCTTCAACCCCTGCACTGAGCACACAAAAGGAAGGCACTGAAATGATTTCTTTTCCCAGCTGTGTCTTGGAAGGAGCCAGAGCTGGGCAAAACTCCATACCACTGTATTTGTTATCTTTCATACTTTGATATGCATTACTGAATTTCATCCAGCAATGATATATGTATACCAGACTGGTAATCATTATAGTTTCAGGTCCAGCTGAGCAATGCTGGCAAGGGACAAATGATGGCTTAAAACTGCCACTGGTGCAACTTTTAATACAGACTTGGTTCTCAGATTGTTCAGCAGTCTCTGCTTCTTATTTGATAAATTTATATATTTATGCATTCATAAATATTCAGATGTGTTCATGTACATATTCAGATTTCAATCTATAATTTTACTGCTAAATTCAGAACTGGGCCACTTCAAGTATTCCATTATATTCCTGCTTCTGTACTATGCCTATTCCCACAATATTTGAATGACTTCCAATAATAACTGCATTCATGTTCTCTTTTCCACTTGGGAGGGCAGAAGAGGATGTAAGTATTTGGTGAATTTTTAGTTATGTGCATGTATATCATTCTGTCCGTATATTAATTAAGAGGATTCACACTCCAGGGAATGCTCTACACTGCCCCTCCAGCAAACTTCTGAATTACTCTGGCCAGAAATTTTACCTCCCAGATATAAAGAATCTGTAGCCTTGCCAGTAAGAATTTATATGTCTTCTGAAACTAAGATCATAAAATCACAAAATCACAGAATGGGTAAGGCTAGAAGTGACACAGTCACCTGGTCCCAACTCTCTGCTAAAGCCAGGTTTCCTAAAGCACATTGCATAGGATTGTGTCCAGGTTCTGGAATATCTCCGGTGAGGGAGACTCCACAGCCTCTCCAGGCAATCTGTCCCCTTGTGAGGACATCTGCAGAGTAAAGAACCTCTTTCTCATGTTCAGGGGGAACATCCTGGACATCAGTTTCTGCCTATTTCCTCTTGTCCTACTGCTTGGCACTGTGGAGCAGGGCCTGGTCCATTCTCTTGGCACCCTTCTTTCAGGTATTCCCATGTATTAATGAGGTCCCCTCTCAGTCATCCCTTCTTAAGACTGAATGGGCCAAGCTCCCTCAGGCTTTACTCATAAAAGAGCTGCTCCTGTCCTGTCATCCTCTTTGTAACCCTCTGCAACCCTTGCTGTTTAGAGCTCTCTGTCTGCACTAGGCAAATATTTCACTCATATTTTTTCCCCTTTTCCTTCCCTGTTTTCTTCTTATTCTGCAATGCAGCTGATGTATTTTTGTTCAACAAAACATGGTATTGTGCAGGGGCTTATCAGGGAATTTTATATAGATTTCTTTATACCTAAGAATGAACTCTGTTTGTGTTCCAACTGGATTAACTCTGATAGGGAATAAAGGATATTCTTTGAGTTGTTTTTGTTTTATAAAGTAGCTTTAAGGATGTTCTGCCTGTCTCTTTGCTACCTTTGTTATCTTCAGGACTTGTGTGTATCCCTGCCACTGGTCTCTAGGTCTAACTCTGCATCTTTCTTGGTCAGGCTCTGATATTTTTCGTTACATGAATGCCATGCCTCCATAAGTTGTGCACTCATAACCTCATCAGCAACAATGCTGGCTCAGCCACACAAAAATTAGTTCTTTTCCGGGAGAAAAAGCCTCTGCACAAGCCTTGGATCAAGGCACTGTGCTGACACTTGCATCTGCCATTCTGTAAGCAGGCAATGTGCAGGACAATGTGCAAGGATCTGCAGGGAATCCTCCACCCCACACTTTATTATGCTGCTCTCAAAACCCCAGAAATGACCCAGCACGTGCGCAAGAGCTGAGGGACATTTACCTAGAGACAAGGGTTTATTTTCCTGAGTCCTGCTGTATTTGCTGCTTGTCAGATATTGCTTTCCTTCTGCTGAATTGGACACTAACAACTCCCAGTGTCATTTTCCCTTTCCTTGTTGCTGGACAGCAGAAAACGTGGTGTTGTCTTCACTGCTACCACGGCTGCCAGCTGTTTCTGTGTTCCATTTGCAGTGTGAGTTGTAGGAGAAGGTGATTCATTTGGAAACTGTGGATGCCTAGTGCCAGTGAGCCACAGCCTCCTGCAGCCTGGGGCTCCCTGCTGGTCTGAGCCACTTCAAAAAACTTTTTCGTTGATGCTTTGATCCTGCTTTGCTGCCACACAGCGTTTCAGAGCGTTTTTCTGTATTCACCAAGGCAAAGGGACTGCTGGGCAGTTTTTATCACTCTGTGTGTCCAACAGCCTGCTCATTTTTGTGGACAAATAGTACCCTTAGTACCCTTCTCCTGAAGAACCTGCTGTATCAAAAACTTTTGCCCGGATGATATTCTGCATTTAGAAATTTGATTATGGCCTGTCTGCCTCTTTGCAGCGTGTTTGCACACTTTAAAGTACAAACTTCAGCCAGCAAACCAGCACCGGGCTCACACAGTGATAGCTACTGTGTCAGCCACAAAATTGCAAGCAAAAGTGTTTGGAATTACAGGAAATCTGTTCTATTTTGGAGGGAATCTTTCTGAACCTGGGAAAACCCCTGCTGTGGTGCAAAGGCAGGACTTCCATAGCCATTTAACAGCAATCTTATCATCATCTTAGCTCTAAAATATTACCCTACAATTGGCTAGTGCTGCAGTCTGCTTTTAAAGGAAAAGTTTTGCTAAGTTCAAATATTTCAAAAATACTGGAAAGTTTCCCCTTTTGTACTTAAAGAACTTTGTTAATATGTTAAATATTCTAAAGAATTAAAGCTCAGGATTTCAATAGAAAAGAGCACAGAAAGAAAAGTAACTTTCTACGCAGCTTATAACCACAGATTTGGAAACATTTGGTCCATCTCCAGTAGTTTTCAAGCGTGTTCACATTTTTCAGCCACAGTAAGACACTGATGTCACACATCCCAGTCTGCACTACAGCAGATGCCACCAGGATGTGATATTTCAGACAAAGCCAATGCAGGTAACACCTGCATATTCCAGTGCATGCATACACTCAGCTGCTGTCCTACATCAAATATATCAGCTAAGCACTGTGCTTTGCCAAGTCACGTACTGGTAATCACAGCCTCAGCACAGACATCCTGATTGCTTAATGTTGAGTATGGTAAAAACAAAAACAACTGAAGCCCCAGAGCCTTTTTACACAAAACTGAGTTCCCTCTGAAGATCATGCTGTCACAGAGAGGTCTCCTCTTAGATAGCATCAGTTCATAGTTATGATATGCTGTGGTATAATTTAGCAAAAAATACCATTGGGAATCAGCTGGGACCACTTTTCAGCTCAACAAACTGTGCCTCAGATGAAGGAAGTTATGCTCAAGCTCTCACAGATGTGCAGTTACTGCTCAGCTAACTCCACTTGTGCAGGTTTGAAGCAATTATCCCAAATGAAGGAGAAACGGTACAGAAATCCAGCCTCTCCCATCAAATTTCCCTACTGACTGAACTTGGATGACTTCACCACAGTGTAAGAGGGTGGAGTAAAGCAGCTGAGAATTGCCTTTTTCCTTCAGTGACCTCAAAGGAGATAAGGCAGAGCGTAAAAAGTGAGACAGGTGGATGTATCTATGATCTTCTCCAAAGTTATTAATCTTGCTGTACTTGTTTCCAAGGGAAAAACCTTTAAAAGTGTCATGTTGGCTTGCATACGGCTGCTATGCCCCACCAGATGTTTCTGCTGACCTCAAAGTGTGTCCTTTGAAAACTGAATGGATTCACATACTTTACATTTCAACCCTTCTTAGTTAGCAAAACTTTCTGTACAAATTCAGAGACTTCTGAGAAACTGATAAAAAAATCTTAAGTATAATAGATTCATTAGCATGCATTTTCACCCAGTAAAGACAGGATCTTTAATCCTCCTTTATAGATTAATTTAGGGCACATTTTATTTATTAAATCTACCATATGAATAACATTGTATTACCCTTTTATTTCATCAGGAAATGTAGTTATAGAATGTTTTATTAAAGTCTTGTTTTTTTCAGTAGCTGCTATATTTTTTCAAGGCAAGTTGTGCAAGGCCTAACAACAACATAAAAACAATTAAAGCTAAAGAGGAATGATGATTGTATTAGGATGTTAGGTAACTATCAGTATTAAAAAGTTTAACAAGCACAAATGACATTTTTGTACGTCAGGTTCTTTTTGCCATTTTTGTAATATATCAGTACAATAGTCACATGCTGTCAAATAGATAACAAACAAGTGTAAGTGGTCATACACACTGATGCACATTAGTTTTTCAGTTCCTATCAATCACATTCAACAAGAACATCAAGATAGCTGAAGAGCCTGACCCTACTTTTGCAAGCTGATTGATGCACACAGCTGCTAACTCATGACACAACTCTGGGTGGATGCAAGATCGTGCTGGTGGATCACTTTACAGGAGGCATCTTTTGTTAGGAAAATGTGGACTACTTACAAGTGGAAACTGCTCACTCAGGAGGTTAAACTACCCAGGAACCAGCTAGATTATACTACTTGCTCCCAGACCTTGCATAAGAGCGTTTCCCCAAAGCAAAATCAGTAATTGTGAAATAGCTTCCTTCAAGCATTTACAGCTTTTTTAAATGCAGATTATTCCCTTAGGACCTATAAAATGTCTTCTATCTGCAGATTAGAATTTAAATGAATAAATATAATGGTATGACAGAAATTTGCATGTACTCTAATCCTTGTTTAGTCTGTGGTTTTGTTTTGCTAACACTTTACTGTGGAATGAAATGGCAGAGTAATTTTGGTTGTTATTAAAATACTGTATACAAACAAGAAAAGTCAGAATAAGGCATTCTCAATGCAAGCTTGAACAATGTACGCTTTCATGCCCAGTGGAACTACCATTTCAATTTCTTCTCAGAAGTAGTGGAATGTTTTTTTGTGGTTTTTATTTTTCTTTTTTTTTGCATGTAAATCCCCAAATAGTTTTTCAATTTTACAGATAAAAAACATTATTTCATACATCAGTTTTAAAAGCATTGGTTTGGTATTTCCTTCCATTTTGTCTGCTGAAAGAACTACGAACCTGGAAGGAAACAGTTCAAAGAAACTCACAACATAGATAAGACACCTACTTCCATAAAACCGAACAAAATAGCATTTTGTTTCAAATGCCACCTAGGAACACTAGATAGATGAAGTATACACATTATGGTAGGTAGTTAATAATCCCCATGTTTTCACCTGCCGATATTACTGCGAATTACACTGTTTCCATGACATGCCTAATGGAACAGTTTACTATTTTCATAAGCAGTCACATGCACTGAAGGTAGGATCACCAGGCGGGGCCTGTGGCGCCCCGAAGCAGAACCAGAGAGGCCAAGCTCGCTAATCTCTCTCGCTGGATGACAAGGTAGCTGGTGTATGAAATGACATCTCCGCCGACACGACATCCACCTAAGGCATTTCTTCCGGAGCCGCCGCCGCCGCCGGTGCTGCCTGCGTGGGTTTGTCCGCGGGCTGGCTGTCGCGGCCGGGCGCCGGGCCATGGCCGGCCTTGTGGGCCTCGTGGGCGCTGTGGCTGCCGAGGCGCGTGGAGGCCACCACGGCTTTCACTGCCGCCTGGGAGAGAGGGGACCAAGCAAACATTCCTTAGGGAACGTGGAGGCCACCACGGCTTTCACTGCCGCCTGGGAGAGAGCGGACCAAGCAAACATTCCTTAGGGAACGCGGCCCTGACAGCAGCAGCTGCTCTCAGTCCTCCCGGGAATGCCACCTCTGGATGCCTGCCTGGGCCTGGGTGGATTTAGAAGGCCACCTGGAATGCTGGATTGAGGTTTAGAATTGCTGCTTTCACAAGGTTACAGGCTGGGTGACATGAACACAACCTTGACATGAACACAACCTTTTGACTTTTTTTTCAACTATACCTGCAGGTTTTTTTGGTTGCTTTTTTGTGGGGTTTTTTTTGCCTCTTTTTTTTTTTTTTTTTCAGAAATTACTTTAGATATCCTGTGCTAAAGTTGGACAGCAAAAAAAGAAAGTCATCATCTTCTGTCATACTAATAAAAAACAGTGTTATCACTGATTATTCCGTGAAAATTTCACAAAGGAACACAATATTTATCACTATTGCACTGTTGCGTATTCCAAGCGCAATGTTGCGGAGCAGATGGGCAACTTCCTAAATATAGGCAGATGAAGATACACACTAGGAGTAGGATTTCATATCACATGAAATATCACAAAATGAAGACACACGTGAAGACAGTTATATTAGCCCTTGCCTTGAACAGTTTTATTGCCTGAAAAAAAGCGGACATACAGAAGTGAGGAAAATAAATGCTAACTTCTGTGTGCGACAGCTCAAGCTACTTTTGACTTGGCAGCTTTTGCTTAGACATCAAAGGGGGTCTGCAGGAAGAGATTAAGAACATAGCAAGTTTTGTGGATTCTTTGGAGAGGTAATCACACACACAGACACACAGAAAAAACACACACAAAAAAGAAACAAACAAAAAACTCCCATAAAGAAATAAAAAGGAAAAAAAGAAGATTTTAATGAAAAGCAGATAACAAAAACATTGTCAATAAAAAGAATCAGCTACAACAGATTATGAAGAAATACTATAAGGCATAAACCAAAGAAATAGGCAAGAATTTTGAGAGAGTAGACCTCTTAAAGGAAAAATCACAGACATCCACATTAGTGGTGAGAGGGCTTTGGAAAACAGATTACAAACAGAACAAGCCACTCAATGATACTATAAGGTCTAAAGGCACTTTCAATGCAATGTAGTCTCACAAGCAGTGTTAGATGTTTATGAAACAAATTCAACACAGCCTCTGAGAAACCAGATCCTAACTGGAAACTTTAGAGTTACTCTTTAAAGTTTGTCTTTATATGAAGGCAGTCTGCTGATGGACTTTTAGGTGTTGGGAAAGAGGAAATGATTACATGTTATTCTTATTAACAAAACAGCCAAAGCATGTACTCACTACTTTGATGTCTGCTTTGTTTTATTTTTTTGACCAGGAGTTAATTGTCAAAAAATTTATAGTTTCTTTTACAAATATATTTGTGGAAAATTATTACCTCTACAAGAACTGCTAACTTCAATGAATCCTCTTAATAATTGGAGATTTGGTAATTTAACCTTTAACAGAGAAGCACTAAAGAAATAAACTTGTAAAAAGTGATAGTTTGTAATCACAAAAGAATAAAATTATTTACTGTAGGAGTCTAAATAAAATGAGCTTCAAAAATATCTCTGGTGTAAAAATATAAAGAAAAACAAAATCAAAATGTCAATGTGAATTATATCTACAATCTCTGAGAACTTTGTAAATGACAAAACAAATTTCTTTGCCCTGTAGAAATTCTCTGCTACAGTTCTCTACTACAAAAGATGGCAAAGCCAAAGTTAAGGCTCAGTTTTTTGTGAATTGATTTTTCTGTGGAATTTACTAAAGCTCTCAGTTTAGTTGCTTTTTACTCTTATTCCTGAGGGCTACTTCAGGGCTGAAGGGCAGCTTCACTGTAACTGTTGCTAACAATTCCTGTGCTGAGCTATCCCTGGAATTATTTTCTGATCAGATGAAAATCTTTAAAAACTAAAAAACGGATTAGGAGAGAAGAAAGTTTCCTGATACTATGTCAGTCAGGTGACCAGTTGCCTCCTAGTTGCACCTAAAGACATTTCCCATGGCAGATATGTAGACTGGATGGTAAAGGAGCATCCTGGGGATATTTTATGGACCTACACATCTGAAATGATGACTCTAGTTCATACAGAAGGATGGCTTAAACCTCCTGCTTTGTATTGATAGGGACGGGCTGGTTAGGGATCAAAATATGCTGTAATAGACTAATTTTCTTCTAGCTTGATGAATGCTCATTTAAAAAATTCCTCACTATGCTGTTCTTTCTGGTCAGTATTCTAAGAATGCATCAGCAATACAGGACAGATGGATGGACAGAAGCAAGAAAGGAAGAAGGGAGAAGGGGATGGAAAGTAAGGACTTTGTGAAAGGCGTGTACATCCTCAGCAGTCCTATCTGTGTAGATAGAGTTTTCAATTAACTTCACCCATTTTTATGTGTTTTGGCTTTATTCATTGACTGAATCAACTTCAAACTTCTTCAATCTTCATCAGACATCTTAAATAAAAAGCTTCCATAACACTATGGAATATTGTCCTCAAAAATGTGCAAGGTTTCTGCAAGGCTACTAATTTAATTGCATGCTTTCATAGCCAAAACAGAGACTATGAGCAGAGACTTGCCTTAAGTTTACGCCGGGCATTGAACTCTTGAAGTTTCTTTTGTGCGTTGTCCATATGTGCAAAGTTTATTGCCTTCCCTGTGACCCATGGGTGCTGCAAAGCCTGTAGAGTGGTGAGGCGTTTCTTGGGGTCTAAAACAATCAACTTTTTAACCTGCATCACAAGCAAGAAATACAAAAGACTGTCAACCTTATGCTTCATTCAAATTTACCTAGTTTTGTGTCTGGGGGCTCTGGCCTTGGTTTGGAGAGCATCTTAGGAGACATTCTGTGAAACCAAAAAGCATTTTCATTTGTGTCTTTGCAAGTATTTTGCTTCTGGCATTTCTTGGTCCTCCATAACATCTGATTAAGACAGCCACTAGGGGGGAAGAAAGAAGAGAAAGTATAAACTGGTTACCAACATATTAAGGGTATGTACCAATGCAGCTGAACTGTATCTATCATAGGCTCTTTCATGTCTACCTTGTCACAAAAACCCTAAGAGAGTCTCAAACTCTCTGAGCAGTATCTCTGCTTTAGGATTTGGACAAGTTTTAAACTGGATTAGAAGGTTTAAATTATGTGCATGCATCTCCTGCAGGCTTCTACCACGCAGTCCCTGTCATATATATCACAAAGGAAATTTTTCTTTCAGTCACTGAAAAACCTCACGTACACATTAAAAAAAAAGCATTGTACAAGTGTTTCTGTCATAGCCCACTCTGAAACTAGTGCTGTTTACACCATTCCTTCTATCACCACAGCCAGAAAACCTGGACTTCTACAAACACCATGGTAGGATATTTTTGGGAAAAGGCACTGCAAAACATACCCCTGGGACTGGAGATGGTCCTGCTGGATACAAAGTGTGTCCAGTCAAGTGACATTCCATGAGTTTTATTCTATCTCTGGACAAGTGGAGTTTTAAAAAAAGAAGAAAGGTGAGGATGGAATAAGAAAGTACACAGATGGGACTCTGCAGAGCCACACTTACCCAGCTCTCCTGACTGCAGACCCTCTTGGAGCAGTGCAAGTGGTGGCACAGAGCTCCACTGCTCCTATGTGCCCAAGGGTGAGGCAAAACTTGCTTTAGGGTTCTCTGAATCTCCCTACAAATAGCTTTTAAACAAAGTTGCTGCCCTGAAGTGCATGCAGGAGAACAGGCATTGTGGTGAATATTGGTTGTGTCTCCAAGGAAGACCTTGATTTAAGCAAATCACTTCAACTTAACACTGAACTGCCCACAGCATGGGTTTTGAGAGTCATGGTCATCATCATTATCTACAGTTTCCTATACAATGTTCAAACCTAAAAGTTTGAGCTTTACTTTACTAAAACTGTATGGAGCAGTTTGGACAAAAGCTTTACCTGCAGACTGCTGTTTATTTGGCATTAAATTATATTTTTTTGGCCTTAGAAAAACTTCACATCTCATAAAACATCAAAAAAGTACTTTGAACTTCTACAGTTCTTCCATTTGAAATACCCTGAAGTACTTCACTAACACCAATGACATAGTATTTTGTGACACAGTTTGTATAAGTATATATGGAACAGAGCACTTGTGTTTTCAGTGCTTATGAAATAACTGAGTTATGCAAGTTATTAACAAAAGTCAGACTCAAGCATACCTATCTTTGCAGATCAGTGTCTCCTGGATCCAAATTACTTTATCCAGTAATAAAAGAATAGAGTGCAGATAGCATGCCAGCCCTTGCATTTTGCTAATGGACCATATTTAAAAGTAGTCAGTCTTTCCTCACCTACCAAAAAAAAAAAACTTTAATGGGCAGAAAAAATATGTCAGAAAAAGCAGTGGGAGGAAAATTTCATTCCTTTTTATATTCTTCCCCAAAATGCAGGCTTGAAAACTGCACAAAAAGAAGGGCTTGTTTCTACATTCCCCTGAAGGTGTTTGCCCGGAAAAGATGAATGGTGAAACATTTCAGAGCTGGAAGGAAAAGCAGGCATACATGAACACTGTTACAGCTGCCAAGAATCTATGGCTTGCTTCACAGAAGGACCTGAATATCTGTGTTCTGAGGGCAAAATTACAGCACTGGACTAACAGGGCCTATGAACAGCACCATAATATAGCAAAGACAAGAGGAAACAATTATGAACAATTAATTAACCAATTATTCTGCCCCCACCCCAAAGTGGACTCTTCCTCAGTGGCAGAACTACTAAATACTCCAGTCTCATTTTTGCTTTACTTACTAAATCCTTGGCATTCAGAGACACATCATCCCACCAGGGGGACACAAAGTCATATTCACAGCTCAGGATTCTCTTAAACATATACTGATCTCCCCTTTCATCATAAAATGGTTCAAAGCCACAGAGTCTGAAAGGAAAAAAAAGAAATTAATTAATCAAAGTTTAATTAGTCTTGGGTTGTTAGAAACAGTTCATGGTAGTATTTTTCTCTACTTTGTGTCCTGTTCTACTTTGGGAAACCAGACCTGGATTGTACTCATGAACTCCTAATTCTACATAGCAGATAGAAATAAGTGGTCATAAGTATTCTTAAGCACTGGGAAAGGCTTTTCTAATTGTAATTTTTCTATTTTCATGTGTTTAATTGGAACTATTAAAATAGGATCATAGAGCATTTATCAGAATGCCTGTAACTCTTGCCAGAAGAATAGTAATTCCCTGAGGAAACCCATCTTCCACATGAGGTTAAAGTTTTTATATATCCACTTAGGAATGATTTTTAGATATGTTCATCCCTGTACATTTTTCCATCTTATCAGCCACAATATGTAGAAACCTTTCATAAGTTTTCATGATCAGGTCTCATCTTTACTTAGATAACCTACAGACGATCTAGAAGTGTTGTGATCTCACTAATGAATGCATTTATAAATATATTGAATAATATACAGATCCCAGCAGAAATCCACACTGTTGGCCTCAGGGAAAGCAGACTCATAGATGTGGTTTCCATTTGTATAATGTCCTTTTTTTATCTCTTCACTGCACTTTAATCACGCCTGCACACATAATCAGATTTTTTAAAGTGAATTTCCTATTCAGCCAGTATGTGATCTGATCTTAACAGAGAAAGGCTATCTCCTCCTCTGCTTCCAGAAAATGCAACAAACAGTAAAATGATGAGAGGAAAACAACAGCAGATCATAATGATCAAGACAGCAACAAATCTAGAAAAGCCTTAAATTTTAACTTGTTTTTGTATTTTTAAACACAATGTGCTTACTGTTCTGAAAAAGGAGGCTGAGGTTCAAGGAAGAAATGTGGTTTTGGGAGTGGTGCATAACCGTGGGTGGAACAGCTGCATCACATTCCATTGCTGAAGAGGAGAAACACCTCATTGCAAGCACATTGTGGGCACATTATTTTTCCAAGTCTGGCAGAGCTGAATTAAAAGACAAGGATCCAGCCTCCAAACCTTGTGCTTCAGTAGGTGGTGGCCAGGCAGAGCCCCTCAGCAGCTCCCCTCCTGTTTGCTGCCTCTCCCATCACCATTTCTGGGTGCACAGCAGGTCCCTGCTGTCCCCACGGAACACCCCTGAGCAGCTCCCCTCACTGGCTCAGCCCAAAATGACTTTTGGATCTGACTAACCAATGACAATAAGAACTTGCTTAACCTTGCTGCCACTGTGTTGGAAGCCTCCTAAGTGAGCTTTCTGTTTTCACTGTAACTCACTACTATCACCTATTGCTTCCCTACTAACCATTTCAATAGATATGCTTCTACTTAAAATCCATTTCAGCAGACAGAGTTGTTTTTGGTTTTTATTTTTTGTTAGATGCCAAAATAGATGAGTAAATCTAGAGGTATGATTTCAAATTAGATTAATTGAATCAGTGCAAAACCTAGTTTGGCTGCTCTTGATTTTATTTTATTCTGCAATAACATTTTATTATTGTGTTTCACTTTAAATCAGCTACCTACAAATAAAGGAAAAGTCAATGTAAACAGCTTAAAAAACAACTAAAAATTACCAGATGGGGTCTTGTGTCCTTTTTAGTAACTTGTTATTTTACTAACACCTTTATTTAAATACATGCAATTTTAACTACAGGCAAAGACTGTATTTTTTGACCACTGTCTGCATCTCAAACATGCAGAAGGATTTCTACCTGCTTTAGGAATTCAAAAAAGACTGCTCCTCTTGACTTTTAAAACTATACATGTGGCTTCCCTTGAATTATTGTAGTTACCACCAATAGGTCTTAATATAATTTGCCTCAGGAAAAACTGTTCTGTCAAAATATGTGTCAGGTTTTTTTAATCAAATGGTAATTCCACTTTGATTAATGGCAAGAAACAGTGTTATGCAGATCCTCTGTAACATGGTTGTTAACTCTTACATGCACTCCATTTTGGGGTGTCATACAGGAAGGTTGGGGTTTTTTTTTTGTCTCTATGTAAGTGGGTTTCCTTTACTGAACTGTGAGACTGAGACATGCAACATTGTCCTCTGGGCCCCAGGATCAATGACTTAGTAATTTTACATGTAGCTTTCTGGTCTCAGTTTCTAATCCACCAGACATATTGATCCACAAAGCTTTACACATAATAAATGTGTTTTAAATGTGGAGTACTGTTACAGCTAAATGGAAGAGACAGCCAGGTGGATTTTTACATCTTGTTCCTGTAAATCAAATTGGATTTTGAGGTGGGAGTAGGACAGGATTAGAAGGAGGAAAAATGGAAGAGTATCTATAGTCATGCAGCCCCATCCAGGGCAGGAATTCACACACTTGTATTTACAGACATGCAGAGGTTTAGTGTGGCTTGGGAGCATCCTCTGAACAGCTGGAAGGTTCTGAGAAGCTGGATATGGAAAATGCCACACCAGATATTTAGATAGAAACTGATTGGAGTTTGTTGGAGCTTGCTTAGTCTTGAAAGATAGTGAAAATTGTTCTGCTTAAGAAAGGGTCTTACTCTGAAGTGCAATAACTTCATTAGGCCTTGAGTAACTAGGAAAGGCCACAACTTAATCTAGGTGGCTTTATAAAGGGACAACAAAAGTCACCTCTCCAGTCTCAGGGACTGCCTTGCTGGCAAGTTTCACATCTCTCTGTCATGAGTGGAAACCTTAGAATTGACAAGAAATGAGCACCTGGCAGGCAATATCTGAGACTTGATCTTCAACACAGGGTCTGGATCTTAAACCAGACCATGACACAAAGATACACACATCTAAAAGGAGCAAATAACAGAATGCCAAAAAGGAATATTGTAGCCTATTATTTACAGGTACCCAAAAGGAGACCTTTGAATTATTGAGGCTTATGTGCAGAAGAAAAGATGAATGTTTTCTGACATTGCTATCAGAGTGTTTATATATCCTTACATGGACTTTTAGTATAAACACTAGAGAATATAATATTTCTTTGCAAAAGATAAAAATAACTGTGTTATTCCACACTGTACTTGCTGGGCAGAGCAAGTAGTAGGGGAGGGATAATGGCCCACGTGTTAAAAATCATCCATATCTTTAAGTTACATGCATAAAATGTCATTTTCTTCCTATAAAAGGCATCCTAGAAGTATTGTATATTACTACACAAGCCATCTAAGTCATTGCCAAGGGTCTAAATTAAGTCTCATAATTATTCTCCCATAAAGAAGAGAGTCAATACATAATATGCAATTTTCCTTCTCAATAATCTTCCTTTGAAAGATTCAATCAATACAATAAAGTAATTGTAATTCTTACCAATTGAATCATGACTAACCACAATAAGACTTAGATATGAATGCCTACTTAAACACAAGTGTTTGGAACTTTTGCTCTATATTCGTTCACATTAGTAGCATGATTCTGCACAGGTCTGGCTGTTGCTCAGGAAGAAGTGTTATAGCTGTCAAATATTTAGACTGAGTGCTTTGCAATGTTCCTCTAGGATTGGAATTCAGTCAGGTTAGGAATATAATAATTAAAGTTCAGGATCTTGTCTTTTCCAATGGCACAGCTCATAGTGTAATGATATCCTGTGGATGCTAAAATTGAACCTCTTACTATCACTGTTTGCACTTACAGGATGTAGGTGATAATCCCCAGGGACCACATGTCCACCTCAGGGCCATAGGCACATCCCCGTAGGATCTCTGGTGCTGCAGAGGACAAAACACTTGTCAGTAACACAAAAGTTGACTGAAAAAATAACTGTCACAAAATCAGTTGAAGTCCATGCACAGTTGTGTCTTTTACAAAAAATTAGGACTTCCCATTTAAGCTCTTAATTAGACAAATGATTCCCTTCACTGAATACAAAAGAAGAGAAGTCATGTCCAAGCAGAGCCAGAATACAATGAGAAGTGTACTTTGGTTTCAAACTGTATTTTATGTTTGTGGAAGGAACCACAGAAAGCTACAGCTGCACTGGAGCTACAATGTGACTGATAAAGTGGTGCTTTAACTTCAGTATTTTACTTAGTGTTTTTATAAATACATCAACAACAAAAATGGGGCCAATGAAAATCTCCATCCCTGACTGGATGCAGAGGCAAACACTGGAACCAAGGATGAGGAAAAGGCTCAGATGCCTTCTTTGCCTCAGCCCTCTATAGCAAGGCCTGTTTATGCTCAGGGAAGCAGCTCCAGCTGGCAGACAGGGACAGAGAGCAGCAGGGACCCTGTGCAATGCAGGAGGAGGGAGGCAGTGACCTGCTGAGCCACAGACACTCACAGGTCCATGGCACCGGGTGGGATTCCTCCAAGGGTGCTGAGGGAGCTGCAGAAGGAGCTGGCCAAGCTGCTCTGCAGCACCGATCATCAGTCCTGTCTAACTGGGAAGGTCCCAGATGATTTGGAGGTTGGCCAATGTGATGTCCATCCACAAGAAGGGCAGGAAAATGAGTGCAGGGATGTCTGTGAGCCAGACCTCAGTGCCAGGGAAGATGATGGAGAAGATCATCTTGGATGTGCTCACAGAGCAAATACAGGACAGGGGATCAGGCACAGCCAGCAGGGGTCCAGGAATGGCACGTCCTGCCTGACCTGCCTGATCTCCTTTCAGGAACAGGTGACCTGCCCAGTGGTTGAGGGGAGGGCTGTGGATGCTGTCTGTGGGGACTCTAGCAAAGCCTTTGGCACCATCTCCCATGGCTTTCTCTGGGAGAAACTGGCTGCTCATGGCTTGAACAGCTATGGTGTCTGGGTGAAAAACTGTCTGGACACCTGCATCCTGGGAATGGTGATGAGTGGAGTTACATCCAGCTGGTGGCTGGGACTTCCCCAGGGTCCAGTGTTGGGACCAGTCCTGTTTTGCATCTTTATCCCGGTCTGGATGAGGGGATTGACGGTATCCTCAATCAGTTTGCAGATGACACCAAGTCAGGTGGGGAGTAGGACAGCTGTTCAGAGGGATGTGGACAGGTTGGATCCATGAGACAAGGCCAATGACACGAGTTTCAATGAGATTGGATGTCAGCCCTGCCTTGGGCCACAACAACACCCTGCAGTGCTGCAGGCTGGGGTCAGAGCAGCTGGAAAACTGTTCAGCAGGAAAGGACCTGGGCGTGCTGGTTGACAGGGGCTGCACATGAGCCAGCTGTGCCCAGGTGGCCAAGAAGGCCAAGGACATCCTGCCTGTGTCAGCAACAGTGGGGCAGTGACAATCTCCCCTGTGCTGGGCACCAGAGAGGTCACACATCAAATGATGGGTCCAGTTTGGGGCCCCTTACAACCAGGAGGGCCTTGAGGAGCTGGAGCCTGTCCAGGGAAGGGCAAAGAAACTGGTGAAGGTATAGAGAATAAATCCAAAGAAGAGCAGCTGAAGGAAGTGTGAGTGTTCAGCCTGGAGAAGAGGAGGCTCAGGGAGGCTCTACAACTACCTGGGTGGAGGTTGTAGTGGGGTGAAAGTTTGCTTCCTCTCCCATATAACCATGACAGGTTAAGAGAAAATGGCTCAAGCTTCTCTAGGGCAGGTTCAGGTTGGGCATTAGCCAGGATTTTCTCACAGAAAGGGTGGTTAAGCATTGAAACAGGCTGCAAAGGGAGATGGTAGAGTCATCATCCCTGGAGATGTTCAAACAACTGGACATGGCCCTTAGTGAGCATGGTGGTGTGCAGTCAAAGGTTGGACTTAACAATCTTGGAGGTCTTTTCCAACCTTAATGGTTCTATGAGTCTATTTACTTGGCACTTTATTTAGGCTTTCTTTTTGATATTCTGTTTTAATTGGAAGAAAAGACACCATTTCAGGCAGTTCCTTCTGCTGCTGTGAGGAGCAGATGGAAAGGCCAGGCAGTTTTGGGGGACTCCAGCTCTGCAACAGTAAAGAGGAGTCAATGTCTGCCTAAGCAGCTTGACAGGCACAGCTTGAGGACCCTGGTCCCACTGGATCTGTGATGCACATGGGATGCCTGCCACATTTCTGGAGCACAGTGGGCTGGCTGTACCCACGAACATCAATGCAATCTCTTCCCCTTCCCACACTACACTTGCACAGCCATGAACAGAAGGGCTTTTAGTATTTTTTAAGATTTCCAGAAGTTTGCTTTTGGTGAATGGATTTGTCTGACACATTTGTGTTAGTTTAGATGTTGCCTGTAACAGACTGATCATGAATCACTGCTTTGCACTGGCCTGATTTTTTGGGCTACTCTCAGAAATCACTTATGCGCTTCTCATTAAGTTCACAGAAGGCACAACATTGCAGCAAACTAAGTTCTCTGTGATCATCTTCTAGCCTTCAGTCCTCTGCATCAATCTGTACATCCCAAGGACTATAGATTGTCAAGTCTTAATGCCAAAGTATTCAGACTCCAGTATGTGTTTTTGTTGCTGTGTCCTTTCTGGAGAAGCTGCTGATAGATGGGTGGGCAGGATGTGGGAGCTGGCAGCCCGGAACCATCAATTATTCATAGTTTAATTTGGCATTTAAACAGTATTTCTCCTGGGTTTCCTCCAATACTGGAAAGTAATGCTTGAATGTTTTCCGGTCACCAGGACTTCTGCACAGTTAGTTAACTTGAATTGTAAATCAAGGATTGCTATAGGTACATAACTATAGGCACAAAGCTCCCTTCTTCCCTTTCCTGCAGAAATATTCAGCCTCAATCCTTCCTACCAAGTCGACATAACTCTGAGGGCTCTTCTATGGGAATAAGCCTTATCCTGTTTTTAAAGTATACAAACATGGGCATAAAAGCACTAAGCACTAGCTATGGATGTGTGGCATTGGTAGTATAATTGTCACAAGCGAAGACAAGCAGAACATTAACAGCTAATACGTGAAACACAGTTTTGTGAAACTAACTGGAATTAGGTGCTGCTCTGGAGCCGACTTGGCACACACTTGGTGTGTGTGCTTTGCAGGCAACGTCATACAAGGTAAAGGACAGTGACAGTGTCATCTGAATTGCATTACCAGCTGTTGTACGAGGTAACAGAGTGACCTCACCATCCTCTGCAGTGTCCTCTTTCCTTTGAATCTACAGTCATGAAAGCAAATATAAGCAACGAAACAACATACCACAGTACCCTGGAGTTCCACAAACTGTCTTCATGGTCACATGATCTTCCACAATCTTGGAAAGTCCAAAGTCAGCTGTTAAGATTGTTTGGAAATATTATTGTTCTTACTCCCTGTAATAATGTGGGGTTTTATGCTGTATATGCAATTAAATATACATTTATACCTTAAATGAATGGTATTGACATTTCCATAGGTAAGCATTGATTTAATGAATCTACCCATGCTGCAATCCAGAGGCAAAATTTGCTGTACAAATGAGTATTCCTGGCTCTTGCTTGACAGAAAAGTAGCTTGTATTTTATTCTGAAAACTGCACAAAGCCAGTGCAGTGGGAGGCCTTAGGGCATACAAGCAGAGATTCAAAAATATACTTTAGGTATATATTCAGTTCCCACTCTGTGAGTAATCCAATAAAATTATCAGAACTATTTTGGGTTGCTTTTTTAGTCAAGGGTCAAAGTATGTAGTCTCTGCAGGGCAAAATCTCAGCAGTATTTTGATAGAAGGCTTTTAGAGGCATAAAGATGGTGACAGAAGAAGTATTGATCATCCTTTCTCCAATGTTCTATCCTGAATTACTATTCACAGAGCAAGGACCTTTGTGACAATACACACTGCACTTGCATGACTCCTTCATAAAAGTAACAAAAAATTGAAGTGTTCACAACTCTTTTTTCACTGAGAACAAACTGAGCTCATTCAAATTGACTTATTCTTAGGTGATGAAAATCACCTTTATTTTGCACCAAGTGCAAAATAAAGGACTTAATTTTGTTTTGTTAGACCGAATATAAAAGTGAATATTCTAACTCTAATTCAAGATCAGGATAAAAATAGGTCACTTTTTCCTAAATGGCTCTCCTTTTTGCATTATAATTTATATAATCAGAAATACAGTTTACTTTTATAAACACAGCCACTCATTGTAAATTGGATTTCAATTTAAACAAGGCAATGACCTTACCAGGAAGATGAAGAATTGTGGCACTTAGGAAATGTTTCAAAAGCCCTACACAATCTGGACGTCAAACCAAAGCCACTGGTGTTGCATTAAATTATCAAGTTTAGAGCCTTTCTAAGAAAGATTAGAAGTAGGATAAGATAAAAAGTACGATACCATCACCCTGAGAACCAAGACGTTCCTAGAAATTTATACAAAATTGCTTGAGGCCACTTCATGGAAATTTGGCTCCAGAAAACCATTGCGAACACCAGCCTGATGAACGTGGAAATGCTCACTCCTAAGGGAGCACCAGATGGTATTTTCAAACTCAGAAGGGTTGCAAGAAGCTCCTTGTTGCTCAAGCAAATAATTGGGCATGCCCAACATTTTTGGAGGTCATACCTTTGGAAGTGTCTGCCATATCCAACAGAACGGGCACAATACATTCCTGATCAGGGGAGCCTTGCTCCTCCTTGCGCCCTCTTTGGTGCTGACCATGCTTCAGAGAGTTTCCCTGATCTTTGCAAAGATCTCTGCATGTCCCTCATGCCTGCCCTCAAAACAGAAGCCAGCCTTGCTCAGTTTGCTTCCTGCCACTTTTCTGCCCATTTTTATTTTCACACCAGTGTATCTTTCCTCTTACGGTACTAGTTAACAGAAAAAAAGGGGCATAGAAGTGGTGCACAGACCTTTAAGCTGTTCTCATGACTCTTCTAGTTCCCAGTGCTTCAATCTCTGCCACGTTCTGCAAAATTCTGGCAATGAATTCTCTAAGCAAGCATCTAGTTTTGCATTGGTTTTGAAACCATCATTAACATCTGTGCTGCTGAAGTAACACGCTGTTCATTAAGCACTGGCTTGAGATAGGATGACTGTGAGACACATATACTCCAAACATCAGTTGGCACATATTACTGATGCAAAGGCATCAGGGAAGCAGACATTTAATGCTGCTCACCAATTTTTAATGGTGCATCTGGTGCTGGTGTTGCATAGAGTAGATTTTCTGGCTTCAAGTCTCGATGCACGATCCCATTTGCATGCAGATACTAGGAAAGAGAAAGGCAAAGCACATAAGTGAGAATGGTCAAGCATGACTTGATGACTTTCTAATTCTCTATAGCAGCAGATTAATATTTTCTCTGTGTGTGACACAGAGTTACTTCACTAATTTTCAGCAGCTCTTTTTTCTGCAAACTTGCTCAGCATAGGATCCTTGGATTCATACTGTAATCTGAATAGGAAAATAAAATTTGGGAAGGCAAAGATAACATCACGTTCGTTTGGGAACAAAAACACATCAGAAAGTATCCTTGAATTTTAATAAAGCAGTAGCTCCTAAGAAGCAATCTGATAAATTATGAGATGCCAAAGTCTGGCTCAGAGGAAGGTAGTTTCTGCACATTATAACATTCTCAGAGATAGGAAAATGGTCACGTAACTATTAAAAAATTACATGGACATATTTGAGTAGAAAGGATGCAGTAGGTGTCCTCGGTCAACTACAATGCTTGAGGTCCCTTGGTGCAGATTTCCTACAAGTTTTAAAACCACTCAATTGGAAAGTTCCAAAAATCCATCTGTCTTGCCAAAGTACATGCAAATCCACTCACTACTGAATTCCTGCCATGCACTAATGGAAAGAAAAATTCTAGAACATATGGCTTCCACTTTTACTGCTATGGACAGAAATAGAAAAAGTATAATATATAACATACTGATAGACAGAATGGATAAACCAGTGAGAGAAAAATCTATATATCTTGTTGATAAAATATTCATACAAAACTTTAAAGTCTTAGAAGAGAATTGCTGAAGGGTAGAATCACATTATCTTATTCAAAAGTCTCCTGTTCTACATTTTAGTAGCATCTCTCCCAGCTGTGTTTTCACTACCAAAAAACCCCAGCCTCTGTGCATTTTTATGCAGGAAATGACAAATGGTTGAATATTCACCTAGACAACACAGCTATAATAATGTACACTTGAGTTAGCATCTGAGGTGAAATCTTGACTTTGTTTTTCATTGTAATTTTAGTTCCTATAAATTGCCAGTGATTAAATAACATTAAGAAGGAATACATTGCTCTGTCCTTAGGCATTGTTTTAGTGACACTGTGTGCTTTTCACAAGTGTTTTTCTCATAGTGCAATAAGTGTTTTTATTGACTTTCTCTGCAACCCCAAAGTCACGGGATTTGTCATGATGTGGCTTTTAGAGATCAGCCACAGACTCTCACCTTACTTCACAGGGAAATTTAAGTGTTTGTTCCAGCTGTTTTCCACAGGGAGATAACTGATCAATTATCCAAGGTAAAAACAGCCAACAACATGTGGAAACTGATGGATAGTACACTGCTACATCATTTAATGCAGCCACATCTGCATGCCTGTAAACAATTGTGTCCACCCTCCATAAAAATATATCTTCATCATGCCAGACATAAACGTAGCAAAGATGCTCCCACAGCATAGCAGTGATGTGTTTGACAGGCAGGGGTGATACCAAAAGCCATCAGACTGGAGTGGACAGAAAAAGATGTCTGAACTGATCTGTGCTCATGTGCTGAAAATCAGTTTAGCTGCCTCTGCAGGAGTGAGAAGGATCAAACATTTCATGATCACAAATGGAAAACAGACACTGCCAATTCATCTGCACAAAAAATCCTTGACCAAATTTGTGCAGAGGAATGTTCCAGCCAAGTTTGCAGCCTTTTAGCAGGTCCTTTTTACCATGTGCCCATAATCCTAAAAACATTTTATGCTGTGAGGCTGAAAACATAGAAATTTTCTTCTCTTTCCAGAAACACATTTTTGTGGGAGGGAATTTTGAGAAAAACTTTTGGAGAAGCTGTTTGACTTTTCCTCCCTTTTAAGTCATAAAATGAGACTGGCTTCTGAGGCTCCTTCTCAGACACAGCAAGAACCATAACAGAGAACATCTGTTAACCACTCCTGTGCCCTGTGACTGACTGACTTTTTAACTAATTGAACGTGGAGTGTAAACTGGGTTTTTTGTTACAAAACCCCAAGTAGGAAATTTTCCCTCCCTTGTCCATCCCACCATTTGCATAACACTTACAAATCGGGGTGCCCAACAAATGAAAGTTGCCTCAGTAACTTAACTCATGCCTTTCAAAGATCATCCCTGCAATAATCTGAGCTCTCTCAGCTGGGACAAGACGTGTATGGCCAGTGACACCTCATGCTGCCAGGTCCTGGGTTTAACAGCTACTGTTGGCAGCTTATATTTTCACAATTCATCAAATTTTTTAGAGTATTGCCAATAGGGTCAATAGCTTTGTTGAGAACTATTAGACAGAAGGGCAACATGGATAAAAAAAACCCAAAACCAACCCAACAAAAAACCCCTAGTGGTTTTATGGATATGGATACCCCATTCTTCATGGAAGTATTATTTCAGCTTGTGGATCCCTAGGCTTCTGAGGTGATAGACAGCTGGCTGGACTTGTGTAAAGGGTGTTTACACCCAAAACAGCCTTGTTAAGA
Source organism: Fringilla coelebs (assembly GCF_963513975.1). NCBI lineage: Eukaryota > Metazoa > Chordata > Aves > Passeriformes > Fringillidae > Fringilla > Fringilla coelebs. The sequence continues at coordinate 70,287,125 of NC_140031.1, read as the reverse complement.
AAGGTCTCTAGCAGATGCAGTGACCTCCTGTCCTCCAGCCTGGGCTACATGTCACTCACTGAGAGCATTTCCTGCTCTACAACCCCCTTGCAACACTGTCCCTTTTCAGCACTGCTCCCTTCGTTAGGAGATACCCTGGGACTCACCTATTTCCAAATTTTCGTTAGTCCCATTCTCCCCATGTAGCATTAGAGCTCCAGATATTGAAGGAATACTAATTGGTCTTGTAGAAATATGAACAGTATGAGTTAAAGCATTTTGGTTTAGAAACAGATTTAGTTAAATTAGCCTAATCCACTTTGTATAACACTTATCTCAATTTATATGTGCTTTATTTCGATTGCTCTCACTTTATTTCTCATATACTGATCTTAATAAAAGGTATGTTCCTTTGCATGACTTCAAAGATTTCCCAGTTTGCAGTACAGAGTTGGGCATTGTGCACTTCCACTTCATCATGGAATGAAAGGATCTGGACGCAAGTATCATGCCAGAACTCACTTTACAAACCTAGGCATTACTGAATTACATCACTTTTTCCACATAAAATATATGGATAGGACTTTAGTTCTATGGCTGGATGTAGAGTTTGTAAATGCATAGCACTGCAGAACAGTTTAACAGGAAATGCACATAAAAATGTGACCATGATGTCGTACTCTCACTGTAGCTAAAATATTCAGTTTTCCCTTTCTTCAGATTTTCAACAGAGAATGCCAGCCAATAAAAAATCACAATGATATCTCAGTTAATCTGGGAGAAAAATTTTATAACGAAATTGAGTAGCACAGTCTTATTACTCTTTGATAAACTTTGAGGTCGGACTCATCATGACACTAGGTTGTGCTGATTCTGATATACAAGTGCTTCTCTGCAGGACTTGCTTAAAATGAAGACAGCCTTCATTTCAGGCTTTACTCCTGGGGTACACAACAGGAATTCATGACATGAGCAACTTCCATGACTTTAGCTATGACTGCAACAGAAAGACTTTTTTTTTTCCTTTCCCTCTAAGCTTTTTTTCCAAAATATCTCACTCTGCTGCACGAAGGTTTCTTTTGTTCTTTGTTTTGTCATTTAATAATTCAGGCATCTATCTCACTTGAAAGATTTTATGACAAAAGGACAAATGTAAACTGCTAAAAACTCTGGACCTATCCCTTAATTTTATTTATGGTACCCATTACACAGAACTATAGAAAAGTAGGGCTGTAATGAACCTGAATGATCTATTCCTCTCTATGCTCCTTGGCAGCATCAATTACACCTACAACAGCTGTTTGTTCAATTTATTCCTGCAGACCTCTGCTGTTAGAGACTTTACAATTTCCTCAAGCAATTTATTACAGGGCTGTGCTTTCTTGACTGTTAGAAGTATTTCCCTGCAACTCACCTGAATTTTGACAAGAGCAGATGAAGCCCATTGCTTTGTTTCCTATATATGGAGGAGGCAGAAAGTAGATTATCTCCCTGTTTTGTAAGAGCCTTTTGAATGCTTGTTACCATATACACAATTATTTTTCTCTCTAAGACTGCAGGACTTTTGTTTGGTCAGTCTTTTCTTGACTTGTGGTCATTCTTTTTTTTCCTGCAGGAAAGTGTCAAGTTGCACTAATGTGTTGAAAATGCAAGAATGCATTCCAGTAGTTGTGACCTGACAAATTTTATAAAACGTATTAACAAATGTATTTGCCATTTATTTCCAACATATACCACTCCTGTCTGCCTGTTGATCCAGTGTAACCTTCAATCCCTTTCTCTTTTTTTCCACTGTCTTGACTGAACAAAAAGGACATTGAATTTTAGCAACATTATTTTATTCCTAATCCTACTCTGCAACATATTTGCAGATTTCTCCAATTTTATGGTGTACAGAATTTTTATAAGTGGATCTTCTATTCCATCATATGAGGTTAGCAACAAAAAACACTAAAAAAGCAGAGCAGGCAAGGCTTCTCCTGAACTTCCACTTTTGCTCTTCGGATATACATTCTCTCAATAGAGACAACCTGTCTCTAACCCGCTTAAAACCACATAACCTTGATAATATTTCAATAATTTATTGTAAAACTGTCGGATGAGTCAAGTTCCGAGAGCTTTATTTATGTCAAGTATATACCTTCTGCTTCTCCCCCACTAACAATGTCTCTTACCATGCTTGGGAAAAAGTCAGATTGATTTGGCATGGCTTGATCTAAACAAAATCCTGCCTGGCTGGTGTCCTCCATGCCTTGTTATTCCCCAGGTGCCCCATATTCTTTTCTTCATTATTAACTTCAGATTTCTGGGGGGAGGGAAGTTAATTCCTTCCTTCTTCCTCCTGAAGTGAGTACTGCATCTATCTGCTTCACTGCCCAGCCAGCATCAGATGTGAGTGCTATCTATAACATCTATTTTAGGCTTGAAAAGCTTGCTCTTTAAAGATTGTACAATGCAGGTCACTAGGTGCAAAGTACTTAAAAAAAAATCTAAATTATTTGAATGCACTCTGAAGCTAATTTTTAGTTATTTTTCTTACTGTAGGCTCATTCTTTACAGTTTAGTCACTGTTATTAAATGTGCTAGACATCTGGGTACAGCTCAACATTTATGGAAACTAGCAGAAAAAAAAAAAGAAACCATGTTTCCTTCTTCTAGACATCTTTCAATAGGTCTCCTTCACCTGTAGCACTCCTCATGGGGATGATGGAGCTTGCTACCCCTCTTGCTTCATTCTAGATGCATTCTCATTTTCTGCCTTGGCCTTCCTGGCTTCAGCCTTTGAATTCCTGGTGTTATTCAAACCCAGGCATGAAGACCCTGACCTGTTCTCTGCTTCCACATGTGTCAGGACGGGCTCTTTCTGAGCAGTGATCTTCATTCCAGGACTGATGGTGGCAGATTTCTGTGTGCATTAGCAGTGGGGAGAAGTCTGTTGTCTGATGTGGCTGTGCAGTGGTTTCATTACAGCAATTTCTGTCCAGGATGCTGATAATGTGACAGCCATGATCATGAATACCACATTCACTCATGTTTTCAAAAGGAAAATTTCCACCAGTTTCATTGCTGGATAGAATATATTTAGGACTTGCATGTTGCATTTATAACAAAACCAGGACAGCAGGGTTTTGAACCAAAGCCAGCACTGGACATATTCTGCTATAAATGCAGTCATTACATGCATAAGGAGCTGAAATCAGGGACATATTTGCTCTCTTTTCAGGAATGTCTAGACTTGTAATTAAGCTCTTTCTGTGGCCCTCACAAAAGCTGCACAAAAGAGTGTCATTGCATAATGAAAGCTACTGCACAGTAATTTGGTTTGATTACAGCCATATACTGTTTGAATAAGGCATGGTTAATTGATGCTGATTTTGCATCAGTTAAGAGGAAGCTTAAATAAACTTTCAATAAACCAGAAGGATATTGGGATAGAAAATATTCCTGTTTTCTAGTCCTAGGAAGGTGAGTGAACTCACCTTACACAGGCAGAATGGGAAAGCCAGTCTCCCTCTATGTGGTGACTAAAATCACCGTTCAGCACAGACCTTACAGAGTACAGAGAAACATTCAAAATGCATCGCTGAAAATGTACCTGGAATCCTACATTCCATGTTGGTGCAGCCTTTGGAAAACAAGACACATGCAGCTTGGGGGAATCGAGAGAGATCTCAAATGTTATAGTTAATGAGGACCTCCTCACCATTACAATCTCATGCATGTATTAGCCATTTGCAATTCACAGCCCAACAAATGCACAGAAGTTACAGATTGATAAGAGGATATGGTATGTGACCTGGAGCTTATCCTAGGGCAAACCAGGCAGTACTTCTGCATCTCAGTTTCTACATTTTTGAAACTGTTGAGGCATATAAGCTGCACAGATGTCAGAGCGACAAGTGCAAAGGGAAATGGGGACACATAATAATTTGTTTTTGAAACGGTGCTGTCACCACTGAAATCTGTGTAAAATTCCCCTACTTCAAATTTGTCAAACTTTATTTAAAATATGTATAGTAATATGACAGCCTGTTCCTGTTCCATTTATCCCTTAGGCAGCACATAACTTTAAATGCAGAACAGGACCTGCAATCCTATTGCTTTGGCTTTGGAAATTGGATAGTTTTATTTGTGCTGATTATAGAAAAGTGCATTTATCTAACTCTGTTGCTTACATAGTAAAAACATTGTTTAGGGTTAAGTTTTTTCTGTACAAAATAGAACATGAGAAAAGAAATAATTTTGAATATACAGGGATTGTTTTAAGAGGTCTTGCAGACGTATATGTTAGAATTCCTGCTTAAAGAGCTTAAAAAAAAATTCACCAAATAAAAACCCACCATCAATGGTAATGTCAGAACCCATCTCGACAGTCATCAGCAAGGCTTCAGTAATAAAGTGTGAGATCAAGTTACAGTTATACACACATCCTTATTTCCTCTTTGCCACCATTCCTTTCTGGTAGTCACACTGGTTTTGAGATTGAATGAACAGAGGACCACTATATCACCACAATAGGTGAAACCACTATCAATTTATTTTCTGGATGTATTATTTCAGCAAGTGATGGAATTTAGTGTCTGGATAACAACAAAACAGAGACTTGGAAAGGCCACAAATAATGAAAGCTCCTCCAAACATCTTGCAGAAATCTGATACTTTACACTTGTCTTGCTTTTATTGGTTGCTCTGGGAAATAGGAGTATGCCATTATGTTTGCTGCTTGAAAAACTGACTTCCAAACAATTTCATAAAATATCCATTAACCTAGTCAGATTAATTTAACTGAACAATGTTTTAGTAGAACAAAGAATATTTGCCTTTGTACTTAGCATACATATTCACTAACACAACTAATTTGATTTATAATTTCAGATAATAAATCTTTGTATTATGAAAAAAAATGAAGAAATGCATCGGCATAGATGAATAAATCCAAATCTCATTATTTCCTTTGCTGATCTACGATATTCAGAGTTTTGAGATAGGCCAGAAAGGAGGTTTTAAATTAAGCAGTTGGGTTATATAAAGTTTCAACCGCATTCCCCACAATTAATTTGCTCTTACATTTGGAAGCATTTTTATCTTTTTGAACATTCCAGCTTTTAGGAGAGTGAAACAGCCTTAGGGATGATGACACTACACCAGGTGTGGTGACAGCAAATCATGTACAGTAATTTCTGTACAATCTGACATATGTAGGAGACCGTAACACACACACCTTCCCACACAACTCCCAAACGAGCGGGCTTTGTGCAGAGAGTAGCTGTCTGCAGTAGCATGAAATTCTCCTCTTAAGCTCTAAGTAGGCCACAGCATCAGAGTAGCTAGAAGAGCTTTGATACAGTGGCTTTTTCCCCACATCCATCCAGAGCAGCCGCCTACTTGCAGAATTCAGAGAAGAATTAACATACACTTACCATGTTGCTCACACAGCCATTCTGCCTAATTTTCTTTTTTTGTTGTTTTGGGGGGGTTTTGTTGTTGTTGTTTGTTTGGGTTGTGGGTTTTTGGTTTTTTTTTTGGTTGGTTGGTTGGTTTGTTGGTGTTTTTGTTGTTTTTATTTTGTTCTGCATGTCTAGGGTACAGAAGACAAAGATGATGCATCTTCTCCTGCAATTGCCCAGACCCCTCATGCAGGAAAATCTTCTCACTGCAGTCTCCACACAGACTGGCCACCTTCCCAGTGCCTGCCCGTCTCCAGTTTCATATGGAAAAGGTGAAGAACATACTTTGTTTTGGGAAAACTCAGTCATTTATGGTGAAATTCAAGAGTCATTGTAATAGATGCAGGGTAATACCACAAAATTGCAGCAGGCAGAGCTGAACAGCTGAACAGCTGTGACCCAATCTGTCAGACCTGCTGAGGTACAGTACACTCCTTCATGAGGTGCAGAAAAACCCAGGAGAGCTGAACTCCCCCCAAAACATCACCCTTCTGAAAGCAAAAGTCAAAACCTAGCAGTGCAGTTCTTCCTTGGTACGAGCACCTATTTCCTCCACAGTTTTACTCAGCTCACAGAACCTCTCTGCTCAACTTATATAACTCAACAAAGCTCCTACAACCAACCCTCCCCAGTGTGCTGAGGTTTTATGCTTTGTACAGAGGCCAGAAGACAAAAAGCATCACAGTCACATGGCATTCTACCACTTTGCTGCGCTCACTGTCTTCACCATCTTTTACTTTCTTGACCACAGTCACTTTATAAACAAAGAAACAAGCAAATCTCTAATAAGCAAGAGTTTTTAATTAATTTCAAGACATGAAAAATATTTAAATAGCATAAGAGATAGAATTATTTTAAGACCAACCGACAAAAAACTCTCAAAGGCTCCGTAAATACACAAATGGGTCTTTGTAAAAGTAATGCTACTACAGTAAATTTGAAGGGAAGCAGGGAGGAATTTCATAAAATTGAGTTTCTACCTTTTAGCCAATGGCATAAATCTACAGAAAGGCTTTTATCAATCTGCTATCCCTATACAGAACACAAAATTCAGCAAGATCACCGCAATTCCAGCAAATTTAAAACTTACATAGATTCTCTATTCTGAGCAGGTTATTGAAAAGCAAGCATTGTTTTTGCAAGCCAGTAATGTCTTTGGTTTTGCCACTGGGAACAGAAAAACATACAAATGGAAACCAATCTAGACTAGATCTAAAGCTGTTGTTAATGATATCTGGTGCTAGGTCAGGTCCCAGTAACTTTCATCATCAGAGAGACATTTAGCTAATGGAAAACTATTTCTGGCAGCATTAGGTTTCACTGACCACAGGGATTCACAAGCCACAGCTCTAGGATACTGTAACAGGGCCATAATACAAAGCCCTAATTAGCCAGAGGTGCACATCTGTTCATTCTGAACCAACATATTTTAGTTTTCTTGTCAGAAATTGATTTTTTTGATTCTGATCAAAGCCCTGAATTTCATTTTGATTATTTTTTCTGCTTCTTTAAAGAGGGATATTTCATAACGAAATGTAGATCTTAAATGGGTAAGTTACAGTCTTTATTATGTGCTCTTGAACAAACAGATTGTGTTCTGCCTGTACTGTACACTACAAAATTAAGCCATGTCAGGATGCCAGTGCTCAATTGTCTACACTGCTCAAATGTTTGGAAAAGTCCTGGGTAAATTAGCACTGATCAAACCCACACCCTGTTTCTCAAGTGAAAGGGTGTTCCCACCAGGCAATTTGAATCTGGCCATTTTTTTGAAGGCTGGCACTGGCACAATTTAATGGCATGGGTATTGTGTGTAACAAGCCAGCTGTCCTTGCTGACAGTGAATGTCTGTTTTGGTAGGGTCAGACTTAAATTGTTTCAAAGGTGAATTTTAGTGTAATAAACCAAAGAGAATGAAATTTCTCTTGTCCATCCATGAAACTCTCATTCCAAAATATGCATTTTAAAAAAATCTGTAATTTTTAATTCATCATCTTATCTACGGGATATTCACAATCCTACATTTTAATTCTTCTTTATGCATAAATAACACACAGATGTTGTTTTGTGTTGCGTTATACTTTCCTTGAGTGGTCAAGTTTGGCCTACATTGACATCACTTGTTAAGCCTAATACTGACCAGACATTTAAGCTGCATAACCCATATTATTAAAAAATAATAATCTTCTTTTACTTTTGTTACAGACTTTTTACCAAATGTCATTTTAAACAGCTTATCTCTCAAGAAGTACATTGATGGAAGAGTCTCCACTCATTCATTTCCTAGATGTGAGCCCTCAGCCTGTGCAATACCAAAGCCAACATCAGTCCTCCAGGTGCCATCACATTGAACCACAGTGTGGCAAACTCAGACTGATCTCAGCCTTGCAGAAGTGTGACACACGCACTCCCCTCTTCTGAAATCAGGAAGGAAAACAAAATATCATTTCTGTTGGCAGCACCATACCTCAGGCATCTCCTTGCTTGAGGTACACCTTGCAGGCTAGACCTGCCAACTATCCCCAACTTTCACGTTTTTGCAACACCAATTTAATACTTAAAATGAGAAAAGAAGTCTATTATGCTCTGTCACGGGGACTCAGTGAAAAAAACCCAGACAACTTCATGGACAGTTACTTAGGATCCCAAAACAGCGAGAATTCATAAGATCCATTTCCATTCTAGGTTTTAAAGCCTGAATTTTTCTTCAAGTGATGACATTAGGAACATACATTTCTGTTGTACTTTACAAGATACGAGTAATATCTGTAAGGAAATCAGGTATTTTAAAATAATCAGACCCATTTAGCTATGCCTGTAAGAATGAAACTGGAAGGAGATATAAAATTCTCACTTGCTAGTAAGAGGAAGAGGTCAGGTTGGCCTGTGGTGACTCTGATACATAGGTTAATACTTCTATTGAAAAGCTTTCTCAGATTGCACACAAGTATAATTATGAGTCTTCTGTAAAGGCCTCTTACGTGTTTGTGCAGACTCTTGAAAGTGGAAGAAAATTTCACATTCTGCTGGGAATCATCACAACTTCATCAAGGCACTCCATGTTCACTGTTCAGACACCTGGAATTCCGAAATACCATGTGCCACCCAGAGAAATGCCAAATTGTAAACCTGAATTTGCTAGCAGCTCCTCTTTTTTAGAAAGACCAGGAGCAGATCAAAGTGGGATGTTTAATTTCTGTCTAACAAAGAAAGCTCCCTGTGGTTTTACTGCCCTAGTCCAGAACTTCAGGCAATGCTACCAATTTTTAAAATACATCATACAATTGTTTTAATATCCAAAAGGCTACAAACACTTTCCTTTATGAGATCTGCTAATACTGGAAGACACAGTAAGAGATTTAATTTTAAATTGTATTTTTATCACTGAAAGATTTTCAGAAACCTGTTTCCAAATATTTTTCCTGGTTTCTGCATGACCTCTCTTAATTCCAAATGCTGCAATTACAATGGAGATGTCCATAAAAAACTACAAAAATTAAATTTCTGTTACTATGCCATACTCTTCCCAGCCTTCAGAAAATCCTTGTAAAAATGCCTACAAATGTGAACCTGCTGTCACCTCCAGCATCTGCCTCAGGGTCTGCAGTCAGACAGGAGGAGCCTGGGGCGCAAAAGCATCTCAGGTGTTTGTCTTACAGGCCACTGCTAGTTTTCAATTAGGATAGAGCTAGAAAAAGGAGCAGCCACACATGACAAACGGCGAATAGTCCCATGAAATCAGCGTAAATGTTTCTGTTGTCTTCAAAGAAACCACAGTGTGTGTGCTAGTTTAGTGTTTTGCACTGCACTTCCACCATAATTCAGATGTCCCTGTACCCTTGATCAGCAGACAGTCACTGCTGTGGCTTTCAAAAAGAGTTGAGGTCTTCTGGTTTAAAAGTGTGGAATAATATGTGATGACCAACACTCAGTCAAATGTTATCTCTGCGCTCTGAGGGCTGGAGATAGGGTGGCAGTATATTTTTAATTTTGCATTTTAATCTAGGTTTGTGTTTTGTATTAAGCACAAGAAACTTAAAGATTAACATTGAAGTTAAATATATTCCCATACTTTATTTATTTATTAGTAAATTTATAAATTTACTAAAAGGACACAAGAGGATAATTAAGAATCCGGTCCACAGAATTCTTTAGATTTTTATTGATTAGCCTAGCAATCAGTATGAGATATAAAATATATTTATTGTTTTAGAGTAACTTCCAAACTGAGGGAATGATTGTATTAAAAATTTGTGTATAGAAAGTCTTTTACTCAAAATATCGGTAAATAAATCTAAAACATGAAACGAGAAACAGGAATGCCAGCTGGGATGAAAAACCTTTTCTCTCACTTCTCTGAATCTAAACATAAATCTATATAAACAGAAAAAAGCTATTTTGGCCTCATTCAAGTAAACAGCTAAAATCCTATTGATCAGAACAACAAAACAACCTGACTGAAAAACTGAAGAGGTGACTGAAAATTATATCCTCTCTTAACACCCTGGCTTTCATCATCTCCATGTCTATAATGCCATCATTTATGTTTTTGGTTTCTTTTTTTTTTAATCACAGAGGCTTCTGGCTTGCTATTACCTGGATTACAAATGTGAAATATTATGAAGAAACACAAAAGTAAAAATTCAAAACCTTTCACGGTTTTGCATGGTATAATTACATAAGAGGAACAGGAACTCCCTCAGCCTCTACAGGCTATGGTTGAACAATTCCATAAGACTAAAAAGTGCTAAGAGAAGATAAATCAATGTTGATTTTAACATATTTCAGAACATGGGGTGCCACTCCTGTCCCAGAACCTCCTCTGGTCCAACCACACCTGGACTAGGCTCAATGCTAAATGTGAATACAAACCCCAATGCTGAAGGAGAAAACATCCTGCCTGTGGACTGTTTAGAGAGAAAGAAATCCTCTTTGGAAGTTTTGATAGTAAACTTCATGCAGCAATCACAGGTTGAGTATGTCTGGATTTCAGTCAAGCATCTAACATTACCTCTGGTGTCTAGTTGGTCTTGCTGATGGCTGCACCGATGGAAATAGAGATGAGTAGGAGAGTGCAAACTAGACAGGAGCACAAAGCAAGGAAAGCACTTGGTGGTGAGAAACCTGTTCTGGAAAATGAGGCATCAATGAGCTCTGGAGAGGCTGTTGTTTGACAAGACCATGCCAAATTTGCCCTGTTCAGCAATGCAAAGTCGAGGTTTGAAGGAGGATTTGACCACCCTCTACAAGTACACATCAATCAACACTGGGCAGGGTGGAAGGAACAGGCTTAAGCTAACCCATTCTTGGCACAAAAAAAAAAAAACCAAACAGAAAGTAGCTGTGAATATTTTTAGGCCAGAAATGAGAAAAAAGCTCCTCACTGTGAAAGTTACAAGTACTCAGGGCATCCTTCCAGGAGGAGTGTGTGTGGGTCAAACTGTGAACTGCTTCTAAGGTGATGCAAGTACAGCTGTAAAGAACATGATATGGTATTTTTTTTTTTTCCAGTTTATACTAAAGGGTGCTGGGTTTGCATGGCAAGGTTTTGGGAGCAAGGGGACTATAGGGGGGGCTTCTGTGAGAAGCTGCCAAAAAGCTCCCCCTCATCCAGGGGAGCCAATTCCAGCTGGCTCAAAAGATATACCCAAAGCTGGCCATCAGCAACAGGGGCAGCAAATATGGGATAAGGTTTTTAAGAAGGGGAAAAACTTCCCTCACCCCAGCAACAGCACTTCAGGGAGAGGAGAGAGAATATTTTCTCGTTATCACACTGTGATTTAATTGGTAATAAATTAAACTAATTTTCCGAAATTAAGTCTGCTTTGCCTGTGATGGAAGTTGCTAAGCAATCTCTTCCTGCCCTTGACTCATGAGCTTTTTGCTGTTTTTTCCTCCCCTGCCCATCTGAGGAAGGGAGGGATAGAGCAGATTGGGTGGGCATCTGTCATTGAGCCAGGCTCAAGCCCCAAATACAGCTTTTTGAGTGGTTTTTAGCTGTAGTTTTTGGTGGCTTCTGTGTGTTGTGCTAATTAGCAGAAATAGGATTTGATGCATCAGGAATCTGACTCCACGCAACAAATCCTATTTCTTGGGTAAGAGCTGGCTGCAAGCATTCGTGCAGCTGGGCTGAAGGAGGATACAGGCTGAAAGTAGGAAGGCCAAAAGGGAAACAATGAGCTGGGAGTACTTTATTTCATTGATGAACTGGAAATGACAACTGCATCCTTTAGTATTGATCTCAGCTTAGTGCTTGCCAGGTCGAGCATCACACTGAGAGTGATCCCTGCTCAGCCAAAGCCCCAGTACACAAAACACTGCAAACAAGTAAGAGGAGATGACTTTTCTGTCTGCTCAGTGATGCACTGGAAGAAGTTAAGATAAGGAATGTCTTCTGTCAGGTAAGAACAACTCAAGCTGCTGACAGGTCAAAGGAGGAAGATTTAATGGGCTGCTTAGCTCCAGTTCAAGAGGGAATGCGGTGCAGAGAGATCCTGTAGCTCTGAAATAGTGATGGAAAGGAAAGGTACTGCTGAAAATTACATCTTTCAATCTGTGAGGCCTAGATAAAATTGGCAAACATATGTTTCACTGAGACTTTTGTCAAACACCAAAGATAGCACTGCAGACTACAAGGCTGAGCTTTTACACAGTCTTGTCTATGATGTGATCTCCACTTTATGCACATTCTAGAGCTTAGGTTTTTAATATTTACTTATGTTGATTTTTGGATAATTACCATCCTTTAATTTAGCCCACATAATCCTGCTAATAGGTTGCCTACAACTCATCTTTGCTTCAGTTGCTGCTCTTTTTATTTTTTTAAACTAGTTTCAGGATACCTTATATTTCTTCTCTCTTCAGTTATTCATTCCACAGAGCTAAATAATCAAGCTACTGGTCTCTTCATGCTCATTTGCAGGTCTGCCCCTCCTCTGTTATCACACTCCTTGTTTTAGCCCTTCCACATCCTTCTCCTTAGGTCTCTCACACGCCCTTGCACTGCTTCTCCCACCCAGATACTGCAGGTTCTGTGCTAAGCACCAGCCTTTATCTATGTTTATACATCTTCCACCATCCTGGCAGCATGTCCTGTAGCACACCCAGCTCTGCTGTTTTCCTCACACAGCAGGTATAACCATTTTCATGAGAGCATTCCAGAGATGAGCTGCATTCAGTGTTGGCAGGTCCACAGGAATTTGTAATATACCAACTTCCCTCAGGCGTGGTAACCATTCCTGCTACTGGACACCACTACTGCTATGCAGAGATGTTGACCTCACAGGTGAGGAGTTATCAGCTGGAAATGCAAGAGGAAGAGAGATGCTTAGGTGTATTTATACACCACAAGATGTGCTATGAGTACCTCCCAGATGCACAGGGTGAACTCCTGGGGTGAGGCCATTTTTGCAACAGACAAGTGCAGTCCTTGGATGCATCAGGGGAGATATTGCCATGGAGAGAAGTGCTGCTGCACAAGACCCTGGTTTAGATCAGATGCCAAAACAGGCTGATGATGCTACTATATGCTATAACATGTAACTTATATAGTGAGAGTTTTCTGGACTGAAAAACAAGTGAATTTTGAAGAACACAAAAATTCTCATTTTGCATAATAAAGTGAGATGCAATATTTTACATATTTAACCTGATACATGTAAAGATAAGGTCTATCTGAGTCATCAGGAGAATTTGTTGAATTTTGAATTATTTTCCTTTGAGCATGGGTGCCTGAAATATGAGACTGGAGTTTTCCCAGAACAGGTTGCAATCAGGTTAAGACCTCCCAATAAGAAATCTATTAAGCCCAAAGTCCATGTTCTTATGAGCAGAGATTAAACATATGGGCTTATTTGGCTTAGCAATAATTGTAGGCTGTGACAGGAAACAAATGCTGTTTGTCAAGACAAGAATGGGCAAGATGGAAGGAGGAATAAAAACTCATAGCTGTTACTTAATCACTGAGGTCAAAGGAGGCTTCCAACAGGAATGCAGTAGCAAAAAGCTGGGTGGTCTCATGATCACAGCTCTGTGAGAAGATATATCTGTGATGGCAACAGCAAAAATCCTAGAACTCATGGAGATAATGGAAACAAAAGGTTGAATTTCAGATTTGAGCACCCTCCCAAGAGTCCAAAAGTGAGCACACCTGTGAAGTCGGGGATGCCTTTTCCAAACTGTGGAGTCGACAAGACCAAATTTAATTGCTGTGTTTACCCCACTGGTTTCAGTGCAGCATTGATGATCTCCATAGGTGGAGGATTTAATCATGGTAAAATCTCTACTTTTATGTAATACATGCCTGGTTTTCAGTAGAGGATGTATTTTTTTCCCCTGCTAAATCAGTGAACTGAGGCTTTGGGGCTTCAGCTGCTGCAGTCATCATTCAGCTCTTTTGAACTTGCAGAGATGACAGCAACTGTGTTTAGACAAAAATTATTATAAAAAGTCAGAACAGTTTCATACAAACCAACGTTGTTTCCAAACGAGGAAGCAGAAACACTCAAGCACGCCGTCAAACACATGATTTAGCAGGAACAGATCAAAAATGTTATGAAAACTTATGAAAATGCCAACATTTTCCACCATTAAAACAAATTTACTGCACCTACCTCTTTGACAAACCTAATTGTCTTAACTGTCACTGTGCTTAAGCTATCTCATCCCAGGCTTTGGAAGATTTTATCATAGAATTGTAACAGTATGCATGGGAATTATGAGAAAAAGCTGGTATTTTCAACCCAAAAAAAATTACTACAGTGTCTACTGACAGCAGGCACCATTAAGCTACAGGCTATCACATCACATGGATGACGGTATGCATATAAATGTGCACCAGCACATCGTGCAAGCACTGAACCAAACCAGGCACGTTTTCTTCAGAAGAAAGCAAGAGCACTTAACCTGTAACACTCTAGTGCAAAATTAGGAATATGTGTTCAGTAAGATCACTTCCACGTGGAGCTGTGCATTTGTACCCTGTGCTGCACATCAGTCCCTGCTAAACTTGAGGGACAACATCCTTGGCCAGGATTTTGAGGCCCAGTTTGGTGAGCTGTGACCATCCTGGAAGGAGGCAGCAGGCAGCTGGCTGCCCACCCCGTGGCTCGGGCAGGCAGAATTATGAAAGCAAAGGGAAAGGTCATGCAATAATTCATACTGTGACCGCCAGGAAAATATTACATTATAGCTGCTTTCTGTTGGAATGCCTCTTATTAAAAAAGCCTCTGAACAAGAGAAGGAAAATTATTTCAGCTGAGGCTTTATTTGCTTTTATTTTGCTGGCGAAAGGGCATATAGGGTTCTAGTTCCCTGTTCAGAGCATATTCCCTTCCCATATTCTTTTCCCTTAGCCTGCATGAAAGGATTAATTCTGGACGTATGATTATTCACTGTGAACTAAACACAAAAATGATTTAATAAAATCCTTAGAAAATGCGGGATTTTTTAAAAGGAAAATACTTGCCAATACCAAAGTATTCTAAAATTCAAGACAGGACCTGGCCTGCAATCTGAAGTCTAAAGGGCTTCAGTCTTTGGGACAGTTCTACCTGCTTCAGCCGAAGCCTAGCAGTGCACAACACCCGAGGCTGTACATGCCACATCTTAGGGACTGAACAGACTTCTCTGAAGTTAGCATTTAAATATGTGACTCTGTGACATCTCAGTCCTTTCCTGAAGACAAGCCACTTCTTTTCAAGAGAAATGCCAAAATTCTGAATCCTAAAAAACTAGAGAAACAAATACTAAAAAGCGGTTTTCATTTTGGCAACCAAGAGTATTTTTGTAAATGTCTGAGGGCCGCTATTTATTTTTTTCCAGCCACATCTGAAGGCACCATTTCTTTTGCTTTAAGAACTCCTCCTTCTCAAGGCAAATCCTGGATAAAAAACTGCTGTTGCAATGGTGGCTAAAGGCAGAAATACACAGGTTTCTCTTCTCCTTTTCCATCAATCAACAAGGCACAACTGAGGCTCCAAGCAACCATCCCTGTCCCAAGCTAGGCAGCATGCATTGCTGCGGCTTCCAGCGCCTGAACACTTTTTCTGGAGAGGGCAAAGCCACCCCAGACAGACCTAGAAGAGGGCAGTGGGATGCTGCAGAGCATCTGCTTAGTGAGTCCTCATTTTTGCTACAAGGGTGTGCATACCCTTTTTTTAGAGCGGTGCATTTTCCAGCCTCAGAAAGTATAACCCAGCACAGCCTCAGCTTTTTTTATACAGTTTGATGCTGGGTTTATGCCAGTGTGTCCATCTCATAGCACACTCTTTTTCTAACAATCTATTCTTCTTTATGTTGAAATCAGGTAAGAAAGCTTAATAAAAGCCAAACAAACAGTGTTTTAAATACTTATTTCTAAAATTCTTTATTAGCTGGCTGCAGTTATTTAACATTCAGAATGCTTTGCTCTGAGCAAACTTGTTTGAAATATCAACCACAGCTACACTGCTAAATCACACCAAAGAGTTTTCTAAGTTAATTAAAATCTAAGTTCTTTACTTTCAAAGTGTTGATTCCTCAAGAACAGAACAAACCCACTAGTGTTATCAACAATATCTGCAGATAAGTTCATCTACCTGTTAAACTGCACACACTCCCTCTTAGAATGAACATTCCACTGTTTGTTAGCCGTGCTTCCCTGCCTAAACACCCCCCCAAAATTAACACAAAATGCAAAGGAAACACTGCAAATGAAGATTTATGATACATCACAAGGATGAATGTCCATGCCAAGTTCAAAGTGACTTTCCAAATGGTTGAAACACGATGATGCTCCTGAATGGAAATGCAATGGCATTCAGAAATTCCTTTCTGCCTAAGTGCAATGCCTATCATGTTTACTGCTTTGTTTAAAGAAACAGACTCTTTAAAACTTCTGTGGCTGGAACTGGACACTTAAATGATTCTCAGAGGTGAGGCTCCCTATTCAAAACAAATATTACCAGGGTTAGAAGTCAACCAGAGATTGAACCTCCTGAAACTGAATAAAACCATGCAAATCAGTAAAGAAAGACAAAAATCTCTCACTTTACTAAGTGTAAGCTTCCCCCTAAGTTAGGAAGGATATAAATTATATTTTCCTGGCACAGATATCAAGAAAAGAGGATTTCAGAACTACCTCACCACATTCTCTGACATTCTCTGATCACTGTACATTAGTAAATAATAACTTAGAGGAATCAGCTGTTCATTCTGGTAAGGTCCTATATGACCATGCCATTACAGAAACAGCAGTCCTTTAATCTAATTATCATGAAATGTGATGTACAGTTGCCTCCATTGCCAAATATTGCACAAATCTTACTTGAATATTTCACTCTTTTGTATTTGAGAGAAATTTTACACATTTAGGTTTGTAATTCAGAGTAAATCAAAACTGATGGCAGATGAAGAAACTACAACATGTCAGATGCGACAGCTTATTCTCAAATCTTGTGTGATTAATTGCTGTACAAACCTAAATAACCTTAGGTGCCTACACCTGCATTGGAAGGGAAGGAGAGCAGGTATAAAGCTACATTCAATTTTGTTTCAGCAGAAAACTTTGCATCCAGGGAGGGGCTCAGAGCTGGATTCCTGACCTCCCAACACCGTAGATACGTTTCTACTCTCTACTACCATGCTGAGCACTGTGAGGAAGGGACCAGACACACAAGAACTGGAGAGGATTTATGGCTTCCCACCCTTCATTGTTTTGCATTTATTGATCAACCCAAAAGCAAGAATGCAGCTGTTACTAGACAGGATTACAGGAAGAATGACACAGAGAGTCCCAGTGGTCTCTGACACCCCCCAAAAGGGAGGTGAAAGATTCTCTCTCCCTCTCCCTCCAGAAGATAACTTCCTTCCCCAGGTGCAACTTCGAGTTCAGAATACTGACAAAATACAAACTACCTTTTCTATTTAGAAAAAACTGTAGACTCCCCTGAGCACTGCAACTCCCCTGAGCATGATCTTGGTAACAAACCAAGATCGTGCTGCAGCAGCAGAACAAGAAACAGAGTCAAGAAGGGCAGTGATGGACATGCCTGCAGCCCCTGCTGGAAGGGCCACACACCCTGCTGGGTACACAGCGCTTTTCATTCAACAGTTTTGATGAGTGGGCTCTTGTGGGGTCTTAAGGGTCTTCTGTTTGAAGGGTTGCCAGGCTCTTTTCATCACCTCTGGCTGCAGATGAGAATTTTTCCAGGGGCTGTGTCAGAGATCATTTTAGCTGGTCTTTATGAAGGGATGTGATTAAGGGTTTGTTCTTGTGGTAGCTAGTGGAGGTCCAACAGGGAAGCCTAATGACCAACCTTATTTTTCTGGCATCATTCCTTCTTATATGTCCAAAGCTGCATGAAAGGATTTCAATCAAAGACCCTTACCAAGTTTACAACACATTGGACACAGCTCTGAAACAAAAACTCAGCTCTCCAAGGTAGATTGTTAGTGTTTGAAAACAACAGCCCAGCGAATTGCTTCTTTTCTTTTGCTTAGCTGTGCCTTACCATATTAAATAATTTAATTTTCTTTGCCCAGATAGCAGACATCAGCTCTGTGATTTTAAGCATATCAATCAAATTGAAGACTGACAGAAAGCTCTGAACTGGTCCATGACTTTCCATTATTTAGGTACGTTGGCCTGTATTTCATGCAGAAAGCAAACAATTCCAAGAAACAATAAAGAGAAAAGGTCATGGAAAATAAAGTCCAGGAAGAACAGTAAGCAAAATAGTAATATAGTAAGGGATGAATAGTTTACTCCCGAAGAGCCACATGCCCATATCGAGTACATCAAACCTGAAGAGGGACAGCATTTCATGAACCTTTGCTTTCAACACACTGAAGGCTTTCTGGGGAGGACAGTGTCATCTGAGTTACAATTCTGAACCTGGCCAGCCCTGGCTTTTGTTTATTGGGGAATGACAGGCTGGAGCATGGGGAGCTGTGCAGCGTGGGGCTGGGTCTTGCACACCTATGTGATAACGGGGACGTGGGAGTAGAGGCCACCCTGCCAGTGCCAGGCTGCTGCCCATCATCTCCAAAGCCTGAGGTGTGATGTGAGCCACAGAGCACAGGTGCACCAGGGAACAGTCTGAGTGTGTGATCCTGAACTCAGATTACTGGGTTACAGACCTCAAAAAGAGCTGCAAAATAGACATGCTTTGCCGGCTATTCCAATTTCTATTTACCAACCATTTCACTTGCAGCAATGTTAACCCAGTTACATCACTCTTCTCATCCAATAGTTTGGAAAGTACCCTTATGTTATTTAAACAGTTATTTCTTCATTATCACTAAGACACAACTATAAAAGTATTTTGTGCATTCCTGAAACACATGCTCAAAGATCTGCTCAGACATAACTGCTCCAGTCTGCTTCTTCCTTAGGATTAGCAGAGATGGGGAAAATGCAGCAAGTCTGTGAAGGAAGAAGGACTACATAGGAGATCCTTCACAGACCCCTACTCTGAAATTAAGCTTAGGAAAGTGGCAGCTGGAACACCTCCACTGATAACACCAGAGTCAATCCAGCACAGGAGCCATCCTGCAGTCTCACATGGAAACAATTGCAAAAACATGTAGGGCTGGAAACGGTTATTTTATATTCAAGTGACATACTGAACCTTTTCCTTGCTGCAAATTTCAGCGACCACACAGGTATTTAAAAGCAAAGTGAATCAGAATTTGTCTTTCAGTTTGTTTCTGTACATGTAACCAGATTTTTCTTCTATCTACCTGATTAGAGAATTCAAAGCTTACTAGAGATGGAAGCCTCTAACTTTATTTGTGGATTTATTAATTTAAATTTTGACAGGTTTGCCCTTCTAGACAATTGTTCATTCAAAATTATTGCAAGGACTTTTGCTTTCACAGAACACCAGATGAATCCTTCAAAATAGTGAGACAACCTCTGATTTGTTAAGAGTATTTTGTCTGAAAATATATTGTTCTTATTAAAAAACAACTGGTTTAGGTTCATCTGTTTGATTTCCTGGTAGGTATGTGAACAGCAGAATACTTAATTTACAAAACAAATATACCAAATCTGGGTGTACAGTAACTGGCACTACCCTACTGCACCATTTGAAGGATGGGAGCTGTGGAAAGCACCCAGCACCTCCATCAGTCCCTGCCCAGGAAGCAAAGATGCTGGCAGGTCCCTGTGCACCTCTGTACCAGCACCTGCACAGGCAGGAGCAGGGCAGGAACCTCCCTCTGCTCCTGCACGTGGGGGCAGGAGCCCTGTAAACCTGAAGAAGGAGCAGCCCCTGGGATGTGGAAGAGCCTCTCTGAGGAGGAGTTGTCTGTGCAGTGAGCAATTCTCAGTTCTCACCAGGCAGGAGCCGAGGTACCTGCGGCACCTGGTCTGCCTGCAGCTGTGAACAAATCTGTGCTTGTTGATCCTCCCTACTTTGGATTTCCAACGGGAAACAAAGTCAGAGGGAGAGTTTCAGAAGCAAAAACTAGGATTGACATGAATAAAATATGGGAGGTAAACCCTGATTGCACAGATCTCCTCTTCAGGACAACTGCTGCATTATTTTCGTCTTCTACCCTTTCTTTCTTTAGGAAGAAGAGGTAAGGAGTCAGTCTGCTCCCTCCAACTAATAATTTTTCAGACTACTGAATAACTTCAAATACATTTTACAAGAAACTAACACGTTACCAAACATCTCTCACTAGGTGGAAAAAATCAAGCAGCCAGCAGAAGAGATTTTTTTAGTCCTGTTATCAAGGAAAACGCTACAAGACAAGACATTCCATGTACAGCTGAATGCTCATGTGGTGCTCAGACTAAAGACACTTTAATGAAGCACCCTCTCAGAACTCAGGAAGAAAGAACTCTTATTTGTGAGAGACATGGAGCTGTCAAATTTATCTTTTCTGAGTTTGTTCAATTATTCATCCTTCTGGACAGCCACAAGCGCAGACTTATTCCAGGGTGGTTGTATCTGCACAGAAGACCATGTTGAATCTTTTGTTGGCAGCAATGTTCCACACCAGATATTATCAAATCTTTATGGAATTTTAGATTAAATCTTGATTTTTAAATGAAAGACATAATTTTAACAGATTTTATTGCTTGACTTTCAAAGCTTCTTATAAAAAATCTATCATTGTGTCACACAGAAAGATATAAGAACCCCAGTGAAGCAGGCACAGTCAGATGCAAGGAAAAGGATTGCAGCCCTGATAATTTATTATACCTAGCTCTACAGTTCTTAGATTTTGCTCACTAAAATATATTTCAAAATTATTATATTTTATGGCCATAAAGTATGATAATAGTTACAAAACAGGATAATATTTTATAGACAGGAAACCACAATAGCAAAACAAAGTAACATTAAAACATAAGACATAAAAGATTCATGTGCTTACTTCCTGACAGCATGCCGAATTTCTGCTATTGCTGCTCATCAGATGGACTCAGCTGAGCAGAGCATTTGGAAAGCACATTTTAATAATGAAATATACTGTTTTCTAACACTCCAGGTGCTTCCCATCCATTATATAGCACCAGAACTTGTGTCAGAAAATAAAACAAAATCCTCACATCCAGCACTGTTCACCAAACAGTCAAATTTGTCAATATCCAGAAATCAAACTACCATTGACTGTGCTTTATTCAGGCACCATCTAACAGAGCTCCTAAAAAAGCCCTGTTCCCCCACTACCTGAACCAAGGAGACACCCTGCTTCTTATAAATACCTGGTCTCATTATTGCTAGCTGATGAAGTGAAATTATGGGCCCAAATCTAATGAAGGGGTAAGTGTGGGGTGGTGCTGATTGCTGGAAGCATTGGCTTCAATATTCACCTCTGCCAGGGTTTGGCTCTTCCAACATGGAAGTTTGTGCAAAGCTCAGATGAAAAGAAGGAGTGTGTGAAATTTAAAGTCTAGGCATTCCCTGGAATTGTTGATAGAAACAATAAAAGTGGAGGCAAAAGACTTCAGAAATCATTCTTCACATGCCAGCAAACAAATGTGTCAACATCATGTTGACCAGCCACTCACTCAGAGACATAAAAATAATGAAATAGTAAATGAAAAAGGAGAAAACCAGTTTCTGTACAAGTTCCAAAATATCCACAGTTGCTGACATTTCAGAGGATCAGGTAGGGATCTTGAGAGATTAGATGAGAAGTCTTGATTCACTCATGTGGCTACCAAGGCCACATAAATAGATCCACTGGACTGAAACAATGACTGATGAATTTCTATTTAAAAGGGATCAGTGTCAGTCAATCTTAGTTTATGACAACTCCTTGGCATGTCAGGATCTTCCTCCAAAAGGGCAGAAATTATCTTAGCCTTTTTTCAAATCACAGGCATAGGGGTTCTGCTAAGTTTCCGTACAAATTAATGAAAAAAATGCAATTTTGTCCTGCTGAGAGGCTGCTCTCTTAGTCAGTCTAGTACTATGAAATTGGAGGTGGAAAATTGCATAAGGCTATAATAATACTACTGAGCAATTTTTTGGCAATTGTCTTCATTTACACAGGTTCCCTTGTAATTTAGTCCTGAAATCAATGTCTCTTTATTCCTTACCCTCATTACTGATGAATGAACAGCAAGACACAAGGAGACAAGCCTGTCCTTGCTTAGGCTTACAGGCACAGGTGGCATAGGATACAGAAGGATACATAGGATATCCTGGAGGTCTGGATAAAAGGATTTCCTTAGGCTTCAGTAAATATTTTTGGGGACAAAGCAGTGACATCTATAAAGGTAGTTGTATTTTAATGTAATATTTAACCAGATGCTTTTTAGTTCTTAGTGAAATACTGCAATCTGTGTCCACACTGCTGCCACTTTATCAAGGCTGCACAGTTTGCACGAGGAGCAGCAATTACCTGTGGCACTCCTGCAGAGTCAGTTAACAATTCTTTCCTCTTTTTCCATGCACAATTCTTTCCTATCTTTCCATGCACAGCTAGGGGGGTTTCCTAATTTAGTATTTCCTCTAGGGCAATTCCTTATACCTCCTTAGTCTTCATCAATTCTTCTTGACTCTTTCTGCAGCACCCAGCTGGTAAACTTTTCCCTGATTCTACACAGTATGTGAGGATCTCAGGATACTTTAGGAGCTTCTCCAACTCAGAAACCTTCAGAGCCCTGCCAAGCTCATATAGCAGCAAGTATATTTTGGAGATGCAGATTGTACAGTGTGTCCCATAGGAACAGGAACTTGAGTGCCCTATCCCTGCATTACAGTTTGCAAAATACATGCAATAAAAGTTATTTTAATAAAAGGAGTGTTAACAGTTTAAGGTCTGAGATAAATGCAGTCGTTTTCCTTTGCTTGTGCTTATTAATTGCTAACTTTGTGCTGGCTAACATACAGAAGTGCAACGTGTGGCTGTCTAAAGAGAAGCCTCAGACCTTCAGGGAGCTGGTTTCCTATTTCCCCTCTAAAGGAGATGGCCAGGCCATCACCAAACAATGCCTCAAGAATCACTGAATGAGCAGATACACTCAGCCTTTGGACAGGGTCAGCACTGTCTTCTCACAGTATTTTCAACAATCCATCTTATAAATGAAGGTGCAGAAAAATTGCCTATCTCCCTGAGGTGAATTGGGAAAAGGTCAAATCTTTGAGTCCCCAGTCAGTTCTTAGACAGCAATTTCCCTGGAAATGTCAGTCTCTTGGACTAAGTATCAGCTACTGATTCAAACACAGCATCATTTGGCATTGTATTTGTGGTGTGCTGAGAGTTAAAACAAGTGATAATTAGTCACTTTCATTGTTCCAAATATTTCTCAAAATTTACATTGTAGTGATGTGTTTCCAAAACAAGAGAAGGACAGCTTACTTAGATGAAAGCATAAAATAAAATAGTAACAATTAGGCAAATATGACCCTGACTTTTTGCTGCACTGGACATTAACTGTAATACAGTAAATCTGCTCACTCCATTTCCCCTATTAGTGATAATAGCAAATACAATACCCTCATTTCCTCATTGCTGATGACAGCATTGCTGGGCTCTTTTGACTGTAACTCTTCCTCAGTATGTGTGCTGCAAGATGAACCTTCTACTCAGCTGAAAACGGATCTCAAAAAATGATTTTGAAAAAACAATTTTGATTCAAGGCACTGATAAATCAGGTTAGAGTGACAATAAGTCCCACTCCGTTACCCTCCCCAACAGCAAGAAAAAATAGTTTAAAATCTGTCTACAACCAGCATGAGAAGCAATGCAATGTAAGCTTGCAATATTACGAACTGACTCATTAAGAATGCCTTCACCCTCTAAACAGATTATCCTGTGTATGGAACCATTACTGAACATTGCTTCAGAGACAGCACATCAGAAACACAAGTGCATTTCCCTCCCAGGCAGGGGCACTACTTCGACTGGTTTCTTACACAACTTCTCAGTTTACCTACTTGCTTACTTGTTTTTAACAGCAGTGTGACAGAACAGTCTCCCAGGGCACTGATCAAGTCCCTGTTAAAACCTTGCAACCAAATGGAAGAAAAGGCCAAGGCAATTTCCCAGCTTCCATCTCTGTACACGAGGTGTTAAACCATCCCTCTCCAAGAAGATTCACCTTCAAGCCTCACAAACAAGTCTTGAAGAAACACTTTGTGCCTAGACTAGGTCAAGTAGAAATGATTTTTTATTTCATAAAAACCCAACAACAATGCCACAGGATGGACAGATGTTATTTCTTAATACAAGTCATTAAGTTGCATGCCCTGCCTCTGGCAATACTCCCAGTTCAGGGAAGAATGAATGTAATTGACCTGCAAAGCACATCCTGATATCAATCCAACCACCAGTCCTTGCCTGCCTCACTCTATTCTAAGATAAAATGCAAACAAACAACAGATTTTCCCCTTATTTCATTCCTCCTCTGTCTGAAACTCTGCCTTGTTATACAGGGTTTATTGTGTGTGCGAGGCATGTTTCATTATGGAAGTCCTTTTTAGAAATATTGCTAGACTCTCTTTATTCTGCAGTCTAACACAACCACTATCAAAGCAGTGTCTGCACTACTCCAAGCTATGAGCCTGTAAAAAGGGAATGGCCAAAGTGGACCACACTCTCAGGGACTACAGTACAAAATCATAATCCTTAGCAAATTCATTGTCTTATAGTATCAATCATTGATCTTCAGCAACAACCCCATAGCTGAAGACATACTAAATCTGCCCTACACCTATACATTTCTGAAGTTCCACTTCCAAGCAAACATGCAGAAAACTTGACAGAAGAATTTTACATTTCCCCTTCTTTCCCCATCAGAAAAGCAGGGGCTGGTGGGTAGACTTAGAGCTGAACAGTGGCTGTTCCTTAACTTCCTCCTTATGGATAAAAACACTTATGCCAGGAACAGACTCAGAAAGCCACTCCACTTTTCCATCCTGAGGATGGAAAACACTCAGGATTCATCAGTGAAGGGCTAGAAACCTGAAGGTACAAACGCCTCTTGTATTGAAAAGAAAGTCCTTTGCAAAATCTTCTAAAAAGAGAGGAAGTCAATGTTCTTTAATGTCTTCAATCAAGCATAGTATTTTTCTTCCTAAATAGAGTATTGCCAAATTTTGCTACTATTTTAGAGAAGTCTTTTTCCTCTGTTGTAATACCGAGGCATCCCTGCAATTCTCTTCCCTTAATTTTGACTTCATTTTCTACAGAGCTGAGCTCCGTGTCTCCTCCCAATTCTTATCCTTTTTTATGGTCTGCCTTTTTAGGCTTTGTTACATAAAATTGATAATGTAACACATTCACCTTGTTCAAAATTTTAGAAATCTGTGACAATTACACCTCAAATAAATTCACCTTGTAGCTGGTGGTTAAAACTAAAATACATTTGTTGTCTCTGTCTCCAGCAAGAACTAACTCAATGACTGTATGGGGAAAAAAAGGAAACCTCTGCATAATCTTTATCTCTTGTACACTTTTCTTTGAATGCCAAACCCCCCAAACATCTAAATCAACTCTCTAGAGTCTTATCCTGTCTTTAGAAGTCTGATTAGCTCATTTGGCCTAAGCTCTAATTGTCAGACACACCAGTAACTCAGATGTTGTAAATGTGCTTGCAAGCTGCATATTCATAAGTAGGTTCTTACCTACTAACATAGAGTTCATTATTGGACAGATCAAAATTTTCTGAAATGAATAGAAACCTTTAATCTAGATTTTCTCTCTCAAACCTGCAAGCTGCTTAAGTGCCCTCAGGCTTTGCCACCATACCTGGCAGTTCAGCAAGCTCCCTGTGAATTTGAGATGACAAGGATCTGAACAGAAGCGCAGATCTATAATGAAGCTTGAAGCAGTAGAAAACTTAAATTAAAAAGTAGAAACGGAGGGAGTCCCACATACAAATTCAGGAAAATATTACTATCTAGACAAGATAATGGGCCATCTAAGAAAACAAATTACTGTAAAATTTGATGAGAAATTAATTTAGAGACTGATGGATGAGTTCAAAACTACAAATAGTATGTAGGCTAGTAACTACCATAAATACAACAATTAAACTTTATACTTAATTCCAGATTTAAATATATTGAAAAGAGTAATTTAACCCCCCAGCAGAAAGTATTCCTTTTACACTAATGCAGAGTAGGTAAGAAGCATTATTTTTAGTGACAAATATAAGATTTTAAAAGTACAAATTAAAAAAAAAAAATCAGTGTAATTTAATACAGTTTAACCAGCTAAAAAATAATGTGTGTTCTTCTCCTAAAGAAGTGTACAGTCTTTCAAGGACTACTTGGATACCAAAACATCAGTAACTCATTCTGCAAAATACCCAGTGAAGATCTGGCCTCATCTGCATGCAGAAATTCCCTCACTACAAAACAAACACACAAACAAAAACCAAACTAAAAACCCAAACCAAAACAAAACAAAACAAAAAAACAACAAAAAAACAACGACTTCCACTAGAATAAGAGTGCAAGAAGACCACACTGCATGAGGTAACTCATTCCCTGAGAGGAAAGAAATTACAATAGTGTTCCAAGAAAGACTGTCTTCAAATGCCTCCTTTTTAGGGATGAAACTCATTCATGGAATCATGAGATTCCATCTCATCTCCCTGCGCTGTCAAATAGCAACAGAACCTCTCCACTTGTTTGGAACAGCACAGCAGAGGAGCTAAAGGGATGAATATTGGTTTGACCTGGTTTAGTATAAGCCTTTTATCTTATGAATGAAGCTTCCTCCCAGCTTGAAGAGCAACTAAAGAATAATGGAAAAGGCAAAAATGCTGAAGAGAGGAAAAAAATGTAATGTGTTCCCTCTAAGGGCAAATACAGTCACTAGCTGGGAACTCCAGATCAGATGTAAAGAGTAGAAAGGAAAATCATGAAAAATGCAAAATTAATGTGGAGGTCTACACAAAAATACTGGTTTTGTTATTTTCTCTGATCTTGGGATCACAGATGTCTGATAAATTTATGATGGTTTGTGACATGAAGATTCAGATTAATCTTCTGTGTGGTACTCTGGTTGCTTGATTAATTCTTGGTAAGCCAGTTAGGGCTGGGCATACAGGCATTCAGGTATTACAAATCCAGACAGACCTAGAATTTATTGATTGACTAATATTTATTAATAACTCTGTTATTTAGTCCATTTGCTTTAACAATTTCAAAGAAAATTGAATAAAAATGCTTATGTGCTTTTAAAATGCCACTCTACACTTCTTATTAAACCCTTTGGAAGTGTCTTGTAAAAACCTTTG
The DNA here is from genome assembly GCF_963513975.1 of Fringilla coelebs. Lineage (NCBI taxonomy): Eukaryota > Metazoa > Chordata > Aves > Passeriformes > Fringillidae > Fringilla > Fringilla coelebs. The sequence goes on along the minus strand of NC_140031.1, from coordinate 70,260,005 downwards.
CTATATGAAGACATAATACCTCCTCCTTAATGACCCACTGCAAGGACAGATCCATGACTATAGCAGCAGCCCTGAACAGGGGCCTTATAAAACATTTAGCTCAGGAGAGCAAAAGGAAGGCTGGATGCTGCATTTTCAAAGAGCAATTTATAAAAATCACATAGTTCAAAAAGCCTGTGTGGTGCCAGAAGGGCATTCACTGGCATGGCCTATTGTACAAATTGTACAAATATTTGGTTTTAAGAATGATCTATGGATACACTTCCTTTTTCGTTTGAAAAGATTATTCTGCTGCAGCAGCATTTTCTGGTTTCTAACAATAACTCCTGTCCTGCTCACAAACACCATTCTGTCAAGTTTATTGCCCCAATCCATCAGAGTACTCCAGAAAAGATCCCAAGCTGGGAACTGCCACTTCCACAGCTTTTCCAGCTTTGGTTTAGATGTTTGGTGTCAGCTGTAAGAGCAGACGTGAATACAGTTCATCCTAGCTAGGGATCTACTCCAAGGAACCACGGAAATCCTAATTGTTGCTTATATAAAAATCAGCTTTTTAATTTTCATACATCACTATTCCATTGATTTCAGCTGAGTTATTGCAGCTCATAGAAGCTGAAGATTTTTCTTTTGTTTCTGGCTTTAAAATAAAGAGCTTAAACACTGTCTGCAATGTATTTCAGCAGAACTTAATAATCTTTTTCTTGTAATAGAGTGTTAAATAACGTAGAGCCATCTTAACTAGGGCACTTCAACAGAAAGAAAAAATTTGTAATAAAATAATAATCTGAGCCAATTTTAAAAGTTTGTACGAATGCAATATGATGTGCTGTAAAATACATAATTTAGATTTCTTTGGATGAAAGTGACACAGTAGACATCAGATCATTCAGAAGGGACCATGAAGTGCACATGCATGGTCTTGCAGTAGGTGCAGTTAGTGCTGTGAACACCAGTTCTCACACCTCATTTAGTGTGAACAGGCTCACACCAATAATATCAAGGGGGGCTTTTCACACTGAGGTATTTTGTAATCATCCCAGGCAAACCTGGCCAGATTGCCCTGCTCCTTCTGATGAACAGAATTACTGCTGCAACCATTAATCTCCTCCTCCCTGGACACCTTCTGCAGAGGCCAGTAATCACCACTGGTCCTTTTCTGAGGACAGCTGCTTTGACACTGAATTTCCAGGATGGCCTGCACAGAACCTGCCTCACCACTAACATCCCTCAGATGAGCCCTGCAGGCTGACCTCTCTTTTCTCTTGTCCCCTCTCTTCTGTACTGGAAGTGAACAGCACTAACATTTACACTGGGCATTGGGCAAATTAATTTCTTAAGTATTTCCCCAGCATCCGATTGCTGGTTTGGAGAACATCTGGTGTGAAATCAGATGGAAGAGCCACAAGTGACTCAGAAGCACAAGAAATGTACAGAAATACTGTATGTAGACATTAGAAGTCTTCTTCAAGAGTCTGTATGCCTTTGTCTAACTAATAGATTGTGAAGTTATTATATTTAAAAAATCCAATATTATTATATTAAAAAATCCAATATTTGAAAAGCACAAAACATAAAGAGGAAGAAAGTACATTAGAAATTGCACAAGATACTGGTAACAATCACTATTCTGCTCTCTCTCAACAGTGCTGTCACTGTGATTGAAGTGCAATTCTTCAAAGTGCCACTGGTTACCTTAAAAAATTATCAGTATGGAATCAATTGTCAGAGGAAACCTGTGCACACTGCCTCTTTCACACACAAGTATTTATTGAGCCACCATGGGGGAAAGATGTGAGCATGGTAGGCCAGGTAATACTCACAGAAACTGCCTCCAGGATTTGTTTGACAGCATCAGCAGCATCTCTTTCACTATAGTACCCCTTTTCCACAATCCTACAGAAAAAAAAAAGCAACACAATTAAGCACTAAGGTGAATAAACAGTGAAGGAAGATTCTTCTTGCAAAAATGAGATAGCAAGCAATCAAATTTAAATATGACCAGGAGAGTGGAGCATCCCCAAGAGACTAGAAAACAGTCCTTTTGCAATTTAAGTTATCCTTGATTTCCAGTTAAATGAAATACAGGAGGTAAGATATCAAGTGGTTAGGATGCTGACAATATATGTACACATTTAATTTGAAGATTTTGAAACTTTCTGACACAAGGAATCTGAATTACTGTAAGACAAAACTATTCAACACCTAGGAACTAGTTTTCCACTTTTATATTTAACTTAAGCCCCTCCTCCCCATTTAATTAGTTAGACACATAGATAGATAGATAGATAGATAGATAGATAGATAGATAGATAGATAGTAAATTATAAAACAAAAGCACTATGCTGTGCACACACAGATCTGAAGTATTCAAGGGAAAAGGTTGGTGTAAAACTTTACTAGTTTCAAATTATTCCTCAAGTGTGAGGGGCTGAACAACTACCTTTTCTCCCTCAGTAGAAAACTGGGTGTGCTATGTGCAAGGAAACACAGGTTTTTTACAGCTAAAGCTACTTTTATCTTTCAGAAAAGCTGCTTTTTCTTACAGAGTCAGCAGTAGACACAGGTTTGCACAATGACGTTCCAGCAGTTATTAAATAAGAATCTATCATTAAGATATCCTAATACTTTATTTAAGACACTCAACAATCCTTTTATTAACGTTTTTAATGAGCATAGTATTGGTGAACTACAATAATTGTCCCTCAGAGTTACCTTAAAGGTCAGATTTTTGATCTGAAGTCTTGATTTTTTTAGCGTACTAATTTTTCAAAACCCAAGAAAACACAGACAGATGTTGGCTAGAAACAAAACCTGTGGTGCCTACAAGATATTTTATAAAATGATGTTCTGCAAGCAGAGAGCTGGTTTTATAAAACAATTTCCTAAAATCCCCATGAAGCAGAACAGCAAGGAACCTGTAATGTCTGAGATCACTGGAAAGACCTTATGCCCCAAAATCCATAAAAAGGCTCTGCTGCTGGCAGGAAGGCTACCCTTCTTTCTCCCCACTACTCCTGCTCTGCACTTTTTATCTCTTCCTTTGACTGAAATAACAGATTAATGTTGAGTTATCATCAGTGCAGCTCCTCACAGCCTCACAAAACTGACAGGAAAGGTGTGAGTAACTACACATGAAAAGCATTTCTTTATCCTCATTAGAGCTTCAAGCGATTAGAGGTAAGAAACAATGCAAGGCTGGCACTCCACCAGACACAGCAAGGAATCCCCCTCAAACAGCTCTTGTGTTTCATCATTATTTCTTTGCTGCATAACTGCTTGGGATTATTTCTAGAAGCTTGTTTGGTTTGAGCTCTTTGGGGTTTTTTTGGCAACCCTTTAGCTGTCGTGCCATATGCACTGCTTTAACACCTTTGCTTTTTTTGTGCCTTCAGCCCCTCTCCTATTTTGGTCATCTGTTTACACCATTAAGGAGAGTTTTACTGGAATTTATCACCATAAGGGGAAAACAAAGCAAATCTTACTCACTGAGACATTATATTAGGTTTTTATCCTGAAGTATAGGAAAGAGGTTACAAAAACCTAAAAATTATGTCATAAAATGCTACATTATGCTTGAAGGCTAGATTACTCCTTAGCCATTTCAGGCTGAATTATCCTCTTGTGTTAGATTACATTGTGAGACCTGAGCCCCATTAATGCTCTTGCATTCATTGCCCCAAATACACTGGCTTTGCTTCCTCCTCCTTTTTAATTCAAATGAAGTATTTGGTGTCAGCCAGATGTGCCACTCAGTAGCATCCACCCTGCCCCACACACTGAGCTCACCAGGTGCAGGGTAACCTTGTGCACCTTCAGAAATGCATGAGGCAGGTTCTAAGGCTTAAACAGTATTAAGAATACTCTGTTTTTCCAATATATCTCAGAATAAGGTCTGAGAAATATGAAGCAATGCAGTTGCAATTCAATTTACATTTCTCCCTTAATCCCAAAATTTTCTCTATTTACAGTGTGGGAGCTCAGTCTTTTTTCTATCTTTTTGAAACACATAAACCAGGGGAATGAAAAAAAAAAAAAAAACATCCTTAAAAGCAGACTACAGCTTTGTATTTTCCTCCACTCATCAAAATCGAAGAAAACAGGAGCTTCCTGTAAATGCCCAGCCAGTGTTAATTACCTGACCACTGGAAACAAGGGAAACATCAAAGAGACTCTCAAGGCTGCCCTCTTGACCTCAAAACGAATCCACACTGACTTCTACAATATATGCTGGTAAGGATAGCATGCTTCTGTCATTATTTATATTAAACACACAGCAGAGAAAACACAAAGACCCTGTAGATGAAGCCGTGTAATTTACACTTTAAAATAAATAAACATAATGAAGTGTGGGTCCATATTTCTGGAAAGCAATAAGAAACAACTGTAGAAATATTGTGCAATGCACTGGACCCATTTGCTAATGCTACAGGTGAATAATATGCACTGGCCAAATACAGATTATACAGAATCTTACAGAGTTGCCTTTCCAGTTTTCCAGAAGTCTAGAATTCAGAGTTATTGAGAATAGAAATCGAACTCTTAATTAACAATAATCTAGCAAATAGAAAACCTAATATTCCGTGACAGCCATAAATTTAAAAAGACATATCCCTTTCTAAAGATGAAAATTTATTTCTAAGGGTACTCTGCTTTAGAACTAAAACCTGGTTATTAGGCAGTAAGAAGGAGTACTGAAAGAAGATTATCCTGTAGTTTAGGTCATATAGTAATGCTGGGGGATCATCTGGGTATTTATTTTTTGCATCCTCCCTGCGACAGTTTACATAAGACAAATGGTAGGTGTGTGCCAGCAAGACTCCTACCTGAGACCAATGAGCCTTCTTTAAAAGGAGTTTTCAAATTCAGCCTGCAGATTAACAATTACTCATTGCCTTTTTTCTATAAAGGGAAGAAAACCTGCAGAAATATCTTGTTTCACTATTACTGAAGCAAACCCCAACTATTTATACCTAGTTTACTGGAAGATTTTTGACAAAATCATGGGTGAAGGAAGATAAAGCCTTTGCTGAGAGGACAGAAAGATAGGAACAACAGCAATAAGGAACTAATTAAATATTTTCTTTGATATGCAAATGAATGAGCCAGGTAGGCCAAGAGGGTGCTGGAGAGAAAAAAATGTGAGGGAGACATCAGGGAACTGCTTGAAGCCTGAAAAAGTGCCTGGAAAAACACTTTGGTGCTGTAAGCATCTAGAAAATTTAAGATGCAACTTCAAAATAGAGACATTCTAGACTGAGCAAAAATGCAATGCCTTTTTCATGGTTATGCATACACATTTATTGAAATATGCTGATCCATTGTTTACACTGTCATATGTCAAGACACACATTTAGCAGAATGGCTACTAGATGGACAGCAAGCCAGAGCTCTCCCAAAGCACCACCTGACTCAGTCTTGTCTTTCCAGGCACATGTTTGAGACAAATCTGCCTCCTTCTATACAGAGGAGGAGGAGAATAATTCCCAGAGACCCTGCCCAAGACCCTCTCCCGTGCCAGCAGAGGTGGAGATGTCCTTTAGGAACAGCCTGAATCCCATGGTGCTGAGACACAGAAGCCTGTGTTACCTAGCCTGAAATGAAATTCAGCTGCTGGCCAGAGGTGGAAGAGCCTTGCCAGGTAATGGGGGTGTAACAGATTTAGCAGTGAGAAAACCACCCCAGCATCACACTGCCCAGCAAGCATGTGGAAATGGCATAATGTGTTTCTGGGGAGGCACACAGCTGATATTTTGGCAGCTTCCATCATCAAACACATGTATGTGTTCAAGTGTTTCATAACCTGCAGTAATCCTTGCCAGATTCCAACTGGCCTTTCCAGCATTTCCGTTCCTTAGGAGCAATGGAAGTTTTCCTGCAGTATAAATTCTTCAGTTTTGCAGGTGGTGTACAGTGTAGCCTCAGCCCCATGGAATTGCAGCTCTTGCTAATCTTTTTATAGTATTTCCATGTTGCATGCCTTCATCACACTCTACAACTGCAGGTACATAAACTCCTACCAGAATTCACCTCATCCCTTCAGCCTCCAGTATGATATGGGAAGACCATGCAATGGATTTTACTCCTTTAGGGGCATTCTTCCTGCTACTGGGCTTTAATTCCCTGTAACTGTGTGAAGCCATGGAAAACAGTGGCCCATCCCAGTAAAGAGAGGGAGGTGGTGGCCACATCTGCTCTGGTAGGAAAAAAAAGGAAGAGTGCAGCCCAGCTAAGCTAAATACAGGGGGCCTGAAAATCAAGGACGAAAGAGTTGGGGAATCCCAATGCATCATTTTAGAATCAATTTTCAAAGGAGTATTAAAATTATATAGATATACAATTTTACACTTGGCTAGGACACATTTCTGGGGATTAATGACAAGTGCATCAGGCAGGTGAGAATAATCAGTCTCCTAAAGGAACAAGTGAACATTTCATCAGAGAAGGAAAGGACTAGGTTTGGGGTTTGATTTTTCAAAGAGTAACAAAACAGGGGGCGAGCTATTTCCAAGTGCAGCAAGAGAAACAGAGCTTGCACCGCTGCACTGGTAGAAAAATAAATCAGAACCACCCAGGAACCTGCTTTGAGCAAGGAGAGTACTCATCCAGTGCCAGAGGATGCCAGACTGGGCTGGTCACTGGCAGCACACGCCTCTTTGTGCAAGGCTGACAGCGCCTGAAATTCCCAGTCAGCATTTGCTGCTGCTGCTATAGAGACAGCTCTCAGCTAAGAGTGAGGAAGAGTGAACACCCTTCCCCCCTCGACAGAACCACTCCGGGCCTCTCACTGTGGCAATGTATGAAATTTCCAGCTGGGACCACTGTCCCTGAGAGCAAAGCCTCTTTCTCTTTTATTTTTCATCAGTATTGGAACTGCTGCTGGTACAATGAATATTCCGGCATTTTTCAACTCAACATATACTCATGACTCCTGCTGATCAAGAAAATTTGAAATCTTACCATTTTAAAAACTTACTTTTTCCTCCCCCATGCTCTACATGCACTAGTTCTCTTATTAGCTTTTCTTCTCTTTCCCTCCCAGGTGGGCCACCCCACCCATCCTAAAATGTCTTGCCTAAAATGTGAGCAGGTAAAGTCTGTTGCTTTCCTGTCTTAACTCACATTAGCAGATGTGCTTAGTTTTATGCTAATAATCTAAACAGTTACTCTAAAATTTGCAACATTTAGCAATTATAAAATGTTGCTGCTATAAACACTATTTCTCCACAACGTGGAGTTGGTAGCATTTGAGTATTAGCTGAATTTAGAAACATATCATGTGGCTTGAGAAAGTCCTGCTAAACTTGGCCATCTAAGACAGTAAAAATTATTAAACTTTATCAGTTCCCAACATTGTTTTGCTTTCTTTAAGCAGTCTGTATTTGCCTTGCACACCATCTTTTATAACTACTGTGGCATTAAAAAAGCCATCACTCTTTCTAGGGTAATTTTCATTCTGCCTCTAGCTGGCTTTTACCCAAAACCCTTGCACCACATTTTAGCTGTTAGATGCTACTTGATCTAGTGTCTCAGGCAAGACACTGCCAGAGATACATACAAGTTCTGTTCCAGTGCCAGTATGTCCTAACCATTTTAAAAATTGTTTGGTTCTATATAATAAATGTTAATTTATCTAAAAGGCTTTGGTTGTCATGGAGATTTTTTCTGCAACCACTCAATTCTTATGCAAATTCTTGCACTCAATTAAAATGAAATTAGAAGATTTCTACAAGATAAAGTGAGACTGAAAACTAGCAGAAACAGGAAAAGAAAATGACATCACTCTATTTAATAGCAAAATGGTTTTCACAAGGGACACTTTCTCAATGAATGATTCAAAGATCTATTAGTTCTTGTCTGTATTGTGGTGATTGCAATTCCTAGTTGCATTTTTTTTTAGTTGAAAAAAAGGTTTCCTGCATAAATATGTATGCATTTTCCACACTGCAAAATTGAGGAATAATAAGTATTTTTAAAAGTAGCTCTGATTCAGAATCCCCCTTATTCTACAACCATGCTCATATTCCAGAGCAGACTAGCTGTTACTGTCTCTAATGACTCAAACTGCCTGTCTGACATCTGAAAAAAGATAAGGGGAAATACTGACCTGGGTTTGGATCTGATTCCCTGTGAAACAAACAAGAAGTTTTTCTTCAATACTGTGTTTAGAGATGAAATTCAGCACTGCAGTCATTCAGGAAAACTGTTTTCCCTCCATTGTTATTAAGCAAGGCTCACTCTCTGATAAATGAGGCATGCAGGAGAATTCAGAGAAATATTACATATTTCTCATAGCTCATTCTAGGATTTGTTTCCCCCTCTTTAACTTTCTACTTCCAGCTCAGCATTACTATAGCACCCACAGAATTAGACAAGTTCACCTTTCAGGAGCATGATCTCAGAAGATGTTCTGAAAAACAACAGTCTTTTTTTGTAGAAGTTGTGAAGCCACAGTGCCCATGAACTGGCTGCAAGCTTCCCTCGACAGTTTCTGTGTCAGGGCTGTGCGAGGCAAACGGAGTTACTGAGGCATGCCACAACTCCCTGAAAGGGACTGCAGAAAAGGCTGGGCAGGGGAAAAGAGCAGCACTGAAGGCACCCATGCAGCTGCCTGACAACAACTGCTGAGGCTTTAACTGGGCTTCTCTGACCAGCTAAGGGCCCCATGACATGGGAAAGGTGTGGGCATGTGGAGGACTTTGAATAGACAGCAACTGAAACATAGAAAACATAATGGGGGGTTGCAGGGGCAAAGAAAAGAGTCTTTCACAATGCTCTGCTGCAAGAGAGCTCTCTATAATGTTTGCTTTAAAGAATAAAGTAACCACGTTCTCTCTGACTTCTGGGGACAAGGCAAACAAATACTGGCTGAATTTACTGGCTGAAGAAAGTTTTTCCTAACATTGATACCGAATACAATTATCAGTCTGGAGAGTCACTGGAATGGCTTGCACAGAAGGCTACAGAGGTATTTAAGAAACAAAAGCCAAAACCATGGATGTCTGAGGGTGGTAGAAAGATCCTACCCGAGTTCAGGTGACCGCCTGCCCACTCCACCCCTCCATGCCAAACCAGTGCAGCTGGAGCTGCCATGACATTTTAAACATGTTGTCCTGGCACATCACCTACTTCCCAGCAGGAGTGAATAACTGACCACCAAATGCTGGAGCTGGGCACAGCTTGCATAACTCAGATTGAGCTTATATTATATATATAAATAAATAAATAAATAAATAAAAAAAAAAATATATATATATATATATATATATATATATATATATATATATATAACTCAGATTGAGTTTATATTCCTTCATGTCACAATTCCCAGGAGCATTCACATTATCATGATTCAGCTCAGGATTGTTTCATGTTCACCTCCTCCAGGCCCTCTTTTGTGGCCTTGGCACCTCATTCTGCACGGGTCTGTGATGCCATCCTTACAACTGTGACTAAAGGTTAACATTGAGCTAAGTACATTACCTAAAACATATTTGCTTTTCAGGCTTTCATTTAAAAATCTCCTTAATCATCATCTAGGAAAAGCATTTCAGTGCTCTGAATATTTAGGAAAACCTTACTTCTTCCTAAAACATTTTGACTTCACTTTACACTCTTTTCATAATGTCCATAACAAAAAAGCAATTAAATCCAAAATGTACAAGGCACACACATCCCAAGTGACTTTATAATTTCAGGAGAGGTGTTGAATCAATGCACAGAAGACACACCATTACACTTGGGTCAGTCAGGGACTTTCTGTATATAAATATATATGTAAGGTACACTTATATAGTCTGTAGGTATATAGACTGCAATGGCTGTCAAAACCTCTCTGCATTTCAATCAAATAAGAAGTGAAAATTTGTTAATAATTAAGGAATTCAGCTAAGCTTCAATCAACTTTCTAATTAATTTAGCAGGTTATTTTAACTCACCTAGTTTGTCGGCCATACAGACTATGTATATCTTACAATACTGTATATTGTATATTACAATATTGTAATATTGTATATTACAATACTGAGGCTGTGGTAGAAAACTGAGAATACATCTGTTAGAGGAGCTATAATCTCAAGAACCTTCTGTATTAAAAATATCTAATAAACTAAAGAGCTTCACAGGCACTGATATGTATGTCTTGCAAAGGGCTTTCCCAGTTTCCAGAGTGACAGAAAATTAGGCACTGACCACCAAAAAAAAAGGTGTAAAGGCATTACTACAACTCTGTATGGGAACAAAATACCAAATTGCATTGGAAAGACTACAAATGAGCATTCGTGCATGTCTTTATTCTGAAATTACTCGGTTCTATCATTACTGAAGCTAAATTCAAGAGAAATTAATGAGCTACTAAGATATCAAAGAGCACTTTTATCAGAGTTCTGTGTCTTGACTCCAACTTCAGACAATAGGCATGGTTGGTGTAGTCAAGTCACAACCTCTTTCTATTTTTGCCAGTCCTGAGTGAGGGATCTGCAACATGGTCCCACGAAGCAGGGAGTCCCAAGGACCTCTCCAAACCCTGTTCAGAAGACAGACAGACTGCCATGACATAATGAGACCAGGGGACTGAAGCAAAGAGAAGGTGCTATTCTAACACTAGCTCATGAAAGACTCCCACTTCAGTGACTCCCACTTTAATTCCTTGAATATTTTTGACACCCCTTAGCAATTTTAATTTCCAAAAGCCCAAATAAAAGGGTGCTCCTAAAGCCTGGGAAAGCTTTGCTATACTTTGTCCATAAGAGGCAATCATTCCCACACTTAAAAAGGTGAGTTATTTAGAACAAAAATATTTAAGTAATATTAATTAAATATTAACAATTAATATTTTTGTTAATGTATACTATATAAAAGAAGATAATATGAGTTTGAACCTAGAGTTCACAGGAAATTACATGAAACTTGAAAAGGAAGTGAGTCAAGAGACTGTCAGCTGCAAGTGCTATTTTTAGACATTGTTTGGTGCACTTAATAATAACATGAAAGAAGAAACAGAAAAGCCTGTGGTCAATATGCCAAAGTAAAAACAAGAATGTATGGATTGACATTTTTTTCTGAAGTGGAAAAAACAAAAACTATTCTTAGCAATCTGCAGGTACTCTGACTAAAAAGAAATTAAAGTAGAGTTGATTTTTTTTTTTTTTTGCTGACATTGATATTTGAAAAAGAGATACATTGGTGATTCAGTTGGAAGACAATAGATTTGAATAAAACTTGAATGCAAAAAAAACCCAACTTGAACAAAAGGTAGCCCATAAAAGACAAGATACCAAATTGTGCTTTTGGGCTTACCATTGCTGGACCACTCAGAGCCTCATCAGAAGGTTGTCCCTTGGGGCTCTGTTAAAACACTGCCAGTTTAAATGCACTTCAGCCATGCCTGCCTGCTTTAGACATGCAGGAATGAAAGAGGAGGGCCAAGAAAATGTGAGAAGTATGTCCCAGAACTAGGCTGGAGATGCAGCACCTGTAAAGAACTTTAATACCAGTTAATTTCCCCTGTCCTGATAAATTCTTCCACTGGCCTGCCGCTCCCTTTGTCATTCTTTGCCACAAGATCTTTGTCACTCCTCACTTGCTGGGTTGGCAAAAATCATCATGTACATTGGCAATAAATATTCTAATTTACACAAACATCTCCAGTTTTGAGTTTGTATTTGGAGTGGTATGTAGGGTATGACCCACAATGTGATTTATGAAGTCTGAGAAACGGTTTTCTTTTTAAAAATACAGAAAATCAATCTGATTTGAACTGTATTAACTCAGTCATTTGAATTTATCTCTCTTTAGGTAACACAACTGAAAAATTGTCATAATGGCAGTTCATTTTAGCAATAACGTGGATTATTTGACAGTAATGTTAAATACGGTGAAGGAAAGGAATAATTTCATGATCCAGAACTTTTAGTTAGAATGGCATGAAACCAGAAGCACATCAACAATGCTAATAGGATTCTAATTGGATCTTGGGTGTTTATAAAATCATCCTCATGATAAGAGGGATGTTTACATGGGAGAACTTGTCTGCAGCTCAAATACTATTCAGAAGGAGAATGGACATCTGGGATGGGAAAAAACCAGAGCAACAAAACAGTTAATACAAAAAGTAGCAGCATATTACAAGATTTAGCAGTAACATCAATGAAGATGTTTGCAGCCAGGAGAGCAGCACTGCTTGTGAAACAGGCCCAGCTGTGTCATTTGCTGGTAGCTGATTAGAAGAGGGAGAAGAGTAACTCCTCCAGAGCAGAAGAGTTGTTTTGCTGTCTGTGTATGGGCAGTGGTTTACAAATAAGGCACATCCAGTATTCCACACCCCAGAGGTGGTGGTCCTGCTTGTCCCCACAGGGTGTCTCCTCGAGGACAACCACGGGGTGCATCTCAAACCTGGTCACAGCTGTCCCTCCACACCCCACACAGCTCCTCTGCTCAGGAGGAGATATTCCAGGTCTTTACCTTTGTCCTGCAATGGGAATCATACAAGCACAGAGAAAGGTGGGCACGAGGTCTCTCTGTCAGTCAGGACATTTCCTACATGCATGATAAAAAGATGTAAGGACTGAAAAGATTATACATGAGAGGGGAACCTGCCCTAAGGCAGAAAGCTAAATTTATCCTCCCTAAAACTCAGCGTTGTACAGAACAATGCAAGTGTTAATCCTTAAGCCCAGTTTAGAAAGGGGAAACAGCTAGTGTTTAATTGGAGTCACTAGTGCAAAACATCTCGGCTGCATATTTCTGCTGAATTATTTTTAGTTTAAGGTTGAAGAGTGAAGTAATACTCCTAGCTTAAGGGCTGAAAATAATGAAATATGGTTTCTTGTTTCAGTGCTTGTTGGGTCTTTTTTGACAAAGAGGTCTGTATTGACAAAGTTTCCAGTTCTGTGGTATTTGGGGCAAAGGAGGATGCAGAGTTCAATTTCCACAGTATTGGTGCTCATCTATAGCATCACAAGGGGGCTCTGCAATTCTATTGAGTGACTTTGCTTCTAGTCAGAATGCCAGACAACTGGTCCTCGCTGTCCAAAGTGTTGGATCAAGCATCCAATCCTTTTGAAAACATCAATCTGACAGTTCAAAAGCCAGTCACTACTGAGTATAGCTTACAGAATGTTGAAACTGTCAGTATATTAAATCCTGGTTTAATCAAATAATGCAGTTCCCCATCCTGGATCCCATGAAATCTTTTCCCTTCAGTTTTTCTACCACACAGGTTGTTGCTGCTCAGGAACCAACTGCTTCAGTGGATTTTTTGTGTTTTGCCTTTGCAGGATTTCATGAAAGACTCCTGTAGAGTATTCAGCCCTCCTGAGAATGACCTAATCTGAAACCCATGTGGATATATAAAGGGCTACATGAAAGGTAAGGCACTTAGACTGGGGTCGTCTCCAGCTCAGGACTGGGGTCTCACTGGCACTTTAACTTGCAGCATGTCTCTCCTCATTCCTTTGCCTCAGTATTGAGAGAGTAATCACCCTTTTTCTGTCGAATTTAGGATGTCACAGGAGCAGTCACTTTTGTTGTTGTTGTTGTTCAGAAACCGTTCTTGTCAAGGTTGAAGGTACAACCATGGCACAGAAAAACAAGTATGCTTTTGTTTTTTCAAGTAGAAGATACTTTCAGGCTGAATATTGGGTGTGTATTTTTGTGATATTCCTCTATGATACTAAACTTTAATTACAGAACAAGGAATATCAAATAACCTGTCTTTACATGAGCTTGAAATCACTAACACCAGTCAGTTAATTCATTTACTCAAGCCAGTATAAAATGTTTTCCTTATCATCTCTTGCTCTAAAAAACCCAAATCTATGCCAATAAAATATCATCCCAACACTATTACAGAATCATCTCACTTTATGCATATGTACTCCAAAATCATGTGCAGCCTCATGAGGAAAACCTTCAGAACTCAACAGCTGTCTTGAAGAACCTTTGTAGCAAAACCAGATGTTTGATAAACACAGTAAATATCAAAGAGAATTCCTTTCCTGTTAGTCTGCTTACAAAATTTTTATTTGGCATAACACTATCCTCCTGGCAGGCTGATTGCCACCCAATCTGTTTTATGATGACCCATCAAGGAGATTTTGCCAGTTTTTCCCATCTTTTGTCTGCTCTAACACACTTGGTGCTGTTTGCCTGCTGAGCACCTTTCTTCAGTATTTACTGGCTAATTCCTCCATTTTCAACTCATTTTTCTCCCCCAAAAGTCTCATGGTAATTAGATTCCCAAAGGCACTTTTAGGATATTTGCTGCAGATATTTATTCATGTGAATTAATCATATGCCAGTAAAATAATTCCAGTAATTACTAACACAGGGTTTACATACAGAGAAGAAATTTTAACTGTAACATCCTTGGAGAAGGAAGGTAGTAGAAGAGGTATGTACAGGTAACTTACCTGTCAAATAGTTCTCCACCAGTGACAAGTTCCAGAACAAGACTGATTTCTGTAGGGGTCTCAAATATCTCCTTCAGTTTTATCTGGTAAAAGAATACAGAAAGTATTTCTTTTGCTTATTTGTCTTCTTGCAGAGCACTTCTGAAGGTCAATGGTAGAACACAGAACACAGCTGGGAGAGTTACCTTGCTCTCTTCCATTTGTTTTTTGCTAGCTTTTTTCTTTTTTTTTTTTACTCTTTTGGTTATTCTCATACCTCAGTAATCTCTGCAAAATGCAGTAGTTTAAGAGGTCATCTGCCAATCTCTCAGAGAAACCAAAAAGTAAGACCTTTCGGTCTTTAAGTCTCCCAGGACTGAAAACACCAACTTCTACTTTCATTTGCAGAACTTCTTTCACAGTTTCTCACTCAGCTCTGTAAGAACATCATTGTTTTATCTTAAAATGGAAATATAACTCAAAAGATGTTCATAAGAAAGCTGCTAGCATGCCCACTAAGAAAGCCCAGAGCTTTAATTCAGGCCTGTACAGGTGAACCACAACAGTCTTCTCTCACAAACAGAAGGAGTATTAAAAAACAAGGAAGCAAATGTGGAGTGAAGCAACTTGGCTAAACTTACAATGTTGGGATGCGAAAGGCGAAGGAGAACTCCAATTTCGGTGCGGACAATTTTCTT
This sequence comes from Fringilla coelebs, assembly GCF_963513975.1. Taxonomy (NCBI): domain Eukaryota; kingdom Metazoa; phylum Chordata; class Aves; order Passeriformes; family Fringillidae; genus Fringilla; species Fringilla coelebs. The sequence continues at coordinate 70,244,920 of NC_140031.1, read as the reverse complement.
GTCCACCTGGTTAAAAGCGGGGAGGGAAAAAGGGAAAAAATTATTTCCATGTTCAGCATAGAAACTTCTGGATGAATCACAGGATGCTATGTATGGTAGCACTTCCAGATCTCCCAGAAGAGTAAGGTAATGTGAGACACACCAGTCAAGCATACTGGAAAGAGAAATATTCCATTAACACAAGATGCATACTATAACAGAAAAATGTCCACACCCAGCAAAACTATTACAAATATACATGTGAGTGACACAAGAAGTAAATATAGGAAAGATATCTGAAAAAGTTGAGAAAATTCCTGTTTTTACTCCAGTTTTGACCTTGTCTATTGCTACTTATGTTTGTCGAGTTTATGCTAGCTTTCTTTTGACACACTGTCCAGCAGCTGTGCTGGAAATGGTTTCTGCATGAAGGATGTGCTCTTCAAAGCAGTGCAAATTACTGCTTAGAGAAAAAAAGTGGTGCAAAGGCTAAATACCTCCATCCACAGAGTATAAGGTTTAACCTCAATTTGCTTCAACTATCTCTGACAGAATGATCAGAATTAATTCAAATTATTGGTCAAACCTCTGAGAAGATTACCCCTTCCCTTTTCAAACTGTAGTCTTCAACAATCACAACTTCTCTTCTTGGGGGTCATCAGTCATTCCTCACAAGGAGCGTGGAGCTAGGGAGCATTTTGTTCAGGAAAGAAAACTGCAACTCTCCTTATCATCTGCAACTCTTCCTTATCATCTAGATAAGGAAGAATTAGAACTAGAATGCTTAAGCAAGCAAGAATGGAAAATGTTTGTAAGCAAATTCTGAATGCTTTTATGTTTCTAAGGCAATTAATACCCTTATGAGGCAACTACCTGCTTGGCAAATATTTTCCCAAACCCTAGAGGAGTCCTACATCTATGACTTGGGGTGTTCTGAAATGAATAAGAGTCAGCAAGTCACTGTGGTTCAAAGCTGATGGCATACATGACATCAAGCAGAACATTCTGAGAGGGACTTGCTCTGCTTCTTTTTTGATGGAGGCTTTTTATCAAAGTCAAGTTTTGGTTTTGGCTTTTTACATCAGATGGGAAATGAATGGCAGTCATAATATATAAACCCTTAAAGGGGACATAAAATTACCTTCAAATTCTTAGTGAAGAAGACACATGGGGGTTTTTTATCACCTGAAAGGAGAGAGCTACTTCTCAGTAATTTATTTTTTTCTAGCATCAACAAAATCCAAGCGTCCATTACATTCAGAACTACTGGATAAGCAGAATTTGATTCTCCCCTTGTGTCAATCAGGGACAATTTCAGCTTAGTAATGCCACAGTGGTGTAAATGAGTAGAGAGCTAGAGTCCTCAGGGCTTTCTTAAAACTTAATGACATTCAATCTCTTCTAGTGCCTCTGCCAGGAAGCAAAATGAAGCAAGAAAAACCAACTTTGGACAAATTCAGTGCATGTAAAAAGGAAAAGAAATCAAACATTGAAGAGGAATGAAATATTCCATTACGTGAACATCTAATTGAAGGTAAATAATATGGCCAATAACAAAATCTTCTAGGATAAACACTTATAAATGTTTTTGCTTTCTACTCCAAACTCAGTTAACTAATTTATTTTCCTGCTACATAAACGCTGAGCAGCAGGTTTGAAGATCTGCTCCCCTAAACTTTTCCTAAAAGGCTGCTAGCACCAGCCTGTGGTCTTGCTCATTTTTGACATCTCTTTGGCATCACTTTGGGTCCCTTCAGGGAGTGCAAACATGCAGCAAAGGCCTCCAAAGGTCACTGCTGGGCAGCAAAGGGCTTTTGATGATCCACACACTAACACACATGTGACTGTCCCCACACGCTTTGCACCTCAGAAAAATTAATGTACAATTGTGCACGGACAGTGACATTCCCAGCACAGCAGTTTAGGCGGAAAAATTTACCTTATCCCAAAGCACTGCTATAGGCTGAACAAGCCACAGTTTGTTTCCTGCAGTTTTGAAAATGTTTGGGCACCAAGCATACCTGGGAGCAAGCATGGAAAAGGCTGCCCAAAATCTAAAGAGGACTTCTTTTGGCACTGAACAGTTACAAGTGGGAAAGTACAGAGGCCTCCTCTCACCTTGCCTCCCACCCAATTAAGTCAAAACATGGACTAAGACTCAGTTTTAGGTGTTTGGTTTCACAGACATTTAGTCTCAAACCATAGGTGAGTTCCTCTGTGATCAAGCTTGTGACTTGACACACAACAGTAGATGTTCACACTTTCTCAGATGATGGTATGAGGAAAAGGTACCTCAAAATTCAAGAATATGAGATTCAATGGCAAATATGCTGCAGAGAAACACCCAGGAGTGTTACATATTTATATGTAATGGCTATTGGGATAGATTTCACTACTAGATTTTACTAGAAATGGGCACGTATAGGTGAGATTAAATGTGTTTCAGAGTAAAAACAGGGACATATTTAGTTGTGACATTTCATTACAGACAGGCTATTTTATCACTTTTATCTTCTTACCTTCTCCTACGCTAAGTACAAATAGAGTTATGTCAACACTTACCTTGTTCAGCTCCTACCAAAAAAAAGGTACCTACTTATATCAGGCCTAAACCTGGCTTATTTTTAGTTTGGGCAGGAATATCAGCAATTCAACTACTTATATTGAATTTTCCTATCATCATCCTATCAAATAATTTCCTGACAGAAATTATTTGCTAGGATGAGAGTCAGGCATCTCACTCTAGAGTGTATGTTGCTATAGTAACAGTTTTTAAAACTCAGATAATTTAATCAAAATATGCCATTACCACAAATGTTTGGGCAAATTAAGTATGTTGGGCTAGATCAAATACAGTGGTCTGATCTGTGTGTATGTAATAACTGATCAAAATGAGGTTGCAAAATTCTTCATTTTGTCTCCCCCTCTCTGGATGCAATTTAAATAGGCAGTTCAGAACTTGAAAACTATCTGAGCTTTCCTTGAATTAGCATTACTCACAGGAGCATCAGTGGGATATGTGTCAGTGTATTACAGTCAAGAATAATGGGATCAGCAGAACTGGTCTGTTTGTGAAGTGGAAAAACAATCAAATGTTAACTTTCAGAGGTTTCACAGTTCCACTAGTTGAGCAATTTTCCTTCTATCCTTTATTCTTTGCTTTTAATCTATGCTAAATGGACTAGAGCACACTTTTGGTCAAACATTTCATCAGTGTAATTTGATTTCTACTTAAATGATTACTTTGTGTGAAAAACATTACCTCTGTAATGCCATCTCGTGTAAATGCCTGGTCAGGTGATTTTAACACTAGTGCAATTTTACTGAGCTTTATTTTCTGCATTTGCAAACTTTAAATTGCAAGTAATCAAAGGGCATTTGCTGTGATAGGCCTGCAGAGCAACAGCCTGCTGTGGAACACCCATGTCAATTAGAGAAGTCATTTGACAGGTCAGCCCAAAGCAGTTATTTATCATCCCCTCATTGCTGACCCTGAGCTTGAAGATTTCCCTGCCAAAGGCCAAAAAACCCACACCAAACAAAGTTGTTAGATGGCCTGTGATTGTTAAAACCCACAGCACCTTTGTGCTTCCTCAGCTTTCCTGTGGAGGCACATCATGGAATGCTGAAAGGCAGCAAATCTGCAAGAATTGCCTGTAGGTGCTGCACAGCCCCTGCCTGGAGCTGTGGCTCCCAGTGCTCCTCAGTGAACTCCAGAAAGCAAACCAGGAGCTCTGACTGTAGCACAGATAAGCACCTGCATGCTGGCTTTGATCTAAGTAGATAAAGTACCTGCAGCAGCCAAGGTCTAAAAGCCTGAACTTGGGAGCAAGAGGCAATCTAGGAATGCTGCTCCCTTAATTTATAACAAAGCATTTACATTAAAAGGGTGATCGTTCCTGGATTATTCCTAGTACTTGTCCCTCCAGTTATTTCACTACAGTAGAATCAGGTATTTATGTCTTTTATAGAAATACATGTGTCTGCAATTACCCAGTCTTTGAAATTTCATACTGATCATACAGAAAAGGAGCATTAGATTTAAATTCAGGACACTTCTTATTTTTGAATTTCAGATTATTTTGACAAGAGACAGGAATGGAAAATTCCTACATGAAAGCTGAGAATCTTCCATGATCCCATGCCCCAAGATGATGAGATGGGAGTAATGCTAAAAACCACTGAGATGTAAAAGTGTTGTTTCTGTGTGAATTAAATGAAACAAGATAAAATGAACCACCAGTTTACACAGATTAATCCACCTGCAACTTTGCAATATATGCAATAATCCAGCTGCAACTTTGCACCCTAAATGCAGGTGGCCAATGGATGTTCTCTGTACCCTCAAACTCAGTAGAGAGCCAGGGGAAGAGCACATTTCTCATCCTGCAAGCTCAGTCTCTGCTGTTCTCCTTCCCCTGGGCACTCTGGAGGCAAAAGGGGCACATTTGCCCAGGTGTGACCCCCATGCAGTGAAAACACTGTGCCCAGGTGATGGCTGTGAAGGGATCAGTGCACAACATCTCTTGAGGAGCTTCACAGCACTGCCCACCTCAGGGAGTCTGTTCACACCAGCTCTGCACAGCTCCTTAATTAATATCCCACTTCTTGCCTCACATGAACACCTCTAATATACGAGCAATTAATTCTTTATTGAACCAGCAGGTCAGGCTCTGACTATGAGCTTCTCTGCACTTACAGGGGGGACCACAGTGCAAAGCATTATTAGCCTGACACTACACTACTAAAAAAGTTTTATTTGCTCATACAGTAACTGCTCTGAAGCCTAAACCTTTCCATATTTTATGGCATCAATTCCTAATTACCATTTATAATTTTGCCATTATTTTGCCTTCTCACAGTTAAGCTGAAATATTAAAACCTGTACAGACATAGACTACACACAAGCAGAGCTGTCATTCCCTGATAGTCTAAAAGGTCTGCTCCCAATTCTCACAACACAGGAGGGATGGGTTACCCAGGCTATCTTGAGAGGTTTGAAGAAAAAAAGAACTAGGCTTGAATTTAAATAAATCTTCACAAGAAGAAGGTTCAAAGAAAATATTTTCTATGCAGTTTAAGGCCCTGCTTTTCAATTTCAGAATGTCCTGAATAACAGGAATTCCAGCTTCTGCCCAGTTTATACATAGAGTACCTTCTCACAAAATTTTTCAGTCAAGACTTCAAGGATAAAACACTTTAAAGAAGACTTCTGAATGTGTTTTTACATCTTTATAAAAATGGATTGCATTGAAATCATCTGATCTCATCTATGTATCAAGACAAGATACAGATGTCAGTGTTCAGCATTAGTGATAAAGAATCATGGAGGTTACAAAAAGGGGTATGACAGAAAGATTCCAGGATAAATCAAAATAGGGACTTACATGAGACTCAGCCCACTTCTCTGAATTACTCTGATGTAATTCAGTAATCAGCATGGCAGTGGACCATATGTAAAAGCAGAATTTTAAAAAGCTGACCCTTCCCAATGAAAGGCTACATCATTGTTCCAACTAGGACATTTATTTAACAGCTGCTTTAGATGATTTGTTCATTGAATGACCTTCTTTTGAATGAAAATAACAGTTTCTCAAGTAAAGAATTCCTCCTATGTTTTAGTAGCTGCTCTTGGTGGGACACTGACCTTCCCAGCAAGGTCTGCAGCTCTCTCTTGTGCAGCAACAACCTTTGAACTCCTAACAGACTAATATTATCTTAAAAACAAAAACAGTTTGAAATAATGTTTTTGTATTTTAAGCTGGCCAGATTATTCTGGCTCTGTCTGCACTCAAGCTTAACATGGGCTCCCTACAGAGCACAATAGAAAACTCCATAAAGCACAACAGCAACTGCAGAGCCCTGTAGTATTTTTGCTAAGCTCAGCCTAGAGTTTTCACTGTGCAGGTGTGCTGGTTTGGCTGGGATAGAGTTTATTTTCTTCACAGTGGCTAGCATAGGGTTGGGCTTCAATTGGTGCTAGAAATAGTGTGGATAATCCAGGGATGCTTTTATTATTGCTGAGCAGGGCTTGCACTGAGCCAGGGCCTTTTCTGCTTCTCATTCCAGCACACCAGGGACAAGGGTGGGGGTACAAGGAATTGGGAGGAGACAGAGCCAGGACAGGTGACTCCAGAAAACCAAAGGGATGCTCTAGACCCTGTAGCACCATGCTCAGGATATAAAGCTGGGGGACAAGAAGGAAAGGGGTGGGGGGATAATTCAGAGTCTTCCCAAGTCACTGTCCTAGGTGATAGAGACTTGTTTTCCTGGAGATTCCTTACCAAGCAACACAGTGAATGAATTCCTTTCTTTGCTTTGCTTATGTGCACAGCTTTTGCTTTGCCTATTAAACTGTCTGCATCTCAACCCATGAGTCTTCTCACTCTTACCCTTCTGATTTTCTCCCCATCCTGCTGGGAACGAGCGAGTGAGCAGCTCCATGGGGCTTAGGAGCCAGCTGGGGTTAAACAACAGAGGGTTACTGAGGATTTTTATTTTACCCTACATAAGTAGTTCTGTATTATTAATGAAGGAAAAAAACCCAGAAAACTATTCACTATTAGAGCAACTATTTTCTGCACATATGTCCATGCTTTCAATTTGCAACTGTAGTCCTTCAAGTGATGCATATTCCTCAGACTGAACACACCTGCATGCGAAAAATGCTGGTTACATCAATGTGCCTGCACTTGTCCTGTCAGTGATTAAATGTCTGGTAGATGTTGCCTGCGAATACCTGGGTTTGTAGAAGCTGAAAGACACTTATCTATCTTCATGGGATAGGACTGTTAATCTGTTAATTGTTCCATCGAAGAAACTCTACTGTTTCTGAAGAAAAGCACAGTATGTTTGCAGGGAAACCATCAGATGAATATGGCTGTATAAACTTCAGCACAGTAAATCACACCCTGGTAAATCAGATTAACAGGCCCTGCATCTTAAAATACAGGGTTTCAGTAGTAAAGGTGACCAGATGCAGGTAACATTCCCCAAAGACACAGGACCCACAGTGAACAGATTCTGTTACTCACCCACATTAACTTGGTGGTGAATGGATGGGTTCAGAGCCACTTACAGCTTGCACAACACTGGTCATTTGCAACAACATATTTAATGTTGTACATTTATTTATGTTTATATTTATTTATGAGAGTACAAAACAAGTTCATTAGAATAAGCCTCATTATAGGCTATGGTCTAACTACATGACTAATTTGGTTGTTATCTCTTTCCCTGTCTCATTAACACACAGATTTCTGCAAATATGTTAGAAAATTGTTGAGCAGTTTATGCAAACAAATTTAAGCCTATTAGGTATTCATGAATTGCTCACTTCAGCGATTCACTATTTATAGTGTGCTTCTGCCATTGTTACTGTTCCCAAAGCTGGGTGGGGGAGGACACTTTTAAGATGCAAGAACAATGTGTAAAATCAAAGGTAACTTCTTTTGTTTTTGTCAAAATAGATTCATTTATGGTTCTATTTATAAATCTGTACTTGCCATCTTCTTGTATATTCTTGCTTTTCAGCTATAACTGTTACAAATCCAAAAGTTCTTCTCTTCTCAGTGAAAATTTATTAATCCAGCTTTTATTCTGGGTAATGCATCCAGTATCAAACATCTTGGCTCCACATTCACACCATTCTTCTGAATAAACAAAGTGCCACATAAAAATTAGAAATGGAGAGCTACTTGCTGATAGGATGTTTCCTGTCATTCATGTTTTATCTTAAAATCACTCCAAATTCTCAGGAGCCCTCAGCTGCATGATAAAGATGTGGAATAAATTATATCTGCTTATATCATTAGCCAAGTGCAATGCTCGCTGCTAGTTAAGAAATTTCACATGAATAATAAGCTGGTCCTTATTACCCTTATTATCCATCCTTTTCTCAATTCAGCTTGCATGAGTTCACTACTACCCAATGCATTAATATTATAATCTCAATCACAGATATCAAATAATTCCATGTAATCAATGAAGTGGTTTTGTCTGGGCTGGAGTTAATTTTCTTCACAGTAACCTTTAAGGGGTGACATGCTGCACCACTCCATTTATGAGCAGTTACACAGATGGTGCAGGAAGCTCTGGGGGCACTGAAGCTCAAATGACATTGATTTATATTCAAAATATTCCAGGTGGGATAAAAGCATGACAATATCAGGTGCAACTTAAGTCATGCACATTTCCTCTTCTGAACCATTCTGGATCTCTCAGCCTGCTGCTCAAATGACCCCTGTACTAGGACACTTGCAATGTCTGGATTCCAGTCCATTTCTCAGGCAGGTCAGCCCCAAACACTGATAACAAGGAGTCCTGGAGCAATTTCTGTGTTGCTTGTTATTATCCAGAACCTGTAATTCTATGCTTACAGGACTCATACACATGGACCCCAAAAGTGCTTCAGATTTATAGGTTATATACCTTATAATCGGAATAACTAAATTAAACAGTGGAGCCTCAAAGGAAAACAGGGAAGAAATCCCATGCCGGAGATTTTCAGGGACTGAAAATGAGAAGTATTTTATATAATTGGAAGATGATGCAGAGAAGCATGTGGAAATGGTGAGATGGTTAAGCAAGGTAGGCAGACGTGAAAGCAAGCCTTTGTAACTAATTTAGAGAGCTTGCTTCTTAGATTAGGAACTGTGAGCTGAGATTCTCCTGTTAGCACTACGTGTCAACAAATAACACTAATAATTTACAGGACTGCTTTTGTTCCTGCATCTCCCCAATCCCAGTGGAGGATGTCTCACCTACATTAATGGCAGGATGTTAACGTGCCTCCTCTGCCAAGAACTATGAGTTGTGCTGGGAAAAAAAAAGACAAGTGACTGAGCAGGCTGAGAGCAGAAGGAATATGCAGTGGATTCCCTCCCCAACAGGTCACCTCGACCCATGAATTCAGCGCACAAAGAGCCACAGGGGGCCTTTCACATTTGATCCCTGATGCTTCATACAATTTAAGAGTAAATGGAGCAGATGCTGAAAGCAGACAACCTTAAGCTATGTAAACCTGAACCAGAACAGGTTTTGAATTTCAGACTTTATGTCTCCCTTTTTGGCCAGCGAAGTCACATACAGATTTGGCAAATCATACAATACTTGACCTAAAACCTGCCTCTGGTGCCTACTGTGTGATTTGGGTGCAATTTTGATATAGAAAAAAAAAAGAGAAAAGAAAAAAAAAAGAAAAGAAAAAAAGAAAACCAAACCTGTAATCCCTGAGGACCCCATAGGGGTGGAGATGAGAGGCCAGATTTCAGATTTTACCTGTGAAGTGAAGGATGCAGGGGGTAGTTGTTGATGTGCTATGAACTGCGGTACCAACTGCCTGGATACAAATACTTACAGCTCTATCTCCTGTGGTCCTCGTCCATAAAACATGGAAATGCTAATGTGTGTTCTCACCATGGTGGTGCAGCTGTAACACAGTAATGGTCCAAAAAGAATAACTGAAATTAGTCATAATGGTGAAGTGAATAATTTTCCTGGACTTCTGATTAACGGATTTATGGCTTCTTATTTCTGGGAGTTAGGGCTTTCATCTTGAGGAATTATGACTTTTCTCACAAACTCTTGAAAGCCATATCATGGAGTTATTTTGATTCATATTTTCTTACATTTTTACATTCAAATCCTACGTTCTTTTGACTTTGCAGTTTCTTATATTTTTACATTCAAATCCTGTATCTACTGTGTTTACTACTCAACCCAGGAACCTACAATTATTATCATGCTATTTCTTCTTGTAGTGCAGTTCTTTTATCCCTTTACAAACACATGAAACCTATATGAGTGTTATGTATCTTGCAGACAAAAATCTAAATTTCTGCAGGTTGATATTTGTGAGAGCGCTGCTTAGAAGCCCTCACAAGTTAGCACATCATGTAATAGTTGCAATTCTAACACAAATTTGAAATCAGGATTGTCCCCAACAAATTGTAGAAGAAAGAGACTTGGATATCACAGGACTGAAATACAAAATAATCATCTTATAAGTGCTATTTCTTGTTACTTACAGAAATGCTTTCAGCTCTTTTCAACTGTATCTATTGAAGACATACTTAGGTGGAGTTTGAAACATCTGCTTTTTAAATATATTCAAAGTGTATGGAATAGCTCTTTGGAAATGAGCAGTAGTATTTGAAGACTGCATAAAATGAAGGGAGAAGAATAACAAAGGAGGTGGGATGGGTTTTCCACATTTGTATGAAAATAAGTTATTAAGTTTTACTTATTTATTCAGAGTTTGGGTTTAGCTGATCTATTGTTTGTTGGAGGGGCATGGGTCTTTTGGGGTTGTTTTGTTTGGTGCTTTTTCTTAAGAAAGCCCTTTTTCAGTGACTGGATTAGAGAGCAAGTTTGGTTTAACAAAAACTTGTCACAAGCCTCACTCACACACACCGGTGCTGCAGCCGTCTTCTGTCACAATTAAGGTTGTATTGAACCTTAATTCTGGTCTTGAGAGATCCTCTGGTCAGCTGATGCATCTCAAGGAAACCAGACTAAGGTGCTGCCTTCCTGATTTCTCAAAGAAGCTTCTGTATCAGAGCCCTCAGACTGTGCTGCTTATACAGCTGCTGTGCTAATTTCCACCTTTGCTTTTTCATTCCTCCCTACACGTGGTTCTTTTAAAAGACATAAACAAATGAAGACCACCTCAGCCAAAAAGCATATATTTTATCTGGAAATAAGCCAGTTTGTCAAGTAAGAACATGCTGATTACAGAATCCTTGGTAAATAAATCCTCTCTTCTACAGATCTCAATTAGATTTGCCTCTCTGAGAGGCTAAAGAGAACTCAGTTTCCAAATAATAAGTACAGGATGACACATTTTAAGTCAAAAAATGCTCATGATTTATTCCAACACCTGAACTGCTAGCACTGGAGAAAGCACTAGAATTTCTTATCTTCTGCCCTCTTCATATTTTAGTGCATACAGTTTTTTCTTAATTTATTACTCTGCACCTTAGAATCTCTCTCCCCCAAAAGAATAAGATGTCACACCTGTGATGATAGCATCACACCACACACATCTAAAACCAAAAAGTTCCTACAATGTAGAGGAGGAACACTTCCAGAGAGCCCCAGCACAAGCCTCACCGACTCGCCACATATGCAGAAACCTGGCCTCCTCTGCTCCATCCAGGTACACCTCCAGATTCCTTTAACAGGCTGCAAATAATGAAAGGTTTCCAAAGAGGAGGGGTATAATCTCGGGATATTAATATATTTTAAATCGTAATATTAAAGATTATTTATATTTATCTGTAATAAATATAAATATTAAATATAAATATAAATATTAAATATAAATATAAATATAAATATAAATATAAATATAAATATAAATATAAATATAAATATAAATATAAATATAAATATTTCAAAATATATTTTAAATATAAAATTATTTATATTTAAAATATATTTAAAATCTTAATATTTTCCTCTGCACCACCGTTCAGAAATGCCATCCCTTTGTAGGGTGGTGTGGCATTAAACACAGCCTCACAGAGCAAGAGTTTCTGGTCCTAGCCCCATCCTACCCCCCCATATTTATTTGTCACCCCCCCAGGGTGAAGACAAATCACTGCAACAGGAAAGGAGCAAAACGTGCATGGAGAGGTTGGTGGGAGAATACCTGCAGCTGAGATAATTTCTCAGAGAGTTCCTATCGAGCAATTAAAAGCTAAATGTGTGTCATTTTTTGGGGTTTGGGGTTTTTGACTGAATTTATCACCCAAAGGATATTATTGCTCAGAACTACTTGTTCAACAGTGCAATGCAAAGTGTGGGTTGAGCTTCCCTGAACAGCGTCACAATGAGTTGAGCTTCATAATTTTCTCTTTTTATTAGATGATCTTTGTATTTCTGAAAAATAAGCTGTGAAGACCAGAAATGACCGTTTCTGAGTACCTATAAAATAGGTAAGGAAGAAAGAAATATAATACATAGTGTCAAGTCTTAAAATCTTTACCAAAGTTCTGACTTAGAAATAACACAGCAATCCAATCTAAATGGTGACAGAAAAAATATTATTCTATATTAAGTGATTTTTACACAATAACTGCACTACTATGTATTGCAGATTTTAAATAATTTTATGTACATAGGGCAGGCTTTTACAATAGTAGAAAGGGATTTTTTTTTCCTTTCCTAAAAATTGTCCTGGTACAACCTTTTGTTTTTTGCTTGTTTGTTTGCTTCTTTGCAAGGACTAAAATACCTAACAAATTTATTTTTCAGTTAAATTTCCACCTTCATTGACAGGTGCCTGATTTCACAGCTTCTAGAGCAAAACTCTGTTGGTAACTTAGTGCAGAAAATAAATGCTTTAGTTGTCTCTTATTTTGAAGAGAATTTAAGTGAACTTCTTGGTCCTACTTTACACACTATGCATTTGATAGACTTCTACTCAAAACTCATTTCTTTTGGATTGTAGTGAATCAGAAAATGGAAGCCAGACTCCCCCTACATGAGGGAAAGCTGAAAATAAGCAGTGGAAAACTCAACATTTTATTGCCTTATTTCTTTATTCAAAGTAATTTGGACTCAATTTTTTTTTTTTTTGTCTCCCAGTAAAAACATGAGAGTGTGAACTGCATATGTATATCTATATGAGATGATGACATGGATGAAGAAAAATGAGAAAGCCCAGAAAAATAAGAGGTAGTACTGCAGGTGGAGTGGTAATTAAGTGGTAGTTAGGAAATGACTGTTTCCCTTTAATTACCAAGCAGTGGCCTATGTGGTGTGCATGTGTACGTGTGTGTATGTGAATAAATAACTGAAGACAATGTGTGAGCTAGTTGACAAAAATAGTCCTTTTTACTGTGTACTGATGTACAGTGGTGTGCAGTTGATAGTTTTCATGTAGGGTTATGTGTGACACAATTCTTTATCTTTTTTTGAAAAATTTGAAAAAAAAATCAGAGTATTACACATTAACACAATGTGGGGAAAAAAATACCTTAAATGAGCATGTAATTGTGAATATATATCACATATTTCTAACCTGAAGAAAAAAGGATACTGACTTAGCATGTCATACAAATTGGTGCATTATGTCAGGCTCTTGCTTTTTGTCTGCTAAACTTCATCTCTCATAACTATCTGTCCACTATGAGTACTGACAGTTACTGCACCAATGGAGGTGGATAGATTAAATATAGATATGGATAAATAAAGATAGCTATGGCTATAGATAGCCATGTAAATATAGATATATACACATAGATGTGTGTGTGTGTGTATATATTCATATATAAAGTTTATAGAGAAACAGGCATATGGAGGAAGGAGGCTCTTTAAATATAAATCACATAGAACCACATGGCAATAAATAGAAGGTTTAATTTTACACCTACAAACACACATAATTTTATCCTGAAGTTAACATAGGAACAATTTACTAATTCTGGTGATGCCAGTGTGATACACAAGTCTCCACCCATTCCTCCCCTGACCCTTGCACCCTGATGCTTGTCTTCCTAATCAGTTGAGAAGGCTCAAGCAAAAGCAGTGTTCCTTTGAGAGACAAACCTAATCATTTGCATGAACCTCTTGATAACCACTTAATACCACCAATTCACTGCAACAGAAAATGAAAATCCCAGCCAACTACATTCCCTGTGGAGTTGGGAATACATCGAGTTTTAAATCCATATCATATTAATACATAATCTTCTATGGTACATGTATAGTTGTTTGTATATGTGTGTCTAAAAAACATACATGCTTAGTTATATATATCACAGAATCACTGGGCATGAAAAGATTTCCAGGATCATCAAATCATGTCTTTGACCAATCACCACCTTGCCAAAGAGACAGGAGCACTGAGTGCCACGTTGTCATTTCTGGAATACACCTCCAGGGATGGTGCTTCCACCACATCCCTGGGCAGCCCATTCCAATGTCTAATCACGCTTCTGTGAAGAAATGTCTCCTGATGTCCAGCTGGAAGCTCCCCAGCTGCAGTTTGAGGCCATTTACTTTCATCCTGTCCCTTGTCACCTGGGAGAAGGGGATGACCCTCATTCCACTACAACCTCCATTCAGACAGTTTTAGAGAGCAAAGCCATCTGAGCCTCTTTTTCTCCAGGCCAAATACACCCCCATTCCTCACCTGCTCCTCAAAGGACTTCATCTCCTTCCCCAGCTCTGTTCCCTTATCTGGCACTTCAATATCTCTCTTGCAGTGAGGGACCAGAACTGGACAGAGGATTTGAGATGCAGCCCCACCAGTGCCAGCACAGGGTGCCCTGCTCCTGCTGCCCCACTACTGCTCACCCCAGCCAGGTGCCCTTGGCCTTCTTGGACACCTGGGCACAGCTGGCTCACCTGCAGCTGCTCAGGACCAGCTCCCCCAGGTCCTTTTCCACCAGGCAGCTTTCCAGACACTTTCCCCCCAGCCTGTAGAGCTGAAGGGGCAGTTGTAACCCAGGGGCAGGACCCGGCACTTGTCCTTGTCCCATGGATCCAGCCTGTTCTGATCCCTCTGCAGAGCCTTCCTGCCCTCCAGCAGATCAACACTCTAATCTAACTTAGTCTCATCCATGACTTTGTGGAAGGTGCATCCTGATCATCAGTGAAGTATTACACAGAACTGGGCCCAACACCCATCCCACCACCAGTGACCAGAGGCCAGCTGGATCCAGCACTGTTCACCACCGTGCTCTGGCCATCCAAACAGTTCCTGACCCAGCCAAGAGTGCTCCTGCCCCAGGCGTGGGCTGCCACCCTTCCAGGAGTGCGCTGTGGCAGGCAGTGCCAAAGGCTTTGCTGAAGTCCAGGTAGGCACACTCACATTCACATCCCCTTTCCTGCATCCACCAGGCAGGTCACCTGTTCCTGAAAGGAGATCAGGCAGGTCAGGCAGGATGTGCCATTCCTGGACCCCTTCTGGCTGTGCCTGATCCCCTGTCCTGTATTTGCTCTGTGAGCACATCCAAGATGATCTTCTCCATCATCTTCCCTGGCACTGAGGTCTGGCTCACAGACATCCCTGCACCCATTTTCCTGCCCTTCTTGTGGATGGACATCACATTGGCCAACCTCCAAATGATCTGGGACCTTCCCAGTTAGACAGGACTGATGATCGGTGCTGCAGAGCAGCTTGGCCAGCTCCTTCTGCAGCTCCCTCAGCACCCTTGGAGGAATCCCACCCGGTGCCAGGGACCTGTGAGTGTCTGTGGCTCAGCAGGCACTGCCTCCCTCCTCCTGCATTGCACAGGGTCCGTGCTGCTCTCTGTCCCTGTCTGCCAGCTGGGGCTGCTTCCCTGAGCATAAGCAGGCCTTGCTGTAGAGGACTGAGGCAAAGAAGGCATCTGAGCCTTTTCCTCATCCTTGGTTCCAGTGTTTGCCTCTGCATCCAGTCAGGGATGGAGATTTTCATTGGCCCCATTTTTGTTGTTGATGTATTTATAAAAACACTTATTATCTTTCACAGCAGTGGCCAGAATCGAGTTCCATTTGAGCTTTCACCTTTCTAATCTTTTCTTTACATGAGCAGTGACATCGTTGTACTCTTCCTGAGTTGCCGGTCCCTCCTTCCCAATGTATATATAAACATATGTATACATGTGTGTGTGTGTGTCTATATGTGTATGTGCAAACAGTAATGCAATTGAGACTTTTTAGATGTTCCTTATAGACCATCATGATCTCCTTCAGACCCTAACTCCAGATATCCAACCCCAATTATCCCCAAGGGAAGCCTACTACCTTTGCATTTGCTCACTCTTCTTTCTGATCCACAGACATAAAGTATATGTTGTCTTCAAATTGTCTAACTTATTTGTACAATTGTATCAATCCCAGCCCAGCTATTTCCAGAGTATATATTGCCTGAAAGCTGTTGCTCTGTTTCAGATCTGAGAAAAAATTGATGGGCCTGAACATTTGTCTGAATTTGAATATCAACAAGTCTGCAGGAAGAATGCTGCTTCATATATACTGATTTTGATAAAAGTGCTGCAGAAGCATTATTTAAGCGTCACAAACTGTGTGAGGGAGGATGCCCACACATAAAGAAGAAGGAAATCAAAATGAAAATTTTCCAAAACAGTCTCTATACTTGTATGTCTCATTGACTGAGACAGACAGGGTCTAATAATTCATAATACTTAATTGTGCTTAGGGGACAGCATATATCAATTAGAACTGAGAAATATTAACCAGGCTTCATTCAAAGCATTGCTGAGAAGCAAATTAAATAAATATTATCTCATTTTTATGGATGAAAATGTTGAAACCAAAAGTAATGCTGGGAACATGCCAGCACCGAGGCTGCAGACAACCCAGCTCAGAATCCCATTGTCCTTTCAGCAGAGCATGCTGCTTTATTGCAGTAGCAGCTCCAAAATTACTTCAGTTGCAGTAGTTAGCACTTGGTAGACCTACAATGTAGGCAGGCACTTGGTGTCTTAGTTTAGAAACCATGCAGCAGAGTCCATCTGTTCTCATCACTATTTTTAAAGCAACTTGTCCAGACTCAGGTAGGAAATTTAAGGCGGAGGTGGATCTAATTTCTTGGAAGACATTCACCTACCCAGATTCTGAGATAATCTCCAGGCAGCTTAGCTTCCTCAAAACACACCAAAAGATGGAAAAGCAGATAAGAGACTTCATATAAAAAATAACCACATATATATGTTTGCTTCCTTAGAGAGCCTCATTCTTCCAATATGATCCACATGCTGTATGTTGTTCGCAGCAATGACCACTCCTGAATCACTGATTGTACATATCACATAATTTTTAAATCTCAGTTTAAGAGCAGTAAGAATAATTTTTGTAAAGTGTAGCCTAAAGATACTTCACTTTTCTGTAGCACTGAGTCATCAAGGACAGGTAAAATGCATAGTAAAAAGCAAAACAATCTCATATTTGCAATTGTGAGTGTAAAAGTTCACCACGGTACTCTGCTTATTTGATGACTTTTTATGAAGTGCTATGTGGTCTGCTTTTGCTTTTTTCTTGCTTCATGAAATATATTTCCCCCAAAAGAAATGACATGGTTCATATCTTTACATTTACCACCTGTGTGGAATTCAAAACACCTGCTAAACATAGCAAATGAGCAGGCAATACATTCCAGTTATGCCTAGGAACTAAGCACAAAGGTTAGATGAGGAAATCACAGGCAATATTTTTGCATGCTTATTCATCTGACCCATAGGTGTTGGGTTTAAACATTTTTTTTTGGTAGCTCTTAAGAATCATTAAAAATTTTATTTCTTATACATTATTGGAGAGTGTCTCTCCTGTTAATTTAAAAATCAACTTTTCTTTGGACCTCTTTAATCCTTCTGACAGTTGTCTTTTAGTAGCTCTAGAAGCTGAAGTTCTAACTTGCCTCTTAGTTTCCCAACTTTGACATTAAGACACGTCAGGTGCAAGAATCAGAGGTATTCTTTTAAGTAAATTTTATTCTCCATAAGCTTATTTAAAGGATTTTAAACTACTCCTAAACTTGGGCTTGACAAAACTAAAATCAAGAGAAAATAGAAGCATTCTGCTTCAATAATTTTGAAGCAGCAAAAATCCTTTTTTATTCCTCCCTTTGAAATTGTAGAAAATTTGTATTAATGGTTAAGAATTATTAAACCTTTCAACAGAAATATAGTATTATGAACACTTTCTTTTACTTTAGTCACACAGAAAGGTTTGTATAAATGTTTTGTTCTGTTACTCTTTGATGGTTTAACCCCTATTAAAAACTCCTAAATCACAGATGAAACCACCCACATCCCCCAGACCACCCAAAAATTAGTGAATAATCTATTGCTATTTTATTAAACAAGATGGCAAAAAAAGTATCAATTGCAGAACCTCCTAGGAACTCAAAACCCTGTACAAGCATGTATCTCTGAATGATAGGTCTTGCCCAAAATTTTATTTGCTCTTAAATAAGAACGTATTAATCATGCAAAATGAAAAATTACTCATTCTGTTTAAATGAAAAGAAAACTGATAACTATTTTATGTTTCTTGCAGTCAGCTCCTAGTGGGCTACTTCAATCCTAAAGGATGCTATGTTCTTACCAAAGCTGTTCCCATGGGACAAAAGTAATCATTTCTAATGCTGTACTTCAAATTACAGCACTTCAGTGATCTTCACTCAGAAATCTGGAGCTGCCCATCAGCCACCAGCCTCCTAATCACACCTCACTTGTCATCACTTCCAGAGCAATCTGGACCACCCTATCCCTGTCCCTCACCCTGTTTTTACAGACCTCTTCCTTAGAGAGTCAGTCTTGTTTGAAGCAGCAGACTATTTCCATTCAGACAGTCAGTTTGAATGGAAAAACCAAGAGTATTTGCTCTTTTGTCATCTTCCTTTGTCTCCTAATTTCAACCCATGTGCTCTCCAGAGCTCCCTTATGTAAATTTATGAATGGAATTGAAGAAATGGGACTCTACCAAAAAACAATCACAGGCTCTTCTTTTCTTCCCATCCCTTTTCCTCCACTGTGGAACTGCCATCCTTTTTCCTATTTGTTTTCAAAAAGGCAACAGGAAACTAAATCTGATCAACATTTTAGTACATGACTTGGATGGCACATGGTTATTTTTTATACTGAGATGCTCTCAGCAAAGATCAGACCTCCTGCTGTAAGAACACTCTAACCCAGGTAGTTCAGTCCCTGTGATGATAATTACATTTCCAAATTGGTCAGACACAAGCAGTGGCACATCCTTAAAGCACTGTCTCCCATGCTCTCATTTACACAGAAAAGCTCATTTGTCTAAGAGGATTACTTGTTTTCATAGCAAAACATCCCAAAGTGCATCAATTACACTGGGAACGACTCAGCTCTGTGAACTGCTTAACCACACTGCTAATATAACCAAGGCTGCATTGAGTGAAACTTATATATTATTGCTGATGTAAAAACAGCTTACATAACTTTTCCTTAGGTGCCATTAAAAACAAAAACAACGAAAAAACTCAAACCTGTGCTACAGCAAGTCTACCAAAGTCTAAACTGCCTAGTTTCAGACACAGAAAAATAGATCTAGCATAAATACATAAATGTGACAATCGTAAATACAAATTAATCCCCATGAAAGCAAAAAAAATCAAAAGGCAGAGAAACATTTTTAAGAAATTTAGTTCTTCCTATTGCATTTCAGAATGAGAATTATAGGACAGTATACTCCTAAAACATTATGAGAATCGCTGGCATAATGAACAGACGAAACCTCAAAAAATTCTCTGCCCTTCCACAGGAACAGCTGACCACAAGCTGCAGCAATGCACACGCTCTGCTTCTTCCAGAGCACCAGATGCAAATGCAAGAGCAGCACGCACAACTGAACCTTTGTGCCAGCTTAAACCTTGGCTGGCGTTCAAAGACGACAAATTAATGCCAACATTTTACTCATGTGAAACCCACTCGTTACATCTGGCACTGAGACCACCAGTGGAGCCACCATTTGGACGTGGTTATGCCTACCCACCCATCCTTATGTTTCTACATGGGAAAGTTCCTGAGCATTATGGAATAATGAATGTTCTAACACTGGGATAAACTGAATCAAAACCATTCATGAAAAAATATCGTGTACAGCAAGCCTCACAGCTTGCTTGCTTTCTTTCAGACTTCTCCTTCCATCCTAGGAATGTGAACTGCTCTACACCATGCCCAACTGTGTCTTTCTGCATGAAGTCACTCAGTCCATAACTTGCCTTTCTTCTCTTAGGCTCTCTTCTTGCTTTCCACCATCTATTTTTCAGAACACACAAAAATAGCTGTAGTATAAGTGCGACATATATGGAGTTCTAAAAATAAATTGTCACCTCAACTGGTTCTCTAGCAACTTCATGGTGGTAAAAAAACCCACTACAATATATGTAATTTTACTTGGGTTTGAGCTGGTGTTTTAATCAGTTTCTGAAAAAAGATTAATTGTGTCACGTCATTTTTTGAGCAAAACAATGCATTACATCAAAGACAAAACACTGGATATTCAAATTTTTCAAGGTGTCCTTTTTTGGTTTTTTTTTTTAATGAAAGAAAAAGACATATTTTTTTCTTAAAGTTTTTTGCCAAACTGAAGTGTGTATGGACAACACCAGCTGAAGGTACAAGCCAGATTTGTGGGGATGAGGCATTCTCTCTACAGTACTGTTACCTCTAACAGCTGTTTTAGTGATGAGGAGCCAAAGCTCACACATGGAAAATACAAGTTCAGCAGCTTATAATCCTAAATCTAGCACATTTTACCCACATGAATAAACTGCACAAAAAAACCCAACAAAAAAAAAAAGGAAAAAAAAAAAGAAAGAAAAAAAAAGCCCAGAGATAATCCCAAACATATTCCAAAGCAAAGCAAAACAAACCAAAAATGACTTACTGTCTTCTTCAACATTTTGACGGCGTAAGGTTTCTGGGTCCCTTTCTGCCTGCATCTGTAGACAATGGATGTAGCCCCACTAAATTTAAAATAATAAAAAAAAAAAAAAAAAGGAAGAATAGTTGGGTTGTACATACAACTCTCCAAATCTGTCAATAAACAGAGTTGCCTACATTTTCTACTCGTCCCAGTTTGGGCAAAACTATCTCACTTTTCCCCACAGATGCAATAAACCCTCCCTCCCAAAACCCAAGAAGCATCAAAACCCCTCTGTGTTTAACAAGAGACCTTCAGCAGTTACTCAGCCAACAGAAGTTGCAGGAGTTTAAAACATCCTTCTTGGCCACACCTTTTCTGCCTCGTGGCAATCCCTGCATGTTTTCTTGGATAATCAAGTCACCCGTCTTGTCTTTGTTAAGGCAACACGTCTGCAACAGTAAGTTACACTGGGGGGCCTTCTCACTAATTGCTGATGACAGCAATGGTGAAACAGAAGGGAAAATTTTTGTGCTGCTCCTTGCCCAAAAAGTCAAATTTTGCACCAAATGGAGGAGGCAGCACTTTATGTTAATTCAGTGGAAACTGGTGGGACTTGCTCACAGCAAAAGTGGACTGGGCTTACACCTTCTGCTTGCCTTCAAGGTGCAATTATTTGAATGTGAAAAGTCTGAGCACTCATGACATTATGGTTCTGGATGGGAGGCACCTCTCTGAGTGCACAGCTGGGGCAGACGGTCTCCAGAGGCAGGCTCAACTTGCTGTGCTCTACTTGTTGCTGTCAAGGAAAGGCCCTGTGCTCTATGAATTACTTAAAGAGAGGCTGAAACCTCTGGCAAGCTCACACTGGTTACAAACCACCCAGATACCTTTGTGTTCTACCCAAAATAGATGCACTGAAGCACCATCACTGAACTTAAGGCATTTTTGGAAACTTCTTTCCCTCAGACCCACTCCAAGACCCAGCACTTCTAAGTAGCTGCATATTTTTAAGGTAGAGGGGTTGGCAGCTGTCATATATGACCTCCTGAACAACCACTGGAGAAGTGCATACAGCAGCTCTGCAGTGAGGGAATTCTCATACACACCAGATGCCAAATTGCACTGCAGATCCCTCTGAACCAGGAAAAACTCACCTCAGTGAGTCCACAGGAGACAACCATGACAGGACCAGCTTTCTTTTAAACAGCAGAATGGCATAGCCACGCTTGACTATAGGAATAAAGCTGTGGCACAAGGTTCATTATTCTAGGCGCTGTAAAGAACTGCCACGGGTGCCCTGCTCTTCTCCTTCCTCAGCATGGGCCAGACAGGTGCCACACAAGGCTCTGAGTAGGAGGCACATCCCTATTTTCATAATTTCCTGAGTGAGCACAAGAGCCAGCATTTGATTGAGAAGATTTATTTCAGAAAGACCTCTTCATAAGGAAGGGTCACCCGTGGCAAGGGTTATGCAGCTCAGTCATCTGAGGGCTTCTCTGCAGCACATATAAATTAATCTTCACTTCATCTCAAATGCTAAAATGATTTGTCTCTCTTAAAAGTATATTGATAAATGTGTGGGAGTACTGAGAGCTTCAGTGACTCCCAGAATCATTACGTGAATTTAATTAGATCTCATCTCCTTAGCCAAGTCTCCAAAGACTCTATTTAGCAAGAAGAAAAAATATATCACGTTAAAAAAACCCCTCACATCTTTTGAATACAACAAAACTGTAGATAGAATTCAAAGAATGTGCTGTGATAAGGTTTATATCTCCAGTACTTCACTGCAGGATTGCAATGGGGAAGTCAGTGCATAACCTTCAAATCATTGCTGTACCCTTCTTCACATACACAGAGCGCAGTATAAACTCATTAGTTTACATATGTCCTTACAAAGTAGGCAGCAAACTTTCTCGAAATTATTGTATTTGAGTGCAGAATTAGAGTAGCTAGTTAGCAGCAGCTATTAATCCAAATAAATAGATGACCATTCCTGTGCAAATCTCTTGATGTTCACTGCTGCTGTGGCCATGGAGGGCAGTCCCTGTCTCTCAGTAAAGCTACTGTCAGTATTTGCATCACCAGTTTGCAGTGTCTTCCATGTAAATAAGAGCCTAGCCACTAGAACACCCCAGATTATTTAGCTGTCTTAGTGATGAGATGGACATCTCCAACAGGAAGGGTAGATAGCATCACACCACCCTTTACAGTTCATCTGACCCGTACCCAAACCTGGAAGACAGGCAGCATAACGCTTGAAAGAGATGTAAGACAGCCCAGAGAGAGAATCCAGTCAAGCAGTTTGACATCAGGCTCATTAGTCAATATTCAAAACACAAGCAAAGGTGCTACTTTGGAAATTATTCTCTATTGTACAGATTTCTGCATATCCCTGAAGCCCTAATTTGGTGTAAAATTGATGACAAGGTATCGCAAGACTTGGGAACACTTTAAAAGATTTTGCATCTGATTTACATGGCTTTGCCCAGCTCTGACACACTTGCTTTCACCAGCCAGGAGAGAAAACAGCTAACATTAGCTAACAACCAGCTCTGCTTTCCTCTTCCACAGCAGAAACCAGTACAGGAAATCAGGAACAGGATGGCAACCTGCTTACACCATGCCTGGTGCTAAACGGCAGAGAGCTATTCCTAGTACAGACCTGAGTCCTGTTTCTTTGCTGGTTACAGGGTATTTTCATTTCTTCACAATTAAAAAAAAAAAAAGGTAATGGGGAGGAGTGGCGCAAGCAGAAATCAGCCTATGGATCTTAATGTGAATGCACAAACAGAACTGCCTCATGTAAATCCGGCGGTTTGCTTTGCTTCTTATTTTGGCTTCCTGCTGGAGCTTTCTGCTGAATCAGCACATCCAGCTTTCCTGAGTGACTGTGTGACTTGGAAGGTCACCAACTGAAGCAATTCAAGCTTTCATCACCAAAGTGCAGTGGGAAGGTTCAGCTGCAAGACTCTCATGCGAAGCTGAGACACAGGAGAGCTGCTAATTGTAACCTCTGGCCCCTACCCTAAGTTCCTGCAACATCAAACCTTGACTGCCATCATCCGGCTCCTCACAACTGAAAACTTCATTGACAGGTTTTGTCAGAACACACAATACACAGAAACCAGGAATCCTTGTGGCAACATGCCACTTCCCTCAGGCATGGAATTCATGGCCAGACAGACAGACCTGGAGCCTCCCAATGCCCCATTCTCCGCAAGGGGTGTTTGCTTCGTCCGAAGGATAAACCTAAATTGTGCTATAGAAAGATATCACCTATACTCAATGGGTTAGGCACTTATTTAATAAGCAGCAGACAAAAAACCTAGAGAATATTTAATCCTACCCCATTAACAATTTACATGGGAGAGACTGAGAGGGCCCTGAGCCCAAACAGCTGATAATCGCTCGCAGAAGTGCAGAGTATGGCTGACAAGTGACCCATCACCAATTCAGGCTAGAAACCAGAAATCATGTCTTCCATATTCCACAAGATTACTCACTGTATTGTGTTTGCCTATTTAGAATTGATTCAGTCAGCTTTTGCCTCTTTGTATTTAGTGAATATATGCAAATATATATATCTTTGTATATATGAATACACATTCATATGCATTATTTATTATATATATTTGTGTTCGTAAGTGTGTACTTATTTACTTCTAAGCAAAATTAGGCTTAAAGGAGCATCCAGCTGCTGGTTTTTTTGCACCTTTGCCTGGAAACAGTCTACCTGAATTCAAAACATAAATTATTTGAAATTGGCTGGAATAAGAAAAATAGGGGGGAAAAAAGAAAAAAAAAGGAAAGGAAAGGAAAGAAAAAAAGGCATATTCTTGGAATACGCAGTTGGCCAAGTTAGAGAATGGTAATTAGAATTGTTGAAAATATTCTCTTTTACTCACACATATATTTCAATCTGGAAATCTGCTTAATGATTCTGGTAAAGATTTACTTTTAAAAGCCCAGGTATAACTGTAATCATGTTAAAGAAGAAAAGCAACAACAAGAGATAATCTCATTGTGAAGATGCTTTACTACAAAAATATGTTTCTATATATACATTTATGTATTGAACTTAGAAAAAACCTGAAAATAATTTATGCATCTTTACTGCTTGGTCATAATAGACAACAAAAACACTCACTTTTGTGATGCCACCTACAATGAAGGCAATGACAGCACATAAGAAAGCTCATGATGTTCTGTGCATGGAATGCATCACAGCTGAGGCACACACCCCCAGTATTAGCACAGAAATAGTTTTCCTGAAGTACGAATACTTCAGTGGCATGATAAATTCACTGACCCATTAGTCAACCAATGTAAGTGTGTGCCACTAAATACATCAAAATAGACTCAAATTCAATAACTGACCTCTGTATGTGTGTTGTCTAACATGATTTTGAAAAATACTTTTTAAATATTTAAAATGTGCAAAGTTTTCTGCCCCCTCCCCACCCACCCCTCAATATACACTTGGTTGAGCACTCTCGATTATTTTTGTTCTTACTATTCTCAGGTGTTTCTGAGCTTCCAATGATTTCAGAAAGACAATGTTTTAAAGGCTGGGCAGCAGCACCACCGTGCCCTGCCTGTGCTAAGGACTCCAGACAGCAAGACTGAGAGAAAAGGCACGGCCACACTGCAAAGAGATGCAGTCAAAAATAGTGGTGTCAGCACAGATGGAAGGAAGGCAGGGACGCCCAGGAGGGGTGTTAAGGAGGTGGAAGTGATCAGCAGAATTTGCACATAAAGGAGAAAATGGAATTTGCAGGATCCTGCAGCGGAGCCTGGCAGAGAGGGAAAATACAAAACAAGAAAAGACAGAATTTGACCCAGTTTGGAAAAAGCATTTCTTCCCTGAAACCCACAAAAAGCTTCTGCCTCTGAAACAGGAAAGGCAACCAAAATGAAATGCAGCCATATGTTTATTTGGCCACAGGTAGGTAGTAAAAGTAAATTCTTCAAGCTACAGCTTTTAAAATAAAATAACACTCATTGGCAGTAATTTCACTGTAAGAAGGAAATTCAATCCTTTCAAAAGTAGGTCAGCATTTCCACACCATGCCCACTCATCCTGGATTTTATATTGCCTTTGAATCAACTCGTTACAAATACAGTCCTCAATGTAATCTCCTGTAAATTTCATTTGGATTAAATTCCTTAAGTTCTGGATTGATTTTTAAAAAATAAATTGGTTTGTGCTTCACGCAGTCAAGCAATAATTACACAATCAAGTTTGTCCAATAAAAACATGTGAAAGAATGGTTGGTCCCAAGAAAACTGTACCTGGTACAAAGCCATGGAAATCTGTGCTGCCAAAACTGCAGCAAGAGATGAAAGTCCACTATAGGTTTCCACAAAGAATAGTGATTTCTTTGTATAGTTTACAGAAGTATAAAGTTAAAGCTCATTAATTTATCTTTTCTCAGATATACAGTAAAAGGTCAAAAGGGATTTATAGAAATGAAATTAGTATTCCTAGAATTCCAAATTAAACATCCTGTTTGTAGTTAAAAGACTGGAAAGAAAAAACAAAACAAAACAAAAATGCCCAAAAAAAAACAAAAAAGAAAAAAAGAAAAGAGAAAATCTATTAACAGTGAGAGGAATTAAAATTAGTTTAAGAGTGCATATTCCATGGTATTACCAATATTGCCTTCACTTTAAAAAATACATACATGTAAATTTGGAAATTCCCACAACTTGCATTTCATGTAAAAGTATCACACAAACTCTTTCTACAGTAGTCTAACAAACAATTCTTAAATTATTTAAATCTAATCTCAAAGCTTCTTCTAAATATCAATATCTGCATATACAGGGCTTGCAGGCAATGGCAAGCCACTGCAGCCCTCCCTTTTTCCTCATTATTTCACGACTTGTAAACAGAATGGAAAATTTCATAAAACATATATCATTTAGGAGCAGCAAAAAGCCTTGGATTCCCACATACTACGAGGAATAAAACAGATCTTTAATGAAGGCAAGGTTAGTGGAAAAAATGTACATGGTTCTGAAAAGGAAATCTAATTCCATTGCATTCCAGAGTTCTGGCTGGTTTGATTTTTGGAATGAAAACATCCATACCTTTTCAGTTTTTTGTTGTTTTGGTTTGGTGGGCTTTTTTGTTTTTGTTTTTGTTTTTGGGTTTTTTGTTTGTATGTTTGTTTTTGTTTTTTGTGGGTTTTTTTTTACTTTTAGATGCTGAGTGGATTTTCTAATATTTGAGGTGAAAGGACTTTTCAGCAATTGTTCAGGCTGGCCTCCAAAGGCAATGCAATAGTCCAAAAAGATATCTTTTTACATTCAGCCTTCACTGCATTCAGCAGATGAAAGGAGCCTTAAGTAAGCACAACAAAAGACATACACCATTAAAAAAAAAACCCAAACCTGTAATCCAACTAGTGTTTGCTAATATTCTTGAACCTGTAAATGCCACACATGGAAGTTTGCAGAATTATAATTCTTTTGACATGGGGTAGGTTGGCTGCTGAAACACTAATTAAAATGCAGCAGTTCAAGCCACTCCTGCAGTGGTGGCTGGACCAGCAGCCGAAAATTCCTGCTGGGACTGCAGCAGCATATTTCTAACTTGCTTCCAATGATGCTCCTCCCTCAAGTATTGCAGGAAATTTATAGAAAAGGGCCTCTACCCCACAGAGAGGCTAAAGACATTGCTACACCTAAAGGTAGTACCTTTTTAAACTGTGGGAATTCAGTTAGGTGTCACATTAGCTGCATTCTTTCACATTAACATTAGATAATTTCCCCCACATCAAATGCTACTTTTTAAATTTCAGTTTAGCTAGTAGGTAAATATTAAGAACAAGAAAGAGACCCCCAGCTCTGAGTCTGGCTTCCCTGCCTTTCATTGAGTGGAAATAGCTGACCCAAACTTACAAGCAAGAATCATTGTCTCAAGCATTAATTTGAAAAGCACAGAAGCAAAACTCAAACTACGCTGAATTCCAGAGGTTATTGCTGTACTCTGTGTACATTGCTCTCTTGAAGTAACCCATCTTTGTGAAATTTGGGTTCCTAAACAAAACTTCAGGTGTGATTGCTGAAATGCAGATATGAGGCAAAGATTAAAGCACTTCCTGCAGCACTGTGTAAGAAAAATGTATAGAAAATACATTCACTGTTACTTCTTTTTCCCTTAGCCCCTCTAATATGCTGGGTCAGACCACACATTGGAATAGCTGTATTTCTAAAACAGCATGGGAGTTCTCAGTAGGAAACTCAATTTTTTTCCTACCAAGTCAGAAAAAACATGTCACTTAAACTTGGCTGAAACTGAACTTATAATATTGGGGAGTTCACCTTTCAACATGAAGTCCAACAGACCCAGAGACTGATCTTTAATATTTTATTTGGAAATTAGTTTTCCTTGAGAATGTTGCTCTCTTTTCAGGGATGGAGAGTTCTTAGCTACCCATGTCTAAGCCATTTAGTGAAATGAGGAGAGCAAAGAAAAGAAGGTGGAAGAGTGGACCAAGGGAAGCCATGCATGTTTTTGTCCTCGGTACTGAACTTTGGAGACAGCGAGGCAAATCTTCCAACACATGTGCTCACACTATGTGTGCAAGATGCAGCCCCAGACCCTTGGGCTGGCAGCCTCGAGGGTTCTCCCACAGCCACAGGCAGATGCTGTGCACAGAAATGCCGTGACTGGCCTCCCCAAGCCCCACACAAACCTGACAACTGAAACCACCCAGTGCACTCACCCCTCCTGGGAATACATGTGCCTTATTTACAGCACCACTTCAACCCCTATCTCCTAAGCACTTTCTCCCCTCCTCCTCTTAAAAGATACCAATGAAGAATAAACATTATTTATTTAAACTTCATGAAGAGCGCATGTGAGGAGAGAAGAGTGCTGAGCAGTAAAAACTTTGTAAAACCTTCTGTGTTACAAGCCTTCCTTCCTGGCCCATTGCAAAATTAGCTGCCTGTTTTGGGTTTTTTTTCCCCCTGGTGACATATTCCTTCATCAGGAAGTGTTTTAAACAGTTTGTACTATGAGCAGGTGTCAACACCATTGATTACTGGATTACTGCTCTTCATGACAATCTCCAGATGCAGGAGGCAGACTGGACTTCACACTAAATGACAACATGTTGCAGTATGAATATCCTCACATGTTGACTCTGGTTCCCCTGGTGGAGGGAAGGGAAGCAGGGTGGAGGTTATGGATTTCTAACAGCTTGCTCTGTACATAGGAAAGTCATAATTTGAAATCAGACGGGGAAAAATTAATGTTTGTTCGTGTCTGCACATTTAAATCTAGCTTTGAATAAACTTTATAACCAGCAAGTCTAGGCATTTTCTGGATTCTGAAAGCTCCTGTGCCCGTGTGTATCCTTAATAGCCCTCTTTTTGGTAAGTTACACAGTTTCCTTCTGGGAGGTTTGTGTTGTGCTGAATCATCAATTCCTATGCAGTGTCTTCTCTGAAATAAATTGCTTTTGCCAAGGAGTTTATGTTCAGTGGCAGCCCAGGATCCCTTTGCACAGGACAACAAAGAAAATTTTAATATATGTCAGATTCTAAAGTTCTTGGGCTGTTTTTAGCTACTATGTATGTTTTCTTCTTTAAACCTGGTGGGACAGACATTTCAACCATAAGCTATAAGACTGAAAGCCAAACAACGCAAAATAATTTGGAGGAATGAATAATATTTTGCCAATGCTCCCTAAATTAACACATTTTATAACAATTTTTGTATTCTGATCATATTTAAATATATTCTCAAAAGATAAATTGAAATAGCTAATTTTCCATAACAGAGAGGTCTTTTAATCTGCTGCTTTAGTATTTTTGTCACAGTCAGAGAACCCAGCTTGCCATTATCATAAAAATTACCTGCAGACTTAACATTTAGCTGTGATTTTACTGCATTAACAAAGCTACAGAAGAAAGATAAAGCTGCAGCAGAGAGACACTGTTATTACTCACAAAACAGAAAAAAATTCTTGAAGAAGTGAAGAAGGCATACAGTCTGGGGCAGGTTTTGCCAGTGAGGATTATTTACATCAGTGATAGGGTTTGCAGTCCTGCCAGGCCTGGCAGCCAAATGACAACTTACTGCAGGCACAGGGGAGGTTTCAAGTCAGGTCCTGTCTTCCAAAACTATAAGACCAGCTCTTGCAGCTTCAGTTCTGGCAGCTGGGAAAGACCTAAGTAGGTCAATATCTTCCTTAAATGCTGGATTTATTCCACATGCAGAGAGGAAAAATGCTGCATCAGTCCTCAGCTAACCCACAGATGCCGTGGAGCCCTCCCTACCACTGCCCTGGTGCCAGGCACAAAGTGGGCAGGAAGCTTGGTTCACCAAACCCTCCTTCTCAGAGACACATGCAGGACTGCAGTGGGGTGCTCCTGGCTGCCAGGTACCCTCCAGGTTGCTCCATCACTTCCAGTCCATCAACAAGACTGGGGAGAAGCTGGTGGGGAGCTTGACAGAAAAGAATTTGGGTTGAGATGGGGACAGAGAAATCCCTTACCACTTTATAACAAGGGACAAAACTGACTTGGCTTGGGGAAATTAATTTTAATTAATGACAATTAATAAATCAAGTGGAAATTGGAAAGAAAAATCTTGCATTATGACATATTTTAATCATATGACATATTTTAATCAGGCTTGGATGGGAATGTTGTGCCTTTGTGGTGTAATTATCCATGTGGCTTTTACTTTACACTGGTGTGCACAGCCCAAGTCCAAGAACGTTAATGCTGCACAAAGCATTGTGTGGCAGGGGAGATGGTCCCCCTGTCCCCTGGACAGGCAGAACCCACAGAAACATGGATCAAGCAGCCAGTGTGGGGTGGGCTTAGGCCATGAGCTCTGAGGACAGAAAGTCAGATGGGATATCCCAAACGTGTCTCACGGAAAGAAAAATGCCAACAACAAAGCCACAACCACCAAAAAACCCCCAGCCAACCAAAGCCAGCGGGAGCCTGTGTATTCAGTTCCAGGAGTTCTGTGTTTCTGCTGGCCAGCAATAGTTCTGCTCATTTGTTCTTCCTGCTCTGTTGGTGCTTTCTGGTTTTGGAGCTTTATAACTGGACCATGGAATTTGAAAATTGAATGTTTGGTGCTGCTTGTGCGAGGTGGAAGGCAGCAGGCACAACAAAGGCCACGGCTAGTAAGATGGGAGGCCCTGGGAAGGAGTTTGTGAAGCAGAGAAAGAAGACAGACAAGAAGAACAGAAGTTTGTGAAGCAGACAAGAAGAACAGAACTGACAGAATCAAACGCCTCTCATGGCAAAGCTGTGGCCTGTGTCTGTTTTCACTCCCTGAGTTTTCGCTGTCCTTAGCTGCAGCAGTGCATTGTGAGCAGCTGACCTGGCTGAGCTCACCTGGCCTCAGAACTACAGGGGGAGAAGCTGCAGAAGGGACCAGGAGTGACTCCCAGCCACTTGTGTCACCCAATGTGGGGTTCCCCTGGCCAGTGGCAGTGTCAGCCTCCAGCACAAGGACCTCTGGCACCATCTTCAGCAGCTTCAGTTCAAAGCTCAGGGGAAGCCTCTTGCAAAGCCTTCCCCCAGCTCCATCCTCAGAAGTGTTCATGTCAGCAGGGCTCTCACTTCTGGAGCTGTGAAGGTGAACAGTGTCACCGTGTTCGCGGGGGTCACAGGACGAGGGAGGAGACGAGAAAGTTGACTCCATGTTCAGAAGGCTTGGT
Source organism: Fringilla coelebs (assembly GCF_963513975.1). Taxonomy (NCBI): domain Eukaryota; kingdom Metazoa; phylum Chordata; class Aves; order Passeriformes; family Fringillidae; genus Fringilla; species Fringilla coelebs. The sequence goes on along the minus strand of NC_140031.1, from coordinate 70,213,886 downwards.
TTATTATTTTATCATATATATTATATAAAAAACTATACTAAAAGAATAGAAGGAACCATTTCATCAGAAGGCTCAGCTAGGAATAGAAAAAGAATGAATAACAAAGGTTCAGACTGACCGAGACAGTCTGAGACAGGTGGGCTGTGACTGGCCATTAATTGGAAACAACCAGATGAGACCAGTCACAGATCCAGCTGTTCCAATCCACAGCAGCAGATAAGAATAGTTTACATTTTTTTCTTGAGGCATCTCAGCTTCTCAAGAGGAAAAATACCAAGGAAAGGATTTTTCATAAAATATCATGGCTACAGAACAGGTCTGAGCTTACAGGCTCCAGGTTTGACTGGCTTCCCCACATTCCTTCCTGAAAAAACATTTATGGAGTTGGGAATTTTGCATGGTCACATCTTCTCCAGATCTTCCTGCAATATAAAGATAAAAGTTTTGACTTCCAGAGCTAAATGAAGCCCCCAGTTCTTTCTGCATCAAACACAAGACCAACTTCCAAACCTGAAGCTCTTTCTTTCCTGCATCAGCTGCCACCTGGAGCAATGAACTAAATAAAAAACCCATTTGTTGTAGGAAATACTTGCTGTGTTTCAGTCCAACGGGCTCCACGAAGTCCATACTCCCCTGCCCACAGTCACTCTGAAGGACTGCAGGTGTAAACTATATATTCCTCCCAGAAGTTTCCTTCTTCAGCCCTCTGTGATGAACATCACCAACTCACCAGTGCCATCAGCACTCTGACTCAAATCATCTTGAACTTGCTCTAACTGGGCCTTTAACATTTTAAAGATCCCAGCTTTTTCCACACAATGTTTTATTTGATAGTATTCCCTATTATTTAAAGAACCTTTTTCTTCTTTTTCTTCTTCCTCCACCACACTTTTAAAATATGTTCTTTAGTAAATTTAATCAATAATGCACCTTCAGCTTCCTTCCTTCTCAGTGCTACTGCTGTATATTCTGTTCCATGTTGCCTTTTCTACCTTTCCTGAAATTCCAATTTTCACCATTCTATAATTTGACAGTTCCCCGTGCAGCTAAACCTACAAAAACTTCAACAGGATGATAAGAAGCCCTTCTCACTAACCATGATCACAGACCATCTCAGTAATTAATCACACACATCTGCAGGCAAGTATACACTGCATTGTTTTCATGAGTGTCACCACCACTCAATCCTTGAAATTAGCGAACTTTCCAAAGTATGAAATTGTTGTTTTCAAGGAGAAGATTTCACAACTTCTAGTCCATGAACATCCTTCATCTTTTCTTTAAGTTCTCCACACCAGTCACTGATCAGGCCAGTGTTTAAATGGTGATACTAGAGAAAGGCTGCAGTTTCCATTTGTAAAGGACTGAGGCTTTTTTAGCTGTCAGAGCTGATCTGCAATCTGGGAAAATTAATCTAATCTAATCTGTGTCAGTCTGTACTCCTCCATGTAATGAACTCAGCACAGTGGTGTATTAGATGTTTGGAAATAAATTACTTTCATATTTTCCCCATCATACTGAAACTTCAAGCACAGCATACTCCAATGACCCACCTGAAGGCTCTCATTTTCAAACTCCACTGGCATGTAAAATAGAATTGCAGTTAGGCAGTATTTAAGACATAGTCAGTATATGATTTAGATATTCACATTTTTAAAAGATGTTTTTAAAAAGGTTCTGTGTGTACCTTCAGAGAGTGACTTAAAACATGCAGTCATGTTTATGTCCATGCACTGGTTCCTGCTCTCGTAAGCCCTAGGTGGGTGACACCACGCAGATCAGCTGTCCATGCCAGCAAGGGGCTGCTGTGTGCCCTGCTCAGCAGAGGTCCCCTGCAGGCACAGCTCCAGCATCCACATCAGCCACAGCTGGGAAAAGAGCTGTGGTGCACCAGCAGGGAGGAATTTGGACATGGAACTTCAAAGGTCTTCTGCTGTGAGACAGGCAAGTTCTTCTGTGTGCCTCAGCACCACTTTATGTGTCCACATCTCTCTTTGTGTCCCTGCAACTACCTTTGTGTGCCTGCACTCTCCTTTCTGTCCTCACACGTCACTTTTTGTCCCTGAACACCCCTTTGTATTCCTGCACACTCCTCTGTGTCCCTGGAAACTGCTCTGTGTCCCTGCACGCTCCTTGGTGTTCCTGCACATGACTTTGTGTCCCTGCACACTGCTCTGTGTCCCTGCACACCCCTTTGTGCCCTGCAGACTGGGTGTCACATTGACATGCAGAACATTCTCCCCTGAGTGAGAACCAAGCTGTGAAAGGCACCATGTACTTCTGTCACCCCTTCCCACAATTTCTTTTCTTGATGCTTGGAGAGCAAACACCCTTAATGAGATCTCATGTGAAGTCCAACTCTGTAAATTTAGCTTTACAGGCGTCAAAATTCTGCTTCTGGGCTTGTGTCTGATTTGGCAAAATTTATCCAAAATCAAAGAATTATTTTTTGAAGATTCAACTGCAGATGCACAAGACCCATGGTGATAAATCACCATCCCTCTAGATGCTTAGTTACGCTTTAACAATATTTTCTTTACAGGTATCTGGTTAATAATGCTTTTACCTGGCAAAATAGCACAGAGTTTTGGCCTATATCAATGCCATATAGAATTTTAGTAATGTTGGGCTCTCTAAAGCTATGGCTCCAAAAGGGGGCAAAATACAATATAATTTTGAATTATTTGATACATTCTGAAAAAAAAATTGAGGTTCACTATTTTGCTGAGAAGTTTATCCACATTTTTATCAGAAGAAATGTTTTCCTTATTCCTCTATCTGAACCATTGAAAATAATTTTTTTCTCCCCGCTGACTTAGTAACAAACCTGTTGGCAATGGCAATTTGTGAAGTCTGTTAGGAAACAAATGCTTTTAATGAAGTAATGAAACAACACTAATGCTTGTTACATTGTGAATACATTCACAAACTTCAGAAACTGTTGCAAGCACAAGGGTCACAGCAATCTGTGTAGGATGATGTCTTGACAAAAGACCAGGTGGCTGACAAAATATTAATGATTGCAGCTAAACAGTCCTTGCCCTTTGGAGAGAGCTTTTTTAATTGCATTTTCTATTAATTCTCAAGGATCCAAAAGGTTTGCTCACAGTGCAGACTGTAGCCTCCAGGACACTGTAGGCTCTATCCCATTCTGTGCCTTTCCTCCTGCAGCTTTCTGGTTCTTCCATTCATCCACTGGAGCTATCAGCATTTCTGTAACTTATTACCCAAGGTCTGTGCTGCTCTCCCCTTAGCACTTCTGCATTTTGAGAAGATTGTGCACTATTTCAGCAACTCTCATGGTCCTATTTGGGGCCAGTTATAAATCAGGGAGGCAGAGCATAAACTAAAATACCTCATATTTAAAATATTACAGACTTAAACTGTAACATATTACAACCTTAAACAGTCTACATTTTCCCTGGTTATATAAAAAACGTGATTTAGAGCAATGGAACTACGCTACTTCTACAAACTGACTCAGGCACAAAAGATATTTAGCTGTAGGAAGCGAGAACAATGAACAAAATCTCCATAAGATCTGAGGGACTGCACATACAGTCATGTGGTTTGATTCTAATCACAGGACACTGGAACATGCACAACACACATGCTTTGGTGCTGATGAGGGTTTAAACCCACTTCCCTCATCTTTCTACATGCTGAACATGTATCGTAAGAAGAAAACTGATTAAGAGATAATATGTCTAACAGCTTGCCACACTGAAAACAGCAACACTGACAAAGACCCTAGTTTTTTGTTTTCTAGGGAATGATGTTATGCAAATGAAAACAGTAAACAGGACAATCAGAAGTACTAAGATATTTTTGTAATACTTACAGGGAAGTTTTCAAACCAAGCACTATTCTTGCAAGCCATTTTCGCAGTGAAGGATAAGTTTAGCACTCTAGGTTTTGGCAGCCTCAAATGCACTCTGCTGCTGCTTGAGACACCCAGAAACCCTCTGTATCTCCTTTCAAAGGCAGAGGCAGGAAAGAAAGTTGAGGCAGGATATAAAAAGTGAAGAGTGGCTTTCAACTATGGATATCTAATCTAGGTCCGAAAAAGAGTTTAGGTCAAGATGTGGTGATGTCATGTAGCTGCATTTGTGGACAATGACTGCACAACACAGAAAAATATGTCAGCTAAAGAACAAAGCACACTCAGAGCAAGTTAAAGAAGCAGGGCTGATTATAGAAAGCATTCCAGATTATAGAAAAACGGTGTAACGCCTGTATATCTGTATCTATTTGTCATTCAGATATAAGCAATAAATTTATACCAAAGCAGGTGCTACTGAGATATTTCCATCTGTTATATATTCTTCTTCTTACATGAAGCTAATTATAGGCATTACAAGCCACTTAGAAGCTTCAGGTAATATATTTAACATTAATTGCTTCATTTCTCCATACTCATATTTCTGAAGAGGTCTCTTCAAAGCCACCATCAGTCCCCCAGGAAAAAAACCTGTTTCCTGAATAACACAGTGCTATAATGCACCTACTGCAACATCCCTGGATTTACCCTTACGGCTGCATTTAGCTAATTAGAGTGCTTTTTACATCACTTTTCTTTGGTGAGCCTTTCTGTAGCAGCATAAATGCAAAATTTATCTACAGGGCAAATCTGCCAGCAGCAAAGGAGCAGGACTGGGTCCTAATTGCAGGGTGCTGAAGTGTAATGTCTGTGAAGAGGAGTAATTAAAAGTCTTAAATTTATGCCTTCATTGCTCCAAAAGTAAAAAGGAAAATACACCTTCCTCTGGTGCCATCAGTTTTCTAAGACAGAATTACTATGTCCTTGTAATAAAAACCACACACAGGCAAAAAAACCCCCAACCCCCCTGCCCCCAACCAAACAACAATAAAAAACAGAAGAGGGAAATTAAAAAGAAAGGAGATAAGTAATTCATATACCTCTTAGCTTTTACCAAAGGGCAAAGATCACAGACCTCACAAATATCTTCTCTAACACCTAAGTTACTTTGGGAGATATTTTGCAGTGAAGAGCTACAACAGCAGAAAATTAAGTACATTTCCTGAATTACTGCCCCAGGGCAAAACCTCTTCATTTTAAAATATAGGGTTTATGCCATTTTGTGTCAGGAATCTTATTACATGAGCAACTGATTTCCCAGTGTGTGACATTAATCTTTCATTTTTTGTTCTCTGGGGAAGTCAAATTAAGACAGAGTTCTTCAGAAGTGGCATATTGGCCTTCTTGACAGGTAAACCCTAGGTATTCAAATGAGCATGTGCTACAACTCCAGTGAGAATTCCTAACTTCTGACATGGTCCATCTCCCCATCTTTCAGCAGAGTGGGTCTGACTACAGGCAGAGAGATCAGAAGCTGCTGCTGTTGCTACTGAAATGCTGAGATAGCCTGGCCATATGGTGAGCTCTGGAGAGAAAGAGAGAAGAAATCCTTAAAAGGTCACCCTGCCTCAAAAGACCCACGTTGTCCTGGTTGATTCATCTGGGTCATGAAACAGCTCCCAGGTGTGGTCACAGGGTAGCTCCCCAGAGGTAGGAGAAGGGGACAAATATTATGGAGTCACACTCAGCAAATATTTCCATATGTCGTGATTTCAAACAACATTCTTATTATTTACTGCTAATCCTCCCTCTCCTCTCAAAACAAAGGAAGGAAACAGGACAGATGGAGTTAGGATATTTCTAGTGTGTTTATCAGCAGGAAAACTGATGTACATGTACAAATATCCCACTTGCCAGGCACATAAGGGAAGACACACTGTATTATTTGCACCAATCAGACATTATCCCTTTGCTGAACTGACACCATATAGCCCCTGCCTGGGAGCCCACTCCTGACCCAGGGGTTCACTGCCCAGGAATTCCAACGGGTCCCCTCCACTGCACAGCAGCACACTCAAGAGCAGACACCTCAGCCACGAGCTCCAAACACTGCCAGGAGCTGAGTCCATTCTTCACTGCAGCACAGAGGGCAAAACACCTCACCAACACACAAGGACTGAATGTGGCACTCTAAAATATGGGTGCATGATTTTTAGCCAGGGATTTTTCAATTCTGCACAGCAAAGATCAGTGCATTTTGCATTGCTATTAACAGTCTACATAGGAACAAAAATGCTATTGTGGGCCACAAGAAAGTGAGAGAACCGTGCAGCATTCCTGGTCAAAGTGCATTTTCCCCCTTATTTCATTTGCACTTTCAAATACTGAGCTATTCCCCTCAAATGGCAATGAAAAGGAAACCTCCCTTTGCTTCATTTAGTGATAGTGTTTTTCCATCATCATAGTTTCTAGAAATCTGCTTGATTTCCCAGACGTTGGCATTTACTGCAGACTTCTGTCTCCGACAAAGCACACATGAACTTCTAATGGAGAATGTCTCTTTTTACAGAAGATGGGATCCTGCACTGCAAAACTTAATGGATTATTCCTCAACCTGTGATAATTTTTTTTATGCCACAGAATTAATGTCTTTTGAAAATCCCAAAACATATAATGCATAAAAGAATGCTCTGTATTAAGTTTATAATCAGTTGCATTAATTCTCTGGAAGGTAAAGCAGAATTATTATAATTACCACCTTTTACTTGTATTTGCCCAGTATTCAGAACTCCCAAATCTAGACCACTCTCAGGAAGAAAGGGCATGGCACAGTGATGCTGAAGTGCCCTCTGACAAACAGAGTACCCCTGAGACCTTAGGACAATTGAAAATCTATACAGAGGAATTCCCAATCATTCAAATCTGAAGAAAGATACATTTGCTGTAGCACCATGAAGATAAATGGTAAGAGCAATCAGTCTTTGATAAAACTGCTAAAGCTTTTCAGGACCTTAATGAGGTCCCAGCTTGTACTTCAGCAATGATTTCACCATCTACATGACACATTTTATATGCAGTTACATAAAATTTAAAGTAATTACAAAAGTTATCCTGGATTAGTACACCATGCCTCAATTGGCTCATGACATTTCTTAAATGTACTCATTCACTGCAGTCACACTACAACAATGTAGGCAGCAAAAGCATTCCCAGTTATGAGACTTACTTGGTCACTTGTTGATTTCTGTGAAGTAGCACAGATTTTGTGAGATATGACCCAGAAGACTTCATCATTCGAACTTTTTCCCCTGATTTATTTTTACAGCAACCTATAGCTGCAAAAGACTCTGATTTCCAATGTATCCACAAATGGGCTGAGCTTAACTTCCTCCTGAAACTAACAACTACTGCAAACCTACTGCTCAACACAGTTTTGTAAATATTTAGAAAACATAACATCAGCAAACTTCCCATTTAGCATATCACACAATGAACCATCCTGTTTTCATCTTCATTCCCCTTCTCTCACCAAAAGGCCTAAGAAATTTTGTAAGTGCCCCACATTTTGTTCCTAATGGAGCAGCCCTGCATTCAATATATTTTCTTGTTATCAGGAAGGTCTAGTGCCAGAGTTAAAAAAATGAAGAGGTAGCTTGTTTTCTCCCAGTTTGTGCAATTAATCTCCCTCACTATAATTTAAAGATGTGAAATCATTTTCCAAATCTACTCCAATCAACTGCAATAGAAAGTCATCACTTCATAATTTGTCCATCAGACTGAATTTAATTTACAAAGAGTTAACAGTAATTGCCTATAAAGGGAGATTTAAGGGTAATTATTTTGCTGCCTGGTTTATAGCATTGTAGTCTGTTTGATAATAAAAAACACTGACTGTGATAAATGGAAGCCCCTTGCCTCTAGTAAAGTATCTAGTAAAGTAAAAGAAATGAGGATACTACTAAAAAAGAAAAAAGAAAAAAGAAGAATCCTAGCTTTCTAATTTCATTAGTCCCTGATCAGGGAGATGCATCCCATTAGTCTGAGACAGGAGTGCTGCCCCAAGAGGCACCACCTGGAGAGAGGCACAAGTCCATGTGAGAAGCATGGTCTGCTCCCAGGGAGGGGAGAGAAGGGGCACCTTGGCAGGGACCAGCCACAGCCCCAGGGAGGCAGAAGGCACAGCACCAGGCTTCCAACCTGGGACCTTCTTGGAAAGTTCCCTATTACATGGATCACTTGTAAACAGAGTGACTTAAGTTACAGAAACTGCAGAAAATACTGTTAGTTACAACATGGTTGCCTATAGTAGGCTGACAGTCTTTTGGCATTTTTATTTTTCTTTTTTTTTTTAATCTTGTTTGGGCTGCTTTTGAACATTTGTTTTAGAGGTTTGCTGTGGTGCTGTTTTGTTTTTGTTTTGTTTTTTCATTTATACTCAAAAACCTGAATTTGTAAGGACTATTAATAATGAACATGCAAGGCTATTTTTATACTATTAGTACTAGAAATGGGCAGTATACAGCAGTAATGTGAAATTACTCCCATTTCTCAAACACTGCAGCAGGGCTACACAACTGTATAATTAAAATTATTGCTCTGGTTGTGTTGCATAAATTTATGCATGAGGTAAAAAAAAAAAAAAAAAAAAAGACCCTGTAGTTATTTCAAGCAATTTTCATATAATAAAGTAAACACCATAGTCCATACAGTAACTGTAAGAGGTGTAATATTATTTCAGCCATGATACTATAAAGGGTAAACTGCATGAGGAGATAATATGTTATTAGATATACTGACACTGTGGAAAAAGCAGACATCTTTTAGTTCTGTCTTCAGATACTACATCAGTAACAGGAGTTGATCATATGGTGAAAATGCCTAAGATTTTCCTGTAAAGACCATTTTACTGAGCACTAGAAAATGTTTAGCAAATGGCAATTTCCAAAATTGTCTGACTGATTTTTTAAAACCTATCCCTCTGTAGCATACATTAATCTCACAAAGAACCAATTCTTCTTCTTAGTATTGAGTTAAAATGATTGAAGAGGTTACAAAATCAGGAAGAGTTTGGCCAAAGCACATCAGGTGTCAGCAACCAGCAGAATGTATTCTGACAGGACAGTTAAAACCTCCACAAGCATCCACAGAATAGCCTCAAACCAAGCTTGGTTCTTTTCAGAGAAATTTTTGCTCCCTTGGGCATTCTCAGGTGTAACCAAGGAACTATTTCTTTTTAGAGAGGGAAAGAAGTGTAAAAACCCCAATGTCAGTTCAAGGGAGTTTGGAAAGATGTAATATTGCAAAGTTAAGACCAGGACCTGAGCCATTAATTATTAAACACCTCTGGCTAATTTCAGCTCTGCACAGTATTTACATCAGCTTTTGGTAAAACACAGGACTTTGAATAATTCTTCCTTATTAGCAGACTCATCAGATATCTCATTGGCAGAGTCTTGCTCTACTTTGGCTTTACCTCCCCATTTGTCTGACAGTTTGTGATGTTAAAGGAGTGTTGAATACATTTTCTGAACTATCAAATTGCTTGTCTGACTCAACACAATTTTTTTTCTTTCCATTTGTACAGAAACAGTGAGCAAAACTCATCTAATCAAATGTCAAGTGTGTAGCTCCCTGGTAATTATCTGAATTCCCTTTGCAGATAACAGAGAGCAACTGGCAGTTTTGGAACATGGCTCATTCTGCCCTCAGGGCATTTTGAATAGGTCAGGTATAACATGACCTGGAAGAGTGTCAGCTCTGAGCACCAACAAAGCTTTATATAGGTACCTATAAAGGTAGCTGTCTTTGATAGGGGAAATTGCTCCCACCCTTTCATAGTACAGCAGCCCACAGAGCAATGAGTTTTTGAATGCAGGTCATGGCAAACTCTTCTCAAGACTCTCAAAAGCAGCAAGAAAAGGTCACCATGATACCTGTCTCTCATGATCCAGAGCCCTTCCTTGCCTTTGTCAGTGAACAGCATTGGAAACTCTCTTGATGTAGTCAAAATGAAAATTTTCATGGATCAAAATGAAAATTTTCATCAATCCTCTGCCCCCCATGTCTCCCCAGACCAGTGCAGACTAGCATGCGTGACAAAACCATTCTGAGAAAGCAGCACGGTGTCGTGGGGCATGCACAAAGTTCCCCACCCCTTAAAGAAGAAGGAGGAAGAACACAGGGAAGAAAAACCTTTGGGAGAAAGAAAAAATAGAGAAGCCATCTTAGATGAAGGAATGGAGAAGGATGTGCATAGATGTATCTATATTTATCGAGCTATCTGGAGATGAGATAGGCAGATATCTAGACACTGAGGGAGGCTGAGGAGGGAGGGATGCTGAAGTGAGAAGACAGGCACACAAAGATAAGGTGGTGAGAGGAGGAGGTGGTGGGAGTGCGCAGAGTGGGTCAGCAGACATGCCAAAGAGAAGAGCTGCATAGTAAGAGAGGAAGTGAGAAAAAGAAATTCAGAATAGAATCAGCAGCAAATAGAAAATAAGCATGTAGGCTCATGGTTCCAGAGTCTGGGGACACAGAGCATTCAGTGACAAAGAAAAAAACAAACAAAAACACAGCAGAGAATAAGAGCAAGAGAGAAACTGAAAGTCTGAGTATTACTTAAACTGCATTACTCAAGCTTAGGCAATGAGTAATAGTACAGAGAAGTATAAAATACACTGAAGAATATGTAATAGCTTAAGACTTCGTTTTTTATTTTTTTCACACCTTAATTTGATCATGAGTATCTCAGAGAAAATGCAACACTTGTAGGACATAATTAAATGTGATGCCAATTTTTTAAGGTTCAATGCAGCATAAAAAGTGGTATGAAACACAGCTGTGTAGACTTGCTACACCTAATGCCATTTCAAATATTATAGATTCAGGAATTGAGGGGAAAAAATTTAAAAAAAAAGAAGTTAACAGTGGCAAGCTGCATCAAACTGCAGTATCAAGCCTCGTGCTTCCATGAGGGCATAACTCATGTCTCACTAAAATCTGGTCTAAAAAGGCCTGTGCCCTTTTTACACACCTTGTGTAACTGACCAGTCTGTGGTCTGACAGATGCTACTGAGGCTAACTCACTGTATTCAAATTTCAACCCTGAAAAACCACCATCCTTAAAGAATATCTGTCTGTCTGCTCTTCATATGAAAGTAAACTCATTCTGTAAGCTTTAAAAACCCAGTTTTTAAAGAAGAATGCATAAAGTCACCATATAAATCCACCATTAACAGGCTGCCTGTAATCTTCCCCCACAAGCTCATCTTCTCTTGTAAAAGCACTGAATTTCCCTTACGCTCCTATGCACAAATGTAAGAAAAAATAAACCATTTTTCTTGATCCCTCACTATCACAATAGATTAAGCAGGTGCATTTTGCCTTCTTGCAGTGTCTTTACCTGCCTACTGCTGTTCTGTAAATGTGAGGTTATTTAAGCCAACCATATGTAGTTTTAAGTGCTCTTGCAGCATGTCATTTAAATAAGTACGTAACTGCCTCCACTATTGCTGCTTTTGATCAGCTACAGTTTTTCTGCCATGGTAATGAAAGAATACATCTTACAGCAGCTATCAATCACTCAGGGCATGATGGCATCTCAGCAAATCCTAGGTGTACACAACAAGCTATACGGGAAACAGCCAGGAAAAAGCCATATACTCATAAAATCTTATTATTTTAAAGAAAAACAAACCAATAAACAATTCATGTAGAGTGCGTGGCTTATCCAGAGATGAGTGACAGGAAAAGTACACTGTACCTTCTTCTACCACTGGATTTGAAAAGAGCTACCTGTGCTAGCTTGTTCACCCCTTTTACTCTGTGGGTTATTCAAAATTGCAGCCTTCTACTAAATGCACTTTCTTTTTTTAAGGCTGTCATTTCAAGAAGCTCATTATGTAACAGACCAGTGGCTACATTAAGAGTGTCATAGCTGATTTCTAAAAAGCCAGCATTGCACCTAACACTGACATGAAAAAGAGTACTTTTAAAAAAGGAAGGAAAAGCCCAGACATCCAGAAAAGCAATGCAAAAAATACATTAAAATTTTTAAAAGTTCTTTGCAAGCAGAGAATCACAAAGAGACAAAACATTGAGGTTTTCTTTTTCCAGCTGCTTCATTAATGCAGTGTGATGACAAATATGGTCTTTATAGAAAAACTATGTCTATTTGTGATGTTTTCCCCTACACCTGTGTTTCCAAGAACAGCACCTTTCTGGAAAAGGGGTATGACCCAATTTTCTTTCTGACAAACCACCTACCTCATTTTTTTTTAACTCTAGTTATCCCACAAGTGTTTCAAGACAAAGCTGCTTCTACTTGAGAAACATGGCCTTTTCTCCAAGTGAGACATGGACAAAAATACAAAGAATTCTTTAAAATACTTTCAGTTCACATAAAATTTCACCAGGTATGTATGAATCAACTAACACATGTGACACTATTATTGGAGGGTTTATACTCTGCTTTTGCCAGCCACTCTATTATTTTCTGTAACTGGATTCACAGACTCAAATCAACTCCTCAGTTCCCTCCACACACCACTTGAAGGGAAAAAGCACTGTATTTTTAGCAACCTTCTCTTTTCCTAGCCACTTTCTCTTAGGTACAAATATTCTTTTAACCAGTCTTTGTTGCTAAACTGATGTGTGAGAAAGGCCACAGAAAAGATTTTGGTACAGGGAACACTTCTGCTTCTTACCAAATTCCTCAAGATAACCATGGCAATGCATGTTTCTTCCCTCAGTAAATCATCAGGGCTGAAGAGGTTAGCTGTCAGACACAATTACAGCAGCTACCATTTCAGGAAGTTTCTTTTATAACCATGCTCATATATTTGAGAGCAGAAGTGAGCCCAGACCATCAGAAAGCACATTTTAAATTAATGTTGCTCAGCACTAACTAGGTGACTGATTCGACTCTGCAACCTTTTATCTGCCTTGTTCTAAATTCTGTGCATGTCTCAGGCAGACAGATATGGGGTTTAGGTAAAATTCCAGCAGGGACATAACTTTTGTGTGTTGGCAGAACACCACAAAAATTTGGATGGATGAACTCCCCAGTCTCACACCACATTTCTTCTTCAGTCAAGAAATAGCAAAACAATTGGAAAATGTATCTGAAATGGTAAGAAATAAACTAATGAGTTTATGAGTTGTGGCATATATTTTCCCTTTTTCTCTTCACTGTGCCAACAGAGAGGAGAAAAATGAGAATCCAGCACTTGGCTCTGCATTTCTACATTAAAGCCAAGCATATGTTTCTGATAATTTTTAGTCACAAGGATCCTGCGATTCCAAAATAAATAACTTTATATTAATCATGTTAAGGGGGTAATTAAAATGAACACCCTTCCTATGCAGCATTGACATTCCAGGACAACACATAATGATTTTCTTTTTTTAAAAGAACATGTCTGAGGTTCTCTCATCTTTTACTGTACTGTATTTAATTTATTATGGCAATTCCTTGTTCATGTCATCAAGGAGTCATGAAACAAAGGGTGAGTTAATTCATTAATTCAGTGAATTACATGAATCATTAACTTTGTTTCAAACATCATAAATTCATAAAACAGTAGAACGGATCATTATTTATATTGCTTACATTTCCTATGACTGGGAAAAGATTCTAATTGTGCAGCAACTCATCAGGTGATGCCTGAGTTCTGCTGTGTTTTCAGGCAAAGGCCAAATGCTTCTGTTTATTTATGGGCTGTAATACTCAAAGCTTTTTCTAGGTCAATACCTAAGAAAATTAAATTTCTTGGCATTGGTAGAAAGCTGTCATTTGTTTTCAGGGTCTCCTCCTTTAAATAGTGCTATCTAACAAAGAAGAGAAAGACCTCTATTGTTGTCTAAAGTCTGTGCCTTGAGTAATTTTCATTCACTGGAAATACAGCACACCTTCAATTATGTTAGGTTCAGTCATTTCAGTAACAGCTCTTTTTTGCACCTATATTTTGCAATATTTTCATAATGACTATTTACTACTGGCACCTGAAAAGTTTGATTCAAATTATTTATGTACACTTTGTTAATTGAATGTATGTTGTCAAAAGGAGTTTATAATCCAATGTTTCAAACATAAAGTTTCAAGATTCTTTATTGATATGCAACGCAGACCTTACTGTCTATATGTTTGCATTCTGGAAATTGAAAACATTTCTCCAAGCACCTTGTGTTTTTCCAGCAATAAAACAGAAGCAACTGAGACATAGTCAAGCTCTTGTTGGACTAGTCTTGCTTTGATGACAGCTTTCTTTATATTTTTTCTTCATTTTGCTTCACAGGAGGAGACATCTGCCCAAAAACCTACTTTAATCAGTTTGTTCCTGAAGGACTGCACCCCATGGAAAGCGACCAACACTGGAGCAGTTAGTGAAGAACTGCATCCCAAGGGAATAACCCATGTTGGAGGAGGCTGGGAAGGACAGTCTCCCATGTCAGAGCAGGGAAAGAGCATCAGGAGGGAGAAGCACCAGGGACAAAGTGCTGAGAATTGACTGCAGCCCTTCAAGCTGACTCTTGTAAGATATGTGTGTGTGGGAAAAATGGTTTGAGATTTGCTCTCTTCCCCCCCTCCCCCATCCTAGTCTGATATTAATTGATATTAATTAAAATCGATTGCCCCAAGATCATCTTGTTTTGCCTGTCATGGTAAATAATAAGAGATCTCCCTATCCCCATCCCGACCGAAAACTTTTCACAATGTTTTAATTAACTGAACAGGTTGGGGGTGGTGATGAAGCACCTTGATGGGTATGTGCCCCTCAGCCAAGCTCAACTCGTCCCATCAGGCACATCCCATCACCAGAGAAACCACGTCTTGGTCAAAGTTCCAGCAGAAACAGGAGGAGAGGAGAGGAGAGGAGAGGAGAGGAGAGGAGAGGAGAGGAGAGGAGAGGAGAGGAGAGGAGAGGAGAGGAGAGGAGAGGAGAGGAGAGGAGAGGAGAGGAGAGGAGAGGAGAGGAGAGGAGAGGAGAGGAGAGGAGAGGAGAGGAGAGGAGAGGAGAGGAGAGGAGAGGAGAGGAGAGGAGAGGAGAGGAGAGGAGAGGAGAGGAGAGGAGAGGAGAGGAGAGGAGAGGAGAGGAGAGGAGAGGAGAGGAGAGGAGAGGAGAGGAGAGGAGAGGAGAGGAGAGGAGAGGAGAGGAGAGGAGAGGAGAGGAGAGGAGAGGAGAGGAGAGGAGAGGAGAGGAGAGGAGAGGAGAGGAGAGGAGAGGAGAGGAGAGGAGAGGAGAGGAGAGGAGAGGAGAGGAGAGGAGAGGAGAGGAGAGGAGAGGAGAGGAGAGGAGAGGAGAGGAGAGGAGAGGAGAGGAGAGGAGAGGAGAGGAGAGGAGAGGAGAGGAGAGGAGAGGAGAGGAGAGGAGAGGAGAGGAGAGGAGAGGAGAGGAGAGGAGAGGAGAGGAGAGGAGAGGAGAGGAGAGGAGAGGAGAGGAGAGGAGAGGAGAGGAGAGGAGAGGAGAGGAGAGGAGAGGAGAGGAGAGGAGAGGAGAGGAGAGGAGAGGAGAGGAGAGGAGAGGAGAGGAGAGGAGAGGAGAGGAGAGGAGAGGAGAGGAGAGGAGAGGAGAGGAGAGGAGAGGAGAGGAGAGGAGAGGAGAGGAGAGGAGAGGAGAGGAGAGGAGAGGAGAGGAGAGGAGAGGAGAGGAGAGGAGAGGAGAGGAGAGGAGAGGAGAGGAGAGGAGAGGAGAGGAGAGGAGAGGAGAAATTTGGATTTGGGGGTGATAAAATGCTACTGGCTTAGAAGCTCGGTCGACTCTCTGTTCTTCGTCTGCTCTGCCAAATGTCAAGTTAGCACCCCTGCCCCACCCCCCTGATCCCACCCATGTACCGCTGCACATCTTATTTGAACCAAGAAATATTCCAAGCCCAGAACCTCGCCAGCAGATCCTATGCAGCAGCTTCCATAATGCCATAGCCTAACCCCAAAGCCAGAACCAGCTTAAATGTATACTTGTTACTGTTTTGCTAACTGGTAGGGTCATTTGTTTCTCTGTTCCTCCATGTGGCCCCTCATTTCAGATTAAATTAAAGATCCAATAGAATTCCTACTTTATTTTCCATGAGTTTTTCAACATGCAACACATCATGTGCACCACTAAGGGAAAGCTGTGGCTACACAAAGCTTTCTTTTGGGCAAAAATCTCCTTGAATTTACAAATATGTGTGGCACAACCATCTGTAACAAAACAAACTGCAACAATCACATTTTCTTGCCATAATGTATCCTGCAAACAAGTTACAAACTTATTCCCTGAATCAATAACAACTAATGATTAATAATATTTGACCCTTACTTTTCTGCCATAGAGATATGGACTTTAAAAATACACTAGCTTGTCATTTTGTCATTTATCATTCAAGCTAAATTTTACATTGTAAATTTAATTTTCTTAATCACTTCAAGAGTATATTTCTACAAGATTTAATTGCTCAGGTGTGACAATCTTGCCCAAGAAAACTAACTGCTATTACACAGGACTGGATAGAGGATTCTGATTCAGTCAAGTGTTCAGTAGATTATTTAACTGCAGTGAAACCATTTCAAATGAGTGAGAAATAAACCTTCTAAACCAAAAAAACCCCAAACCAACAATAACAATAATTCCAGGGAAGATGCAAAGCCTAACAAGGCTTTGGAGATAAGGGTGGTGATGGAATGAAGGACCAGGCATTAGGGAAGCATTGCCAGCTAGACAGGAGCATGGACAATGTGTGATTGCACATCAGTCACTAATGATAGTATATGGAAAAAATAGGATAAATGATTTTGTGTTCTTTGCACATTGATATTACACAAGTTCATATCACCCATGTAGTTTTAATTCTTTTTTTTTTTTTCCTGACATCTTCTCATGTGATGGAAGTAAAACAGAAAGCTAGTACCTATTTCAGCAATCAGATAGATTCAGCTTAGGAACTATGCAAGGCACAGAAAGCCTGGTCCTGGTCAGGATTAAAATGTTATTAACTCACTATGTATTCAAGTTTACCAGTTGTCAACCCACACTGCATCAGATCACATACCTGTGACACAATATTTACAAAAAGAAGAGATGCGTCCATAGATAAACTGGATAGTTCTACACAGCAGAAAACTAGTCAATACAGGAAGTCATGGGGTTACTTGTCCTGTACTGCAGGTTCAGAAGCTCTAAACACCAATGTTTTGCAAGTATCTAAACAGGCATGAAAAAAATCAGCAAAAGCCAACAGTGTGCAAAATCATTGTTGTAAAAATAAAATATTAAAAAGTAACTTTATGTTTCATAAATGCGTTTTTTATTAAAAGTATGTTATAAGGTATTCACAAAAATAAGAGTGGCAAGGGCATGGTACTTCCCACCACTAGGATGTGGTGTAACTCAACTTTCTCTCAAGATTACTTGATTCAGTGAGAATGTTTGAGAAGGGAGATAGTTTACACTTGACTGCTTAATTTCTGATTCACCTACTATAACTATGAAGACACAGAAATAGTAATAAACAATGACAACTAAAACCACTGAGGAAATAAACAAATCACATATACTTTGGCTTTTAATACAAGCTAGTAACATGCCTCAGATTTTCTTTCAGCCTTTTGCAAATACAAAGGTGCTGGAAGGAGAAGTCATCACATCAGCCTTGCAGCTGATAAGTCTCAGAAGACAGATTAGAAAAAGATATATAGATATCCTAAAATAAAAACAATGAAAACCATTTGAATGCATAGATGAGTGTTAAGTGAAAATGACACTGCAAGATGTCAGTGTGAATAAATAAAATAAACTTTCAGGGAAGGGGCAAATACAAGATGTCTCAGATACAAAAAGTACAATAGAAAAAGAACAGGAATTACCTCAATTTCAGAGTCACACATTAGGTAGACACAGGCATGGCCATGCCTTCCCCACAGTATAAATGGAAGAAATGCAAATTATGATGGAAGAAATTAAGTTAATTTCCTCTCTTGACAGCTCTCCCAGCTTGTCAATAAAAGTTGTTGCTTAGTTTACAATACAGTCAGATCACAAAGCTTCTGCCATATAAACACTGTAAATAACTGCTTCAGAATGACATAAAAAACTTTGAAGATCAAATTTCTCTGTCAACGTTCTGCAATTTCTCTCTCTGCATATGCAAAAGCAAGAAACATTTAGTCTTTATTCTATGGGTACTTGACGTTTTTCACACTTCTAGGATGATTTTCCCATTTTTACTGCTAGCAAAAGGCAAAATGAGACTTAGTTCAATGTAGAAAACTGTATTTCCAAAGAGAAGGTGCTTTTAATCTGGCAGTGTCCATATATTTGATCTGGAAACTGTTACTGACTTTTCTGCTGCCAGAGGAAACAGAACATTTGGACATTAGCAAAGTTTGAAATCAGGTAAGCATCAGAGAAAGAAAGCAGATTTTATTCCAGTGAGTGCACTGAAAGTGTTAGCTCTGAGTGATGATGAGGAGAGGTGAGGAGATGCAGTGGGACAAAGGAGAGCTCCAAAGCCATTCTCGCACTGCTGCCATTTGCGCGAGAACGCCCTGTTACAGTTCGCTTGCCATTACGAAGAACGTGCGAAAAATCTGTCCCTAGCCTCAAGCCCACTCAGGCTGACCTTGGATCTAAGATGCAAGATGGTGTGTGAAGTTAGAAGGAAGAATGGCACAACTGAGAAGCCATTCTGGAACTCTGCTTCTCAGTTGGCATCCCGTCCCCCCTTGCAGATTTCTTTGCCTAAACACACTACAAGTTGCAATTTTGAAATTAATTCAGGGATGGTGGATTCAGTCCTCCCTTTGACATCACATTAGAAATTCCTTTTCTGTCATTTCATTTCAGATAGAAAACCACCAGAGCAACTGATTACATGACAAACAAGAGGTCTGGCACCACAAGACAATCAGAAGAAGCAGCTGACAAGCTTCTAGGTAAGACAGAGCAACAAAGGTTCTCAAAAGTGAAAACAAGCCAGCAAAAGGAGGCAGAAAAGGGCAACATGACCACCTATTTGATCTTCTACTTTAACCATTAAAACAACATTCTGTGCAGAAATAAGAAAGGCAAAAGTACATTGTCAAGTTCAAAGAAAAATGCCAGGAGAAGATAAAAATATGTGACTAGAAAGAAACTCATACAATAAAAACAAACAAAAACCTGAAAAAAAATTGACTCTCTACCCCACACCTTCAGGAAAGTTTAAAAAGTATGTAGAATACACATCTGATGTGATCAGGAAAGAAGTAATGGATAAAACCTGGAAATGTTATTAAATTATTAGTTATATACAACACGCACACAAGAAATGCCAGAAAAACTGGCATTATTTATACCACAAGAACCTGCATCTTTTCTAGCTAGTTAAAAATGCTTTGTCTATTATTTCCATAGAAAGCAAACCCACTCAATTTGTACATTTGCATGTTCTGTTGCAAGTGAAAATGTTAAATCATTTCTCCAATGGAGAAGTAGGTGGTATCTTGGAAATCTTTCCAACAGAATATAAATTGAGTTTTCATCAAAATAGTATAGTGAGCTAAGTATACGTGTAAAATAGTAAGCCAATTTATTTAGTTAAAAATGGTTTCTTATGCTGCTTTCCAATGTCCCACTCTGCATTTATTTGACCTCAGCAAGGACTCAAAATCATCACTGGAGAAACCCAGGAGGAAAGAATATGATCTTATTACCTGTGATTCCCACATTTCAAACACTGGTGAAGTTCATGAGCAGTTTAAAGAGTGATAGCTTGAACAGGTGACAAGTCAGGATCTTAGAGAAATACAGACTATCAACTGGATTTTGGGAATATGATAATCCCCTTGCCACAAAACAAAGGCTGCCTTCAATACATGACTCAAGATCTTCAGGTGTCCATGACACTTAATTGCAGGGATTTGGCAGGAGGTGACATTAGAGGGCTTAAGGATTCTTTCTGGCTTCAGGCTGTACTAAACAGATTGAAAACTAAAACTCACAAGTACAGAAACATTAAAAAAACATCAGCTTTCTGCAACTGATTTTCGTTTTGCCAGCATCACCAAGATTTTTCTGCTTGTCAAAACTTCAGCCAAAGAAAATGAGTAATTGATTGTAGCTTGTAAATTGTGTTCTGATTTTATAAGGGAGATACTTCTTAATACCTGCATTACCAAAACTAAAGTAAGATAAGCAGAATGTCTTAATTATGCACATATTCTAGCAAAACAAAAAAGCAGCTTGTAGTAGCTTAAAAGGGTAAGAATTTCCACCAAATATGACTGCTGCAAAGGTGGCTATCAAAAAATAATATCGACTACCAACTTAACATTGGTTGACTTATTAATGTGTGGGAATATAGAAGCAGGCATGAAAAATGCAGAAAACTGCTAGAGGAGGTTCTTCCAAAACATATAAACTTATATTTTCAATCAAGCACATTCAGCTGTAACACGATGGGACTTCTGCAGATGCAGCACACCATACAGAAACTTAAATTTTAAAATCAGTTTTCTCAGGCTGGGAGGGTGAAAAAAACAGTAGAAATATTTTCTGTTCCATTGCAGGAAAAAACCATTGCTTATTATTGGCATAATTACCGCCAATATTGCAAAGGGATAAAGAAATCAGAGATTTACATGCAGAACAGCTCAGCATACAGAACTTCAAATGTTTCTAGGCTGAAAGAAGAAAAATGGCCTAGGTATGCCATTTTACTATTTAACTTAAGCAAACTGTAGAAAAATTGTTCTCTCACTCTAAAATAAAAGCAAAAACCAGGCTAGACACTGAGTTTCTCCTTTGCTTCTACTCCTTATAACCTCCAAGTCCAACCAAAGTTTTCTGCCACAACTAGCCACACAGTTCATAGCTGAAATGATCATAGCAGCAATTCTGCAATAAGTCTGACCAAAATAATGTTTACATTCAATTACAGCCAATTACCCAAAAGTTTAACAAAGTTCTCAGTTTCCTGAACTCTTCTGCACAGCAGCGCCGTGTGAAAGGAAACAAGGAAAATAAAACATGCAGCAATCTTTATTTCCCAGTTTCTCTGCTAGGAACACCAGTCCCTTTTCTCTTTCTCCTCTAGCAGTACATATGACTTTTTCTCCAGCGTAAGGCTCCCACACCCTCCACTCCCGCTCCGTCTGTCCCGGCCCGGCTCCAGCACTCAGCACCATGGCCAGCGCCACGGCGGATGGAGAGAGCGGCGTCACCCCGAACCCCGAGCTGGCCTCAAACAGAAGCCACTTATCTCTGCCCTCTCTCCTCTGAGCTGGTAGGTCAGACATGCCATTTATGGCTGCCCTGATGCTGTTTCAAAGCTGCTGTTGTTATTCAATGACACTGCATAGCAGTGAATGAAAAAAAGAAACGTTCAGGATAAATGTTGTTTGCAACAAGGAAATGGTTGTAGCTTTTATAATTTCGTTGTAATGATGGCAAAAGGACAAGCATCAGTAAATTACTTATGTGTCGTAGCGCTGTCATGATGTGATTTTGACTTTGGATCGGAAGTTTGCTTGTTAATATAAGTGAAGTTTGTGAAGACTCTATGTGAGGAATGTAAACTTCAATTAAAGTTCTGGTTTATGCTGGCAATAATAGTAACTGGTTTACAAAATGATGCTGCAGACAATGCAACCTGAATTGTACATAGCTGTAATTATTCACTATCTCTGTTTCTCCAGTTTATGTTCAAATGTCATTATGCTTCAAACAGTGCCCTTGGGGAAAGCATCTGGGGAGTTCAGAACACATCTGTTACAGATATGCTACACAAATGTATATTACATAATCACACAATGCTGCAGAAATAAGGGTGACTAATTTCACACTTTGCTTCAAATACAATTTGCTGACATGTCTTTTTATGCAGGGGAGCCTCACTTCTAAAAATGATGAAACTGATTTTGCCCAACTTGAATTAGGAAAGCTTTATCAACATATCTTACTCACTCTCCTTTTAATATAAGAAACACGTAGGCAAACTCAGCAGTTGAATTTGATTCCATATCCAAATTTGGTGGAATTATAAGGTTTCTGAATGACAGGTATGTAAATGCTGCTCTGTTTCTTATCACACATTTTCTGGACCTCTACTGCTACTGAGCCTCCACTCCTCCTCCACACAGTTTTCTGCCAGTTACTGAAAGAAAACACATCTGCAGATACTCTGACTTTTTAATTTTCCTGCCTACTTAAAGATCTTGCATTTGAGTTCAAAAATCATTGAAATTACCTTTCTCCTTTGGAAAAAAAATAATGCATAGAAGCAAAGAGTTAAATTTCATGTCAGCAGAATCACAAGTCATGCTGAAAAGCTCCAAATGACATGTATTTAAAAGATATCCTTGCAAAACTCTTTAGAAATTAAAAATAACTGACTTCTGGAATGAAGTATGCTCTAGGTTACTTGCAAGTGCCTTTATCCACAGCAGAGGGCTGGGATCTACAAACTTCCCTGTCTGATCCTCTGCAACTTCAGTGGCACCGTGATCTGCAGGAATTGGGATCAGCAAGAATTGTGCACAAGTCACTTGAGCTGCATCTGCCCCCCATAAAATGCAAATACTTGCACTGCAATATACTGTTGGGAAAGGCAGGCCTAATTCACTTCATTTCATCAATCATTACAGTGCCTTACAGACTAAGATTAAGTGCACAACAGTAGGCAATTGTGGTCACGTATCCTGCACAGTTTCATTTTACTCAATGAATCCAGGTGCTGACATTGGGCATGTTGCTTCTTCTATGACTCAAGAGAAAGTGTGGCAGATTTCTACACATCTCCTCTGCAATGCAAGAGTGAACAGAAGGGAAAGTGAGCTCATACTGTTTTATCTGAACATCCTCTGCTGAGCTGTTTTATGTGACCATGACCTATTGCAACTTTTAAAAACATTCTTGATTTTAACTGTAAGAGTTACATGACTGACTTCAGCTTTCAAGCTCTTTTCAGCCTTCACAAGTTGAGTCTTCAGTTAAGACTGAAGAATTATTATTGTTGGTCAAGCACTATTAGAAGGAGTAGAATAAAATAAATTATCTGTCATAAAAATCAGAGATTTAATCCAGGATTTAACCAAATACAAAAAGATCTTTTATATGTCTATACAATGCTATTCACAGTATTGCTCTTCAGAGCACAGCCATATCTTTTTGTTCTCTTTTCTCACAAATTTCTATTTTTATACTATCCTCCTATCTGCAAAGCCTTTCACTCTAAAATGGAAACTTATTTTGTCATTTAAATCCCCCAAATCTCTATAATTTGACAGAATCACAGAATAGTTAGGGTTGAAAGGGATCTCTGGAGATCATCTTGTCCAACCTCTTACCAAGGTATAGCAGGTGACACAGAAATGGGCCCAGGTGGGTTTTGAATGTCTTCAGAGGGGGAGACTCCCCAATCACCCTGGGCAGCTCTTCCAGTGCTCTTCCTTCCTCAATGGGAAGAAGCTCTTCCTCAAGTTGAGATGGAACTTTTTGTGTTTTAGTTTATGGCCATTGCTCCTTTTCCTGTCACTGAGCACCCCTGGAGGGAGTCTGGCTCCAACCTCCTGGCACCCACCTTGGAGCTATTTATTTGCAATAGTGAGATCCTCTCTCAGTCTTCTCCAGACTAAAAATGAAACTAAAAATGAACACAGCACCACAGATGTGCCTCACTAGGGCAAGAAGGGGAGCAGGACCACCTCCCTGACCTGCATCCCAGGATATCATTGTCCCTCCTGGCCCCCAGGGCACACGTGACCAGCTCAACTTGTCACCCACCAGCACCACAATGTCCTACCCAGAAGAGCTGCTCTCCAGTGGGTGAGCCCCCAGCCTGTGCTGCTACTGGGCCTTATCCCCCCACAGGGGCAGGACCCTACACTTGCCCCTGTTCAGCTTTATCAGGTTTCTCTCTGCCTAATTCTTCAGCCTGTCAATGTCCCACTGAATGGCAGTACAGCCTGCAGGTATGATTCAAGTGCAATCTCCTCAAGTGAAGAGTAGTGGTTCACAGCAAGCCAGTAATTTTCACAACTACAATCAATCTGATTTTCCTTCTGTTGCAAATTTAGTGCAGTTAAGTACACTTATATAAATGTCCAATAAATAAAATAGGTTTTAACGGAAAGCAGAAGAAAAAGTATTTTTGAGTCTGCTCCAAAGCTTAATTCCATGAGTGCTATATAACAGATCAGAAAAAAGAAAGGGAAGAGGTGCATTTTCTACAATGTTTTCTTGGTATCACTGTAACATTCAGGGCCTCAAAGAGTCCCACAATCCATCTCTTTTAAGTGTAAGCACAACATTTCTTTGAAAGTAAAATTGGACAACTTGGACAGCATGAATGTGAATGGCCTCAGGCTCTAAGCATATTTCTAATTAATCTTTTGCCAACTGGGGGTTATTCTTCTCCATGCATTTTTAGGACCTCAGTCAGCATTTCAAGAATTGTGAAGAATCAGCTGAGGACACCTACAATCCAACTAAAAATATTTTCAGTGTAACAGGTCAAAGAAAGAAATCTATTCTGAGAGCAGACATTTGACTTTCATGACATCATGTATTTGCTGTCTGTACTTTCTTAAGTGTTTCTATTTGTCCTTTTGTGTACTTTAATATTAAAATACTATATGTCGCCTTCTCACAGTTAAAATTTGTCCTCATTGAGTGGGTGGTTGTAATATCAGAAAATTTTGCATCTTCAAGTGACAGATCTATTTCGAACACTGTCCAATATAAATATTAATGTTTTTAAGAATATGTTGTCCTGATAAATCTATTAAGGTAATTTTGAATGTGCAACTGGGTGCTCTTCATGTCAAGAGACTGGACAGACACCTGGTGACTACTCTCAAGCTGTTATTTATAATGTGAATGAATGAGCTCTTTCACTTCACTATCTATTCTCTTTAAATGGTAAAAATGTGCATTTCATCTTGATGCTATACTTCTATAAAACTACTTCTTATGAAAAGCCTAATCTGTTTTTATAAACATGCCTCTCTGTTTTCCACTGTACATTATACCTTCCTCTTTACTCCACACATGAGACATCCCCATCATAGCAATGGCCAACACAGACCAGATAACAGGGAAGAAAAGAAGGCAACTTCCTCAGCAAGTCATTGGTGCCATTATATACTTTTTTGCATTCCTAACTAAAAAAGTTAATTTCTTGAGTAAAAGGACACAAACCTATATAGTTTGAGAGATATTACCTTGCAAGACACCATACCAGTTTTATGAAACTGCAACTGAAAATAAACAGTAAGGTTGCTCTGAGGTCACAGTTTGAAAAGAGGCTTAGTTTGGATCTATACAATATAACTAAAAATGAAGTTTATATTACGATCCACTCAGTCAGTAGTTATTTCTAGAAGTAAAAGTTGGGATCATGGAAGGGTTCCGCAGTTCTTGTAAAACACCAATGGTACAGTTGTGTCTCATACTGAAAGTGTGAACTTGGCTCTTGTAAGATGAAATCTCCTATGGAGCTGGACTGAGGTGCCTAGCTAAAAAGGACTCCCAAATCTTGAAATGGACGGATTTTTAGCTAGATAAACGGTAAGTTGAATTATTTTTTAGAAAGATCAGAATTACAAACAAAAGCACTATCAGCTTTATAAGGATCAAAAAGGGTAGTACTCAGAAGCATCTGGTAAAATGTAATATTTTAATGCAACGAATGCTACAGCTACTCAGATTTTGAGTTTTTAGATTTTCTTCCAAAGTGTTTTGTTGCTATCAGATGTAGATACTAGCACCATTTCACCCTTGGGTTTTCTTGCCTTTCACAGATGAAACAAGCACAGCTGGTTATATGAATTATTAAGAATTTGTGACATCTCACAGGACCGGAATTCTTCCCTGTGAAATGAAAACTACTAAGTCTCTACTACGTTTGGAATTATCTTCTTAGCAGGCACAAAAATATGTTACCTCTCTGCATCTCCCCATTCACAGAAGGAATACAACTGCACCCAGTATCTCATGGAAAAGAAACATAAGGCTGTTAAGTCTGAACAAAACTGACAGCATGCTCTATGCAAAAGATACTGACAATGTGTTTGATTTTCTCCTGCTTCAATATAGTTACCATATAATATAAGTTTCTTTGTATGGGAACTAATCCCCTGAATAAATCTGGAAAACTCATATGAATGAGTGTAGGTATACAACATACTTAGAATAATTACTAACAGACTTCTTAGAAAAGGGGGAAATCTCCAGATATGTGAATGGTGCATTCTGCCATTTATGAGTAAATGTATCCACAAAGTGTCCATTTCTTCTGTCTGGAAAAAGCCCACTGTAACTCTTCACTAGACATCCTGTGTAACTACTAATGTACAATCCAATGTAACTGACAATGACTACATTTACCTAAATATTGACTCTATTTGCAGTTGACAGCTCTGTTTGGAAGGCAAATTTATAGAAAATCAACTTTCCAGCTTCAAAGAGAAGATACTGATTGGTATATCACTAAACAAAAGCCTTTTCAATATTCCATGGGAATGGCTTTATTTCTGTTCCTCAATGTCTCTTGAAAATAATAAATATGAGCAATGTCACATATAATTCAGTACAAAAACTTTGTCAGCTACGTATGTGTGCTATTTTACTTAAATACTACTACATGCAATGTTTCAGAGGTGAACTCTGTATAAGAGGTTAAGGATATGGTTTCAATGAAGAGAAATGCAAATAAACAAAATAAAAAAGGAAAGTACTATAGAAAAACCAGAACTGTTTTCTATAATTTACATTTGTTCAGTGCTGAATATGAATGGTTTTGAAAAGTCATAGGAAACAGTTATGTAGTCACAGGGTACAGAGTGTAATAGATAACTAACTAAATATTGGATTTCCTGTTTTGAAGTCACACTCAGAACCAGGAATCTGGACCCAGGAAAGTATGCAGAAAAACACAGCAAAAAGCAGCAGTGCAAACTAGTCCAATGCAAGTCAGGGAGAGGTAAGTATAATAAAAGACCAACACAGCAAACACGACTTTCCCTCAACCACAACGAGGAAAAAGCAGAACAGGAAAAACAACAAAGAAACAGACATCCCACCTTTTCAAAACAAAATTGGTCATATCACTAATGACAATTGTAAAAGAAAGTAAAGGCTTGCACAGGACATCTCTGGAAAACAAGGCCAAATATGAAGGGTCAAAGGAAAAGGGAGAGTTACAAGAAAGACCAAGAGCATTGTTAACCAGCTACTTAGTACAGAGGTGAAAAAAAAAACAGTCATCAAATCTCTGCAAGGCTCAAGTTCAATCCATGTCTTCCACTAAAGGTTCAGTTTTTCGGGTGAGCAGAACAATTTAACAGCTTTGAAACAGCTTAACACTGGGGAGAGGTAAATTACACGTTATCAAAATTGCTTGCCTTCATTAGTTTTATCTCAGAATATTAAAACCATGATCTGAAGACATTTCAAAGCCACAAGTGGCTGTTTTTTAACTCAGGGGAAATGAGTGAGAAACTATTAGAAAGCTGAGAAAATTATAAGAAAGCCAAACTGCCTCTGTCTCTAGAAGAAAAAACAATTTGAGCACTGGTGAAATACCAGAGGCAAAAAAAAAACCCTTGGGAAAAATATTTGTCAGCATCAGAGAATGATGAGATGACTGACAAGAAAGTTTAATTTTTCAAGAGCAATTACTTACCAAATATATTTTTTTCCTCCCCTGTAACAGGCCTCATTACAAGTGGAGGCAGCAGATGCCAAACACTTTCACTCCATGCAGCTTATGACATTGTCTCACACACCCTTCTCAGAAATAATAGGGAGACAGTCTAGGACAAAGCACTACAGGGCGAGTGAAACATTGGGTAAACACATTGAAATAACAGTTATAAATGATCTAAGAGTTAAAAGCAGTTGCAATTTATTCAAATGGACAGATGTGTCAACAGTCCTGTGTCTGCTCCTGTGACGCTGCTCGGCGCTCTCATGGATTACCATAAGAGGTCAATAATAGACAGGTCATGATTGCTTTAGCAAGTCAAAAATAGGTGGGTTTTTTCAATGCAGACACTCCAAATGTGGGAATGTATGCTTGAGAGCACACAAGAATTAAAACAGATCTGGACAATCTGAATAACCAGTCAGAAAAACCCCTCCCCATCTAACTTGGAAGAAAATACCTCCCTCAGGGAACCTCCAGATGAAGTTAATTCATACAATAAAGCCTCTCTACATCACCATGATCTATTCAACACAGAGGTGAATCTTGGCAAGTCTGGAGAGACAGCTGATATACATATACATTTATTTTTTTTCTTTTGTCTCTACAGTTTCCTGCAAATTGCTGCTTCACTTGATGCTATATGCTAGTGTACTTTGAGCTGGTCCTGTCACTCTGGAGTGCTCTCAATTACTTTCCATTCTTTAGAAATTGTATTTTTTAGTCTTTCTGGCATAGAGCAATGCGCTTTTGCTGCTTTTCATGCAAGCATTTGGTAAGGGTAGCAAAGAAGACTGCTGGATATAGTTTAATAATGATGTCTGAAATCATTCTGAAAAGAAAATTGAAGACTTCAATATAAAGTAAAAAGAAAGACTTTTCTCCCGGAAGATGAAGAGATGGGTTATATGTGTTTTCAAAGAACAGAGCTTATAGTGGTCATACTATAAGCTTTTCTAAAAGAAGACTGGTGGGCTAGGGGAGTCACAGCACAGAAGAATTTAACACACCAGCAAAAAATCATGATCCTCAATTATATGAAAGAAAGCATAGCTTCAAGCAGTCAGTCATGATTTCCATTTGATGAAATCCAGATGCTTTTTCTTCTGCAAAACCCCTGCCTTCAAACAGACCTGTGTGCATGTCTGATGACACAGGTTATTACTTCAGCTTTTGCTCACAAGTTTCTATAAATATACATTGGTGACTCCAAGAAAATACCGCTAAAGAGCTACGGGACACTGTCATAAAGATCTGAGTACATGCAAACACCGCCTCAGAGACTGCAATCACACAAAGCAAGTGCCTCACAGAAACATGTGGAAATACTTCCAACAATGGAGCACAACTTCTAGGAAGAAATCCAAATAATAGCATTAAAAGCAGCAGAGAGAAATGGACTACACATTTCAGAGCTACCTTTAAAATCTTGCAGTTTTTGGTATAAAACCTATATGAACGCTGTCTCACACTGAAAGCTACCCTAAGATGGTAAGGTAGCTCAATCTTATGGGCCTGAAGAACTACAGGAAGGATAAACACACCTAAGTACAACATGAAATAGCTCTTTAAGCCATAAGATTTTAAACAATAACATTAACAATGGCATGAACCAGCCCTGATGTATTGGACTTTCAATATTTTATCACAGAGCATGCCAATATGCATGTTGCTGTTTCCCTCAAAAGGAATTATTCAAGTTAATGTAATTACAAACTACAATTAATGTATTAGCAGAAAAACCCCAAAACCCTTCATCATAACAGATTTGCCTGCCTTCCATCATTGTACCTGAAGCTGCTGCTTTTCTGTCAGTATGGCTACACCAGGACTTCCATTGCTTTTAAATCCCCCTATTTTCTCAAAAGCCTTGAAGAAGTCCCAGCCTTGGCTGATCAAAGTAATTATTTGTAGTGAAAACTAAGTAGATATTACATGCACAGGAAGCTGATGTCTCTTAATGCATGTGTGCAGATGAAGTTCTCAGGCAGCCTCAGTCAGACCCACAGAACAGTGGGCAATGACAGAGGCAATGACAGCCTCTCTCTTTTCCAGCTTAGTCAAAACATCAGTAGACCACAGAAACTCTCCACTGACTAGCTCATTAAAAGTCACCTGGTGAAGCTTTTTAAACTGAGCACAAGAATCTTTCATCCTCGGCACTACTGAAATTTTAGTCCTGCAACTACTTCAGTCTTGGTAAAACTAAAATGATTGAAACTCAGAAACGCCTTTTGGAATATTAATGAAAAAAAAAGTGAGTTTGCAATGGTCTGTATACCACTTGCCATGGTATATTCTAGTTTCCAGCCCAATCACTCCCACAAGGTGAGGCACAGCATCATCCTGGATGAGGTTCCAAGTGGAAGAGACACCCATCACCCACCCTCTTTTGGTTGTGAGTGCAGGCTGCATGACGGGGCCAGAACAGCTGCAAGGGCACAGAAAGCACACCTGAGAACAGGTAAAACACCTTCTACTGAGCTCCCTGTTTCCTCAGTCGCTCCTGAGCCTAGAGCTGAAGGGGACAGAGGAGCACACCCAGACAAAAAAGGTGCCTGACAAGTCTCCAAGCACCTTTCAGGACCATCTTCACTACTGGGCTCCCCATATAACTCTCCTGGTGTTGAGCAGCAGAAACGAACAAGATTCCTCTACAAGAAATCTGCTGAGTAGAAGGAAGAGAACAACAGGACCACTACACAGGAAGAAGCATCACCATTCCTGAATCATTCCCCATCGTTTAAGCATGCAGATGGTACAACAAAATTCTTACTTGCAGAAGTGGTGAGCAAAGGATTTACTGCAGAGCGGTAGGCAGATGCAGTCTGTTTCCCAAGTACTCTGACTTACACTTAAGTATCTGCATTTAACAAGAATAACTGTGCCTACCCAAGCAATCACTTGAATGAATTGAAGACAGCTTTCTAACTAACAATTTCTTTCTCACCGTCAGTGAAGTAAAACTCAGGCTGCAGAGAGATTTTAAAGCTGAATTTATGAAATTTTAGGGAAATTTGTCATATGAAAGCATATTTTCCATTCTTTTTGCTGCGTACCAAGATTTGCTCACACTATTACGGGCAAAATTTCTTAGATGCTAACAAAAAAATGTGCTGTACAGTGAAAGATTCCCTTTTGTCATTTTTGAAGAAATCGGGTTTTATGTTAAATATACTTTAGGTGGAAAACAAATCAGCTTTGTTTCATAATAATTGTAATGGCAGTCTAAGCTCTGAGAAAAGCACTCTGTATGGTGATGAAAGAACACTGACCTCTCTGCACCTTTTCAGACTTGAAAGTCAGAAAATACTGATTTCAGTAGTAGATTTGGCTCATAATTGGAAATGGGGAAAGTTGGGGGTGGTGTTGGTGTAAAATCAGTGAACACCCATGCCATTAGTCATCCCAACCCTGTCAGAGTCTAATCCTATGAAACCCAGAGGCAAAAGTCTTCATGGCCAACTGATAATTTTCATACTTCATTTTATCTTTCAAGGTAGTTTAAACTACTTCGGCAGAGAGTCTGGCACATGAGAATTTTATGAAGGAAAAGCATGCTCAAAACAAGTATTTTATATTGGAGTTTGAATGGAAATCATTGACAGGATGACATATCTCTATCTCAACATGGCAGGGCAAATTCTCATAGGATTCCCAGTTCAAGGCAGAGCCCTAAATAAAATCTGACTCCACAATAAATCAACAGTTTCTGTGCATCATAATGTTCATTTCATTCTCCAGTCTTCTCTACAATTTTTTGAGGCCAGTTCATTTGAGATGAATAACACTTCTTTCAGAGTCCATGAAAATGTTCATTCTTGAACGACTGAGGGATCAGGTTAAACATTGTTACTTCCCAGCACCAGAAAGTTCTAACACAAATCAAGGCTGTGGAAAAGGCCAAATCAGAGATAACAGCATTCTGCATTTTCTTTGAAAAACCAAAAGGAAGGAAGAATATTCTCACTTGGCTTTCCTT
This sequence comes from Fringilla coelebs, assembly GCF_963513975.1. Taxonomy (NCBI): domain Eukaryota; kingdom Metazoa; phylum Chordata; class Aves; order Passeriformes; family Fringillidae; genus Fringilla; species Fringilla coelebs. The sequence continues at coordinate 70,182,423 of NC_140031.1, read as the reverse complement.
CTTTCCACTACGCAGAGAAGCACAGTGTGGCAACAGGGGAAGAAAGGAGGAGCTTTATCCTGTCATGTTATTAGAAGGGTAACCCCAAGAAGATGCACAAAAAGAATGGAGCTGGAGAAAGTGAGAAATTGACAAGCAACCTGTAGCCACAATTAGACATTTGCAAGCCATAATGGATGGCAGCTGTAGGCAGAAGTTTGGCCATTTGAGAATAAGAGATGTGGAGTCAGCATGAAAGAAAGATCAGGTTCAAAACATCCCTTCTGAGCACCTCTGTGGGAAAGGACACCACCAGCTGGGGTGCTGACAGTGGAAACTTTGGATGCTTGGAGCATCTCAGGTGTGGGAAAGCACAGAAGAGAAAGGCAGCTCTGTACAGCTGCTGGAGCTTGACACACTTCCAGACTTCACCTGATGGGGCACAGAAGAAACCTGTGCAGCCACGGTGCCCTGTGGCCAAGAGCACTGGCAGCACACCAGAGGAGTCCCCTTGGGGTACCCAGCCCCCTGAGCTGAAGCCAGAGACATGAAGCAGAATGAATTCCCCAGAATCCAAGGGGAAATGGTCAAAACCATGGTGTTTCAAAGACACTGAGACACGGTTCTTGAGGTCATGGTTTGGTGGTGAATGTCACAGCATTAGGTTTATGGCTGAGGTCTTTTTCCACCCTAAATAATTCCATTATTTGATGTAGGCATTTTATCATCTCTGCTGGGCCTCAAGAACTATTATGACCAACAGCTTTCAATCCTCTTTGGAGAGATTTTTTAACAAACATTCAGAATGCTGTGTTGTCCATCACTGACAGAAGATGGAACAAACACTTTCACAAAAATAAAGTTACATTAGACTTCTAAATACCTACCACTCATTTAATCTCCATCAGTGCACCCTCTTCGGTGGTGCCCATTCACCTGACATCAAAAGGAATCACAAAAGTTGCTACACATTAAAAGCTTGCCACTTACCTTCCCATCCATCCCAGGTTGCACCTACAAGAGTGTGCACACATTTGAATTATAGAGCATTCACAACAGCATTTTATTGCTCCAGGGACAATGATAAGCATGATTAGTTTCAGTCAAGTGTTTTCACCTCCTAGCAGTTAAACAAAACGGAGTTATCCTACAACAAAACTGATGCTGTAATGTAAGGTCACAGATAATTGCAGAGACAATGGAAGCTGACAGAAAGGACCAGCCAGCCAAGGAGCCATCATTCAGATTATTGATTAGTAGATTTTGAAACACCCTTACATAGCTTGGTCAGGCTAAATGGCAGTCATTTAGGCACATACCCTAAGATCTACTGTTAATGGGCATTTGCATGAAATGACAGGAGAGTAAATCTTACCTGTTTTTTCACCAAATGGAAAACATTCTGTGCTGAAGGTGATCTCTTCAGCAAGCACAGAATGGCCACAATACACTGAAAAGTTCTGCAACACCATTATAAAATTTTAATTCTGTAAAGATTCCGCGTCTACTGAACAGCCTGTGATAAATCTGATGTTTTCCAATGTTAGAATCTTTCTTTACTCAGAAGACAGCAAAAAAAAAAGGAAAGGTCTTCAAAGCTCACATAAATAGAGAGAGTGAAGAGGCAAAAGCCACGGGAAAAACAGATAAAATGACCAATAGCACATTATGGGCAGTGGATGAGACCCAGTTAATTAACTTGAACTCATAGATGAGATAGCTTAAATTAAAGTGATATCTAAACCCTTGTACAACAATGACTTAGCCATTTTAGACTGATACAGAACAAATGTGACAACAATTTTTAAAAATGTTAATCAGAGGAAACTGAAGGACTGTAGTGTTGTCTATATGGCTGAAGTCATTTAAAGCTCTAAGAATATGAACTGTGGATATATGGGTACATAAATGAGCCTGGGGAAGAATTCATGTGGCTTCTGTAAAGAGAAGCTATGTGTTAAAACCACAGAACCTCTCTGAGAGATTCAGCAAGATTTTGAATATAAAGTAGGTTTGATTGATTTTGATACTTGGGTTTTCAGAAGTTACTTGACAAGGTCCCTCAAAACAGGTACTTAAAGAAACCACAGAAAGCACCAATGAATTAGCAGTTGGTTAAAAGACACAAAACAGGGAAGGAAAAAAACTTTAGTTTTCTCAGTGCAGAGAGATCATCAATTAGTCTAATTGACCAGAGCTGGTGTCTGCTACCTAGGGAGCTGAGATGAGAAATGAGGTGAAAATATCTGGTTGGGAATTTTTTATAATCCAATTTCTCCATAATAAGTCTGTGCCCAGCTGCAACAGGTGTTTACTGAGATTCAGTTATGGGGTATTAAATGGCAGAGAAAATTCCCTGTAAATAAATACTAAATTACGAATATTGCATGCAATCCTAATTTCCTATATTAAACAAAATAATTGTCCTATTATCACAAGAAAAGACATCTTGATATAGAGTATCAAAAATGACACAAATCAAGTCCTTGGCTAAGGGGTAAAAAAAAGGCAACCCCAAACCCAGCAACTGTTAAGAGGTATTAAGTATTAGCCCATGTACAATTTCACTGGGTGAATGTCTCCCCTGGTTTATCTCTATCTATTCAAAGTTCTGCTGGACACACTGCTGGAAAACCTTCTCTAACCATCTTTGTTAAGCAGGGAGGTTGGACAGGATGATCTTAATAAGTCTCTGCCAAGTCCATCTGTTCTGTGATTCTGTGTTACCTCTCAAGCACTGCACACAAATTTACGTGGCTATTCTGGTACGAGGAACAGAGCTGAAGGCTGAGATTAGCTTCAGATTTCAGGAGGCTGAGGGGCTGCTCTGGGCAAGCATCAAAGGATAGATGTTCTTGCACTCCCTCTTCTAGGCATGTGCTTCTCACTGCTGCTGGGAGAGAGGATATCAGCCCTAACAGGCTTTTGATCCGACCCAGCACCAGCATTCTTACAGTATAAAGGCTCAAATGACTTAGGATCACCAGCTGATTCTAAATTGTATTGCAAACATATATGCATGTATGCATGAGTCAGTAGCCTCTGAAATGGCTGAAAGTTCTGGAAACAAATACTGAATGTTTCCAAAGAAGATGTCTTCACAAGCAAAATGGAAAAGCACATTCATGGTATCACGAGAGTTTATTCTTTCTGGAAGGCAAATTTACGTTTCCTTAAGCACTAAAACACACATGCCCAGTGCACTGCATACCCATCTCTGAGAGCAACAACTGCAGTTTAGGCACTTTTTATGCCACTAGCCAGGCATTAAGGATGTAGGAGAGTACATCGGCCCCCGAAGACATTTTGATTTCAATTTGAGATTAGAATGTGACTAGGAGAACCTGGCTGATCCTTTGGTGGTGTCAACAGATCAATACTGAACTTACTGCTGCCAACAAGAGGACACTGAAAATCAATGCAGTTATTCTGAAGATAACTGAGAACTCTCCTGAGTCATCAAGACAGCTCCTGGTAACATGGGCAACCATGTCATACAGTCTCTTCTGCAAAACTATCACATACCAATTTTAGGCACAATTCTTGTCTGCCTTGCTCATATTTAAAAGGCTGTTACAGAAGTACAGATGGTTACAGACTTTCTTCTAAATTAATATATTTTTATTTTAACCATGGTCAAGGTAGTTCTCTTCTCCCTAGCATGTAAGGAGTCCTTAAATTTAAGTGAATTATTCTAACTCACAGATGTGTTCCTCTGTTGAAGAACTACCATAACCAGCTACCTGGGAGTAAAGAAATCCAATTCCTCCACAGTATATTTTCAGAGGAAATGTTTACAAGTAAATTCAAAAGAGATTTTTCATATTACCAAGGAAGGCAAGTATTTTATGCCAATGTTGCTGTAACTTTTCACAACTGCAACTATTACGCTGGATGGATAAAAAATTAGGACCTATCAGGTTCCAGACAACTCACAGACCCACATAATTTTCAAATGCTGTGTAAAAATATTCTGTTTTGTCTGACAGATTTACTGGAGATGAGTCCTTTGACATTCAGGAGTCAATAAATTTATACACACTTAATCCACATTTCAAAAACAGGATGAGGATTACACCTATCTGCATACTAAAACCTAATCTACTGAAACCTCAAGATTTCTGTCAGCTTCCTAACTAACACACCAATTATATTATTTGGCACCCATCACAAGAAGACAGGTGTAGAATGACCAATTTTGCAGCTTCTGAAGTTGTGCCCATTAAGTACACGGAGAAAATTTTTTCCTCTTTGCGTAAAGATGATTGAGAGTGCATTTGAGTGTTTTCTCTTTCTAGAGGAAGCACTGGGAGCTGGGGAGAGGGAAGGTGAGAATAGACTCACTTAGCTAAAGGAAAATAAAAGAGATTGATCCTTGGTATGGGCAATACTGCAAGAATTCTGATTTGTTTCAGTTTCAGTTGGAGTGGAATAATGGTATAGAGGGCAGCAATTTTATTAGCCATTTGCTTTTAGGATTTTGTTTCTCAGTCTCGGTCTCTTTGCCTTTGCATCTAACCTTCATCAAAACTTGCCAGAAACACATTGCATATTACTTCAGTGTTTTCTGCTTTTATCTGACATGCATGTTTGAGCAGTATGCCTTTGGCTGGTTCTCCATCTTACTTAATATTTGAATTATCTCCTTAGCCATTATCTTTGCAGTATGCTGATTCAGTTTGCTGATGATAAAGGTGGGGAGGCATTGGCAGTGCATCAGCGAGCTATAATAACAGAAAGAAAAAGCCTGTACTTACTACCTGGGGAGTAGGATCAAGAGAAAAGGGATAAAATTTAGCTTCATTAACTGCATGGTCACGAAGTACAGACAAATAACAAGAACACCACTATAAAATCTCATCAATTGCAAACAGAGAAGGAAAATAGAAAACGTACCATTTGGGCAACAAACAACCAGAAAGCTGTAAGCCACCAAGACAGCAGTTGCAAAAAAGGCAAATGTGACCCCATATCATCCCATTCAATAATGTTTGTTGTTCTTATTAGAAAAGTCTGAGAATTTTGTAACTGGAGGCAGTAGACAAACAGAGCTTCTGTAACCTCTCAATGTTCCAGCAGGGCAATAAATCACATGAAAGCTGTACCACTTTTGGTGTAGCTTGAAGAACACAGTCCAAGCAAGAACCAAAGACAGAAGACAAAAACTGTTAAGAACTCTGATAAGGCACCATTACACAAGATATTAACTTACTTCATACTTGCAATCTGGTTACTTTGAGTGAAGAATGTCTTTAATGAACACAAAACACAAAATGTGAAAAGATTTGTAAATTTTAATTCAAAATTATTGAATAATTCCATGGCATGAAACTGTCCCTTTTCCACAATGCATGAGCACTTCAATTACTCATTCTAACTCAAAACAAAGAGAAATGCCAAAATATTGAAATTTATCATGGCATGAAAATTCCAGAGTCCTCAAATATGACAATTAACTATTGCAAAGATAAGAATATGTGGATAAAACAAGCTTTAACAGGTATGGCTCTAAAGAATTACATATGGTCTGCTAATGGCCACATGTCATTGTGGCTGACTAACACATCTTGTTAATCATTATTATTCTATCTTAGCTGTGACTTAGAGCAAAACACAGTAAAATGGTATTACTAGGTATTTGGTACAGTTAAGACACATGGTTCATAAGAAACACCATGGCAAATTACTTAAACAGGCTATTTGGTGTATTTTTATTGTGGTAATTCACAAATAGCAAACATAACCAATTCACAGAATAGAGACTGCCAAGAGAAAGAAAGTGATTTGGAGGGCTATTTATGTGGAGAATAAATTTCACCAGTCCTAATTTAGACAGTCGTTTGCAAGGGAAATACATCTAATATGATTTTTCCTTCACAAATGACATTTCATCTTTTCTGAAGTCATGCAGCAAAAAAATGTGAAGAGGTTAAAATACTTTGTTTTTTTCTTCTACTATGTAAGTGTAGCATGAACAATAAAAATAGCCTAGTATGGACTAAACCATTTGAAATCATTGTACATTAACATGAGCTAGTGTCCTATAACTAGACAACTTGAATATTCAAATGGCAAAAATGATACCATTGTGCTAAGGAGAATGTGACCAAGGGTTTTCTCTCTCATTTGAAATTAATGATTCTCTGAAAAGAATAGTCTCTTTATGCTACTGCCAATCAAATAAATTCTCTGAAGAATGTTTATAGTAATGAATAAAACTGCCTTTTCCACTCAGTTTTATTCCTGCTCCACCTACTTTTGAAGACTTATAAATTATGAAGAAAGATGGGATTTTAATTTAAATTAAAATTTAAAAAATTTAAAAAAAATTTAAAAAATTTAAAAAAATTTAAACTCAAAAAATAATTTGTTATGGAGGTAATACAGACTTGGAGATGGGTTTCACCCCTAGGCTAGGAGACAGAGGAAAAAAACCTGCTCGTGAATTTTAGGGTCTCTTTCATTGCAGATTTTCCACTACATATTGACCCCATTTGGAACTGATTACTGATCTTACTTAGAATTCATCAGTTGCTAATTTTAACTACTAAACTCTGTTCTTGTTTACAGTTAAGACATTCTTGAATTAAAATGCTGTAAAGGGAGAATAAGATACAGTCTTCCTCCTCCCTGCACCAAACAAAATTAATTTATTATTGCCTTTTCACTGTCATACATGTTGCTCCAATATTATCAGTTGCTTGTTGTTCTAGTAGCATTTTTTAAGACTAGAATTTGCCTTCCTCTTTCAACTCAAGTTAATCCTCTGACAGTTAACTAGCAGATCAGTGAACAGTGTGCTCCACAAGCATTTGCAGCTTCCCTTGAAAAGGCTGCAAAGAATCCCCAGAAAAAAACAGACAGGTGAGAGGGAGAGGGGAAAAACCTCACCTTTATTAGGTTTCTTCCTCTGATCACTTGGAGCCTAAAGTCATTAAGCAATGTCATCAGTCATTTCCTATGGGGCCATCAGTACCTACACCTTGAGGTGTTGCTTCCCATTACAAAATCAGCTTTCAACCCTTTCATTTTTAATTTTACTAAGCCAGTTAGCCGAAAATCATGAGGGTTTGAAGAGAAGGTAGAGAGAAGGATCACTCAAAGCAGGCAACTAAAAACATTCATGCACATGTATCCTACAGCTCTCCGAGCACAGATTATGATAATGGTGTTGGAGTTCTCAGTATCTGCTGCATTCAGTTTTAACAAATCATTATTGCACAACACAGGAAGCTGACAAACACATTCTCCATCAGGAAGACAAACATCTGTAAAGCACTGTACATCAGATCAGAACTGTGGTTCATTAAACTAGAAATTATGTCAATAGGTTAAAAAAATACATTTTAAAAAATAAATCTATACTCATCCATGCCAGACTCTCTCAGGGCTTTATAAGCCTTACCAAAACATCCATTTTCTCAGCAAAAATCTAAAATTATATAGTAACACCACATTAATATAAAGCAATCAAAGTGTGTCAAAAGCACTGAATTTTTTCTGGTCCAAAGCATGTTCTTAAAATACTCTTGTTGATCCACATCTTTAGGCTGGTGCAGGACACCTAATACATCAGAAAACAGCAAACACTCTCTTGCATTTAGAGAGAATCTGAAAGAGATATGTCCTCAAGTTTGATAAAATTCAAACAATGAATCACCAATAAATATAATAGCTAAAGAACTTATTATCAAGTGAAAACTGCACAATTTATGTCCAGCATTCCATAGAAGGGTAAAGAAGTCCAATCATTTCAACATGGTCTGTTTAATTTTTTTACAGCTAAGTACAAAATAAAATCACATACCACATCCTTTGGCACTGCCAGTGTAACTCTGTTAACAAGGACTATTTAGAGAAAATCAATATGAACATTATTTCAGAAGTACTTGAAGATAATAGCAGGGGCAGCTGATCTGATTGACTGTCCCTCCCAGTCACCTCAATACAAACAGATAAAAACAAGACATTTCTTGAAACTTTTTACTTGCCTTCCACTCTGTTAAAGTCTGTGGTGCAATCAGGGTTGTCTACACTAATGAAATCATACTAAATTGTCTATATTAAGATGCAGTATCAGTACCCAAAGGCAGCAAACCTGGTAGACATGGATATGCTTTAAAGATCAAAAGACTGGAAATAAGTTAAAATAAGTTGGTGTGTTCATAATCATCTCAATTGAGAGGAAAATATGAATATTTGCAAGAAGGAAAAATTATTGTGGGGAAAAGAACAGATACATGACCCTGCTTTAGAACTGGCAGCTACTCCTTAAATCCAAGCAAGTTGTTTTTGGTTTTTCTTCACAATGCCTGGAGACAGGCCAGAGGAGAGATGCATCACATGTCTCTGGTGAGGAGGGTCTGGGGAAAAGGACTGTGGAGATGACATCAGTTCTGAGATAAAGTTGGAGTTCTGGCATCTTATCTGTGGCATATGGATGCTCACAGCAAGGTATGCATTGGAACACGGACTATACATTTGTTGAAGGGCAGAAAATTTAGTGTTTTGTTTTCAGGTTGTGAATTATGGCTCTCAGACTTGCTTTTACGTTATCCCCCACAAAATGCCATGGGGTATAGATAGTAAACTGTCAAAGGGCAGTGTGTTTTGTAATTATTTTTGTTCCTTAGGAGGGCTCCCATTTCCTCCTCTATTACATTTTACGGTCCTTTATCTCTAGCACAGATAACATATAAATGAAAGGAGGCAAACATAACCTACAGCACCAGGTTGTTCAAGTCATTACTCATGTGTGAACCAAATCCATTTCAGTGGATTCTCCCTTCTTGTTCCCAGAAGATCAAATTCAAATTCAAAATCTTTAGTTGCTACACACAGAGTGGTCACCTGCAAAGTCATATTGTTACAGGGTCTCCGAATTTAGAATTACTTTGGAGTAAAACTCAAAGGAGTGAAATAACACCTCACCAAACTATTCATGGGGCAACAGATGCAAATATGGATGGGCCTCAATTGTCCATGCATTTTAACAGAAAGTAAACTATGATAGTAATGACATTGACAATGCAAGGCCAAATAAAGCATCACTAACACCAAAATGTAAGACAATTTCCAGTATATCAGTGAATGGTTGTAAAATGTGTCATTCTTACCCTTTTTTCTTCTTTTTTGTGGAAGAAGAATGGGATTATAAATACCAGAAAAGACATTAGACAAACCAGGAATGAAAAGCAGCACAAACATTTGGAAATAAATGGTTTACCTTTCTCAGAATGATCATCCCTGTACTGGAAAAAGAATATTCCTTGTGAAATTACTGATTGTTGGGATAATAAAGGCTTGCTTTTTGTGAACAGAGGAAGCATGGTAAGAATGCCTAAGTAAATAAGCAAATAAATATGCAAGTTTCTATGTTTAAATTCTGCTTCATTTTCAAAGCATAAGGAAGTACATGTTCTTTATTGTTGTACAATCTGAACTCCTACAAATGGCTCGTTCCCATTGCATATATATAGATGAAAAAAATAATCAAATATCTGCAGGTTTTTCCACACAACATGCAGGTCAGAAGATTGCTTTCCCGAAGTCCAGTCAATATTGTGGATAGCAGAAGACTACAGAAGAATTGTTCTCATCTACTGCAATAAAGCTGGCTCCATTTGTTACACTTGAAATAAAATGAGGCCTGGGAATGACTATTTTTTAAAATTTCCTTATTGAACTTTTTAGTCAATATTCAGGAAAATAAAACTCCTTTGATCTTAGTGACTGAAGAGGACAGTTAGCCCTTTCCAGGAAGCACTTGAACTTCCACAGATGGAGAACAGGCTACTGCAAACTGCTGAGGTTTTTTTCACTGATTTTTTCATACCTGGTGGTCTTTTTAAATGTGACCATTTACTATGTGAGCAAACATTTAAACTTCTCTTGCTGGAAGAATTCTGCCAATGAAACTGTGTCCCTTGCAATCCCTTACACAACAGTCTGCACATTTGCACACACAAAAAAGATACTCAGTGGAATGAACACATAATACGCTTCTGATACCACAGAACTTCAGTAAATTTATCTGCTCTCCACCCAGAATCACACAGGCTTATTCCACAACCACTCTCTTTCAATCACTTTTGAAAATACTTATTTGATTTTAGATTTTCTCTCTTCAGCAAGACTTGGACTTGACAATCCTGGTAGGTCCCTTTCAATTCAAGATATTCTATGATTCTCTCTGTAATATGCTAAAAGAGTGACTTTGTTACATCTTACCTTTTGCAGTTCAATGTGATGTTTTTCAAGCATGACAAGTCTTGTATTAACACAAATTATATGATTATCCCTCCTAAAACCAATCTGTGTAAAAAACTTTTTCAGTATTCTTAAGAGTACTTACTTCAAGAGCTATTCATTTTCTCCACTAGAAATATAATTTTTCAAATTAGAAAACATTATCTAAACCAGTGACATAAATGCATGGTGGCTGACAGAAAAAAAAAAAACCCTTGAAAATCAAGAAATAACTGTTCTCTACAATAATTTTTCATTATTAATAGCTCTTTTTGTATGTATGAGAAAGCTGTCAAATTTACACAGAATTGATCACCTATTCATTTCAGGTATTATTTATGGAACAGTAAATTTTCTTTCACTGCTTTTTCAACACAGCTTTCTACTTCTGAATCAACCAGTTGTTGAACTGAACCAGACGAAACTGGGGAAAAAAAAATCACACCCTGCACTGAGTAAAGAATTTTAGTTGTCAAAGCCTTGGGCTATTCACTGCAAGTTCTGGTTTCTGGTTCCCAAGTCCGAGACTTCACCCTGCCCACTTTATCTCCTATCCTCCTCCCTCAAAGCATGGTCCAACCACAAGAAGATTCCCAAAAGAGGAACCTCAGAGCCACCTCTCCAACAGCCTCCCCTGTGGGCAGGAACTGCCAGAGGGAAAATGCTTCCTGCTTGCCTGAAGGTGGGAGGGTAACTGCAAGCTGCAGTTTGTGGCACATCTACATGGGCAGTTTCTGCTCAAAGATAATTCTCATCATGATTCCTAAAGGACACCACGCTCTCACAGCCAGACAGCAGCACCACAGACACGTGCTGCCTGTCAGCTGCATCCCTGCATCACTTTGGAAAATCCTCAGGTCCACTAAAAAAAATAATTCACAAGCAAGTAAGCAAGAGTGTTATAAAGGAGGGACAGACCAAATTTAAATGGACCCTAAAGCACACTGAGAAAATGATTTTTCAAAATAAACAGGGCAAAGAGTCCGTAAAACAAATTACTCTTGAGATGAACAGGAAAAGGAACCTTTTTTTTAATGAAGGGATGGAGGGTAAAATAATTGGCATGCTTTCAAAGCAAAAACTGTTTGAACTTCCAAGCATCAAGTGCAAAACCAATCCATTTCCATAAAATAATGCTTTTATCAGCTTGACAAAGAAGTTTTTGCTTTGTTAGCTTAAATCAGCTAACAAAGAAGTTAGCTGATTTCATCTGCTTCTGCCATTACCAATGTACATGTTGGGATGACAGCTTTCATAAATAGGATTGACAGAGTAAGACGTCATTCTGCACAGTGAAATCTTGAGTTCAAACTGTACATTAGATTTAAACTTTCTCTGTGCTAAAAACTCAAGGACATAAACCACCTATGATTCAGCTCACACTGTCAGTCCAAGCTAAGTTGCCAAGTACTGAGAGCCTTTCAGTCTCAGTCTTCAGCAAGGATCACACAGCTGAAAGATTGCCCAGGCAGGAAAAGGTAACCTTGGAGGAAAGAAAGCCAGAAGGGTTTGATTGGAAATACTTTCATCTGCTTTTGACCATTTAATAGATTTGCAATCTGCCTACAATAGTAACATTAGACAGTCTCAACTCAGATAGTTATGTACTGAGTTAGGCAAAGAGGGTGCCTGTCAAGTAAAATTCCAACAAAGAAAATTTCCATTTTTTGTAATATTGCTGCGCATCAAAAAAATCATTACTGAATTTCCTCTTCACTCAAATACCATATTTAGACCAGCTCTGAATTCAGAAACTCTGTACCAAAAGATACAGCAAGGGTTATATAAGGCTAACAAAAGGTTTTAGTCCTTAAGGATATACAAGTTTTGAGCACAACATTTTCAACATCTTTTTCCAAGGGAGTGTGGAAAACAAGCTTTTAGATAAAATACACTCAGAATAAAATTCCAAACTCTACATCAACAATTGCAACCTGTAATAGAAAGGAATTTTTTAAAGCAAAGCACAAATTTTCACATTTACAGTATTTTGAGCTCCACTTATACACAAAAACCCTTGTAAAAAATGGATTAAGAGGAAGCCCTAATCAGGGCTTCAGTGGAACATAAAAACAGGATAAAAAAATTAGAATAAAGACCTATCTAGCCCAGAGTAAGAACAGTGGCCAAACACAGATGCCTCAAGAAGAATGTAAGAATAGAGCAAACTCCTGCCAACACTGTCAGAGAACACCCTCAAAACTCTCAAGAGCTTACACTTCAATAGTTAGCATCTTCACGTTAATCAGTCTTAGTGTACTTCCTGCATGTAAACTTGCCTAGTTGCCCATTAAGTCCATGTAACCCCATAGCATCCATAATATCCATGGCCAGGACTTCCAGTACAAGGTGGCCTTACCTCCTGTCATTGAGTTTTGACTGGATACCCCATTTTTTGACAGATCCCCCCAAGAGCTGGCATGAAAGAAAAAAAAAAACCAGCCACCAAGCACTGCTGATGAGATGTTCCATCCATGCCATTTTATCTATCCAAACTAAACTTCATCTGCCATTTAATTGCCCCAACAGTAGAGTAAGTTGTTTCTTTCTGTAATTCTTCATAGGCAACACAACCTTTATACCCTTGACAATTTACAAAGACCAGCAAATATTTCTGTTAAACCCCTTCACCTATGAACATGTTGAGCAGCAGAGACACATGAACTGATCCCTGTGGAACTCCAGGGATTAAAAGCAACTGTTTAAAAACAACTGTTGACTCCCACCTAAGCTTAAAGGCACTTTATCATTCTTTCCAAAGGATCATCCCCCTCTTCTTCCATGACTCCTTAGCTAGTCATGCAAGCAAGAGTTACAGAGTAAGATGTCTTAGGGATATGTCAGATATACTATGCAAAAGGAACACTCCTTCCAAATGGAAATTCCCATATTTGGCCACAGCTGTCCAAATGCAGATCTTTGGAGTCTGCCAAAAGACATCTTTCAATCCCTGTATTTGCTAAAGATAATTTAGGACGTTTTACATTGGTTATTTCAGTATGTTACTTTATTTACTGCATCTAAAGGGATCACATAGCCACATTATTCAGCCTCACCTGACACATTTTCCCCAACACTAACCTAACTAAGCCATGAATAATTTTGTTTTTGTAGACATACTCAAAACCATATCTAAAACTAAAAGTGTGGAGAGAGGGTTACCAAGACAAAGCAATACACTTTTATATGACACATGGGAACCAAGAGGGATTGTTGGATCTTCCTTAAAGATTTGCCAAGATACACCTATCAGAGGGGCTCTGAGACAACCATCAGCACTCTGGATGCTGGCTCTGAAAAGATCTCAAAGCTGGCCTTGGGATATAAGGACCAAGACCTTGGTCCTAGATAGCAGAAGCAGGAGTGCCCAGACTGGGACTCTGCAGCTGTTGACAAGGCTTGGCTCTGTCATGAACCAGTGGAGTTGTTTTAGGCAGTTGTTTGATGCAGTGGCCTCTCTTAGCACTTGTGACAGATCCCCACAGCCCATTGCCATACCCATTAGAGAAATTTTCTCTCAAAGCATGTGCCCCTCCAAGTTCTTCTGTCCCTCTTCTACCTCTTAATCTTTGATTAAGATGGTTGTTTTCTCCTGCATTGTTTTAAATCTTGCTTCCTAGCTCTACCCAGGGACAGAGCTGACCTAACGGCTCACATCTCTACACTGCTTGGGTGTGGTTATCTTCCCTATTCAAACCTTTTGTTAGTGTTTCAGCGTTTATGCTCTCACCCTGCAAGTTAGAAAAACCCATTGCATCTCATCTTTACTCTAGTACTTTTACAGGCATTAACTCTTCCTACCAAAATCTGGAGATTTCACACGTTAAAAACACTTCCTTATGCAACAAACCCAAGATGCATCACCAGTGCATACTGCACTTAAGCAAAGCCCACAGTCACTATCACAAAGGGTGGGAGGCTTCTAGACAGACCCCAGAGAAGAGTACTAATCCAGGGCACAGGGTTGGTATCAACTGCTGCATTTTGTTTGGTTTCCTTTCTTGTTGACTCTAGACACACAACCAACACAGCAATATTTCCTACTTTATATTTTTATGTTTCTGCACAGGGAAACAAGTCAAATATAAATGTGATAAGCATACATAAAATTATACCTATTCAATCTGGCTAGGAATAGTAGCAATAGTGGGGGGAAAAAAAAGTAGTAGCAGACGCATAAGACCTAGGCAGAAAGTCAAGAATTATGCTATATTGTGTTTCTATCACCTTTCCTGCCCCTACCAGTTAAGGTACAGAAAGCACTGGTGTGCTTTGTAGCAATAACTTTCATTGCATGTCCTTTCTGGAAAAAGTCTTCTGCCAAGGCAACCATGTTATTATCTGCAAATTTCCCACATTTATTCAGGAGTTTTAATGCTCTATCACTGGCAAAACTAACAATTGCTATTTGCTACCTACTGACTTACACATTTAAGTCCTGTACTGTGAACTTCAAAGACCCTGTAATTTTCCACTTTTTTGCACGTTATTTTCTACCAGCAAATTCAACGTGAACTAACAAATGCATTAAGAGGGCAAGAATTGCACGTCAGCTATAGCGTTTTTACACCAGACTTCAGTTTTTAAGAACCTGAACACTTGGGACCTTTAAGTTGCTGGGCAGGACCATCATCAGGGCAGTAGCGCAGAAATTAATGAATGAAGATGCATCCCTCGCCTACACTGCACCCCGATGGGAAGGACCCTGTTTGCAGAGGCCTGTTCAGGGAATCCTGTCTGGGGTGGGAGTTTTGTCAGCGCACGGTTCCGCTAATGGAGAGAGCGGCGGAAGGTCTGCTGTCAAGGGATGCCGCGAATGAGGCGGCGTTTGGGCGCTCTGAAGTGATGCCCACATCCTTCAGCCGACAGCGCACGGGGGCCGGCAGCACACAGGTACCCCGCCTAAGAGCCGCCCGCTCGGGCCAGCTCCGCCGGGCGGGGAGATGCCTCCTCGCCAAAATCATTCCCTTCACCCGGGGGGTTCTCGGCTTGGCTCCCGGGGAGCTGGGATTTTTCCTTCGAAAGCCTGCCCCTGGTGAAAGCCGCACGGTCTCCCGCTGCCGCTCACGCACGCCAAAGTTTTGCCGCTCTGGCCGTAGCGACACGGGCAGGGACACCCAGCCCCGGCCGCCCCCCGCCCGCCCGCCCCCGGCCCGCCCGGCCCGGCCCGGCCCGCCTCACCGTCCCAGCTCGGACTCCAGCTCGAAGTAGTGAGCCAGGGTGTCCTTGTTGGAGCCATCGATCCAGTAGTCAGGCGCGGCGGAGCCGGGGCGGCTGGCGGCCGAGGAGCCAGAGGAGGAGGATGAGGAGGATGAGGAGGATGATGATGAGGAGGAGGAGGGCATGGTGACTTTCAGCATGCCGGGACGCCTGCCGGGGGCTGTCCTCTCCTCCGCGCCGGCTGCAGAACGCACAGCGACAAGGCGGCGGCTACACCTCGCCTCCCTCCCTCTTTCTCTCCTTCCTTACTTATTTCCTTCCCTCCCTCGCTCTCCCCTCCCTCTCCCCTCCTCCTCCTTCCCCCCGCGCCGCCCTGGAGAGGCGGCGGCGGGTGCCCAGCCCGGCGGGGCCGGGGCGGGGCCGGGCCGGGGGATGCACCTCCATCGCCCCCCGCCCTCCACCCGCCGAGTCCGGCGGCGGCTCCGCGCCTGCAGCCGGAGACCCCCGGGGCCGGCCCGGGCGAAGGGAGCGCCGCGAGTTCAGCGGCACCGGGAGAGGGACACGGCCGGGCGGGGGGACAGCGCACGGGAGGAGAAATCGCATCCCGATCCGCGGGCGGTGTGCGGCGGGGCCGGGCGGGATGCGCAGCCCGTAGCGCGGTGGGCGCCGGCCCGCCATGCCGCAGCGTTTTGCCAGTTTCCGAGCGGGAGTTCAGGAATTCTGCCGTGAATTTGGCGAGGAGGGTGTGGGGGCTGAGGCTGAGCAAGGCAAACAGCAGTGGGAAAGAAAGAGACTGACAAATTCTGGAACGTAGTATAAAAATCCCCAAAACACATCTCTTCCCACCAGAGAACTAAAAGAAGCCATAGAGAAATAAAATTGCTTTGCTGCAATGCCACTCTCTAACAGGTTATGAAATCTGCAGGTTATGAAATGCATGTGATTTATACTAAAGCATGCTACATCCCCGACTGCAGAATCCTTAGCCAGAAACATCTATAGAAGGGTCGTTTCTGTTGGTGTAGTGGCAAAATAAAACAGCAGCAGTTGTGTGTGCCTCGCATGCATAGTGTGCCAGATCAATCCCACTCACATCCTCTCTGTGCTGTTACACCCACTCACGCTGCCATGCCAGCACAGGCAGGAGGTAAAATGGACCATGTGTGAACCTGCATAGCAGAAGGGACAAAGTATTGTCCTCTAATTTTCAACCACAATTCCCTGGCCTGTTTTTTAAACATCGTATTTCTTCCTCAAATAAAGCACAGTGTCCTGTTCAGTGTTTTGCTGATTGAGGTGCATTGATGTTTTCCAAAATTATTTGTTTCCCCCCATAAACAAGTCTGTCTCTTACTGTTCCGTAAGTTCCTTACCATAACCAGATGGGGCAATTAATCCTAATTCTGAACCTCTTAATTTCTCAAAGGTGTGAACAAAGAAGTGCTTCTCTCTGAGTAACCAGATAATAGAAGTATATCCTAAACTAGTCTTTGTTGGTAGTGCGAAAGGATGAGGGATAAATGAAATAGATAAAAGAGAGATAAAACCTTTGCACCTTGAGTTATTGCCGTTATAAAATTAAAATATAGACCCCACTGTAATTTGAGATTTTATAATTTTCAAATTCATATTTGGAAGTCAGGGAAAAGTAACCCAAAGTCCTGATTAGAAAACCAAGTTACATCAAATACAATTTGACAGCAACTCCAAATTTCCCTTGAGATGAACTTCATGCCCAGAGCACCCACAGTTACAGGACTGATATCAGCACCAGAGCACCAGGCAGCCTTTTCGCTGCTGCTCCTGCCCTCTTTCAACCCCACAGCTTGCTCTGCCTCTGCTGGTGCATGCAGAGCTTTTCTTCAGAAGTCTTTGCCTGATAGGTGACACTTTTTCATCTTATTTGTTAACAGCATCTCCTGGGAGGAGAAATGGTCACTGAGGAAGGCAATGACACACACACACAAAACGGAAAATCAGCCCACTGAGAAGACAGTGGTTTTCCACATTGTATTTTCAGTCAAATTTCTAATGTATTCTGCAAGCCAAAGGGCACGTATAATTCTGTTCTAGTGGGGCTTTGGAAGAAATTATTTTAGTAGCATTTTATTTACCCAGGTACCTGCAATCAGATTCATATCTCTAATGATCTGGATGTAGTTACCATGAGCCTTCAGCTACTCCTTGGTAAATGACAAAGCACTGGTGGATTTTCTTTTTTTGATTTTTTTTTTTTTTGACTGCGGTATAACTAGAAAAGGCATTTTACTTTCTTTGAAACTCTGAGTCAAAAGTGAGCAGCATCACACCATGCACTCAACCTTGTACTTGAAAACTGAGTTGGACCTTGTTCTTCAGAAGGTCCCCATCCTTCATGATATCCAAATATGTCCATGTGGAATTAAAGAAAGTCTTCAGGTTGCACACTGTATCTAACCAGCAAAAAAATGCCTCTCAGTCTCATGGAAACCAAAGACAGCATTTCAAATGTGCAGTGCTCCAGTGCAACAACTCAGGTCTATGTTACCCATGTGAAGATTTGCACCAATTTTATTGGACATGAAAGTAAAACACTAGCAAATCTTCATTTATCAATTCGTGACACACTATGTACAAAATTTTATTACGGAGATATAAAGATCATAATTTTCCTGGCAACAAAGCCAGGTTACAAACTCAAACAAAAAAGACAGGTCAAGGAGGAAGCAGTTTATATGAACAAAACATACATGCAAGCAATGTCCAATTTTCTGCCTCTTGCATGTCACCCATAGATTTAAGCCCCAAAGCAGGAATGTTATCTGGTGTCTTGGTGGAGGTGTGGGATCAGGAATCTTTCTGCTCTCCTGCTTGCTGTAGTCCTATTTTGTGATTGTTCCTGTCCTTTGTACAGACATCACTGCACCAGGTATAAGCAGAACATACCTTAGAGAGCTAAATTAAAAGGTAAATGTAGGATAGAAACTTTTTAAACTTGACTTCTGTAATATTCATACAATTCTAGCAGTTAGGCCTTGTGTAGAAACTCAAAAAAAAACCAGATTCTGTCCTGAGTTTTGAATAAGTAGTTTCCAGTTTGTGGGCATCATTTGAAAGAGCCCTGTGTTAGTACCCTGAAACTTAGATCAGTATTTCTTCCTGGCCAGACTGCAGCAGCTTCTTGTTGAAGGTACACTTGTCCACAGCTATTGTAGTAAAGGTTATCTATGAAAAGCAAATCGTCAGGTATAGTCCCTATTAAGGAATATTTCTCTCAAAATGGTTTTCATGTGCTAGAGCTTCCTTCTTTACAAAGATGATCCCGTATAGATTCTGCATTTCCACCTGTGCTACACCAGATGCTTATCTGCTATAATTGTAATGCAGATTAAGTCTTCTGCTCAAACCATGTCACATACAAGTCAAAGAAGTTGAGATCAAGGCAAATCCCCAAAGCTTTCACTTCCCTTCCCTGTCATTGATTTTCCCTGCTGAATACAAAGCCTTGCATTAGGTTTTATTTTCTGTAACATCTTTCATCTCCCACTCAACTTCCAGTACCTCTGAATCACTATGTAAGCTTCCATGGATGCCTGTCAGTTGGGAATGCTAAAAACTTCTGCCAATTTCCTTGTTTTTATTTGTGTATAGGAACCCTTATTACTTGTCTCGAACAAGCTCATCAGAGTCTCTTAATTTATCATCATCTTCCATGCTGTTTTATGTGTAAATCTAAGTCTACTTAAAGATTTATAGAGCTGCTGGGTAAAGATGGACTCTTTCATCAGCTGCATACATGAAGAGTTTAAATCAGGTGAGAATGAGTGCAGCTCTGGGAGAGGCCAGCCGAATAGCGATGTTGGAGAGGAGGTGTTGTTATGCAAGAAAACAAAGAGAAGGAACAGACTGACCCTTTGCAGAGTGACATTAGAGATGAAGGGGAGTAACAACGTGCCCTTTACCTCAAACCCTACTCACAGGCTTTAAAGTCGAGATGATTTTTTTTTTGCCAGTGACTGGGAAAAGCGGACATGTAAATGGGGATAAAAGAAGTGATTGCCTGATGATGAACTGGTAGAAAACAGTGTGATTCACCCATCTCTGAACCACATCATGTGGGCTGAGGGTATCAATAGGGTCATTTTATAGTCATTGTGGGAAGGCACACAGAACAGTTATCTTTGCACCATAGTCACTTATCTTTCCTGTCCCTCTTTAAGTGATTCAATAAATCATTTGATTTCTAGAATGTAGGAGGATACTTGAAGCATTCCCTTTTATTTTGCAGGATCAAACAGCATTGGTTCACAAAAGAAAAAAATAAAGCTGGTCCACAAGTCTATGAGTCATTAAACCTAAATAAATTACCCCCTTGAGGACAAGCTTCATAAACCATGTGGCCTGGTAGGACCCACAGAAGTTACACATAGCTCTTCCTGAGTTAAGCTCACTTAGCTGTTGCTGGCTCTCTAATCCCTGCTCAAACAAAATCCAGCTGGAGGTCCTCTGCCATTATTAGCAGCTAGAGAAATTTCTCCAGGATATAGTGTTCCTTGTTTCTAAGGCAAAATTTTCTCTTCCCTGTCAAATGCTATTAAGGAGTTTAAATATGGAGTTTAAACTCCCTCCATCACAGGGAAAAAGAACGCCTTCCTCTCACCACCCCCTGCACCCCAAATAAAAGCAAAAAATGAAGTGAACTCTAATGTGTTCAAGTAAGAATACAAACTTTCTGCCAGGTTTAAGGTGGTGCCAGATTTTCAACCCTTTCAACAGAAGGTTGGAAAAACATATTAGGAAAACAAACGTAAAAGAATCCTAGTCACAGGCAAGCACTCTTAAAATCAAAGTTGACAATGTTAATATTGTTTCTTTCGCTCTCAAGAAAGAAAAGAAAAATTCATCCATGTTTTGGTATTTGGAAAAAGAAACCTGCATACGGGAAGTTTTATGAAGAGTGTAAGAGGAAGGCAAAGTTAGCAGTTTCTAAGAAATGGTGATTTATATAAAGAGATTCCCAAGGTAGGCTGGAGTTCAACCTCAACTCAGGGATAAACAAGTCATTTTGGAGGAAGGTTAGAAGGAGATTTAAGCATTAGCACCCTGTGTGGATTTGCAATGAATTGAAGAAATAAAAAAACCCCATACTTAAACCACCTTTTTTTCTGTTTCCTAAAATGCATGTTTTGCCCAGTGCTGAAGAAGACATTAAGGAATAATTTGAAGGGGAACAGCTGCCACTCAATTTTAAAAGTTAATAAGTGCTTGTGCATGTCCTTTTGCTGATTTGTGAGCAAAACCCACTTAAAAATTCAGCAGGTGCTTCTGTGTTACATTGCCCAGCAGAGAGAGGCAGTCTAAACTCTCTGCTTGGTTTTCCCATATAAATACAAGCAGATTCAGCAATGCAAGATTTCTTACTACAGGTGTAAAGCAAACTCTCCATTGCCAGCACCTCAACACCTTATCTAGTAGTAAAGTGAGTTCATTAGCTGATCCATTTCCAAGAACTTAATAGCCACCAGTAAAATCAAAGAGAATTCCAGGTGTATCCCTACTGCTGTTCCAAAAGGCAAAGTTACTAGCTAGACCAGCTAGTAATCTTGCCTTTCCAGTTGTCTGATTCCGTGACCTCCCCTTACCCCAAACAAAATAAATAAAACCCTGCTGGTGTTGTGAAAAACAATTAAGGCTATCAATTCTGACTGCTGCAATCCATTATGGAACAGACCTTCTTTGTTTCACTCATTTACCTCATATTTGAGTGGCTATAAATTGAGAGGGCTGTTAACTGTAGTGTAGTTGTGACTGGTTTTCTTGTGACTTGAGTGCCAGTGACAACAGTGGGAAACACAAACAGTTTGTACCCAGGGCATGGTACAGAAGAGAAAAAATAGCTATTCTAATTTACTTCAGTGATTTCTGATTGGATTGCTTCCAGTTCTGCAAATTCAGGAAAATTGCAGCTTTTATGAGACAGGAAATGGCTGTAGTTTGTTGATATTGTTTTGTACATCCTTCTGATTAAGCATCCAGATATGGTCTTGTTCAATTGCAATCTAATCTGTTTGAGTGCCCTGGCTGATATTGATGATAACAGGCTTGCTGTGTTAGCTAAAGGGGTTCTAGAAAAGATCTAACCCTGGAAAAAAAATCCAGGTATTAGAACAACATCCAATTCAAAAGTAAAGGTTAACTATTTAGTTTTGTGTTTAGGTCCAGTACTAGACTGTGCCTTTGGTCTCCATGAAGGCAATAATTCCAAGAGACAGACCTGATACTTTTGTTGAGGGATCTCAAAATGAGACAGCAGTTGCGGAAAATGCTTATGCAGAAATTCCAAATGAGTGAAAATGTCTGAGTGTGAGTATTTCAGGGAATGATTACTCCATTTACTCTCTAGACTGAAGGTCTGTTTTTTGGGGGTTTTGTTCTTTTATGGGGCCCTCGAGTCTTTGGATTCATATGGCCCTACTACCTGTAAGAATATTTCACTGACACAGGTTGTCCAGAGGTACAGGAGAAGGGCATCTGTGCCCCAGGAAGTAATGTTCATAAACTTATCTGTGGACAAATGTAGAAGAGAGGAGGAGGAAAACACAAATCTAACCCACTTTGTCTCACCTAAATGTGGTGCCTATTTCAGGCCTGCATGAGGTTGCCTCCACTCAGACATAAAGCTCTCAGCTAACTGCCTCACTTTTCAACAGTTCTTGTATAAAAGCCCTGGAGCTCCAGGATAAAACTTTCCTCACTGTGCTCAACTTTCTCCATACAATTCCTGGAGTTTTCCATTTTGATTCTTGAAAATTCACTGCAATTAATTTAACTTTCAAGGACGTGAAGAGTTTACTGTTAGGTAAAAGGAAGACTTTCAGCAGCTCTTCTGCTCTCTGATAGCACCCACATAAAGATTTTTACTCTGTATTTATTACATTCAAAAATAGTTACTGTAATGAAAGGGTGTACACAGGGATACCTTACATTAAGCTGCTGGTGAAATGCAAGGTCCTACCAATTATTCAGCAACTCAGTATCATTAAACCCACTGATAGAAGTGCAGGCATATGTACATAGAGCACAGAAAATTTCTGCAGTTTTCATAAAAAACTCGGAAACATTGGAAATACCTAATAAATTCACTCATGACTCAAGATCATATGAGATTATACTTTCATACGAGACATGCTACATCTTGTAAAACAGAAAAATCTGAATCCCTCCAAGGCAAAACAGAACTCAGTATTTCAAAGTCACAGCAATTTCTTTTCTACACGATACACATATATACACCAATAAAATTGTGCATTTCCAAGCACAAGATATGAGTTTTATTTGCACTTTAAGAAAATCAGCTGCACTTCACTTTCTTTAAATTCTTGCTTGGCTAAATTTTTTTAAATCTTGTACCACTCATTAATTACCATAGTGGGAATTAACAATGATGATCACATTTGCAGACTGAACAAATGTATTATTTTATTACTATACTCATCCCTTTAATTACTGCACTCCAACTAAAACTGAACAAGATTAAATGTAGAATATAAGGCACTCAGGTAGAATTCCTAGTAAGGGGCGTTGGATAGCCTGTGTGGAGATGGTATTTGAGTGTCTCCACCTGTGAGTGCCATTATGACCTCAGCCAGTGCGGTGGGTTGGCCCTGGCTGGTGCCTGCCCAAGCTGCTCTGTTGCCACCTTCCTCACTGGGGCAGGGGAAAGAAAATACAAGCAGAAGCTTTTGGGGCAAGATAAGGGCAGGGAGAGGTCACTCAGCAGTTGTCATCACAGGTAAAATAGATTCAATTTAAAGCACTTTCCCTCCAGCTCTTCCCTTCTTAATTTTAGGGCATTTTTCTCCCTCTCCTCCCTGCTGGTGCTGCAGGAGGATGAGAAGCGGGGGCTGTGGTCATTTAAGGACATGCCTCTGCCACTCCTCCCTCCTCAGGGACAGGACTGCCCACACTTTTTCCCTGCTCCAGCATGGGGTCCCTTCCCATGTGAGAGAGCCCTTCCTGAACTTCTCCAGCACAAGTCGTTTCCATGGACTGCAGTTCTTCACCAACTCACTTCCTTGGGGTGCAACGCTCCAGAAACTCACTGCCCCAGTGCAGGGTGCCCAGACTGTCATGAAATCCTCTCAGGAGCTTGCCCCAGCCCTGGCTTTCCGTGGAGTCACAGCCTCATTCGGGCACATCCACTTGCTCCAGTGTGAGTTCTCCATGGGCTGCAGCTCCATGGTCTCCGGTCCAGCTCGGATCTCCCCGGGCTGCCCCACGGGCTGCAGGGGAATCTGCTCCTGCCTGCAGCAGCTCCTGCCCTCCTTCTCTGCTGACCCTGGTGCCTCTAGGGCTGTTTATCTCACAAAGCCTTGTTATAAATGATTGAATCTGCAGCCAAATTTAAAAAAAATTGACAAAGATTTATTATATTAATTACAAATTATCAAAAATCCGCCACAGCCAAGACAGCGTCAACTCCGGAATTTGGCGCTGGGTGAACCTGGATCCGACTGACAGAGTGCCAGCGTCTCCCTGGTGGTTCCGTCTCCTACAGCCCGCTTATATCCCCAATATTTTCCCTGAGGCCTGAATAACAGGATGTCCCTTGTGTTTGTTCATATGTAGAGTTAGAACATAGGGATGCAAAAGTCAGTCCCGGTGCTTCTACAACCATCTCGGTCCTTCCTGGATGTTCTTTTCACATGGATAACCGAGTCCATACGAGTCCATATGGATGCAAAAGGTGTGCCTCGATGACTGTACAGCTTTCTCTCACATGTACTCGGGTGGTGCCAGTTGGGACAACTGATGTAATCAGCTCCTGGTGTTGCTTTCTTGAATAGTTGAGGAAGACGATGTTCATGGCCCAGGAAGGCTTCACTCTTAGGGTAAAGACTTGATATTATCTTTAGGGTGTTCCGGGAGCTGATTGAATAGAAATGGGACTATGCTCCCGGCTGTGGTCAAGGGCATGTGGTGGATTAATGTAATATTTTATACATACACATGTTTACTTACAGCATGAATTAACCATACATCTATAACAGCCTCCCTCCTCTCCTTGGACTCCTGTCTCTCTTGTGCAGGGCTTTTTTCCCTGTTTTTAGCAATGCTGCCCCAGAGGTGTTCTCACTCAGCCAGCAGCAAGTCTGCCTTTGAACAGACTGGAATTGATTCCATCACCTTCCTCTCCACCAAAACCCCGCCTTGCAAACTCCAATTCAGTAAATCTGAAGCACAGCAAAACATAGAACAGTTTAATTACTTATGTAAACAGTTCCTCTTGTTTATTTTTTCGCACAGTAGTTTGGTACTGTAAATACTCTTACCATTGTTTAGAGCCCTGATTTATGAAGTGTACCTAAAAGCCATGGCAACAGCTGACTCATATAAATCACTTTGAAAAGACTCATAAATTCCCCTTGTTGCCAGTAAAATTTTACACATATTTAAGGACCTCCCAATTTCCTTAAGCAGTATTACATATCAATTTTTTTTAAATCTGAACTGAAATATTGGACATTGATTTCAGTGAAAAATTCTTCACTAAATCTAATGCTATGATCATCAATCAGAATAGTGTTCAAATGGATCTGTCCGTTTTTTGCTTATATTCAAAATACATTAAAACAAATCCTACCCTGCAGTGCACCAGTCTTTGCAGTAAAGCTAAGTTCACTAAGAGGATATAAATAATCCTGCAGCCTTCAGAAGTCTACATGACAGGGTAGATATAGGTAAAAAAAAAAATATGTATAATTTGAATGCTGATCTGCACATGATTACTGCAGATGCACAGAAAAGTTTTTGCACTTGAAGACAATACCTCCTGCTTCCATAGAACTCTTGTGTAGGAGGGCAATAGTAAAATCACTAATCAATGTATGGAAAGTAAAGCATTAAACACTATAAGCACTCTCCTAGCTATTCTTGCTGTATGTTCCTCACTCCTTCTGGGTCTTAGATAGGGGCTTTTGACACCTTTTTTTTTTTAAATCCAGTTAAAGGCTGAACAATTATTTGTATGATTTTAATAATAGATCAGAAACAAACATTGGTTTATACTTATGCAATGCCAATAATCTCTAAGCCTAATAGCAACTGAAAGTGAAAGAAATATCTGGTCAGACACGTTGGAGAAAGTTTGTCACTAGTCCACCTCCAGGGTCAATAGTTTGACCTCTATCTGGAAAATGATGGGGTTTTTACAACACCGGATGAAAGTGCACTGATAATACTAGGTCTGTCTGTTTACCAGCTAATCTTTTTCTACAAAAGATTTCCAGAAAAGAATCACACAAGACTGCTTCCATTTTACTTGCCACTTTCATATTTCCCTAGGATTTTTAGCAGATACTGGTACCAAATGTCAGCAGATACATAGATAAGCATCTTAACTCACAGGGGGAAGGAAATGTGAGCTATCAAAGTGAAATGTGGAATAGCAGAGCTCGTTGTGTTTCTCTGACTGATTTGGAAAGACCTACATTCAATCTGAAATGAGCAAAACAAGAAAGAGTCTCTTTGCTCCTCACCAGAGTGAGGACTTGTTTGTGTGTTTCATCTTTGGCTCTGCAGGAGATTCCCTGGTTGGTTGGCTAAGTCCCACACTAACTTATTTAAGACAACTTACAATCAGTATTTTTGGGTCTTGCAGTAAAAGGCAAGTGACTTATTTCAAGTAAACAAAATCCTTCATCAGACTCATATTGGGTTAACTTTTTCAATAGAACTTTTAAAACAACAAAAATCAGTTTTTAAGCAGAATATTTAGCTTCAAAAGTACATATAGAAAACATTTTATTTCTTCCAAATGAATTAATTTCTTCTTCAGTTTTGGGGAATTATTTCCTGAGTCTAGCTCTGAGTACACTGGATTCCTATTGAGCTTTTCTGTTTTTCCTTTGGAGAAGGTAGTCCCCAGTTCTATGACAGAGAAGCACAGACGACAACAACAACAAACAAAAAAAAATGGCCACCCAAACGAACAGAAAAAAACCCAAACAAAACCAAAATCCCAAACTCCTCAGTTGCTACCAATGTAAAGTCTAAAAGACAGGAAGGTGAACAACCATCTGTTTGGTACATTTATCTTGGCTGTGGCTTTTCACATTTTTCATAGTCATGCAGCTCAACATGGCAAAACACACCATGCTTCTGGGTAAAACTTGCACCCATTTCCTGGGTAATTCTTTCCTGCTGGGATGTCAGCAGGAAAACCATTTAGCAGGTCATGACAAGAAAGACCAAGAAAGCCTGCATCAACCATGTTCAAATGAGTTCAAATGAGTGGAAGTAACAAAAAGCACGAGGGTAAGTGCTCTGAAGGTGTGAAGATTTTCCAGAAGTGATGACATCTAGAGTTTAATGGTAACACAGCAAATTTAGCACCTTGTCACAGAACCACAGAATAGTCATGAGAAAAGCTGAGTGATGTGGGTGCTGCAGCATCACCATAAATGCCGCATCCCCAAATATTTTTTTTCTCAATAGACTTACAGGTATTAAGTAGGAGACTGATAAAATACTTTGGAAACCACATGGATCATCTATATCTCTGTTCTGTTACTCTGTCCATAAAAGTATACAATATTTTCGAGCCAAACTTTGAAATTATTAGAGACAGGCCTGAGTTCCTCTGGCATCAATGAGAGCCACTTCTCTCAGAAAACAACATTTCAGTTGCATATTTCTCCTTGTACTAATCTTCAGCAGTCTCACCTGTGCTCTGCCACAGGGAAAACAGTTTCCTGGTTGAAAAATTTGCAAATAAAAGGAAGACAGAAGTTCAAAGTTTGGCCAAATCATATTTACCATTTTCAGGCACAGTAACTGCTAGTATAACTATTCCAAATAACTTCTGTCTGTATCCTTATGTATTGTGCACGTTTTTTTCATCTAAAACAGTTTCTGCAGTACACTGTGTGCATTTTGACTAACTGCATGACATGGAATAGGGGTTCTAGAAAAATAATAAAATTAACTTGGAGGCCACAAGAATCACCCTCTCCTGTTGTCAGAGGAGAAAACCAAGACCAACTGAGTACTGAAATTCAGGGTACCTTGACTTTACAGCTGTTCACTCAATTCCATACAGAATGCTTTTCTCAAACCTACAAACTTCTGTGTAAGCCACCAAACCCAGAACTTTCATAAGAGAGGCCCTGTGATGTGTACAAAATGTCTAAACCAAACAATGAAGCCGAGCCTGGTGAAAAGCAGATCACTGAGACCTGCATTGTCTTTATTCTTTACATAACTTGACCATGTCAATAAGCAATATTCAGAGTAAGTTTTTAAAGGCATGTTGCATCTAATATCAGCTTCTTTTAAAGAATCTAATCTTCCTGCTGTTTCAGTTTGGATTAGTGAATCCTCAGTGACTCGGTCAAGAACACAGCATTTCTGTAGAGCAACTTGCTGGTTTACACTCCTACAATGATTTCTGCAGAATTCTAATATTGTTATTAGATCTTGATAAACCCAAATAATTCCAGCCCAAACTTTGCTCTCAATTAAAAAAAAAAACAAAAAAAACACCATGGCCAGCCCTTGATTTAAGACCACCTAAGGGAGTGTTTTTCCCCTAGAAACCAACTCACCACAGCATATTTTCAAGGATACAGGTTATACCGCTGATACTAAACTAGTGATAGATTTTCAGAGAAAAACCCTTCTCTTTTTCTCCCACTGAACCAGAGAATCACTCCCACAGCAACAGCATAAATTTTCTACTAAAATGATGCATCTAGAAATAGACTCTGCCAAAGACTACAAATGAGAAGAGAAAAGCAGAATGCAGGTATGACAGCCAGAGGAGCAATGCAGAACAGAGGCAAAGAGCTCTAAACAGCTTTAAACTTTTAAAACATCCTATATTCACCGTGTTCCTGTGACAAATTAAAGGCAGGCAAGCAGGAGGCTGAGTGCCTGGTCCCACTCACATCAGTGGGATTGGTTGCCATGGACTTATGCCGGAGTGACATGTGTAGATGGTGTACACATAAGTCAAGTTTAGACTCATAAACACATGTGACCAGCTCTTGTAAACAAGCTTATCTGCTTTCAGCCTGGCCAGGGCAGCACAGGAGGCTGTGCTGATCTGCCCAAACAGCAAGAATTGGTTTCTGGTGAATTTGGACCATGACCCGATATACGGGGCTCTGGGAGCGCAAGCTGGGCTCTCAGATCCCCTCCCTTGGGGTCACAGGTAATTTTGTCATGAGCTGTTAATCCCAGAAATGTGTCTTTTAAAGTCTTCAGTGCAGGAGCAAGCAATCAGGTGCCTCACTTCCTCCTGGCTGATTACAGCTGTCTAAGCAGCAGGTGCCACAGCAAGAGTAGGGCAGGTTCTCCTCTTTTCAGCTGCAGCTCACACTGCATTCTCATCCTGGAAGAGCCTCTTATTCCACATCTAGCATCCTTATTGAGTAAGGCATAAAAAATGGGCTTCAATTCATGTCATAGATTTTACTGGAAATTAAGCCCACGTGTACATCTTGCTGAACCAAGTAAAAGTCTAAGTGGATTGGTGAATACAAGCTTAGGCTGTGGCCCCCATTAGCAAAAAAATTTAAATTTTGAAGAAGCAGTTAGTTTGAAGAAACACACTTAGTTCCATGCCATTGTACCATCTAAACTTCCCTGCCAACTTCCTAAAAAATGCAGGGTGTTTAAAATTGCAGCTACACAAACTGCAAACTTTTCTCATAGGCTATAGAAAGCATCATTCATGACCAGCAGTCTCTATCACATTTTCTTAAGCTGAAAGAAACAGTAAAGGTTCAGATATGTTTGGGTTTTTTTTTTAAAGCCCCAGAGCCAAGAAAATAAGAAGATCCTCTGCCTAAGTCATCTACAGGTACTACAATTTTCTGCCACAATCATGTTTGCATACTGAATTCTTTAAAAATTGTGATTTTAAACTGAAAGCACTGTCAGCCCTTAAAGAGGATTGCAGCAGCAAGAACTCATACAAATTTCAAAGAAGAAAGACTCCAGGGACTGGGTCTGCATCTTATGGTATGTTTGCTAGTGAGATGTTCCCCATGACAAGAATTAATTATTTCATAGTAATCTAATGTGTTAAAATGCATCTATGATCTATCAGCATAGTTCACACACTTGGAAGTACAGGGAGGTTTGATTTTTCCATGAAAAGAATAACCAGGTGGCAGAAGAAGAGCTGCATCTAAGGGTGAATCATCTGCACTTAGTATTGAAAATAAGTATCCCTGTGCAACAATGCCTAATTTAGTGTGGTGTATGCAGAATATACGGACCACATTTTAATTTAGGAGGCTGCTGTTCTGCAGAATAAATAGGTACAAACTGGAAATTGACTGAGGAGGCATGAGAAACAGACCATTGCAAGTGACAGAAAACAGTTAACCCTGGCAGAGGGAAGGAGAACTTTTTTGGTGGAGGATGGAGAGATTGTGTATGGACAGAGGTGCTAAGACTACTGTGATGACCCATGGGATAGGAGGGAAATATTGACCAGGGGCCTCATTTGTGAAACCAAACAAAAAAAACAAACCAAACAAACCAAACTATGATGGACCAAATTTAAACTTGTTGGGCATCAGTGGCTCCAGAACTTCCAGTGGCTGAGAGAATTTTCCACATGCCAGTATCCCCACTTGCTCTCAAATTTCTCACAATATATCCAAAAATTTTGTAACCAGAATGCAAACTAGCAGATGAAAGCAGAAGGATACTGAGGAATATATGTGAGTTACAAAATTTTCTCTAGTGGCATCTCATTTTCTCATTAAATGGTAGGTCAAAATTATCTGTTGCCTTCTGGCAGCATAAGGAGAGTATCACCAGTGAGATGCTATCAACATGTGCTTCCCCCGCCCCCCATTCCTCCACCCAGAATCTCCTGATTAAATTATCACATATGTTTTATCATTAAAATATGTAAATCTTCAGTGAATTTACATTTTTGCATCTCAAGCCTTCTTAACTTCCTGAAAAGCTGTTGTGCTCACAGTTAGTGCTCACATCATTGCTATTACCAATATAGAACATGCTCCTTCTGTAACAGCATTAGCTAGTGTGGAATTTTATTCCCAGCAGGCATCAAATAATTTACCATGTGAAATTACAAAAAAAAAATATTTAAGACCATGAGATAGCAGAGTGGCTGAAAAAAAATGTCTCCTAACCTAAAAAAGATAAAGGCAGAGGACAGTGAGGCTGCAACATGGCCACATATCTTTGCTGCCTTGCAGCTGGTGAAGTCTCTTCATCTGAAGACACAAAGTAAAAATCTTACAGTTTAAAATATACTGGACAGATTTTAATCAGCTAATATAATGCAGACAGCATATAGATCATTTGTGTCTAAAAAAAAAAAAAAGGAAAAATTAGTATCTTGATTGCAAAAATGAAGAAAAAAAATTCAACATTTGTTTTATAAGCCTGAAGAGCCTTCGCTTCCTGAAGTGTGCCCACCTCTCCTCCCTCTCTTATCTCCTATTGTAATAGGATAATGCATTCATTATCACAGATGAAGCCTGTTGTCCAGGCCCACTAAAGTCTACATCAGATTTCCCTTTCCTTTCTCAGACAGTATCTCAGCAATGGTGAAGTCATTTGCTTTTATGAAGAAATCCAATTCCTCCACGTAGCTAGAAAGTGTAATAAAAATATCATTATTAAAACATGATGATGCTTACCACAGAGGAAGAATGTCTGGACATTTTCAAGACTAAGTAATTGCTCCTAAACAGACTCCACCAAAATATAAGAATGTTTCCCCTGAGGCTCTTCTGGGCTGGAGGTACTAAAGGTAAGGACACTGCACAAGGACAGAGTGCTGTGAGCAATATTCAAGAACTTGTTTTTTCAAGTCATCACCAAACATGGAAAATACTCATTTCTGTCTTTGAGTCCATTCAGAGCCCAGGACCACACTCCTCACACACCTCACTCACCACAAGGATGAAAAATGTCCCATTCAATAGAAGGGGCTGACTCCCAACACTCCCTTGTTGAAGAAGATTTGTAGAATTTCAACATTCTTTTATGCTCTTCCCACATGCATGGGATAGATGGCAGTCTTTTAACCATCTGCCATCAGGAGATTATTTCCCTTCCATAATTCAGAAGGCCAGACATGAAAATTGTTCAGGCTTAATATGACTAAACTTGACACTCATGATCAAGAGCTGCCAATGTAAATTTGCAACAAACCATATTCTTTTCTGGTTTGAATCATGTCCAGTGATGTTTCCACCAGTTCCTGTAACAGGCTTTGCTAGGGAATATTTTTGTCTCTGACACACTTGATCTGAAGCAATCTAGGTTACTGGGAGAAGGATGAGCCTTGGAAGGCATCCAAACTACTCCATCATTCTGGCAGTTATGGAAGTCCAACTGCTGGAAAGGTTTTGCAAGAGCTAAATGCAATTTCTAACAAGACGTGTATAAGCACAGCGTGACACTCGGGCACAGAGCAGGCCACAACCTTTATGTGCCGAAGGATTACTTGCATATTGAAAAAGAAACTTCCTTCCAGTCTGCCACTTTGTTTCACTCATTAAAAAAAAAAAAAAAATTCCTAGAATTCCTGGTAACAGTGACACACTGAGCGCTGGTTCATTGGTGAAGGAACTCATGAATACATTACAGTTTTATTTAAGGCACTGAGAGATGGTGACAGATCTGAGAAAAGAGCTGACATCTTTCGATTCTAGTTTTGCATGGAACAAAAGAACACTCAGCTTTTCTGCAGCCCCTGTCTTAACTGCTAGCTTGTACCTTTTTTCAACTTTGTTCCTTCTTTTTGTCAGGAAGATCCACGGATGCCAGGGTTTATGTCCCAAAAGGAGACAGAGGAGTCCTTCACCTTAGTTTGGATAAAGAGAGAGAGTCCCCTGGTGCACACGGCCGTGGGGTTTTCTCTCTCGGGGTTTTGGAGGGTGCAGCCTCCTTTCATCCTGAACTCTCGGCCGCATGTTGCCCTCTGCCTTTGCCCTTTCTCTCAGGTACGGCCTTCCCGAACCGCCTACCCCATATTCCCCCTTGAACCTCCTGTTCTACCTCAAAGTCCCGAAGTTCAGGCTTGTGCAGACCCACTTGTCTGTCTCAGGAGCCAAACTGTCTGAGCTCTGCAGCAAACCTGCTGCCCAAAGTCAGGAGGGACATAAAGACCCAACTGCAAGGCGTTAAACACCCGTACCTTCACCCATCCAACCATCTGTGAAGACATGAGCACACATCTTTCCTCTGACTGTCATCCCCCCTGTGTGTTTGTCCTTACAGAAGGGGAACTCATCATGAGAGTCAGAAAGACTTCAGGCAGCTCAAGCCACTGAACAGATAAATGGATAAGATGAGCAGCCCAAAGAGCCACTGAGAACGAGGACTCTTAATGGGAACAAATACAGGCAAACAATACTCTGTAATTTCCATTAGCTCTGGGTCAGCACAGAATGTAGCATAATAAATGTCACATATAATTTATCAGTCCCCTGCATTCGCTCTGCAGTACTTGAACATTAACATTGAATATGCTTTTAGAAGTTTGTACAGAGCCTCTGAGAAGTTACAGAGTCTGCAAACAATGTAAGAGATCCCATTAAATTATATGGACATTTAAATGTGTGTGCAAATCAGAGAACACAATAAACAACTCATATTCTCAACGTTTTTTCTTCCTGTTTAAGTGTTTGACACCAGGTCATGCTTTTGCAACAGAGATGCTCCACAATGGCAATCCAAAGCCAAGCACACTTCACCAGCTGCCAGCTCACCCTGCATGATGAGGGAGAGAAAGAGTGCTTCGGTCCTGACATCACAAATGAGGTTGTTCATTTACTGATAATGGCTCCATATATTGAAAAGAACCTGCAAAAGCACAGTCTCTGCATTTCAGAGGGTCAGCACAACTTGAAGACCTGTACCCCTGTGCCCAGATCTCATCCACAGCTCTGTTTAATATAAAATTTCCAAAGGAAAACAATGTTGTTTTGAAACAGTTTCCCTGCAATGAACTGGAATTGAGATTTTGGAGTTTGACAAACAAGGGCATATTATTGACAAAAGGCTGATACACTCTGAATAAGATTTAGGTTTTTAATCCAAAAGTGGTAATTGTTAGTTCATGAAGTACCTGAAAACAACAATTTAAGTTAGTTACCTTCACTTTGCTGCTATGTAAATTTTTATGTTTGTTTGTTTGTTTGTTTGTGGGTTTTGTTTTGTTTTTCTTTCAGTTTTTTAAAGATATTCTTAAAAAATAGGGTTCCAGGAGGTTTGCCTATGTTTTCTTCCCAGGTTAATAGTTAGCTTGCTAACTAAGAGGATGATGCAGACAGGAACTTACTCTCTGATGTTTCCAGTTATCCCAAGCTGCACACAACTCAAGAAATAATCAGTCTTCATGGTTCTTCATGAAAGTGTTCAAAACATAAAGTACTTGTAAATATTTTTAATTTCATGAAAAAGGGTACCTACACTGTTTGGTGTTTATATGTACCCATATCTACTCTGAATATGTAGAAATTTTTCCTTCCCTATATGAGGTCATATTTTTCAACTGCTTCTGTTTTAATTTTACCCATACTGAAGAGCTAGAAAATCAAGAGGAGGGGGCAAGGGAGGAGGGAACCCAGGTTGGATAAAGATTAATTGTGGTGCTATTTTTCAGTGACAGAGCTAAGGAAAATAGAGTTAATAAAAAGCCTGCCTCAAATAAGCAAGAAGAAGCAGCTCTGAGTTCTGAAACTACTTGCCATGGGGAACTGCAGATGCCAAAAATGTAGATGGATTCAAAAGAAGCCAGGCAGATTCATTATTTGGAAAGACAAATCCATTGTTTGAATCCCAAACCAGCTAGAAACCACGTTTGCCTCTGACAGTCCATTAACTTCAACTTGGTAAAGCCTGAGACAGTGTTTCAGAGAAAGTAGATGTTCTTGCTGTGTTTCACTTTTTCTTGTCTTTTTTGCCCACTTTGGTCTGATCTAACCGAGCTGCATTTGTCGTTACAAAGAAGTTTCACATTTTTTTACTTCAGCATAAAGCAAACTTTAAAACAGCAGGTCAGATAAAAATACAATCTTATTGAAGGGATTTTTCCAATCGGTTATTTTTCTAAATAACCTTTCAGTTCATCAACACAGAAAACCTTCTTTCAAGAAAATCTCCTGCTATGTGGGGACTTGTGGTAGAAGAGACCAACTCCCACAACCTCCTTTCTGGTATTTTTATAGAGGCGTAAGAGAGTGACTTCCCTTCCTGTGCTGTGGGATCCTGGTTTGCTTCAGAGCCCATGAATCACAGCACTGATGTTCATATAGTGAAGGGCTGCAGGTGCACAGGAGAGAGCAACCAAAAGGCAAGAAGGAAGGCCATTGTCATCAGGCTGGCTTTCTGGTGTTCTTGGTTTTCAGGACATCCATTATCTGTGGATCCAGCAGTGTGAGGCAGTGTCAGAAAGGTCTAACATTTCTCCTGAGTTTCTGGGTTTACCTGCATTTTACTTCAATGCTACACGTGGTGGATGGCCTCCAAAGCCCAGGTCAAACCTCAGTCCCTTTGCAGCTCTTAGGCCATAGCGAGTCAACTTTTGGGCTGACAAGATATAGACACAAACAATTCAGTAATTAACTAATAAATGGTGCAAATGCCTCACTGTGAGTCAAACCCACCAGCCTTCAGCAGTACACACACAGCAGGAGATCTTCTTGGAGGAAATGACCGTAAGTTGTGCATGGGGAAGTTCAGACTTGGTATCAGAAAAAAATTTGCACTGGCAGAACGGCCAGGCATTGGAATAAGTCGCCCGGGGAATCAGTGGAATCACCATCTCTGGAATTGTTTAAGTGTAGAAAGAATGAGATGGCCTAAGGTCAACAACACATTCTCCACTGTCACTTTGACTATGCAGGTACTCATCTTTGTAGAGAGAAAGAAGCAAGATAAAATTTTCAATAAGATTATAATTAGATTTATCAGTACTCACACGACAATACAGTGACTCACATGAGTGAAGTATTTTGAGTTCACAGAACAATTTCTTATTGGATTTCTGGATAGAATAAAACCCAGTGATTTCAATCTCTTCATTTATGAATATGAACACTATTACATGATCCAGCCTTATTAGGAGCCAGACTTGACCATTTAGTGTTCTTTTATTTTGCTGGGAAGAAATTGGTTTGGGTTGAGTTAGAGCAATGTTTAGGCATTTGATTGTGTGGATAACTTATCTGTGTAATGGTAATAAATCACTCTATTTCCCCTGCAAATCTAGAAGTGCTGTTTGGAGCTAATGCAGATGAGCACTGACGGATTTTGCTGGAGATGGAGCAGAGAGGTTGAGCCATTAGCAATTCCTGGGTAAAAGGCTTGAGCAGCAATCTCCTCAAAAATACAGTTGGTCACACCATGGAAACTAAAATATAGTTTTCTCTCTAATCCAGCTCACCATGAGTGCAGATATCATTTCTTTCATTACTCTTCTTCTTACATTCCAGTTTTCTCAAGACAAGACTATACTGAGTGGTGGGACAAGAGCTGGAGCTAAGAGTTGGAAATCTGTACTATTTCTGGTCATTCTGCTGACTTCTTAAAGGGCATTTAGCAACAGAAGGTGTATCAAGACTGCATGATGAGGAAAGCAAGAGATAACGAGCTAGCACCAACCTTTTTAGGCCTGGAAACCACAGCTGGGAGCTGAATCCCTGGGTAACACTCCTAAATGACAATATACAGATATTTCTACACGGCAGTAGATGGTCCATTTTTTCTAGATGGTCCTTTTTCCTACAAGTCACACAGTTCTAACAACACTTACCTCTTCATGGTTTGCTGTCAAGTTATATTTATCCCAGTCAAGCACTTCCAGTGTTTGAACCTCCCATTGAGGAAGTGGAAATTATTACCGACATCATAAAATGAGTGGGTGCTGCTCAGACTGAGAATTAGCTCCTCAGAAAGTGGTTGCTAACAAAATAATAATGGAAAAAGAAGCACCTGCCTTTCAAGTCAGTCTCTAATAGGAATGGAAGCAGTCTGTAACAAAGGATAATTGTTACAGTTTGAATCCTAGAGTGGAAATTACAAAGATTAAAGGAACAAATAAGATTTTTCCTTTATCTTTGTACAATCTGAGTAACAATCCTGTCATTTTAGAAAGACATCCTCCCTTCTAGTCAAAGGAGAAAAGCATAACTAAGCAATGCAAAGAAAGAATCTTGTTTAGAACTGTGGAATACAGACAAGAAAATGCTGAATTGACCAGATGTGTCCACAGAATTTGATTCAGCTCTTCAAATTTCTGTAGATGATATATGGAAGGAGTGGGGTGAATACTGCAAGAACAATTTCATATAAACTGAGAGAGGATTGACAAACATAGTTGGAAACAATCAATTAATGCAAGTAAACTGCTTTTCTGGTTTTGGGGGGACAATAGTAATAGCTAAGAGGAAATTTTATGAGTGTCTTTTGATTGGAAAAGGAGGAAAATTACATAATTCTCTTAATCATGAAACTTTTTATTTTATTGGACTTAAAATAATTTTAAATGGTTTTCATTTTCTGTCGCTTTTCCAAATACGTATTTCCAATATCTAGTGAGGTTAGTATTTGTGGGAGGTGAAGTCTGTGGTAATGTAGACTAATTACAACAGAACAAGAGAGGCTAGAACATCATT
This sequence comes from Fringilla coelebs, assembly GCF_963513975.1. NCBI lineage: Eukaryota > Metazoa > Chordata > Aves > Passeriformes > Fringillidae > Fringilla > Fringilla coelebs. Next base: position 70,145,380 of record NC_140031.1, on the reverse strand, counting down.
TGAAACTGCCAGTTGTCCTGTTCTATTTAAAGACAGTGAATTATTTCTTTTAATGTTCTCCAATGCACATACAAACAGTTACTTAGCTTTTCTGAATGTAATTCTCAATCATGATTAAGTAAAATTCAAGAACTTATTTAGCAATCTTGTCTTTGTAAGTTTGACAAAAGTTTTGTTTAAACCTTTTACCCCAATCTCTTTTCAAAACAACATGCTATTTTATTGTGGAAAGACAGTAGAAAATTAATTTATGGCATACTATAAAAAATAGTTTTCCTGTTATTACAGCAGGCTGTCTTGTAGCATAGAAGCCTGTTTCTTGTCACTGACTAGAGATCCACTGGAGATATCTCTAATCAACAGAAATCTGTCATTTTAATTGACAGTTCACTTAGGACTGACAGTTATTAAAAGCAGACAGCTAAAACAGCTTAATAGTTACCTAGTCCACAGCTTCTCTCTTAGAACTGTAACCAGTATTTTAAAAAGTATTTAAATCAGAGTAACAAACAAATCTGGAGCAGCATAGAGAGCTGAACTTCAGAGAGGCTGCTGCAACCATTCTTTTACTGATGGAACACACTGAGATGGCAAGAATATTCTACCATCATGGTTTGGGTTTGGTTCCTTCTCCAGCCTCATCTGTCAGCTCAACACTGACACTCCACTCCTGGGCACGAGCCCACAGCACCTGATCAATTAAAATGGGTTTAAATTCATCTTATTTTTGGAAGATTTTAATCTAATGCCTCAGCCAGCACATTATGTCTCTGTTCAGGCTGCCCAGGCCTATCAAGGAGCTCATGATCCATGCTGAAGTTGAGTAACAACTCCCAGGGCCAACTCCTGCTAATCCCAGAGTTCCACCTGTCTTTCTCAGTCCAGAGACTTTGGTGGAGTTGGGGTTGTAAGGGTGGGTTATGTCAAGATTAAAGGTATCGTCTGTAGTGATCTGTGGCTCCAGGATTTCCTTCTCCAACATGTCAAAATGATAAATAAACTGAGGAATGAGTATCTAAGCTGTGCTATGGTTCTGCTTGAAAAAAAGGTCCCATGTTTTCAAAGCCTTTCCTTAGAGCATGAAAGGAAAAGGCATTAAATGAAGAACAGCACCTCCTCACTTTTGTCAGAACAGTCCATTTACATATGTATGATATAATCAAGAGCTATTCTTTAAACACCAGGTACGAGGCTCAGTTAAAAAACATTCTCATGAGCATTAAGCAGAGAATATAACATGGTAAGCCTTCATTAGCACATAATGTTTTCAGTATCATTATCCCTTAGGATTGAAATTTATGTCATTATTTCTATCCTAATATTTCACTGATTTTTTTCCTTTAATTTTGACAATTTCAGTACTTTCTTTCTTTGCAAAGGAGATTATTGAATAGTTATAAGTTAGGTCTAAAATTTGCCCAAGCTCACAGAAACTGATATTTTCATGAAAAAATAATTTGTACCTTAACCTTCTGTTTAGAAAGACAAATCTGTCCAGGTCTTGACAACCCCTAGAAAAAATCAGTATATCTCACTAATTGGATTATTTTGAGAAAAAATCTGTACATTTTTCAGGTAGTTTTATCAAGTTAGTACTTTGGCAATATCTTTGTATTTTTCCACTACATTTCTTTCTCTTGCCCTTTAAGATCTCAACACTGTCAATCACAATAGACAGACTTGAATCCCAGTTTATATAGAAAACCAAGTCAGTTTTCAGAAAGGCAGAAATCTAGGTTTGGGCCTTCTGCTTGTCAAGAAATCATTGTGTTTGGTCCTGCAAAGAAGGCCAGGATTGCAACTTGCACGTGATATCCTCAGTGTTTAACAATAGCCAGCTGGGGCACTTTTGGACCCCGTGACCCTGTCTAAGCAGAAGGTTCTTAGGACTAATCTGAGGCATAAAGGTGAGACCTTGCAGCCTGTAAGGGCAAAGAGAGCTTCTCCAGCACAGCCTCAGTGCTCCCACAGCCAAGCAGGGAAGAGGAGAAATGTGAATGTTTGTCTTTACTCATGATGGGCTTTCAGCAATCAGACCCTTGCTTCCCTGCAGGAACACTGGTATTACTTCATTATCTGCCAGTCCTCTTGTGTAAATGATGCTCTGTGCTTTTCTCCTCCAATCAGTATTTTTTTTTTTTTGTTGTTGTTGTAACTCCTGTCATTTTCAGGCAATTTTTCATTAATTTTTGAGAGAGATGCTGCAATGGGGACAGCATCTCTAGAGAGGACATTCTCTCCTGGGTCAAGTACCACTGTACTGGGGCCCATTCTCTTCCTGAGGACAGACAACCTTTCCTACTTCTGATTGCACACATTCTTTAAATCGCATCATGCAGTTCCCTGACTGAGAAATGAGATTTAATTGCAGCAAGCACTCAGCTCCTGAGGATACATCACAGTCTGTTTCTTGCACAATTTGCTGTCTCCAAGCCTAAGCAGCAGAGCCTTGTTCCAGAAATACATTTGTAGGCACCACCTTCACACTAAGAAAACTGCACTTTGTGTCTCTTTCTCAGCTGGCTGTGTGGTTTTGCAGTCTCTTTTAACAGTGTTTCTTGGACCTCTCACCATTCCTAGAGTAAGCATCTTGTACCCCAGGAAGAGTCTTTACTCAAAGACAAATTGTGTTACCAAATGGTTACGAAATAGGCTGAAGAAGCCATTGTAAAAAGAAGAAGAAAGCAGAAAAAGAAGAAAGATATATAGCTGCAGCAGGAGACACGATACAGTGGTGATACACAAAATTGAAACCTCAGTGGATAAAAGGCAAGAACTTACAAAACAGCCAAGTGTGTTGTGGCACACACCAACTCTAGAATAAATTTTTATCAGCCATTCACTTGAAATACTTTCAACTCGTTTAGCAGCCTAATGCTTCTACGCCTCAGTGCAAATCTCTTGAATACCATTAGCATTATTCAACATTCTGCATCTAATTTATTGAGCTTCTTTGCTATGGGATATTAAACAAAATAATCTTGCATTAGACATAATTAGAACGTGACTAAATTAATTTCTGTAATGCTGATTATAAGGGATAACTGCAAAAGCAATTCACACCTTGGTGCTGCAGAACCAATATGATGCTTCAGTCAGCTCGCAGTGTACAAGGTACACCGTGCATAGACTGCCATGAACAAGCACCACAATTTGCAAAATACTAACAGAAAGCGTGCCTGCTGACTTTCAGAGTAGCAATTTACAGTGTTTCATAATAGACTATGATAATGTAATCACAGACTGCTGTAATTGCACTAAATTTGATCATCAAATTCGTGGCTCTTCCTTTGTGCACCCAACCAGCCATTTCATCCTAGAAGGCAAACACCTTGGGCCAGCAGGAATTGCCCTTGTGACTCTCTTAATCTTTCCCTTTGTGCACTAGAGATGGATTCCAAAGGCACATGCAGCTCCATGATTCTTTTGGAGGATGAGAGAAGTTTGATGAACCAACAGTTCCCCCCATCCTCCACCTCACCTCTGTTAAAAATGGGAACAACAGCCTCAACCCACTTGTCAGGGACCTCCTCAATGCCAATGCTGTCACACTGGGCAGCATGTGTGCACAAGTCCTGTGCAGCCCCTTGGTTAGGAGGTGACTTCAGAGCTCTGCACTCCAGTTTCAAACTCAGTTGCTGGCAATTCCCTCAGAGAGGATGCTGGTACACACTGAAAACGGAAGCAGGCTTTGCCTGTGGAGACTGAGGGGGAAAAATAAATCAAGTATTTCTGCCCTTTCCATATGCATCAGTGGGTTGTCATCCTCACCCACCAACACAAAGGGAGCTGCAGGGATTTCTGTACAGATGGTGCTGTTTACTCTAGCACCATGAATAAACCATCTCAATTAGGCACTGATGTAAGCACTGCTGAAATAGCTTACATTTGTCTTGATTTTGTTGAAATGTAATTCTTCAAAGAGAACTGGGCAGTCATCCCTCACCCTTTCATCAACCCAAACCAATGGGCAAACACAAAGGTTAATCACAAATGTGAAGAACAACCAGCTGCACAACCCCGTGTGAAAAAGACTGATGTTCAACAAAATATGTAACCTGACACACTCTGAAAACATATTTTTTACCTGGGCTATAACTTTTTCTCCAGAGGACAGGAAGGGACATGCTGCATTACAACAGGCTGGTGACTTTTCAGTTCCAGCTGTGCCAAACAGATGGAACAGTTCCAGAGCAGCAGGAACATCGCTGGTTGTAAGAAAATAATGTCATGGCTATGTTTTTCAGTGAGCTATACTTACAGAATCCTTTTGAGGCATGTGAATCTGAACAACCCTCAAAAAGTGTTTGGAGTTCTAATGAATGAGTTGCAAAATTCTTGTCTCATTCTGAGACCAATATTGGGCGATTCAGAAGCAGTAAGTGATAGATCTTCAGCTGTGTAGCTGTAAGGCAACTCTCAGCTAGGCTACAGGCAAATAAAAAAGGGTGAGGGAACACTCTGGACTAAGGTAAGTAGGTGAGTTTTCTTTTTTTTTTTTTTCAGTCTCTACAAAAATAGCAACTGAGTGAGGATTCTGCAAGTATTTTATTCTACCTCATTCTATGGGTGATTTCAGGTAACTGCAAAACACCAAGGTGATCTGACCCTTCAGGGTGAGGACCTTTAAAACACTCATAATCTAACAGTCATAGAGCCAGCACATCTTTTAACACGCTGGATAGTCAGGGAAGCAGTATGTAATTCCACTTGGCCACAAAAGCTGTTTCACAAACCATCAGTGGAGGAAAGTAATTTTTCAGAGAATGCTACTAAACAGCAAAGCTCTGTGATGTGCAACAAGCATCAGAGAGTTCATTTAATCCTTCTGGGGAACACAGAATCACAGAATAGAAGACATAACAGTCAGGGTAGAAAAATCTTGGTTATTTTATCTTTCATTTTGCTTTCCTCAATTCACCACTGCTTCACAAAAAGAAAAGCAGAGGGTTAAGGACAGGTAATGACAGCATTTTGGTCTCCTCTAACACATATTGCAAACACATCAAAAAGTAAAGGATGCCAGTCCTTTCACTGGCATCAAATAAGACGCTGGTTGGATTCTTCATCTCTAAAAAGGTAAATTACTTTTATTAAAAGATAATTTTTCATAAAACACACAGTTCTTAAGATACAAATGGTGATGTGGTGAGAAGATTAATGTACAATACTTGGGAAACATCAGACAACACAGTAAAGTACTTATATAATATAATAGTGATCCTTGAACAATGCTAAACTCCTTCACAGGAGTTTGAAACAGAGCACATTAACAGAGTTCAAATATGCCAACAAACACCTGACTTTTCTAATTCACAGAATGCAAATTAGTATCTTTCAGTGTCCTTACTCCAGGACTGCAACACTGGCAGCATGAGAACTTGCACAGATAGATCTTTCCTATATTTTTCTGGAAGAAGTAAGAGTTAAATTTGAAATGTACAAAATGTTGGAGTGCTTAAGTCAGAGGTATAGGTTGGCTACTGAACAATGTAGTCAATGTAAACACTGGTATCCATCTACTCTGTCTTGCATGCCTCATAATACCTCTATTTTTACTTGAATGAAAAAGGAAAGCAAGGACTACTGAAATTGAAGGTTTGGAGAAGAGCAACGTTCACTGTGCAGCATCTGAATCCACCCAGTAGCAAATTCAGGTAGCAAGGTCCAACTACCAGTCTCAAAACAACCTGGACTACCAAATGAGTCTGGAAAAAATAACAGTCCAAAGAAAACAGTGGAAGTGCAGAGAGCCTAACCTGACAGGACTGCTTTGTGCAAGAGTTGCTGAGAGCAGCAGCTGCACTCAGGAACCAGGAGCTGAGAAAATCGTGGTGGAAAGGAAGCACAGGAACAGAGGTGGGGACGGGCTTGAGGGGAAGCTGGAAGGAGTGCTGTGTCACACAGAGTAACACAGAGAATTTTAACAGCAAGCTGCTACTCAGAGCTAGCTTCAGATGGGCTTGGCATTGTGTAAGAATGGTAAAATCCCCAGTAGCTGCTGTGCTTGGAAGAAAACCTAGAGTTAACATGACAATCCCTTCACCCATCTAGCATTTCTCCACATCCTATTGCATAAGCCATTACAAGAGCACCATGCTAATGTGAGTTCTTATGGGCAACAAAGCCCAAATTATCAAATTCAGTTTCCATGTGTATTACCACTTGTAATCAACAATTTTTGACTAATATCACAAAATACTGACCTTTTCTGTCTCAGGCAAAGGAATAATACAGGAAACAGCAGGTGAAGTATCTACTTTCATCCACTAACAGGAGGAAATTACTTTTTATTTTTGAAGAAGTTTTTTATTAACAGCAAGTTATTCATCATTTTGATGTGAGGTGAAGAGGACAAAATAAAAGACCAAGAACACGAAGCAATCAGAACTACTGGTGGAAGACTCTACAGCTCTAATAATAGTAAAACACCCCTGAAATAGCAGTGATGAGTAGAAATGTTGAGAAAAAGACAAGAATAAAGAAGGTGAGATATCACTCACATTTAAATACTATATTCTGAAGGAAGTTATTGAAGTCCTCCAGGTGGACTTCAAACATGTATGTGCATAAGAAACTGCATTAAACACATTTAATGATGTCATACAGGACTGCAAACATCATGTCAACTGTGTTATACATACACTGCTCACAAAAATTATCCTGATGTTTCTGTTTTAAGAATATAGCCTGTTTGGCAGTTTTTCCTTATGACTACATCAAGCAGACCATGAAAATGGAAGGGGAAAAAACCTCCTACTCTACAATCCTTACAGGTGTTGTAGACAAATCTTGTACATACAGATTTAAACATCTGTGCCCAGAAAGGGCTCTTGGATGTCAGTGAAAAAGCAGACATGTGCACTCAGTAAAATAAAGTATGTCTTTTGTGAGTAGAAACCCTTTTACCACTGCTCTGAGGCTAAGCCTGTGAAGCATGAAGACTAGAGCACAACTGATATTTCTCACATTCAAGGAGAGGCACACAACGTTAGAAGATAGCAGGTCTGGAGTATATAAACAGAAATACATTATTCCCGTTAACTAAATTGTAGGCCCCATTACTACAGGATGTTGTGAAGGATAAATGGGTTCTAAAAGAGATTAGATGAACTCACAGAGAACAAAAGGTCTGTCACAGAACATTAAACACAACTGTCAGGCTACAGCTGGGTCACAGAGATCTAATTGCTGTCTGCTGAAAGGTGCTCTGATATGCCTGAGAAACAATCACTTTATACACATCCAGGCTGCTGTACTACAGCTCTTCCTTCCTCCAGCTGGAGACAGAACAGTGGGCTTGTCAGACCCTTCCTCTGATCCAACATGAAAGTTCTTTATCCACTCTTCCTTCTTCCACAGAGGCAGGTCCGCAAATACTGCCTTATTGACCTTTGAACATTGTGCTTTATTCAGAAAATTATTCTGTAAGATCCTCTAAAGGAGTTACAGTAACACCTGCAAGCTGAGAGGTTCATTATGTATTACACTGACATTTAAGGTATTTTGGACAACTTCAGATCAATCCAATAAAATTGGGAGCAATGGGTCGCCAAGAACCGCATCACCAGAAACAAATAATTCTGTGTACAAAGGACTTTCTTAAACCTCAGCAGCAAACTTCATAGTGTGTACACGATGGCTTCAGACTCAAGGACAGTAGGTCCAAACTGGACATGAAGAGGGAATTTATCCCTGTGACAATGGTGAGACACCATGACCAAGAGAAGCTGTGGATGCCCCATCCCTGGAAGTGTCCAGTCAGGCTGGAAGGGGCTCTGATCAACCTGGCCTAGTGAAAGGTGCTCCAGCCCATGGCAGGGGGCTGGAAGTGGATGATCTTTAAGGTCCCTTTCAACCCAAGCCCTTCTATTGTTGTCTGATTCTACATTTGCAGATAATTTGTTCCAGTACACATAATTAAAAGGGGTTTAATGTGATGGCATTAAAAAAAAAACAACAGCTATGCAGTACCTCTGACCCACACTATTGCTTCAGTCTTCTATCAAATGCAATGAATCACCTTTCAAGTTTGCTCATTGAAATTGCACATATTTATGTAAGTTAATCTGTTGGTCTGTGTAGTAGCTTAAGCATGAGAAATACAGCAAAGGTCTTGTTCAGGAGATTCTTCTCCTGGAAGGAAGTACTCTCAAGCAGCAAACTTCAAGATAATTTCACTCATGGGGTCCCTAACAATGCCCAAATGTTATGGTTTGAAACCTAAATATCAATTTGTAAAAAAACCCATCTGCTTTAATTAAAAATTCCTCAAAACAAAGCTTTTTTTTTAGTAATCTTTCCTCCTTTTCCTTGAGAAAATAAATCATTTTCATATGAAACTGGGCCTCCCAAAAATCTGGGGTTTTTTTGTTCAGTTTGGTACTCGGGTTTTTAGGGGTTTTTTTTTGAAGTTCAATCACTGCTAGTACAGCTGGAAATCTTTGCCTTCAGAAATAAATGTCTGCAAAAGTGAGAAGACAACTGATTTTTACAACCATCATAAAGCGCTCCAATTGCAGAGGAACACAATTTTTAGATTAATTTCCTTTAAATTATTGCTTATAAAGTGTTAACAATTAAGACTTTTTGTTTTATTTTTGCATCAGCCATGACTTTATTAAGAACAATATAGTTTTTGGCCTCCTACACAGAAGTTACATGCCCACTTCTTCTTTTTCCCCGCAAGTCATTTCTTCGTGGCGAACTACGCTTTATGTAGCCATAGAATCAGAAAATCATTGAACGGCTTGGGTTGGAAGGAACTTTAAAGATCATCTACTTTCAACCCCCTGCTCTGGGCAGGGGCACCTTCCACAAGGCCAGGCTGCTCAGAGCCTTGAATCCAAATGTCTGTCCACTGGCAGCACAGACCAACACAACAAATACTTCAGCTGCACCCAGCAATTTCTTCTCCAACTGAAGTGAACAAAAATAGGCAGTTATGCATGCTCTAAAATACTCTGCCATATGTAGATGTATAAAATACAGCACCAGAAGAAGCACTGGAACAGGATGGTGGAATCACCATCCCTGGAAGTACTCAAAAAAAAGAGTAGTCTGGCACTTAGTGATATGGCTTAGTGGGCAGGGTGGTAATCCAGCAGAACGTTGGACCTGATGGGCTTGGAGATATTTTCCAACCTTAATGATTCTACAATTCCAAGACCCACTATGATTTTTGGAATACAGTATTTTTGGTAATAAATTGTACTGTTCCTCTGAGGGAAATCTTATGCAGACAAAACCCTGAAGTATTTTACAGCAAAGCACTTTTCATGTATGTTAAAACACACAGACTCTGATTGAAGAGACCCCGCAAGTGAATCCAAGTTTCCTCAAGTTGCATTGACAATTTGGATAATTCTTCCAAGAGTTTTGGCTCCGATGAGAGACTCTTAAGATGTAACTGAAAATGAAAACAAGCAGATAGTGACACAAATACAGATTAAAAAATTAAAAGACTGTTTTCCCCACCCAATTCCAATACTTTGCTTTCAGGAAATGTCCAAAATAGGGAAAAGACCCTTTTCTTTCAACTAATTTCCTCTATTTAATACTGCTCCCCTTTTGCTAGTCTTTACAAGCCATTTTTCATGTTCTAGATGGGATAAGGCAGTAAAGTGTCTTAAACATGCTATATTTTTACTAGATCATCTTCGGACAAGGCTGCTGAATCTATTCCCATCACACACTTCCCTAGAGGGTAACTTTCTCCACTTCCTGACCTGCATTACAAATTCCTCTTTAGGCTAGAAAGGCCTAAAGATGTGCTAAGGTCAATCAGGATGATTATTTTAATTATCCATGTTGCACACATCAAGAAGAATGATGCCAGCACACACTATAGGGATAGAGATGGATGAGCTCTCCTTATGTGACAAACAGCAACCTTACTAAAACAGAAATAAGAGAAACCTTCTGAACTTGCAGCAACTATTACCATTTAATGGATGAAATATTTATTTTCCAGGCTACAGTTTAAATATCTAGGAGCATTGATACTGACCTTTAGTCTGAAAGACAGTAGGTTCAGCCTGGATACTAGACAAAATTCTTTACTCTGAATGTAGTGAGGCACTGGAACATGTTACCCAGAGAAGCTGTGTATGCCCTGGTATTACATGTGTCTGAATGTTTATAACAATGTTTTCCAAGTAAACTGTTATTAATTGCTTTCACATTATTTCATATATCAGAGTATCTAAAACACTTGTGCTTCAGGAGTGTTTCAATCTTCTGCAGAACCACTTTGTCTCTAGGAGTAACTGTTACTGTGCTTAACTTACAAACACCCTGGAATAATTTCATTAGCTCTGTGATATTCGACAAGTAATACAAGAAAGGCAGCCCACTGACATGGAAAGCAGGTCAGGCTTGCAAAGTCTAGTGATAAATCCAACAAAATGTCTAATTTATTTCCCAACCATTGTGTGCTAAATTCTTTGCTTACTTAAGACATAGCATACCTTAGCTTAACAATTAACAACTACTAAGAAGTTAGGAATGTTACAAAAAAAATAAAACCAATTCTAAGTAAGGAATACAAAACCAAAACCTGCCTGGCAGGGCCCCCTTCATAACACCTTTTATTTTGCAAGTTTTTCTTGATTGTCACCAAATGAGTTGCCAAATCTTCCAAAATATTCAGTTGGACGTTTTAAAACCATTCTCAACCAAAATCACTTCAGATAATTCGAGCAGACAATTTATACCTTTTTACAGTATAACTGTTATTTTAAATAGGACTAAAGTAAATTTCGTAAGAAAATTGTTACCTTTAAAAACAGTGCCAGGTATGCCTGAGCGAGTTCAAAGTTGTACTTCTTGTTCAGCATCATCCCAATCATTCTCAGAAAGCTCAGCATCACCTCCATTGAGCCCCCACCTTCAGGGGCCAAACCCCGCAGCTCCACCTCAATATTAGATGGTCCCAAGCTTTTCAGTAAGTCAAGTGGAGCTCTATCTGTGTTAGAACATTGGGGAACACAATGTCAGCAATATCTGCAAAACAGATCCTTCACAAGACAGGCTTACTCTAAAATTCTTAAGCAGTGACTCTGAATTTCAAGTTTTTACTGTTTCCTTACATTTTTGTTTTCAACAAAATGTCTCCCTGTCTTTAATTTACTGTCCCACCACATACTAAAAATACAGATTCACTTTATTTGTAATTGAATAATACAAGTTACATCTTTGTATTTGTTTCAATTTTCCCCCCCTTCTGTCTTCTAAGTTAAACAAAATTTCTAATTAACCACATAACACTGTCATTTCACATCTCTTGGAAGGAAGAATGTATATAATTGAGAATTTGAGCTGTTAACTGTGAATATACTCTGAAAGATGGAGAGAACTATTTTTACTAGGCATCTTTACTCTAGCTGACATTAAACAAAACGAGACACCTTCTGGTGCATCTAACAAAATTATTACTTTTGTTAAGTGAACGCCTGGAGGGTACTACAGGAAAATCTTTTTCACAGTAGAAATACACGCAATTTACAAACTTTCTTCCTCTTCATAACTGTTCCTTCTCAGGACTTCTACCATCCTACCTGATGACCTATGAGGATTCCAAGTATTTGCTTTAAAAAGGAAGCAGCAAAAATATGTTTGGTTGTAAAAATGCAACTGATAGTTATAACATTTTAAAAACATATGCGATTAATATTTCTTTTGCTAAGAAGTTGCTAAGACCAACTTCATGGTAACTAATGGTATTAGGCATTGGTTAATATTCCTCAGGTGGTATAAGCCAATATTTGATTCCTAAAAAAATAATTAGTTAGTCCTGAATATAACTGATTTTAACAGTACTAAACAGATGCATTAAATAGCTTTTTTATGACATTAAACAAACGAAGCATGCAACATGTTGTGAGGTTGATACACCAACAACACGGAAAAGGCTGCAGCTCAATCTGTGCTCAACCTTCACACCTGACCCGAGGTGTGAAGCCCTGTTTCCACCCCAACAGTAAGCCAGCATGGTTTCTAGCAGGATTCTCCCAATTTGCATGGTCCAGTCACGTTTACAAGAGATGGCTGAAAGCAAAGAGCCATGCTCCCCATCCATCAGCAGCCGGGATCGCCGGGCTCCTGGATCGTGGCTGTGGCACAGACCTGGGGCACACCTGCCTTAGAGCAGAGGTGGCTGAGGCAGGTCCACGTGTCCAAGAGTGCACTTGCTCCCTGGCAGAGCCAGCTCCACAAGGTTTTTAAACATTCACCTCTTCTGAGCGGCTCTGAGGCACTTCAACAGAACACTGCCAATCGAAATACTACAAGTGAGGCAGAAGAACACCCCTTGTTTGTGACAGATAATGAAGTTCTGCACACAAAACATTTTAAGTGTGCTTGAGTAAGGCAGTCATCTCAAGAGAGTTTAAGCAGGGGTAGAAGAATTCCTCACAGAACTGCTCTGTGGACAAGCCACTGTCCGTTTACATTTCCAAGTGGGATATATTAGCACAATTTAAAAAAATCTGAGTTTCAATGATTGTGTAGCATCACAAGAAAAACGTGAAAAACAGCTGGTGCATTCCGCAGGTTGTTTAAGTGATTAGATTTCAAAATATACTGAATGCTCAAAGAAATCCAACACCTTATTTTTGTAACATTTATTTCTTCCTATGCTTTAAATTAGAAGGCAATGAATTAACACTGTAAGTTCACTGCCTGGTGGAGTAACCCTTGAAAGGAGAATTTGCTAGGCACATTATGCTTTTCATGTTTCAGTGAATCACCAGACTATTCCTTTCAAATAGGACTGTTCCAAATCCATCATTTCCTTTTTCCTTCCTTTCCCCAGAAATAATGCATAGCACCTTTTCTAGGTGATATCATCAGTTTTCAAAACAGGTGAATGATCTTAGGAACCCAAACCTCTTTCTCCATCAGGGTTTTAGCCAGAATTGGGTTCCATGCTGCAGACAAGCTGCAGTACCAATGGATCTTTGTTCTAGTGTGGCTATCTGTGTATTAGGTATTATACTGTACTATGAGTATTTTTTCTCTCACATCTGTTACAATTCTGACTTTAGAAATCACCTATGTATCAAAATAAAAGCAGCATCAACATTTTTAGTGAAATATTTCATTAACTTACATTCATTGGTGCTCAGGGCTTCTTCAAGATGAATGTAGAAATCAGATTTCTGCGCCAGTATCCCAAGATTTACCACCTTTGACTAGACCACAAGAGCACAGCAGTGTGTCCATGAATATGCAAAACCCATTTTGACAACTCAATTACATTATTTTTCTATTGAGAAAATAAGACTTTGAGAAATAAAGCAATAATACAAAGAGTAAAAACTGGTTCTTTAAAGTCTTGCGATTTTAACCCAACATTTGAGATTTCTTTTAAAGTACACTACATAAACACAATTACATGATTCTTGTCTTTACCTGTGTATCATTTTCCTCCTCTGGTGGAATGTATCGGGGTATGAGACCAGGAAGTGTTGGGATGAAAAAAGGTGCTGACTTTGGAACCTTTGGTGGCTCTCTTGGTTTATTTTTTTTCTGTTGATTAGATATTTGAATTAGAATCATTATCATCATAGTAAGACCATGTGGGAATATTTTGTTTGTCAGGAGTTTCCTTTATAAATATATTATGAAAACTCTTAAAAACTAACTGAAAAGTAAATATACAAGTAAAATCCTTTACCACTAATCATGAAGGTACTATTCAGCAGAAAAACAGCCCCTGTCCCAAATCCCAGGAACTGTGAAAAGCATCACATAGACTTCTAGTGCAAAATCTTGAAAAACACTTGAAAAGCAGGCTCAAGTTCCATAAGCAGGTAATGCATTTTGTATAAACAGGGCAAATATATGGATGTATGCTATTTTTTGCAGTTTCAGTACCTTGATAATATCAAGGTTGAGGAGATTTTTCCACCTTGATTCCGGTAACAAGGAAAGGGTCACCAGCTGCTCTCCCAATTGCTCAGGTGAGACATATTCTATCATTTCATCACATGGCTCTTCGTCTCCTGACACATCCACATCTTGAGAAACAGATATCTTTTATGAACATTCATACTCCACACCCATTTTTTAAAAAATCAAGCCCAACACTTTTTTTTTTTGCAATTTTTGAATAACAAATGCATAATAGTTATAGACACAGGTGCTAACATAACATTGAGCTAAAAAGCTACAGAAACAACCTATATTAGGCTTATGAAATAATTAATAATTTTAAAAGATTATAGCTAAGATGTAGAATTTAAGAAATAAATTTTTAATGACCGATATTTGTCCACTTTGACTGAAGTTATATAAAAGCAGTTCACAGATTTATTAAAGAAAACAAAATTTTGACAGTAATCTGTTGCTCTTTCTGAATAAATATATACACAGTAATTTTAGTTCTACATTATAAAGCTGTGAAATCCTTGCATTTAGATCCTTGCACCATATTCACTACCTCATCACAACCTCTTCATAATATGACTGGAGTGGGACATAAAAATGAAGAAAAGCTCAACATTAAAGCACAACGTCCCACAAGAAAAGTTATAATATCAGTCACTCGATTTTCTCTTCATTTCCTGTCTGATCTTGACCAAACTTGTCTGCTTTCCTTTCTTTTTGTAAAATATTACTTGGCTAAAACAATGAGCAGCCCTTAGCATCTGAACAGGAACTTTACACTTGCTGAAGACACAAAGTGGATTAAAGCTTTCAGGACAAAAACATTCAAAGCTCTGGGATGAATTCCTGTCTCCCCAGTTTGGGTCCGTAGAGCAAGCAGGTGCTTGCTCTTCTAGTGGCCAGCAGCTAGGTGTGCTTCTCCTCCAGATGGAGATGCAAATGCAGGCATTCCAAACTTGGGCAGACAAGATCTCCACCTAGAGGACTTCTGATGCACAATCACTTCTACTAATTCACCAAAAAATTCCACTTAGGTCTTTCTTTCCTTGGGCACAGGCACACGCCAGGTCAGCTGAGGCCAGTTCTCATGCCAACAAGATATTCACAAGGAACCTGTGGCATACAAGGAGGGGAGCAAGCTGCAAGGGAAAAACAAAAAGCACTTTGATCTGAGGGTTACCTTGCATGGGGCAGGCGCTGGGGAGTGCCACCAAAGATGGTTCATAATCTGCAGGAAGGGGCCGTAATGACACGAGTGAATACAAAGAACGGTTTGACCTGAAAAAACAAGACAGGCATTTTAAAAGCCATCTCCAGATGAATGGGAACAAGTACTTCAGGCATAATTTGTACTGCAGTCTAATACTGCTGCAGCATGGCAATTCACCAGGCTCTATTCAAGATGAGCTCTCCTCATCTACCAGATAAGCAGGAAATGAAGTGTGGCAATAGACTCACCTGAATATCTGAAATATAAATGTTCAAGTATTACTGCCAATATAATAAGAACATAATAATAGGCTGCAGGACCTCAATGTTCTTCTTGAAGTGAGGGCCCCGAACTAAACACAAAAGTGTGCCCAGGAGAGGGGCAATAACTGATGGCCAAAAAGAGTATTTACCTGTGCCAGTGTTCCACCACCCTCACAATCCAGCATTTCTTTTTCCATCTGTAATGTACATCTATCTTCTTAAGTTTGAAGCCATTCCCCCTTTTCCTGTCACTCCAGGCCCACGTCCAAAGCCCCTCCCCAGCCCTCCTGGAGCCCCCTTAGGCTGCAAAGTCTCCCCAGAGCCTTCTCCAGGCTGAACACATTATGCAAATATAAATTATTCATTCTGCTGTCACAGGATTTTAGGGTAATACTCTTAGAAAATTTTCTTCAGGTTTGAAACATGCACACAAATAATTGTGGCAAATTGCTTCTTTTGTCAATATAAACTAGGGCTAGGTAAAAACATCTGTTGTTATTCACAAGAAAGCACTTTCACTAAACCACAGGAAGGCCCAACAACTGAACGTTCCTCAGACAAAACTACAGCAACCTATAAACCCTGAAATCATCTGTCAGCTAAATGGGAAAAAGACCCAAGCCATTTTAACAGTGTGTTACTTCAGCACTGAACCTGAACAGCCATTTATTTTTAAGCTGTATCAGGAGGAAAGAGAACAAAACCACATTTTACTTCTGTCTTCATTTATCACTAATGCAGAGAAATAATCTCAACTTTCCTATACTGCTCAGAAGTTTGAGACAACACCGTACAGCAGGACAAGAAAAGCACTTCAGAAAGAAGCACTATTTGAGAAAAGATATTCCAAAGCAGAGGGGGGAATGGAGTCTAGGAAAAGCTTTACGAATGGAATAACAGGAACTCTTAAGAGTAAGAAACATTCAGAAAAAAGAGATAGTTTAAACTATATGAATAAGAAATTTAACTGTGGAAATTTCATGACTTAGAAATCAGAGAAATATAGAACACCTGTCCTAATTAGAACCAGCGAACACAAAACACTGGAGATGATACTTCACAGGGTAATTCTCCATTTGCAATAAAGGTGATTAAAAGAACTCTGTCCCATCCTAAATTCTAAGTAGAAACAGATTACATACTCACCACAAATAAATTCCAAGATCATCCACATGTGCTGAAGCCAGAAAATCTCCTGTAGGGGACATAGTAAGGCTCACAGCTGCAGAGTCTACCAAAAAACAATCTATGAGACTATGGAGAAAAAAAAACAAACAAAAAACCAGAGAAATTATCAACAAGATAAACTTATTTATCCGTACACATCTGAATTACAGCTGAATGCAAGCAGGCCACAAGAAGTATGGACACAAATCAGGGTAGCAGAAAAATCCAAATACATTATATAAATTAAGCAAGTGAACAGCACTGTGCTGTTCAAACCCCTTGTCTCTACAAAATATTCTAAAATCAGATAAAGCTGATGCCTCCTTAGACATCTGCACCTGGAGAATATGTGATGAAGCAGTCAAGTCCTTATGCCTAACAAAACTTCTACTGGCCATAAATTCTGAATTTCCATTTAGCCCCAGCTGCTCAGACTGACAATTCCTGCTCTCAGCACACTTCATGTACACCTGGTTAATACTAGCACTAAAATAAAATAAATAATAAATAAATAAAATAAATAATAAATAAAATAAAACTGTACAATGTGAAGTTTGATTATCTGCAGCAGTTTTGGCATTACCATATCTTCAGCCTGATAAACCATTCCTTGATCATTTTCTTCATGTTTGCATAAAATTGAAAAAATACCATGTAAAAACAAAGTTAAAATATAACTATAATAACACTATAGTAACATGTTATCATGCAACTATTTTAACAAAGAGACATTTAAGTTCTGGATGATGCACTCTCTAGCAGACTTCCACTCAAGCCCAGCTTGACAGCATTGCTTGTCTCTTGCTGAAATACAAATTTCAGTCACTTTATATTTTAAGTTAAAGTTTAATTTGACAACTAGTTCACCAAGAGAAACAAAAAGAACAAAGTGTGAATACTTTGTTCTTGTTTACAGCTTTACAGCCCTGTGCTGTTCACTAACCATAGAAAAAATATTGATATAACACAGAAGTTTAAAACACAAAATCTTGTGGGCACATATTTTCTTAGCTACTGAGCACTCCTGTGATGGTTTGAGAGAGCATGTCAAAAACAAAAGCCTTTTTCCCCTGGAGTGTTTTACTCCCTATGCATGTTCTTAGACAGATGCTGCAAATCTCAGGTCAGAGAAAAATCATTCATCACATTCAATATAAAATATATAAATACTAAACCCATAAATCCCAAACTTTTATCAGATACATTTTGTACACAGTGCACAATGGTGAGAAAAATTTACCCTAAAAACTTTCTCCTAGTTTCAAATCCATCTTTTTATGACAATCCTTACCTGAGAAATTCTGTTCAATAAATCAACCACAAAGAGCTCCAAAACAAATTTATCAAGAAATTAAGTTTTTCTACTTACTGAACTTACATAATGATTAAAATTACTGGCTTGGGGGAAGGAGAGATCAATCTACTAGAGGAAATAAGACACTCTTGTATTTTTTACACAAAAAGCTAAATGAATCCTGCCTTGGGGCTGAAGGCCCTTATGTTCCTGCCTACACTGCAAAACTGCAACAATGGAAAGCAGAATGCTGAGCTCATGCTTAACAGGTCTCCTCTGGTTTTTCTCAACTACTTCATCCATGAACAGTCAGCTCATACCCCTGATTCCTCAATTTGTCTATGCAAGCTGCACAGCAGAAAGAAATATAGGCATAAGGCCTGGGCTCCTGCTTGTAACTTTCTGTACACAAAGTTGTCATTTTTCCCCACTTTTAAAAAAGTTCTGTGTTAAAAACACACACTAGGAAGACCTGCACTGCATTACATATGGACAGTTAAGCACCACTCCCAAGAAAAAACAGATGTCCAGTTAATAGATGTCAGGCCATTTATTAAAGTCAGTTGGTAATTTTTGTAATGTTAGATTCTAGAAACATGTTCTCCATATTTTTATAAGAACAATACCAAAGCTGAGGCTTTAGAATACACAGTCCATGAGATGTTTTCTCTATTTATGAGCCACAGAGGTAAAGCAAGCATCAAGTCATTTATTAAAAGTTGTTCCTCCTTTTCAATACACTCCTCTGCCTATAGCTATGGGAAAACCTTGCCTTTACACACTGAAAGAATAATTTAACCTAATTACATTTAAAACCAGGGTTTGTCATTTACCTGCCTAGATTTCAGCTTGGCCTGATTTCAGAGACAAGAGACAAAATATTTAATTATTTTTTACATGTCAAAGAGAACCACTGTGAGACTGCTTTTAAAAACATTATAAATAGATTCTTATTGTAGAGTATTAGGTTATTGAAGAAATGAAAACCAGAAGAAACTGATATTAGTTAATGCTGCAATTTTTTGTAGGCATGTTACTTTGCAAGGGAAAGAGTGCTAGAAAGATGAAGATCAGTGCTAATTTCCTTCCCATCTATATTGGAAAAAAGACATGTAATATCCATCCTGTCCTATTTTAGACTAGTGGCTCTCCTCCTGCAAGAACAGGCCAATAGTTTGTTGAGATGCAATGCACTTCTGGTAGTAAAATGAGAACTTTTACAAAATTATTAGTATACAAAATTATTTACCAAATTCTGTCAGCAGAAATAATCAACCAAACTGAAACCTTTCAGTTCCAGGCACAACCACCAGAGCTGCACGCTGCACAGCACTACCTTAAATTAAAAAATAAATAAATAAATAAATAAATAAAAATCTGATATGCTGCTGAAGGAATGCACTGGCAGAACGCAAAGTTACTTCTCAGCCTGTTTTTTTCCTGGGCTCCTGAACTTCTTGTGTGTACTTGCCTACTTCTCAGCCAAACTTAATTCTGGGAGAAGACTACTCACGGAGGATCACAAAAGAGTATTTTTGGCAGTTGCAAGTACAAACAAATGAAAAGTATCACTGATGCAAAGCCACGTTGTGTTGTTAAAATGAATGTAAGTGAAAACAGGCTTCTCTTTACAAAACCAGCTGGATCCAGCACTGCACTGCATCCAGCTCTGGGGCCCCCAGCACAAGACACATGAAGTTAGAGCAGCTCCAGGAAAATGACTCAAGGCCTGGAACACATTTCCTATGAGGAAAATGAGAGAGCTGCGGTGTTCTTCACCCTGGAGAACAGAAGGCTCTGGGGGAGACAACCTTGTGGCCTCTCAATACTTAAAGGGGAGCTTAGAAGGAAGACTCAGAGAGACTTTTTAACAGGGCCCATGGTGACAGAACAAAGGGCAGCAGCTTTGAACTGAAAGGCCGTGGGTTTAGATGGGATGTAGGGCAGAATTTTCTTATTATGAGGGTGGTTGAGGCACTGGAACAGGTTGCATAAACAAGCAGTGCATGGCCCAGTCCTGGAGGTGTTCGAGGCTAAGCTGGGGCTCTGAGTAACCTGATGTAGTGAGAAAAGCTCCTTTCCACATCAAGATAGCTGGACTGGATCTTTGCTTCCAACTCCAACCACTGATCCTCTGAACACCTTGCAATTCATCTTAAGCAATCTCTTGCCCTTTAGATTACAGTGCTGCTTCCAGACAAAGAACAAATTCACACTCATTCAGAGTACATGGAAACTCCAGGTGTCATCAACAGATCTCCAGGACAGTGTTATTCTGCAGACCCAGAAAAAGACACGCATTGCTGGCACTGAACACAATTAAAGTAGTGGGCAGAATTATTTTATCATGTGCAGCTTTGACTGTCACATCTGGTGACAGATAATCAAGCCAGAAAGCTTTCTGCCATTTATCAGAAAGGGGATTATTTCTTCTGCTGCATGTTTTAGAATTGACTCACCATCCAGAGGGAAGGTCCCAAGTCTTAATGGAACAGTCCATTGATGAAGTTATCAGCCAACGACCATCAGGACTGAAAGTCTACAATAAAACAGTCAATTTAATGGCACAACCAGTCAGCCAGTCCCCACAGCAGGCTCTGCCAAGATCAAAATGCTCCCTAAAACCCAGGTGAAATGGTACGGCCATAAGCCAAAACTGACAATAACACTAGTGGAAGTGAAGAACAAAACCAGAAGCTTTTTAAGAACAGGCTCAAACATAAAACACATGATGTATCTCACTGTTAGTCACAGCACTTCAGTCCTCACTTTTATGTTGATGGTAGAAACCTATTTCTAACCCTAAAGATGAGTAAGTCAAGTAAATACTATTTCATTAGCATTTATAAATAAATTTGAAACTTAAAACCATTCCAATGAATGCTACAATTAACTATTACATAAGATGTAAATAAATAAATGTGCTACATAATCTCAGATCTGTTTTCAGTTTGCTCATCTTTTTTACATACACAGCTGATATAATTTCTTTGCATTTCAGCTGAGTTTTACTCCTCAATGCAGTTTTCATTATTCCCAGTGCTTTGTTTTGTTTGATCCCCAAATCAGCTTGTTGTTATAGCCAAAAGTTATACTCAAATCCCATTAAAAAAGAGATGGCAATTTGACCACTTTACATTTCCAAACTAATGTGGCTAAAAGTGCTGTGGAGCTGAACCACAGCTTTACTGTTCAATGATTTAATACATGCAGAGGAATCCACCAGCTGTAAAATCTGTTAGGTATCTGTGTATGGCCCCTGCTACAGGAAATGAGTTAACAATTACCATGTCATTAATCCGTCCATGGTGTCCTGAGAATGTCCTGACAATCTTCCTGGTTTCTATATCCAAAGCACTAATAGTGAAGTCATCAAAGGCAATTCCCAGAATACCACTGCCAAGAAACATCAACACACATGAGAGTGAATACTCAAGAGACGAAAAATAAAAACATCCTAACATTGCTCCAGGTATCTTTTATCCTAAAAATAACAAGTCTTACATTCCTTCAGTCTAATGAAATGTTCTGTCATCCTCTGTCTACTAGTCAGTTGTATTTCAAAGCATTAGAAGTACAAATTCTAAGATATTCTAGTTAAGAACACTGGTTGTCATTCTAGAGAAGTATGTTCACCAAGCACTGTACACACGAAATAACTTCTTACCTGTCTCTGTGAAGCAGAATTCCACTTGGAGAAGAAGAAAGTTCAGTGGAATAAACCAGATCTTTCATTTTGAATTTCCAAAATTTAATTAATCCTTCACTACCAGCTGTGATTACCAGCTGGTTCAATCCATCCACAGCTACCCCTCTAATGGCCCCTTCATGTGCTGCAAATCAAGAGAAAAAAGAGCATTACTTCAGAATTTAAACTTAGCACAGAAATCAGCTGAGTGCCAAACACTATTTTGTTCATCTTTGCCTGACTACAATGAATGATCAGCAAGCATGTGACAATTTGAAAGGCACTTAGCAAGATGCTCCAGCATTCTAAGTTTTTTTTATCTCTACAGAAACCACATGGATTTCAAGTAAACACTCAGAATACAAGTAAGAAGTGCAGTTGAAGATGAGTGTTAGTTCTTATTTCTCCTTTCAGTTTGGGGAACTTTTTGTGATTGTGAGATTTGAGAGATTTTTGAATCACTTAAGGGATGCCTCCAAGAGGAGCTACCACTCCAGACAAAATTTACAGCTTCAGTTCAGGCACAAAGTCTGGGAGCTTTCCAAAGCTACTTCACACTGCAGGGTAAAGATAAGACATAGCTCCTCCAGTTTTGGATCAATTTTATTTCTTAATACATACCTAGGGCTACTAGCCAGTAAGCAAAAGTAGAAAATTCATCCCACTATAAACCAACGATTTTATAAAGAGACCACTTCATGTTTGCTAAGCTAGATGGCTTTTAGAAATCCAGTAACCTTAAGGGCTCAGCAGGACTCTTTCTTGTTTCTAACACATAAAAATTCAGATCATTAGTGCCCAAAAAACATGTATAAGAGTATGTGGGATATACATTAAATATATGTGTATGCAACTCTAAAGGAAATGTCAGGGCACAGTCACATTATGTCCTAAATTTGCAGATGGGTAATTAAAAATAACACCATATGCAAAGAGCTGGACTTGCTTAGGACTTCAATTTTCCTTCCATTTCTAAGCAGAGGTCACAAAACAGATGGGGAAATTTATCTAGGAGATGGAACCCTATAAAACAAGAAGCCAAATACTGGAAATGTGACTGTGTCAAAAAGAGTGGAGGACAGAGCATCTCATTTAAGTGCCAATCATTGTGGGAACTGACAATTTTGTTTTAAATAAAACCAAGGATATGTTAACATCAGAGCTGTTAAAATTATCAAGGATCCTATCCTTCAAGTCAGGTTTCTGACTGCAAGATAGGACAGGGCAGCATAAATAGAAAAACTGAAATGCATCCCAAAGTCAACTCAGAACCTGTGCTGAATTTTCGTGATGACAGAACACGAGATGACTGCTGTTCTGTTAAGTGCCAGTGTTCTGGAAGTTTAGGAGCTCTTACCTGTTTCTTTGCCATAATGCCCTCTGTGAATGCCAGACTGCATGTTGTACACATCCACCTGTCCAGTAGACATCCCAATTACAGCGAAGTTACCACACGAGGTAATGTCAACTGCCTTTCAAGGGAAGAAAAAGAAAATAAAAATGAAATCAACAACACAAAGCACCTATGAAAACCTTTCTTTAGGTGTCTGTCAATTTGTGAAGTTGTTAGAAGTACACAGAATATCGGGAATACAAAACACTAACACGTTTTTGGGGAAACCTGCACAAAACAAACAAATTACATCTCAAGAAAGCAGAGGGAGAAGCTCTTAAAATGAACAAATAGTCAACATGTAATAAATATGGCAATGCATGTTTGTGAAAGATAATGAAATCCTAGCTTAGTGAAATCCATCAGAAGCCATAGGTATCAGCACTGTAAACTAAGTAATAAAGACTGCCACAAAATCTGTCCTTAAGACAAACTGTAAGCGTGGCAACTGCATGCCTCTTTCAATGTTACCAAGGTACCCACCCAAATTAGGGTGAGGTCACAGAGAGTTCAAATAGGAAGAAACAAAGAAATAATGGTCTAGATGTCTTTGGAAAGATACAGTGCAAAGAATCCAGCAGTCAAAAGAAAACTGGATATTTACAATTTAATTTATCTGACACCTAACTACTACACAAAATGTCAAAAATCCATGTACCACAAGACACAGGAGTTGCATGAACCCCTAATAAATGAGGGGTGCCTCAGCAATTCCTCCTTAAAAAAGCTGGTAAACCTCAGCAAACATTTGTATCCCCTTCACTGTGTGTTTGACACAATAGTGTCCAGCTCAAGTCCTAAAGCATTTTTGACATAATATCCTTCTTGCAATTTGAAAATACATTTCCCTGTAATGCCAAAAAAAGCCCAGAATCTTCATCAATCTGCATTCTCCGAGTAAGTTAATCAGCACAGGCATAGAGACAAATCTATATTGCTGTGACAGAATAAAATCTACATTGCTGTGACCAACCACCTCTCTGAGCCAGAAAGTAAGTGCATTTAACCTCAATGTTTAGGGAAAAAGAATTTTGTAAGACCATAAGCATTACAAACCAGCTCCCTGGACACAATGAGCTGGCAGAAAGCATTCTGCAAGCAACTAAAACACATCTAGACCGTACTTTTTCATTCTAAGCATTACTTCTGTACCAACAGGAATCAAAATAGCACACAGTGAGAATCTGAAGAAATCTAATCCTAAATAAACTTACTGTTGCATATATGTCAATAGGTTTGTGTTTGCTGAATTCTTCTGGCCTCAGCTTGTGAGCTCCCATGGAGGTTTTCTGATAGTTCCAGGTTGTACAGGTTATATACCCCTGATGGCAGGCAACAATACCATCCCAGTCACTCTGATGTGCCACCTCTGCAAGGTAACACAGAGTCCTTTTAGAAACAGTAATTCCAAAGTCAAACTTCAGCTCTCCTGATATTTTAAAGTACCTTTGGACAGAACAGTTCATATTTAGTGTTCTTGCTGCACGCTCAAAAGGCTACCACTCAGAGATAGCACTGGGCACACAGCTGTACATGTTTAGTGCAAATAAAATGTTAAAACAAAACCTCAAACATTGTTCTGTATGTTACACTTTGTGTCTTTGCACATTTTAACCTCTGTGGATTGAAATGCAGATTTCAGTGTAAATGTTTTAAACTGGTTTAAATGGTTTAGACTGCTCAATCTGTACACATTTCCAGCTGAGTGTCTTTAACTTCTTCCTCAGCTGTTGAAGCAGCAGCAGCCACCAGACAATGTCAGGTTTAAGAGCTACATCTGCTTCACATAGCAAGATACTTCTTTTGTGTTTCCAGGAAAATTGTTTATCAAAAGCTCACTATCAAAACTTTGTAGTCAAATATGATATATGGAGATCTAAATAATGAGCAAATTGGACTTTTTTTTCCCCCTGGAAATTTAAAAAAATTGAGAGCTTGAAACTAGCTATTTCTAGAACTTAAAAGATAAAACAAGATACAAACTGGTTCATTTAACTGAACAAAGAGAACAAAAGCAACTCTAAAATGTACTTAAATAAGTGGAGGCTTTAAGTCTTCAAATACAGGCAGCTCTAATATTAATTTTAAAATTAATTAATTTTAAATATAAATCTTAAAAATATACACGTGAGAGACACATGAGACAGTCTATACCACAGAAGTCAAATGGCTCCCCAAAATTGTAAATCCAGATCTTTCAACATAGGAAACAATAAAACATCCTCAGAAGAGAAAATACCTACACTTCTGACAAAAGAGATTTCAAGTCTGAAGAGGAGGCCATTAATTCAAAGAAGCACATTTTGATGAAACAAAGATAATTGTAATTCTGTCTAAAAAAGTTAGATTCATTATTTGCATACTGAATTACAAATGAACGGATTACTCGAAATTCAGCTTTAACAAATGACTCAAATAAGTGTACTGAGGACTCAAAACCAACTGTAAGTGTAACAGCTGACAAAGCTGTCCTCAGCTGACAAAGATCCTCCTCCACCTAGCCGCTGGTTCTGCAGCCTGAAATAATACGTACATCTGAAGATTTTGGTTCCCATGCAGGAGATTTTCAAGCCAAGAGCCAGATAAGGATGATTTAACATAAAATGCCCTTTTTGAGATATTGGAACAGCTTAGCAAGTCAAATGCAATTTTTAACTGTCACTCAGTAGCTCGTGAAAGGCCACAGAATAATGTAGATATAGCATGTGCTTCCAAAACAATAGTGTTTTGAGGGTTAAAAACTGAAATTAATACATGAAGATAATATATTCACATTTAATTTGTAACCTATGTCAAGGACCACTCACCTGAAGCAAAGGCTGTAATTGGTGGAAGTGCCATCGTATCCAGCTTAAGGCCTTTCTTCTTTGATTTCTTTTTATTAATTGAACCTTAAAAATAGACATTAAGAGTCCCAGTCTCATTGCCAGAACTGATAATAATGGTTTAAAATGGACTGTTAACAAAATGCAAAGCTCCTTTTAAATTGAGAAACACTTGGCCTAAATTAACAAATCCCTGTTCCCTAGGTTTGTAGAGCTAAGAACACTAACAGACTCTGTTAAAATTCACAAAATGCTGAGCAAATCACCAGGGCTTTACATTCACAGATGAGAATTCACTACACAATCTCCTTGTTCCAGGATCTTGTGCTGAAATCCTGAGGCAAAGGTTCCCCCATCACAGCTGAAAACATGGTCCTATAGACATAGCAATAAACAGCACCCAGACCTTTCAGCAACCAAAGAATCTTGATTTCAAATTTGTGCCCAAATTCATTTTTATGCATCTTTTTAAACAGGTCCAAATACATATATAACAACATGGACAGATAGTTAAAACAAAGAATTATTTTCATCTTTCTGATCCTTCCTCTCCCAAATGAAATTGTTCCTAAGCCATGGCATGGTGTGCAAGTTGTGTCTAAGTCAAACTCTACAATGAATCAAAAGAACTCAAGCCAAGAAATAGGAATTGGCCAATAATTTAGTTAATTGAGCAGAATGGAAACAGGGTAAAAAGCTGCAATTACATATGCTGAAATGTCAGCTACTGTTTATACATTTTTAACACAAAAATCATGCACAGTATTCCCCACAGTGAAGTAACATGCACTGCCAGGATCAGAAATCTCTTCCAAAGTATAATCAAATATGAGAGTACACTTATTGCAGGAAGGACTGAGTTTGCAGAATAAGGTGACTAGGTTTTATAGAACAGTTTGCAGAATAAGGTGATTAGGTTTCATGTAACATTTGAAGTGAAAGTAAGGCCTGACTAATGTTTACATAAATGCTTTTCTGGCCTTCTTTTCACCCATGTTTGACTGAGATACTTACCACGTCCTAAACTTTTATTGAACTTTTCATGCACAGTTGAAAAAGATTGCAATGTTCCATCTTGACCTAAGAAAGTATAAGCACAGAGCAGTGAAAGGCAAAAATCAACTTTACTCATAAGCTATTTGAGCAAGAAAATTAAAAGGTAAGGAATAAGCAACTTCAAACACTGTCATAAGGTATTTACTAAAAATTCTGGTCCTATCACCTAAGTGTTCTGGGGTTAAACATGGTCTGGTCTGGCACTTCCCTCTCCTAAGGGGTCTTTTTATATATTCTAGTTTCTAAGGAAGGACAGTCACTTATGCATTTTTACACTTTTAGATTATTATCTTAGTAAAAAGCAACCTTGAAAATACATATTACAGATACCAGTATGCTGCAATATATTATAAAGACAGTGCAAGCCACAAAACTTGATCAAACTAGTGGAAAAAGTAGTTACTAAAAATTAGTTACTAAATGCATAATTTTTCCCCTGCCACAACCAAATTTTTTGGGTTGTTACAGGTTTCTTTCTGACCAGCTAATACGTGCTCAGAAGACAACAAAACCATTTTTAATCATCAAATATAAACCATTTTTATTCATCAAATATAAAAATATGGATGATAAGAGTAGCTCCTTTGCTATTCTGCTTTCAAGTACTCTTCAGCTCGCTGATGTGTTACCCTAGGGAAACACTAGCTCCCTACTAGAGTAGGAAAACTCTAGTGAAACACCACTTCGTTACAGTAATAAATTATGCTGTTTATGTTAGCTACTTACTGTGTTTCATAAACACATTATACAACACTTGAAATATAATCTGGTGCATTAATAAAACAAAGATACTTAGCTCTGGATGTTTTTTCTATCACAGCAGGAAACCAGACTGAAGAAGAATGGAGATCCATACCTGCACTAAGGATTTGCTCTCCGTTTTGCCCGTGGTATCTGATTTTTGTTGGTGGGGCACTGTGTCCCATTCGGCTTCTCAGTACACGACCTGTACCACCAGGCCCATCAAAAATCCAAACCTGCACCCCAAAATAAGCAGAAAAAAACCCAGGCTGATAAACACTGCCTTGCCAATAGTTGCACCTCTTGTCAGCAGAACACGTTTATCTGAGAGCTGGTGCAGCCAACTTCACACACTGGCTTTCAGCCTTAACCCTCACACTTTGAAGTTTCCATCACATCACCTTATTTGTTTCCTGCTGTTCATTCTGCCCTTCCACAAAAGCCTAGTGGCATCAGAAGACATGCACCAGAAGGGACTTTTATCAGCAGCAACTGCTTATGGTCCAAAACATCATCAAAACGGATCAAGATTTAAGAGAATACTGGGATATAAAGTGTGGTTCTGGAAATGTGGATCCAAAGCTTTGTTCTTCAAGGGTACTACAAAGCAGTAAATGAAGCAAGGACATCATAGCAGCAAATTAAATTACAGTCCACATTAAATTACAGTCTTTAAATTACAGTCCACTACAGTCCAACTCAGACCAGCAACTTGAGTTTTGTTGTGTTGGTTTCAGAGAGCAGCAGAGATTGTAACTCACCCGCAGAGCATTATCAGCACCATTAGTAATAAGAAGTGGCTCTCCAGGGACAAATGTCATGCCAGCTATTGCTGTGGAATGGGCATCTTGCATCTGACACATCAGCTTCTTCTCTTCTAGATCCCACAAAGCAATGTGTCCAACTGGGCTACCAGCTGCCATTATTGGGTGTCCATCTGCTCAAAAAAAAAAAAAAAAGTTTGAAAGGTTTGCTTATTGACATTCAGCTCATCCCTACTGTCTTGTCACATCTTAAAACTGATGCTAAACAAGTCTATAACCACAAGGTGAAAGAAATCTCAAGTTGAGGCTAGAAATAGTACTGGTTTTAACAGAAATATTGCAGTATGTCCATCAGAAAAGAAACAAAACTCACTGATTAAAAAAAATATTACTTTTTCATATCAGAGAACAATAAAATCTCTAAATCCAGCAATCAGTGACTTTCTAAATCCAGCAATCTCTAGCAATCAGAGCTAGAGATTCTGCTTGAAAACACAATAGGTACTGACACAAAAAGCTCTCTTTCTGCTTCTCACAAGTCTTTCCACAATTTTCCCCAGTATCACTCCTCCTCAACAGGGTCTGCGCTCAATCTATGTGCTGTTAAGATTCGCAAGATTATTCAAATGAGAGATTAGATTCAGTATCAACAGCTCTGTAGGTAGGATCAATATTAAAGTAACTAGCTTTAATAATTAGGACACGTTTGTTCGACAAGAAAAAGCTGTGAATACAAGTCAAGATTCCCCAGTAACATCCACTCAGTATTTACCCAACTACTAACATTCTAACACTGGGGGGAAAAGACACTGCTGAACAGTAGGCATGGACACTAAAGCAGGATGTCCTGATCACAATACCTCTGACAACTGTGTACTGTGTTAACTCTTGGCTCACTGGCATCAAACTTATTTTCAAGTATACTGTATATCACTTTCTATGCAATAAGAACACAAGAAAATGCTATAAAACAGCCAGCATGATGAAAATGCATGATCTCACTTATTGCTAGCTTTTCTAGACTACCTTCAGACTTTGAAAACTGAAACTCAGCACAAATCTGATTCTAAATGTTTTATCACAAAGTGTTTTCCTCCATTTCATTAGTGTTAGTGCTTTCATACATATTTTCACTAAAAACACAAGGACTTACCTGTACGAAAAGATATTGCTGTGATGGGACCCCAGTCCTGCTGAAACTTCATCAGAGTTTCATCAAACTTAATATTATGTACAATGATATGACCAGATACAAGGCCGACAGCAACAACATCCACTGCTGGAGCCTGCAAGAAATGAAAAAATTCTGTTTCCAGAAGCTGGGACTACTGCGAAAAACAGAGCTTTTGTGAGTTTTATCCTTTTATACAGCTCTGACCATTCCCACCAGCTGTCATCAATGCTACTGGTAAGTTTTAACTTACTTTTATATCTAAAAATATTATAGCAAATACATTACATAGTCTTCTACTGAATCAACAAAATCTACATTTTATCGAACTGCGAAGCAAAACAAATTTGGCAAAAAATCTATCAGTGTCATGAAGCTTCATGATACACATGCACCTTGAAGACTCTGTGATTTCATGACATCATTCAGTGAAGACTGTAGATATGATGAACACAAAACAGATAAGATGCCAAATGCAACAGAACTAGGAATAGAGCAAGAGCAGATAATAAATCTTCAGTCAAGAGAGGGTTACTACAATTACCTGGGAGAATACACACCATCTTTACTGATGGTATTTTAAACAACAATATTTCGCCTGCTGTTCTTCACCAGTTACATATGAAAAGAAAACAAAAAATACTAACTTGTTCAAGAGTTGTGACTGCTAAGCCCCATCCTGGAAACGAGTACAAGAGTTTGCTGTAAAAAAAACATAAAAAACCCATAAATCAATTAACCCTTGGGGATTTTCCATGACACAGTTGTTGCTTTATAGGTACTTATACAGAAAAGTACATCAGCCTTCTGTTCTTTTAAGTCAGATTAAAAAAAAAAGCCAGGGATACTAAGAAGTAAGGTTAAAAATGAAACTTATGGCTAAATTTTATTGAAAAGGCGTGGTTGTGTATTAATACCACAACACTGATATAACTATATGCCATGAATGCATGAAAAAAAGAAGTATCTGTGATATCATGGCAAGCTGAGTTAGGAGAACAAAACACTGATTGATGCAGGCTGACTTAACATTTGCAGTATGAACATTAACAGGCAATGAAGCTCAAGGTACCTGTAACTTTCATGATTTAGAAAAGCAGCTGCTCATGGTAGGAATGAAATACTGACATTATGGATGATGATCTACTTACTGGGACATGCTCAGAGACAACTGCATGCCTATGCATCTCTTACCTGAATCTAAGGCTCAAATGCTAGTAATTACCTCTACTCTACCTGCCAGCACTTCCTTGGACCCACAACAACCAAAAAAGTCAAACTTGGAAGATGGGAGGCAGGAGGCCTGAACATGTTTTTACTATTATTTCAAAATCTTTCATGTGAAAGGTATGTGATTCCAAGGAATTAAAAAAAACCAAAAATTCCTGAACAACCCCTGACATTTTGCAAGGAGATTACTCTTACAACAAACAACCTGAAAGGCATCAGCATTCAAGGAGCAGCAGCATTCCTTGTTCCTGGAAATATACCAACTGAAAACCTGTGCCAGGAGTCAGTAAAAGATTCCACACTTAACAGTATCATTTGTTGCCTATCAAACTACTTGGAGCATGAAGCACAGCCAAAGTATCAAGAATCTTACTTAGATCTTATATTCCATAGCTGCAAGGTTCCTTGTTCACTCCCAAGAAGAATTTTATTCAGATAGGTGCTGGGATGCAGAAGTGCAGAAACTGCAAAAGTGGCTTTATCAAAATCTATCTGAAGATATTCTTCTGCAAAAACAGCAAGAAACAGCGTTAGTGTAGCTACCCCCTACAAATCTGCAGGCTTGTCATCCCTTTGCAAATGAAAAAGCAGGATAGATGTTTCACTCTTCAAATCCTGCAACTGGTTTTTCTTACATTAAAGGATTAGTTAATGTGTAACAGAAGAGACCAAACTTCTTTACAATGTAAACATCTGTTGGCTTGGAGGTGTATTTTTTCCCAGTAAGTCTATCCAGTACAACAATACTGGCAACACCACATCTTTATCTGATTTATATCTTTCTGAGGGATTCCTGCCCGAGCAAAACACCTCATCTGATTAGCATGCCTTTTGTTTGTTATAGCAACTCCAAATCTCTAAAGCCTGGTTACAGACACTTTCGGCAACCAGCACACAGAGAACAACACTGGTCACACCAATGACCTTTCTAAAGAATGATTCTTTCTAAAGAAACACGTTTGGGGCACTGAAGCACAATTCCACAAAGCACTTGACAACAGCACGTGTGTGATGCTGATACACACACAAAGATTATTCCTTAGAATTTAATCGTACCCAGTCTGGTAGATATCAAGGAATTACAAGAGCTAGAAAAAATGCCAAAGCTGCTCTATCACAGCCTTTACGAGAAAATGGAACACTAAAATGTAATTTTCATATAATCATTCTTCTTTTACATCTACCCAGAATCTTACTTAGCCTCTGCACATGGTAGAGTATCCATTCATGAAGCATTTCTGCAGGATTAGGACTTCAGATCACAAACTAAGTAGCATGATCATTTAAGAGTTTTCTTTTTCAATAATAAATTGCTTCTGAATGTGTGCATTTAAAAAAATTACTGAATGTCTAACAGTGCTATTTTATAAAGCAGCAAGAAAAACAAAATCTCTCACCTTCTGACTGTATATTCCAAACAATAAGAACATTATCAACATCCACAGAGATGACATGATCACCAAAAGGCTGTAGAAGGTGTATCCTTCCTTTGTGGCCTTCATAGGTATGAACCACCTATAATTTCAAAATAGAAATGCTTCTAATATGCTGTTAAGGTAGAATATTGTGTTAACATAATACTTGAGGACAGCTAAAAGATGTCAGCAACAAGTTCAAATAAAATTTATAGAAAGGCCACATAACTTGAGGTGCAAGAGAGATAATTGTATCTGATATTTAAAACTGTTCACAAAAAAAACACTACTTAAGTATTTTTAATTATTTATTTTCAATTAATTTAGCCTACATGAATTGATGATTTTTAAAATCTTTAAATAGCTACTCAATTATTCTAATATGCAAAACACAGTTCAGCATTATAGAATTTACTCTTACATTCTTCCAGTTTAAGCTTTTAACTCCTCATTTTACAACTTGTTTCCCTAAAACTGCAGGTACAGAAATCATCATTCATAGAAAATTAACTCCCTTGACACCACAGACACCATACAACTGTTTTGTACTACTGAGTAATAAGTAAATTAATAGAAACCTCTTTGTTCCTGGCAAAAGCATGGAGAACATTGTCATATGAAGCAAATATCAGCATGCGATCTGCTGCCAAACATGTGATGTCCTGTGGCAAAGTGTTACCTGTGGATCAAACAAGAGAAAAGTTAAACAGGTTTCAGGCTCCTAGCGAGACAGAAAGCTTGACAGTGTATTTCTTTGGCATGGTGACCCACAAAGAAGGCCCTCTGTTCAAACTTCATGTTGAATTTTAGAGAAATAGACTCATCTCATAAGAATGCAAATATTACTACAAAACATTACACCAGCAGCAACATCATAAGTAAGATAAGATTGGAAGAACATTAGGTCGTTATTTTGAAAAACACTTAAAAATAAGTCAGTGAACTAACTATCTCTGTAAGTAAAGGTAGACATTAGGTTTGTGAGGGCCGAAAAAACAGATGATAAATCAAGGTCTCAACATTAGCAATGCCTATTAGGTTAAGCTATTCTGCAGGCCTAGGAGTTGGGTGCAAGAGTGGGTCACTATCTCCTGATCAATGAATCCTCCTCATGAATGGTTCAGAAAGAGTATCTTATATCGGGATATTTACTTTACTGGCCCAAAAGGTAAAAGAATCAAAGCTCCAGACCACACTGAGAAACTGCTGATGTGGTCCCAAATAGCAGAAAAAGGAAAAAAATATTACAGAGAATAATACTCTCAATCCAAGGAAATACAAAAATGTAAATTACTGAAGCACTTTACACTTGTGCAGAGAAACACCAAGTCAAAAAACACAGTGGGAGTGCACCTATGATACAAACTAGCATGGTCACACAGCCCTTCCCACAAAGGTGCTTTGTACCGTGGATTGTTAGCAGGTACAAAGAAAACTGCACCCTCTGCTGTACTGCAGCACAGCTTCAAAAGGAGGAACTAAAATAAGAACATAAAAGAAGGTTGCACTCCATGAGGTTTCATTTTTTTTAACATATCTTCCCACAGCACCTCTGAAGTGACTCAGGCTTACAGCCAGGGTACAGACACCTGGCACTCCACAGGAGCTGTATGCAAGGCTGCTTAGGCTAAGTCAGTTTTAGGCAGCCCCAAGTTAAAAAGTTTAGAGCATCAACCCCATAACATCAACAAACCAACAGCACCATAAAAAGAGAGGCACAGCATTCACTTTTTTCAATCACAATTTTGTATGTCAACATCTTAATTTCTCAAAAAGCTTAGATAATTACGTATGTAAGAAGATGTAGCCCACTGTAGAACAGAATATGGGAGTTTTTATGATTTTGCAAGATGAAAACAAAGTTAATGTGTTTACAGCTTAAAAAATGCATGGCTGATGATCTAAATATAGTCCTGGTTGTGTGATATTTATCCTCAAATTTACAGATCCTCCATTAATAGAAAATATTTTTAATATATGACATCTCTGTAAAAACTTTGTGGTACACAGAAGTAAAGCCCCTACTTTTCAAGACAGAGTGCATCCCTCTGAATCGTGTAAGTGTCAAGTGACAAGGAGCTTTGGAAATCAACTGGGTCAACATGCCACCAGCTCCTCACAAAGTTTATCACCAGAACTAGACTGGGTTAGCTGCAGCTGCGCCCAGCTGTGTCTTGAATGCTTCTGTGGAAGGAGTTCTCCTCAAGGTCTATGCTGTACCACAGTTACCTCTTCGGGACATTTTTCCCCCGCTCCACTGTGACCCTCTCAGGCTGCAATCTGTGTGTGTTGCCCCCTGATGCCCCATCTACCACTACCACCACCAGCACAAATCCAGCCCCATCCCACTGCTCTTCAGGCACCCTGAATCTTGCCCTTCTTAGCTCTAAGCAGACCCAGTCACTCTAATGCCTCTTTTCATATTGCTTGCTGTAGGTCCTGACATTTTCCTGCTCCCCAGCACATCTCCTGCAGGAGAAAGGGGAGCTGTGGAAGGCACAGAACCACACACACTAAGAGGGTGCTGCAGTCCAGGCACAGCCCCACCAGCGTGAGGTGCAGGGCAAGAAGAGCTTTGCCTGATCTGCTGGATGCTCTCCTAATGAGGTTTGATATCCAGCCTGCCTTACTCACAGTTACCATGTCCTTGTCCACGTTCAGCCTGGCACCAGCACAGCTCCAGCCTCACCCCAGCAGGATGCCACGAGCCAGTCAGTCCCAGCTTGCTCTGTCCCAGGTGCAGCAGGATTCTGCACTCGTCCTTGCCTGACTTGGCAAGGCTCCTGTTGGCCCAGGATTCGTGTTTTGCAGCAGCTCCCTGGACCGAAACTCTGCCATTCTGGATGTCAGCTACTCCTCCTAAAACAGCATCCTCTGCAAGCTTATCCTAGGGGTGCAGGCTGCCTCAGCACCCTGGCTGCTGGGGATGGTGTGGAAGAATGTGGGGCCTGCTGCTGACAGCCAGAGTGCTCTGCCACCAAAGGCCAAGTGAATGTCAAGCCATCAATTCACATCCTTTGTATCCACCAGAACAACCAACTCCTAACACTCCCTGAAGGCACCCACATCTATTTTCTGCATGTAATTATTTCCCTCCTATAAGAGCCTTCTAATAATTACAAAAACAACAATAAAAGGGATCTGAAATTAATTCAATAAATTTTTAATAACTTAGCTTTATTCACTGTGCAATCCTTAGGTCTTAGAGGTGTTTTTGAAAGAACAAGATGGTAAGAACAGAAGGTTCAAAAGGTACGTCTCTAAGAAAACTAAATTTCAGTTTCAACAGCAATCTTATTTTCAAACTGGTATTTTAAATTTCTGAGACTCCTTTTAACATATTTCAGTTAAATATTAGTAAGTACAATTTATTTTCTTGTTTTTTAGTTGAAAATGAAGTGCAGATGTCGGACATGTTTAAAAAACACCCCAACAAAATAGAGGAATTAACAGTTTATGAATACTTACTCACAGCAACAATACCAAGCTTCTTCACCTGAAATGAAAATGTTAAAAAGGCATTTTTAGTGATTGGTTGCAATTAATTTGGTATAAATAAATTAAAAATTCTAGGCATTAACCTAGATCAGACAATGCATTTGATACTTCACAAACCAGGAAGATTACTCGTCGCAGTTTAGAACACTGTCTGTTGAACAACACACAGAACAGCAGGTCAAAAGGAACAGGACAATGCATTTGCCAAAAGACAACTACTCACCAACAGTACCTTGCACTTCCTGATGTATTTTACCCTAATGCACAGGAAACTTAAGGACGTGTTAAGACACCCTGAGGAGCTTGGGTACCTTCATTTCCACATCACCTCTGCTTCCACCCTATTTTCACTACAACCACCCTGTATTCTGATTTTATCTCTGTTCACAGAGATTTTTGCTTCAGTTGTAAACAGCTAGCCATCTCTGCCCAGTGATGATCACTACTATACTTCACAGGCTGTGAAAGACTGACAGGAGTGAACGCTAAAAGGCGCCACAGAAGCACAGGAGGATCCCTGATGTCTGCACTCTGGTGTTCACTGTACTCAGCTCAGTTCTGCGTACTGTTTCCTATACAGTGAAAATGCTTTGACTGAGCCCAGGGAAGTCACGGAGTCTCCCTCTTCTGAGCCATTCCAAACCCACCTAGACATGTTCCTCGGAAACCTGCGCTAGGTGACCCATCCTTGGCAGGGGGGTTGATCTTCAGAGGCCCCTTCCAACCTTAGGAGGTCTGGAATTCTACACCGCAAAAAACCGAGTCCGTATCACGGGCTTTCATCTCGCTGAACTCGGCTATGGTGGTCCGTTTTCATACCGGAGTTTTAATCGGATCTGACTACCCTCCGCCCCTGAAACGTAACCCTCAAACGCTACACCAGAGCAGGTGACCTTTGATTTATCTGGTGGTGCAGGAGAAGCTTCAGTGCCTAGGGCGCTCCCGAAGAATGGGTCGTGCCGCATCGCCCAGCGCTGCCCACATGGCTGAACAAGCTCATTCCCGGCCTGTTCAGCCGGCAGCCCCCCTCTCTCTCTCTCCTTCCCTCCCTCTCTCCCTCCGTCCCTCCCTCCCTCCTTCCCGGTCACCGCCGGCTGCAGAGTGACGCGCCCCGCACACGCTCCCGCATCACGGCGGCGAGGGTGGAGAAGGAGGGGAGGAAGAGGCGGATCTCCCTGCACGGCCCCGGCCTCACCACGGCCGGTGGGAGCGGGAAGGAGGCCAGGAAAAAGGAGCGGGGACCGGGACGCCGCGTACTCACATT
Source organism: Fringilla coelebs (assembly GCF_963513975.1). Taxonomy (NCBI): domain Eukaryota; kingdom Metazoa; phylum Chordata; class Aves; order Passeriformes; family Fringillidae; genus Fringilla; species Fringilla coelebs. Next base: position 70,108,511 of record NC_140031.1, on the reverse strand, counting down.
GTAGGTGTGGACGCTGCGCCCGACGGCGACGGCCAGGTAGAATTCGCGGTGGCGGCCGTGATAGCGCAGGACGTGCGGGACGTGCCCGCTGAAGCGGCCGAGCACCCGGAACGCGGCGAACAGCCCCGCGCCCTCCCGCGCCATCGCTCCGCACGTGTCCCCGTCCGCGTCCGTGTCCGCATCCGCCCGCCCTCCCGCAGGAAGCGCCCGCCCGCTTCCGCCGCCCCGCCCCGCCCCGCCGTGCGCCGCCGAAAGGGGCCCCGCGCCCGCCCCGCTCCGCCGCCCCGCGCTGTCACCCGCGGCCCCGCGCTGTCACCTGTCGCCTCCGCGCTGTCCCCCACCTCCCCCGCGCTGTCCCCCACCTCCCCCGCGCTGTCACCCGCCCCGTTTCGCCGCCCCCGCGCTGTCACCCGTGGCCCCCGCGCTGTCACCCGTGGCCCCCGCGTTGTCCCCTGCTGCCCCCGCGCTGTCACCCGTGGCCCCGCGCTGTCCCCCCCCCTCGTCCCGCTCCGCACGCCGCGGACTCTGCCGCGAACTGTACCGCAAACACTCCACGCAGCCGCGACTGCGCTGTTTTTTGGTTTTTTTCCTTTTATTCTTCATTTTTGTATCCCCTTTTGGTCCTCACTTCGTTATCCCCTTTGCCCTCGCAAAGCACCAGGTCCGGTTGCGGGTGGCCCCGCCGCAGAGGCGGCAGCGGGGCGCGAGGTGAGCCCACCTCCGATGGCGCGTCCGGCGAGACACCCGCACCGGGAGCCTCTGAACTTCCCGAGGTGTCTGTTTTGAGGTTTTGTGGTGGTGGTTTTGTATGTGAGTTTGTTTTTTGGTTTTTTTTTTTAATAAATTATGGATATTAAAAAAAACCCAAAAAACAAACAACTGCAGGATGACTCCGTTGCTACGACTGCACGGCGGACAATGCAAGTAAGTCCGGCGGAAGACGAAAAATGCAAAGCGGCGCCATCCCCAGGCCATCTATCCTAAGTTGTTGTAGCTTCTCCACACCGCCACCAGCTCCCGGGCTTTGCTCTTGTCGCACGGGACCAGGCTTGACGTCCCGGCGGCGCTCCCGGCGCTGTCTCCGGGGCTGCCCCGCTGCGCTGTCCCAGTGCCCTCCTTTGACGCGCCGAAGCCGGGGCAGTGGTGCTTCAGGATGAGCCGGGTGTCGCGCCACAGCTCCGGCCGCTCCCCGCATCCCCGCGCCCGCTCCAGGAGGCATTCCAGCAGCCGGCCCGCTCGCTCCGCCCGCCTGGAATCCTGCGAGCAGACGGCCGGTCACGACCCTTAACTCCTTTTCCCTTCAGCGCCTCCCCACGCATCCCTAAAAAGAGGCTGCCCATCCACCACTCCAAAGATATAATAAAAGCTCCTCATCCTTGCCCCTTCCCGCCCGCTTTCCCTTCTTTCCCTCACTTTCCTCCCCTCCTTCTCCTTTCCCCCCTTCCCTCATACTCATACCCCCTTCTCCCCTCTTCTCCCTTTCTTGTCCCACTCTTCCCTCCCTCTTTCCTTTTTTTTTTTTTTTCCTTTGAAGGGGAATGCCACCTAGCCGCCGGGAAGGGAGCCCTCCGGGGCGAACCTCGGACAGCTGCTTGCCCGCCGGCTCGGAGGGCGCGTCCTCGCAGGTGTGAAAATCGAGTCGTAGCTCCTGGAAGGAAAAAAACAACAGGGGATGCTTGTTAAAGCCACGTCCCACGGGGTCGCCTTCGCCGGCTGCCAGCCTGCCTCGGGCACCCCGTTTTATGGACATCCCTCCTGTCTCGGCACCCGGCCCCGTCGGGGCCTCGCACGTTGCGGGCGGCTGCGGGAGTCGGGCGGCGGCCGTGCGGGGCAGCAGCTGCTGGGCTGCGCTGGGCAGCTCCGGGCTGTGATGCCCGAGCCAGCGGCAGGGCTGCTTTCCCCGAAAAACACTGCCTGGTCTTTGAGCTAAGGGCCAGCTGCGAGTGTGAACCCTCCGGGTAGTTTCTAAACCACTTATCACCTTTGCAACCGTGACACCATCTTCAGCGTCGGTGAAGCATTATACAAGCGACTTTCAGTCCTACGGGTCTGCAAGGCGCTGGGAAGGGTCGGATAGAGCTCTGGCAGGGGCCGCCTGGGCTCCTGCTCTCCGTCCCTGCCAGTCCTAGCTTCAGGGAAGCACAATTTAGGAAGGTCGCCGGAGGAGAGCTGGACATAACTTCAAGGTCCTGTTTCACAGGTACCGGTTTACTAAACTAGCCAACTCCCGGCTTGCTAACCGAGATTTTTCAGAAAGTAGCTGCCGGTGGTCAAAGGTAAAAACGTGGAGGCAGTGCCGTCCCGACAGTTTCCCTCCGCTGCCACCAGAGAAAGCACCAACCTCTTGTGTAAAGGTTTTGTCTGCATCCCAAACGTTTAGTAGATCCTCTTGTATCTTGCCGTGGTTACAGAGGCTGAAATTGTACGTGGACCCCCGCGGTAAGAAGGCGATCTGAAGAAAGATGATCAAGCTACAAAGGACTGTGTAAGAAAAAGCCAAAGGTTAATTATCCTGCACCACTACGTGACCCGACAAGGCATGAAAAACAGCTGAAGAGAGGGATGCCCGTGCTTCAGAAGCACTAGAGAAACTGGTTGGTTACCGTTGTGATTATCCATGGTGTCTTTACACGTTGTTTTTCTCCTCCCGGGCTTCAGATCGTTGCTTGCTTCATATATGTACCTGTACGCCTACGGAAATAAAGGTTTCCAATTCCATAACCGGGGCTCATTTGGACGTCTCTTGCACCTCTTTCCAGAACTGTAAATAATTATTACTCAGTCTTGAAGTTGTGTCACTGATTCGAAAATAAAACCGGAATAACGAATAATGATCAAAGGCATCATCCAAACCCCAACCAAAACAAAAGAAAATACAAAAGCTTTGCAACCGGCAATCTTGCTTGAAACAAGTGTGAGTAGCCCTCCCCACAAACACGTGGGGTGCAACTTCAGTGGGGACTGCTGCAGTGAAACCCGATTTTCTCTTGAAGGAGAGAAAGAGTGCGTCGGGGCTAGTGCAGAGGGTCTGCTCGCAGATGGGCATGCATACCCTCCACACTGAGTTTGCAGGGACATTTCCAGCGCATCATTTTAACACGCGAGTGCGGGATAACTGGAGCATAGTGGTCGTTCCTCCATCCCCGTCTACAATTGAGGGGTTTTTTTTCCTCTGTTTTATTTGACATACCCCTTTCCCCGGGGGAGCCCCTTGGCTTGCTCAGGCTGCGGGGAGTGCAGGCGCGGAGCAGCTGCTCGGCCGTGGGGACAGCCGAGCTGACCGGGCAGCCGGCTGCACCGGCACTGCGGACCGGGACGCGTGGGACATCGCGGCACTGGCTGCCCCGGGCACTGGGAACCGGGATGCTCAAGGCGACAAAAGACGGGCTGCCCCGGGCACAGGGTATCGATGTGAAAGGGTCGTCGGGGGCCAGTCAGCCCCGAGCGCTGGCGACCAGGGTGGCCAAAAGGAGGCACGGCCCCGCTCCCTCCCTCACTCCCTGGAGCCTTTCTCCGGCCAGCACCGACGCCTCTGCCACGTTCGGCGCCAGCTGTTCCCTGGTCCTGCTGAAGTGTTTCACGGAAAGTGCCCCGGGAGCCTCTGCGGAAGCCCCGGCCGGGGGCGGGCTCGTTTTCGGGGAATGCTCCCTGCGGCATGAGTCATGAGGGAAACCCTGGAAGGCTGCCGCGGGACAGCGCGCCTCTCTGGCCCGCGGAGCTGGGCACCAGCCAGAGCAGCTTAGTCACCAGTGGGTGCCTGTCCGCTTGAGTGCGTTCTCGCCCTGCTCTCGTCTCGGATCTCCCCTTTCCTCTGTCTCTTCTCGTCCCGCATCTCGCAGCCCAGCGCGGGAGACGAGAGGCGGCCGCAGCGCCCTGGGCTGTGCTGAGCGCTCCGGGTCTCTGCTCCAAAGCGTGGCCGCAGTCCTGCGACTCCGTGAACGCAGGTGTCTGCCTGGTTTTGCGTGTGTGCGTACATCTAATTCTAGTCATTACTGACGTTTCAAAACCCGTGCTTTAATAGCTATTGCGCTAATGGAGATGTGTCTGCAAAGCTGTAGCTGAGCTCGGGTAGCCCTCGAGGGCGCTTGAGAAAGAAGCGCATTGCTGTAACAGAGGTGACAAACAAATTCCAGTTTCCTAAAGGATGTCTTCTTCTGGTATTCTAGAAGGGGTTTTCTTAACTTGCAAAATCACATACTTTAGTCTTTCTCCAAAGATTTTTGTTTGAAGTTGCTAATAGGCTTCATGGAATTTATTTAGTTGATAAAAAGATGAATCTTAAATAGCTTCATGTTTCTCTGCCTAATTGGAAGTGCACCATAGCACAAAGGTCACCTTAGGTGAGTTTTACTGTACACCAGAGAACCAGCCTCATAAACAATGAAAGCCTATTTGTGCCATGAATTCAGTGTAATACTAATCTAAGGTCCAGGAAAGTGCTATTTTTTACTTTTCATTGCTCATTTGTCTTTACTGAGCAGCGCACAAACCCCTGTGAAGAGCTAAATAAAGGTGTTTATTTGCCCCTACCTCACAGGACATCTTGTGTGTAGATGAAGGGAATGATTATATTTTATTGCAAATAACAACGGGTTGAAATTCTTTTCCATCACTGGTAGTATGCACATGCTTTTATTTCTGAAGCTGTGTCTCCAAAGATATAACATAGTGCAAAAGACACTGGCAATATGCTCAGATTAGCAAATTTTAAAATATGTGATTTTTAAGGAGAGCAGAAATATATTTTGCTATAAAAGACAATTTGACATTGAAAACATGCTTGTAAGTAAGTTCAAATGAAAGTCTATTAGGAAAAAGGGAATTGGCTTCCTCTTTCACCACCTTTTCTCTTTTTTTTCTATGGAAAATTTCTATAAATAAATAGTATCTCTCAAAAACTTTGCTAATGTCTTCATTTGGATGAAGTAGTAACCTACCTCTGAAATATCAAGTTATGATAAATATGTGTTCAAGTTTGTTTTCTATTTTGAATTCTTCAGAGAGAAAAGTCCAATTACTGACATATGCACTAGAGAGGCAGGAGGCAAAAGAGGACTTTAGAAAAATCTGTTCATTTTTATAATTATAGCAATTCAAAACTTGTACTTGCTCCAGCCAAGGGTGCTGCAGCCTCACTTGTGACAGCAGCTTTGGACTGGAGCAATTGGCCAAATTCAAGGGATTTGGAAGTGGTTTGCATTAAGAAAAATAAGTGACAAGAGGCATTTTTCTGACAGATCTTTATACTTACAATACAACTACTTTCCTCCTTAATCCCTGTTTCCTGGTTGAATTGAAGATCTCACATTTGTGGTGGTGCTTGAGCAATGGGAAGATGGGATTGAGAAACAGCAGTTGCTATTTTGCTGCAGGTTGAGATGGTATCTGTGGGTGGGACTGCTTCCAGCACTCATCAGGAGAAGAAGAAAGACAAGATGAAGTAATTGACTTTAGTAGACATTTCTAATCAATATTATTCTATTTATGGTATTATAATATATTATTTTGCCTTGTATTTGCTGAGCCAATTTTGACTCTTACATCTTGGTACATGTTGCTGGAAGGTAAACCTTATGCTTCTTTTCTTTTTTGTAAACATGAGTAATATATTCTTTCATAAAACCTCTCACCACTACAGAAATACCATTATTTATACGTTGGATATATAGGGTTTGGAGATTTTTAAAATTCAGCACCCAACCAGCTCACAAAAAAATCCCTGCCTCTTGCACATTGGGGGTGGGAACGCCACCATCAAGAAACCTCAGCAAACAGGAAAATTATGTTAGAGATGACTTTCATACACAGATCATGGGGACAGAAGCTGAAAGGCCTCATATTTTTTCATAAGATTTTTAAAAAATAATTTTATTTCAGAAAATGATGCAAATATTTTTCCTCTGAAGCATAATAATTTCCATCACAATGGAAATTATAAGTGGTGCCCGCAATTTTTTTCCACATTGGAGCCTGCTCCTCCTGGTCATGGACACACAAGGCTGGCTGGCTGTCCCTTAGGAGTTTACCTTCTTGGAGACAAGCAGCAAGTGGATGCCAGTGATGACCTACACATGCCACTTGGAAAAGGTGTGTGTATCCCACCAGGAGCACCTGAGGGGAGCTGGTGGCTGGCAGTGAACAAAACAGCACTAAGAGGGTCTAGCAGCTCCTGCCTCTGGTGCTCCTCAGCTTCCACCAGAGATCAAAAGACATGTCAGCAAAACACAGGAGTATGTCCACGTTACTGGACAAAAACTACCCATTTTCAGCTGAGATGGTCATGGTTCATGATGGTATTTATTTGGGTAGCAGCTGTCTAGACCATTGGCACATCTGCAGGACTTGGGCATGTGAGTCCGGAGCTGAGCACGGAATACCTTTCTCACAAACATCCCCACACTGGTGGCTTCTACATGGGCACATAAAAACCCCCTGAGTTTGAGCATTCAGGTTCTCTAAGTCCCACAACATCAACTGCTGACCCACACTCTTTTGTAAAATCTTAGTAACCACATTTTTCTCAGTACTATTTGTTTCTAGCACTAATTTCCTGTCTCTTTAGGAAATTGAGCACCCATCCAAAAGAGAAGTTTCAGCACCAGGAGTCAAACCAAAGGTCATCTTACTCTGGCCATGCTCCCTGGGGGCCAGGCTCTTAGCTGAGATCCCTTCCAGGTGGGCTGACCAATCAAGACAGTGGGGAGCTGTTATTCTGCATGCATATCAGTTGCTAGAAGGTATAAAATGCATATTACCTAGAGGTGTCACAGTGATTCATTGCCAGAAAAAGCTTCAAAGACTCATCACTCTTGTGGTTAACATTAGGCCCTTTGAGGAATTGTAGTCTGTGAGTTAAACAGGCTTGTCTCTGCTGCTCCCTGTTCCCTTGTCACCTTTGTTTTATCTGTCCAAGCATCTTCTGCCACCACATCGCCAATGTCAGCCTCTGAGTCTTTTACCCTTCCATTCTTATCCAGTCCCAATAATTCTCCCAGTCCATTATTAAATATTTATTTTTAAGCTTTTAGCTTTCTTGGGTAGAGAAGAGTTTACCTGCCTTCAAAGTCTTCCTTTGCTTTTTATCACTCCTCATTTTTTTGAAATCCCATGAGAAGCTATTGAAAAAATATAAGTTGCATCTATTCTGGTTCACAAATCCTAAAGTATCAGAATTGTAACCATGTCATAGTTCTGGGTATTCTTGGCTCGTCTGACTTAAGGCTGTTCAGATATTTTAGTCTTGTGTGATCATAACTTATTAACATATTTGTCTCTCTTTGAATTGTGTCTTGCACTTCCTGAGTTAATGAATAAGCACTACAATAGTGCTGCCATTATTTTTATCCTTTCTTTCACTAGTATTTCAATATAAATCCATCATTCTTCTCTCTCAAAATTAATATATTTGCACTGAAACTTGTTTTTCTATGATTTGGAATGTAGTATTTAAGGATAAATTGAAAAGAACATATGGAAGTACTTTGGCCATGTCCAGGGCGTAAAATCTGAACAAAAGGAAGCCATCACTTCAACTTTCACACACTGCTGAAGTAGAATGATCTTTGCATTGGAATTGGGTAAGCACTGACTGTCATTGCAACTGGATATGCCTACCTGTATAAGAACAAAACCACTAAAGCAGGGTGAGGAAGCTCAATACAGTAATTTTTCCTTCACATCCTTACTTTGAAGCCACCACATTTGGCAAGGGAGGTTGAGAATTTTCTGGCTAGAAAAGATGAGGAAAACCCAGTTTCCTACATTTGAATTATTTCACCAAATATTTGAGGTTTGTCTCATCCAAGAAATATTTCAGTAGAAATCTAGTTGAACTATTAATGTGTTTTGTCAAGGGAGATACCCCGAGGCACTTACTCAGCAAGGTGAATTAAAAACTCTGAATTCTTGAGAAAGTCAATCTCCATGTTATTGAAAGGAGTGAAACTGAAAGGACATTACCTTACCTTGATCAACCACGGGATCCACAACTTCTGGAGAAGTGGAAGAATTATATATATATACACAACTAGAAATGTTGATTGCTTAGTAACATTTCATTTTTCTGATAAGCAACTGATAACTTTTAAATATCAACAAACAGTCTGTCCCTTCTCCTCTGTTTGCTCTTCTATGCACTTTGTTGCTTACTTTGAGTAATGATGACTTTATAAAATGCTTCTGAATATTTCAGTTGCACACTTTTTAACAGGAATATAAGACTAATGACGCTGTGACTTTGACATTATCAATGTAATGAAAGGCCAGTGAAAAGAAAAATAGAAATAAATATTTTTTTCCTCACAGGTTTTAGTAAAATAAGTGCATTATTTAATTTTCATGTGGCTGAATGAAAGAAATAGATCTAAATTAAATGTTACCAATACTGAGATATCACATTCACTAAGGAGAGCAATCTAACCTTAATATTACAAACAACTTGCTACCAAAGGTTTCTTATCTTGCCATTTCTAAATGAAGCACAGTGTTGACAACCTTGTGCCTTTATGCTGTTTCAGTAAAAATTTGAAGTGAGTCTAGGCAATACTGGAAGGTTTTGATAAAAATGGGATTAAGCTGTTGTATTTCAAGGGCTGCCAAACAATCAGAATTAAGCTTCTTCAAAATCACCAGATCCATTTCACCTCATCCGTGAGGTGAAATAATAAAGTTTACTATGATGTGAGCTCTATAATTTGTTAAAGGAATAGGGAAGTTAGCTGTGTTTTCTCTCTCTCTACTCTCAAAAAGAGCAATATGCCAGAAATATGTATGTAAATAATGCTGAATTATATTTTGCCAAGGAAGTGTGCCAAGTAGACTAAGACAAAGATGTAGTGCAGCCTCGGGGAAAGCAAGTGGAAATTCCTGGTAACTGGAACAAAGATGATGTCCAACTCTACTGTACTCATGATTTAAAGTATACTCACTCAGAACTGCAATTTCAATGATGCTGCTCAGCTATTGAATATCCCAGCAATACTCGCTCCCTACAGGAAGCCCTCTACCCAGATGTCTTTTTAAATAGCATATCAAATAATTATAGTATCAAAGAATGGCTTGGCTTGGAGGAGACCTTAAAGATAATCTGTTTTAAAACTCCCTGCCATGGACAGGGACACCTTCCATCAGACCACAATGCTCCAAGCCCCATCCAATCTGTCCTTGAACACTTCCAGGGATGGGGTATTTACAACTTCTCTGAGCAACTTGTGCCAGGGCCTCACCACTGTCACAGTAAAGAATTTCTTTCTAATGTCTAATCTAAACTTTCTTCTTCCAGTTTGAAGACATTCCCCCTTGTCCTGTCACTCCAAGCTCTTATAAAAAGTCCCTCTCTATCCTCCTTGTGGAGTCCCTTCAGGGACTGGACAGGACCTCAAAGCTTTCTCTTCTCCAGGCTGAACAATCCCCCTTCTCTCAGCCTTCCCTCCCAGCAGAGGTGCTCCATCCCTCTGATCCCCTTGGTGCCTCCTCTGCGCTCTCTCCAGCAGCTCCGTGTCCAGGGCTGGGGGCAGCTCTGCAGTGGGGTCTCAGCAGAGCGGGGCAGAGGGGCAGAATCCCCTCCCTGCCCTGCTGCCCACGGGGCTCTGGCTGCAGCCCAGGACACGCTTGGCTCTCTGGGCCGGCAGTGCCCATGGCTGGCTCGTGTCCAGCTCTCACCCACGGCACCCCCAAGTCCTTCTGGGCAGGGCTGCTCTCCATCTGTTCATGCCCAGCCCGGGCTGGCACCAGGGATTGCCCTGACCCAGGGGCAGCACCTGAGCTTGGCCTTGTTAAACCTGGTGAGATTCCATGGGCCACTGCTCCAGCTTGTCCAGGTCCCTCTGGATGGCATCTGTCCCTCAGGAGTGTCAACTCAGCTTGGGCTCATCTGCAGATTTGCTGTCTGTACTCAATCCTTTAATCTGTGTCATTAGTGAAGATAATAAATAGCACCTGTCCCAAAAGGGTCCCATAAAGGACCCATCTCATGGTCTTGGATTTGCATTATTGCAATGATCCATGGTCTGAAGACAAGGGAAGGGGAAGGATACAGGCCAGGGGAGCTACAGCCCATGGCAGAACCTTACACATCGCTGCTTTGATCAACCCTAGTTATCAGCCTGGGAGAGCTGTAGGCATATCTGCACTGAAAGCACTGGAGTTCACTCTTTGGTACTGCATTTGTGGCTTCCTTGCTTGCTGGCCCATCAGCAGAGACGGGCAGGCTGCCTGTCTTGCACATGGAGAGGACAGCAGCCTGTCCCACTCACTCTAGAGCCCAGACCAGCAATGCAAGGAGCTGCTGCCTCCCCTCCAAAAGTGGCAGCTCCTTTGGCATCACTCCTGGTGGGACTGGAGACTGGGAATGGAGATTTTGTCTCCTGCCAGAGCTGCCCTCGATCCTGCTGGAATTTTTCCACTAGCTGACCTGATGTGTGCTCCAAGATAAAACTATCCCAAAAGCCGTTGGGGTATCCCATTGGATAAGGTAACCTGTAGAATGAGTGAGGCTAAGAAAGCTGGAATTCAGGTAAAACGTGAGTATCCATTTCACCTTATTCACATATTATCTATGGCTGTTCAGAGTTTCATGTCCCTTCCAAGACCTGGGCACACACCACATCCCTGTGCAGTCCCTGCCTGCAGGCTCTGAGTTACATCCTGTGCCCCAGTCGGGCAGCAGGCACCCCCTGCTCTCTCAGCACTGCTGCCACTCCTGCCTGCTCTCTCCAGAAGTCTGCTTCCAGAGAGTACTGTCCAGTGCTCTGTCTCCATCTTTCCTCTTGCATGCTCATGCCTAGCATATCCACTATTAGCAGCCAGTCTGGGTGAAGGACAGAAGGTGAGGAATGCTGTGTCTTTTGCACCCATTCCCAGCTGGAAGCACCAGTCCAGAGCTGCTGCTGGTGTTGGTTGGTTGCAGTCATAGCTTGACTGGAGCAAAACATTTCCCACAAGTTCTGTGTGATGAGGAAATGTAGTACATAGAAGAAGCATCAACACAGAGCGTGAATCCAAGACTAATTTAGCAGAGGGTTGAGCTCAGGCAATGAAGAACTCAGGTTTGTGCATGGTCTTGACAGCTGCAATGTGGACATGTCTGACCTGCAAAGTGAAATAAATGGAGTGGAGAGGAAAATGAGGCTTTGGATTTATATCTGTGCTTAAGCACTGCTAGGGAGGAGGTTCTCCACCACAGAGAGGCAGAAACCTTAACCCTGGGGACCCAGGTGAAGCCCAGGCAGGAGCCAGGTGCCAGCATGGTGCTGACTGGCTGCACACAGCCTGACAGGTGGCCATGTAACAAAAACTCACCAGTGAGTAAACCTACATCCTCTGATGTCACAACAAGACACTCAAAAATTTAGCAAAAGAGGGGGAAAAAATGAAAATCAGGGAGAAAAAATGAAAATCAGGGGGATTTTTAATGTGTTCTTCCCTCGGCACAGGAGATGAGGGATGCCTTATTGGAAATTGCCCTTGGACAGTAAGGTCATGATCTGCAGGGGATTAAAAGCCAAATATTTGTTCAGTTGCAGCTGCTCTGTATCCACTCAAAGGCAGTGGGGACTTAGAGGAAACTGGGAGTCAGTCCCTGCTGTAAATGGAAGTGGAGTCTAGTAGGTTAAACTAAACTACTAGTCATCTAGGGATTTCACAGCCTAGATGACCAGGTTCAAATGAGGCTGTGACTGGGAAATGCCTTCTCACTCACCCAAGTGTGTTTCCCTTTAATATCTCTTGATGAAACTTCTGTGCAGCTAGAGGCAACTCACTTTGGCATTTTGGTGTTATGACTGTTTGTGTGTTGGAAACAAACGTCTTACCCATGCTTTTGAGGACTGTTGCATAAAGAATTTAAAAGCCCTCTGGCACTGATGTTTATGTAATACCAGGCATTACAGTGGCTTATGCATTGAGAGGTTGCTAATCCATTCCCTGGTTTTTAGATCTTAATTCACTGAGTGTTATGCAGTGTGAAAGAAATAGAAGCTGTTGCTTTCAGCATTGTTTTAATGGAATAGTCACACACTGATTTTCTAATTGTGGAAAGAAGACAGAGAAGAAGCAGGGCCATGATTTTTGAAACAGAGACCCTGCTGCCTGACTCCACATTAGGCAACTTCTTCACATATGGTATGCCAGTTTTCAGTGTATGCCACACAAGCAGAGATTGACTGAGAACAGGTCTTTTGCTTTTTCACTTCAAAATACTATTTTCCTTCTTTTTGTTTTGTTTTGGGTTTTTGTTAAAAGAACCAGGTAAAAATGAAAAATAAAAAAGGAAAAATAAATTTAAAAAGCACAAAAGAAAGATCATGGAAACTTAAATTCATAATGATCCTGTAATATTCTATATGTACACATACAGCTCAAAATAGAGAGCTACTGAAAAACTGGCAAAAATATTTGTGACAATGGTCTTTGGAAACATTAATGCAAAGTTTAGCATCATGTTGTATAGGGTAAAACAACTGAAATTCATAAATGGAAGTACAGCACATAAATTTAATAATATTACCTAAAAGCAAGAGAAATTAGAAATGTTAACAAATATTGTTCAGAAAGTAACATATTTTATGTTACTTATTATTTAAGTTATTTTATGTTTTATGGGAAAAATAGACTACAGGGTATAAATATAAGTACACAATGATATATATAATTTTGAGAAAAAACCCCAAAGCCTAGGAGATATAAGGGAGTTTAGATGTAACAACCTTTTCAGATAAATTGGTTTCTTAAAAGTTTAAAATTTCTTTGAAAGACAAACCATCATGATGTGTGAGTATTTTCTAATTTCGCACTTTACAGGTTTTTATCATTGTACTGGAGCTGAACAGCATATGGAATCATCATAGAAGTATAGAATGGCCTGGGTTAGAAGGGACCTCAAATATAATTTAGCTACCTCACTGCTGTGGGCAGGGGCCCATTTCACCAGACCAGGTTGCTCAGAGCTCCTCTTTAGATGAAAATATCTAGGTGATCATTGCCAAGAAATGTTTAAAGCAGATTTTTGCACATGGAAGTTCAATGCTTGCCATTTGTATAATTAGCTGAACGGTAAGACCTGTTTCTGTTAGGAGAGGAAACACAGGTGGCACGAATGAATTACTTCTTGTGTGCAGTTCCAGTTAGTTCCAAGGAATGCATGTGCAAGATCTGTTTCCTGAGGCTATGAAAAGGTGGTGTGGAATGAAGGAAAGAAATGCTTGTGCCAGTGCTCTCATCTCATGGTAGGGGTTAGAGTATAAGCCTAGTTTTCATTTGTTTCAGAACTTCCTTCTTTCCTCTTGAATCTCAGAGAAAGGTGCTCAAGCAGGTCTCCTTCTTTTGGAGACCTGCACTAAAAGGTTTTGCACTAAAAAACAGCTCTGTGGCAGAAATTACTATATATTATTTGAAATTTTGTAGCATTATAGAATCATTTTGATTGAAAAAGACCCTCAAGAACATTGAATCCAACCATCACAATGTCTAGTCCACCACTACACCATGTGCCATGTCTACCCATGTTTTAATAACCTCCAGGGATGGTGATTGTATCACCTCACTGGGCAGCCTGTTCCAATGCCTGATGACCCTTTCCATGAAGATGTTCTTCCTTGTCTCCAGTTTAAACCTCTGCTGGTGTAACTTGTGATCATTTCCTCTCATCCTGTCGCTTGTTACCTGGGAAAAGAGTCCAACCCCCATCTGGATCAGGTTTGTCACCCCCAGGCTTATCTCTGTCAAGCCCATTTTTCTCCCTTCCCCTTTAAAATCTCATTTAAAGCTGTTGCAATGAACCTGTCTAACTTCAACAGTCCTTTTCCCACCTGTCTCATCTGCTGCCTGCAGGTCTGGTGTCATGTAGCCCAACCTGTGGTCAAAACCCCCACCAGTCATGGATCCAGGTATTGATTGATCTGCTGGGTCTTTGTGTTCCTTTCCTCATCATTTCCTCTAACTGGAAAGAGAGGCTGATCCCTTAACTGGTCCTGAAACCTCTCTTGATTGCCCTTGGATTCCTTATAGTAACTTTGTCACTTCCTGCACAGAAAACCAGTAGTAGACAATAATCCAAGGGCTGGGCCTGTTTACAATGGTTCAAAATCTTCATTGGTCTCTTGAAAGGATTCCCTAAGAGGTTATACCTTTCTGGCAGAGCAAGTATTTGTTTTGGTTTTGGCAAATGCTTTGTTAAATCTGATAGAACTTGACAAAACCACTTTAAGTGTATGTAGATTATGTTTAGACATTGAAACACTAAGTACTGTATATGAATAAGTAGATAAATACGCTATTTTTTGTGTATAACTGACAACAAAAATGTTTTAGATAAATTGGATAGGATGAAAAACTATTTTCTAGGATATTTTTCTTTACTTAGATTTTAGTAGTAAAGGCAGTTAACAGAAAGTAAAATTTCTCAGCCTTCCTATGGCTTTTAACTTTGAAGAAAAAAGTGCTGGCCTGAATGCAGCTATTTGGGGCAGAAAGTGCACAGAGAAAACTTTCATCTCCCATTCTTACACTGAGACAGACCTACAAGTATATCATGCCAGACACGAGAAATAAACAATAAGGTAAAAAAGACTGGACATTGCCTTGTACCACTTTCCCCATGTGGTTGCTTTTATGATAAATGGGATTATGAGTATCACAGCTCTTGCATCTGAAGAAGACAGCTCACATGTGAGTTTGGGAAATCCATGACACAATGTTGCTTCAAGCAGTTTTTCAAAGTAATTGAGATGAGAAGTTGAAACCTCCTTCATCTAATGGTTGTATTTTGCATCCCATGTGTTGGGTTTACAGTTTCTTTCAGTTTCTGAAGATGGCTTGTGTTTTCTTTCTCGTAAGGATCAGGTCTAATGGAGAGTTAATCCACCTCAGTGAAGAGAACATAATTATATTTTTATAGATAACTCCAGATAAGATTTTCAGGATGTTTTTACTTTGTAGTTGCACAGAAGGAGAAAGAAAACATTCACAGTGCCATACATAAAGAAATCACGTGGTATTTTATAGCCCAGCCACTGAATCACCCAATAAATGTGTTCAACTCGACTTGCTAACACCACACAACAGTCTAGATAAGGCATTGCAAAAGAGAGAATATAATTCCTAAAGTGTCATTTGTTAGGAACAGAAAAAAAAAACAGCCCCTAATGAGTCTGGGTTCTGGTACTCAGGTTATAGATGTTCTAAAACTTATTGCAGAGAAATTGGAAAAAGCCCTACAAAGCAAGCCATTTGAACACCATTGTTTTTTAGAAGTGGGAACTAAATGGCTTCTAAAATAACTGAGGTTACACAATAGTTCACATTGCCTGTCCTAAAGAGAAAGGTACCCACTAATTTCTTCAAAAAGTTGCTTTCAACATAAGGAACATATACAACTATTTGAAATGGTTCTGCCCTTCATTATTTTCATTTTTACCTTTAATTCTATGTGAATTTGCCATACCTTTCCAATTTTGAAAAAGCATATCCCAAAAATGGGCTGAAATTATGGATACTTAGTAGAGTCTCTCCAAAGCAAGGATTGAATCACATGGCTGGCGTGACATGACATGAATGAAACTTCCTGTTCCAATCCTAACAGTACGTATTATATTTTAGAAAGTGACAGAATAAAGGTAATTTCCAGCAGAAATCAACACAAGTAGTAGCATAAAGAAGTCTATACAAGCTGTTCCCACTCGCTCATAAGGGATTTCTTGTTTTCTGGGCTGAATATGTTAATTTTTAGCTATTTTTGACTAATGGTCTGAACACTACATTATTATACACAGCATATATGTGTGGATATGTACCCTGTGAAGAGGGAATGGCTCAAATAGATGCAGCTTGGCTACAGGGTGGCTTGGAAGGTAGAACCAGGGGGAAGGACGCCACGACGGGTGTCCTTGATGGACTATCCTACCTGGAAGCAGTGTTGGATGAAACCTTCCATAAACAGCTGGAAGAAGCTTCAAATTTGCAGGTCCTGGTCCTCATGGGAGACTTGAACCATCATAACATCTTCTGGAAGACACTTGCATGTGCCATGTCTAATGCACACACATGCACGGTCATTGCTCCAGGAGAGATAGCTCTCCATTGTTTAACCAAAGGCAAGCTTCTGTACCTCAATTTTAGTCATACAAGCACAGTCTCAGATAGTCTAGTCTAGTCTAGTCTAGTCTAGTCTAGTCTAGTCTGACCTCCCAATATTTGATGTAGTACCGGATGAGGACAAAAGGGAAAGAAGACAGTTTACCCCACAAGCCTCTGAGGTCATTATTGATGACACGTTAGGAAAAGATGAGCAACAAAATGAAAATCACAAACTTAATAGCGCAGATCTTCCAATAAACATCGTCTTATGCACCTCCCCAAGGCAACACCAGCTCTCCAGGGGAGAATCCTATTTTCTGCTGGGGGGTGACCATGTTTGTGGGGAACAGAGGACATCCATGGACAGGCCAAGAGCCAAAGCTGTATTTAAAGCAGCATCAACATGAGCTATTTGTAAGTCTCTGATTAAACCACTGTGATCTTCATCATCCAAAAAAAAAAAAAAAAATCAACCCAAAAAGGTGTTAGAGAGTTGGCTCATGATATTCTCCTTCTGTAAATATTAATCCTATGAGAAGAGTGATTCTCAGGGAAACTCCTTGAGTCTGCTGGGTAGTGCTATCCCATTCTGAGAAAGTATTTCATTCATTCTGAACTCTGGTAGAGAAAAAAAGATTTACCCAGAAAAAATACTTTTGTGAAGGAAGATTTTAATGCAGAGGCTGAAATAGAAGCTGTTCAGCTTGGAAAAGCCAGTGGTGAGTAAAGACAGTACTGTGGCTGTCTTCCCTCCTTTGATGGTGATACTTACAGAGAGAACTCTGCCTAATAAGATTATTTAAAAAAATTAAATCATAGTGGGTAAGGTTCCAATTAAATTACCACTGGCAGGGATTATGACAGGCAAATGGAGCTATTTTTGAAACATATTAGCAGTTAGTGAATGAGGGAAGGAAACAGCTGATACTTCAAAGGGCAATATAAACAATGGCAATACTTTTTTGTTCATAAATATACGTAGAGCTAGAACAGCTGTCAAGGGATGATAATTTACACCATTCCTCAAGGCATAATCATATATACCTGCACTATTTCTGACAGAGGGCCTGTCAGCACCAAGCTGTGAAAATAAGTTGTTCTAGACAAATTTCTGAAGCGCTTCTATTCCAACAATGTTTACTCATGTCTGTGCTATACCATAGCTTAAGGTCGTTGATCAATATCTTTCCTACCTGCTGGAAAGAGAGCACAACACTGTGCTCTTTGCATTTGTTTTCTTTACTCTTGAGAGATGTTATCTTACTTCAGAGTACTTGTACTTGAACTGAACAACCAAAATTTGTTCAAACTACTTTTAAAGGTCAGACTTCTCACAATTCATAGTCAACATTTCTTTTTCAAGTGAAACTAGACTCAACTTTGCAGCTGAGAGATTATGAGTCTTGTTGAAAATAACACGGTAAGTTACAAAATGTAGTATGAGGTTTGCTTTTCCTTATTCCTTTTCTTAAATTGGTGAATCAGTTTTAACAGCATTTTTTGTTTTAATCCTAGTAACAGAAAGGCAAACTGTGGCTAGATGTTTAATTTACTGGATTTTAAAAATAGGAATATTTAATCACTTTCCTTCTCCCCAGTGCCAAGGATGCTAAAGGAGAGCTGTTACAATTCCCTAGAAAAAAAAAAAGAAATAATTTTTGGGGATTTCACAAATTTCATAAACATTTTTCTCTTTGCTTTAGAAATGATCTACATCTCACCCATCTGAATCTTGTCTTGTTTTCTGTTTTGTTTTGTTTTGCTCTGAGGCATGTCCAAAGAAGGGCAGCAGAGGTGGAGAAGGGCTGGAGCACAAATCTGATGAGGAATAGCTGAGGGAGATGAGGGTGTTTATCCTGGAGGAAAGGAGGCTCGGGGGGACCTTATTTCCCTTGACAACTCCCTGATAGGACTCACAGCCAGGTGGGGATTTGCCTCTTCTCCAGGGAATAAGAAATAGGACAAGAGGAAATGGCCTCAAGTTGCACCAGGGGGAGTTTAGATCAGGAAACATTTCTCCCCTGAAAGGGTTGTCAAGCACTGAAAGAGGCTGCCCAAGGAAGTGCTGGAATCACCATCCATGGAATTGTTCAAAAAGCTTGTAGGTGCGGTACCCAGGGACACAATTTAGTAGTGGACTTGACACTGTTAGGTTAATGGCTGTGCTCAGTGACTCTAGAGGTCTTTTCCAAACTAAATTGTTCTTTGATTTTCAGAACAGGTGTTTGATTTGGTATTTTCATCTTCCAACTGAAAACAATTCCATCATTAAAGCAGAAGTTCAAGAAGAATTGACAACACATAAATGTCCTCTGAGCAGAAAGATGTTCAGTATAGCAAGACCCAAAGAGTAGGAGTGAGTGAAGTAGAATGTCCAAGAGAAATTCCAGATGTCCAGATGTAAGATGATGGTTTTTTATGCCAACACTCCTTTTCCAAGTTATGATTATACACTTTTAAATAATCATATATAACATGCTCAGGGAATGGATTGAGTTTATACGGCCATATCTGAATTTCTTACTCCCAACATGTGTCTTTCTTCTCGCTTGGATTGACCCTTCTGTGTGTCCTTGTGCCTGTTGCTGCTTTGAGAGTTCATTTGGTGAAGCAGGGAAATCCCCCATTCCAGGAAGGGGCCTCTTGGGCTGTACACCCTTCTGAGCACAGGGCCTGCAAGGTTTTGTGCTTCCTGGTGGAAAATCCTGGGATTCCTGGACATTTGGAGGGGGTGAGTGGCCTGGTCCTGCCTCAGCAGAACCACTGAGGAAGATGGGGAGGGCAATAAGATGAGCTTCAGAGAAGTTGTGGAGGTAAAAAGACAGCAATGAGACACCCAGAAATTACCCCACTGCATCCACCATGAGCTAAATTATGGTCTTGTCAAAAGACTTACAACCAGTGTCCCACATTTATTGAGGGGCAGCAAGGAGGCAAGACCAAGCTTTATATCTTCTTTTGCCCAGAGTAGGACTGAAACAGACCAAGGAGAACAGAAAATCAAAATCAAAGCCCCTAATGCTGCAATTATTCTATTGTCTTGTATAATTGAATAATAATAATGATTTATAATAATTATTATAAATATAATGCATAATTAATACTTAGGAACAGAGTACTAGAAGCCAGTCATGCAGGAAACGGATGCTGCCTAGGCTGATTAAGACAGTTTCTGATGTCAGTAGGTCAAGGATTTCCTCAGCTGGAGGCAGCTTTCCATCAGTGACATTCAGTGGCCCTCAGTGGACGTACCCAGCATGGGCTGGTCTAAGCCCTGCCTGATTTCATTCAAATATTTTGTTTCCATGGCTCCTATGGTGATTTGTGCCACAGGCTGATGATGAGTTCTCCGGGAAAATTTTAGGAGTTTCATATGCCTTTTGCCCTAAGAAACAGTGCAAATTCATTCCCTAGTCACTCCTTTTCCTGTCCATTGGAAATTTTAGAAATTCCAGTCCCCAGTATGTCTTGCTGGTAAAAGAGCTGCTAAGTCTCCTGTCACAGAGAATCCACCCTTTTTCTTTTTCCAATTTGTCTTTTTAGTCATATGAGAGAACCAGAATTGGACTTATTTTTCATAATTAAATATGTGATTCTACACAATTGCAAAATCATCTTTATTTTTTTTCTTCTCTTTTCCAATTCATGTAACTGTAGGAATAATATTGCATCCACAACACTAAAGAAAAGCTTTAAATTAAAACCACATGTTGTGTTGAAAGACATTATCCATAAATATTGTATTCTTAATAAGTTATGGTATTTTATTTGCCTATTGTGGATGCTTCTGCATATGTAATTAATGGCTCTAACATCCATGATCTGAACAATTATACCTAACTTATAAAACATAGGTAGGGCAATTTCTTCACATATAAATCCACATTATGTTCATTCTCATATTCTTCACACTATGTTTCATTTGTCACTGTTGAATGCCATTTCAGCACTCTGTCACTCCATACTGTGCAAATTTAAGAATAATACTATCTGCCAGAAATTGCTCTGAAAAATGTCTATTATTTTATGTAAGGTTTGCAAATGTTTCCATCTCACTGTCCAACTCTCTTCTAGGTCCCATACGAGAGGATCAATATTGATTGTTGAGAGAATTTGCTGACCTTCCATGGTGAAACACCACAACTTATTCCTATCATTTATTTCACAACATTTAGCTGGCTGTTAGTCAACTTTGCACTCCCATGACAATTTAGTTTCTTTAAGAGACTCTTACAGGAGATCTCATAAAAAGCTTTTTGTAATTCCAGCTGTGATATATGACTGACTCACCTTACACGTGCAATCGCTTCAGAGTAAACCAGTAATGCTGGTGATGCACAGCTTCCTACAAAAAACCTGAACTGTTCCTTCCTTGGTCTCTCTCTGCTATCTGCAGATTCTCTCTTTTATTGCCATGGTCATGCATTTACCCAGTGCTGCAATCAGACTCAGTGGTAGTTCGATTTCTGGTCCACTACTGGACACCCAAGGAGAATCTGGGGCCACACTTGACACCATCAAGTCCTTCTCTGCCAGGGCATTTTTGACCAGAACTTCCACACTGCTGCTGCTATCTCAGCTATTTCACACCTTGTTCTTTTCAAGTTCAGCCTGAAGGTTTTTCTCTGTTCAACTGTTTCTCATTCAAAGCAGTTTTCTGAGAAAATCAAAATTTTATTCTCAGCCAAGTCTTTTGACTTTTGATATGCCAAAAATGGAGCAATGCAATACTTTACAGCTATAAGTATTTTACTAGAGCATTCCTTTAATATTTTTTTGTCTGTTAATTACACAGCTTCCTTGGCATAGTGTCAACTTTCAGAAGAAATGAAAATACATTGATTATTTTGTTTTATGTCTTTAGGTACTTCTGTTTGTCTGCCCTATAGTGACCTTATGTCTAATTTCTTAAAAATTCACTGGTGTCTCTACAATTCATTTGTGCTTGACTCCTGTATTAAAAAATGCCTTGTCTTACAACTGGATAACAATAATTCTGCTGTGGAACCCAGTTACTTTTTGTGTGTGTGTGCATGTGTTTTCTTTACAGTCCTCATTCATCTGCCATAAATATTTACTTGGTTTAGTAAATAACATATCCAAGATGCTTGCAAATTTTTTATATTTTGACCTATTCTTCCCAAGCTCCCTCCACAAGGTTTCATTATTTTTATTTTGATCAGTGCACCCACACCCAGCCCATTTAAATAAAACATTAATTCATCAGGGGTTTTCTTCCCCTTTTGTAAGAATATTGCTCTTGAGCACCTTCTGTTAAGTTCTAAAAGGGTCTAAGGCTTATGGATTGAGGCAGATTGCTTGGATTTTCTACAGCTAACCTAACATTGGTTTTCTTCTTGCCAGTTCTCTGACAAGTTCATTCAAGAGGTAATAACTTACAGTGTCTAAAATTTCAGTCCCTGCGTCATAATCCGATGTGACATTTTCATTGTTAATCAGGTGGCACAGGAACAACTGGAGTATCCCATTGCTAGAGCATTTTCCCAAAAACATGAAACTCCATGAGAAGTAAATAATTCTTTATGTGGCCTGATATAATTTGTCATACTTACTGCTTTGTCTACAATCAAATCTGTTAGCTATCTTTTCAGTGAATCAGTGTGTAGTTTTAGAAGAGGTTAAAAAAATAACTCAGATCTCAGAGAATCTGAGTAAGAAGTGGAGTCATCATGAAAACATTAAGATAGGTCTCAGGCTTCTCAGGGCTGGTAGACTGCACAAATTCTTGGAGCAGTTACTCTCCATCATGTTAGGAAACACACTAGAGAGGGGTATTTCATATTGATAATAGCAAGTCCCAGTGGATTAATATCCTGTGCCTGAACAGGAGAGTACTGACATTATGACTGCAGTACTGCCCACTCAACTACGACAGAGAGAGGAACATGTTAAGAAAGAGCAGAGATGCTGCTGATGAAAATGAAAAAAAAAACCAAAATATGAAAAAAACCTGTGTAAAGTAGAATAATGCAGGCAAACAATTTTTAATTTTTTTTTTTTACCGTAAGAAAACATTCTTAAAGCACAAAGTATTCTTGAGCTTGAATAACGCTCTGCTTAGAAGTCCAAAACTGCTGAAGAACTACTTGGCACTCTATTTTTTTTTCTAGATTTTGAGCATTTCAACACTTGGCAGCTGCTGCTGTTTAAATCAAATAGGAAGGAAATGAGTACTTTCGAAAAGGGCACTTCTGAGATGAGTGCCTGACGAGGAGAACCACACTGCAATGGGTATGACTGTGCATTGCCAAGCAGCTATGTTTACTCTGCTGCTTACATGGGTATTTGATGTGCAAGTCTCCAAGTTATTGGAGGGAAAGCCAGAAAGCCAACCTCATGCAAAGCTGTGGGATTCCATGCCGATTTCTAGCAACCTCCTAGAAACATCACTGCAATGTCACTTTTTGGGATGCTTACTAGGATAGGCGCAATGCAAGGATGAGATTACAGTGCTTTTTTGACCAGGTAGCCATAGCATAGCCATAGTTGAGCAATAGGAAATGATGAGGGTCCACTTCAAGCCTTGGATGGTTCATTTCCATTTTTGTGGTCTGATCACTCACTTTATTATGTATAGGTCTCCTTAATCATTGACTTGTTTTCCTAAGATCACAGAAAGTTGAAAGGGACCTTAGAGATCATCTGGTCCCACCCCCCCTGCAGTGGGCAGGGACACATTCCACTAGACCAGGTTGCTCAGAGCTCTGTCCAGCCTGGCCTTGAACACTTCCAGGGATGGGAATCCACAGCTTCTCTGGGCAACCTTTGCCAGGGCCTCACCACCCTCACAAAAAATATCTTCTTAATATCCATTCTGCTCTCAGTTTGAAGACATTCCCCCTTGTCCCGTTACTCCATGCCATCGTGAATAGTCCCTCCATCCTTGTGAGCTCCTTCAGGCACTGGAAGGCCACAATTAGGTCAGCCCAAAGCTTTCTCTTCTCCAGGCTGAACAATCCCCCTTCTCTCAGCCTTCCCTCCCAGCAGAGGTGCTCCATCCCTCTGATCCCCTTGGTGCCTCCTCTGCGCTCTCTCCAGCAGCTCCGTGTCCCTCCTGTGCTGGGAGCCCAGGGCTGGGGGCAGCTCTGCAGTGGGGTCTCAGCAGAGCGGGGCAGAGGGGCAGAATCCCCTCCCTGCCCTGCTGCCCACGGGGCTCTGGCTGCAGCCCAGGACACGCTTGGCTCTCTGGGCTGCATCTAAATAATGGAGTGACATTCAAAGCACTGCAATAAAAATCTGTGCAGTAATGTTAGTAACCTATCGTCACTGGAAGAAGGAATAAGCACAGTGTTAATTTTTCCTGCTATAAAATTCTACAAGTGTGTTTGCTGGTCACAAAATACCATCTTTGCTCACAGAAGTTTGCATTATTTTCTACTGAGGGCCTCGTGACATTTGAAGGCTAATTCGGAGTAATGGTTATAGCTGTAACGAGGCAAAGTGAGGCACACTTTACAAAAGCTTTGAAGCAAGAGCAGTTCTAGGCATGAATGTACAGTTGGAGCTCAAAGCCTGCTTGATGAGAGGATCAACCAGTTTAAAGTCTTGGTTCTCTTGATTTGTGGGGTTTTTCTCTTGAACACCCAAAATGAAGACGGATATTTGTGATATCCAATATCACATATTGGCATAATATATGCTAATAGTACCTAGACAGTTGATTTTACAGTTGTCAGGATTAGCAGGCCATAATTAATGTAGCTGCTTGAGAAGCAGACAAACAGGGGACCAAATTTCAAGAAAGGAGAAAGTGACATAACCCATTTTCCAAGTCAATCATCAACATCAGGGTCACATGGTTTGTGTAGAAAATAAACTGTAAAAGAGTTCTTATGGTATAAACTGTAGGAACAGAGGATGCAAATTTCATATCACAGAGACTAAAAGGAAAAAAGTTATTGTCATGTATGTTATGCAGTCTGGAAAAGAGAGTCAGACAGAGACCACGCTTTCTGGACCTGAGCAGGAGGAGGCAACTTATCCTACCCTGTGCAAGCCTGAACAGTATTTCGTATGCATTATCTTAAAAAAAAAATTTAGCCAGGACTCCAAACATAAAATTAACCTCTAATATTTTCATTAATGATTTCACAACACAGTTTCTGAGGGTTGTTACTAATTTAAATACATAGGCTAACATAAGTGCCTTGGTTTTACTCAGCACCTAGTAGGGCGTGTCTGCTTGAATAATCTTGAACCGGAGAAAATCAATTTCATGGAACTCCCATAGGAAAAATCTGTGGAAATTTGTGGGAAGTACCTGGAAAAATTTTCATTTCAGGCAGAAACAAACAAAGACGTTCACTGGAGATCTCAAAATTATATTGGTAAGAAACCAAACAAAACAAGTAAGCCGCAAACAAAACCAATGAAAAAAGAACAACCACACAAACATCTGAAGACATTTATTGCAAGAGTGTTTATAGTGAACTGATTAAGAAATCAATTTTGGGGAAGCTCGTTAAAAAAAAAAAAGTCAAACTGGGGTTAGTTCTGTAAACTGTAATTCCCCACACCATGCTGATAAACAGCTTGTGGACTACAAAGTGTTCTTCAAGATCACTTAAGACATGTTCATGAAACATAACCCATGGGCAACTGGGACTTAGTGTCACAATGACAAATTCAGAAAGCAAAATAGTAGAGTAGAAACAAGTATTGTTAGACTTGCATTGTATTGCAGAAAGGCTATGAGACAGTCCTACCAAAGACAAGGAAAAAGGTCTGTTAAAGGTTTCATGTTGTGCATGTGAGGGTTCTTAATTCTTTGAGTCATAGCACCAGAGAATGCTTTGGGTTGGAAGGGACCTCACAGACCATCTCATTCCAACCCCCTGCCATGGCAGGGACAAGTTCCACTCGATCTGGTTGCTCAAAGCCCCATCCACCCTGGTCTTGAAGCACCTACAGAGATGGGGCGTCCACAATTTCTCTTGGCAACATGTTCCAGCACCTCATTGTCCTCTCAGTAAAGAATTTCTTCCTATTATGTGATCTCAGTCTCCCCTCCAGCAGTTTAAAGCCTTTTCTCCTTGCTCTATCACTACCCTTGTGACAAGTCCCTCTCTGACCTTTGTGTATTGGAAGGGGATACAGACTCTTGCTGGAGCATTCTCTTGCTCAGACTGAATAATCCCTACTCTCTCAGCCTGTCTTCATAATCCAAACTCAATACAGCACAACATCTCATCAAATTACCAACAGTAAATCTGTAGGAAACACCAACAGGCACCTGGTGCATCCCAGGTCACCCTGACATTACCATCACTGACTCTGGAGAAAATAATGACAATGAACAATCACTTTCTTAGCAAGTCAAATCTCAGAGTAGTTTCAAAAATATTTCAAATTAATTTGAACTCAATTCCCTTTATGTCAAATGTCATGCTCTGAAACAAGCATCAAAAAATTCTAAGTAAACATTAGGAGACAAAAATCTTAATACTTTGAAGCAAGGAATTGAATAATGCTTTTTAATGGTATGGCATCTTCAGACTTCTGTGTATTTGACAACAGAAGCTCATGTCAATGCTGTGAAGAGCCTAGAGAGCTCTACCAAACACCTAGATCTTCTCCAACACAGCCTTCTCTTCTGGTGGGGTCTGTCTCAATATCAGCTCCAAGAGCAGGCTCTAGCCTGAAGAGATCAAAGAATTTAGTGCTTTTCTTATCACACTGTGACACGAATGCATCATGTGGAGCAAAGAGGAGCAAAATGCTATTAGGGTCAGATAGTTTGGACTCTGATAACTTTTTTTCATATGTTGGTACAACCTTCCATAAACTTTGCTTTTTGTGACATTTTTCATATGTTCTGCTAAACAAATGATTTATAATGCATTCCTATGAATAATAGAAAAATACTTCCATGTCTTATATGGGAGAAAATAATAACTATATTAACTTATAGTTAATATAATAGTATACTTAACTTTTTTTGGCAGCATCACAGAGGAGATGAGATGGCAAGAACAGTGTAACCATGTAAACCATGTATCTGAAAATCTTCTGTCCCAAACACACCACCTTTTTAAAATGCAGACTAGTCAAAATACATCTTGATAAAAGAAGAAAAAGTGCTATCACACCCTCAAATCTAGATACTAATGGCCATAATTTAGTGGTAAACTTCTGTAGCATCTCTTGCTGACAAGTGGCACTTCTCATTGTGTTTCTCTAAAACAGAAAAGATGTTTTCTACAGCACAACCTGTTCTGACAAGGAAACAAATGAAGGGTCTTAGAGAATCCTGAACATTGCTTTAAGGTCCTCAAAGCACAAGGAGCTGTGTCCTTATGCTTTAATAAAGTATTAGAACATAAATTCACTACTTTCAATCAGTTATGCATGAAGACTTACAGGTGCAAAACCCTCATATTTTTCATAAAATAATAGAATATTTTGGGTTGAAAGGGAACATTAAAATTTATCTAATCCACTCCTCTCTAATAAGCAGAGATATTGAGTAAATCAGGTTGCTCAGAGTCCTGTCCAAACTCCGTCTGAATGTTTCCATGAATGTGCCATCTACTACCAAATTGGAAGAGCTTTCTTTCAGAGAGGGAAGGAGCTAACTGCGTAGTACGCCTTAGTTCAAAAGTTGTAGGTTTTTGTTGAGTCGTTTTTCACAGTGAATGTAAGCAAAATCAGAATTGTAACCTTCTTATGTACCAAAAGGCTGGGCAGAAGCTCCACATGGGTTTCATCAGGCTGTTGAAGTGGTTTGGTCTTTTTAAAAACTCATGCACCCTTTTTCAGCCCAGTGGTCACACACGCTGTGCAGTCCTGGCAAGATGAATCACTGAGCTGCTTTCTCAGCATCACATCCAGAGATTGCTTTTAAATGTATCCTTATTCACGTGTGTGCCCATGGACAGGGACACACCATGCACACACTCACATGCACAAAGTTCTCCCCTGGGACAAAGATCTCACCAGGGGCTGTCCAGCAGAGAGTTCATGTGTACGCTCAAGGTGCGGGTAGGTCCTGAGGGAGAGATGTTTAATGACAGCAGAAGCATCTAATATAGTTTCATGACATAAAGATGGCATGAATTTGGACTCAAGGCATTGCTCTGTAATCCTGCAGCACTGACTAAGAGAAATAAATCAGGTGTTGAAAAAGGAGAGACTCTGACTTATAGAGGAGACTAGTTTGTGAGAGCTATGGAGGGTGCGAGGTTACACGAAGGTGCGGGACCTTCCTTTTTCAGCAGCTCTCCAGCTGGCTGTTCTTCTGCCTCTCTTCCTTTTGGTATGGAAGTATGGGGACAGAAAGAGATTGGCCTTATTCCACAGTTCCATGGGAGACCAGGGACACCTGTCATCTTTACGGTATTTTGTTGTGGGAGGAGGATGAAACACCACATAACTCCCCAAGTACATTTCCCCATCAGGAAGGACCCACAGAGCTGTTTTGCCACCACTGGCACAGGTCTGGTTAGAAGGACAAGGACTACAGAGGGAGGCTTGGAAGGTGGGAAAGCATAAAACCTGGGGTGGTCATGAGGAAAGAAACAGGCTGAGGAGGGAATGTGAAATAAGGGGGAAAGCAGAGTCAAGTTGTGTGTGCCTGGGAAGGCACTGGTGATGTAGAGTTGACCTCCCCGATGGCAAAAAGACAACTTCCAGATGATGGCCTGGATCTGTCATGGTTTTACCCCAGCAATCAACAGGCCCCAGGCAGCCTCTCCCAAGCCTCACCAGGCATGGGAGAGGAAATCACAAGAGTAAAAGTGAGAAAACTCATGGCTTGTGGTAAAGGCAGCTGGTAAAAGTAAAAGCTGCACATACAAGGAAAGAAAAAATTGAATTAATTCCCATATTTGGGCAGTTGCTCAGCCATCCCCAGGAGAGCAAGGCCCCATCACATGTAATGGTGACTTGGGAGGACAAAGCCTATCACTCCAAAACATCAACCCCCTTCCTCCTTCTTCCCCCTTTACACACTGAGCATGATGCCACAAAATCTGGAATATCCCTTTGGTCATTTGTGGTCCACTTTCTGGCTGTGTCCCCTCCCAGCTCCTTGTGCACATCCAACCTCCTTGCTGGTGCACTGGATGGAGTGAGAGATGGAAAATGCCTTGTCTGTCCTCAAGCCCTGCTCAGCAGCGAAGAAAACATCCCTGTGTTTTCAGGACAAATCCAAAGCATAGTTCCGAACAAGCTAATATGGGAAAAACAAGCCATTATCCCAATCAAAACCAGCACAGATGAGCACATAATTACCTTTGAATTTTGAACTTGGAAAACTGAACTTTGAACTGTGAGTTCCTTGGCAGCCTACTACCTCTATGCAATTTGTTCTTCTGTGTTTTCCAGCAGAAGGTCCTGACTGATGGCAATCACCTTGGTCTTGCAATTGCGCTGCTTATCCATCAACGTATCTCAAGTGATGCATGCACATTTTGAGTGCACATGATGTGCCCAGGATTCAGAAGGGTTTCGGTCTTTCTTTTAGGTCTTACAGGTGTCTGTGATAATTGAGTACAATTATGAAAAAAAAATTTTTTGCCTTGAATGAAAGGTAAAAGCTTCAGTGCAGAGGTGCCAGCACATCGAGTTGATTCAGAAGAAACAATGCATACACATTTTACTCAGAATATACATGAGTAGAAAAAATATATTAATAGATTGAGAAAACTTTTGCTATTTGTCCAGCTGATGAGTCACTGTTAATGTGTAAACTCTAACTCTGATAACATAGCTGTGTGATTTCTCCTAGATCATGAGTCAGTGAGAGAAACAGATAGACCACAAAGTCACATCAGCAGAGAAAAATTCAACAAGCACAAGAAGGAAACACATCTGTGTCTCTCTGAAAATGCCAGCAAATGTCACCAATGAAAATGCCAAGCAAATGTCATCGATATGCACTAAACTCCCACCAGGAAACCTCTGGACATGGAGGTCTAAAGGCTGCTGCCATGTCCAAGGCGCACATCTGCTGCACCTCGCAGTGGCACAGCAGTCAAGCAGGAGCCCTGGCAGAGCAGAGGGCGTGTTGCAGGACAGTGGGCAGCGTTTGCCTCACACCTTTCCAGAGCAGAGCCCAAAATCTAGTGTTAGGGCAACTCTGGTTTAATTTTCCACCTCATGCTAGGGGTTCCTGGTGATGGTTTCAAGTAGCGATGCTGCAGGTTACTGTATGTTAAATTTAATGTTTGGGATTTTTTTAAAAGAAGAGATTTTTAAACAATGAATTCTTGACAAGTGCCTACAGCTATTGAGTAATTTCAAAATGTGACAAACTCTTTGTGCAACACAATTGGTCTCTTTTTTTGATCTTTTAGAATAATTATTATTAGGACACATATATGATTAAAGTTATTCTTTAGGAAGACAGTGAGAAGAAACATGATTTGGGCATCCTCAATGCTTTAAAGGTAATGCCTCCATGATTTTATGAACAGTATAGTCCTGTAACATCAAACCTGTACCCACAGTGACAATTTTTGGTAATTTATCTTCTTTGTGACCTGGTGGCCCGGAACATTTAAGCTTTCTTTGTTACATGACCAAGTCATCTTTTACACAGAGAACAACTCTTCTTCTTTCTTGAGTGTTCTGTCTTAGAATATTTATATACAAAGAGGATTTGATGGTTTCTTCTTCCTCTTAAATGAGCTGCTATTACAAATCCTGTCTAGCAGTACCCTTGTAAGTCTACTTGAGATGCATTTATGGAAGTCTGTAAAACAAATATTCATTTTTCATGTTGGGGACAGCTGTAGAGATCTGGGACAGGGGGAAAAAATCTTTGTCTGGTTAATTTGATAAAGAAAGCAAGCATATTTCTGTAAAGGAAAATAATTGCTATAAAGTTGATAGCCATGAAGTCAGTGCTAAGACTTGGCGGAGCCTTGGAATGAGATGAGCTTTAAGGTCCCTTCCAATCCAAACCATTCTATGATTTTATAATGCATTGCTGGTGCCTCTAGCTGTGGGACAGAAAACGTTAAGAGAGTGTGAGTGGGACTTTTAGCCGTGTTAGCATAAGGCAGTGGATGATTATCCACAGGAAGCCATCAGAAACAGGACAAGGATCTGGTTGGGACGAAAAGGCGCCGGGAGAAGAAAGCAGGTCTGTGAGTTGTCAGAGCACAGACAGGAGATGGGTTTGTGCTTACAGGTGAGCTGCAGTTCAAAATGAGAAGAGAACATCAGATGAACTTCTGCAGGGAAGGAAGGATTTTTGTCATCAAGAAAAATTGCGTGTCACCATGGAGAAGTTAATGTTCTTTGATAACATACAGCATGTACTAAGGTATCTTTGTGTGTCATTCATTTTTCGGAGGACATGCTGCCTGGAAATGAAAACTGAAGTTAACATGAAAAGGTATTTGCATCATTTACAGCAAAAAGGGTTCTTGCAATCTCCTGTAAATGTCATTTCTGTGTAATAGATTTTGAATGTCCTGACTCATATTTGGCCAGTATATGGTACCTCTAATATTCAGGAAACTTCTCTTTTTCTTGATAGTGACGCCTACGTAAATACTCAATAATTTAGTTATTGCAATTTGATGATATATTCTTGCCAATTAAATATCTTCACTGCAGTTTTTATTGGTATTTCTACATTTCAGAATGATGTATGCAATTTTCTTTCTTGGACTGCATGCCTTTGAATTCTCCCCAGTGTAACTATATTTCACATATTTTACATGTGCATTTTATGTTTTTACAGCATCAAAATCTTCTCAGTACTTCTCATTGACAGGACAGGATACACTGGGCAGAAATAAAAACGTGGTATTTCATCTCAACACGCAGACCTCACTTCTTTCAGGGCTGCCCAGAAAGATTGTGCATCTGCATTCACTGAGGTACTCAAAATCCTACAGGACACGGTAACTGGTGACCCTGCTTGATAGGGGGATTGGACTATATGATACCAAAAAGTAACTTTCAGCCAAAACTGTTTTGTGAATCGATGAGATTCCATTTGCAACCCTGCAACCATGTTATAATATACTGATAATACATATCACCATGTCCTTAGTATCTCACAAGAGGGAACAGCTTCTAGAGACATATGTTGATATAAAGTTGGGAAAGCTGTGTCTGT
Source organism: Fringilla coelebs (assembly GCF_963513975.1). NCBI lineage: Eukaryota > Metazoa > Chordata > Aves > Passeriformes > Fringillidae > Fringilla > Fringilla coelebs. Next base: position 70,077,346 of record NC_140031.1, on the reverse strand, counting down.
GGCTTTTACCCATATCTTTGGGTAGTCACCCTTGAGATTTTTACTCCATAGCTGGGAGATCTGGAAGGGATAGCTGATAGTTCAAGTGCCACTGGTATCTAAGTTACTTGGTCATCACTGGATGTGTGGCAATCTTTGTTCAGGTCATCTACCAGAAGTTTTGCTTTTGGAGCTTCGGGCACACCTATCTCTTTACCCCTTACTTTTAGCTAACATCTCATAAGTATCAACTGTTATTTATTTATCAACTCTGAGAGTTTTTGTGCTTGGTTTCTTCAGAGAAAGGCATATCCTGTTGCTGCTTAGGAATGTGAAAATGGATATGTCTCCTCCCCTGTTCTTATTTTCTTCTTTACAATTTTTTAGAATGTACCACCCTGCAGGAGCTGACTCACTGCTGGGTATCTTTTGCTGAACAAGAGTTCACAGAGAGTGTATATTTTAGGGTTTCTTCCTCCCCTGTGATTTACCTTTTCTTGAGCAGTTTTTGAGTCTATTCCTATGCCTTTCTCTAGATACGACACTTCATTTTATGACTTGTGTTCAGGGGGTGGTATTTTGGTGGGGGAGGGCAGAGGGGATTGGGGTTGAGTTTTCGATTCGTTTATTTTTATTAATAATGACAAATGGATAGCATATTTTTGCATTAATTCTATTTACTCTTCCACTTACCCTAAGACTCAATTTTTTTGGTGGCACCTCATGAGTATGATAAAGTTTCTCAGCATGGGACTACCTGAACCCAGGCCATGAGGCCCAGACACTGCAAAACCTCTATCCCTCTGGATTTCTAAAACCTGGCTAAATTCTGAGCAGTCTGGTGTAATTTGCAAGTTATCTGGACTACATGGCATCCAGAGGTGCCTTTTGCTTTAATCTTTCTCTGAGTCTGTAGTTTCAAGCTGTTCTTTGTATTGTGAGCATCACTCCAACACCGGAAGCTAAGTCTTAAAATTCTAGGATCTGCCTATTAAATTAAAAATACCCCAGCAAATATAATGGAAATGAAAAAATAATAATAAAAATTGGCCGATATTATCTACAATGTTTGTTACTTGCCAATAGAAACTACAATTCTGTGTGTGTTTTATCAGATAACATCAAGACAATAAACTTTTCTTAAACGCTTCTATTTTTCTGTGTTTGATTTGCTCAGCAAATACCAGAATATTTCATAAAACTATTAAGATTTTTTAAAATTTAATAAAACTATTAGTTTTTATTAAAACTATTAGTTTTGCAAACTAGCTCATCTCAGTAGAAAAGTAATCGTACTATGTCCAGTAGTGTATCAATCACCCTTTGTTTAGATTCAGATTTTGTCTGGTCTTCATATCAGATAAGTTTCCCAGCAGCTGTCTTTGGCTTTGGTTTTCGTGTTTAAATCTCCTTAAATGAGCACAAAGAGCTATAAAAACTAAGTCTGTAAAAAAAGTTGTTTTACAGTAAGAGACAAATACAAGCTCTTTGTAAGATGTAAGCCTAATGCTTTGGATCAGTTTGTAAACTCTGCAAACTTTAAACAGTTGATCATTCTAGGACAAATATTTAACAAATGCTCCTTTAAAGACATTTCTGGAAGCTTGCAATATTTAAAGGCATGGCTAAAGAAAGAACTCAATTTCTCTCCATTGCAGCAGAAATCAGGACTGACACTGGAACATAAGGTGATGTCTAGCACGGCTGATGCATAAAATGGGACACAGGGAGAATTTAAATGCCGAGTCAAGATTTTGAAATAGAAAACACCTGGCCCTTCTACCCTGGAGATACTTCAGCTCTGTTAAAGCCTCGCCTTTAGAGAAAACTCTCCACAAGTGCTGGGAGTGGCAACTCTGCACAGATCTCTCTGCTGTCCTAGGCTTGGAAACACTTGGCAGCTGCAGGCTGAACTCATGCCTAACCCTTACCCCGGGACAGAGATGTTTCCTAATTACGGTTCATATATCACACTTGGCACACACTGAGGGTCTCAGCTCCTTGTAGGTGATAGATGGGATGGCAGATTTTTAAAGCCAGAAGCATTAATAATGGGAAATTCTTTCCTCTAAACATTTTCACCTATAATTCCTACTATTGCCTACTAAGATTGGTTTGGGTAACAAGTACCTCTCTCTCATTCTCTTCCAAATGAAACTGGTGTAAGGTAGAGCCACGGTTCTTCATTGTTGTCTTTTGGGAGTTGGATGAAAATTTCCCTCTTTACACAGATGTATGGCTTCACCAGGAGACACAGGAAGAACCTCTATCGAGTTCTCAAATGGTTGAATGAATATTTTTCTGGTGAAGGAGTTTTGCTTTCCACTGGAAGAGGGGAATGTAGACCCACATTTTTTGGGTCCCCTAGCCACTGCTTCAAAATCCAACCTGCTCTTTTGAACAGCATGACAAAAGAAATACCTCCCGCTCGTATGTGGGTTGTAGGTAGTGAGCATCCACTTAAATGAGGTGTTCCCTTTCATCTCTCTCTCATAAATCTTGGAAATGTGACTCTCTTTTCTACTGGATAGAAATGCCAGGTCCCATCCTGCTGTGCTCAGCAGCATGGGGTGTCTAGGCCATGGCAAGAAGGAAGAACAGGGCAGGAAGGAGTTGTGACAATGCTTCTTGCCATTCCTCCCCGGTTTTATTGAAGCATATGAAGGCAGAGAGCCTGTTAGTCATGTCTGTGAAGGGCACTTTTCCTTCTGGCACTTGATGACAGAAAGATATGTTGCTGCAATCATGGAAAGGGCATGGTCCCTCTGAGGAGTGTAGTGAGGCTGTTAATCAATGACAGCTCTAATGAACACCCAAAGCATTTCTCCACCTCCCAATGTAAAATCAATTTCTACTAGATAAGCAAGACTGAGGAGAAAACAATAAAATGCTTGATTTAGCACTTTTACAACACTGTACCGTAACATATGCCAAGAAGCAATGTGAACCAGAACGAAAATTAACAAACAATATTTACAACATTTTGTGAGTTATTTCTAGAGGAATTAGAAATGCAATACACAGACCTCATTCAGTGTATGACATATGAGAGCACATTTCACTCAAGCACCATTGACTGGACAGTTTCCTTTTTATTCCATGAGTAGACTTGACCATGTGGATGGGACACAGTGGCTTGGAAGCTCATTCATATCCTTTGTTTAATATCCATGCATCAATTCTAAACTACACTTACTCCTAAAGAGCAGCCTTCATTAGACAACATCCCCAGAGGTCATAGATATCTATCCAACTGATGCCTTTACTTGCTAGTTGTTAAGTTCTGAAAATTACACCAACATATCTATCTGCCTGTGACCACGTGAAAAGCCTTTCTCAAAGCATAGTATGTAGCAACTTTTACTTCTTTTCCTCCTTCTTCCCTCAAAAAAAGAAAGAAAAGACAATACAAGTGTTTTTTCTGTTTGGGATCTCTGTTGCTAACACTGTTTGAGAAGCAAGGACATAACAGATGCAGACTAAGGAAACAGACTTTGTTAGATTCCAGTTAGAGTCCTGACTGCCTTAATTCTTTGTTTGACTCATGAAACATATTGAAAAGAAACAACAAGGATATGTTTGAAATTAAAATGGAAAGAGAAAAATTGCCTTGAGAACATGTGACATTCATCCTGCATATGTTCATAGCACTGATTTAAAGGCAGAGACACTAAATATCTAAATACTGAAGGAATTTTCAGGTGAAATTTAGATCAAATGCTTGCAATTGCCTGTGGGTGATTTTGCCAGGTCTTAATACTTTGTCAGGGATAAGCTCCAAACTGTTGAAACCTGCAATAAATAACTGCACATAGATACTTAAATTTTAGTCATAATATTTTCTGAAGGGCTCTAACAGTCTCCTGAGCAATGTGCAATTCAGAGTTATGTTCCAAGCATCAGGGGCTAGAGGAGTGAGGATCAAGATACTCTCATGTGAGATGTGCCCGTGATTGTTCAGTTATTCCCTTCACTAACTGCCAAATTTACACCAACAAACTCCAAGGTTTGTCATTTAGGATAACAATAACACAGACAGCTTGCTAGGAATGTAATGCCTTCCTTATGTGGTCCTGCCTGTCTCAAACACCCACTGTTGTCCTAAACTTGAGAGAAAGAAAAGCTTTTTACTCTGCATTCGTGGATAAGCACCAGTTAAGATGAGCCCTCTGCTTGATCAGGGCTGGGCAGTACTCCCATAGTACTAATCAAGATTAAAAGCAACATGGAATTTGACAAATCTGAAGCAGACACTTTTAAACGTGCTTTTGGAAAACCTTTGTTTTGAATATACCAAAATCAGATTTTGTTTTTTCTTTCTTTATAATTTCACTTATTAATATTGCAACATTTGTGAACTATTTTACAAGTGCTGAAAATACTTGATTGGTTATTGCATTTTTCTCTGCTACAGCCCATATGGGAAACTGAAATTATTGAGGATAGGTTTGGGCAAAGAGCATCAAAAAGAACAATTCATGAGAGTCTGAGGGTTTGTAATGTCACCATTAATTTCCTGGTAAATTGCAAAATGCACTAAAACCAAATCTGAGCCATCTTATTCCCTTCCTGAGTTCTTTAGTTTGCTCATATAAACATAAAGAGCCTATTTATTACCATGTACAACCTGTATTAGGTTATGATTATACTTCCAGACATCTTATCATCATCAGTGCCCCATTGGTATTTACAACAAAAAAATAAGCTATGATAAAAGAAACTCCACATGTTAAAGAGCTCTGACTTGAATTGGTGCATCTACAGACAAATGAATTCTGGAGCTCCGAAAAATTTCCCTTTTGTTCATAATGTCACGTATTTACACCTCAGTTGCTCGTTTTTCAAATGGCCTACAAACCACTACTGCTCTTTGACACCTTCTGACTCCAAGGCTAATTAACTTGGAAAAGTAATGGATCTGATATTATCTATATTGGTCCTTCGTCTGCCGTTATAAAGCAAAATATGACCTCGTTGCTGTAATAGCAGGACACACAAGCTTGGAACAGAGGTTTGCAGCTTTTACAGAAGAAGGAATGATAGCAAACATATCAAGAGTAGCTGAGCCATGTCTTCACTTGCCTTTGGTTGGTTGTAGGTGGTAAATACCTCACATGCTGAAATGGAGCAGTTTAGTATATTGCTTACAGGTTAACTTGTGAACAATTCGAATTATTCAGAAGAAGATTTCACACATTAGGGCAGGTGTTGATTAATTCTAAAGGTTTTCCTCCCATAAAAAAATATTGGGTAAATCCTGTTTTCTGAATACAACGAGCAAACAAAAAATAGGCATACAAAACCCTTTATAATGAGGGTTTTTTATAAGCCTGACCATGCATAATGAAAAACTAAAGTGTTATTATAAAGGCACGGGAGAGATTTATTTCTCTGTTCTCAGATTATTGTAATATGAAGGATTTTTCCACCGCTTTTGATAAAAATATGTTTTGGATCTAAGTCACTGCTACTTGGAAAGTCTAATTGGGTTTTTAAAAAAAACTTAATTATTAAGTTATTAGAGGTCCTGCAACAGTTTGTCTCACTTGAAATTTCATATGTACTAAATATTGATACGTGCTATATACAAAATGATTCATTCAACTGTAGAAGTGTACAGTATACAGACATGCAAGACTGGCCAGATTGGGTCAAACCAAAGATTTGTTTGTCCTGATGCACAGTGTCTCCTGCCCGTAAATGGAAGCGTAAAAACTTGCCAAGCACGTAAGAAACACACTGCCACCATTTCCTGAATCAGAAAAGTTTCCCATCATTGAGCAATACCCAACGGATTTTTGCTTCATGTACTTGTTTCATCTACCCTGAAATCTCCAAAAGTTTTTATTATTCATAATATCCTTTGACTAAGGATGATATCACAGGTAGCAGCCTCTGCTGTATGAAGAATCACCTCCATTTAATTTGCTTTAAATGTCACTCTTAACCACTTCCTTTGATAACTCCAGTATTGGCTAAAACCAGTCAGCAAGGTCATTTTATTTACTTTCTTCCTTCAAAGCACAGTTCTACTGACCTCTGCCCCTCCTCTTAAATTATCATTTTCAGAACTGAAGAGTCAAAGTTTCTGCCATCACCCCTCTAAGAAAAGTCTTTCCAGGGCTCTAATCATCTTGTCATCAATCACCAGTAACTACTTCTGTTAGAACTGCAAACACAAATCCTGGATGGTGATGTCTGCCTACTTGAGTATGATACAGATTAAACATTTCTGTCGGACTATCAATTAAAGGCTTCAAAAAATGCTAAGAAGGGACAAGAGGTGTTAAACCACTGATTAAGTACACATTGCACACTGATGGAACGATCTGAGGAATGGACAAGTCAATGTTTCCTTATGAAAATAAGGACGGACCTGTACCAAAAATACCTTGTGTTCATTTTTCATCCCTGTTAGGGGACATGAGAAGATGAAACCAGTCAAGCCTTTAGCAAAATTTCTTCTTTTCCTTTCAAGGTCAATATAAATTTTGGATTGTTACAATCAGTGTACATTACAATATTTTTCCTGATTATTTCAGAATCATAGAGTATGTAAGGCTGTCACGGAGCTTTGGAGGTCCTCTAGTCTGAATTCTCTGCCTAAAGTGTTTGCAGGTACAGCATGCAGGGCTCTCTTCAGGGCTTTCTAATATCTCCAGGAATGGAGATGCCACAATCTCTCCAGTTTTGATCATCCTCACAGTAAAAAAACTTTCTTTTAGGATCTTATGCACCGCTGAGCATTCTCACTGAAGTAAGATATTCAAGACATAAAACAATCTGATATTGATTGTTTTATCTTGAACATAGGAAAAAACCCCAACCCCTTACCTAGAAATGCTCAGATTTCTCATTAATTATCTCATAATTTAGAGACACTTCTACTTTTGGAATGGAACATGAACTTTTGATTCCTTCACCTGATCCTTTTTTTTCCTTTCCCTGTTCCTGAGGTACAATTTCTTTTTACTGATGATTATACAGCAGTTTTCAATGTTCAGTTTCCTAGTAAAGAGGCAGGACTAGAGTGTTTTGTTATATTTTATTTTAAATCTAGCTGTATAACAATGTAAAACATTTTACATTATAGCTCTCATACATGTTACCTTTATGCTATATACTTCATCCTCTGTGCTGTGGTGTTATAATTTTTGTAGAAAACTTGAGGGTATCATGGCTAGTTTTAGTCCTGACTAACTAATTTTATCCAAGATCTCAAGTTTTGGTAAAGCACTTAAACTTCTGGAATAGTTTTCTTTAAATTTGCATTTTTCACAACATCTTCAGTAAAACAAAGCAAAGCCTCCTTAAACTCCTTGTAAATCCTCCTAGTAAATCCTCCTTGTAAATCTAAAGTCTACACAGGTGAAAAGTAAGAAAAAAGGTCACCAGGTCCAAGCATCCCATAAATAACTTAAAAAATAATCTGGACTGTAAAATGCCAGTTCTTGTAAACTGAATTTTGGGAATCCTATACTCCTGATGAGTGTATTTATGCAAGCAGAACTGAGGTCTCTCTACCTCTTCTGGATAAAAATATACTTTTCTTCCCAGTTACATAAAAATAGAAACACTATAACAACATATATACTGGTTTTAGCAAGTCAGCTTTGCATAAAAAAATTAATAGTGCTATGAGTTATTAGAAGTTTCTGGGTGACCTTTCAGTATAATTAAAAAGTGTTACCCTAAGGTCAAACACATTTGGTTTTTCACATTTACCTCATGTTTCACAGAGTATACTGTTCCTTACAATTCCTCAGCTTTTTTTGATACTTTGAATCAGAAGAGTAGCACCAATTAAGAGGAAGGTGTCAGAATATGCTATTGAAATACACTACCAGAAGAAATTTCCAATTTCAGTCAGAGAAAGTTCGATTTTATTTAGACTTGAACTAAAAAATATGAACTAAACAAAGAAATCAACCAAACAAAACGGGCCTAAAGTCCCCTCAAAAATAAGCAAACAAACCAATCAACCCCAAACCAACAAAAAGCCAACCTTAAAAAAAAAATCTGAATAAAACCCAAGCCCCAAATATTCAAAGCTTATAGAAATTTGAATTAGAGCACTATCTCTGCTGAAAGAAATTTTGATCCTGGTTTCAATGTGTAAAGAGCTATACTTATCATTTAAGGATACTGGATTACTACAAGGAATTTGTCATGTAAATTTCTTCTTCCTCTTGCCACTAGAGCCTTTAGAGCCTTTATTAAATGCTGGAGCCATGTCAAAGTGGACCTACGTGCTTCATGGGCAAGGCAAAAAATCTATGTTTCTGTCCAGATTTACAGGTAGATAAAAGATTATGAGTAATTATCCAGTCATACCTGTAAAGCCTGCAGAGCAATGAGGAGAATGATTAATCAAGTATACTGAAGTGAGTCTGAAATCCCATTTGCAGCTTGATTTGTTGAGG